>NC_036444.1:26630972-27841855 GCF_002775205.1 Xiphophorus maculatus
CTATTATAAGTCATCTGGTTGCTGTCCGGCTCGATTCCTGGGTCACGTCAGGAGATTTGCACACTTTTCTGCGCCTTTCTAAACCCCAAAACGCGTCTTTGTTTTGAGCCGCGTCTCTTGCGTAACTTTGGATTTCTTGGTTTCCGGTTTCTATGATTTACTAAGAAAATGAGGCAGGGTCCCTGCTAAATGTCTCCATATAGTGGGAAAAAATTATATATATATAAAATAAAAAATTCCCTTCTCACCCACCGTGGGTGGTTCTTATCCTCTGAGCTCGGGTCCTCTACCAGAGGCCTGGGAGCTTGAGGGTCCTGCGCAGTATCTTGGCTGTGCCAAGGACTGCACATTTTTGGACTGAGATGTCTGATGTTGTTCCTGGGGATCTGTTGTAGCCATTGGTCCAATATATATATATATATATATATATATATATATATATATATATATATATATATATATATATATATATAAATTATAATTAATTATGATATATATATATTTCACGTCGTCAGATCTTCCTTTGTGTAAGTCATTTGTGTCAGATTGTTCATTAAACTGGGCTGAGGCTCTGCTGCTGTGACAGGGAGCGGTTTGCACAAAATGTTCCAGAAGCGGCTCTTGGCTCTACGGAGGCCCCGGGTGCCCCCCCCCCCCCCCACCCCGTTGTTTTAAGCCCCCACCCAGGGCCTCACAGTTTGTAAGCAATGGAAGATAACTCAGAACATTCAATGAGGCGTTCACTTTGGACTAAAAAGTTGGATGCACAGCAGGTTTGCATTCAGAAATACAAAAAAACGAAAGAAAGAAAAAAAGGAAAAATCTGTTATATCACACTTAAACTGGCTACACTTACAACAAAAAAACATTGTGAAAGTTTAAACTACTTAGTATCAACCTTTATAGCTTAAATAACATTTAATTAGCGATGTAGAGTGTATATTTATGAGCATTTTTACAGATGACAAAATACTGTCTATATTATAAAACAAATACATAGAAACCATTAATTTTATCCACCAATTGGAAGCTTCAAATACTTTTCTTCTTACCTCCCCTGGTGGACGGCTGCCCTGGGCGGTGAGCCAGAGTCTATTCCAAAACCCAGCTGTGGTTTTCATGAGTGCACACTGAGACCAGAGTGACGCATAAAGTACCTGTTGAAACGTTCAGCTGATAGTTATTTTTCTCTAAAGACTAAGAAAATGTGAACATTGAAATATGCATCTGGCTCTAAGTTCTTTTTTCTTTTAAGAATCATCATTACTGAATCGACTGGAGAGTTGGGTCGGACTATCCGGTCCGGTGCTCAACTGGTTTGAATCCTACATAAAGAACAGGGATTTCTTTGTTTCAATTGGAAACTTCTCATCAAAGAGGTCAAAGGTCACATGTGGGGTACCTCAAGGTTCATTCCTAGGACCCCTTTTATTCAATATTTATATGCTCCCACTAGCTCAGGTTATGCAGATGACACGCAGCTCAACATTACGATGTCACCAGGTGACCTTTGACGCCATCCAATCACTGAACAGATGCTTAGAACAGATAAATGTGTGGATGTGCCAAAACTTTCTCCAGCTGAACAGAAACAAAACTGAAGTTATTATTTTTGGACCTAAAGAGGAACGATCTAGAGTTATAGATCTAGAGCTATAGATCTAGAGTTATAGATCTAGAGTCAATGCACAGCTTCAGTTATTACAACTGAAAACCAGCGATCAGCCCGAAACCTGGGAGTAGTGATGGACTCTGACCTGAACCTCCAGAGCCACATAAAGACAGTTACAAAGTCGGCCTTCTATCACCTGAAGAACATTTCCAGATTAAAGGACTAATGTCTCAGCCAGATCTAGAGAAACTCATCCATGCGTTCATCTTCAGTCGTATTGATTATTGCTACAGCGTCTTCACAGGTCTGTCCAACAAATCAATCAAACAGCTGCAGCTGATCCAGAATGCTGCTGCTCGCGTTCTCACTAAAACCAGGAAGATAGAGCACATAACACCAGTTTTAAAGTCCCCCCACTGGCTCCCTGCAGCTCAAAGAATAGACTTTAAAATACTGTTGTTAGTTTATAAATCACTGAACGGCTTAGCACCACAATACATTAAAGATCTGCTGTTGTTGTATCAAGTCTGGTTCTGCTCTGCATCCCCAGAACCAGAACTAAACAAGGAGAAGCAGCTTTCAGCATCTATGCACCACAACTCTGGAACAAACTTCCAGAAAACTGTAAAACAGCTGAAACACTGACTTCCTTTAAATCTCAACTAAAAGCCCACCTGTTTAGGATTCTATTTGAAACGTAATAAATTATAAATTTAATGATGGAACTTGACTTAATGTCGTGTTTTGATTGTTGATTCTTTGTTGCTTGACTTTGGGTTTTTGTGTTTATGATGTAAAGCACTTTGAAATACGTTGCTGCTGAAATGTGCTATAAAATTTGATTGATTGATTGATTAATTGATTGATTGATTGATTACCGCCGCCACAGTGGCTCCATTTCATTTCAACGTATCCACAAACTCCTCACAGCCAACCTGTTGACTTCTGTGATGTCGCTCTCAGACCGAGCGCTCAGCTGTTTCAGATGAATTTTGCTGAAAGACAAACTACGTTTACTCCCCCCCGCCCCCAAACTTCCCTCACCTCCCCAAAAAGAAAAAAGTTTCAGCGTGGCGTTCCCTGAAACCGAGCAGCCCCGTGACGGGAGCGTCGCTCAGCTGGGCTTCATGGGAACGATATGGCAAAACCTTCCAATTCAAACGAGGCCCTAACAGATCCGGTTGGAGACGAGAGTCGGGGCCGACCGAGTCACCAGATCCTCACGGTTCTCGTCACTCGAGGAAAACAGTGACTGACTGACTGCTGTGCCTTTGGGAGTTGTTTGTCTGTTTCTCCCCCCCCTCTGAAAACAGTCTCTTCTTCACCGCACAACGTGTTTACTGCATGTTTGCTGCCTCCTGGAAACGGATCTCTCGCCGTGTGTGTCGTGCGTCGGAGCCGGAGACGTCTCGGGTTCTGCTCCCTTCTTGACCTCGCGCGCGGCGCTGGTGTTGCGGATCGGCTCCGTTGACCCCGAGTGGTTTCTAAACGCTGCATGATCAGGATTTTAAGTTTATTAGCAAAATGGTGGGGTATTATAGTTTCCCACCAAAAAAAACAAAAAAACAACCCCACTTTGTTCTATAAACCACATCTTGACCAAAGACAAATACACGCAGGAGGACAGCTGTTTTCATCTTACAAACTTGTATTTATTTATTTGACTTTATTCGGCCTGTTTGTGGTTTTTCTAAAAAGAACCGAAGCGTCCTGGTGCGTCCTGCTCCCGCGTCCACCGATACATAACAGCATGTTCTTATAAATAAAATAAAATAAAATAAATCCGTTAACAATCGTTTGTCTCGTTTGATACCAGCCACCGGTGATGAAGCTATATTTAGGACGGTGACGTCACGGCAAAAACTGAAACCGAGGGGTTTTGAAGGCATGAGCGAGAAAAAGAGATGAAGTTTTATCAACTCCCAGTCACACAACGACGACAACACAGTAAATGATTCATTATTGTTGTTATAAATAGATATATATCTTTATCCCGCTGCTTGTTTAGACGGATTGTCCCCTGGACAGCAGTGACTTTTACATGTGAAGCTGCCATTGGTTTGACCAAATGTCATGTGGTTGTTTTACTTTCTAGTTGTATTTTCCCCCCCAATTTATTTGACAATCCGTATAGTTGACTAGATAGTTTCTTCGTTTCGTATTCCTTTCATCCGTGTTGTATAAGTATCAACTTCTTTTTTATTATTATTATTTTTTTAGCGCCACCAAAGTTTTACATCGGTTTCTTCTGAGCGCTCAGAGCGTCTCGCGCACCCTGGACGCAGCGCGGTCAACGTGACGTCAGCACAGGACGAGCTTCCGTCCACAGGAAAAGAGCGGCTCCCTCGTCTCTGCTGGTCCAAATTCAGCGGAAAACGTTGATCCCAAAAATGTTGCTGTAACTCTGATCAATTCACGATTCTTCAAAAGCGTTATTGTAGATAGTGGTGGTAGCGGTCCGTGTCACGGCAAGTTTGTGGAAGCCTCTGACTGAAGACGCGCTGTTTTTCTAAGGCAGTCTCCGGAAGAGGATGGTCTGTGATTTTCTCGATTTTATAAGTCAAATCCTTCTTTGCACCATCTTGAGACGTTCTACCGTCACAGCCTCAAAATTGAGATTGAAAAGACTGTTTTATCCTTTTTAACAAGCAGAAACATTTGAGAACTTGAGGAAGTTAACGCCTTTGCCAGCATGACACTACACCGGAAGAACATTGATATCAGAACACCTGATATCAATCTTTTAAACATCCAAAGCCTTCCTTCTCTGTTTTTGAGCTCCTAATTATGCAGTCCAAATCAGATATTTATGTACACTCAACAAAATGACGCAAACATATTCTTTTCCTCGCTGTCTGAAGTTAGAACGGCCAAAATTATTTCCATTTGCTAAATGCTGGATACTTGGCGTGATCATTTATTTTTTTCTATAGATTTTTGTTTTGTGACTTTGATTGAATTCGGTCAGCATCGGGGACGACGCTGCTGTATTCATTTCAGTGTGTGTCTTTATCTTGACCAGCTTTCGACTGTGACAAACACTGACCTGATCCACACAGGTTTTATAAAGACACACACACACACACACACACACACACACACACACACACACACACACACACACACACACACACACACACACACACACACACCCCCACCCACACGCACACACATTTGCGCAGCTATCTTTGCGGGGACTTTCCATTGACTTCCATTCATTTCTACAGCCTTACCCTTACCCTTATCCTAACCCTAACCATTACATACCTAACACTAACCTAAACCAAAACTCAATTCACACCTTAGTCCTAAATCTGACCCCTGACCCAAAAACAGCGTTTTCCCTTGTGGGGACCAGGCTTCTGTCCCCACAAGGAGCAGTGGGTCCCCACAACGTTGTACATGTCAGGAAAATGGTCCCCACAAGGTATTAGAAACAAACGCACCCCCCGCCCCCCCACACACACACGCCCACACACACGCACCAGGTGTAAGTGGGGGTCCAGAATAATGCAGTGCCAAACAACACCACCAATATAGACTAAATAATAAAGGCAAACAAAGACTCTGTGGAGCTCGTGTTGAAAGCTAGAGTTATTTGTGAATATAGAGATGAACAGAAGCTGCACATGTTTTAGATTTTAACTTCACTGGTGTTAACATAAGAGAGCGTTCCACATTCTTAAAGTAGTGCTCGCAAGAATCGTGACAACCAGCTGCATGTACAGTACGACGCCTTTCAACCTTTTTGAATTTTCTTCAGGTGAAAACCAGAAATTTCTTTGTGCTATATTGGGTTTTTCCATGATCAAGATTAAGCCTTGCGTGGCGGTGAAGTGGAAAGAGAACGATACAAGGATTTAAAATTCTTTGGCAATTGAAAATCTTTAAAGTGTGGCATGCATTTGTGTTTGGTTCCCTTCATTCTGAATTCCCTAAGCAAAGTCCAGTTCAAGCGACTCCTCTCAGATTCACAGAGAGAGAGTCCGCCTGTGTGCAATTTAATGTCAGTGTAAACACAATTGCTCTGGGAAGCTCTCGGAGGTTCTTTGGATTTCCTCCAGTCGAACAGAAACAAAGCTCAAGTTATTATCTTTGGAGCTACAGAGAAACGATCCGGAGTCGACGCACAGCTTCGCTTGTTACAGCTAAAAAGCAACGATCAGGTCTGAGATCTGGGTGTGGTGATGGATTCAGAGCTGAACCTTCAGAGCCACATGAAGTCGGTTACAAAGTCGGCCTTCTGTCTCCTGAAGAACATTTCCAGGATTAAAGATCCAGAGAACCTTATCTGAGCGTTTATATCAGCACCAGGTCTTCTGGCTCTGGTGATGCCCTGCTCCTCTAATCTGGAACAAACTTTCCAGAAAACATGAAACTATCCTGAAACACTGAGTTCCTTTAAATCAAAGCCTAAAAACTCATCTTCACAGAGTTGCCTTTGATCAATAAAAATCGGAGCATCTTTAGTTGTTTTCGCCGCTTTCCTTCACTTTGCGTCTGCGACGTAATGTTTCTCGCCGTTTCATGTTCTCATCATGTGAGGCACTTTTTGAATGTCCTCGCTACTGAAATGTGCCATACAAGTAAAACAGCCTTACCTCGAGTTGAAGTGATATTTAACGCATGCATTCAGTCCATCATGTTTTAAAAGATCCACTTTAAAGAATGGGGGAAGAAAAGGCGTCCAAGAAGACGTTCTTTAACATGTTTTAGTAAGTACACTGAAAAGTTTTACAAATTCCAAAAGTCCATGTAGTGGTGGTGCTTTTTGTTCTTCTTACATTGTAACCAACACAGCACAGAAGTCTAATAAATCAAGCAAACACCTGATTTTTCCCCCCCGCCGTTTGAAGTTAAATCAGACCAAACTTCTGCTGTTTTAGGACAGCTAGAATTGCCAAAATGATTTCTATTTCCTAAATACCACAATAAGGAGAGAATTAATGTCAGACATTTGTTTATGAATGTCTTCACAGTCAGAAGTTTGCATGTTGAATGATTGCTACGGCTTTAAACAAGGAGGGAAAGTCGATGTGATGACGACACGAGCAAGACGATTCTACCAAAAACCCAGGAAATGTGTGTAAACTTCTGACCCTGAAGACATTATTAAACAAACCTCTGTCATATTTTTTTCTCTCAGTGACTTTTAGCAGATAGAAATAACGTTGGTCATTCTAACTAAGGGGAAACAAGAGACGTTTGGAGTAATTGAACTCCAGACGGTGAGGAAACAGAGGCGGTTAAGTCTTGAAATTCTTGAAAATTAAGGATAACAAATAACAAAATCCTATGTATGAAAAAGTTTGCACCTTGGAAAGGTAGATAGTCTCTGGTTAGTCTTCATGCACGTACAAAAAAGTTTTACTCACCGCGTTAATGACGTTTTTCAAATTTCAGAGGATTTAACGTGACATTTGTTCCACCCTGCGACAGACTGGCGACCTGTCCAGGGTGACGCCGCCTCTCGCCTGAAACGTTCGCCGGAGATAGGCACCAGCACCCCTTCCCGCCCCACTAGGGACAAAGGTGTACAGAAAATGGATGGATGGATGGATTTCTTCCCCCAACCTCATGCCAAACTGAGACAGTTTTTTAAAATGATGAAGTGCTAAAGCCTAAACTCCACCATAAGTTGCACACCATCTCAAAAGATGTGTGAAGAAAACGTGAGACCATCCGTAAAATTTAAAGTTGAAGCAGAACCTGATGCTACAACACGACAATGAGGCAAAAGACACAAGTAAAATCACCACAGACTGTCAGAGTATTAAAAATGATCAAATGCAGGATCTTAACTTCATTGAGCTGCTTTGCTGTACACGCAACACGTTTGGCAAACTTTCTTCAGACTGATGTCAGAAACTGGTAAATGGTTAAGAATCTTATTTGAGTCAAAAAGGATGAAATTGGAGTTAGGATGTTCTGTCTCTTCAGTTTGAGTACACATTTCTCTTGTGTACTTGAGAGAAATGTGAGTAAGTAAATCGTTACTTACTCCTCAAGTAACGATTTATTCTTTCCAAATAGGAAAACTTCTGCAGCGTTTCTTATTTTTCTCATGCTGCTGCCTCAACCTTACTTGATGTCAAATTATGATGCGTGATCGATGCGGCAAGTAGCAAAAAGTCACATTAAACACCATAAATATTTCTAAACTAGCATCTCAAAATCAGTGACTTGCATTAAAACTTATGACCAGCACAGCTACGTTGTGTCCAACTCCATCGATCACTGAGCTACGGTCTAAGTGCAGAACAACAACTCTCATCAAATTACACCCAGATTCCTCTTGGGTTGCCACCTTGACTCGTCTTTCAGGTTTTATACCTTGATTTAAAATGTCCAACCCTTTACAGAGTGTTTTAAAATCGTCTTTGTCAGCACTTCTCGATGCTTTCTACTGATACTTCAGAGTTTTTCTTTGACCTTTTGCTGCCGTTTCATTCAGTTTCGTCCGTGTAACCGTGACGACATATGGTTCGTGCAAAGTCAAAACTCTTAAGATCAGCTGTTTGCTCAGGAGTCTTCAACTGTTAGCAAGATCGTAAAGAACCACCTTATATGCAGCATGTTATCAAGAGAAATTGTATAAAAGTGTTTCATATAATTATGAATTAAATTATTTGTCAAATACTTTAACTTTGGATCAGATTCTACTATACCAGACGACTGATCTACAAAACATGGGCCGGGCGACACGGATTTAAAGTTTCATCACGATATTTTGTGGTACTGATGATAAAAAGTGACAATAAGATCTATTTATTACTTCTTTTTTAGGTAACTGTATTACTGTGACTGCATGGCTGAACATTCATAACTTCACAAACACAAACACTGCCCTTGAAAAACATATCTGTGTGGTAATCTGCTTCTTTAGGACACAAAACACACGAAGGAGTGTGATTTATGTTCCTAAACTGCACACAGTAACAGCATTGAATCATATTTTCTAACTTACTGGAAATATTCATTGGTGCTTTCATTGGACAAACTGTGGAGAAAATCCTAAATCTCACAATGCAGACATTTAAAAAAAAAAAAAAAAACATAATTAATTGGAGTTTATTGTGATGGCCGTGCATCAAAATTCGTATCATGATGAGAAATTTATCAGAATAAATAATAAACAATATGATAAATGCCCACCCCTACTGCAAAAGCTACTAAAGACGTCTTCATTTACACCAGTTAGATTTTAAGTTGGATTTAGCAAAGCTAGTCAATCAATCAATCAATCAATCAATCAATCAGGTTTATTTATGTAGCACTTTTCAGCAATAAAGCAGTTCAAAGAGCTTTACATCATAAAAACACATAAATACATATTCATCAACCACTGAAACATTCCATTTTGCCAGGTTCCATCATTTCACATCCAAATGTTGGTCAGCGTTTCATTTACTGTGGTTCAAAAGCAGCTCTGAACAGGCGGCTTTTTAGGATAGATGTAAAAGAAGTCAGTGTTTCGGCTGTTTTACAATTTTCCAAACGTTTGTTCCAGATTTGTGGTGCAAAGAAGGTGAATGCTGCTAAAGATACTGTTGCAACCCCCCCACCCCACCCAAAAAATAAAACAGAAATAATTTTTCTGGTTTTAACAAGCACATGTTGATAGTTACAGACTTGTTGTCTGCAGAAATCACTTTGTAAAGTTTGGTTTGCTCCTGTTAAATGACAAAGCATTAGAAAACAGGGTGGAGGATCAGTTCTGCGGTGCTTTCAGACACATTTTTTCACGGGTCAGGCGTTGACACGTGACATTTCAGATGGTGGCCTATCACACAAAGTAACACACACTGTTTTCTTTCTTCTTTTTTTTTCATTTATAGAGCCGAACGACTTAATCTGATAAATACTTCCCAGATGTTTCCAGGCTGTGCCTCTTGTCACATATACAATGAAAGTCACAAACAGTTTACTTGCCCTGCAGACAAAGCAACTCACACATGTGGAGGGCAGCGGGCATGTGTGTGTGTGTGTGTGTGTGTGTGTGTGTGCGTGTGTGTGTGTGTGTGTGTGTGTGATGGAGAACATGCACCAAAATGAATCTGTTTGTTTTCGCTGCATGTTCGTGAACTGTATTTTCTCAGATGATGGACAAACCCTGCTAATGCCATTTAGATAAATATAAAAAATGTGATTAAATATATAAACGTGGTGGCTTGTAGAGAAAAAGCTGTAGAAAGAAATAAAATGACCAAAAAAAAAAAAAACATAAATCAAAATGTTGGTTAATTTTTAAAATTAGACATTTGGTGACATCTCCCTTTAAATCGGTTAAAGAAGGTAAATCTGAGTCAATTTTTGGTTTTCAGAGAAAAATAAAACGAATTTAAAAAAAACCCTGAAATGCTTTTGTTGACTTCCCAGTCAGTATCAGATAATATATGAAATTTCTTGTGATAGTTTACTTGTTTTAAATAAGATCATGGAGCTGTAACGTTGTTGACCTTTAACCTGTAGCCTAATATCACAACCCGTAGATGATTGCCGTGCAGGTCTGCAGGGCTTTCTTTAGAAACGTTCTGCGTTTAAGAGAACGTAAAAAAAACAGGCTGTTAAATAAAAATACAAATTCTGTTAATCCGCCTGATAGTGGAGCGCTACAAAAATTAAATATCATCTATAAAATACATTTCAAAAAATAAAATTAAGAAATGTACCATTTATATTAATTTGGAGAAACAAATTCACATACAAAGCAGAGAAATGATTAAATCATTATCATTGTGGGATTGTGTTTGCATTTTCTTTGTTCCTCTTTTCTGATCGTCTGGAAGTCATGATGACATGTTGTTTATAGTCTTTCTCTCAGCATGTGAGTGAAAAGGAGAAGGTGTGTGTGTGTGTGTGTGTGTGTTAGGCGTGTGTGTGCACTCAGCGACGAGAATGTATCGTCACCACCACTGCTGGTCGTGACTCCCAGGCTCACAATGCTTTCCGTTCCCTTCTGGAGCCCCTTTATTTATTTTTAGCTGAGCAACGTTTTATTCACTTGAGCTGCGGCCCTGCAGACGAAGCGACACACACTTGTGGAGGGCAGTGTGTGTGTGTGTGTGTGTGTGTGTGTGTGTGTGTGTGTGTGTGTGTGTGTGTGTGTGTGCGATGGAGAACATGCACCAAAATGTCTTCGTACTCTGGTTTTTGCCTGCCGTTCTCCGAGACTGTTTGTTTTCGCTGCACGCTCGTGAACTGTGCTTTCTCAGATGACTGACAAACCCTGCTAATGCCATTTAGATAAATATTAAAAAATGTGATTAAATATATAAACGTGGTGACTTGCAGAGAAAAAGCTGTGGCAAGAAATAAAATAATGACCAAAAAAAAAAAATAAAAAATAAAAATGTTGGTTAATTTTTAAATTAGACATTTGGTGACATCTCCCTTTAAATCGGTTAAAGAAGGTAAATCTGAGTCAATTTTTGGTTTTCAGTAAAAAAATAAAGCAAATTAAAAAAACCTGAAATGCTATTTTTGACTTCCAGTCAGTATCAGATAATATATGAAATTTCTTGTGGTAGTTTTTGAATTTTTCATTCTGAAACGTTACAACTACAAACGTCAATGGGACTTCATGCAGAAGTCCCATTGACTTCTGCATGAAGACAAGCAGACACATTTTTTTTATTATTTCATAAGCACAACAATGAACAGTAAACTAATTTGTGTCTCTTTTATTTAGAGGACAACTAGCGCGTGAAGAAAATAATGCATTCGCTCTCTTTTTTTTTTACATTCAAATTTGAGTCAGCAGAAAGATGTTGAATGCGAATACACTTTAGACATTTATATATATATATAAAAAATGTACTAATAAAAAAAGTGCGTGATTTAAAATCCAGTGCAAGCGATTTGCTCTAGACATCAAATTAGTCAAGTAAAATTGATTTGTATGGAATATTTCAGCAGATCTAAGTTGTGTTATAAAAACACAACACAGTGACCAATTATGACAAAAAGCAACAAACATTACATTTTTCATCAAAATCACCAGGCAAATACACATTGAATATATATCAATGTTCCAGTTTTTATTAATCAAAGGCGACTTTAAACAGCTGAGCTTTAAGCCTTGATTTAAAGGAGCTCGGTGTTTCAGCGTTTTTGCAGTTTTCTGGAAGTTTGTTCCAGATTTGTGGTGCATAGAAGCTGTTATTGCGCAATAGCCAGCCGCGCCCTAAACCTCACAACTCCCAAGGACTGACTACTGACCAGCTCTCCGTCTAACGGGTCCGGAAAATCTCTAACCCACCGAGTCTTATCCTAAAGCAGGTCTGGGCGAGATAAACATCTTGATCTGCTTTTTATTACATCAACTCTTTGTATAATCATCAGTAAATCAAAGTACAGAAATACATTTCTAATCATCAATCAGTAATCACAATACAAGAATATACAGTATATTTATATATTTTAATCATCATTAAATCAAAATGCAAGATTACTTGTGTCTCTGTTTTCTGCGTGAACCTGGAAAGATCTCACCACTCTGTGCCAGTTTTCACGACAAAGCTGAAGAGGTCCGGACACAACTTTCACTGAATTAGTGAAAGTCTTCTTTGTGATCTGACGTTAGTACAAAACCGACGGCTCAGTGAAGAGAACAAGCTATACTTACGTTTTTTTTTTAGGTAAAAACTTTCAAACCAGGTCAAAAAACGACGCCGTGCCTCTGCAGAGGATCTTAGATATGAGCTTCTTATCTCACAGGTAGCAATAAACACCATCCGGTCGTCGTCAGCTGAAATGCCGAACGCGATGGAGATTCTATAGTAAGAAAAAAGTAGCAAACAAAACAGTTAAAATGATGAATAAAACATAAAACTATACGGTTTCACTTCTACTTTATGTTTTGAGACGCTTGAGACCAGATCTTCAGGACTCTGCCTCATTAAACTGACTACATTACCAATTAAATGACCAATTAGTCGTATCACCTTTTAGAAAAGATTTTAAACAGATGTACGTCAATCAAATCATCACCAAATGAATCTGCGCTTCAGTTACATGTTTACATACTGAGCTATTTGCAGCACAAAGTCCATCTGATTGTTTGGTAAATCTTCGTCTTTCCCTCTTCCTGTCTCTTACCTCTCCTTGGCTCTTTGTTCATCAGAGGCCTGAGGGGAAACGGAAAACCCTGACCGAATGAAACCTGGACGACGACGCCTCTTGCCTTCAGCTCCACGTTCCCACGTCTGTTCTTTCTGCTCGCTCTCGTTCTTCAAAAGCTGCTTCGTTCGTCTTCTCTACAACTCGTACGTCTCCGTCCACTCGTGATCGTCCCCGCAGTCCTCCAGTAGAACTCAGTGCTTAAAATATGAAAAGCTAAACTCAGAAGTTTTCAGACGGACCCTCATTATTAAATCCGAAAAAATAGGACAATCTTGATATAAGTTAATTGCTTTTACATTTTATTTTTGCCATGAACTCACCAAACACACATACGTCTAAATATATGCATCCATACATCCATACCCACACACACTCATATGCGTTAGCCTCAATTTACATATTAGTGCTAACTCTCACCCATATTTCTATAGCTTGTGTTATATTTCATTTTAAATTGTATTACATTTTCACTTAGCTTTAACTCATTTAACTTGTTCCATAATTTTACACCATGAAGTGAAATAAAAAAGCTCTTTCTTGTTGTGTGTAAACTACGATTCCTTAAGTTTGAGTAACCCCTTAAGTTTCTCTTTCAAGAAACATGCTGTGTATGATGAGCTCAGGCTGCAGTTTATTTGATACTTTAAACATAATTTGAGCCATTTTAAACTCCACCAGCTCTTCAAATTCTAGATTTTAAGAATAACGGGTGTGTGTGCTCATAATAACCAACATCATGGATGATTCTAATGGCTCGTTTCTGTAGGATACCCAGTGGTTGTAATTAATTCCACACACTTCTGAACAATATGTTAAATGTGGCAAAATCAGCGAGTTATCAAGAATATGAAGGACATTCAGCCAGGACTGATATGCTTCTACATAGTTTGTTCTGTAAATGTTTCGTAAAACAGCCACGAAAACAAATTTCTTTTTTTCTCCCCACGTCACACGAGTCACGTGACCAACAGCCGGTTGTTAGTAATGGCGAAACGCAGAAGAAGGCGACCGGAAGTGGTAGGAGGATAAAGGTTTGTTTTGGGTTCTGGGGGGGGATAATATGCAGCTGGCTCCACAAGAGCTCTCACAGCTTAGCGCAGCTCATAAAAAGTTGTCATTCAAACGTGTTGAATCCATAACTCCTCGGTACAATTTCCCCAAGACGCCGCCTACGTAGCCGCGCCCGCCCAGGTGTAAGGGGCCTGTCCCCGCAGCGCCTGAATAAAACACGGGTAACAGATGACGAGTTCTCGCGCCGTGGCTGAATGGTGAACATACCTCATCTGTTTACATCCGTCGCTGCCATTATTTTTAATGACGTATAACTAGCTTATTAATGCGAGATTTTAACTTCATTTCTTATTTACTGGAAACGTCCGCTGGAGATAGGCGCCAGCGCCCGTCGCCACCTTAGTACGGATGAGCGTGTACGATAATTAATGGATGAATTCAATGGAAACGCCGCAACTGCAAAATTGTGGATTTTTTATTTATTTATTTATTTTTTGACATTAGCAGAATATTAACAAAGATTTGCGCACATTGGTAATTTAAATGCAGCTACTGTTTACAACACGCAAGAGACTTTTGATATTCATAAGTTAGTAAATGTCTTCAAGAAAAATACCTACCTGAATAAATTCAGCCGTACCTTCAATCAGTGCAATAGGAAACAAAAAACAAAAAACAACTCAATCTGACTAACAAGGCTGGATGACGAGTCATGTTTACCTTGACAAGATTACATTTTGACAACTGTAGCATCTTGTCTGTCACCAAAAGTCCATAGCAAACATTAGATCATATCCAGATCTTGAGACACAAGCCCGGGAAAAGCCTTTTCTGTCCTAACCGTCTCAGTTCCCGGTCCCAAATACCAGAAAGTTACTGTGGTTTGAGCTGAAGAGACGAGAGGAACCAGAACCAAACACATTCAGCTAATGTGCTCCGCTAATCTGGAACAAACTTCCAGAACTCTACAAAACTGCCGGAACACTGAGTTCCTTTGAATCGGAGTTGATTCATAATAACTGGAACGTTGATCAGCATATTTATTGTACATTTGCTTGATGGTATTTGACAAAAATGTAATGATTGTTGCTTGTTTCATAATTAGCTTCTGTATTGTGTTTTTACAAGCACTTTGACAGTCTTTATTGTTGAAATGTGCTTTACAAACAGACTTGACTAGGAGAGGATCTAGGACTCTAAGATCTACATCAGAGGTTGGCAACTTATACAGTCCTAAGGCTGCCCTGGGTCTAGTGAAAGAAAACTCAGTCAGTCAATCAATTTTATTTATAAAGCACCATTCATACTAAAAGCAGCTTAAAGTGCTGTACAGATCAATAAAAACAAATGTTACATGAGGTAGTTTAAAAAAAAAGAAAGTCAGATCTAATTCATTTATATTTCTTAAGTTAAAAAAAGAAAGTAGATATGTTTTCTTCTTTGTTGATATTTGTGGAAAATGACATAAGAAAACGCACAAAGTTTTCTTCCAGTTACAAGAAAGCAAAATTAGTCAATGAAAAACGAAACCCACTGAAGCTCTGCTAAAACCTGCAGGTGTTAACATATCTATATTTAAAAACAGTAGTTGGTTCTTCATTTTTAACGAAAGATATCAGGAACCATTGTAAAAGATGCAGGAAAAACCTACGTTGAGAGCCAATGAAGTCTCAGATTTCCGAACTTTTCACGGAGACAGTTTGTGAATAGAAAATCAACCAAATCTCTGTCATAGGCATTGATATGTGGAACACACTTAAAAAGTGTAATTCTTAACGTGGAATTTTTCCCCCCACTTAAAATGTGCTCAAATTAAAGGTTTGCTTTTTTTCTTTTTTTTTTTTTAAATCTATTTTTCCAGCATCAGATTATGCTTCTCCAGTCAAAGTGGCACTTTATGCGTCTTTGGAGAACGCTGACCACACACACACACACACACACACACACACACACGCACACGCACACACACACACACACACACAAGTAACGCAGGGGACAATTAATAGCACAGGTTGGTTGTCCTTTACTTTTCTTACTTTTAAAACGACTTCCTTTCAGTCAGCCCTGATGATCAAGCTTACCTACGAAAATCCAGCCTCGCCGTTTTGTCGCGTGAAATGCGTCACAGAGTTGAAGAAAGTATGAGCTCAGGACTCCGTCGTCACAGATGCTGCTCTTTAAAAACGTTAAGGGAGGAAAGTTACTCTGTAATCTAACAAAAATACTTACTCTTTTAGAAAAGCCTAAATTGTTCTGGTTGTAGGTCATCACAGGTATATGTGTGTGCAGGCGTGTGTGGGCGTGTGTGTGTGTGTGTGTGTGTGTGTGTGTGTGTGTGTGTGTGTGTGTGTGTGTGTGTGTGCACGTCTAGTCTTTTATTGCTGATGTCATAGTTAGCAGCGGTAATGACTCACCTAAATCGCACTCAGGCGTGTTTCTGACAGCTTTGCAGACGTGAATCAGGAAATGGGATTTCACTGTGATTTTCAAAGTGGAACAAGGTGAAGGTGTTTCAGTTCAGATGAAATCTGAGATTTCTGGAGCAGATTTTTATTTTTTTATTTTTATTTATCTTTTGGTCTGTACACAGAATACAACAGCACGACCCCAAAGGAGTCCCGAGTCTGTGACCCGGGTCAGATTGCGGTCCAACACAGGTATGTTAGCAAAGCTGGATAAAAGCTGCAGTAAAAGGTTTAAGTAAAGAATATTGACGTTTCAATATTGAGCTTAAAGATCTCCACAGATCAGAAAGCATCTTCGGTTTTGTTCAGGTTTTACACATCTACCAAGAACTAATCAGAGTTTACAGATGACCAAAACTTTATATATAAATAATCATGATTTCATGGAATAGACCAGCACAGAGTCGTACATACCTGTGAAATGGAAGAAAATTGCACATAAAACTGATTTTGGGGCACATGTGTATTCATTTGTATTCAGCCCGGTCCAGTCAATACTTTGTAGAGCCACGTTTGCACTGAAGACTGAAACTCTTGCACATTGTTTTATGTATAATAACTACAACTCAGTCAGACTGGGAGGAGGGTGTCTGTAAACAGGAGTTTTTAAAGGGATGGGATTATGTAAAATAGATTTTTTTTTAATTTAGTTTTATTTTTTTTAGCTTTACATCATGTTACAATGTTATTCCCTCATCAAATGTTGCTTTGATCCTTTCACGCATGTTTGAGAAATCCTTTAATCTCCCGTGGCAACCATTCAGCTGTGCAAAACGCCTGTTTGGACCTAGCCCCGCCTCCGAGCCGCAGTTTCAACTCTTCTGAGCTTCCGCCTCACAGGGCAGCCCTCCGCCTCGTTGCTCCTTCAGACTAGCCAGCAGCAATTAGCAAACGCCTGGTGGACCTGCACGTCTACTGAGCTCATTATAGGAGCTACTTCTCAGTTAAACTCTGGTAAAAACGAGTTAATAGACGGGCCACGTTGTGGCGACTTCCTGAAGGCGGAGTCTCAGAAAGAGCAGCAGTTTTTAAAGAGACAGAGGAGCAATTTCAAGGTTTTAATTTGCAAAGTCAAATTTATTTTATTTTTAACTATAGTATTTTTATAACACCTGAAGTTAACAGAGTTACTTCAGTGTGCTTTAAAATGATGTCATGCGCCTAGAAATGACATAAAATACATAACACCGCCCTCTTAATTTTGTCACAAGTTGTCAGTTGGGTTAAAGTCTGAATTTTTGACTTTTTACATCTGCCTGGTTTAGATCCCTGCATGATGCTGCCACCACCATGCCTCACAGTGTTTTGTTTTATCACAGTGTTTTGAAAATGGTTCCGCTAGATTTTCTTCAGAAGTGTCAGAGTAAAAGGGGGTCGGATATACACTGCTCAAAAAAATAAAGGGAACACTTAAACAGGTGTTTAACACTTAAAGTGTTCCCTTTATTTTTTTGAGCAGTATATATAACACACGCCGAAATTGGCTGATTTTCATTTGAAAATCAAAAAAAGTGGAAACTGCAGATCAGTTTCCTTCTGCCTCACAGTCATGCACTACTGCGTTTTTCTCTCACATGCAATCCCAGCAAAACGCGACGACAGAATGTGACTCACTCTTTGTTTCTGGATTTCTCCTCTACGTTCTTTTGAACGAAAAAAACAACAGCGACAAAATAAAACGCGCTTTATACGGTTTGCAGGTTTTCTTCAGCCTTCTTAACTACAGTAGCCGTTCAGTCTTGCGACACATTTTACACCACTTTTGGCGTTTTATTTTATTTTGACAATTTCAAGGTCTGCACTTGGCATTTTGTAGAATGTGTGTGAACAATAACGAGCATCGTTAGCTACATTTATCGCCTCATTCGACACATTAAAGTATTTATTATTCCAAAAGATCTTGATTTGAATATTGAAAATTCAGGTGATTGCAAAGAGGCCTGGAGCTCACCACCAAAAATAAATCATCAAATTATCAGCGGAAGCCTTCGTTGACTCCCATTCATTAATGATACATTGTTTTATGTAATAAGTAAAACGTAAATTTTTTAAAAAAGATGCATCGTCGTTTGCCAGTCCCACGTCCTGTCAGAAACGAACGTCTCGGTTGAATAAATACAATTTTAAATGTAAATCTGTCGACTGTGTGAATATATTTGGGCTTGTCTGTCTGTCGTTTTAACAAGGTTTCCTTCAGATGAGCAGAAATTTTGATTTAGTAGGAATTTAGGAGAAGCTGAGAACCGAAAACTGAAAGTTTCTCCGTCTATTCTTAAAATCGGCATCACGCTAATAAAAATAATAATGTTTTTGTTAGTTAAAAGTACCATTTCTTTTTCTCTTTATATATTCTGTAGGCTATGGTGAGATTTTCTTTTTGTTTTTTTTACATGAACACCCTGTGGTGTGTATACGTGTGTGTGTTTCCTGAGATGGTATATTGTGTATACGTGTGTCTGTGTATGTCTGTGTGTGATTTCTGTGATTTCATAGACGCAGGCTTGTTATGTCTTACAGAGATCTTCATTTACGCGTAAATATTTGCTGTCTTTGTTATATATTTTTTTTACACTTTTGCATCACAAACTTTCATTTAACAAAATTGTTCATTTAATGCGCACTTCCTTACAAATACAAATATGTCAACTGATGCTTTTGTTTTCTGTTTTTTTGCTGCCAGTTTTGAGGAGCCAAATTTAGATTTTTTGGTAAAATGCTGAGTTTATATTTAAAGCAGAGGAATAAATCATAAATTCGATCCATTATTTTGTTGTTTTGTGATTTAGTTCAGTGAGATGTGAATCCAGGCTGGTTGTTTTGTTGCGCACACGTCCTTCACATACGTCAGAAACCAACAAGTTCTCAAGTAAATTCTCACTCCTGCTGCGGCACACTCACTGAGTCACACTCACACACACACACACACACACACACACCCCACACACACCCGCGCACACCAACTCACACGTTCATTGAAGAGTTAATTATAAACACAATCAGACAGATTCTTGAACATCTTTTTATTTTTCAAAATCTGTTTAATAAAAGCAGATGAACTCAGATAACAGGAAAAGGAAAGAAATATTAATAACCCCAAATATCAAATTTTTCCCACTCGTAGTGCGTTATGTTCAGCTCACTCTTAAACTGTTCAAACAATCACCTCCACCTTTCATGCTTATCCGTTTTTTCGAACATCTAGAGCTGCAACTTTGCAAATGTTTTACTTTCAAATCCGTTTCTTTCTTTCTTTCTTTTTTTTTTTAAAATCTTATTTTGTTTCACTGACAGTCAAAATGTTACAACATTTTACGCAGGAAACAAAAATACAACCTTATAATAATTGTATCAACCATCATGAAGGGCTTGTATGTTTAATTCTTAGTAACAATTAGAAAACTTTGTCTTCAGGTGAGGAAATTTGTTCAGTTTCTTAACATTTTTTTATTTCTCAACGAATACAGAGTTTCGGCTCTTACATGATAAGACTGAAAAGGCCAATTACTGCCATAAGAAAACAGTTATTATCTTACAAAGTCACTAAACGTCCCTCCTGCGACTCGCACTAATCTAGTAACTAACCTCCTGCTCAGAGTTCAGACTGAACCGACTCACGTTTGAAGCACATAAACATCGCAGCTGGAAAAGGAAGCAGACGTTCAGCTTACAGGATCCTACATGCATACGGGAAGTCTGAATCTGCAACCTGGAGATACGAAAATGCAGAAAATCACAGCAGACTGAGTGCTAGTTGTGCTCAGATTGCAGGTTTTCAGTTTCCTGTTGCAGCCTGTTAAACGTTGGCGCGTTCTGCAGACCCCTCAGACGCAAACGGATTCAAATGAATCAGAATATTACAGGAAAGTCACTTTATTCCAGGAAGTTTCTCGCTGAGTGAAACGCGTCACGGCGACACCCAGACGGATGCTTGGAAGCCTCCATTTCTGTAAATGATCACAAGTCTTCTGCTTACAGTTTATGAAAACATGCCGTGTAAAATTAGAATATTGCATCAGACAAATAAAAAAAACAAAAAAATGTCTTTAAATGCAGAACTGCAGCTTTATTGAGGTTGCTGTTTTCAAACGTTCAGTCTGACCAAAGAGCTCCATCGAAATATTCTCATTTATTGAACACGATTGTGCTGTGTAAATGAAATCAAATAGGTTTAACTGATATTAAAGACGGCAGTGAAGGTGTTTACACTCCTATGTTGAAATTTTAGCGTCTAAAATTCTCTGCTGATTTTTTTTTTTTTTAAGCGCATCTTCAGCATGTCAGATCCCTCATTAAGACTCTGGACTCGTCATAATATTCTCAACACTCCGTGTGAAATAATTGATCTTCAGCTTAGTGAGTTTTAGAAGGTTTATTTTTACCGCTTGCGCCGTTTTTCTTTTACTGGTTGTTTTTCTGAATCCCTTCCGACAGCAGCTCTGTGAACTCTGATGAACTTCATTGTGTTATAAATGAAGTTCATCTCTCTCTGGATTCTCCAGTTTATTAAAAAAAAACCCTCTTCATGCAGACTTTGAAGCAAAGCACTAATACAACGCTGCAGTTTTCAACTACTCCAAAGTTTTCCTCATTTTTAATCGTTTTTCAGTGGATATGAATCATTTGCAAGCACCTGCTTTACCGTCATGAAAACTTATGAGCAATAACAGGCGAAACATGTTGCTGGATGTTGCCACTGCCTTCTTCTTCTACAGAGGAGTTGATTATTTTTAATGTAGAAACCAAGTGATAGTTTGGACACCTAGTTTCTGTAACATAAACGAGGATTTGCAGCGTTGAACTTTATCCTTTTATGTCCTTTGAAGTTCTGCAGAGGTAAGTATGGAAATCCAAATTTGTAAAAAGTTTCCATTTGGATGAAATTTTGCTTTTCCTGACAAATCGCAGACCTGACCCCTAACTCTAACCTTTCGCAAAAGCCTAAGCAGTTTAGTAGACGTCGTCCCGCTTCCTGTTTCGGAGTTCACGACCTTTGACAGGGGTGCAGGAAAACGTGGCTCACATGCACCGAGGCACGCGCCTCCTCGCTTTTTATTTGTCGTCCTCGGGTTTTAGTTTGGAGTGTTTTGATCTGAGCGCAGCAGAGGGCGGAGACTGTAGACGGTAAGTATTTGAGGAAACATGAAAAGCAATTGCACATTTTGCTGCTCAGAAAAGATTGAGTTGAGTGCTGCCGCAGACATCAGGGCCGCTTTCAGGAGAAATTTTGGTAATTACGGGTTTTTTTTTTGTTGTTGGGTTTTTTTTTTTTCTTTTACTCTGTTCGGCTCATGAGACGTCACTGAGGACATTAGGAAACAAGCATCTTTTTCCAATAAAAATAATTTATACCAAAAACCATACTGTGCACAGATTTATATTAATTTTCTTCCCTACCCAAAACTTCAATTCCATCATTTAAGGTTATCAATATTTCTCTTTTATTTTTAAGGTAATTTTGTTTATATTGCTTGTTTTCATCAAGGGCAGTTCAAAGTGCTTTCATTGTTAATCCTTTTTTTTTTTTTTTTTTAAAGAAGAAGAAGAAAGTTGTCCTACTGTTTGAGCTCACTGAATGTTTTTAAATTGCAGCCAAACTGTTAACGTGCCAGAAAAATGTAGGATTGCACTGCAGCAAGAAACAAATACAAAAAAAAAGAAAGAAAAACTTGGACTTTAAATTCTGTTTTTCTAGTGTTTCACTCCAAAATGCACAGTGTTGACAAAAGCCTAATTCATTTTGCCATCGTCATATTTAGGTTTAAATTCCTGTGCAGCAGATTTGGGTTTAGAAGTTCATCTTGTCTTTTTCTTGCAGAATCGCTCCGCAACGCTAATGATGGAACTGCTGGTAAGAATAGTGAACTGGAGTAACTTAATCTACATTCAGCACCCTGTGAAATTACTCGCAGGTTTGGAACTTGTTCATGTTCCGACTTGTAACAACCACAAGCCTTAAAGTATTTTATTGGGACTTCATGTGAAAACAGACGTTAGAAGATGAGATGTCTTTAAAAATATGTTTTCTTTCAAAGGTCTGAAAAATTACTCAGTTAACATAAAAATCTGTTCGTAGTTTCCTTTAGAGGTTTTTAAGAAAATCGATTCTGGTCTGGTTTTGATCTGGATCCCCAAAGGTTGAACTTGACACGTGTTTGGGATTGTCAAAGTTTCGGACATCGCCGTGGACTAAAGGCAGGTTTTACTGTTTTGGTTCAGGTTGTGGGATTCTGTACGGCGATATTCATTTCTTTTGGTGCTTTAGAATGCTGCTGCTCGCGTTCTCACTAAAACCAGGAAGATAGAGCACATAACAGTTTTAAAGTCCCTCCACTGGCTCCCTGTAGCTCAAAGAATAGACTTTAAAATACTGTTGTTAGTTTATAAATCACTGAACGGCTTAGCACCACAATATATTAAAGATCTGCTGTTGTTGTATCAACATTCCAGACCTCTCAGGTCTTCTGGTTCTGGTTCTGCTCTGCATCCCCAGAACCAGAACCAAACGAGGAGAAGCAGCTTTCAGCATCTATGCACCACAAATTTGGAACAAACTTCCAGAAAACTGTAAAACAGCTGAAACACTGACTTCCTTTAAATCTCAACTAAAAACCCACCTGTTTAGAATTGTATTTGAAATGTAATCAATTACAAATTTATTGATGGAACTTGACTTAATGTCGTGTTTTGATTGTTGATTCTATATTGCATTGTGTTTCTGTGTTTGATATGATGTAAAGCACTTTGAAATGCCTTGCTGCTGAAATGTGCTATACAAATAAAATTTTATTGATTGATTGATTAAAAGATACATTTGTAGCTTGACATGTTTTCATCCATTTACACAACATTTAGTGAAGCTGTATAACGACTAGCGATGCACCGATCCACTTTTTTACTCCCGATACCTGAGGTTTAGTATCGTCCGATACCGATCCGATACAGCAAAACAAAGCTGATTTGACTACAAACATTTCTCTTTTTAAACAGAAAATGTAAATTCAGTACATTTATTCAGGACATAAATGTACTGAATTATACATTTATCTGGTAACTCTGCACCAGCACAGCTCACTGAAATACTGCAACAGCTTCACAGGTTTGGTCAAACTTGTAAAAATGACTTTAATTTCTTCAGTTTAATTAGGAGTAAAACAGCCGATGTAGAATAAATAATAAAGAAACTGAAACTGACAAAAATAATGGGTCGACTGTCTTGTTCAAACGTAAAAATAAACTGAAACAAACCTTCTTTCAAATGGTTCAGAAAGAGCAATTAGGAATTATAAATATAATGTGAAATAAATAATAAAGCATGACGTCGCTCAGAAGTAGACTGAATAGATCTGCTCTTATGGATCCGGCACATTGTCACCCATAACTGATCTAGAATTGTTTTCAATATCGGGCCCAATTCAGATATTGATATCGGATCGGTGCGTCTCTAATAACGACAGGTGTGATTTTGCAGATAAAATCAAAGCTAAAAGCGGCTGAGGAAGATCATTTCCTTCTTGTGAGGACATGAATAAAGCTTTATTAAAGGTGTGTGGACGATTCTGTGATGGGAGAAAAGATCTGGATGCATCGAGATACTTTCAGACCCAGAAGCTCCTAAACACTCAGACTCTTCTTTAAGAGTTTTCTCGATGGCTCATTTAAAACAATTAATTTTGTCTGTAATTTTGTACAGATGTGGTACTTTGTTTGGCTTTTTTTTTATTATGACAAAGTCAAAATATTGCTTCTCTGTGAACATTTATAATTCTAAAGAGTTCAAATTATTTCCTTTTTAATGGTTTTTTTTTTTTTTTTTGAAAGTCTATACCTTGGAGGTGAATTTCTGTCTTGGTGTGATATTTATTTATTTATTTATTTATTAAAAACAGCAGAAGATGACACAGAAAACAAGAATATAAAACAATATGAAGTGAAAAGATGCGAGTTCAAATGTAATATTCCTTCATCTCGTCTTTTAAAAAAGAGGGACAAACACTTTTTATTTGTCTCCCTCTATAATGATACACACATGGTGTATGAGAGTGTGTGTGTGTGTTTTGAATTGAAATCACAGTCAGCCATTTTGTTGCGACCCCTCTGTTGTTAGCCACGTTAGCGCCGCTGCCAACAGCAAACGGGAAGAATAAAAATGCTCTTTTTGGGAGGTTGCTGTCCAGCTGCTTACCTTTTATTTTACAAGTTTCATTGTTCTGTTTCTTCATGGACGATCCGGTTCTGAGAGAGTTTCAAGAAGCGCTGCGGTCCGGCAGAAAATGGCCAACGGTACAGCCGAAGGCTTCAGAGCTCAAATCCTGGATCTGCCAGAGGAGAGCTGACAGAAAACCGTCGTCTGAGAAAACCGAGTGATTATAAAGAAAATATGATGATTTTCTCTGATGACCTCAACCCTCGTTTACGTTTGAAGTTTACTGTTGAGGCAACAGACAACAGAAATGAACTCAGTTTATGTAACATTGTTGCATCTGATAAATGAAATGATCAATTCAGGATAACTGAAAGAAACTCTTTAAAGATAAAGATGACTTAGAACAAGGGAAACACAGACACACACACACACACATAGAAAATATTTTTTCTTCTGTTAAAAATGAACATCGTTTTGCCCTACAGATGTTATATTATCAGAACTGAAGAGAATTAGAGTTTTATAAATATCTAAATTAAACCCAAAGTGATATTTGTTGGGGAAAAGTTGTTTTGTCTAAGAATTAGCTAAAAAAAAAAAAAAAGCATTTTTTTTAACTGTGAGAGAAAAAAAGAATCAAAATAAAGAGCTACAACAGAAAAATATGTTAACCTATAAGTGTATGAATTATGGAAATCATAAAAGCAGCATGAGGAGTTCGGGACATTCACACACACACACACACGCCCACACACACGCACACACACACACACACACACACAGAGAGAGAGAGAGATCATATGAATGTTCCTCAGAAAGTTCAGTGCAGTCATTTATTTTATTTGTTAAAAAGCAGCAAGAATGTATTTGAAGTGATTGTTGCTTTTTGTGTGAATTATGCGTTAAAATTGACACGTTATGCTTCTGTGTGTTTTTACTTTATTTGAGAGTAGCTTTTGAGGAAAAATGTTTGCATTCACTTTTTGAGCGTGCGCTCTTTGAATTTATTTATTTATTGTTGTTGTTGTCTTTCTTTAACGTGTGTGTGTGTGTTTGTGTGTGTGTGTGTGTTTATTTCACTGTAAACCCTGCGAGCCAGAGGAACCCCACTGCCAAAAAAAACCCCCTGAAACAAAACCTTGCTGACAGAGAGCTTTTTCAAGTTTAACACAAAGTCCCTCTGATTCCTGTTTTAAATATTTTTATATCTGATTTAAAGTTTTCTTAACAAATTTTATGACGTTTTTCAACAAAACGACATTTTACATTATTTTCCAGCGTTTTCTTTAGCATACATACATTTGTTTGTGTGTGTATCATTTTTAGGGAGCAAGGGCGATGACCTCCAGCGGACGGAAGCGAGACGCTTCGCCGCCGACGAAGTGGACGGCGAAGCGTGAGGAAGGGTCAGAGGTCGTTTGGTGTGAAGAAGTCCTCAGTTTGGAGAGGTAAACACGCGTGTCGTCTGAGTCTGACTGAGCTTGACTCCTGTTTCCACACACATGCAAGCGGAAAAATAAATGACTTCATCTCACAAAAGTTTTTATATTTGTTGGCAAAAAACGAAACAAGAGAAAGAGGGAAGAGTGAAGGCGAGCGAGGAAATCCCGTTCAAGGTTCTGCAGATCGTTTCAGCTGTTAATCAAGTCTCCTGCTAACTTCAATGGAGCCACACATTTTTGTCGAGCAGAGCTAGAAAAACGCTTATGAGTTTAAAAGCACCTTTCAGTTCCTGTCAGGATGTCTCGGTTTGTTTAAAAAGGAAAAAACAAAAACAAAAAAAAAAGCAGCTGATTTATAAAGGTTGAAGAAATTGCAGTTTGGAAGATTTTAGAAACGTGTCATAAAGAGACTTTATGTAACGTTGGAAGGATTTTAAGAGAAACACACTGGCTGGATTTTAGCCCAGATGAGGTGATTTGGAGCAGATTATCAGGAGACTTTTTTTTAAATTTTTTTTTATTGATTTTCCCAACTCTTCATTCTGGGGGGTTTCATTTGTTTTGTTGTGTTTTTATTTAACGCTCTCTCACCTGGGAGAATCACTCATACATCTGTCATTCTTGGATCAAAGCTCCTGTTTCCTTACAATAAAACAGCAACAACAACCAAAAAATCCTCTTAAAGTGTTGAAATAATTGTGTAAAGTTTAGAACGTGTTGAGAAATGCATCAAAGAGGGCCCAAAAAACAACAACAACAACAAAAAAAAAGGATAGAGTTTAATACATGAGGTCATAAACTGACTGGTTTCAGGGTCCCACTTATCATCACAGGACTTACTGCGAACCGACATTTTCACCAACTCTGGACAAGGGAACAAAATAACTAGAATAAATCGGAGACATTTTAAGACGTTTCCTCAAACGTTGTCCAGTGATCCCAGAACCGTCGCATAAAATCAGTGCAGGAGATGAAACCGTTTTAGATTATTTGCTGGTGTTTGCCGTAGTAAAGCCCGACTCCCCGGTCCAGGCGGCTGATGCCCCTCTGACGGTCAGCGCCTGGCAGAGCGACACACAGCCCTTCACTTTTCTGCACATGGAGTCACTTTGCAACAACCTCCATTTGTTGTGTGTGTTTGTGGCAGACCAACATAAAGTAGAGCATAAAGGTCGTGTGGGAGGAAGAGAAATTCTGCAAATAAAACATGAATTTGTATTCAGCCACCTTTTAATCTGCAGTCCCTAAGTAAAATAAAGTAAAATAAAATAAAATGATGTCCTTTTTTTGCCAAAAGAAAAATGTTTTGGCAAAAAAATCATTTTAGTAAAGTGACAAAATGCTGTCAGTGGCAGAAAACTAACAGTCCACATCAGACCGATCCTGATTTGGTGGTGGCAGTGTCATGCTGCGGGGATCCTTTTCCTTCGACAGAGTTCTGGATGTGAGGGTTCAGCAGCAGAACTCACAGCTACAGCTTCGGTTTTAGTTCTCGGTTCCCAGTTATTTTTTTTGCGCTTTTTTCTTTTGTCTTTTTTACTTTTGTTTTTCCAGCTTTTTCAGGTTTTCATGCAGCAAAAATGGTGTAATCAAAGTCCAGACTTAAATCCGACCGAAGTTTTGTGGCTAGCTGAGGTTCACAGATGCTCCCCGGCTCATCTCACTGAGCTTTGAGCTGCTCTGCAAGGAAGAATTTTGAGGAAAAAAAATGGTCAATGTCTTGTTGCGCAAAGCTGCCCTAAAAGAAAGCGTCGACTCGGGACCGAATATACATGCAAGCCACACTTTTCATGTGTGGCTTGCACATGAAAAGTGCAATCTTTTCATGCAAAAAGATTATATTTTAAGATAATCTTTGTATCTTAAAATACAAAGATTTGTATTTTTAAATCTTTTAATCCTTTTTTTTGTACAGCTTTACAAGTTGGTCTGTCGCAACACCTTAATGTTTATGGATGTAAATTGACAAAATGTGATAAAAGTGGAATGTGCTGCTCATGCCACACACTCTCTCTTTCTGTCTCTCTGTGTGTGTGTGTGTGTGTGTGTGTGTGTGTGTGTGTGTGTGTGTGTGTGTGTGTGTGTGTGTGTGTGTGTGTGTGTGTGTGTGTGAGAGAGAGACGATTTGTTAGAAGAGTGTTTCATGTTGACCAAATGAATTTAGAGACTTTTCCAGAGTGAGGAGGAGACGCGACAGGCTCTGTGCAGAACAGCAACAAAAACAAATGATGTCAAAATAAGTACATGAGGCGATAACGGACAAAAATAAACTTCAAATGATGCAGCGTATCGAAGGGTTTGTCACTTTTAATGACAATATATTAGGTTTTGCATGTTTGTTCTGAATAAAAGAGTGTGAGTGGGGGTGTGTGTGTGTGAGAGAGAGAGAGACGTAGACCTTTGTGTTGTGTTCTGTATTTTAACCAGGAACGGCAGCACACAGCTGAGGACATGTCGCTTATTCTTAACTTATAATTTATTCTTTGTTTTAACTACGAGGTGTAAGGCAAATAGTTTCCGTTTTTTTGTGCGTGTGTGTGTGTGTGTGTGTGTGTGTTGGTTTAAAGAAATACTACACACAAGCAGAAATATTTACCCTTTTTTCTTAATTTGTAGAAAGCATTTATTGTCCGGTTGAGTGTGAAAACACACTCTAAAAAACTCAAAGTGTATCTAAAGACTCCCTTACACACTCTTCATATCTGAATTTTGGGGCGTGGGGGTGTGTGTGTGTGTGTGTGTGTGTGTGTGTGTGTGTGTGTGTGTGTGTGTGTGTGTGTTCTTACCACAATCAGGAGTTATAAATTTTAAAAAATAAAATAAAAATCCAAATTAATTCTGCATTTCCTTCATGTAAAAAGCAAATAAATTGACATTAAGAATTAAAAACGTTTTTCTTTTTGCAGAATAAAAACCTTGTGGCGTTAAATTGAACATTTCACATCCAGTTGTGACTGAAATGTGACAGTTATTTAACCTGTTACTTTATTAATGCCAGACAGATAACTACGTCTACATTTTTTTCGTCTGCTGGTTTAAAACAAGCAAAATAAGAACAAAAAAAATCTGAAAAAAACCCCATAAAAATCAGCTGATTTATATGGGGGGGGTTTTATGTCAGAAAACCATCGCAGTTTGCATTTTCACGGAGATTTAATCCTGCAGGTAGTAAAAAGTAAAAGAAATACCCCAGGTAGAGTCATGCTCTGTGAGGATTGGGGGTGTGTGTGGTGTGTGTGCGTGTGTGTGTGTGTGTGTGAGTGTGTGAGAGTGTGTGTGTGGAACAAAAACTCTCAGGAGTCAAAGTTCTGTGTCACATATAAAGTTGAACGAATTAATGTGACTAATATGTAAAATATCCTGGTATGATTTTAATGTTTTGTTTTCTTTTTTAAATGTGAATGAATATAAAGCTTTACGTTTCCACGGAAACCGCTCAGCTCAACATTAGACGTTTGCTTCAATGTCCGGCTGCTCTTTGTCGGGTCTCATTACGATTTTCCACTGTTTTATTTGAGTTTATTTTATTTTTGTTTGTTTTAGTGGTGCGTGTCCAGGGCTCTAGGCAGATGATTTGTGAAAACACAAATATAAACTCTCAACTGTGACAGAATGAGAGTGTGGGCTGAACTCTGAGCAGGCTGTGGACAATCTCTAAGATGCGTTTGTTCTCCTGAACTTTGTGACAATAATCTTACAGTGAGGAAAATCTGCTGACAGAGGATTTATTTTGAGATTCTCACCAGGTTTCCCCCCCCCTGATTTAAATATTTTTTCAGCATTAGTGGTAAGAATGGTGCAGAATTGATGCTTCATGTCTGGTTTTTTTTTGTGTGTGTGTTTTTACAGAACTACCAATAATACATTTTAAGCAGCGGTTGGTTTCTGACAGAAAATGTCCGACTGCAGCGGAAACGTGTTCAGGATCAGGCGAAAAGTAAGAAAAGTGGGTTTTCTACAGCTGACTGCCTTCAGTGTGCTCAAAAATGTCACGTCCTTTCCTGAAGTATTTATGTTTTTGTTGTTCTTTTTTTGCCGTTAGAGTGTCAGGTGACAGGAAGCGGAAGCTGATCAAGCCGAGGAGGCAAAGAGTAGGAGACGGAGACGAGGGGAGACGGCTGCTGGGTGGAGGTGGAGGTGGAGGAGAGAGCCGGCTCCTTGTCGCTCCACCCGAAACCAGGAGGTCAAGTCTGAGCGGAGTCCCTCCGTCCGCCTCTGCCCACGTCTGGTCACGGGAAGCAAGAAGGTAAATGGAGGCGACTGCAGGAATGAATGTGAAAATCAGCAAAAAGAATAAAGAAAACATCTAAAAACAATTTTCCAACGCAGAATTTGTACACTGCAACATTAAATCTTAGTAAGTGACTTTGGTCTATAGTGTTTCGGTGCAAACACTTAAAATAAGACAAAATTATCACAAGTAACTTTTCTGCAAGATATAGGAGCTTGTTTTAAGCAAATATCTCCTTCATATTGATGAAAATTTTAGCTCATTACTTCACTTCTGGGGGGGGAAAAATGTCTTGTCATAAAATAACCTGGTACTTCTAATCAGTATGAAGGAATTGTTGACTTTCAACAAGCTCCTGCATTTTGCTGTAAAGTCACGTGTGAGTTAGTTTCGTCTCATTTCAAGTGGACTAACTTTTTTTTCTTTTTCTGGGTCCTCATTAGCTGCGTTTCCCAGTGTGCGCTCGTCCTGGGTTTCACACGTTCATCATAAACAAGTGAAGATACAGAACTGACGTCGCAAATTCAAAATAAGACCAAATGCAAAAACAGAAACAAACAAGTGCAAATACAACATAGAGGCAAAGAAGAAATCAAAACAAATGAATATAATGTTTATAATTGAAAGAAAAAAACCCCATCCACATTCACGTCATTATATACATATAAGGAAGAAAACATGCACAATCAATATAACTGTTAGGTACGGTGGAGAGCGTGTGGTGCTGCGGGCTTGCTTCTCTCCAAATGATATCATGAACTATATGAAATAGTAAAAGAAAACTTTACCTCATGTCTGATGAGGCAGCGGGGAGTAATTCGACAATCAGATGCGTTTTGGGTATTTTGAATGCAGTTACCTTTAAAAAAACAACAACAACAAAAAACAAACGCAAGATGACCGTTTTGATGAAACGCCTTGAACGTCTCTGCGTGTTTAAAATCCAGACGGTCAGATTGCAACTTGAAGAGAGCAGAAAAACGACTGAATGAACGGAAGCATAGTTTTTTTGTTTCAGTCGTACAAATGCATAACCAGATACCAGTTTTGGTCGATTTGGATTTTTTTTTTTTCTTTTTTTAAGTCTCCTGCCTAACAGAGACGTGTAGATTTGTGTCGATATAAGCCTGGATCTGGAGTGAGGGAGAGGGAGGGGGGAAGATATTTCCAACCCTCGTTCAGTCCAGCACAATCCAGAGAGACTGTTTAGGATCTGAGGAACGTTTCAAAAACCTTTAAATAGCCATGAAAACAAATGTAGGTACTTACAAAAAATAATCAGCTTTTCAGAGTTTCAGCATAAAAGTTGTCAGGGTGTTTTTTTTTCTGTTTTAATATTTTGAATATGCATTTTGCGAAGCAGGACGGTCTGTCTGATGAATCCCAGTAACGCCTCCGAGACGCACTTCCTGTCGGAACGACGCTGGAAACCTCTCAGGAATCCTTCTGTAGTTCTTCTTCTGCTGTCCTTCGCATTTACAAGCTAGTTTTACAAATGTATATAAAAAAAAAAAAAAAAAAAAAAAAAAAGGAAGTAATTAAATAAATAAAAAAATACAGCCCGACATGATCAAGCTCATATCTTTGACAAGCTGCAAAAAAAAAAAAAAAAAATACACATCGGATCACTGGTTTAATGTACATTTCATAAGGAATATCCAACCTGCTCATGGATCGATAAATGTTCTGACTGCTTTAATGTTCAGATGGGTTGACTGACGTGTGTGTGTGGGCGTGGGTGTGTGTGTGTGTGTGTGTGTGTGTGACGTTTCCACAGAGTCAGGAAGATTCATGTTGGTTGTTTTCCAGCTGCTTTCATAGGAATTTTCAGACATGAAGGAGACATGTGACAGTGTGAGAAGGGTGTCCAACATGGGTGTTTGCGTGGGCGTGTGTGTGAGTGTGTGAAAGAGAAAAAGTTGCTGTACGTCTGGAGATCAGCATAGAGGCATATTGGGAGCGTATTCTCCTCAGTGTGTGTGTTCAGTGTGTGTGTTCAGTGTGTGTGTTCAGTGTGTTTATCTGTCTGTGTTTTTCTTCCAGGATGAGCAACATGGCCTCCATCTTCCTCGTGCTGAGCAGCCACACACTCGGGCTGGACGCACACACACACACGCACAGGACAGGTGTGTATCCGTTGCTTTTCACGGTCAGGTCACGTTAAACACAACAAACAGGAACTCCTGGCTGAATGTGTGAATTTGAAGCACTTTACAGTGAAATAAGAGAAATAGGAGAGTCGTCTTTTACTGGAGTGCTGATTCAAATCAGACAAGAACACAGAAGTCTGTGACATGTTATTTTCCTATACAGACGGTTAAATGTCTCACCTCCTTTGTGTTTTCACGCATGTGAATATCTGTAATGTTTTCAATTGTTAAAATCTTAGAACTAGAAGCGCACAAAGCGACTAGAAACATTCAGATCTGAACCTTATTTCAGAAATATGTTAGACGATCAGAGGTAAACATGAACCTACAGGTATTTATTTTTTACTTCTTTTACAAAAAAAAAATCCAAACTAACACAAAGTCTGAGCTCTGCTGCAGCTACGTGTGCATGTGTGTGTGTTTGTGTCCGCAGTTTTCTATTGGATAAATCGTTGGATTGATCGGATGTAAATCAGAACACGTGATATTTGAGTTTCTGGACGTTTGTTGTGTTTTTCCCTGAGGTTGTTCGGACTACATCCAGCTGTTCAGGGTTCAGAAAGTAAAGTTCAGAATCCTGTCCGCTCCCTATGGAGCCGACTGTGTGTCGTGTCGTTGTGCTGTAGATTTAATCTGAGTGTATCGAGGCGTGTGACGCATGCTACACCTCGTGTTTGCCGCGCGTAAATCACGCCGCTTCTGGGAGAGTTTTGGAAACTCCTGTCCAGGTCAGAAGAGAAGAGAAAAGAGAAACAAAAACTCCTCATGCAGGTTTCAGCGGGAGCTCTGCTCGCGTTTAAACGTCTCGGATCAGATCTATGATTTATCTTTAATTTATGTCTGCAGAAATGCAAAAGAGAGAAACGAGGGAGAGAGGGAGGGTTTCTGCCGACTTATCCCGAGACAAATTCAGCTTTTAAAATCTGTCGGTCGTTGTGTGCTTCACCGCGCAGCGACAGCGTAAATGTGGAAACGACATGGCGCACGGCAGCCACGCCGTCTGTGCTGAAAAATGAGAAGGGAGACGTGAGAGCTGCGCTGTCCTTCCGCAAAGCGCGTTTCAGCACCACGGAGCTGGACAGCAACACACGGAGCCGGAGGGTCAGTGATGAAAATATCACGTTTGAATCTTTAGTGCAAATCTGTTTACACAAACGCCTCGTATATTTGTGGCAGTTTTTTAAAAGAAGAAGAAGAAAAATAAAATGAAATCGGCTGAAAAATGTTTTGTCTGCGTGTGGAAACGATAGAATAAGGAGTGTTAGAGTGGAGAATTGATCTAATTAAATCTAAACTATATGACACGCAGTTACTGCGGGACGTGTGAGACTGAAGTGAGAATGTGAGAATGTGAGAGGACCCAAGGCCCCGCGGTGCGCCGGAGAGGCTCTGGGAATGCTCTGTCAGCCCGGACAGGGCGATGTGGGGTGTGTGTGGGGGTGTGCAGGTGTGTGTGTGTGTGAGAGAGAGAGAGAGATAGAGAGAGGGGTCAGCGTGGATACTGTGGTAAAGACAGGGGGACAGAAACTTCACCAAAGCTTTCAATTTAAAGACGATAATGGGGTGTTGTGGTGTGTGTGTGTGGGTGTGTGTGTGTGTGTGTGTGTGTGTTCTTGCTGCAATAGCCCACGGGAGGAGTGGGCTTTATGTGAATGAAGGGCGATGAAAGCGCTGCTTCGTGAAGCAGTGTAAGTTTTCATTTTGCTCCTTGTTTTAAATTCCTCTTGGTGTTTTAAGCATTGAAAGTGGCCGAGCTGCCTGTGAAGGTCCACCATCAGCTTTCTGTGTGTTTGCAGCTGTTGCACATTCCTGCTGGAGAGATGTAGAGAAAAACAAAGTCTGTAGACCGCTCCATCTTTTACTGCAGCAGCACATTTATTTAAAGGGGAGGAGAATGAGGGATAAGCCATGTCAGGAGAGGATTGTTTTTATTTTAAAAATAAAATAAAATAAAAAATCACCATCAGCTGATTTTTTGGGTGTTATCCTCATCCAGAAATCCCAGTTGTCACCCAACTGGTTTTTCTCCAGCCTCCAGTTCTGGGGGCTCACACTGCAGTGACAGGAAGTTCATTTCTGCGTCCAGTTGCCCCTTTTCCTACACAGGAAAAGGGGCAAAGCTCAACCAAAGCTCAAAGTTGAGCTTTGGTTTTGGATCGATTCCTTGCTTGAACAGAAAGCTAGTGTTGAGCCGCTTTAGTTTTCTGGCAGATTCTTGCCTTGAGACGTCTTGGTGTTTTTCAGGCACTCTTGCACTCGTCCACCGTTTTCAGCCGTTTGCTACTGAAAATGTCAAAGTTCTTCTCGCCCCAACAGCTCCGGCTGGAGTGAAACACACAGAAAGCTTCAATGGTTTCGTGTTTGTAGCTGGTAGGGCAGAAAAAGAGGCTAACCTCCAGTTAGCATGTTCGTTGACGCTGTCCACTGGTTGCTATAGAGACTGGATGGGTGCAGTGTGCCGGTCTGGCTGTAGTTCTCCAACAATAACTGTCTAACACTTTTAGGCGTGTGTGTTTTTGTTGTTTTGTTGTCGTTTTTGACCGTCCTGCTCCGCTGCTGCTTCCGGTTCGTCGCGGCTGCGATCGTTTTATGAAGCGTGTTAAACTTTGGCCGTTAACGTACATCTTGTCACGTTTAATTGAACGTGTCTTATGGCCGTTTGCTGATTTATGGCGTCCACACGGTTTTCAGTGCAGAGGAGACAAATGTTTTCTTGTCTTTCCCATTTCGAGGAGCTGCCAGGAGAGACGCTGCTGCTGATGCACAGCTTGAACACATTTGGAGAGAAAAACAACAACATAAAAATAATCAAAAGTTATATTTATACTGAAGGTATTTAATGCAGCAGTAATTGTGCCGTGAATGATTTTGCTAAAAACAACAACAACAAAAACCACTATCATTAATAGGAATTTTTTAGACATTAAATGAATTTTTCCTAAAAAAAAAAAAAATTCATATAATTTATTTTAAGTCTGGTTATTGGGTGCATAAATGTGTATATATCATTAGAGCATTATGAAAAGCTAAACGTGTTCTTGTGTCTTTGCAGCTGTGTGGATCATTGCAGTGATGTGAAGGTGGACTCCCCTCAAGTCTAACAGGAGTGTGTGTGTGTGTGTGTGTCTAAATATTAAAGTGTAAAATTAAAGATAATGATGGGATGTATTTAAAAACAGCTTGATGCCATTTTATGTTTGCTGGTGCAACAATAATCACACTGTATATTAGTGCATCGTGTTAATTTGACGATATAATGTGAACATTTTCACATCTTTCTTTAAACTTGTAAGTTTAAAAAAAAATACTGTACAACTGTGTCCCATGAATTATGTATTTTAAAGGTGACATTTGTGCAAATATGTATTTTTATGTTGTCGTTGCGACGACATGGAGACATTTTGTTCCTGCTGAGCGTGTTATGAAACTGTTACACAACTTGCATCTCCTTCCTCTCGGTTCCCAGAGCTTTGTGTCCAATTTTGCGAACAGCAGCGCGATTCACTTTCGGATTCGGACCCATTTTTATACTCTCGCCCCTGTGCAGAGTACACGACAGGCTTTGCCTTCAGCCCCGGAGCCTCGGTCTGCCTGCATTTCGTGTTCGGTTTGCCCCGTGTGGATGGACGGGTGGATGGGGGAGGAAGAGGGGTGGTGGCGGTGATGGGGAGGAGAAGCATGGCGGCTTGCATGCAGAGAGAGGAAGAGAGAGAGAGAGTTTATTCCTGCACATTCTTCTCCTGAAAAATAAAAATAACAACAACAACCAAAAAAAAATGGTGACAGCTGTTCGTGGAACATGCATTCTCTGTAAACAAGCGTGTGTGGAAATTTTAAAAACACTGTGAAATAAAAGCGATGGAAATTTACAAGCGTGCCTGAATGTTTATGTAACTCCCGCACACACACACACACATCACACCTCAATGTTTTGGATGGGAGAACGAAATACTAGTGGGTACTCTCGCGAGAGTTCGGGTGGACGTTCCAGCTGGGGTTTGTAGTTTGTTTTTCTTTTTTTGTTGTTTTTTAAATCTCATAGTTGCAGCTCTGCCGGATCTGATCGGTGAATCCAGGATGTTCACCTTCACCTGTTTCTTTCTTTCTTTGTTTTTTGTTGTGATTTCCAGCAGCACGGTGCAGACTGAATACCTAAAATAGTGGAGTGAGTCACGCTTAGCTGACCTCACAGACTGGCGTCCCTTCAGCCAATGGAGAGCCTTCAAACCGACTCCGTCGGGCGGGAGGCACGCGCACATTCCTCACCAATGAGAGCACCGTTTCATTCATAAAGTGGTACGGGCAGTTTCTTCTTTTTTTTTTATTATTATTATTTATTTATAGAAAGCGTGGGTTCGGAGGGTTTCATAATTCTCACTGAAACCGTCCAACCTGTCACCGTCGGGAGCCAATCACCGGCTCCGAAGGGGACCCTGCCGCAACGTTGCTCCAATCACAGCGCCGCTCCGGGTTCCGAATCGAACCCACCCTCGCTTTTCTTTTTTTTTTTTTTTCCTCCCCCATACAGAAAAACCTAATGAATGAGGGAAAGCTCCGGGGGATGATTGAGATGGAGAATCAGCCAATGAGGTGAGGCGGACTGGAAGAGGGACGCCTGCCGCAGCCGGTGAGCAGCGGAAGTGGGCGTGGCACCCTCAAATCAGGCTAGACAAGTGTTGGAGGAGGGGGTGTGGGCAAGGAGGAGGGAGAGAGGTAGGAGAGTGTGTGTGTGTGATGCTACAACCTCCTTATAAAGGAACTCTCTCTCTCACGTTGTGGCTTGGAAACTAGAGTACATTGCCTAAAAATTGAGGTCTCCAGTATTACGCACACACACACTCACATACACACAAGCCGGAGTCACCGAGAAGCCGCTGCCATGAACCGGGATAGCGTGGATGAGATGATGAGCCGGGCCGAGACGCCTCTCTTCTGGGTCGGCGCGTTCACCGTGGCCTCCCTGGCGCTTTGGCTGCTCTACAGGCTCCTCACCGGCTTTAGGATATGGATCCTGGGGAACGGGCAGCTTCTCACCCCGAGGCTGGGAAAATGGGCAGGTGAGTCGGGTTTCAGCAATGATCACCTCTTCCTCCTCTCCACCTGCCAGTTACATGGCGGACACACAAAACGCCCACCAAAAAAAAAAAAAAAAAAAAAAAAAAAGTGGAAGGTACAAACTTCACTTTGCCCTCTGTAAAAAAAAAAACAGAAAGAAGCTGCATCCTGATGTCGGAGGGGTGAGAAGGGGGAGGTTGTGTGAGGTTTGGGTGACTGACTTCAAGGATAGGGTTTGTGTTGCGTAACAGGCGCAGGTGAGCTGCTAATTGACTGACAGGATTTTGGGGTTTTATTTGTTCCACTTTTTTGGGGAGAAACAAACAAGCAAAAAAAAAAAAACATGTGGCTTCAATTGGCTCCCAATCGACCCCCAAATAGAGCCGTGTGGAGGGGTAAAGTGGTGTGTGTCTGTGTGTGTTTGGGGGGGAACGGGTGCCCCATTTTGGTGAGCCGAAATTGCGCAGGCTATGCGCACTTTTCGGTGTGGGGGTCAGCGCTCAACCTTTTTATTTATTTTTTATTTTTTTATGACAGTAAATGTCTCTGAGCCACAGACTGCGAGACAAATCCAGGTACCTTGTAGTTAAAAACGCGACCCACGATTGGAGAGTTTCCGACGCTTTTGATTGACACGTGTCCCATTAAAGTTGTCGGTCCATCGTCTTTGTCGCGTGCGTCTTCAGTCCCGCATCATCTTGGAGTCACTTCACCCTTAAATGCTGCTCGGATGTTTGAACTCCGTCTGGATTCTGTCGGTGGAGTTTCTGTTATACTGGGAGCAGTGGTGTCGCCCCTCTTTGGGTTTGACCCACTTCTCCAGTCTCTGGTGAAGACTGCTGCGCAATTTTTATTTATTTATTTATTTATTTATTTGGGTTCTTTCTCTTTGGCGTCGGGATAATGTTGGTATTCTGCCGGTTTCATCCAAGGAGAACCTGGTGATTTGGGATGACTGTCCATTCTGACGCAATTCTTCTCCGAACTCCTCTAAAAATGTTGTCTATATGATTTTAATTGCTTCTATAAGAGGGGAGATAAATTTTTGCCCCTTCAGGAATGACTAATGCACTCCCAACCCCCCCTCCCCCCCCCGGTGGCTCTGACGGAGTATGCGGAGGAATGCCGCTGCACTGATGAATCATGCTTGTTCATCGTCATCAATTGGGTCTTATAGATTCTGATCACCCCACCCTCCTCCACCCGCTTCTCTTCTCCACCCAGAGAAGGAAGCCATTTATGTTCAGGTATGGCACTAACTTCTTACCAAAAGGTTTCTGTCCTGCGTGCTGGGTAACAAGAAGTGACTCATTATGCGTATTAATTGTGATCCTCCTGCAGAGTTCTTCCCTCTTCTTCTCCTTTTATTCATTTTTTGTGTGTGTGTGTGTGTGTTTGTTTTCTGCGAACCGAGCATGACTCAGGGGTCTGGCCCCTTCAGCCGCAGCGTGGATTTACCTTCATCCTAACTTTTCCACGCATGTTCTTTTGCGTAACATGTGAAGTTTGCATGCCACTCCCTGAAACCAATGGCCGCCACCAGTCTGACGAGTCTGACGTTCGTCGCCGATCGCAACGGCTAAAAGGATGGCTGTCTTAGGGCGAACGGGTGTGTGTGTGTGGGTGTGTGTGTGTGTGTGTGTAAGCTGTGCGCCATGGATGAGCTGTTCTCAGCAGGTTGGACCTGATGCGCCTGTGCAGCCAGTTCAGCCGGCGGTGGCGATTTTTGTATTTCTTTTTCCGAAACACAACCGGCGGGATGACTCAACAACTTAAAGTTTCAATCTGAGTCACTTTTATTGCTCTTTTTTTTTTTAAAGTAGTTTTCCCTTAATTTAATGAGACAAAAGTTTGAAGTCCTGCTCAGCTTCGCATTGCCTCTTAAAAGTCTTAATTTGGGGGCCTACTTAAAGTAAATTTCTCATTGATCTGGTTACGAAATGATGAAAATGGAACAAAACCAGCAGTGCTTATTAAACTGTCGACTTTATCTTGGATCCCACAGAAGTGTAGGTGTGTGTGCGTCCTGTTGAGTTTTTGGCAACACACGTGTAATGGCAGTGTCTTGTGGCCAGAGCCGACCCAAGAAATCATGAGGCCCTAAGCGGAGTGAGTTAAGGGGGCCAACTTCCGGTTTAGCCCATAGCCACCACAGCTCAACTTACCTTGATGCTTTATGCTGTCCATTTGTACTTTTCCCCCCCATTCATATTATTCACAGTTGCATGTCAAACTTGAGGCCCATGGGCCAAATTTGGCTCACGATTACCATTTATGTGGTCCTTCAAGAAAACAAATTGTGCTTAAATATTTATCGATCAAATCAGTTTCTATTTATATAATGCCAAGTTGCGTTGATTTGAAAGAATGACAAATAATTGTTTTAATTCTTCTAAGTACTCGTGGAATGCAGATTTCTGTATTTCAACAATGTAATGGCTGCTTTTCTTAATGCACTCCGAGCTTCATGTCGCCCAAAATGAGTTTGACTCGCCTCTTTAAGGTACGACTCCGTCAGCAGTCTCAGGGTGTGGAGGGTCTGTTTAATCAAATATCCAAATCACCGTCCAAATTTGTGCCCAAAAAAACACAGTTTGTGCTAGAAGCGGTTTGTAGCACAAAGTTTCTACGAGCAACTACGGTGCTGACTCCTGCAGCCACGCGAGAAATCCGCCAGTACTTCAAGAACATTTGCTGATCAGGTCGTAAATCGTGATAAAAATCAAGTATCGGCAACAAATTATTTCATTTCAACCCATTCTCACTCCCTACTCGTCATATATTGACGCTTGTGCAGGTCCCTCAGCGTCACATGTTGACGTGTCGGGTACCCCCTGACGCCTCATTTTGACACGTGGGGGTACCCGACGCGTCAACATGTGACGCTGAGGGAACCTTCCCAAATCGTCACATATTGACGCGAAGGGGGTACCCTACTGACGCATGGTCAGAACTCGTCCCGACTCGTCAATATATGAGGAGTCGGATTGAGAATGTGTTCATTTCATCGAGGGGGGGGAGGGGTTGCTTGTTTTCATTTCAAGCCTGAAAAAAAAATCTTGCTGACTTGGCTGATTACCTGGTAGTTATGGTAACTGGCATTTCCTGGTTGGACAGGTTTGAGTCCGACGAGGAATGCTTTCTTATAAAGGTGTTCTGTTTGTTTTTTAACAGGGACGGGTTTTTGTCTCTGTTGAGAAACGGAGTGGTAAAAAAAAGAAACTCCGAAGCTGGTGTGTGTGGGGGGGGGGAGGTGGGGGGTTGTTTGTGTGTGTGTGTGTGTGTGTGCGTGTGTGTGTGTGTGTGTGTGGATGAATCTCTGCAGCTCTTACGGGCAGCTCAGGGATTCCACAGGAGTTTCTAGTCAGACGACTGGGACTCCTAGTGGCAGAATAGGAGCATTGCAGCATGAATTAAAACTATTTCCTCTGCCTCTCTTCTTATAGACAGGTTGAAGCTTCCTAACTGATGATGAAGCCATAAGCTTGACTCTCTCAATTCACCCTCGTCCCCTCCCTTGTTGTCCACTTGATTACAAAAACAAAACAGGCTGTATCTTCTTGATAAGGTTAAGCTGTTTACTTCCAAAATAAAAACGACACAAACGTAAATTATGGACAAAAACGAGTACAATAATTATACAAATGAGGTGAAAAACCGCTGCAGTAACTCCCCCACTAACAAAAAACCCTCATGTAATTCAATACTGAATGACATATTAAAAGAAGTAATTCAATATGCAAATTTACAAGAGGAACTTGATCTCTAATATTACAAATCCTTTTTTTTTTGCATGAGAGTTTTGAACCTGTAATTTATCATCCTGTACTTTTTTGTACCCTTTTTTTAATCACAATAAACTCAAATCATAAGAAAGATTAACTTAATTTATCCTGAAGATCTGAACGATTTTATCTGAATTTAGACTTCCACACAAGTACCAAGTTTTCTTTCCCCCAATGCTCAAGTCAGATTCACTTTGCAAAAATGAAACTATTAGTGTAGTATTCTAAGCTGTTGAAACGTTTTGGTTTTTTTCCAAATCATTTTTGCATCTTTCTAGTCAGATTTGCATCACTCCTTGGGCTTACCTCGCTCCCCCTCCCTTTCTCCTCCAGTGTCAGACTCCAGCTTGCCATATTATGTAATCGAGCAGTGGCGTCTGCTCCGCTGCCTGCTTGTAAAACGTCATTAGAGGGGAAATAAATTTAGACCGAGGGAAGCTTTTTTTATTTTTTTCTCTGTGTGAGGATGGGAGCCTGATGGGACGCTGCTCCGCTTCCACCCCAACTTCCTCTCTGACATCAGTTTATTCAGAAAATGTTATGCAAGGAGGATGCAGCCATTCATCAGCACAACTCACGAACCGACGAAGGCAATAATGGGAACATTATTTGTTTCTAATGCCAGTTTAGAAACGTCGCCTCTGAGAACACGGACATCTGTTTTTAACTGAAGGAAACACTTTATGAATCGGGGTTTCCATGGGCACACATGTGAATGAAATCCATCCCCGCGCGCGTCTCAATGGATGCAGGGTCTCTCCTTTCATCCTTGTGAATGTGCTTCCCTCCCTCGCGTGCCCTGGACGTGTGTCGGCAGCGGGAGCGCGCACGGCTGCTCACGTGAACACGCTCTGTCGCCGGGATGGAGGAAACGCAACGACCGGTTCGAGTCCTCCTCTGACCTTTCGCACACATTCTCCGTCCTCAAGTGATCTCTCTCTGCATCACCGTCCCTTTTTATTTTTTCTTTTTCTTAGCCCTCTCACAGCTGGTAATAACGATAGTAGGTTTTTAGCATTTCTTTATGCCGCTCCTGATTCCCCTAAATTTGGTTAATCATTTTAAAAAGACTCACTTTTCCCCTTTATAATGGTTGCTTTGACATTCCTGAATGCCAGCATCAAAAGTGTGACGTTTAAAGCAATTCTTTCCATGATTAGGTTTTACTTTTCTTAAATGCTTGTTTTTGAAATGAAACTATAGCTTGCTGTAGAGACGCACTATGATATCATAAATACAGAGCCCATATTGCCGATACTGATACTTTTTATTATTATTGGTGGGTTCATTAAACTTCTGATCTGTAGGCATTTTTTTTTTTAAATAATTTTTTTAATTCAAATCCAGGACAGAATTTGAACAAAGGTCTAAAAAATACTTCAACATACTAACATGACAAATGGTAACGATACAAAATATTATCGTTTGAGAGTCAATTGAAACGATCTTTGAAGGAGAGTTGGGGGAGAAACATGATACTAAAATAAAATTTCAAAAGAATCTGACACTGAGTATTTGAAATATTATGTTAGTTAAATTTAAATTTATGCTGCAAACAAAGACAGTAGAGATCGTCTATACAAAATATCAATATTACCAAGTCGGTCCGATGCCTGCGGCGACTCTGTATTAATACTGATATCTTGCATCGACTAGCGCTACTTTTTGTTTGCAGCGTAAATGTACCTTACCGTCTGAAGGAAAACATCTGGACAGTGGAAGAGAAATGTTTGAATGTGTTGGAGAAAGGAAACCTGAAAACAATTTGTTCCTGTTGTTTTCAAGGTTTATAAAAGTTGCTAACTCTGTGGAAACTGAATTAAATTGAATTACAACACATCCCCACTTGCAATCACCATTTCCTTACCATATTGGTGTGTTTATCTCACCTCTCAAGCGATAAGTGCATCAGTGCAACCGTCTCAGTCACGCAGTTTAAGCTTGAACCGCCAGCGTGGCTTGACGCCATCTTGCTTGTCCGAAGAAAATGTGGTCCGTTCAGTTTCGGATAGTTCTTCTAGGACGTTCTCGTAGGAATGTTTTGTATCAAGTTACGCTGTTATCGCATTACATCACCTAGGCTGTGCCCAAATGTTTCTCACTAGATAAACATGAGGGCTGTTGTTGGGTTCAAATAGCTGAACTTTTAACTAGTGTTAGAGGCCGGCTTTTAAAGGTTTCTGGCTGCAGGATTAAGAGATTGAAAAAATACAAATGATGGCTTTTGATTTTTACTTTTTTCTCCATACAATAGGTGTTGGGAGTCCTGCTCCATAATGAAGTTTTTAAAACAAATAAAAACAAGTAGGCAGAGATGAATATGGCTGCTGCTTTTAGAAAAGAAGAAAAACTGAATTATTTATTGTTCTCTTCTCCCCCAAAATAGATGCAGGTTTTATCTTGAGCAGCTCTGAAGTGCATGTTCTGTTATTTCCCTCCCTTCCCTCTTCACTCCAGTCTCATTTTGGCCTGATAGAGATTTATTTTAGTCTTGGTTTGATCCCCTCCCTCCTCCTCCCCCTTCAGCCCATTTCTGTATTTTGAATGTGAACAGTGGGGAGGACGAGAAGAGGTGGGCGATATGGACTTAACGACATATTTTGTGGTTTTGTAACGAAGTGATAAGAACTATTTATTACTACTTTTTTTTTTTGTTTTCGGTGACTACATGGCACAGCAATCCTGGCTCCACAAATATATTGCTCTTGAGAAACATCCCCATTTGTAAAGAAGTGTGATTTGTACACAGGAACTAGATATTTTTCATATTTATTCATGCTCTCATTGAAGGGAAAAATCGTAAAAGTAAGAATCTTGAGGATACGGTCAGTTTCGGGACTTCTTAAAAGTCCCGATAAATTCCACTTAACACGTCGTTAATTGGAATTTGTCGTCACCGCGATCAATCAAAATCCCAAGAAACTTAAGACGATAAATGATACGATAAATGTCCACCCCTAAGGTTGTATTATTATTATTATTTTTGGGGACGGGTACCGACCGATTATGTAACGCTGAGCATCATGATGACTGCAGGCTATTTGCAGTCGGCTTCACTAACGCCGGTGTTGTACCTGTCCTCTGTGCTTGCAGCGGTAATGCAGGGTTGGGTGGAAGACTCTGGACCGAGCATCCTCATCCTCCTCCTCCTCGGCGTGGCGGCCACGGTGACAGGTGGCGGCGGTGATGAGGAGGTCGAGGGAGGGATCCGATTGGTATTCAGGTGTTGCGGCAGGCAGCTCCCGGACGAGCCAGTGCAGGCGCTGCTATTTTTACTCCCCTGGCTGCTTTTTTTAGACCGTCAGAAAAGTGAGCGGGCTGCAGGCAGGGGCTGCTCAGCTGCGGAGGGAGAGGAGGGGAGACGGAGAAGGCTGGCTGGGAGGGGGGGGGGATGTCTTACACCTCCTGAATGTGTTGAGCTGCAGTACAAACGCGCCCCCTTCAGGTCACGCCGGGTCCCTGCAACGTTGGGAGCGCTTCCTTCAGAAGGTGCTGGGTATGGGTGGCAGAACATGGACAGCGAGGCAACAGCCAGCCCCCCTCATTACACACACACACACACACACACACACACACACACTCGCTCTGCTGTCGTCAGTGCTGCTGTCACTAAACATGCCGGCTTGCGTACACCGCCTTTGTTACGTTGGAGCTTCATGTCACTGATGTCATGCGATGGTCACGTGAGGTGTGGGAGACGGGAGGGGGGGGGTGTGGGGGGCTTTAATAATGAAGAAAAGGCATAATGAGCTTGTGATATTATTATTATTTATTTTTATCTCTACAGCGATGAATTTCTTAGGACTCGAATGCAGCAGAGACAAACTCGGTTGCTGGGCAATATTTATTGAGAAAATTATATAATGGATGTGAAGGAGGCTCGCCATTCAGAAACTGGTTGCGTGAATAAACACAAGCTGCATGTGTGTTTTATTTTATTGCCCGACTCCTCCGGGCAAATCGCCTCCGTGTCGCCTTCGCTGTAATTCCCTCCTGCTGTTGAAGCAGCTAAATTGTAATCGGGGTTTAAAAGGTGACAAATCAAGATGTTTAATCTTGAAACGTGGGGACGCGTATTTGAGTTCCTGGAAAATTTCTGCGGTGCAGATTTTCAATGTACCGCGACTGTCCGCCTGTTGGATAAATACCCGTATCAGTGTGGTCCTGCTTTTAACTCTTAAAAAAAAAATAAAAAATGTTCAGGGGGGAAATATTTATTTCATGCAGATCACATCTAATTTACATGTAAAGGGGAAAAAAACCAAACAGTTACACAGTGGAGGTTCTTTATTAGAAGCGCACACTTGGAAAATTACAAACCGCATTCCTAAAATGCACGACGTGTCTGACAGGAACGTCAGTCTGAAGCGAACGGGTCAACACGGACTGGTTTGAGGTCGGAGAGCATTCCTGCATTACTGCTCATCTACGTGCGTGTGTCGTGGTTCAAGCTCATTTTTGCCGTACGTGCATTTTGGTGCATTCTTGCTCCATTCCCAAAAATGAGCAACATTTTTTCTTTTTGCACCTGATCGCCAGTCGGTCCAGTGCATCCTGACTGCCATTTTTGGGGGGAGGGGGAAATGAGTTTCTGATGCATTGAGACTTTGGTTAAAAATGTGAATTTCTTTTACTTGGTTCCTTGAAGGAGTTTCTTGCCGTTTGTCAGAGGGTCTTCCTCCACTTGGACAGATTCTCTTTCCTATAAAAGTATGTCCAGCGTTTATTTTTTTGTTTTGTTTCTTTAATTGCTGCAAACCCCCGTTCCCTTCATGTCGGCAGGGGTACCACCCTCTTCCTCCTCAGCCATTTTTCTTTGCAGCATCTGTAGCCTCCCCACCCTCCTCCACCTGCAGCTGCAGCCTCAACCAGATTTGGTTCGACCCATTCAAGCCCATTGAGGCTTTTCTGCCTGGGAGTGTTTCATTCTTAACATTGGGGGGGTAAAGGAGGAGGAGGGAGGGTGGGTGTTTAAAAATAACCAGGGATTCTTGCTCTCTTTCCAGTTCCTCTCATTCTCTCTCTTCTTCTTCTTCTCCTCCGCTCTGATCTCCATTCTGTAGACCTCCACTCTTTTGTTCTCTTGCTTTGCTCCAGTTCTATTTTTAGCCACCCCTAGGATCCCTCCCTACCCCCACTTCACCCTCCTTCCTCCCTCTCCATGTTCGTCATCACTCCCCTCCTCTCTGCGTCTCCCCCGCACCCCCCACCCTGTCATCTTCCTTTTTTTTAGCCTTTTGCAAGAGAATGTCCTCTACCTGCATAAATCTTTTTATATTTCATGTCTTTTAAATACCTTTTTATATTTACATGTAGATAGATGTTTTTACAACATATCGTGTGTATGCATTTGTACACTTGTAAGCAGCACTAAACTCCATGACCGCGCTCTCTGATCATTCAGTTTGGTTGGGGTTGATGGGCAGCACAAGTTTAAAAATAGCTTCTTTTTTTCTTTTTCTTTTTTTTCCCTTGACAAGGTGAAGCTCTTACTGCCTCCGTCTCCTCAGCCCTTCCTGCTGTCGACTTCTACGAGAATCGGCTGCTTTTACCAAACCCTTTCTTCTCCACACTTGACTTGCTGCCGGTACTTTCTGTCCCCCGCTCGTTTTCTGAACTAGGGAGCATCGACAAGTACGTCACAAAAAGCAAAGTGTAGGGTTTGCTCAAAATAATAAAAAAAGAAACTTTATTGATACCAAGCTAAATGTTCTTGTAGCTCATGTTAATCCAAGATCCTTCTGAGCTGTTGAAAGCTGTGGACAGGAAGGATTCTTTGCCCTCTGATCTTGACTTTGAGCTGATTCGGTACGCTCCTCGGTAACTCCATGTCTCGCTCCCCAAATGCTCTATTTATTTGTTTTTATCGGTTTCTTTAGATCACTGTTTTTTTTAATTTTATTATCATTCTTCTGGTGGGGATGGTGTTCACACAGAAGTACATGCCGTCCACACGCTCAGTCATGGTATAGATGTCGTCTTCATGAGGCTGGCAAAGAGCAATCCAATCTGTAACCTCAAACCAACCCTGTAGGGCAGCGTTTCCCAATTCCGGTCCTCAGGCCTCCCTGCTCTGCATGTTTTAGATGTGCCTCTATTCCAGAGCAGCTGATTCAAATGATTGCATGACCATCAAGTGCTGCAGAAACCTGTTGATCACCCATAGATTGAATCCAGGTGTGTAGCAGAAGGGAAACACCTAAAACATGCAGGGCAGGGAGGCCTGAGGACCGGAATTGGGAAACGCCGCTCTAGGGCAGGGGTGGGCAATCCTGGTCCTGGAGGGCCAGTGTCCTGCAACTCTTAGATGTCTCCCTGGTCCAACACACTTGAATCCAACAGCTGAATCACCTCCTGAGTGCAGTCAAGTTCTCCAGAGTTCTGCTAATGACCTCATTATTTGACTCAGGTGTGTTGAAGTAGAGCTACATCTAAAAGTTGCAGGAGACCGGCCCTTGAGTTGCCCACCCCTCCTCTAGGGCTTCCTTTGGTTTCTCACTGTCTCCATCCTTTTTGATGGAGACGGTGTGTGTGATGCAGATTTTTTTTTTTACCCAATTTTTGAAGTCAGCAATATGTTTACAATTTAAAAAGCAGAAATATTGTCTGGGTACTTGCCGTCTTATTTTTCTTATTTATTTGAACAAAGTATGAACCAACTGAGAACAAAATGGGGGGGATGACAAGAAAATGTGTATTATTCAGGACATGACAGGAGTGTAAGTGAGGGAAGAACAAACCTGACAGACACACACACACACAAAAAAAAGCTCAAATTGGCTGATTTAATGAAACACCTCTACAACATCTGGACGCACAGACTTTCCATATCCAACCCATTTTCCCCAGCAGGTGAATTTTATTGCAGGGTGTGTTCAACTGAATTTGCGTCGACTGTCTTTTTGCACAGTAAGATCTTCTGGCTTGACTCCATAACGAGGCGTTGACTGATGCAAGTGGCTAAACCTGCTGCTGGGTTGTAACTTTTGTTTGAACAAAGATCTGATTTGCGACTCATTTCCTCATTGAGAGGAAATTCAGTCACTAGTTATCGTTGTTGTGTTTTTTCTTCCTGCACTGAAGCGTGACTGAGTCATTGTAACGGTCGGCTTATATTTGTCACACTTGGAAATTGTGATTTCAGTTGAAATATTTTACGTCCCAGCTTTGAGACTCTTGATATCACCTTGGTCCGAGTCGTACTGTGAGCTTGTCAACATTAACCTCCACTGACCTCTCGCTTCGTTTCCTCTCGTTTCTCCCCAGTTGTGACGGGAGCCACGGACGGCATCGGGAAGTCCTACGCGGAGGAGGTGAGGCTCCCTGTGCCTACTGGTTGTTTGTTTTTGTTTGTTTGTTTTTTTCCTTTCTTGGAAAATCTGTGACTCATGCACATACTCTGTTCACTCACAGGTCACAGTAGGGAGAGAGTGTGCAGACATATCTAAGTGCACACAGACTCATTGCACCCAAATATGATGATAATAACAATAATAATAATAATAAATCCTACATCCAAAAGCTGCACAGATTTGGTTGTTTTCTAGCTATTGCTGGTTTTTGTTGTGTAGGTCTGACCAGTCGTTTCTGATATTTTTAATTCTAAGGACGATTCTTTGATGTGCGCAAGAAGAAAATATGTGGAGGTGTTTCTTGATTACTTTATCTGCACTACATACAATTTTTTTTAAAAAGGATTGGAACTATCCAAGCGTATGTCCCTTATCTTTATTTGATTTAATATATAGATCCTTTAGTGATAAATCTAAAGTGCAGGACTTCTTGGCTTTGATAAAAGTCTAAGTTTTGGGCTTTTCGATTAGAGCCAGTCAAGTCGAATATGATTTTGATCTTTTTTTTAATTTTTATTAATGCACCTTTGGCTGTTTGCACCTCAGATGAGATTGGTACCTTTTTTTTTTTCTTCTTTTTTTTTATAGTGTCCATTTACAAAAAGGCAGTCTCTCACCTCTTTACCCTCTCAGCTATTCTACAATAAAAGCATGTTGAGCATTTGACCACCTCTGTACCCACCATCAGTAATAAAACTACCTGTTCTTCATCATCACGGTAATCAGGCTGTGTGACATGATTCCGGTTTCTTCTCTCTGACTTGCAGTTGGCTCGTCGAGGGTTCGCCATGATGTTGATCAGTCGCTCCCAAGAGAAGCTGGATGACGTCGCCAGGTCACTTGGTAAGTGTTGACCCGAATGAAGCTGATTGTTTGGCGGCTGGTTTCTGTTTGGGCCTGGGAGCTGGACGTGTGAGCGAGGTGACGCTCTGCACGTCTGCACTGCTTCCCCAGTTTGTCAGATGTTGAAAATAGATTTCTAACATTTGTTCCGTTAAAATGGATAGAGATTGCTCAGGATGTTCTGGCTGATTTCAGTCTTTTTAAGCTGTATGCTTAACTATTTCAGAGATCTATTTTTAGAGAATTGTTTTCTAACCTCCATGCTTTTAATGATCATAATTCAAAGATGCTTTATTTATCCCAAATGGAAATTAAATGTTGTCGCAACTCTGATAATCCAAGTATCTCTAGAGAGCTGCTGTGGATGGAACGATCTCCGGTAGCACTGAGTCTTGCAACAAAGCTGAAGAAGCCTCTGACTGAAGACTATATGACCTTCTCATGACTCTCATGAAATGCTAACAGCTCAGTCTTCAGAAACGACAGACAGAGTAACAGCAATATGTTCTGGATGCCATCAGTTGTTAGCAATCACTGCTAATCCACCTCATTTGTTTTTGCTGCTCCTCCTTAGATCTCTATTTTCACTATAGAATTAAAAAGCTGGTCAGAGAGACGTTGGAGTAGGGGAGTGGACCGGACATAAAAGGTTGATGTTTTCAAAATGATCGGCATATTAAACCATCATTCATCTCGTACTCCAGTTTCAAAAATGTACCGACGGAAGTGAAAAGCTTAAAGTGACAAAACAGCAACTTGATTCTGATGCTGTTATCTGCCATCAGTCATGCTCTGGCTACCTGGCAGGTCATAAAAACAACATGTGTCTCTTTGATAGCTTCTTAAGGTTCATTCACAAACAGCCTTGTTTGTTCCACTTCAAAGGAACTCTGGTTCACTTGCATAGACAGTCCAGTTGGTTTGGGGAGGTGTGAACGTGTAATTGCACTCTGATGCAGACCTAAAGTACAATGCTAAAAAAAACCTTGGTCTCAGTACGCTTGAAGTAAACTCTGGTGCAGTTTGAATGCATATGTGAACGAAGACCGCTTCAATAGCAGGAAGCGGGCTGCGGCGCAGGGCTTTCTGGGTAATTGCAACCAACTCAAACGTGTGGGCTTACCTCTGCAGGTAGATGTGGCTGGTGGTCTTTGAAAATCTGACACGACTCCTTTCTGTGAAGAAGTTGCGTTCAGTGTCGTCTTCAGAGTGTTTTTTTTTTGTGTGTGTCATTTGCTTCAGTAGTTCTTGGTGCAGCGCCGCCACAGGTGAGGGAGTGAACAGTTTGCACTGCCAGATTAACCAAAACCTTTGAACGGTGTGAAAGCAAATGTTACACTTTTGACCCCAGATCCAACCAACGCTACTATGAGACTATCAGGTGTGAAAACGCCCTTATTCCTCTTGACACCTAACTGATGCTGAAAACGGTTCTGGGGCTCCACAAGTCACAGGAAGATTATCTAGCAACTGTTAGCGTGGTACTGAAGAGGAAAGGGGAGGAAGCTATCGTTTCTTTTTTTTTTTTTTTTAAGAGTGGCTCGCCTTTCACGGAATAGTGTGCCACAGCTGTGGCACATTAAAAATCACACAAGTTCTTTGCATTGCACAACTCGACTGGTGATGACATGGTTGCCTACACAAACCTGTTGTTTTACTTCCTCTTTGTTCAGAGGGAAGAAGGGATTAATATCCGCCCTGCTTCGAGAAACTGCACCAACTTGTTTCTGTGTTCACATTTCCTCCTGCCTGCGATGGGGATCTGTCCACCTCTCTGCCCTCTGTCCAGATTTTGGCTGCATGACGAGCGTGCCCCGTCCCTCCGTCAGCGGTGCCCTCTCTCGGCGACTCGCCGTCTTATTCACATCCGTTTCTGACAATTTCCCACAGCGCGGTTTCCCCCTGTCGTGCCTCCAATCGACAGAGGGGGCTGATGGGTAGTCACGAGCGAGGAGCGGCTCCTCACAATTAGCCTGAGAAACCCAACCTGCCTGACACGTAACCTGGCAACCCTCCCTGTCCCACCTGTGATTGTTTTTTTTTTTTTTTTGTGCGTTTGGGGTTTTTTTCCGCCATGTTCCACGCAGACTTATTTCAATCTCAGTTTCTTCTATGCAGTCTCACAAAGTCGCCACGGGAGTTTCTGCTTTCGTCCCTTATCTTTGTCGTCTTCAACGTGCAGGAGGCTCTTTCTACTTTTGTCAAAGTCAGCCGGACGTTTCAGACTTTCTACGTTGTAGTCCACCCTTAAGTTGTTGTTGTAGTTGAACTCTCTCCCACTTTTTATACTTTGTCTTTTGTTAAATATTTTTTTTTTTTCTGGACCCAGATCTGTAGAGCGTAAGCCGACTCTGTTGACTGAGCTCATGTTTGAGGTTCATCCTCTGCTAAACGAGTCTTTGGACAAGGGGTTGTAACTGCAGCAGACGCGTCAAACATAAGGCAGAGGGGGTCGAAGAAGACAACCACTCTAGTTTGTTGGTGCACAGCGCCCTCTTCAGTTCATGTCTGACACTGACTGGGAACAAATCTTGTAACAGGAACATCCTGTTGGGTCTAATTTAGGGAGCTTGGGACTTTAAACATGCACTGTTTTAACCATCTTATTTTTATTTTATTTGTTTTCCTCTTGAGAACAAAAAAAACCTTTCTCACCTTTCTGCGTAATTGTTACTGAGAAACAAATGAACTCTTGTTTTCCTCTCACAGAGGAGCAGTTTAAGGTGGAGACCAGGACCATCGCTGTCGACTTTTGCAGACTGGATATTTACTCCAAAATTGAGGAAGGACTGGCTGATCTGGAGATTGGTGTTCTTGGTAAGAGCTGATTTGTTTTGTTCCTCATTTATTTCTCCGTGTCAATTTGCTCTCATAGTGCAGTATCTGTCGATATTTGTCCTGCTTTGTGTAACTTTCCTTAACTCTCCTTTTCAATTGTGTTTTCTTTTTTTGTTATTATTAATGATTACATCCTAGATCCCAAATGGATGATTTTGAAAATCTGCATTCAATGGTCACAGATTCAGATGTCCAGCCCAGGAAATTCTGTACTTTTAATGTCTTCCCTTCAAGTCCATCAACAAAACTCCCTCCAGTAACGCACCAACCATGTTATTTGATCTGTGTTTGCCGCTTTTATACAAATCGGATGAAGGTTGGGGATCCGATCTTTGATGCATAAATGGAGAAAATCCCTCAAGTCCTTTTGTTGTTTTTATGAAACGCCTTCGAATCCTGCAGAAGCAAATCCTCTTCTTTTAGCCTGCGTGTCATGATTCTTTAGAAATATTCTTTTTAAGCCTAATCGCAAGTCTCCTAGCTGATGTGGCGGAAACTCAAAATCGAGACGATTGAATCTTGAAAAGTGTATAATTTTGACATTAAGACCTGCGTTAATCCCAGAGAGATGCCAGAGATTAAAACGTCTCCCGTAAAACCAAAAAATACAATTGGAAAAATTTGAGAATCTCTTTTTAGATTTCGTTAAATCTTCATAAAGTGTTGGAGCCTGACATGTTCCACAGAGAGAAGCTTAGCTTTACTATTGTAAACTTTGGGATTTGTGTTTTATGCTGTTGGTTACATTGTGAATGTTGCTGAATGAGGAGATGGAATTGTCTTGAAATTGCATAAATGGGACATCTCTTGTAGTTTGACTTTGGATCGGTTTATTTGTGTCATGGTACCATGTCTTCTTCCATCCAGACCCTCTCAGTCGGGTATTATGACCGTTTGACCAGAGACATAAAATCTCATACTTACTTTGAGATTGCCGAGATTACTTTGGGGGTGGGGAGCAAAAAAACTGCACTATCTCTTGAAGTCATTCAGAAACATTTCAACAAATCTTTATTTTTCTGTCGCTTTAACAACATCCCCGGAGTCAGGGAGGTGTGTGTGTGTGTGTGTGTGTGTGTGTGTGTGTGTGTGTGCGCGCGCCAAGCGGTGACGTTGGCTGTACATCTACAGAGTTCACGCTGCACTCTTCAGCTGAACATTTAAGGAACTCTTTGTTCTTTTTATGATACCAGTTTTGCTCCACTGGTTGCAAGGTGTGGCTGTGTCTGCCGTTTTGTGAATCCCTTCCCCGTGCTTGCTGGCTTTTGCTGCCACCTTGTGGTTGATGGAGATGATTTATTTCTTCTTTTTTTTTTTTTTTTAAACTCTGAAGCTCTAACATGTTTTATGAAAACAGTGGATTAATTTTCCTTTCCCTCCCCTCTTTCTGTCAACAGTTAATAATGTAGGTGTTTCCTACCCCTACCCTGAGTACTACCTCCACATTCCTGATCTGGAAAATGTGAGTAAATCTGTTTTACTGGTGGGGGTGGAGGGAATATCCTGAAATCGAGTCTTTTTTTTTTTTTTTCTTTCTTCTCTTTAAACAAATACCTCTTTAATTATTAAACTTTATTATTATTAAACTCTGAATCTGAACATACTTCCTCTGCGTTTCAGTTCATCACAAACACCATCAACGTCAACATGACCTCGGTGTGCCAGGTGAGGATTCTGCTCCATTTTTCTTTTCTTTTGCTAATACCTGCAAATTGTCCATCAGTGCCACGTCCCAAAGCCAGCCTGTTGCTTTTACCTTCCATACTTTCCTTTTCCTCTACTTTCCCCCCCTTCCTCCTCTTGCTCTTCCCACCGTGGTACCTGCAGTGTCTCAGTTGTTCCCAAAGCAACGGTGGACTACACCATCGCTGTCTGTGCTCGCCACCCACGCAACGCTTTCTCTCTGCTGTTTTGTTTTTTTCTGTCCATCTCTCACCCTGCTACTTTTAATCCTTTTCTTTTCATCTTTATTCTCCTGCTATTGTTTGTTTGCAGTTATTAATACCGACTGAACTTATTGTGTTTTTTTTTTGTTTTTTTTGTTTTCTAGATGACTCGCCTGGTGCTGCCCAAAATGGTAGAGAGGTGAGTTGTTGGGGCTTCCATGTTTTGCGACATGACTGCAGTCAAACAGCAGAGTGCCGAGTGGTGGAGTGAGGCACACACACCTCAGCTAGGATCGCCACAAATAATTATCATCTTCTGAGAGGAATGCTGTTTATATATATATAAACCAGACACTTTTCATTAGGAAGTGGGATGAGAAATTAGTTTTGTTTCTTCTTCTTCTTCTTCTTTCTCCATCACTGGATCTCTTTCCTTCTCCTCCTTTGTTCCAATGCTGACAAGCTTTCAATTCACACAAAGTGCTCTTCCCACCCGATTGGCTGCTCCGTTCCCATGTGATTCCCGCCGGCCAATGGAAACGGAGGCACATTTGGTGCCGTGTGAGGCTGTAGCGTCTTCACTACGTCACTGCAGCAACAGGCTGCCATGGCAACGCACGCAGGGCACTGCCATCCCCTGTCTCTCTGTGTGTGTGTGTGTGTGTGTGTGTGCAGGATTAACTTCCTGTGGAATTTGCCATAATTATCAAAATGTATTAATAAAGAAGTTTGCTTCTGAGGGAGAAATGTGATGCACAGAATGCTTTCTGTTTTATCTGTGCTCTGCTGGATTCCTACAGTCTGAAAATGTCTAGAATTTAGGTGTAATTTTATTATAGAAATAGTGGGGAAATGTTTGCATTTTCAGACTTTATTCTCCGCTCCACCTTCTAAAAGTTCTGCTCATTCTGAGTATTTATTGTTCTTTTTGTTGTTCTGCTCTTCCCGAATTTACTGATTGAGCTTTTGTTTCTCTCTCAGATCCAAAGGCGTCATCCTCAACATCTCCTCTGCCAGCGGCATGTACCCCGTCCCGCTGCTCACAGTCTACTCTGCAACCAAGGTATGCGCTTAACCCGTTGCTGTCGGCACCTCTGGTAAGGATGTGAAATCATTAAAATCACCTGATGCAGCAGTAACATTATGTCACACTAAAACAAAAACATAATAATATCCAGACTTCCTTTGGTGTGCATGCATTTACTGGAGCAAAAATGTCACACGAGTCGGATCATCGGTAATCGGATGTGGCCACTGGCACAACCCACGACAGGAAGCAGTTTGGAGATCATGTCGTGGTTTTAGTGACTTATCGCATGAACAAACATATTAAAGTGTGATTTTCTTTTTTTAAATTCCATTTATTTAATGGACACAGTGCAATTGCAATGTTTTTTTTTGCGACTTTAGTGGAATAACGACAAAGCTTTACGCACATTGTACCTCGCGGTGGCTTATTAATATCCCTTTAGCAGTCAAGTCTGATCAGCCTGAACTTGTTCAGTGAGATGCTTTGGTACAAAGACATTTATTTTGGGACTTTTTGCAAATTTTTCTACCATGGATACCAACTAATTTTGCATAAGTAGAGGTACTGTAGGTTGCTTAAAACAGTAGCTGCTTCTGCAAACTGATGTAGAGTCTTTGTTACGGTGAAACGTGTTGCAACTAACTTTAGGTTAAAATCTCCAGACAAAAACAATGTCTGAGTTTAAAAACGACAAAGAAACGACCATAAAGATGGACTTATTTTGCACTCTCCCTTTGATAAAAGATAACTTAAAACCCCACTAAGGTCAAACCGACCACTCGGCAGCATCCGGCGCGGCGATGTCTCATGGGTATTTTTAGTGCCATACGTTCAAAATGGCTCCTTCTTCTCTGTGACTTTTTATTGCTGATGAAAAGCTTGACTGTATTTTACGCCTCCGTTGGCAGGCGTTTGTGGACTTCTTCTCCCGCGGCCTTCATGAGGAGTACAGACGGCAGGGCATCATCATTCAGGTTGGTTTGGGCCTCGTCTGCTGAGACTGGGTCATTACTTCATCTTGCGCTTTTTGTACTTTTTGTTTGTTTTTTGTTTGTTTTTTTATGAGTACACCATGCCCAGGCAGTTTTGATGTAAAATGTTGATGTATGGAGCTGAGAAACCGGTAGGCATTGGAGCAGTAAAGAATTTTGATTCCTTCTTGAATTTTGATCCACAACTCCTAATCCCTTATGTGACAAGATTGAAAGAAACTTAAAGTGTGCAGCTTTTTAAAGTCCTTCCTCTGAAATAAAGTGTATCTATTTAGGCCCGAGCAGCAAAGCGCTGCGAAGGCCTATTGTATCTGTACTGTTTATTATTATTAGGCCCGAGCAGCAAAGCGCTGCGAAGGCCTATTGTTTCTGTACTGTTTCTTATTATTATTATTATTATTACGATTCTGCCCCCCTAAAGAGGAGCCTTTTTGGGGGCTTTATCATATTCAAAAACTCACCAAACTTGGCGGTGGCGACTAGAAAATTTAAAAATTTTGAATTTTAAGGTTGTCGCAAAAATCGCAAAAAAAATTGCTGAACGGCGGCAACTAGCAATTTTCTGTTGACACAATGGTATGAACGTACTTCATCGTAGAGACATGAAATTTGGTACACTTGTAGAGCTCACCAAAAGACTCAGAACTTACATTTAATGTTATAAGCCAACTATCACAGGAAGTCGGCCATTTTGTATTGAACGTCCATTTTTTACCTCGATTTTGACGTTTACAGCCTTCGTATTTGATCGAACTCCTCCTAGGGATTTCGATTGATCGACTTCAAACTTGGTCAGTCTGATCATAAGGCATGTTTGATTTAAAGTTATCAAATTGGTGAGTTTTGGAGCATGTTGAAGGGGGGTTAGCAGGGGTCAAAGTTCACCTACTCGCCATGAAACACGAAACTCTTATATTTCCTATACAAAAGCACATAGAGGGACCAAACTTTCAGTGATTGATCGGCATCGGGTCCCCTACAATACCATATGGTCAAATGATGACATCACTTAGGCCACGCCCCCTGAGAACAGGAAGTGTCATGTTTTACTGTGAACGGTCGCTCTCTTAGCCCTTTGACCTAATCAACATGAAACTGTGTCCAGACACAGAAGACATGTTGGTGTGTTGAGGATTCCAACCCCGACCGGCTTTGAGATAGCAGCTGGGCGTGGCGGCGTGGCGAAGTGACCTGTAACGCCGATGCCATACGTTTGCTTCTAGATTCCACATGTTTCGACCGAGCTGCATCAAACTTGGCCTGAGTGATCCTGGAGGCTTGCCCGTCAATCCTACGTCATCACATTATGACGTCATCTAAGCCCCGCCCCCTGGGAACCGGAAGTGCCGTTTTTTTTCCTTGGAAAGCTCTGTTTATGGCTCTCTTGACCTAATCAAGTTGATTCTGTGTTGGATGACAGATAGGAAGTTGATCTCGCTTGCTTTAAAGTGCCAAGAGTTTTCAATGGCGGCAACGCCGTTCGTATACGTTTCCCTCTACATTCCACATATTTTGACCGAGCTGCATCAAACTTGGCCTGAGTGATCCTGGAGGCTTGCCCGTCAATCCTACGTCATCACATTATGACGTCATCTAAGCCCCGCCCCCTCGGAACCGGAAGTGCCGTTTTTTTCCTTGGAAAGCTCTGTTTATGGCTCTCTTGACCTAATCAAGGTGATTCTGTGTTGGATGACAGATAGGAAGTTGGTCTCGCTTGCTTTAAAGTGCCAAGTGTTTTCAATGGCGGCAACGCCGTTCGTATACGTTTGCCTCTACATTCCACATATTTTGACCGAGCTGCATCAAACTTTGCCTGAGTAATCCTGGTGGTATGCCCGTCGATCCTACGTCATCACATTATGACGTCATCTAAGCCCCGCCCCCTCACAACAGGAAGTGCCATTTTTTTCCTTGGAAAGCTCTGTTTATGGCTCTCTTGACCTAATCAAGATGATTCGGATGATAAACTCTGTCAATGCTCGCTGCTGGCTGAACCGTGTGGGCGTGGCCAAATGGCGAATATCAGTCCCTCGCCATATACATACGTTTGGCTCTTATTCAGGCATAGATCATCCGATTGGCGCCAAACTGGATATGTATGACCTTTGTTCACCTCTAAAGAGCCCGACGGGTTTGAAATGTAATTTGGCTCCACTGCGCCCCCTAAGTTAATACATGGGCTGTATCTCCTCGACGCATCGACCGATCTGCACCAGATTTTTTGACAGTCGTCGGGGAGCGCTGCCGAACGCATTCACGCGTGTCGCCTGGTGGATGGGTGTGGAAAATGCGCGACAGCTTCTGCGGTGGCTAGCGGGCGGCGGTGCTGGAAACTGCGGCGGAGCTTCTGCGGTGGGGAGTTGGCTGCGGCTCTGGAAATCGTGCGAGAGCTTCTGCGGTGGCTGGAACCCCCGCGGTGGCCAATAGGCCGGAGCGGCGCTTGCTGCGAGGGCCGCCCGAGGCTGCTTGCAGCTTTAATTATTAGGCCCGAGCAGCAAAGCGCTGCGAAGGCCTATTGTATCTGTACTGTTTATTATTATTAGGCCCGAGCAGCAAAGCGCTGCGAAGGCCTATTGTATCTGTACTGTTTATTATTAGGCCCGAGCAGCAAAGCGCTGCGAAGGCCTATTGTTTCTGTACTGTTTCTTATTATTATTATTAGGCCCGAGCAGCAAAGCGCTGCGAAGGCCTATTGTATCTGTACTGTTTATTATTATTATTATTATTCTTATTTTTCTGCCCCCCCAAAGAGGCGCCTTTTTGGAGGCTTTAGCATATTCAAAAACTCACCAAACTTGGCGGATGCATACGGGGAGTTTAAAAATTTCGTATTTTAAGGTCGCCGCAAAAATCGCAAACAAATTGGCTCAACGGCGCCACCTAGCAATTTTCAAAAGACCCATTGCTATTCACTTACTTCATCGTAGAGACTTGAAATTCGGTACAGTTGTAGAGCTCACTAACACGCTCAGAATTTACAAGTAATGTCATAGTGCAAGTATCACAGGAAGTCGGCCATTTTGTATTGAAGGTCCATTTTGGACCTCGAGTTTGACGTTTACAGCCTTCGTATTTGATCGAACTCCTCCTAGGGATTTCGATTGATCGGCTTCAAACTCGGTCAGTCTGATCATAAGGCATGTCTGATTTAAAGTTATCAAATTGGTGAGTTTTGGAGCATGTTGAAGGGGGGTTACCAGGGGTCAAAGTTCACCTACACGCCATGAAACAAAAACCTCTTATATTTCCTATAAAAAAACACATAGAGGGACCAAACTTTCAGTGATTGATCGTCATCGGGTGTCCTATAATACCCTGCAGTGAAATTTTTTTTTTACGTAGGCCACGCCCCCTGAGAGCAGGAAGTGTAATGTTTTACTGTGAACGGTCGCTATCTTAGCCCTTTGACCTAATCAACATGAAACTGTGTCCAGAGACAGAAGACATGTTGGTGTGTTGTGGATTCCAACCCCGACCGGCTGCGATGAAGCAGGTGGGCGTGGCGGCGTTGCGAACGCCATCGAATTTCGTTTGGCTCTGAATTCCACAGTTTCGGGGTGAGCTGCTCCAAACTCACTAGGATGGATCCTTATCCATCCCCGAACAGGAATCCATAGCGAAATTTGGTGGGCGTGGCCTAATTTCTCTACATCTCCCCCTGGAATATTTTAAAAAATCAGCCCCAAGCCATGCTTTATCCTAGAATTACGAAACTTGGTACACATGTGTATCTTGTCAGGACGTACAAAAAAGTCTCTTGGAGCCATGCTCTAAACCCAACAGGAAGTCGGCCATTTTGGATTGAAGGTCCATTTTGGGCCCTATTGTGGCCGTTTACAGCCTTTGCATTTGATCGAACTCCTCCTAGGGATTTCGATTGATCGGCTTCAAACTCGGTCAGTCTGATCATAAGGCATGTCCAATTCAAAGTTATCAAAACGGTGACATTTGAACAGGTGGAAGGGGAGTTAGCAAGGCTCAAAGTTCCCCTGTGATCGACTGTGTAATACAAAGGGGATCCTTTGTCAAGTGAGGGGCAATGCTGCCCTCTGGTGTCGAATTACTGAAATAATGAAACTATTTCAGTAATTTCAGTAATTCGACACCAGAGGGCAGCATAGCCCTACGGAATGACAGTTCAATGTTGAATTAAACAGGAAAAAATTAAATAATTTGTAATTCTAACACAAAAACTGACAGAGACACCAAAGTTTGAGTTATTGATCATTATCTTGTGTCCAATAATATCCAATGGTTAAATGATGACATCACTTAGGCCACGCCCCCTGACAACAGGAAGTCTCGTATTTTACTGTGAACGGTCGATAGCTTCTGCACCAAACTTTGCACGAGTGACCCTGGTGGGATCCCTGACGACCCTGTGTCATCATAGTATGACGTCATCTAAGCCCCGCCCCCTCAGAACAGGAAGTGTCTTTTTTTTCCTTGGAAAGCTCCGTTTATGGCTCTCTTGACCTAATCAAGGTAATTCGGATGATGAGCTCTGTCAATGCTCGCTTCTGGCTGAACCGTGTGGGCGTGGCCAAACGGCGAATATCAGTCCCTCGCCATATGCATACGTTTGGCTCTAATTCACACATGGATCATCCGATTGGCGCCAAACTGGATATGTATGACCTTTGTTCTGCTCTAAAGAGCCCGACGAGATTGAAATGTAATTTGACTCCACTGCGCCCCCTAAGTTAATACATCGGCCGTATCTCCTCGACGCATCGACCGATCTGCACCAGATTTTTCCACAGTCGTCGGGGAGCGCCGCCGAACGCATTCACGCATGTCGCCCGGTGGACAGGCGGGGAAAATGCGCGACAGCTCCTGCGGCGGCTAGCGGGCGGCGGTGCTGGAAACTGCGGCAGAGCTTCCGCGGTGGGGAGCTGGCTGCGGCTCTGGAAAACGCGCGAGAGCTTCTGCGGTGGCCGGAACCCCCGCGGTGGCCAATAGGCCGGAGCGGCGCTTGCTGCGAGGGCCGCCCGAGGCTGCTTGCAGCTTTAATTATTATTACGATTCTGCCCCCCCAAAGAGGCGCCTTTTTGGGGGCTTTATCATATTCAAAAACTCACCAAACTTGGCGGTCGCGACTAGAAAATTTAAAAATTTTGAATTTTAAGGTTGTCGCAAAAATCGCAAAAAAAATTGCTCAACGGCGGCAACTAGCAATTTTCTGTTGACACAATGGTATGAACGTATTTCATCGTAGAGACATGAAATTTGGTACACTTGTAGAGCTCACCAAAAGACTCAGAACTTACATTTAATGTTATTAGCCAACTATCACAGGAAGTCGGCCATTTTGTCTTGAACGTCCATTTTTTTCCTCGATTTTGACGTTTACAGCCTTCGTATTTGATCGAACTCCTCCTAGGAATTTCGATTGATCGACTTCAAACTCGGTCAGTCTGATCATAAGGCATGTTTGATTTAAAGTTATCAAATTGGTGAGTTTTGGAGTATGTTGAAGGGGGGTTAGCAGGGGTCAAAGTTCACCTACTCGCCATGAAACACGAAACTCTTATATTTCCTATAAAAAAACACATAGAGGGACCAAACTTTCAGTGATTGATCGGCATCGGATGTCCTAAAATACCCTGTGGTGAAATGATGACATCACTTAAGCCACGCCCCCTGAGAACAGGAAGTGTCTTGTTTTACTGTGAGCGGTCGCTCTCTTAGCCCTTTGACCTAATCAACATGAAACTGTGTCCACACACAGAAGACATGTTGGTGTGTTGAGGATTCCAACCCTGACCGGCTTTGAGATAGCAGCTGGGCGTGGCGGCGTGGCGAAGTGACCTGTAACGCCGATGCCATACGTTTGCTTCTAGATTCCACATGTTTCGACCGAGCTGCACCAAACTTGGCTTGAGTGATGCTGGTGTGATACCTGAAAATTCTATGTCATCAGATTATGACGTCATCTAAGCCCCGCCCCCTCAGAACAGGAAGTGCTATTTTTTTCCTTGGAAACTTTCATCTATGGCTCTCTTGACCTAATCAAGGTGATTCTGTGTTGGATGACAGATAGGAAGTTGGTCTCGCTTGCTTTAAAGTGCCAAGAGTTTTCAATGGCGGCAACGCCGTTCGTATACGTTTGCCTCTACATTCCACATATTTTGACCGAGCTGCATCAAACTTGGCCTGAGTGATCCTGGAGGCTTGCCCGTCAATCCTACGTCATCACATTATGACGTCATCTAAGCCCCGCCCCCTCGGAACCGGAAGTGCCGTTTTTTTCCTTGGAAAGCTCTGTTTATGGCTCTCTTGACCTAATCAAGGTGATTCTGTGTTGGATGACAGATAGGAAGTTGGTCTCGCTTGCTTTAAAGTGCCAAGAGTTTTCAATGGCGGCAACGCCGTTCGTATACGTTTGCCTCTACATTCCACATATTTTGACCGAGCTGCATCAAACTTGGCCTGAGTGATCCTGGAGGCTTGCCCGTCGATCCTACGTCATCACATTGTGACGTCATCTAAGCCCCGCCCCCTCGGAACCGGAAGTGCCGTTTTTTTCCTTGGAAAGCTCCGTTTATGGCTCTCTTGACCTAATCAAGATGATTCGGATGATGAGCTCTGTCATTGCTCGCTGCTGGCTGAACCGTGTGGGCGTGGCCAAACGGCGAATATCAGTCCCTCGCCATATTCATACGTTTGGCTCTAATTCAAGCATGGATCATCCGATTGGCTCCAAACTGGATATGTATGACCTTTGTTCACCTCTAAAGAGCCCAACGGGTTTGAAATGTAATTTGGCTCCACTGCGCCCCCTAAGTTAATACATGGGTTGTATCTCCTCGACGCATCGACCGATCTGCGCCACATTTTTTGACAGTCGTCGGGGAGCGCTGCCGAACGCATTCACGCGTGTCGCCTGGTGGACGGGCGGGGAAAATGCGCGACAGCTTCTGCGGTGGCTAGCGGGCGGCGGTGCTGAAAACTGCGGCGGAGCTTCTGCGGTCGGGAGTTGGCTGCGGCTCTGGAAATCGTGCGAGACCTTCTGCGGTGGCTGGAACCCCCGCGGTGGCCAATAGGCCGGAGCGGCGCTTGCTGCGAGGGCCGCCCGAGGCTGCTTGCAGCTTTAATTATTATTCTGCCCCCCTCTTCGTGGGCCTTTTTGGGGGCTTTATCATATTCAAAAACTCACCAAACTTGGCGGTCGCGTCTAGGCGGTTTAAAAATTTTGAATTTTAAGGTCGCCGCAAAAATCGCAAAAAAAATTGCTCAACGGCGGCAACTAGCAATTTTCAAAAGACCCATTGCTATTCACTTACTTCATCGTAGAGACTTGAAATTCGGTACAGTTGTAGAGCTCACTAAGACGCTCAGAATTTACAAGTAATGTCATAGTGCAACTATCACAGAAAGTCGGCCATGTTGGATTGAAGGTCCATTTCGGACCCTGATTTGGCCGTTTACAGCCTTCGTATTTGATCGAACTCCTCCTAGGGATTTCGATTGATCGGCTTCAAACTCGGTCAGTCTGATCATAAGGCATGTCTGATTTAAAGTTATCAAATTGGTGAGTTTTGGAGCATGTTGAAGGGGGGTTAGCAGGGGTCAAAGTTCACCTACACGCCAGGAAACAAAAACCTCTTATATTTCCTATACAAAAACACATAGAGGGACCAAACTTTCAGTGATTGATCGTCATCGGGTGTCCTATAATACCCTGCAGTGAAATTTTTTTTTTACGTAGGCCACGCCCCCTGAGAGCAGGAAGTGTAATGTTTTACTGTGAACGGTCGCTATCTTAGCCCTTTGACCTAATCAACATGAAACTGTGTCCAGAGACAGAAGACATGTTGGTGTGTTGTGGATTCCAACCCCGACCGGCTGCGATGAAGCAGGTGGGCGTGGCGGCGTTGCGAACGCCATCGAATTTCGTTTGGCTCTGAATTCCACAGTTTCGGGGTGAGCTGCTCCAAACTCACTAGGATGGATCCTTATACACCCGCCAACAGGAATCCATAGCGAAATTTGGTGGGCGTGGCCTAATTTCTCTACATCTCCCCCTAGAATATTTAGAAAAATCAGCCCCAAGCCATGCTTAATCCTAGAATTACGAAACTTGGTACACATGTGTATCTTGTCAGGACGTACAAAAAAGTCTCTTGGAGCCATGCTCTAAACCCAACAGGAAGTCGGCCATTTTGTATTGAAGGTCCATTTTGGGCCCTATTGTGGCCGTTTACAGCCTTTGCATTTGATCGAACTCCTCCTAGGGATTTCGATTGATCGGCTTCAAACTTGGTCAGTCTGATCATAAGGCATGTCCAATTCAAAGTTATCAAAACGGTGACATTTGAACAGGTGGAAGGGGAGTTAGCAAGGCTCAAAGTTCCCCTGTGATCGACTCTGTAATACAAAGGGTATCCTTTGTCATGTGTAGGGCAATGCTGCCCTCTGGTGTCGAATTACTGAAATAATGAAACTATTTCTGTAATTTCAGTAATTCGACACCAGAGGGCAGCATTGCCCTACGGAATGACAGTTCAATGTTGAATTGAAGGGGAAAAAATTAAATAATTTGTAATTCTAACACAAAAAGTCACAGAGACACCAAAGTTTGAGTTATTGATCATTATCTTGTGTCCAATAATATCCAATGGTCAAATGATGACATCACGTAGGCCACGCCCCCTGACAACAGGAAGTCTTGTATTTTACTGTGAACGGTCGATAGCTTCTGCACCAAACTTTGCACGAGTGACCCTGGCGGGATCCTTGACGACCCTATGTCATCATATTATGACGTCATCTAAGCCCCGCCCCCTCAGAACCGGAAGTGCCATTTTTTTCCTTGGAAAGCTCTGTTTATGGCTCTCTTGACCTAATCAAGGTGATTCTGTGTTGGATGACAGATAGGAAGTTGGTCTCGCTTGCTTTAAAGTGCCAAGAGTTTTCAATGGCGCCAACGCCGTTCGTATACGTTTGCCTCTACATTCCACATATTTTGACCGAGCTGCATCAAACTTGGCCTGAGTGATCCTGGAGGCTTGCCCGTCAATCCTACGTCATCACATTATGACGTCATCTAAGCCCCGCCCCCTCGGAACCGGAAGTGCCGATTTTTCCTTGGAAAGCTCTGTTTATGGCTCTCTTGACCTAATCAAGGTGATTCTGTGTTGGATGACAGATAGGAAGTTGGTCTCGCGTGCTTTAAAGTGCCAAGAGTTTTCAATGGCGTCAACGCCGTCCGTATACGTTTGCCTCTACATTCCCCATATTTTGACCGAGCTGCATCAAACTTGGCCTGAGTGATCCTGGTGGGAGGCCCGTCGATCCTACGTCATCATATTATGACGTCATCTAAGCCCCGCCCCCTCGGAACAGGAAGTGCCGTTTTTTTTCCTTGGAAAGCTCTGTTTATGGCTCTCTTGACCTAATCAAGATGATTCGGATGATAAACACTGTCAATGCTCGCTGCTGGCTGAACCGTGTGGGCGTGGCCAAACGGCGAATATCAGTCCCTCGCCATATACATACGTTTGGCTCTAATTCACACATGGATCATCCGATTGGCGCCAAACTGGATATGTATGACCTTTGTTCTGCTCTAAAGAGCCCAACGGGTTTGAGATGTAATTTGACTCCACTGCGCCCCCTAAGTTAATACATCGGCCGTATCTCCTCGACACATCGACCGATCTGCACCAGATTTTTGGACAGTCGTCGGGGAGCGCCGCCGAACGCATTCACGCGTGTCACCCGGTGGACGGGCGGGGTAAATGCGCGACAGCTCCTGCGGCGGCTAGCGGGCGGCGGTGCTGGAAACTGCGGCGGAGCTTCTGCGGTGGGGAGTTGGCTGCGGCTCTGGAAATTGTGCGAGAGCTTCTGCGGTGGCTGGAACCCCCGCGGTGGCCAATAGGCCGGAGCGGCGCTTGCTGCGAGGGCCGCCCGAGGCTGCTTGCAGCTTTAATTAGGCCCGAGCAGCAAAGCGCTGCGAAGGCCTATTGTATCTGTACTGTTTATTATTAGGCCCGAGCAGCAAAGCGCTGCGAAGGCCTATTGTATCTGTACTGTTTATTATTATTATTACGATTCTTCCCACCTCTTCGTGTGCCTTTTTGGGGGCTTTATCATATTCAAAAACTCACCAAACTTGGCGGTGGCGACTAGAAAATTTAAAAATTTTGAATTTTAAGGTTGTCGCAAAAATCGCAAAAAAAATTGCTGAACGGCGGCAACTAGCAATTTTCTGTTGACACAATGGTATGAACGTACTTCATCGTAGAGACATGAAATTTGGTACACTTGTAGAGCTCACCAAAAGACTCAGAACTTACATTGAATGTTATAAGCCAACTATCACAGAAAGTCGGCCATTTTGTATTGAACGTCCATTTTTTACCTCGAGTTTGACGTTTACAGCCTTCGTATTTGATCGAACTCCTCCTAGGGATTTCGATTGATCGACTTCAAACTCGGTCAGTCTGATCATAAGGCATGTTTGATTTAAAGTTATCAAATTGGTGAGTTTTGGAGCATGCTGAAGGGGGGTTAGCAGGGGTCAAAGTTCACCTACTCGCCATGAAACACGAAACTCTTATATTTCCTATATAAAAACACATAGAGGGACCAAACTTTCACTGATTGATCGTCATCGGGTGTCCTAAAATACCCTGTGGTGAAATGATGACATCACTTAGGCCACGCCCCCTGAGAACAGGAAGTGTCATGTTTTACTGTGAACGGTCGCTATCTTAGCCCTTTGACCTCATCAACATGAAACTGTGTCCAGAGACAGAAGACATGTTGGTGTGTTGAGGATTCCAACCCCGACCGGCTTTGACATAGCAGGTGGGCGTGGCGGCGTGGCGAAGTGACCTGTAACGCCGTTGCCATACGTTTGGCTCTGAATTCCACAATTTCGGGCCCAGCTGCTCCAAACTCACTAGGATGGATCCTTATCCACCCACCGACAGGAATTCATAACAAAATTTGGTGGGCGTGGCCTAATTTCTCTATAGCGACCCCTAGAGTATTTTAAATGAACAGCCCCAAGCCATGCTTTATCCTAGAATTACGAAACTTGGTACATATGTGTATCTTGTCGGGACGTACAAAAAAGTCTCTTAGAGCCATGCTCTAAACCCAACAGGAAGTCGGCCATTTTGTATTGAAGGTCCATTGTGGACCTCGAGTTTGACGTTTACAGCCTTTGCATTTGATCGAACTCCTCCTAGGGATTTCGGTTGATCGGCTTCAAACTCGGTCAGTCTGATCATAAGGCATGTCTGATTTAAAGTTATCAAATTGGTGACTGTATGAGCTTGCTGAAGGGGGGTTACCAGGGGTCAAAGTTCACCTACTCGCCATGAAACACCAAACTCTTATATATCCTGCACAGAAACTCACAGAGACACCAAACTTTCAGTTATTGATCATCAATAGGTGTCCTAAAATACCCTGTGGTGAAATTATGACATCGCTTAGGCGACGCCCCCTGAGAACAGGAAGTGTCATGTTTTACTGTGAACGGTCGCTATCTTAGCCCTTTGACCTAATCAACATGAAACTGTGTGCAGAGACAGAAGACATGTTGGTGTGTTGTGGATTCAAGCCCTGACCGGCTGCGATGAAGCAGCTGTGTGCGGCGGCATGGCGAAGTGACCTGTAACGCCGATGCCATACGTTTGCTTCTAGATTCCACATGTTTCGACCGAGCTGCACTAAACTTGGCTTGAGTGATGCTGGTGTGATACCTGAAAATTCTATGTCATCAGATTATGACGTCATCTAAGCCCCGCCCCCTCAGAACAGGAAGTGCTATTTTTTTCCTTGGAAACATTCATCTATGGCTCTCTTGACCTAATCAAGGTGATTCTGTGTTGGATGACAGATAGGAAGTTGGTCTCGCTTGCTTTAAAGTCCCAACAGTTTTCAATGGCGGCAACGCCGTTCGTATACGTTTGCCTCTACCTTCCACATATTTTGACCGAGCTGCATCAAACTTGGCCTGAGTGATCCTGGAGGCTTGCCCGTCAATCCTACGTCATCACATTATGACGTCATCTAAGCCCCGCCCCCTCGGAACCGGAAGTGCCGTTTTTTTCCTTGGAAAGCTCTGTTTATGGCTCTCTTGACCTAATCAAGGTGATTCTGTGTTGGATGACAGATAGGACGTTGGTCTCGCTTGCTTTAAAGTGCCAAGAGTTTTCAATGGCGGCAACGCCGTTCGTATACGTTTGCCTCTACATTCCACATATTTTGACCGAGCCGCATCAAACTTGGCCTGAGTGATCCTGGTGGGAGGCCCGTCGATCCTACGTCATCATATTATGACGTCATCTAAGCCCCGCCCCCTCGGAACAGGAAGTGCCGTTTTTTTCCTTGGAAAGCTCGCCCTAAACCATGCGAGAGCTCCTGCGGTGGCCGGAACCCCCGCGGTGGCCAATAGGCCGGAGCGGCGCTTGCTGCGAGGGCCGCCCGAGGCTGCTTGCAGCTTTAATTATTATTATTATTCTGCCCCCCCAAAGAGGAGCCTTTTTGGGGGCTTTATCATATTCAAAAACTCACCAAACTTGGCGGAAGCGACTAGGCGGTTTAAAAATTTTGAATTTTAAGGTCGCCGCAAAAATCGCAAAAAAAATTGCTCAACGGCAGCAACTAGCAATTTTCAACAGACCCATTGCTATTCACTTACTTCATCGTAGAGACTTGAAATTCGGTACAGTTGTAGAGCTCACTAAGACGCTCAGAATTTACAAGTAATGTCATAGTGCAACTATCACAGAAAGTCGGCCATTTTGTATTGAACGTCCATTTTTTTCCTCGATTTTGACGTTTACAGCCTTCGTATTTGATCGAACTCCTCCTAGGGATTTCGATTGATCGGCTTCAAACTCGGTCAGTCTGATCATAAGGCATGTCTGATTTAAAGTTATCAAATTGGTGAGTTTTGGAGCATGTTGAAGGGGGGTTACCAGGGGTCAAAGTTCACCTACACGCCATGAAACAAAAACCTCTTATATTTCCTATACAAAAACACAGAGAGGGACCAAACTTTCAGTGATTGATCGGCATCGGGTGTCCTATAATAACCTGCAGTGAAATTTTTTTTTTACGTAGGCCACGCCCCCTGAGAGCAGGAAGTGTAATGTTTTACTGTGAACGGTCGCTATCTTAGCCCTTTGACCTAATCAACATGAAACTGTGTCCAGAGACAGAAGACATGTTGGTGTGTTGTGGATTCCAACCCCGACCGGCTGCGATGAAGCAGGTGGGCGTGGCAGCGTTGCGAACGCCGTCGAATTTCGTTTGGCTCTGAATTCCACAGTTTCGGGGTGAGCTGCTCCAAACTCACTAGGATGGATCCTTATCCATCCCCGAACAGGAATCCATAGCGATATTTGGTGGGCGTGGCCTAATTTCTCTATAGCGACCCCTAGAGTATTTTAAATGAACAGCCCCAAGCCATGCTTTAACTTAGAATTACGAAACTTGGTACACATGTGTATCTTGTCAGGACGTACAAAAAAGTCTCTTAGAGCCATGGTCGAAACCCAACAGGAAGTCGGCCATTTTGTATTGAAGGTCCATTTTGGACCTCGAGTTTGACATTTACAGCCTTTGCATTTGATCGAACTCCTCCTAGGGATTTCGATTGATCGGCTTCAAACTCGGTCAGTCTGATCATAAGGCATGTCTGATTTAAAGTTATCAAATTGGTGACTGTATGAGCTTGCTGAAGGGGGGTTACCAGGGGTCAAAGTTCAGCTACTCGCCATGAAACACGAAACTCTTATATTTCCTATATAAAAACACATAGAGGGACCAAACGTTCAGTGATTGATCGACATCGGGTGTCCTAAAATACCCTGTGGTGAAATTATTTTTTTAAGTAGGCCACGCCCCCTGAGAACAGGAAGTGTCATGTTTTACTGTGAACGGTCGCTATCTTAGCCCTTTGACCTAATCAACATGAAACTGTGTCCAGAGACAGAAAACATGTTGGTGTGTTGTGGATTCCAACCCCGGCCGGCTTTGACATAGCAGGTGGGCGTGGCGGCGAGGCGAAGTGACCTGTAACGCCGATGCCATACGTTTGCTTCTAGATTCCACATGTTTCGACCGAGCTGCACCAAACTTGGCCTGACTCATCCTGGTCTGATGCCTGACAATGCTATGTCATCATATTATGACGTCATCTAAGCCCCGCCCCCTCAGAATGAATTAGAGAGATCTTCTGTGTAATTACATAATAAACAGTCCATGTTCGTTGTTTGTAGGGCAATGCTGCCCTCTGCTGCCCACTGAAATAGTTTCATTATTTCAGTAATTCGACACCAGAGGGCAGCATTGCCCTACGGAATGAAAGTTCAATGTTGTAATGGAGGAAAAAATTAAATAATTAGTAATTCTAACACAAAAACTCACAGAGACACCAAACGTTCAGTGATTGATCATAATCGAGTGTCCAATAATATCCAATGGTCAAATGATGACATCACTTAGGCCCCGCCCCCTCGGAACAGGAAGTGCTATTTTTTTACTTGGAAAGCTCTGTTTATGGCTCTCTTGACCTAATCAAGATGATTCGGATGATAAACTCTGTCAATGCTCGCTGCTGGCTGAACCGTGTGGGCGTGGCCAAATGGCGAATATCAGTCCCTCGCCATATACATACGTTTGGCTCTTATTCAGGCATAGATCATCCGATTGGCGCCAAACTGGATATGTATGACCTTTGTTCACCTCTAAAGAGCCCGACGGGTTTGAGATGTAATTTGGCTCCACTGCGCCCCCTAAGTTAATACATGGGCTGTATCTCCTCGACGCATCGACCGATCTGCGCCAGATTTTTTGACAGTCGTCGGGGAGCGCTGCCGAACGCATTCACGCGTGTCGCCTGGTGGACGGGCGGGGAAAATGCGCGACAGCTTCTGCGGTGGCTGGCGGGCGGCGGTGCTGAAAACTGCGGCGGAGCTTCTGCGGTGGGGAGTTGGCTGCGGCTCTGGAAATCGTGCGAGACCTTCTGCGGTGGCTGGAACCCCCGCGGTGGCCAATAGGCCGGAGCGGCGCTTGCTGCGAGGGCCGCCCGAGGCTGCTTGCAGCTTTAATTATTATTATTATTATTCTTCCCACCTCTTCGTGTGCCTTTTTGGGGGCTTTATCATATTCAAAAACTCACCAAACTTGGCGGTCGCGACTAGAAAAATTCAAAATTTTGAATTTTAAGGTTGTCGCAAAAATCGCAAAAAAAATTGCTCAACGGCGGCAACTAGCAATTTTCTGTTGACACAATGGTATGAACGTATTTCATCGTAGAGACATGAAATTTGGTACACTTGTAGAGCTCCCCAAAAGACTCAGAACTTACATTTAATGTTATTAGCCAACTATCACAGGAAGTCGGCCATTTTGTCTTGAACGTCCATTTTTTTCCTCGATTTTGACGTTTACAGCCTTCGTATTTGATCGAACTCCTCCTAGGGATTTCGATTGATCGGCTTCAAACTTGGTCAGTCTGATCATAAGGCATGTTTGATTTAAAGTTATCAAATTGGTGAGTTTTGGAGTATGTTGAAGGGGGGTTAGCAGGGGTCAAAGTTCACCTACTCGCCATGAAACACGAAACTCTTATATTTCCTATATAAAAACAGATAGAGGGACCAAACTTTCAGAGATTGGTCGTCATCGGGTGTCCTAAAATACCCTGTGGTGAAATTATTTTTTTAAGTAGGCCACGCCCCCTGAGAACAGGAAGTGTCATGTTTTACTGTGAACGGTCGCTATCTTAGCCCTTTGACCTAATCAACATGAAACTGTGTCCAGAGACAGAAGACATGTTGGTGTGTTGAGTAATCCAACCCCGACCGGCTGCGATGAAGCAGGTGGGCGTGGCGGCGTTGCGAACGCCGTCGAATTTCGTTTGGCTCTGAATTCCACAATTTCGGGCCCAGCTGCTCCAAACTCACTAGGATGGATCCGTATCCACCCACCGACAGGAATTCATAACAGAATTTGGTGGGCGTGGCCTAATTTCTCTATAGCGACCCCTAGAGTATTTTAAATGAACAGCCCCAGGCCATGCTTTATCCTAGAATTACGAAACTTGGTACATATGTGTATCTTTTCAGGACGTACAAAAAAGTCTCTTGGAGCCATGCTCTAAACCCAACAGGAAGTCGGCCATGTTGTATTGAAGGTCCATTTTGGACCTCGAGTTTGACGTTTACAGCCTTCGTATTTGATCGAACTCCTCCTAGGGATTTCGATTGATCAGCTTCAAACTCGGTCAGTCTGATCATAAGGCATGTCTGATTTAAAGTTATCAAATTGGTGACTGTATGAGCTTGCTGAAGGGGGGTTAGCAGGGGTCAAAGTTCACCTACTCGCCATGAAACACGAAACTCTTATATTTCCTATACAAAAACACAGAGAGGGACCAAACTTTCATTGATTGATTGTCATCGGGTGTCCTAAAATACCCTGTGGTGAAATTATTTTTTTAAGTAGGCCACGCCCCCTGAGAACAGGAAGTGTCATGTTTTACTGTGAACGGTCGCTATCTTAGCCCTTTGACCTAATCAACATGAAACTGTGTCCAGAGACAGAAGACATGTTGGTGTGTTGAGTTATTCCAACCCCGACCGGCTGCGATGAAGCAGGTGGGCGTGGCGGCGTTGCGAACGCCGTCGAATTTCGTTTGGCTCTGAATTCCACAATTTCGGGCCCAGCTGCTTCAAACTCACTAGGATGGATCCTTGTACACCCACCGACAGGAATTCATAACAAAATTTGGTGGGCGTGGCCTAATTTCTCTATAGCGACCCCTAGAGTATTTTAAATGAACAGCCCCATGCCATGCTTTATCCTAGAATTACGAAACTTGGTACACATGTGTATCTTGTCGGGACGTACAAAAAAGTCTCTTAGAGCCATGCTCTAAACCCAACAGGAAGTCGGCCATTTTAGATTGAATTTCATTTGACCTCGATTTTGACTTTTACAGCCTTCGTATTTGATCGAACTCCTCCTAGGGATTTCGATTGATCGACTTCAAACTCGGTCAGTCTGATCATAAGGCATGTCTGATTCGAAGTTATCAATATGGTGACATTTGAACATGTGGAAGGGGGGTTAGCAAGGCTCAAAGTTCCCCTGTGATCGACTGTGTAATACAAAGGGCTTTGTCATGTGTAGGGCAATGCTGCCCTCTGGTGTCGAATAACTGAAATTACTGAAATAGTTTAATTATTTCAGTAATTCGACACCAGAGGGCAGCATTGCCCTACAGAGTTCAATTTTGTAATGTAGGAAAAAATTAAAAATTTGTAATTCTACTGTGAACGGTCGATAGCTTCTGCACCAAACTTTGCACGAGTGACCCTGGCGGGATCCCTGACGACCCTATGTCATCATATTATGACGTCATCTAAGCCCCGCCCCCTCGGAACCGGAAGTGCCGTTTTTTTCCTTGGAAAGCTCCGTTTATGGCTCTCTTGACCTAATCAACATGATTCGGATGATGAGGTCTGTCATTGCTCGCTTCTGGCTGAACCATGTGGGCGTGGCCAAATGGCGAATATCAGTCCCTCGCCATATTCATACGTTTGGCTCTAATTCACACATGGATCATCCGATTGGCTCCAAACTGGATATGTATGACCTTTGTTCACCTCTAAAGAGCCCAACGGGATTGAAATGTAATTTGGTCCACTGCGCCCCCTAAGTTAATACATCGGCCGTATCTCCTCGACGCATCGACCGATCTGCACCAGATTTTTCGACAGTCGTCGGGGAGCGCCGCCGAACGCATTCACGCGTGTCGCCCGGTGGCCGGGCGGGGAAAATGCGCGACAGCTACTGCGGCGGCTGGCGGGCGGCGGTGCTAGAAACTGCGGCGGAGCTTCTGCGGTGGGGAGTTGGCTGCGGCTCTGGAAAACGCGCGAGAGCTTCTGCGGTGGCCGGAACCCCCGCGGTGGCCAATAGGCCGGAGCGGCGCTTGCTGCGAGGGCCGCCCGAGGCTGCTTGCAGCTTTAATTAGGCCCGAGCAGCAAAGCGCTGCGAAGGCCTATTGTATCTGTACTGTTTATTATTATTATTATTATTATTATTCTTCCCACCTCTTCGTGTGCCTTTTTGGGGGCTTTATCATATTCAAAAACTCACCAAACTTGGCGGTCGCGACTAGAAAAATTAAAAATTTTGAATTTTAAGGTTGTCGCAAAAATCGCAAAAAAAATTGCTCAACGGCGGCAACTAGCAATTTTCTGTTGACACAATGGTATGAACGTATTTCATCGTAGAGACATGAAATTTGGTACACTTGTAGAGCTCCCCAAAAGACTCAGAACTTACATTTAATGTTATTAGCCAACTATCACAGGAAGTCGGCCATTTTGTCTTGAACGTCCATTTTTTTCCTCGATTTTGACGTTTACAGCCTTCGTATTTGATCGAACTCCTCCTAGGGATTTCGATTGATCGGCTTCAAACTTGGTCAGTCTGATCATAAGGCATGTTTGATTTAAAGTTATCAAATTGGTGAGTTTTGGAGTATGTTGAAGGGTGGTTAGCAGGGGTCAAAGTTCACCTACTCGCCATGAAACACGAAACTCTTATATTTCCTATACAAAAACACAGAGAGGGACCAAACTTTCAGAGATTGGTCGTCATCGGGTGTCCTAAAATACCCTGTGGTGAAATTATTTTTTTAAGTAGGCCACGCCCCCTGAGAACAGGAAGTGTCATGTTTTACTGTGAACGGTCGCTATCTTAGCCCTTTGACCTAATCAACATGAAACTGTGTCCAGAGACAGAAGACATGTTGGTGTGTTGAGTAATCCAACCCCGACCGGCTGCGATGAAGCAGGTGGGCGTGGCGGCGTTGCGAACGCCGTCGAATTTCGTTTGGCTCTGAATTCCACAATTTCGGGCCCAGCTGCTCCAAACTCACTAGGATGGATCCTTATCCACCCACCGACAGGAATTCATAACAAAATTTGGTGGGCGTGGCCTAATTTCTCTATAGCGACCCCTAGAGTATTTTAAATGAACAGCCCCAGGCCATGCTTTATCCTAGAATTACGAAACTTGGTACATATGTGTATCTTTTCAGGACGTACAAAAAAGTCTCTTGGAGCCATGCTCTAAACCCAACAGGAAGTCGGCCATGTTGTATTGAAGGTCCATTTTGGACCTCGAGTTTGACGTTTACAGCCTTCGTATTTGATCGAACTCCTCCTAGGGATTTCGATTGATCGGCTTCAAACTCGGTCAGTCTGATCATAAGGCATGTCTGATTTAAAGTTATCAAATTGGTGACTGTATGAGCTTGCTGAAGGGGGGTTAGCAGGGGTCAAAGTTCACCTACTCGCCATGAAACACGAAACTCTTATATTTCCTATACAAAAACACAGAGAGGGACCAAACTTTCATTGATTGATCGTCATCGGGTGTCCTAAAATACCCTGTGGTGAAATTATTTTTTTAAGTAGGCCACGCCCCCTGAGAACAGGAAGTGTCATGTTTTACTGTGAACGGTCGCTATCTTAGCCCTTTGACCTAATCAACATGAAACTGTGTCCAGAGACAGAAGACATGTTGGTGTGTTGAGTTATTCCAACCCCGACCGGCTGCGATGAAGCAGGTGGGCGTGGCGGCGTTGCGAACGCCGTCGAATTTTGTTTGGCTCTGAATTCCACAATTTCGGGCCCAGCTGCTTCAAACTCACTAGGATGGATCCTTGTACACCCACCGACAGGAATTCATAACAAAATTTGGTGGGCGTGGCCTAATTTCTCTAGCGACCCCTAGAGTATTTTAAATGAACAGCCCCATGCCATGCTTTATCCTAGAATTACGAAACTTGGTACACATGTGTATCTTGTCGGGACGTACAAAAAAGTCTCTTAGAGCCATGCTCTAAACCCAACAGGAAGTCGGCCATTTTAGATTGAATTTCATTTGACCTCGATTTTGACTTTTACAGCCTTCGTATTTGATCGAACTCCTCCTAGGGATTTCGATTGATCGACTTCAAACTCGGTCAGTCTGATCATAAGGCATGTCTGATTCAAAGTTATCAATATGGTGACATTTGAACATGTGGAAGGGGGGTTAGCAAGGCTCAAAGTTCCCCTGTGATCGACTGTGTAATACAAAGGGCTTTGTCATGTGTAGGGCAATGCTGCCCTCTGGTGTCGAATAACTGAAATTACTGAAATAGTTTCATTATTTCAGTAATTCGACACCAGAGGGCAGCATTGCCCTACAGAGTTCAATTTTGTAATGTAGGAAAAAATTAAAAATTTGTAATTCTACTGTGAACGGTCGATAGCTTCTGCACCAAACTTTGCACGAGTGACCATGGCGGGATCCCTGACGACCCTATGTCATCATATTATGACGTCATCTAAGCCCCGCCCCCTCGGAACCGGAAGTGCCGTTTTTTTCCTTGGAAAGCTCCGTTTATGGCTCTCTTGACCTAATCAAGATGATTCGGATGATGAGGTCTGTCATTGCTCGCTTCTGGCTGAACCATGTGGGCGTGGCCAAACGGCGAATATCAGTCCCTCGCCATATTCATACGTTTGGCTCTAATTCACACATGGATCATCCGATTGGCTCCAAACTGGATATGTATGACCTTTGTTCACCTCTAAAGAGCCCAACGGGATTGAAATGTAATTTGGTCCACTGCGCCCCCTAAGTTAATACATCGGCCGTATCTCCTCGACGCATCGACCGATCTGCACCAGATTTTTCGACAGTCGTCGGGGAGCGCCGCCGAACGCATTCACGCGTGTCGCCCGGTGGCCGGGCGGGGAAAATGCGCGACAGCTACTGCGGCGGCTGGCGGGCGGCGGTGCTAGAAACTGCGGCGGAGCTTCTGCGGTGGGGAGTTGGCTGCGGCTCTGGAAAACGCGCGAGAGCTTCTGCGGTGGCCGGAACCCCCGCGGTGGCCAATAGGCCGGAGCGGCGCTTGCTGCGAGGGCCGCCCGAGGCTGCTTGCAGCTTTAATTAGGCCCGAGCAGCAAAGCGCTGCGAAGGCCTATTGTTTTCATACTGTTTCTTCTTATTTTTATTATTCTGCCCCCCTCTTTGAGCGCCTTTTTGGGGGCTTTATCATATTCAAAAACTCACCAAACTTGGCGGAAGCGTCTAGGCGGTTGAAAAATTTTGAATTTTAAGGTCGCCGCAAAAATCGCAAAAAAAATTGCTCAACGGCAGCAACTAGCAATTTTCAACAGACCCATTGCTATTCACTTACTTCATCGTAGAGACTTGAAATTCGGTACAGTTGTAGAGCTCACTAAGACGCTCAGAATTTACAAGTAATGTCATAGTGCAACTATCACAGAAAGTCGGCCATTTTGTATTGAACGTCCATTTTTTACCTCGATTTTGACGTTTACAGCCTTCGTATTTGATCGAACTCCTCCTAGGGATTTCGATTGATCGGCTTCAAACTCGGTCAGTCTGATCATAAGGCATGTCTGATTTAAAGTTATCAAATTGGTGAGTTTTGGAGCATGTTGAAGGGGGGTTACCAGGGGTCAAAGTTCACCTACACGCCATGAAACAAAAACCTCTTATATTTCCTATACAAAAACACATAGAGGGACCAAACTTTCAGTGATTGATCGGCATCGGGTGTCCTATAATACCCTGCAGTGAAATTTTTTTTTTACGTAGGCCACGCCCCCTGAGAGCAGGAAGTGTAATGTTTTACTGTGAACAGTCGCTATCTTAGCCCTTTGACCTAATCAACATGAAACTGTGTCCAGAGACAGAAGACATGTTGGTGTGTTGTGGATTCCAACCCCGACCGGCTGCGATGAAGCAGGTGGGCGTGGCGGCGTTGCGAACGCCATCGAATTTCGTTTGGCTCTAAATTCCACAGTTTCGGGGTGAGCTGCTCCAAACTCACTAGGATGGATCCTTATCCATCCCCGAACAGGAATCCATAGCGATATTTGGTGGGCGTGGCCTAATTTCTCTATAGCGACCCCTAGAGTATTTTAAATGAACAGCCCAAAGCCATGCTTTAACTTAGAATTACGAAACTTGGTACACATGTGTATCTTGTCAGGACGTACAAAAAAGTCTCTTGGAGCCATGGTCGAAACCCAACAGGAAGTCGGCCATTTTGTATTGAAGGTCCATTTTGGACCTCGAGTTTGACGTTTACAGCCTTTGCATTTGATCGAACTCCTCCTAGGGATTTCGATTGATCGGCTTCAAACTCGGTCAGTCTGATCATAAGGCATGTCTGATTTAAAGTTATCAAATTGGTGACTGTATGAGCTTGCTGAAGGGGGGTTACCAGGGGTCAAAGTTCAGCTACTCGCCATGAAACACGAAACTCTTATATTTCCTATATAAAAACACATAGAGGGACCAAACGTTCAGTCATTGATCGTCATCGGGTGTCCTAAAATACCCTGTGGTGAAATTATTTTTTTAAGTAGGCCACGCCCCCTGAGAACAGGAAGTGTCATGTTTTACTGTGAACGGTCGCTATCTTAGCCCTTTGACCTAATCAACATGAAACTGTGTCCAGAGACAGAAGACATGTTGGTGTGTTGTGGATTCCAACCCCGACCGGCTGCGATGAAGCAGGTGGGCGTGGCGGCGTTGCGAACGCCATCGAATTTCGTTTGGCTCTGAATTCCACAGTTTCGGGGAGAGCTGCTCCAAACTCACTAGGATGGATCCTTATACACCCGCCAACAGGAATCCATAGCGAAATTTGGTGGGCGTGGCCTAATTTCTCTACATCTCCCCCTAGAATATTTTAAAAAATCAGCCCCAAGCCATGCTTTATCCTAGAATTACGAAACTTGGTACACATGTGTATCTTGTCAGGACGTACAAAAAAGTCTCTTGGAGCCATGCTCTAAACCCAACAGGAAGTCGGCCATTTTGGATTGAAGGTCCATTTTGGACCTCGAGTTTGACGTTTACAGCCTTTGCATTTGATCGAACTCCTCCTAGGGTTTTCGATTGATCGGCTTCAAACTCGGTCAGTCTGATCATAAGGCATGTCCAATTCAAAGTTATCAATATGGTGACATTTGAACAGGTGGAAGGGGGGTTAGCAAGGCTCAAAGTTCCCCTGTGATCGACTGTGTAATACAAAGGGCTTTGTCATGTGTAGGGCAATGCTGCCCTCTGGTGTCGAATTACTGAAATAATGAAACTATTTCAGTAATTTCAGTAATTCGACACCAGAGGGCAGCATTGCCCTACGGAATGACAGTTCAATGTTGAATTAAATAGGAAAAAATTAAATAATTTGTAATTCTAACACAAAAACTCACAGAGACACCAAAGTTTGAGTTATTGATCATTATCTTGTGTCCAATAATATCCAATGGTCAAATGATGACATCACGTAGGCCACGCCCTCTGACAACAGGAAGTCTTGTATTTTACTGTGAACGGTCGATAGCTTCTGCACCAAACTTTGCACGAGTGACCCTGGTGGGATCCTTGACGACCCTATGTCATCATATTATGACGTCATCTAAGCCCCGCCCCCTCACAATGAATTAGAGAGATCTTCTGTGTAATTACATAATAAACAGTCCATGTTCGTTGTTTGTAGGGCAATGCTGCCCTCTGCTGCCCACTGAAATAGTTTCATTATTTCAGTAATTCGACACCAGAGGGCAGCATTGCCCTACGGAATGACAGTTCAATGTTGAATTAAAGAGGAAAAAATTAAATAATTTGTAATTCTAACACAAAAACTGACAGAGACACCAACCCTTCAGTTATTGATCATTATCTTGTGTCCAATAATATCCAATGGTTAAATGATGACATCACGTAGGCCACGCCCTCTGACAACAGGAAGTCTTGTATTTTACTGTGAACGGTCGATAGCTTCTGCACCAAACTTTGCACGAGTGACCCTGGTGGGATCCTTGACGACCCTATGTCATCATATTATGACGTCATCTAAGCCCCGCCCCCTCACAATGAATTAGAGAGATCTTCTGTGTAATTACATAATAAACAGTCCATGTTCGTTGTTTGTAGGGCAATGCTGCCCTCTGCTGCCCACTGAAATAGTTTCATTATTTCAGTAATTCGACACCAGAGGGCAGCATTGCCCTATGGAATGACAGTTCAATGTTGAATTAAAAAGGAAAAAATTAAATAATTTGTAATTCTAACACAAAAACTGACAGAGACACCAAACCTTCAGTTATTGATCATTATCTTGTGTCCAATAATATCCAATGGTTAAATGATGACATCACGTAGGCCACGCCCCCTGACAACAGGAAGTCTTGTATTTTACTGTGAACGGTCGATAGCTTCTGCACCAAACTTTGCACGAGTGACCCTGGTGGGATCCCTGACGACCCTGTGTCATCATATTATGACGTCATCTAAGCCCCGCCCCCTCAGAACAGGAAGTGCCGTTTTTTTACTTGGAAAGCTCCGTTTATGGCTCTCTTGACCTAATCAAGATGATTCAGATGATAAACTCTGTCAATGCTCGCTGCTGGCTGAACAGTGTGGGTGTGGCCAAATGGCGAATATCAGTCCCTCGCCATATGCATACGTTTGGCTCTTATTCAGGCATAGATCATCCGATTGGCGCCAAACTGGATCTGTATGACCTTTGTTCACCTCTAAAGAGCCCAACGGGTTTGAGATGTAATTTGACTCCACTGCGCCCCCTAAGTTAATACATGGGTTGTATCTCCTCGACGCATCGACCGATCTGCGCCAGATTTTTTGACAGTCGTCGGGGAGCGCTGCCGAACGCATTCACGCGTGTCGCCTGGTGGACGGGCGGGGAAAATGCGCGACAGCTTCTGCGGTGGCTAGCGGGCGGCGGTGCTGGAAACTGCGGCGGAGCTTCTGCGGTCGGGAGTTGGCTGCGGCTCTGGAAATCGTGCGAGACCTTCTGCGGTGGCTGGAACCCCCGCGGTGGCCAATAGGCCGGAGCGGCGCTTGCTGCGAGGGCCGCCCGAGGCTGCTTGCAGCTTTAATTCTTCTTACGATTCTGCCCCCCTCTTCGTGCGCCTTTTTGGGGGCTTTATCATATTCAAAAACTCACCAAACTTGGCGGAAGCGACTAGGCGGTTTAAAAATTTTGAATTTTAAGGTCGCCGCAAAAATCGCAAAAAAAATTGCTCAACGGCAGCAACTAGCAATTTTCAACAGACCCATTGCTATTCACTTACTTCATCGTAGAGACTTGAAATTCGGTACAGTTGTAGAGCTCACTAAGACGCTCAGAATTTACAAGTAATGTCATAGTGCAACTATCACAGTAAGTCGGCCATTTTGTATTGAAGGTCCATTTTTTACCTCGATTTTGCCGTTTACAGCCTTCGTATTTGATCGAACTCCTCCTAGGGATTTCGATTGATCGGCTTCAAACTCGGTCAGTCTGATCATAAGGCATGTCTGATTTAAAGTTATCAAATTGGTGAGTTTTGGAGCATGTTGAAGGGAGGTTACCAGGGGTCAAAGTTCACCTACACGCCATGAAACAAAAACCTCTTATATTTCCTATACAAAAACACATAGAGGGACCAAACTTTCAGTGATTGATCGGCATCGGGTGTCCTATAATACCCTGCAGTGAAATTTTTTTTTTACGTAGGCCACGCCCCCTGAGAGCAGGAAGTGTAATGTTTTACTCTGAACGGTCGCTATCTTAGCCCTTTGACCTAATCAACATGAAACTGTGTCCAGAGACAGAAGACACGTTGGTGTGTTGTGGATTCCAACCCCGACCGGCTGCGATGAAGCAGGTGGGCGTGGCGGCGTTGCGAACGCCATCGAATTTCGTTTGGCTCTGAATTCCACAGTTTCGGGGTGAGCTGCTCCAAACTCACTAGGATGGATCCTTATCCATCCCCGAACAGGAATCCATAGCGATATTTGGTGGGCGTGGCCTAATTTTTCTATAGCGACCCCTAGAGTATTTTAAATGAACAGCCCCAAGCCATGCTTAAACCTAGAATTACGAAACTTGGTACACATGTGTATCTTGTCGGGACGTACAAAAAAGTCTCTTAGAGCCATGCTCTAAACCCAACAGGAAGTCGGCCATTTTAGATTGAAGTTCATTTGACCTCCATTTTGACGTTTACAGCCTTTGCATTTGATCGAACTCCTCCTAGGGTTTTCGATTGATCGGCTTCAAACTCGGTCAGTCTGATCATAAGGCATGTCTGATTTAAAGTTATCAAATTGGTGACTGTGTGAGCTTGCTGAAGGGGGGTTACCAGGGGTCAAATTTCACCTACTCGCCATGAAACACGAAACTCTTATATATCCTGCACAGAAACTCACAGAGATACCAAACTTTAAATTATTGATCATCATTAGGTGTCCAAAAATACCCTGTGGTCAAATGATGACATCACTTAGGCCACGCCCCCTGAGAACAGGAAGTGTCATGTTTTACTGTGAACGGTCGCTATCTTAGCCCTTTGACATAATCAATATTAAACTGTGTCCAGAGACAGAAGACATGTTGGTGTGTTGTGGATTCAAGCCCTGACCGGCTGCGATGAAGCAGCTGGCTGTGGCGGCGTGGCGAAGTGACCTGTAACGCCGATGCCATACGTTTGCTTCTAGATTCCACATGTTTCGACCGAGCTGCACCAAACTTGGCCTGACTCATCCTGGTGTGATGACTGACAATGCTATGTCATCATATTATGACGTCATCTAAGCCCCGCCCCCTCAGAATGAATTAGAGAGATCTTCTGTGTAATTACATAATAAACAGTCCATGTTCTTTGTTTGTAGGGCAATGCTGCCCTCTGCTGCCCACTGAAATAGTTTCATTATTTCAGTAATTCGACACCAGAGGGCAGCATTGCCCTATGGAATGACAGTTCAATGTTGAATTAAAGAGGAAAAAATTTAATAATTTGTAATTCTAACTCAAAAACTGACAGAGACACCAAACCTGCAGTTATTGATCATTATCTTGTGTCCAATAATATCCAATGGTTAAATGATGACATCACTTAGGCCCCGCCCCCTCGGAACAGGAAATGCTATTTTTTTACTTGGAAAGCTCTGTTTATGGCTCTCTTGACCTAATCAAGATGATTCGGATGATAAACTCTGTCAATGCTCGCTGCTGGCTGAACCGTGTGGGCGTGGCCAAATGGCGAATATCAGTCCCTCGCCATATACATACGTTTGGCTCTTATTCAGGCATAGATCATCCGATTGGCGCCAAACTGGATATGTATGACCTTTGTTCACCTCTAAAGAGCCCGACGGGTTTGAAATGTAATTTGGCTCCACTGCGCCCCCTAAGTTAATACATGGGCTGTATCTCCTCGACGCATAGACCGATCTGCGCCAGATTTTTCGACAGTCGTCGGGGAGCGCCGCCGAACGCATTCACGCCTGTCGCCCGGTGGACGGGTGGGGAAAATGCGCGACAGATTCTGCGGCGGCTAGCGGGCGGCGATGCTGGAAACTGCGGCAGAGCTTCCGCGGTGGGGAGCGGGCTGCGACTCTGGAAAACGCGCGAGAGCTTCTGCGGTGGCCGGAACCCCCGCGGTGGCCAATAGGCCGGAGCGGCGCTTGCTGCGAGGGCCGCCCGAGGCTGCTTGCAGCTTTAATTATTATTATTATTCTTCCCACCTCTTCGTGTGCCTTTTTGGGGGCTTTATCATATTCAAAAACTCACCAAACTTGGCGGTCGCGACTAGAAAAATTAAAAATTTTGAATTTTAAGGTTGTCGCAAAAATCGCAAAAAAAATTGCTCAACGGCGGCAACTAGCAATTTTCTGTTGACACAATGGTATGAACGTATTTCATCGTAGAGACATGAAATTTGGTACACTTGTAGAGCTCCCCAAAAGACTCAGAACTTACATTTAATGTTATTAGCCAACTATCACAGGAAGTCGGCCATTTTGTCTTGAACGTCCATTTTTTTCCTCGATTTTGACGTTTACAGCCTTCGTATTTGATCGAACTCCTCCTAGGGATTTCGATTGATCGGCTTCAAACTTGGTCAGTCTGATCATAAGGCATGTTTGATTTAAAGTTATCAAATTGGTGAGTTTTGGAGTATGTTGAAGGGTGGTTAGCAGGGGTCAAAGTTCACCTACTCGCCATGAAACACGAAACTCTTATATTTCCTATACAAAAACACAGAGAGGGACCAAACTTTCAGAGATTGGTCGTCATCGGGTGTCCTAAAATACCCTGTGGTGAAATTATTTTTTTAAGTAGGCCACGCCCCCTGAGAACAGGAAGTGTCATGTTTTACTGTGAACGGTCGCTATCTTAGCCCTTTGACCTAATCAACATGAAACTGTGTCCAGAGACAGAAGACATGTTGGTGTGTTGAGTAATCCAACCCCGACCGGCTGCGATGAAGCAGGTGGGCGTGGCGGCGTTGCGAACGCCGTCGAATTTCGTTTGGCTCTGAATTCCACAATTTCGGGCCCAGCTGCTCCAAACTCACTAGGATGGATCCTTATCCACCCACCGACAGGAATTCATAACAAAATTTGGTGGGCGTGGCCTAATTTCTCTATAGCGACCCCTAGAGTATTTTAAATGAACAGCCCCAGGCCATGCTTTATCCTAGAATTACGAAACTTGGTACATATGTGTATCTTTTCAGGACGTACAAAAAAGTCTCTTGGAGCCATGCTCTAAACCCAACAGGAAGTCGGCCATGTTGTATTGAAGGTCCATTTTGGACCTCGAGTTTGACGTTTACAGCCTTCGTATTTGATCGAACTCCTCCTAGGGATTTCGATTGATCGGCTTCAAACTCGGTCAGTCTGATCATAAGGCATGTCTGATTTAAAGTTATCAAATTGGTGACTGTATGAGCTTGCTGAAGGGGGGTTAGCAGGGGTCAAAGTTCACCTACTCGCCATGAAACACGAAACTCTTATATTTCCTATACAAAAACACAGAGAGGGACCAAACTTTCATTGATTGATCGTCATCGGGTGTCCTAAAATACCCTGTGGTGAAATTATTTTTTTAAGTAGGCCACGCCCCCTGAGAACAGGAAGTGTCATGTTTTACTGTGAACGGTCGCTATCTTAGCCCTTTGACCTAATCAACATGAAACTGTGTCCAGAGACAGAAGACATGTTGGTGTGTTGAGTTATTCCAACCCCGACCGGCTGCGATGAAGCAGGTGGGCGTGGCGGCGTTGCGAACGCCGTCGAATTTCGTTTGGCTCTGAATTCCACAATTTCGGGCCCAGCTGCTTCAAACTCACTAGGATGGATCCTTGTACACCCACCGACAGGAATTCATAACAAAATTTGGTGGGCGTGGCCTAATTTCTCTATAGCGACCCCTAGAGTATTTTAAATGAACAGCCCCATGCCATGCTTTATCCTAGAATTACGAAACTTGGTACACATGTGTATCTTGTCGGGACGTACAAAAAAGTCTCTTAGAGCCATGCTCTAAACCCAACAGGAAGTCGGCCATTTTAGATTGAATTTCATTTGACCTCGATTTTGACTTTTACAGCCTTCGTATTTGATCGAACTCCTCCTAGGGATTTCGATTGATCGACTTCAAACTCGGTCAGTCTGATCATAAGGCATGTCTGATTCAAAGTTATCAATATGGTGACATTTGAACATGTGGAAGGGGGGTTAGCAAGGCTCAAAGTTCCCCTGTGATCGACTGTGTAATACAAAGGGCTTTGTCATGTGTAGGGCAATGCTGCCCTCTGGTGTCGAATAACTGAAATTACTGAAATAGTTTCATTATTTCAGTAATTCGACACCAGAGGGCAGCATTGCCCTACAGAGTTCAATTTTGTAATGTAGGAAAAAATTAAAAATTTGTAATTCTACTGTGAACGGTCGATAGCTTCTGCACCAAACTTTGCACGAGTGACCATGGCGGGATCCCTGACGACCCTATGTCATCATATTATGACGTCATCTAAGCCCCGCCCCCTCGGAACCGGAAGTGCCGTTTTTTTCCTTGGAAAGCTCCGTTTATGGCTCTCTTGACCTAATCAAGATGATTCGGATGATGAGGTCTGTCATTGCTCGCTTCTGGCTGAACCATGTGGGCGTGGCCAAACGGCGAATATCAGTCCCTCGCCATATTCATACGTTTGGCTCTAATTCACACATGGATCATCCGATTGGCTCCAAACTGGATATGTATGACCTTTGTTCACCTCTAAAGAGCCCAACGGGATTGAAATGTAATTTGGTCCACTGCGCCCCCTAAGTTAATACATCGGCCGTATCTCCTCGACGCATCGACCGATCTGCACCAGATTTTTCGACAGTCGTCGGGGAGCGCCGCCGAACGCATTCACGCGTGTCGCCCGGTGGCCGGGCGGGGAAAATGCGCGACAGCTACTGCGGCGGCTGGCGGGCGGCGGTGCTAGAAACTGCGGCGGAGCTTCTGCGGTGGGGAGTTGGCTGCGGCTCTGGAAATCGTGCGAGAGCTTCTGCGGTGGCTGGAGCCCCCGCGGTGGCCAATAGGCCGGAGCGGCGCTTGCTGCGAGGGCCGCCCGAGGCTGCTTGCAGCTTTAATTTTTTTTGTTTTTTGACTAAAAATTATAATAAATGTCATAAGTTTTTGCTGGACAATAAATCGTCCCTCAAGTTATTGCAACTAACTTTTTCTGAGGACCATTTTCAGGTAATATAATAATAGTAATCCAAGAACACGTTCTCAAAGATCAATAAAGCTTCTTCTGTACATTTAACTCTGAAACTGGAAGACATTTTAGCCAAACTAAGTAAACAAATGACAAATAAAATTAATCTGTAAACAAAATTGTCCTTTGAAAGAATAAAGTCCATTTGCGACCAAATCACCAGACTGAAGACCTTTGTCGGCCTGTGTTCGGTAGAAAGAGACGGAGAGAAAAGCGCAATGATAAATCATGCAAATTTATCATTAATTTATCATGTGGTTGATTTCTTGTGACGGGCCTAAATTTGGCTCTGGGGAACCAAGAGCCAAATTTAGCTGAAGACATACAGTAGTTGGTGATGGAAACATGCTTCACATAAGACTGGGGTTTTCTGTTCAGCACTGTGGTGCACTTATGCCACCTTGTGGCCAAAGTGTTCATAAGTGTGATGTTGCAAGAGATATTTTAAGTTGAACTGCATTTTTATGTGCTGTAATTCTGTCTTTTCTCTTTTATTTCTTTTAAAGAGTGTGCTTCCCTTCTTTGTGGTAACCAAAATGACCCGCATCAGGAAGCCCACCCTGGATAAGCCCACCCCGGAGCGCTACGTAGCAGCTGAGCTCAACACTGTGGGTCTGCAGAGCCAGACTAACGGCTACTTCCCCCACGCTGTCATGGTATGGAAAACAAAAAAAATCTATTTACAGTTATTGAAAGAGAATGCCCAAGTTAAAATTACTGTTCAGTGTAAAGCTTGAAAATACTTTTTTCCTCTACTCTGTGTTTGGCATTTGTTTAATTGATTTCTGGACCTTATGAGGATGGATTAAAAATATTTGCCCAGGATGAACACAAGCCACTTCAATGGCTTTTTAAAATCTAAATTCAAGTGTAAAAGTTCAAATCTCTTCACGTTCAAGTCCTTTATATTTGGGGAAACTTTTTGTTGCCATCAACCAGCTTCTGGCTTAGTCATAGCTGGATATTTGACCATGCTCTTTATCAAAAATGGTGGTTTAAGTTGGTCTCCTCACACACAGCCCTTGTATTTAGCAGAGTAAATACATTTTCTTTGGTGTTGATGTGGGGGCTTGTCCGGGATCCTGATATTGGCCTGCTTTACCCATTACGAAATAAGTTTGGGTGTGGCTTTTGAAATCATTTTTTTGTAGACGTGGTTGAAGGTGAAGCTGAAAAATTTTAAGATGGTTGTCTTCTTTTTGCATCGGCACAGTGCGTTTGGATGTGTAGCCGTCTTCAACTCATGCACTGTGGTGCTTCCTGTGCAAATTGTCCGATTACCTTGCTTCCGAGTCTGACGGTTTGGGTGAAATGTTTCAGATTTGGACACAGATGGGTGTTCCAACAGCACATTGAAAGAAATCAAAGCAGTCTATCAAGCTTCTGGAATATTCTAGATTTTACCCTTATTGAAACGTCTGTCATAATTAAAGGTACAGCTTGTGCAACAAAACCAGTCAAATTAAATTAACCACCAACTTTGCCAGAATCTTGATGCATTTTTAAGAGGACTGTCAAAGTTAATGCATACAATTAATCTGAACATTTTAATGTGTTATTACATAGCTCAAAAGAATGGAGCTACCTGTTTTGGCCTAAAAGCCTTTCTCCCACCTAGTTCACAGCAGCGCATTATAGGCTCAACACATGGGGAGCAACAAACGGCAAAAGCTGAAAGTTTTATGCAACAGAAGTTAAAAAATTTTCGTTGCCAGCCCACGTTTGCACATCTACGTGTACGAGCTTGAATTTCACATGCGTGAATTACATCAATCGCTCGGCTGGACGAGGACAAGCGACTGTCGCCTCATCACAGAGGCTCCATGGAGAAGCGCATTTCTATGACGACTCTTAAAACAAAATGACTTTCCTTAAACCTTCCTGGAGATAAAGACCTGGAAAACTGAGAATCTTCAGAAATGCTTGGATTGAGAAAATAAAGGTTTTCTTCAACAGTTTTGTGGAAAAACGTGCATACGGTGGTGGCTTTGATATGGGCTGTATGGGCATTTGCTCGGGGCAGCATCACAAAGGAGTGGGGCACCGAAGAACTAGAAAATGAAACCTTTCAGTTTTCCTGTGAATAAGTTTGCTACTACTAGCATGCATGTGTAGTAGAGTAAGTTTCCCATAGTTGTTGAGTCCTAGGAGACTACATCATCTGCGTTCTAATACAAAAAATAAATAAAACACCAGATAATTACTTGCATTTAATTAGTTGGAGAGTGTCAGAAGGAGGGGCTTGCCCCGGGTACCATTCCTACAAGAACCACAACTCTGTACACATTTATACTTCAAGCTTGTTAATCACAACGGTAGAGTGTGATTAATCTGATAAATAAAAAATAAAATGAATCTATATTTGACTCCAAAGTTTAATGTTGCGTGTCTGTGTAAACGCATGTCTCCTGCTTGCAGGGTTGGGTGACCACCCGGCTGGTGCCGAGCAGCATCGTAATCTTCCTGGGGGCCAGAATGAACCGCCTTCAGCGCACAGGATACCTGCACAGGAGGAAGCTGCGGGAGCAAAGGAACGGAGCCAGTCTGAAAACTGAATAACGGCAAGGCCGCAGGCAACACAGGCAGCCGCTCCTTTTTCGGCCGAGACTGTGCCTAAGGAAGTACGTTGGTGTGCTTCCATCCTCTGGAGCTGCCTTCAAGTGTAACCCGTTTTGTGCCTTGAGTAAACATGCACAGCAGACTTAAATCTGCGATAATCTGCCCCTGATGTCTGTCTGGGTAGGTGTGGCCAAAGGATTCAGGAAGTTGTGTGGTATAAAGTGCTAGTTTGTTTTTTCTTTTTTTGGTCATCGACACTAACGGTGAAAAATAACAAAGCAAATCGAAGACCAAACGCTGCTGTATTAGGCAGTGAAAAATGGTGATGGGCATATTTTTTATATATATACTTATTTATTGTATATTTGTAAGATGCACATGTAAAACACAAAATCTGCAGCACCAGCGTTGAACCTACAGTAGCTCTCTTTACTAATGTAAGATATTTAAAAAAAAAAACAGGCAGTTTCTGCTTTTATTATTCCTGTTTTTTTTCTTACTTGGCTTACATTCCCCCTGTTTTTTTCTTCTTCTTTTTTTTGTTTGCTGATCTTGTGTGTTGCAGACTATTTAAAGTGTCACTGTGGTGGGTTGTATTTGTATTGACGTGTCGCCTTTTCCATGCTAGTCTATTCAAATTCTTAGTTTCTTTTCTTGTAATATTGCTAGAAACGGTTGGATTCAGTGACGGGGTGGTTGCTTTGATTTATCATGACAGGATCTTAAATGGGAATAGTGAACTCTTTTCTTTTTTCTCCCAATCAATTGACTGTTATTTTTGGTAGTTTTCTTTAATGTATCGGAATGGCTCTAATATTGACAGATCCCTCTGTTAAATGCTGAGCAAATATTTAATTGGAGTTTTTTAATATCACCAAACTAGGGTTGTCGCATCATCAGCTTTTCATCTGCGATTTTTTTACGATTGATTAGTTCAGATGCCACAAAGTGTTAAATTTTCAAAATCAAACGATGCAAGTGTTTTTTTTTTTTTTTTTATTATATATACTTGATGCCTGCTGCAACACTCCATATGATGTGGTCTGACCTGGACCTCTTGTGGTATTCTTGTGAATTTTTTTTTCTAGTCTTTTATATGCCTTACAAATAGAGTTCCAAATGTAAAATGTATTAATTCTGCTTATCTTTTCTACCGTTTGTTAATAAAAAAAACTTTGGCAGAATAAGCTCTGTGTTGTTTTGTGTGTGTGAACATGTTTAAATTAGACATGTTTTGTACTACTTGTCATTAAAGCTAAAGTATGTAGCTTTAAATCCAGAATGTTTTTATATATATTTGTTAAAACTGTTGCCATGGAGTGAAAGTATGTTGAGACAGGTAATCTGTGAATAGGTAATTCTCCTTGACCTTACTAATGCTGTGGGATGAATTGCACAGCTGCTGGTCAAAAACAACCAATCAGGGCCATGAGGAGGGTCTTAGCGCTGTCAATCAACCTCATGCACTTGCTGATAAATGTATTAATGGTGAGAAACGACTTACCTTTATAGGAAAACTGTTTATCTGCCCTCATTGGTGGCTATGCTAACTAGCCTTAGCATTCACTATTGGCTGACAGGGAAAAGCTGTAGCAGAGGGCAAGTAAAGAGGGTGAGGGCACCAGGTGAGATCGACAGTGCTAACACCGCCTCCTGGCTCTGATTGGTTGGTTGGTTGTTTCTAGTTGGTGGTGGGAGAAGGCAGAGAAGCTTTATTTATTTTTCTCTCAAATTATCTGTCTCCTACCATTCAGTGCTTAAGAGTTGGAGATGAGTGAATGCTTTGCTGAACATTCTGGGCTCTACGTTACATTTAGATTTAAAAATTTTAAATCGCAATGAGATTTTCTGTAAACCAGAATGAAGGTGGTCAGAAGTAGTCGGATTTGACAGCATTAGTAGCTGTTGTGCTTTATCGGTTGACATTCATTCTCAGATTTTATTCGCAAAATTGTGCCAGTACAATGGCACAATTTGAACAGTACAAAGTTCAGAAATACCTTATTTTTTTCAACATGCTGATTTTCCAACATGCTGACGATGCAATCCTTCCTTCAATGCATCATGATCCATTTAGTGTGTTAAAGGCACTTTTAGATGTTTCTTTTTATTTTTAAGAGACTTGAAAGTGTAACACACCCCTGTGAAAAATAAAAATTAAACTTTCCAAATATTGACATTTATTCTGTATAGTTCAATTGAAGTACAGTGGCCTGGTTACGTAGATGTCCAGACCTTGACCATGAAGTTAAACAGATACAATGTATATACTTAAAAGGCCTGACCCATCAAAAAATAGTCAGACAATTCTGATTTTTTTAGAACTAGGATCTTCATGAAGCCTTGAAGCAAAATCTAAAAAATATTTTTTGCCATGTCATTTACTTTATGATATATTTTTTGTATCAGATTTGATACAGCAGGCTTTTCTTAGAACTCCTGGCTCACAACAATATGAGTTTTAGGTGCAAAAACAAATGTTGCCTATAACATTTGGAAAATATGGAACACTTTAGAAAGTTTTTCTTGTTTGGTTTTTTTTTCCACCAACAACTTTTTATAGGCATTTATTTCACATCGTGATAGGAACCAAAAGAGTTTCTGTCCTTGTTCAGGCAAAGCTGTACCTTACACTTTTTACAGTAGATGTGTGCAAAATGATTTCAAGAACAGTACTTGCATCTCTGTTGGGCTTCCCATGTTGGAAAATGATTAATGTCATGCTTTCCTGGAAAACGCGTATGACCAATCTCGCAATATCGGTGCAATGATAATCCAGTAGATGGCAGAATACACGTCTCAAATTGTATACAATAGGTTTTTGGGTAAGTATTGATCGTGGTATAAAAGATAGAGACCACAGAAACCTATGTATCATTTATGATACAAATGGCGATTTAGGGTTTTAAAAGTACTTCAATTATTGCTTAATATGTTTAGGTGAAAATATGGTGTTATTTTTAGGTACAGTGCACGCATTGAGAACTGGGTATATTTATTACATGACTGAGACCATAGACATGCCTATGATATGGGTGGACATTGCATGGGAACCTTAATGAGGCCTGATAGTTTGAAGTAGGAACTATTTTTCTGTAACACGGTAGCAATGGCTGACAGACGTCAGTATTTTTGTCTCTTGACTTAGCTCTGTTGTGGCGCTTTAACTTCTATTTGGGTGAGTATTTGAAGGTTATTTTTATATTTTTCATAAGTCTGTCAGCTTATAACAATATTTACGTAACTTTAAACAGACTGGCTGTTCTCTCCCCCAGTGTATGAGTCTTTTTGGTTACATTTGCTTGAGAAGAGCCACTTTATTGTGGGCATATTATTTGACGACGCATTTTATTAATTTAAGAACATTTTTGCGTTATTGACAGCGAGTGCATTGATATTACAGACTTAAGGCTACTATCTATGTTCTGTAACTTTACTGTGTATCTAATTTCATCTACACGTCATCCTCGGTTTTTCTGTTTGCTCTCATGTTTTGTTGTAAATCGTTTTTTTTAACCAAGATTTTTTTTTAAATCTACCTTCCTGAAAAAAAAAAAACATAGAAAAGCTTCCACGTTCACATAAGGCAGCTTTCTTCTTCTTCTTCTTTTTTTGTTGTTGCAATTTTTAATTCAGATAATCACATCTTTACCTGAGAGGTGATTAGTTGTGTAAAAAGACACACCGCCTCTGTCTTACAACTAAGCAAATCAATGGAAGGATTCTCAAAGGAAGACATTGACCTTGCTAAATAAAATAAAAAAACACCCATATCCAACAACATTGATGTGTTATTTTGTTTGATTTGAGACAAAATGACCTTAAGTGTGAATGATAAGCCAGGTTTATCCGTCTATCTGTCTAACTGCAGATCGGATGGGATGTCAGATAAGCGCCAGCGTGCAAGAGTCCAGGGTTCCTGGGCCAAACAGCTGCCAAAACCCTCAAACAGTCAAACGGGTAATTTTAAGGTCTCTCTTTCAGTTGTGAACATTTCTGATCATTAACGTGGAAGTATTACGTAATTTCCAGCCACATAGTGTCATTTTATAGCACAACTAAGTTGCTATGTTACCTTGAGTTGTCATAAAAATGCTGTATATATTAAATATGACTTACAAAGTTTTGACTTTGTGATTTAATGCCCTGAAATTGGTCCTCTGTTTCTTTAAAAACTCCTGCTCTTCCTGAAGTCATCACAACATGGCTCCTCTATTAACCTTTTTAGCTTTTTTACGAGAAGGAGCTCCTATAATGAGCTCAGCAGATTCTCAGTTCCTCCAGGTGTTTGCTAATTGCTGCTGGCTAGTTTGAAGGAGCATTAAGTTACAGAATCAAAACATTTTTTAAGTCAAATTTGACATAAACAGCGTTTTTGTAACAACTGAAGGTAACATAGTTACTTGATTACGCTACAAGATGGCACCAGGTGCCCAGACAATGCATAATACTGCCCCTTTTAATATTTTATTTTCTTGGAGACTCTCTATTTTGCTTTCTGTAGTTATTGAACTATTCAAAATCAAAGGAAATGCACATTTTGCCACTTTCTAAAAACAAAGGATGATAGACAAAAAATGTGAGCCTTTTTATTTTTTTATTTTTCTTTCTCCCCCTTTACAGCGGGCGGCCTAAACAATCAACCCAAAAACGCCGCCTCTGGCACGTGGGGATTTGGCAACCAGAAAACATCCGAAGCATTTGAGTTTCACAAACCCTCCAAGGTAAACTGTAAAACTGATCCATGTAAGCTGTGTTTGAGTTTAAAATACAATCAAACTTCCCTTCATTTCAATCCCTGCAGCCAATAAGAGAAGTGCCTCCAGAGAAAGTAATAGAGTAAGTTAAACTCTGGTTCAGTTTTTAAGACTTACTGGGATTAAAAGCACATATTTGACCCTTTATTAAATGGCGTATTTTTAAGATTTCAATTTTTTTAAACAGAGCTGGACAAATAATAACGAAAACATTCTTTCAACAGACATTTGGGTGATTATGAAATAAGTCTCAGGCCTTCTGGGGTGTCTCGGTGAGTACGGTTCTAATGAGGAAGGAAACGTGTTTAAGTACCAGACATTTAAATAAACAATCCACTATACTTATTGAAGCTAAAACCAATCTGCAGTGCCTATTTGAGTCCACTAGGTGGCAGCAATCACTCAAATAATCGGTCGCAGGTTAGCTTTTGAATTTCGGCAAATAAAAACGTCTTGACTTTTAGTTTGTGTCTTATGTGTACATGTAACAAAAAGAGGCTACAAAGAAATTTGTCTTCATCAAATGTAAATAAATGAAAACATACTGATTTTTACTTGTATCATCCCGTGTGCCTCATCATTAACCCCACTTCAGTGGTGCTTAAAAAAGATTTTATCAATGAGTCTGAAGGATTAAATATCACTTGTGATCTTTAATCAGTTAGCCTACATCCCTGCCTCGAAATGACGCACATGAAGATGTGCGATTCGTATTACTAACATGTCATATTTTCATATTTATTGATGCTCAAAATGAACCGATAGAAGAAAAAGTAACCGTCCTGGTGGTACAGCCCTTGTCTTTTGCTGGAGTTTAGCGTTGTCAAGAAAAATCTACATTGTTTTCATGATGAGAGATGTGTCATTTTGTGATTTTTTTGTTTTGAATGCGTTCAGGCTGCGGCTGCGGCCCGGGTTCCTCACACCAGAGGAGGCTGACTGGATGTTGAGTAAGCTACTAGCAGAGCTGCCATGGTCCCAGAAGACTAACTACAGACTGGGTGGGTACCAGCAGAACCAACTCCAGACCTACAAGGGGGCAAAGTGGGGGGAACAAAATTCCATAGTTTATAATCTAGAATAGCTTTAGCAGTTTAGCTTTTTGCTGTGGGTTCGCATTGCTTTTAATTTCACTCCATAAACGTTTGTTTACTTCAGGTTCCACAGATGTTTGTCTAACAGAGTTAGTAATTAGAGTCGCCTTCTGAAACCATGATGACTGGAACGTCGACCAACCTGTCTGATGTGTGTTGATGAGTTTGATGATGACACTCGGCAAAATTGTTTCTCACAATTGACCACTGTCGGAAAAAAAGAGAACCTTTCAAGATGTAAAACACTTTGAACTTTGTTGCTGAAATGCACTTTGCAAACGAACTTGGTTTATTGATTAAATTGGATAAAAACACACTATTCACTCTGTATGAAGGCATCACGTTGAGCTCAAGCCATACTCCGGTCTCCCTTTTCTCCCAGCTGGCTCTCGTCCATCCGATGAGCAGTTCCGCGACAGCGCCGCTTCAGACATGACAACAGGATGATGTAAACCTAGCGGGGAGGTGGGAGGTCAGGGTCAGATTTTATAAGGTCTTCATTCACTTGGGAGACTTTGTCAACAACATGTTGGTTGAAGGATCTGCTGAAAGAAGACATGCTTTGTTTCTGCCTTTCTGTTTGTTTTATTCTTTATTTTTGAAACATTGAGATTACAGAAGCTTTATAGGGCCTCCAGGTCACAGGCTTTCTTCCTCCACTTTAGCATTTCCATTTTTAATAATGTCATTCCAATATTTTGCACGTTGTATTTTATTAATACGGACTGCCCATTTGGCAGATTGTAAACTTGTTCCTCTGGATTGAGAATGTTGCTTTCCAGCACAGCCTGCGTTTCCATTACAAATAGGCACAAGCCGTCATCGCTATTGCCCTAATGTCGAAAAAAACAAAATACAATTTTGGAATTGCGGTGCTTCCAGTAAGTAGGAAACGTAATTAAAATCAAAGTTTGTTCAGGCGATAAGTCATTAAAAAACATGCCGCGTGCTACTTTCTGTCGTCTTCTTCGTGGCAAAGTCTAGTTGTTGGTCGTGTGGCTCGTGTGACGTGAAAAAAGTGTTTTCATCGCAGCTTTGTGAAATAAACTAATATTGATTTGCCAAATTGCGCAAATATATGGTCAGTGGTAAAGCAGCTGCAGTCAATGGACAGTAAAGATGCACCAATCTGATTATAATATCTGTATCAATCTAGATATTGAAAAAAATTCTAGATTGGATATAGTTGAAACGTGCCCGACCCATATACGCAGATCTATTCAGTCTAACTTTATGTTTTGTGCTCTGAGCGAGATCATGCTGTAATATTTATTCTACATTATATTTACAATTCCTAATTGCACTTCCTGAACGATTTGAAAGATTTGTTGCAGTTTATTTTTAACATGTTTGACCAAGTTAGTCAACCTATTGTTTTTGTCAGTTTCAGTTTCTCTATGATTTATTTTACGTTTGTTGTTTTACTCCTGACTGAAGAAATAAAAGTTGTATTGTTTTAACCAGTTTGACCAAGCCGCTGGGGCATTTAAGTGTGGTGCAGATGATCAAATGAATCTATTATTCCTAGGCCTGTCACGATAGCAAATTTTGCTCAACGATTAATTGTGTCAAAAATTATCGCGATAAACGATAATATTGTTTGAAGACCTTTTTACACTGAAAATGATGTAATAACGCATGCGATTTCCTGCCAAAGTTAGATACACTTTATTTTCAAAAGAACACTAAACACTGGAGCTGATCAACAGAACAACCAAAAACAAAAATAAAATGGATTCTCAGTCTCCATGAACAAAAAATGTACTGGTAAAAAAACTAAACAACATAAAGCCAAAGTGGAAATAAATACTGCATTCAACCAAAAGAGTGCAGATTATGAAGTCTGTATATTATGTTGCCCTTCAGTAATAATTAGATTTAAATAGAGAAGATGGGAACATCCCACTACCTGATGCAATATTTCACACTACAAGGATTTTTTGCTCCTATTTTTCCCTTTACAACAATCTTAAAACGTTGATCTTTCTAAGATTGTGTGGTGTGTTACGGTAGATCGTCTCCGATCCAAATCAGGGGTTTTCCCCGACTGGGATCTTTAACTCCACCTGTTCAATGTGACAGGTAGCCAATCAGAAAGTGCGGATTCTCCTCCTCCTCCGGATATTTATTATTTACGGGAAAATAATAAGAGAGGGCGAGGGGGATAAAAAACTTCATTTACAGATCCCCCGACCTCCCCAACATCGCTTTACTCCTTTGTTTCTTTTTTAATTTTGGTTTTGTTTCATTTTAGCTCGTGTTTCCGCCAGCGTTAAATTTGTTGCATGTTAGGACAGAATGGTGCGCTAATCAGGCGTGTTAAAGTAGGTCAGTGGTTTATAAACTGTTACAGTGGGTCAGAAGCTTCTTGCCTCATGTAACAGGGTTTCTGGGTAAAAGGTAGTAAATTAAATTAGCTCAAATTAAGACCAGGTAGTAGAAGGTAACCAATACAATTTGACTTGGTAGTAAATTTTTCAAAAAACATTTCATGACCCCTTCAATATATTTGGAATTTTACATTGATGCTGAATTTTTGTTTTAAGTTCCTCTAACTATAAAATCTGTATTAAAAATGAGATCTACTCCCAGGACCTGAGCTGACGTTGATAGACTCGATTGGTGTCGCTGTCCGATCTGCTGTGCGCCTGCGTGGTGTTGAGAGCGCCTAAGGTGTTGAGACTAGCGAGTCACCATGAGAAAATATACATTTTCACGACTTCGCCTGGATGACTAGGTGGCAGAGAAGCACTTTGTAAAATATACAGAAAAATATATAAATATGACCTCGTGACTGCGATCAAACTGAACCAAGCGGAACATCTGCAGTTTATTAGCAGCGGATTCCTGCAGGGGAGCAGATAAAAGTTTTACACTGAATATTGGACTACAAAATGGTGAAACTCTTCTGGGTTAAAGTGGTGGATTTGCTGAGTAACTGGTTGGATGTAGCGGTCCCATTGACACTTGCCCTATACCTGTTAGGAGATAGAACCCAAATAACAAATAAAAATGGGTCGGGCGGTAAAGTGGAGGGACCAGTGGTTCCAGCGGATCACTTCCAGTTCAGACTTGTGGGAATAATGATTTAGTGCCCACAGATTCTCTTTTATTTCATAATAATGCTCACTGCGTGCTATTATCACCCCTAGCATTAGTTGCCATGCTGCTGACAATGATGTCATCAGCATGACTTCAAATGATGTCTGTGTCAGGAGGACCTTCTAAGGATGACTTTGTGATGTCATAGAGTCCGGGACACGACCAGCTGATTAGCTAATTCCCTGGTCAGTAAACAAAATTCATTTGGTCTTAACACAGCTCAACAAAGATGACTGAAGAAAGCGGACAGAGTGAGGTTTATTTGAAACCTAAGGATTCTTTCTGGACAAAAATCAAGAAAAACTTCTCCAGAAGAGTCCATCCTTGTCCAAGAAGCTCCGACTACAGGAAGAAAGATTTTCTCAGCCATCTGCTTTGGAAAGTGATCGAAAAATCTGCGGACGGACCAACTCTGCATCTAGTCAAAGAGATATTTCACAAAGAGCATAGGAGAATTTTGCTGTTGCTTTTGAAAAGAACCGGAGAGTTAAATGTGGACGTGCTCTCTGAGGTGTCAGAAGAACTCAGTAATAGAATTTTTCAAAGTATTGCCAGTGATTCTTTCCACTTTGCTTCTGGGCTGCATTTCATTGCACTGCTTGATTACAAGGAAGGACATGAAGTTATCGTGGAAAATTTCAAATGTCACCTGGAGAATCCTGTTCCTCCAAAGAAAAGATTTTCTTTTGCAAAAGAGAAGTTCATAAAGACATTTTTTCCTACTGAGGAGTTGTACTCAGATGAAAAGTGCCTCAGTGAGGATTATACTAAGGCAGACATGGACCCTGAGCAGTTTTTGAAAGATGCCAAGAAGATGGGTTTCAAACGTGGCACCGAAGAAGAAAGGAGATACAAGGTACAGAAAATTCTTTGGCGATTAATTTATAAGTCTAGTTATAGATCGAGTTATGGACATTACAAAAGGAAGCACACCGAACCGGTCCAACGAAAGCTTGCTCCAAGACTGTGGGAAGAAGTAAAGGACATCGATTTTGTTTTTTTTGACGAGATGGAAAGGAAACACTGCCAAGACATTTATCAACTTCTTTGTGGCAATGATGATGTTGTTCGAGAACTGCTATTCAAAATGATAAGAAGCGACAACCCAATAGTGATTTACAAGGTCATAGAGTGTTTCAGGAGAACCCTGGCACGTCCCAGGAAAGTTAACCTTCAAAAAGACTATCTTAGAAAAGCATGGAAGGGCTTTCAATACGTTGTCTGTTGTGGAGACGATTTAGAGGATACAGACGATTATCAGAGGCAAAAACCGTCTCAGAGGGAACCAAACATTGAGCCTCGTCCTGCCTCCGAGTCAGGACCTGCCTCCGAGTCGGGACCTGCCTCCGAGTCTGGACCTGCCTCAGAGTCGGGACCTGCCTCAGAGTCGGGACCTGCCTCAGAGTCGGGACCTGCCTCCGAGTCGGGACCTGCCTCCGAGTCGGGACCTGCCTCCGAGTCGGGACCTGCCTCAGAGTCGGGACCTGCCTCCGAGTCGGGACCTGTCTCAGAGTCAGGGCCGGGCTTTGAGTCAGGACCTGCCTCCGAGTCAGGACCTGTCTCCGAGTCGGGACTGGGCTCCGAGGCAGGACCTCCCTCAGAGTCGGGACCTGTCTCCGAGTCAGGACCGGGCTCCGAGGCAGGACCTACCTCGGAGTCAGGACCGGGCTCCGAGTCAGGACCTGTCTCGGAGTCAGGACCGGGCTCCGAGTCAGGACCTGTCTCGGAGTCAGGACCGGGCTCCGAGTCAGGACCTGTCTCGGAGTCAGGACCTGTCTCGGAGTCAGGACCGGGCTCCGAGTCAGGACCTGTCTCGGAGTCAGGACCGGGCTCCGAGTCAGGACCGGGCTTTGAGCCAGGACCTGTCTCAGAGTCAGGACGTGCCTCCGAGTCAGGACCTGTCTCCGAGTCGGGACCGGGCTCCGAGGCAGAACCTGCCTCAGAGTCGGGACTTGTCTCAGAGTCAGGACCGGGCTCCGAGTCAGGACCGGGCTTTGAGCCAGGACCGGGCTCCGAGTCAGGACCTGCCTCAGAGTCATTACCTGGCTCCGAGTCAGGACCTGCCTCTGAGTCAGGACCGGGCACCGAGTCAGGACCTGCCTCCGAGTAAGGACCCGCCTCTGTTACTTGTAAGGTGGTGCACTTGAAATAAGATAAAACTAAGATATTTGCACTAGAACCTAAACAAAAATGCTTGATAAGAAGTTTTTGCAGTGCAGAGTGAGACGTTGCTGCTGCAATAAACGACTGATTGATTCCAACACATAAAATGGCTTTTTACACGTCTTCACCAGGTGTGCTAACAAATCTGTCTCCACATGCCTTCAGTTTTTCAAAATAAGAGAAGAAACTAAGGTGAATCGAAATGCCACAGTGCCTGGATACAGGATGCAAGAAAACAAAACATGACTTTTCAAAATCTCTGAATTTGAAAAGTCCAAAACTTGCTAGAAAAAAAATCATAAATGTTCTAAAATAAAACAAATACATGAGTTTGAGTCAAAAATGTCTATAGATGTCTATAGCTCTGCTCACGATTAAATTAAAATTATAAGAAAAATACTTTGTGCTTAACATTTCCTATTAAGAGTAAATAAAATTGTCATTGAAATTTAATGACCAAAGTGACAAGGACAGAACATTGTCTGGTTCTTTAATTGGCAGATTTAGGTACATTTTGGTAGATTTAGGAGGGTTTGAGTGTGTGTGTGGTTCTACAAAACAAAGTAAACAAACATCATACAAATTACAATCCAAAGTATACATCATATTAGCAGGCTACATAACATATTAGTCACATTCTTGTCTTCTAGACCCAGAGGGCTTTACTAGGTCTAAGCCATATTGGGTAACATTCTTCCCATTACTCCAGTCTTGTGTTTCAGTTACTTGTAATGTTAATTAAAGTAAAAGATAACAACATGATAAAAATCACTAGTTTAACTGAAAACTTAGCTTAGTTTAACCATAGCTTTTACAAAGTGAGAAAACAAAAAATGTTCAGAGTTACAAAATACACAAATTATCTTAATAAAACACAAAATATATTGTATTATGGACACACACTTGTAGAAACTACATGAAATGCCTCCAAACATGGCTACTGCCGATTTACACTGCTACACCAAAACAAAACATTGCTCACAAAACGGCCGCGCCCCCTAATGGCCAGGATATGAATTGCACCACAGTCAGAGCAGCAGCAGCAGCAGCATCTGTATTTACACTTTGGAAAGTCCCATCAAAAACTCAGCATTTCACCAGTTTAAGAGCCAAATTTTGACAAATTAAAGAGAAAATTGTTCTCAGCACGCAGAAGTGCTTGACTTTATAAGCTCCATCTGTTTTACGTTTCACACATACCTTAAAGGAATCACTACGTTATTAATGATTAATTTCCATGTTAGCTAAGCCCCATTTATACTTTATGAAATCAAAACACATACTTAGCTAAGCCAATAAATATCCAACCTAATGAGGTAACTGAGGGTAAATCATGGGGCTGGGTAGGCCTGTCACGATAGCAAATTTGCTCAACGATTAATTGTCTCAAAAATTATTGCGATAAACGATAATACAGTTTGAAGACCTTTTTACACTGATTTAATGTAAATGACGTAATAATGCATGCGATTTCTTGCCAAAGATAGATACACTTTATTTTCAAAAGAACATTTAACACTTGAGCTGATAAACAAAATAAACAAAACAACCAAAAACAAAAATAAAATGGATTCTCAGTCTCCATGAACAAAAAACTCACTTGAAAAAAAAAACTAAACAACATAAAGCCAAAGTGTAAATAAATACTGCATTCAACCAAAAGAGTGCAGATTATGAAGTCTGTATATTATGTTGCCCTTCAGTAATAATTAGATTTAAATAGAGAAGATGGGCACATCGACTACCTGATGCAATAGTTCACACTACATGATTTTTTGCTCCTATTTTTCCCCTTACGACAATCTTAGAACGTTGGTCTTTCTAAGACCAACTACCAACTTTCTAAGATTGGTCTTAGAAGTTGGTCTTAGAAAGACCAACTTTCTAAGATTGTCGTCCTGACTTTCTCTTTTGGCCCCAATCCCACTAAGATTGTGATCCTGACTTTCTAAGACCATGTTGAAACGTTCATCTTTCTAAGATTGTGTGGTGTGTTATGGTAGATCGTCGTTGCCGCTCCGATCCAAATCAGGGTTTTCCCCGACTGGGAGCTTTAACTACACCTGTTGAATGTGACAGGTAGCCAATCAGAAAGCGCGGATTCTCCTCTATGCTTTCTGAGGTGAAATTACGGAGGGGAATCCCAAACAGCTGACACGGCGCAACCCGAAGTCCAGCGAACATTGGAGATGATATGTGGAAACAACATTAATGTTTATTCAACATGCAAAGAATATAGAAATGACAAGGGGAGGAAACCGGTAACTTTTCAGCTGTTCTTTGTTAACATGACGTAAACAGGTTCTAATGATTTTCATTCAGTCAGGACTTTACTCTGACACTAGCCACATGCATTGCAGGTAGATTGTAGTAAAGCATTGATTAATGTCTGGTTTTAAAATTAGTTCACTGGACTTGTGGCCATTATTTTGTGCCCATTGTTGGACACCACACGGCAGGAACGAACCATTGAACAGTTATACCTAGGATTTCTGTCGGCTAACATGTGGTCTCTCAGGTTTTGAAAATGGGCCGACAATCGGCCGACAGCTGGTGTGCGCTGGGCTTTACACTAAGTAAAATGAGGAAGGAGGGTCAGTGGAGAGCACCGGAGTTGAGCCTTTTTTCATTCAGTGTCTTTAGCTGAAAGAGAAAAAGGTCGGAAGAGACGATAGTTTAATTTATCATACGATTAATTGATTTACCGTTTATTGAGACAGGCCTAATTATTCGGTACATTTATGTCTGTGTTTAAAAAAGAAAAAGAAAGAAAGAAATGTTTTAAGTCAATTCAGCTGTTTTCCTGTATCGGATTGGTATCGGCCGACACCAAACCTCAGATATCGGTGTTGGAAGTGAAAAAAGTTTGTCGGTGGGTCTCAGGGAGGACTCAGCATCTGGTGACTGCTTTTTAAAAAAATTTTTACAGGTTGTAATTAAAATATGATACAAATATTTCGTGTTGTCAGGTAAGCCAGAATGTAGATGGTGAGTTTAAAAAGTATTTTTATCTTTAAAATACTTACTGCTAATATTTTTGTCTATTTTTTCTTTGCTTGCCCACTTTAATGCTCTGACTCAGTTTTCCCATCCATTTGGCGTCTAAATTAAGCCACATACAGACTTCTAACTTCTTTTCCTCTGATCCCGTCTTTTTATGGAAGAAGTGCTTAAATTTCTTCTCGTATTTATAAACGCTTGTTCCCCGGGTCCTGTCATAATTCAGTCCCAGTACAAGTGATGGCCTGTCCTGCAGTTTGTTTTGGTTCCACCGTGTTTCTGTGCCAGAGGATCGGCCAGAATAAGCAGAAAGCCAGAGAGTCGTTTCTCGGGAGATCGGCCCAAAGGCAACAAGTGAATGAGAGTCGAATTAGATTTAGTCGACAGCTTCGCTCTGCCGCAGGCTGAAAACACGCTTTGGTGGCAAAATGGTTTAGAACCAGTTCTCCTCCTGCTCTGTTCAACTCAAAAAGGTTACATTTATGTACTGATGTTGTTTAAAGACATTAGGGATGCGTTTATTTAGATTTTTTTTTTTTTTTTTTTGCTGTTTTCTGCGAAGAAAAGTAAATTCAGAAAGGATTTTAAAACTTGCTACAGTTTTGATGTTTGTGTTAAAGAAATGCATTGAATTTCTAAAGAACCCCCCGCCCCCCTGAAAAAAACAAAATGCTTTCGCTCTAATAAACATTATTGTGACTTTCTCATTCTTATTATAGACATGGCCATTTTTGTAATGTTCTGATTGTTTCTATTTGTCCAGGTGAGGCGTATGACGAGCCCAGGCTCACCTGCTGGTACGGAGAGTTACCGTACACATACGCTCGCTCCACTATGGCTGCCAACACACAGGTACCTGAAACGATAAATAAATGTTCTTAATATTACCATCCTGAATCATTTTATCGTCGTCTTCTCATCCTCTCCACACAGTGGCATCCACTGCTGGTCGCCCTCAGAGAGGCGGTGGAGCAGGCCAGCGGCTGCACCTTCAACTCGCTGCTGTGTAACTTGTACCGAGACGGACACGACGGCATCGGCTGGCACAGCGACGACGAGGCCTCTTTGGGCCCCGAACCCACCATCGCGTCTCTGAGTCTGGGCGACACCAGAGTGTTCAGCCTTCGCAAGCAGCCTTCAGCGGTGAGATCATGGCGACGACAGCTGCTTTCCCTGCCCTCAAACGTTTCCTATTTGTTTCATTTTTACACACGTATATTAAGCAGTGTGCCCGCACGTCCTTAAATAGTTTAAAATTCACGTGTCTACATTTAAAGTCTTACAAAATGTCTTGAATTAACTAAAAAAAGACTAAGTTGGCCTTAAAATACGTCAATCACAGGTCTTACATTTTGGACTGTTTGATTTTATATATTCTATGTTTTTTGGGGGTTTTTTTCTTGTGGGATTTTTCTGTCAGGTAAAAGTTTGAGCAACACTCTGCTCTACGGACATGTATTACGGTTGAGGCTTTTGCTAACTAGCTGCTAATATATGCTAGCTAGCTAGCTAGCATTTTTTGCGTAAATGTATCTCTGGACGATGTTTGTACATTTCTGTTGCATTTGAGTGTACGGAAGTACATTGTGGTTGAGGCTACCGCTAAGTAGCTGCTAGTACTCTCTTGCTAGCTAGGTAGCTGTTTTGCGACTGTCACTGGCTGTACAATGTTTGCACATTTCTGCGGACACGTTGGACTTCAATTCCATCCGTAATGACTTTAAAAAGTCTTAAATTCAATTTTGTGAAACCTGCAGAAACTCGGTTATGAATTTCTGCTCACTTTTAGGACCTGTTTGTTGGCAGTAAATTAGCTTTACAGTTCCCTAAAAATATTCTGTTAGATGCGTCGCTTATTTGTGTGGGTTTTTGTTTGTTTGTTTCTTTTTAAATCCTCAGTTTGGTTTGGGCATCAGTGCCAAAATTTGGCTCACATTTAGTAAAACTGTAATTTTAATTAAAGCTACAGTCAGGTGAAAAAACTGTGATGTTTTAGGATTGCAAACTTTGCAATCCATAGAGCCATTTTCTCTCTCATTCCAGTGAAATAAAACTTGTTTAGAGCCGCAAAAATTACAAGACCTGTTGGGAGAAAAAAGATAAATATCAGCTATTATCTGGAATTTTGTCATTTTTATAGAACCACTGTTTTTATTTTTAGGGTTTGAAATAAAGAAATTTTTTAAACTTTGTAAAAAACAAAAAAAAAGGATAGAGACATTGAGTGTTTCCAATCTATAACACAAGAAACAAAAAGATCCATAAATCATCTTCTGATGTGTAAATTCTGATAAAGAGAGGACTTACTACTAAAAACCTGCATTTTGTATTACATGTGTATTTAAAATAATTTGTTGGTTCTTGCTCATTTGAAGTCAAAGGGATTCCTTTACAAACTCTGATTTAAAGGTCTGAGTTTCTAACTCTCGGGCCGTGTTTTGCATCAATCTGCTTCCATGTCAGGAGGACGACGGCGACTACACATATGTGGAGCGAATTCGGATTCCTCTGAGCCACGGGACTCTGCTGCTGATGGAGGGAGCCACGCAGGACGACTGGCAGGCAGGTTTTAACTCAGTTTTAATCAGGAGTGCAAGATTTCCACAACCAAGCCTCAATGTTTACCGTAAATAGTCATGTGCTTTGACTGAAGACGTGTGATGGAGTTCCTTCCACGACTGACAGGCGGCCAGGACAGATTTGCTTCTCCTGGCGAGTTTAGAGCCTCACCTTTCAAGGAGAGACATGTATTTGAGGCTCAGACAGCTTCTAGGTTTAAATTAGAGGAGGAACCTTAAAGTGGGCGACAGAGTGAGGGTATGATACCGTTTGCGGGGCAGTTTCACATGGGTAAAATCAGAGCTTTGCGACAAAAACAAAGGTAAATGCATTGTGTCACTAAAGATTGATTTATTTCACTTTGTGTAGAAAAAAAATTCACAGAAAGCTTAAAATTGCCAAGCTATATGAGAGTTTTGTGTTTTTTGAAGCAAAACGAAGCATTCAGAAGCTGTTTTAAAGTAAACTAGAAGGCGCAATTAGCATCATCATCATTTAATTATTTAATTATTTGTACAATCGGTGCTAGATGGCATTAAAATCAAAATGAAAAAGAGAAAACTGTGAAAATATGTTTGCATGTTATAATCTGAATTTTTGTCATCTTTTGTGATTTTTGTTGATGTAAAAAGTGGTCTAGTATAATCAGGAAAGCAACATTTCTGGGTCACAATAGCAGAGACTCCTAAACGGTACCATGAGGAACTCCGCATAGAATTAGAATTAGAATGGCTTTATTGTCATAAAGCACAACACATTTTAGAAAATACCAACACTGAAAGCAGTGCAAATAAATACATAATAACACATACTATAAATATATTTCAATAAGTGTTAAAATATAATAGAAATATTCAAGAATTCTTTGTAAAATAGATGGACGTCGATACATTTTTGCCCTTAATATTGTTCGCATAAGTTTACATCAGAAATTGTATGAACACTGTTTGTACTCCCCCATGACTTTTCTTTTTTTTTTTCCTTCAAAGCTTTCCATCCATTTCCCTCTCATTAAACTAAATTAGTGGAGTCGTAAAGTGACAAACTAAAGAGCAAGAGAATAAAAAACGTGGAAAGTAAAGAGCCGGGGGAAAAGCTGCGAGCGCCAACAGAACATAAGATAAGGTCAGGCCTGTTTTATGTTGACGTCTCTCCAACTGACCCAACAAAGGTATCAGTGGTGCTTCAGATTGAGTTCAGGGAGAGGAGATCACGCGGGTCATTAATCCGCTCTGTTACTGCAGTCAGACCTTTCAGTGAGAGTCTGAATGTCTGCTCTGCTTAAAGGGCTCCGTTTTAAAAACAGAATAAGTTGCGCCTTACGCAAGTGTGAGTGTGCAGTGGGGTTCGGGTAGAGAGATCCAGCATACTACTGTAGATCACCAATGCAAAAGGTCCACATATCGTAACTAAGCTGATCTAAGGGTGAGTGAAATTTACTTAGGCTGAGAAGTGAATAAGTAAGTCTTGTTGGTGGATGCCATGTTTTTCAGTCCACTGTTTCCTACTTTTGCTTCTTTTTTTTTTTAGAGGCTCGGATGTTTCATCGGTGTTGACTTTAATAGAGACCAGGAAGAACTGAGTCTCGGATGGTTTTACTGTATGACGCTGAATTTTATGGAACAGTGTTGAATTTGAGAATCTTGGCATTTTAGAAAACTCAATAGCTAATGTAATGGTCTTAATTGTTGAGTTGAAGACAAAGAGGTGGCGTTTTATGTTAAGACGGATTATTCCTCAGATTAAACGAATTGAACCCGTCACTTATTTAAAATCCAGTTTACCAGTTCAACTCCAAATTGTTTGTTTCTCTGTTTTACTATAGTAAACGATATTTAATACAAACACTTAGTGGGATTTTCCTCGTCTACTTATGTGAATTATTAATGACTCTCTAATTATTAATAAATTACTAACCAGAGCTTCTCTACTTTAATATGTGGTTGTCATTAGGCCAGTTCGATGTCTCTTCTTTCCTGTTATTGGTGTGTATGCTCTAAAATAAGGAACATTTTTTTCATATTATTCTCACATTTATCATTAAAAGTAATAGAATAAAGCCTCTTTTTTTTAACAGTGAATAGGTTAAAATGTTTGTCATCTTTGTTGTCATCTGTGTTAAAACTGCATTGTGTAAGTTTTATAAAAATATATATTTTTCAGATTGAAACTGTCAGGTTGGGACAGTTTGGAATGAGACAGGTAATCAAGCTCCTCTGCCTTTTCCCTGTTCTAATCAGAAACAACCAATCAGAGCCAGGAAGAGGGTCTTAGCGCTGTCAGTCACGCTCATGTACGCACCGCTGAGCCCACAGCTTCTGTTTTGAATGCTAAGGCTAGTTAGCACAGCCACCAATGACAGCAGTAATGGTTTTCCTGGATTGGTAAGTTGTTTCTCCGCCATTAGCACATTTAGCAGCAGGAACATGAGGTTGATTGACAACGCTAAGACCCTCCCCCTGGCTCTGATTGGTTGTTTTTCGTCAGGAGCGGTTCATTTCATCGGACCGCAATAAGCCACCTTTTCACAGATGATTTGTCTCATACTGTCACAACATAATGATAGTTTTAACAAATATCTGAAATATACAGTATATATATGATATAATTTTTTTAAATAAAAGTTACATACTGCAGCTGTAAGTGTTGCACATTAGCAGAGACTTGCCCACGTTCCTGACACTTTATCATGCTCCTCCTAGCATTAGAGATGCTTTACTCATCAGTTTCTTTCTCTTCATCAGCATCAAGTGGCAAAGGAATACCATGACCGGGGCCCGCGCATCAACCTGACCTTCAGGACCATCCACCCGGAGCCGGAAGGCCACAGGCCGGGCACAAAGATGAGATTCACAGCAAAGAACCCGTAGGTTCCTCTCTGAGTCAGGCTGGTGATGGAAATGTTCACCACTTAAATGTAGATATGCTTTTGAAGAAGGAGGTATGAGTTGCAGTGGGATTGTAAATTATTACACAGCCCTGCTTAGTTTATATAATCAGAGAAAACTAGTTGAGAAAAGTTGTGCTTAACATTTCTGAGGCTGCTGCTTTATCAAAACCTTGAAATATTTTATTTAGTATTAGCTTTGCCAACTTGAAACGCGGCTCCATCCACTGACTCCTGCAGTGTTCAATATGTTAAATAATATACTTTTTTCTGATTTTCACCCTAATGAATGAATTTCATCTGTTCGATGTAAAATCTGGCCAAAATCTATTTTTGAACAACTGATTTTGGATGACTTTCAAATGTTTGTGCTGGTTCATAGTATAAGAAGGATCTGGAGTGACTAATGTGTAAAGAAACTGCTAGTGACAGCAAGTGGGTTTATTAGTGGGGATAAACTTTCATGGAAAAGTTGATCAAACAAAACTACTTTGTTTTTTGTTTGTTTGTTTAATTTTCTTGACAAATGTTCAAATCCTGAAATAATAAAAACACGAAAGCTTTTTGAAAATTGAAGTCTGTAGTTTTCTGTGTTCGAGAAATAAAAACGAGACTTAATGTGAGAAACTGCAAAACTATTTCAACCACTTCATTTTCTGAAGTTTGTGTCTTGTGGTAACATAAACCGAATCCGTCTGCTGAGCTGCAGAGTTTTTGTCTTAAACATTCTTATGTAAATGGAGGATCTCTGTAAATCTTTTCTATAAAGTGAGAGTGTTGCTACCTGGTGGGGAATTGAAAACAAACCTGAAACTTTCTATCAAACAATGAGGAAATTTGATTTAGTGTGACTTAAAGAAATAGGTCTACAACTTAAACCAATATATTTACATACACTGACTAAAAAGAAACATACATGGTTTTTTGGGGGTTTTTTTACTCACTGCCTGAAGTTAAATCTGACCAAACCTTTCTTGATTTAGGTCAGTTAGAATTACCCAAATTATTTCTATTTCCTAGCTGCCAGAAAATGTTGCGAGAATATTTTTAAGAGATCTTTTTTTTCTGCTTGAATTCAAAGGGTTACATACATTTGGTCATCATCCAGAATTACCATCTTTTAAACTGCATGACTTGCGGCTCCTCGATGTTTACACAATTAGACGATGGGTCACTGGATACACAACCTCAACCCACTGGTGGGGAGCCAGTCATTCCACTGGGCTCTCCATGTACTTTATAAATAGCCCCATTCAGCATGGGAACTCTTAACTTGATCACAACCCAACGATCCTCTGGTAAATTTGGATCGAGGTGTGATGTAACATCTCTCCGCTCCTGGAAGGCGAGAAGGTTGTTTTGAAACTGAAGCTGAATTAAACAGCTTCTCGGCACTATGTGTTAGAGAAAAGGCTGCCGTGAGGAAACTGATGCAGCTCAAATGTGGTTTAGCTTCACGGCTAAGACTGGTGAAAAAGAAAATCCCGTTTTTAAGTAATTTACTTTTGACAGACAAAGCTGTGCATCAAAGTTTAAGACTCACCAGAACCAACTGATAAAAACCATACAATGGGTTTTTTTCTTTATTATTATAATAATAATACATTTCTTTATTATTTATTATTATTATATTTTTTTTGTAATATTGTGTATTTGATCAAAAATAAATATTTTACTTTTTCTGTATTCTTAGCTAAAAGTAATAATATTATGTATTTTCCAGGAACATGGTGCCTTTTCGTAGCACAATCAGTTAACTGTGTTACCTTCAGTTGTCGTATAAATGCTGTCAAATATGACGTGAAAAAAATTTGACTTTGTAAGTTAAGGCCTTGAAATTGGGCTTCTGTCTCTTTAAGAAGCTCCTGCTCTTTCTGAAACTCCGCCTTCAGGAAGTCATCACAACATGGCACCTCTATTAACCCTTGAATAACGTTTTTGCCAGAGTTTCACTGAGAAGCTGCTCCTATAATGAGCTCAGCTGATGTGTAGTTTCACCAGGTGTTTGCTAATTGCTGCTGGCTATTCTGAAGGAGCTGAGTGGGCGGGGCTAGGTCCGCCCAGTTGTTTGGAACAGCTGAGGTTTCTCAAACATGCATGAAGGAATTAGAAGCAACACTCCAGGTATGGTTTTGATTAGGTAATAACATTAAAACATGATGTAAACTAAAAAAACAGTTGATTTTACGCGATACTGCCCCTTTAAAAAAACGATTCTGTAATTACTTTCAACTCGACAGTTTTGGCCACTGTGGCAAAAAGTTTGGACAACAAGAGTTGACTTCTGTCCTCACAACAAAACTAAACAGTGAGTTTAGTCTTTGATTTTTACTGACGCTCAAGATCAGACTGTGTTGCCATATGTTGCTGACCGTTGTAAGGCTGAGGAGAGTCCTTATGAGTGTGAATATTTTCACCAAACACCGCTCATAATGTTCGGTCCGGAGCAACCTGCCTCCTGCTTTTGTTTACCTCAGTTTCCCATCAGTTACATCAAACAGTGTAACCATGGCCACAACAACTTTCTCTCGTCTTTCTTCCCTCTGACCACTTTCTCGTACGTCTGAGCGCTGAGCCGAGCAAACTGCCCTCGCAGCTCACCGCGGAACAACACGTTTCTTTATCCAAAAAGGGGAAATTTGAGAATAGGGCAATTAGGGGATCTCATTGATTGTGGCAAAATGTCCTGTTGTGAGAGTACTGCTTGAAAAGTGTCAAAAAATAAACAAAAGAACGAAAACCTGCTAAATTTGAAGTGTCCGGGTGTGTGGTCTGGAACGTTCTGTACAAAATAAAAGGCACTCCACACCATCTCACATTAAATTAACTAGAGCCGAACATTAGATTTAATTTCGGCGCAGCGCCTTGATGTTCCAGACGAGATGACCTTGAGCACCGACTGTTCCAGCTAAGATGACAATAACAGCAAATCACTGAGAAAAACATCGTTTTGTCATTCGGTTTCATTAATCAGAGCTTAAAAATGGTGGATTGTGTTATTGTGTTATTTTATTTATATTTTTTTTATATGTTATTGCAATTCTGAAATTTCTTCTGGTAGTGTTAACGAAGCGCCATGACAGACTTTTCTTTATAGACGTTTCTATTTTCAAAGGCTGATATTCCAGCTAAAGCTACTACAATGACTAAGTGAATTCTTTTTAAATTTAGACTCTTTTTAGCCTACCTACACAATTTTGCGCGATTCTCATCTCCCTTCGGTGCTCCATCAGAAATTTCTCTCATTGACTTGGATTGAGCGAAGTCCAAGTCAATGAGGATTTTTCATTAACTTGAGAAATTCTCTCGTCCTTGACCTGGACGAGAGAATTTCAGTAAAATTTCAAACAGGCCAATCAGCAAACAGAAGGAGAAGTTGTGAACGATGATGTCAACTTTTTGTTTTGTTTTAGATTTGTAGGCTAATCTAAACACACCGACACAAAGAGCTGGACTGTCTGTGAACCTCAGCATTTAGATAACTAACATTGTACCTGTGGACACCAGAGGTTACTGCGGTTTCCTGCTTTATCTCCGTCTGGGAATCTGTCTGTGTTTTCATGCTTCCTGTTTAAGCACAGTCTGAAATCGTCTTGATTTGCTGGGAAGCTGTTCTGCATTCGCTCTATTCCCGCCACTCCTGTCCTTTACTCTTCGCTTCACTTTCCAATAACGGTTGTTGACGGACAGGACCCCGTATGGTCTGCGCGTTTCCCCGCTCCATCGCGCTGCTTTAAATAGTTCTGCAATCTTAGAAACCTTCCAGGAAGCTCTTTATAAGCCTGCTAATGATCCATTTATTTAAACAAGACATCTTCAAGCAGGGAAATGTCCTAAACACAGGACAGCCGTCAACACAGAAATAGTCCACCCTCGGCCTGGGTCGTGTTCTACGTGTCTTTACCTCCTGGCACCCTCCTTTTCTACTTTATCCTGTTTGGGCTTGTTCTATCATGTTGCAGCTGCCACTCAGGGATCTACCTCTGCGAGGGTTGGTATCTGCTATTCTTTATTTAGCTTAAGTTCTCTGCTGGATCGGATGTAAATTACAGCCTTGGTATTCAATTGGTGGACATTTCTCCCATGTAGTGCCCAAAATACTTTTTAGTAGGTATTTTTAACTGGATATAATGGATTTAAGGTTGAAACGATTCATTGTGATGAATCGGTGATTGAAATAATCGTCAGCTAATCGAGTAATCGAGTAATCGATTAATCGTTAACTGGAGTGCACAGACAAAATGAAAACCAGGACCAATTGCTGAAAGAACAATACAATCAGAGCGGTAATTAAGCCAAAATTGTACAAAAATAAATACATTTTGCATTTAAGATTGGGGAGAAAACTTTTATTCTCTTTACATATATTTGCCCGGTTCAAATTCTGCAAAAAAGAAAAAAAGTTTCTTTCCACCTTTTAATGTATTTATAATGTTGTTTAATTGACAAATCTGTAGAATGTTTTTTTTTTTTGTCTGATTAATCAAACAATCACCAGACAATAGCTAATAATAGCTAATAATTAATTGCAGCCCTAAATGGATTACACTAATTATTTCTGGAACATTTCCTTAGCTTCAGCTTCTCAAGTTGCCATAAAGCAACTTGGGAAGCTGAAATTTGCACCGTTCTTCATATTTACCTATTAGTTGCTCTGTCTCGTTGTGGAATCATGGAAAACATGACGTCCCTTTGTTTCTCTCTCTGTTGCCACCATCTGTCCGCCGCTCTCTAAATACTCGTCTTTCCTCTGTAGGCGTTAGCAGCTGGCGCCAATCCCATGTTAACATCATCAGTGGCTCCTTAAGTGTCTGTGAGGTCACGTTCGATACTAGTCTAAATATTTTTGGACATTTTAATCGACCTTTCAGGGCTGCACATGGTGTGCGATTTGATTGTCTACAAACTGACTACTCTTATGCCAAAAAATGGTGATAAAAATCTGTTTTCCAGCCACTTGGAACCAGATCGAGAACAAAGCAGCTAGTTTTTTGGTGGGATGTCATTTGCCCCACCACCATGTAGCCTAGCATGTACGATAAAACTGGTTAGCATCTAGACTCTTGCACACTTTCAAGCCTCCCCCGGTAGTAAGGGGAAACAGTTTATGACATAGTGTTATGAATCATGTGTGAATTCAGACAAAGTTGGAGATTTGATCAAATCGACTAACATGAGGGAGAAGATAAAGGTCCGCTTCTAAGCTAGCTAGTTCCAACTTTTGAGCCCCAAGAAGTTGTGCTACCTATACAGACAAATTGGCTTGAACAAGTAGAGGCCACGGCTGAATTGGTGACGACGACTTGGGAAAACAATCGAGACCGTTAAATATACCAGGTGTCACGTCCCGATGTCCGACATGTCATTTCAATGTGATGAGGTGACGAAGCTGCATAGTGTCAACAGTGGTTAACGAAAAGTCCCAATAACTACAATTCAAAGTAGCACAAGTTAATAATCATTCCACATTCAACTGATACTTGCTTCATATTCTCTGGCTTCTGACTTTCCGTTTGCTTTATACCCGCAGAAACAAAATGTCGTTTGTTCCTCCCTAATTGCAAACAGAATAAAATGACAACCTAATCAATTCTCAAATTTAGCTTTGGGACTTAAGACATGACTTCAGTGTTGTTGCTTTTTGTGAAAATGCAGCATAAACAGACACTGTGTTCCTGATGGGAGTGCTTCCCACTGTCCACGTCTCATTCTATAAATAACTGTGTTCTCTCCATGTTGCCTTTAAGTCAGTCAATAAGAAAGGAAAAAAAAAAACCTGCTTGTCTTACAACGCTACGTTCTGTGTGGAAGTGGCGCTTGAGTAATTCACAAGATTTATTTTGACAAAACTGATTAAAATCAAATTTTTAATTTTTTAAAATAAAAGTTTACAATTAAACAAGCTCTAATAAAAATAAAGAGCAGGTCAACATCGTTCAGTATTCACCTCAGAATGTTTACTTTACCACGGCAGAATGAATTGAGGAAGTTATAAAATAACAGGATAGACATGAAATATTAAGTCTTTGCATAAACTTTATGTTGACCTTTCAGACTCATCAGTTTTCAAAGAATTTATCAGAAGTTAAAAGATACGTTTCTGTCATGATCCCAGGGTGTTTTGGTCTTCATTTGTGTTTGTGGTTTGAACATTTATATGTTTATTTCCATTTGTTAGTTCTTGCCATTTTCACTTTACTGCATTCCTGATTGTTCGAAGGGTGTTGCCATATCAGTTCATATCTTGTTTGTGTTTAGTTTCATAGCTTAAATACTAGTAATATGACCCTGAATGGTAGTCATAGTTACTCACATGGCAGTTTTGGACATATCGCTCACCCCTGGTTTAGGGCCTTTTTTTGTCTTACACAACGTACACAACGTACACTATTGTTTGTTTGTTTTGTTCTGGCGTACACAACGTTTGTGCTTGGTTTCTTTGAGGTACAGTAGACGCTTACTGTTCATAAGGACAGAGGACATACTGTGATTTTGCACCTTTAATCCTCCTGCTCTCTAGAGCCTGCTGACATTTAGGTTGCTGTGCTAGCAGGAGTGTCCCGTAACAATGGCTGCAAGGAGATTTGCTAGTCTGGGAATGTGTTCCTCACCCTTTCACCCTGTGGCCCTGGATCATTTTCTCCCTTATATTTCTTCCTTTTTCACCACCGCCCTCTTGAACACAGTATTCAGAAAGAATACACATTGCACAGCACTGTACAGTAAGTTAACTCTGTATTTCTTTTAAATTGGAAACTTTTGCTGCATTTTATTTTATTTATTTATTTATTGCATGTTCAAAATCCAGAAGTAGAACTATGAAAAGACTGCTTTGTATGCAAAATCTGCATTTTGATATGTCTTTCTATTGCTTTCTATTACTATTATAATCATTTTTGTTTACAATTATACAACGACATAAAATGTTTGCTGCCTCTTTGACCTTTTGCATGTTTTTCTTTCCTACGTAAACAGGTTGGCTAATTGTTGTACAGCCAAAGGTCATCACTGTGGCCAGCACAGGCAAGCATTAGTGTGGGAAGGTTCATGCTGAGTAGTGGCTCCATGTTTCCTGGTTCGTCTCTCTGCACAGCAAACATCTTGTTTACGTTTGGCTTTAACAGATATGAAGATCTGATAAAGCGGGTAGTTCAATATTTGTTGAAGATTCTGTTAAAACATCCATCCATCCATCATTGTGAATAAAGTGTTGGTTAATTGGATAAATGCACTTGGTGTTAATTTTGGAGTCTGCTGTGTGTGAATCATCTGTGACCTCTCAACGCTTTGAACAAAACGAATATACTTCAAGTTGCTACCAAGAAACGGTTTCTCAATCAAATAATCAAATTCTAAATACGAGTGTCTCAATTCTGTGAAGTGTGCTGTTAATTCTTTCACCAGCTCCTGGCGTTTAGCGTTGCAACACTCATTTCCACGAGATGATTCCCACGGTCTAACCTAGAACCGAGACAGTAGCAACGCTTTGTTTGAGATGAGACCTTCTTTGAAAGCAGTTTTAAACAAACTTTAAAAAGATGCCTCAAGTTTGGTCTACATTCCTATTTATCTACCTATCTAGCTAGCTAGCAAGCTGTATGGCTAGCTATCTACCTAGCCATCAATCTAGCTGTCTATTTAGCTACTAATATAACTAGCTAGCTATCTGGCTATCATAGTGGCAGAATGTTCTGACTTGTTCTTCCTGTAGACCTTTAGTCATCCTTTTTATAATGAGTTTTTGCATGTTTAAGGAATTATTTTTGGACGCTGAGCAGCTGTAAAGCCAATGTTTGTTAGCATAAAGCTTTAACAACGACCCTACCAGGGTATACAAAGCAAAGCCGCTTTGATACCGTTTGACACCTTAATAACTACTCATTTGATCTGGTAAAATAAGAAATACGTTTTAGCAAAATCTGTCCAAACAAACAAAATGCATTTTCCCTAAAGGTCACGATTAATAGTTTTAATTTAAAATTGTATCTTTTTTTTTTCAGCCGTGTGTTTATGTTTGGGCCGGTGCCAGTCGGTAGGACGGGAGGGGATTATGTCTTGGCTGCCTCTCGCTCCCAGCTGGGTGTATTCCCCTCAAAATGTCATCAGCTGCTGGACGCGGGATCTGGCATAACCCGGCTAACTGCGTTTCATTTGTGGCAAGAGAAGAATAGTTGTCTTTAACTTTATCATTTGATGTATTGCTGTGAATCAGCTGCATTTACGTTTTACCCTGCATAATGCGACAGTATTTTCTTTGTTTCTCCATTTCTCCTGACTCCTGATTGTAACTTTCATGACCGTGCTTAAAAAAAAAGAAAGAAAACAAATCACTACGGCAGAGAGCAAAGTAGTGGCTAGTTATGTTACAGAAACTTCAATAATATGCAAAAAATATATTTATATTTTGATTTTAATGTATGAAAAATTGGAAGCAGCGAGAGACTGAGATCTGCAATACCAAGTGTTAATGTTTCTACGGTTAAAAATAGTTTCTACTTTACACAGCTCCAGACATCACTGCCAAGACAGCTTCTCTACTTGGCAGAAAAAAAGTATCATGTAAAAATAATGGATGACTCATTTTTTTGTTTGTTTGTTTGTTTGTTTTGGGCACAATGCATTGACCTGAACTGGAATGTGCTTTTTATTTCTTAATTTTCTGGTGGCTGACAAGTGTGGAAACAGCAGAAATGTCCAGTTTGTTTTCGCCAAACTGTGTCCGTGTTTGTTTACCACACACGCAGGCTTGTTGCTGTGAGGAAAACATCTGGACCCCACTGGCCACAAACGCACAACACTTGGACTGCTGTGCTGTCCGTTACAATACGGTTATGTTTCCTCTCGCAGCGTTTCAGAAACATCTACAATCAGGGCCGGAAGTACAAGGATGTGGCCTCTGGGGAGGGAACTGTTTTGTTGCCTTTTCCACTAAAGAATCATCCTTTTGCTAATGCAAATTAAAGCACATCAATAGGTGGTTCTATGAATAGTTAGGTATGAACTGATGATGGTAGGTTTAATGCGTTCCTTGGCCTGTAGCTCCATGTTGTTCCCAAAACAAATGACTATAACTTCATCATTTTCAAATACTTGAGTATTGTTTACAGTCTTAAAGATTTTCAAATATTATTACAACTCGCCTGATATGAGCCTGTGACTCTTACTGGAAGTACAAAGAAAAAAAACATTTATCCATTAAAAAATAAATAAATAATCTGTACCCCCCCCCCCCCCCAGCCTGACTGGCAACAGCCGACCTTCCCCTTGCTGACCGTAAATCCACTCAAAACAAACCGCGGGGTCATTTCAAAGTTCCCGTTAACAAGATGCTGAGTGCGTGAGGGTATGTTTGCTCTGGCAAGTGTTTGCATGTGAGACGGGAGAGCGGATGACCTGTTCGCCTCCTGAGCTCCACTGAGCTCCACACCAGATGAATGTGTGATGAAATCGTGGCAACTTATTTAAAGGTGTAACATCACTCCTGAAACCCCAGCTGGAGGAAATCCCATGAGGCCATGCTTTGAAAAGCGTTCTTCCTTCAGAGGGACTGGTGATTCACTGACTGTGGTCTTAAAACTAAAAATGAAAATAATTATATCAGCTGTGAGGACTGCAGTTACAAGTAGAAGACACGTTTGTAATGAAATTGCACAGACATCACACTAGGGCTGGGCGATGAATCGATTTTTAGCAATTAATAGAATTTTTTTGGTTTTTGAAGATTTGATTTAGGAGAAATCTGGATTTTTTTTTTTTTTTTTTTTATCTTCTCACCAAATCCTTGAGTTTTCACTGTCCAGAATGATGCCAGCAAGTCCAGGGCGGCCATCTTGTTTTACAAACGCGTTGTACAGCTTCTGTTTGTTTGGATTTTGAATATCAGGACCAGACTATGGATTTAATTATGAGAATAAAGATGAAACAATATGAGAACAACGTGTTAACATTACCAGAATAAGGTCACAAGATTAGGAGAATAATGCAGCCATCTCATGGCAACTCCTACACAAAAATAACGAAAAGGTTAAAACGAGGAATTTTGAGCGTTGTACTCTGTTGTACAAAGTTGTACTCTGGTATACGTTTAGCAGATTACAAATACTTCATCTTTTAACACATCAACATGAAATTATCACTAGTAGCAGGACTTTGAAACGATTGAGTCTACTTTGAAGAAAACCACAGACTCAGCTGCTCACGTCAGATCCTAGATAAATATATATATATATAATCTAGAAGCTCTTTTCTTGAATTAGTTCTTTCTTATCATTTTAGACATTCTTCTGGTAGAATTGCACCTTTACTCTACTAATATTATGACTATATTCTTGTAATTAAGCAAAATTTCTCATAGTCTGGCACTGACATGCTGTCATGCAACTCACGACTGAAATAAATATTTTCCAAATATTTTCTTTAGTTCTTGTAGTTTTGATTTTATGATGCAGTATTAAGGCCACATTAAGAAAGTAAAAAAAATTATTATAATAATTACAAGAACAAAGTCATAATATCACAACTTTATTCTTGTAATACCATGACTTCTCAAAATAGACTTTTTTCCTCTAAATATTACGACCTTAGTTTTTGTAATACTGTGATTTTATTCTCATACTATTATGACTATGTTTTTGTAATTTTATGTTTTTATTGTTTTTTATTATTATTATGGCCTTACTCCCTTGTACTTTTTTGGAAATGAAAGCAAAAGAAAAATGGACTTAACATCGGAAATCAGGTCCAGTATGAAGAAATCTGAAATTTTTATTTTCCAGCCAACATAATGCCCAGCCCAACATTATGCGCTTCTCTCACTTTATTGAGTTTCTCATTTCTTTCTCCTTTTTTTTTCTAGCAAAATTTAAATGAGTATGAAATCGGCTTTTAATATTTTTGATCAAGATTGGAAAAATGCGTCGAAACGCAGCTCCTCTGATCAGACATGTGACCCCTGATCAGACATGTGACCCCTGATCAGACATGTGACCCCTGATCAGACATGTGACCCCTGTCACAGATCTGATCCCAGCAGTCCACTCTGGCTCTGACATCCCCACCGTCAGCAGTGACACTGATAAATATAGTCACTACGGTAACAGCCAGGCTGACGTGACACGCTGGGAGTGTCGCTGGGACCGCTGATGAATCCGAGGCTTTTCTCACTGCCTATTCATCCACTCTGGTTGCCATTACCGGTTCGTCGCCCTCTTCTTCACAAACGTTTCCGGAACGAACCTTTGCGACGTGGCGCTGAAACGGACGTCACTGTGTCCATAACCCTGGAACTTCTTTGTTTTCTAAACTGACTTTTTTTTTAAAAAATTATTATTCACCAACTAGTGTGTATGTAATAAACATTACAAACTGACAAAAAGCAAGAAGGGGTATTGATCTACAAAATAACTGACCATATTATAGAACACCAATAAAAATAAAATCTCCAAACGAACAAAACAAAAAAAAAACAAGCAAACAAACAAGGAAGTATACATTAAAAGATACATTACGATTTTGCTTCTTACAACCAGAAAATTGTAAAACCTGCAATTGCTCTCATGCCTCTTTACTAGATACTGATTAGCACCAAAAAAAAGAAAAAAGTTTATTTTTAAACTTGAATCTGAAAAGTAGTTTTGAACTTTTCCTCTCATTTTTTCAGTTTCAATTATTTTTTTTTTCTTCTTTTGAACAAACTTTATGGCCTCAATTTAGCTCCGTATCCTTCCAAACTCGCACACTTGGAGCTCATCACCAAAACCAAATCGGAAGACTAACAGAGGGAACAAAAAGCTGGTTAGCAACCAGAAGATGTTGTTGTGCTGAAAGTACAAAGGTCATGACCTGCTACGGTATTTTTATCGGTATCAAATGAGACACTGCGGTGTAAATGTGAGGAGATCTGCTCAGATTTGAGCGTAAAATCTAAAGCCTTGAAGACTTTGACAATAATGCAAAGCTACATTCTGTAGACATGTCTGCAAAATAAGGCAGAGAAGCTGCTGGATTTGTCCTCCAAAAATGTTGTCGCATTGTAACTGCTGTGATTTGTCTTGATTTCTAGAGCTTTTTCCTTTAAGGTGATTTGGCCTCTTTTTCTACACATAACCCGTATCTGTCTTGTTTTGGTCTCTGGTCTTTGAGTGCAAGTTTTGCGCGTTTAACTGGTGACAGATCAGACTGATGTATCAACACGGGGTCTGTTGCTACTTCCAGTATTTTTGCTCCACTGCAGTCATGCTTACATGTTTACAGTATTAACACAGAGAGGCCAGCTTTAAGTCATGCCCCTCTCGTGGGAAAAACCAGGCTCCGTTTTTTGTTTGTTTGTTTTTTACCTTCGGTGAGATGAATTATTACACCTCTGCCAAAATTTGCTGTAGTTTATTTCCTGGGATATTTTAGTCTCACAGCTTTGTAAATCTTTGCTTTGGTCCAGTTTGCTTTTTAACATAGCGCCTATTGAACTGAAGGCACTCTTGCACCGTGAACTTTCCCTGGTTGGCCATGTTTGTCGCATTAAGAAACGCACAAAAAGTGACCGTAACAAACTTACGTATATATTTAGCTGTGGACATTTCACTACTTTGGTCCAGGCTATTTACTGCAAAAACTGAAGATCTTACCAAGTGTTTTTGCTCTGGTTTCTTGTGCAAATATCTTAGTGTGCTTGAAATAAGACAAACTAACCCTATAAGTAAATTTTCAACAATATATAGGAGTCAATAATTCCTTAAAATTGATTTAAAGGAAGTACTATTTCCGCTGGCTGATCATTTCATTTATAACATGTAAAAAATGTTTCACAGAGCAGCCCTCCCCGCTGCTTCTCAATGAAACGCTGGTAAAAAAAAAAAAACATTGTTAAAGGGTTTTTAACAATGTTCAATAGGAGCAATGTTGCGATGAATTCCTGAAGGCGGAGATTCGGAAAGAGCAGGAGCTTCTTAAAGAGACAGAGGCTCAATTTCACGATATTAAATTACAAAGTCAGTTTTCTTTTAAGTCATATTTGATTTATACTGCATTTTTATAACAACTGAAGGCAACATACTGTACGTACTTGATTGTACTATAACAGTGGTTCTCAAATGGGGGTACGCGTACCCCTGGGGGTACGTGGAGGTACTGCAGGGGGTACGTGAAGCTTTTCAAAATATCTTTAAAAAATCAGTAGGCTCCTCATAAGTCTTGGGAAAAATTAGTTTGTAAAAAGTTCGATAAAATATAAATGTGTGTTCATGCACTGAATTATTATTTATGTATATATTTAATTTTGTACCATTACAGAGACCAATATAAATTAGCAGCGTTTTGCATATTTCAATTTTGACTGGTTTTATACCTTCCTGGTGGTCACCGTCTTCTATTTTTCTTTTTTGTTTAACCATGCAATGTTTGCAATATGGATGTATTTGTCAGGTTCACTGATATAAGTTGTTTGGCTTTAATAAATCAGACAGTGATTTTACAGCACTGTACCTCTTTTTTATTCCAAAAATGTTTTGCCCGTGTCAGGGGGTACTTGACTAAAAATATATTTTTAAGGGGGTACATCACTGAAAAAAGTTTGAGAACCACTGTACTATAAGATCCTACAATGTGACTGGAAAATGCAAACTATATTACTGAACCGAGCTGTGGGATGCCTCTCTACAGTAGGGATAGGAAATCTTTTCAGAGTTGATGGGAAGAGGTGGACTAAGCTAAATATGAAGCGATACTGGACCAAGTCCTGTTAGCAGCAGCATAACTGCAAATTGCTCAATTATATGGGCAACGCAACTAGAGTCTCAAAAGCTACTTTTTAAAACACGGTCTTAAAACATTATCTCTCCTCACTGTTCTTGGATTCTGCATGTCCTTCGTTGCATATCCATGTGTTTATTTCGAGGGGCTGACTGTTTCAGAGGCCGGGTTTTTGACTGAGAGGAGGGAAGGGGAGAGGGAGAGCCCTGGTAAACACATGGTGTGGAGAGAGAGAGAGAGAAAGAGATGCAGGGTGGGGAGTGAGCCACTATAAAAGAAACAGTCGGAGCTGTTGGTGGCATTCGCTCCAGCAAGCTGAAACTGGCACATACAAACGACAGACAGAGCTGAAACCTACTGACGGGGTTAGAGTCGACAGCGGCAGCAATCGCTTTTTCTTCAAGACTGATTTTCTCCATTCTGCCAAGAATTGGAGGTCTGTACCCTGGTCCTCTCTGGCTTTTTTGTTTTGCTTCTGAGTGGAGAGATTTTTCTCCTCTTCTTCTACCACAAGACTCCCAAACGGGCAAGAGAGGACTAGCTTGTGTCCGCAGAGACTGTCTTAACATTTTCATTTCACTTGGGCTCCCGTTCCACCATGGCTGCTGTGCGTCAGATGCCGCCGGAGACCTCGGGCTTCCATGTGCTCTCAGCCCACCTGATGGCCACCGCCACAGAGGAGTTCCCCCAGCAGCTGCCCGTCCCCAAGAGCCCGGCGAAGGGCAAGAGTCGCTCCCGCCGGCCCCGGGAGGCACGCTTCAAAACCCAGCCCGTCACCTTCGCCGAGATCGCTGAGGTAGAAGAGGAAGGCTCTTGCCCCTTGGAAGAAGAGAGGGCGCGTCGCTCCTTCCTGCAGTCGTTGGAGAACCTCCGGCGGAGCACGCAAGCCCTCTACTGCCCGGCGGCGACCAATCTCACCCCCACGCCCACGCAGGCCAGCCTGGACTCCAGCGACTCCGACTCCACCCAGTGAGGACTTCAGATGGAGGTCAACTGAACAGAACCAAACTTGCAGTCCTGCCTTTATGTGTAAAGCTACTGCTGCCACGCAAACTCTGCATTTAGTTCACTAACTCACGCTGCTCGAAGATGCACATCGGACCTTTCCGTAAAAACCTCCACTGCTGGCTGGTTTTACAGCTGTACAGAAATAATGTGTAGAGGTAGCAAACAATGCAACATTCAGCACAACATCTTGTTTCCTACCGTAGTTGTTTAGGAGTAATATGGAAGAGGAAGGGTATTTTCCCATTTTGGAGCTATAGAGCATGTCTGTTTCTATCTAGGATTTTCTACTTGATGAGCGAATGTGGCGAGGATGACTTAAAATGTTAATGTTGTGATTGACTTGTCTGTAAATACATTGACAAAGCAAAACATCCTGCAGCAAAAGTTAGATGTCTGGGCCTGGAACTGTAGAGGACCATCACAGATTCTTGTCTGGAGACTCGCAAAGGGGCTTTTTTCCTCCCCAGCTTCTCAGTTAATGAAATCAGTGCTGCTGCTTTGATTTCTGAGCAGAAATTCCCTTTCTATTTTTCAAAATGAATTTATTTATTATTATTATTATTATTATTATTTGCATAACCAAGTACATTTCTAGATGTAAAGTTGTCGATGACTTCTGGTCACTTTGACTTTCATACAAACGATAACCTTTATATTTTGTGATTCCATTACTTTGTATGTACATATATATATATATATATATATTTGCTTATGTACTTCAATAAATATTTTCAAGGACACTGAGCCAATTTCAGTTTCACTTTGAGAAGTTTTAAAGAAACTACAAACTCATAAATCAACAAGACATTGATGGCACCTGGAGCAAATGGCAATAATCCACAGTAAGAGGGCAAGTGGTGTACAACCTGACTTTTAAAAAATGTTTAGGATTTTTCAATACACTAACATAGGCTAACATTAACATAACTTAACGTTGATGCAGGCTAACATCAACATAAGCCAGCCTTAACGTAGACTAAAGTCAACATCAACATTGTCTTGTTGCACTATTTTGCTCAATTCAAATCTTGCTTACCCAGTCCGGGCTTTCTCCCGTTGACCTCGATCATTTCTCCTGGGCCAGTCAGCGAACAGAAAGAGAGGTTGTGAACAATGACATCATTTTTTTGTGTGCGGTCTTAGAATTGTAGTCTGCCTGTAGGTTTAGGAAAGTCAGCAGAGGAAGTGAACGAAACCATTTGGTCCATGTTGACCACACTTCCAAATATTGAATTAGCATGAGCAGCCGCCACGTTCGACTTGGTACTTTTCTTTTTACAGTGGAGAGTGGTTGTTTACAGTGGAGAACATTTCCGGTAAGCTTCATGGCGTTGAACTGGCACATTACATACGTCATGGCCAAATATTAGGGATCAGCTAATGTTTAAAACATCATCAGAGTCCTCGCCTTACAGGAAACAATCGTTTCTCTTCAGCCAAGAGCCCAGAATCTCTACGAAGAAAAAGTACCAAGGGCTGGTTTTTTACCAGGCTAACGTTAGCATAGCATTAGCCTGCCTTATTGATCAGAAAACAAGCTCTGATGTGTGTTTAGGGTCACTGTCCTACTTTAACATTCAGTTGTGTCTCACTTTCAACCACCTAGCTGTTGGTTGAAGGAGAAACTGAAGAATTGAGTAGTTCTTCTTCTTCCTTATTATTCCATCCATCTCTTGCATGGCACCAGCATCACTATTCCTAAACATTCTTACCAATTTCCTTTCATATGAGGTTCAAAGTTTTGGGTCCGACAATTGAAACTTGGACAAGATGAGAGTTCTGACAAGACGGTTATCTCAAACTCGCACCAAAAAATGGTTTTGGAATGGATAAAGGAGAAAGACGGGAGAAGCCCTGATCTTAACTGTGTATATAGTTATGCCACGTTAAGTGATCTCCAGCAATTCCACCATGAATAGTGGCGAAATGTACAGGCATAACTAGGCCTGTACATCTGTTGATAATTGAGCCAAATATTAAACCTTTGGGCTGCACAGTGGCGCAGTTGGTAGAGCTGTTGTCTTGCAGCAAGAAGGTCCTGGGTTCGATTCCCGGCCTGGGGTCTTTCTGCACAGAGTTTGCATGTTCTCCCTGTGCATGCGTGGGTTCTCTCTGGGTACTCTGGCTTCCTCCCACAGTCCTGTCTGTCTCTGTGTTGCCCTGCGACAGACTGGCGACCTGTCCAGGGTGACCCCGCCTCTCGCCTGGAACGTTAGCTGGAGATAGACAGCAGCACCTCCCGACCCCGTTAGGGACAAGCGTGTAGGATGGATGGATAGATGCATTAAACCTTTGAGCTTACAGTATATGTACGGTTTATAAAAATCTTAAAAATATTCAAACCTTTGCCAATCTTTATTTATTATTAATCATTCCATTATAGTTGAAGCTGCAGTATGTAACTTTTATAAGAAATGTTTTATTTATTTATTTTTTGCATATTTATTAAAACCGTCACACAGGCACAATTGACAGCACTAAGACCCGCCTCCTGGCTCTGATTGGTTGTTTCTAGTTAGCACTGGGTGAATCCAGAGAAGCTTGATTTTTCTCACAGATTATCTGTTTCATACTGTTGTCACAACACAGTGACAATTTCAACAAATATGTAAAAAAATAATAATAATAAAAAAATGAACTTTTTAAAATAAAAGTTACATACTGCAGCTTTTGAGAATGGTTCAAATTCATTGTTAAACGGACCAAATAACATAACAGCTCCACCAATGAAAAGTGCATGTAAACTTTATCTGCCCATTTGTCTTCAGTGTTTTTGTCGTAAAAGGCCGATTACTTTCCGCTGACCCCGTGTGCGAACACTCAGTACTTGACCTGTGTCTGCCGCTCGGCCGGTGACGCACTTTCAGTAATGTCAGGTTTTTGTTGTTTTTTTTCCCAGTTAACTCAGCCACAACACTGTTCTGTCTGCTGGAAAACGGGCCAATCAGAGAGCTGCTCCAGCTCCTAAAAGAACCTAAATGAGGCTCTAATGAGGTTTCTATGCTTTACATTATTCCTCTTGTTGTCTGCACATCCCTAATGTTTCTGACGTCGCTTCGGAGACAAAAACAAGTGGAAAAATCCCCCAAAAACAAGCCAAGTCGTGTGTCTTGTTTTCAATACAAACAGAGGGCAGAGCAGAGGACGGGTTTGATGGAAGATGGAGGGTTTATTTTAGCTGGATCAGATGAGAAAGGGTTCAAACATGGCAGTGAATGAAAACCGTCCCGGTTCTATGACGTTAATCAGACCTAATTTAGTCGGGGTAATGAGTGATGCCCTCATACAGAAAGATCAGCGTGACTAATATATCTGGTACAGTGTTTTTTTCTTTTTCTTTTTTCTCTGGAATAAGAGTCGTCTCTAGCATCTGCTCTGTGATTCCACCCACAGCCTGGGGAACATTATGCTAAAAACCTTGTTTGTGATGAGTTTTTTATTATTATTATTATTATTATTATTATTATTAATATTATTATAATATCATTATTGTTATTGTTGTTGTTGTTTTTCTCTTGCCTTAATTGCATTGTCGTGCATCTGTTGACGTTTCTGGCTCCTGGATAATTCTCTGGAGGATACCCGAGCAAAAAAATATGATTAAAATGCTCAATAGTGCTTTGAGATTTTAAAAAGTACCAAATAAGTATTTAAAAAAATTATTTTAAAGCAGAGCTATGTTTTTATGCAAAATGGAGGAAGTCGCATCTACAAAACTTAAATAATATATTTCTTTTAGCTGGAATTAAACAAACACATGAAAAGCAGAACAAGGAATTCACTGTAGCATAAAGTCGCACTAAAAAAAGGGGGAAGGTTTTACTATTTACTATTTATTTGATGAGGCAAAAAAATATATAGATTTTTCAAAGCAAACAAAGCTGAAGTATTTTTTATTATTATTTGTAATTCTTTTTTTATGTTTATTGAGGTTTCTAGAAACTTTTCAGGAACAAACATTCAGATTGGTACCCGCAGTAAGATAAATAACCCACTGTGGAACGATACACAACAATATTACGCCGTGGAAAATCATCTGATGCTCATTTTTAAGAAGAGTGGAGGATCTTTGTCTTTCCAAGTGTTTTGGAAATCTTTGCCTGGTGCCATCAACACCAAAATACCAGCACACTTAAAAAAAATAATAATAATGATAATAATTTGGTGGCCCCTTATTGGGTGTTTTAGCAGGAGAATCTTCTGGAACTATTGCCAAATAAATACATAAATTGTTCCCTAGATGCAAACTCAGTGTTTGTGCATGACAGCACAGAGTCCCCAAACTTAAATAATCCATTAGCCTACCAGAGGCTTCACAACTCTGAAGGATCTGGAGCAGGGATGTCCAAACTGCGGCTTGCTGGCCACTTTCAGCCACTGGACCGATTTTCTGTGCCCCCCCTCCCCCAACTGCAATTGTAGTCCATTCATTTGTTGGGAGGCAGAATCCGATGTTCATAAAAAAAATGATACAATTCTAAATCAAAAGTACTCACAAGCTTAAAAAAATGAGGGAAAGAAAGTCAACAAAAAAGCTAAAATCACCTTTATTCCTACTCAAAAATAAATTAAGCATGCAATAGTTAAATATTTTACTTGAACAAATTAAGTGTTAACTTTTTTTTTTTTTTTTTTAGGAAAGGGCTGTCATTCTTTCTTTGAGAACGACTGCTGCATTCAGATGAGTTTAAGAAATAAATTAAGGGCAAATCTGGACACACCAGAGTTTGCTTTGGTATAAAAGTCACTCGGTAAATGCATTTTATTTAATGTGGAATTAAAGTGAATGCAAAATGTGATTATTAAAAAAACATTTTACCTTACATGCTGCACAATAAAAATATTTAAAATGTTCAGAATTTATTTTTGTTGTTGCCCTAATTCAAATAAAACAAAAAAATCTAAATTTGGAAGGCCAAATTCATATCACTCTTGAATTAAAGGTTGGAGTTTTCTCAGCTGTGACGGCGAGATTTTGCAACTTTAACAAATGCAACTGTTGCGATCTGTTGAGGATTCTCCGTCTCGCAAATACTTGTCGATTTATTCCTTAAAAATTGTTTTTCAGAGTTCATTGACGTTTTAGTTGTTTTATTTTATTTTATTTTTTACAAACAACCAAGTTCAGATATTTATGTTTCCTGGGTCAGGCAGAGTCCAGGTGTGTCATAAATGTCATTTCTGATACCAAGCTTCATGCTTACGCTCTTTGTCTCCCCCTGGTGGTGGACAGTTACAAGTGATCATAAATCCAAAGCAAAGGTTGCGGTTTACCTTTCAAACTTATTGTTCAGTTTCCTGACAAATCTCGGTGAAGTATGCCCTTGTTTTGAGCTTTTGTATAATTTCTATAATTGAACTGTAATAGCCATCTTCCTGAAAGGTCACGAAAATCCCCAGACCTCAACATCGCTGTCCTGCTATGAATCAGTCGGGACATTTTCCCCCTTTTTAGGCAATGCAATGCAAACAGAGAGAGAATGCCAAGTTCTCTTATAAATAACTGATGATGACCCAAAAAGGAAGGCTATTTCAGCCCTACGCAGGTTTAAATGTGCCTTTTACTTCTCAGACAAGGATAGAAAATAATAATAATAATAATAATAATAATAATAATAATAATAATAATAATAATAATAATAATAATAATAATAATAAATATATTTTTAAACCTCAATTCCATGTTGCTTCATATTTCCTGGAACCAAATGATTGGATATGTTAAATATTCAACATTATTTGAATATTTATCGAAACCATCTTTATGATAGGTTAAAATGTTTACATTTGTACGTCCGGTTTTTGGAAGCCATGTTGGATTTTTTTGTTGTTGTTGTTTTGTTTTGGTCTGGGAGTGGGAACATTAAATTTTTACTGCTAAAAGCAATCTTCGAAAATACAATATGATTAATTTTGTAATTGACAGGGGCCCTTTTTTTTATTTTTTTTTATTTCAAGATTCCTGGCAGCGCCCCTGCGTGCTGGGCTCAGCGTCCTGGCGGCGTTCAGTTTGTCACCTGATGCCGAGATCAACTCAAAACCTCCCGACGTATTGAGCCCCCTGCCCTGCTCTAACAAAGCACGAATAGTTCAGAAACAATACGAAATGGGAAAACAGCGATTTGTTAACTGATTAAGTCTTGTTTTAGATTGTTCTTGAAAAACTAATCAATCACGGCTGATTAGTGGGTGCACTCACGGCTGCACAATCCACCCATTGATTTTTTTAATTTATTTTTTTTTTTTTACAGCAGTCAGCCGCTCCCCTCTCTTGCAGGTACTGCAGAATTACCCCAGCTAAATCTTTTAGGAGTACACAGGACCCGACCGCACCCGCCTACTTTCACCCCCCGCTTTCAATACATATGGCAGTGAATAAAAAGTAAGATTAGGAAAAAATTTTAACTGGAAATATTTCTTCTAAAAGGTTTGAGTTAGTGCCGAGATGGACCTCCGCTTACTTTGTTCGGAAATAATAGTGGTTTTAAAAGAAAATGTAAAACATTGTGCTGATTGTCGAAATTATTTTTTTAAGGCTTTAACAACAATTTTGTAAACTAAAAAAAAAAAATGCTAAACGCAACCTGCTCAATTTGTTTAGTTGAAAAAAAAAAAACTCGACCAATGAACGTGTGCATACTGGACTCGTGACGCACGCTTGAGTTTACTTTTGACCAATCAAACTGGTGTTGTCATGGGTAACCAACCAATTAGATGTTGGAGGCGGAACAAATATTGAAGTAGCGCGAACGGTTAAGAACAGCTATGAGGAAAATGGCGATTGTGTAGTTTAGCTATGCGAGTAGCGTCGTGTGGACTCTCTACGCTGTCTGGAAAGCATCTTTTTTTACGTTCCGGGGTGTCTGCTTTATAGCGCAGGCGTTACGTTATTTCCAAGAGAACCGTCAGAACATTCGTTAAGCGTCACGTCTGACTGAAGTTTGTACAGCCGCATCGTAACGTTGTTGTTTGCTAGCAGGTAGCTGTTATCGTGGAAACATGAAGTTAACCAAAACGACTCACTTAAAACTGAGGTAAAGTTATTGCATGAAATGAAAGAGCGGATGTATCTGTACTTCTAACCCCGTGACGGCATTCTTGGTCAACATTTAACCAAAACGTACCAAGTTTTTTTATGCCGTTTCGCCATTTATTGACCTTACATTTAACAGCATGGCTCTGCACAACCTAGTGTTTGCTATCGACGTTGATTACGAAGATCACGCGTCAGACCATCCACTGGAGGTCCGAAACAACTTCGTGAGACGGGGAGTATTGTATATCCTGCTGCATTTCGGCTACAAATACGGATTTGAGAAAGTGCGCTGGGGTTATACGTTTTTCCAGGCAAAAGCTGGTCGCAATGCCAGCGTCATACCGAGAGGATCCGACTTCAAGGAGCTGCGGCACAAAACGTTCGAGGACTTTGAGCAAGAGCTTGAAGCGAGATTCGACGTGAAGGATAAAGCGTGTCCTTCCCAACAGAAGCAACAGTCCAGTAAATCGGTTTCAGTTCAAAACGCTCTTAGGGAAACTCTGCTGGACTTCCAGTGGGACAGACCGGACATCACTTCTCCGACTAAACTTTCACTCAGACCCAGGAAGTCAAGTCGTGTTACAGGGAAGGCCGGTGTGTCTCAAGAACTCGACTATTCAAGCAGCGGGAGGAACATGGTGTTTGTGGTCTCACGGTGTCCCCGTTCGAGGGCTCATCTTTTGGACTACCTGTCTGCAAAAGACGGCGACCTGCCAGCAGATGTGACCGATTATATCCTGCCGAAGAGTCTTAACGACATGGTTGCCCAGCAACAAGTTGTTCTGCACTGGATTGACACCCGTCCACATGTTGAGGTAAGTTCAGAGACTGAGTGGCACTCCTGAAAAGTCGACCAGATTTTTTTAGTTTTCATTAAGTCGATCAAATATCGATCAAAGATATTTTTAGTATTGTTAATTCAAAGATTTTTTTTTTATTAAGTCGATTAAAGATTCTTTCTTTTCTTTTTTTTTTTTATTAAGTCAACCAAAAATTCACATACCATCATCAGGCACATTAACGTCACAGTCGTTTGAGAAAAATCTTAAATCAAGATTTAGATGCTGAAGTTTGAATTTGTGGTGGGTTTTCTCTAATTCACACACCATCAACAGTTGTAGTTATTTTCATAAAACCACAATAATTTCCATATTAATATCTCCTTTGAAAGTAGCAAAGAAACTAGAATTATCTTTTTGTTGCAATCAACTAGGCTCCATCAAAATTCTGTTTACACGTAGGCTTTAAGGGGTAAAAAAATAAATATATATATATATATATATATATATATACAGACCTAAGCCTGTCACGATAAGAAATTTTTACCCGACAATAAATTGTCCCAGAACTTAATGCGATAAACCATAATATTGTTGTTTTGAGACAATTTTCGAGTAATATAATAGTAATTATGGAAGAACAATGCCAGGACACTTTCTCAAAGATCAATAAACGTTACATTTTATGATCATTTAAACATCGGAACTGGAAGACATTTTAAAAATCCAAAACGCATAAACAAAACAACAGAAACAACAAATAAAATGAATTCTGAAGTCTCTGTAGACAAAACTGTCTGTCAGAAAAGGAATAGTTCAGACCAAAGCGCCAGACTGAAGACTAGTTTTGGTAGAGACAGAAGCGAGCAAAACGATAAATCAAGAAAATGAAAAATGGCGAGTTTGTTTTAGTGTATCTTGTGACTAATTGATTTATTGTTTACTGTTACAGGCCTGTACAGACTCATTGAATAATTTAGAATATTATTGCAAAGAAACGTCATCACCAAAGTGAAACACATTTTATAGACGGATGTTTTTGAAACCATGTTTTCAGCATTAATTTCGAAACGTCCCTCTCCGCTCATCTCCTGTGGAACCTTTCGTCTCGTTTCAGGTCATGAGCTGTGAGGACAGCTTCGGTTTCGACAAGCTGTCTGCAGTTCTGGCCCAAGCGGGCGGCAGAGTAATCCCCCTGGTGGCTCTGTTGAACCTCTGCTCCAATCACAACTCCGACCCGGGACTCAGGAGGGAATCCTCCCTGTTCAGCTCCAGCGTGGGCTTCCTGCTGTCGTCAGAGAGGCTGTACCGCCTGGCTTTTCCTGCCTCGGACGCCGTTCTACGATGGGATCACGGTTCGTGGAAACGCAGAATGTTTTCTAAAACGTTCCAAAATATTGAGAATTATTGTAACTTGAGTCTTTTTTTTTTTTTTTTTTTAAAGTTCACTTTACCTGTAAATAGGTCTGGGAGATAAATCGATTTTAATGATTAGCTAAAGTCTGGATTTTTAATTATTATTTTTTTTTCTCCAAAGCATTTCTTGTATTCCCAGAGTTCAGAGTGATCTCAGCACACACACAAACTACCATCTTGTTCCACAAGTGTGTTTTTACAGCAGCTTTTCATTTGGACCTTGAATTCAGGTCAACTCACAAAAGGGATGACTGAAGTAAAAGGCATTTTTTGAAAGTAGTTTATTAAATTTGTAATTGCTTTTTAAGGGAAATGAGTAAAAAAATTTAGAAATTTTATTTTTAAGCCTTATAAGTTATTAACCGTCCCAAATATAAGCTGAAACAATCTTTTGTGTTGGTTTTCTCAAACATTACCACATGGAACACAAACAATACCAAACGTGTTGTGAAACACCTAAACATAGATTTTACGTGATACAAATAAAGCATGTCTGCATATATTCATAAATAAACTTGCTGGTTTATTTTCTGCGTTGTTTTTTGCTATTCGTCACTAATCTAGGAAACGAGTCTCACAGCTGCCATGTTGTGTTGGAGCCGGTGTGCCGAGGCCAGCATCTTCTGCAGGAGTCCGCAGAGGTGTACCTGAAGGGGGCGCTGCAGGGCTGGGATGCCTCATGCCTGACTCAAACTCCCACAGAGCCGTGGCTGCTTCAGCTCTCCAGCAGCAGTGACCAGGAAGCGGCTGCCTTCCTGCCTCTCTTCACACAGCTGTCCGCTCTTTCACTTCACATGGTGAGAGACCAGAGAGAAGCTGACATTTAACCACATGATGGTTTTTATGGAGATTATATAACAATGGAACTGTAAGGTTGGTTTTTTTTTTGAGGAGTAATATTTAAAGAGTCTCAAGTTTTAGATGAGCTGTCTCCTCATGTGAATATGTATCCTAGCATGTGACACGGATGTGATTCTGCAAATGCCAAGCGAAGACACAAATTCTCATGTGAAGCTTTCTTTTGTCATTAAACACAAAGATTATGCACAAGCAGTGTATCGTCTATAAGCAGAGCATGGCTGCAGTTCTTGATTATTTTAGTAATCGATTAATCTGCTGACGAACCGGGGGATTGCACATTTTACAGATTTTTAATTTAACCTCTTAATCCTCTCCAACAAAATATTAATACATTAAAAGATGCAAATAAGCATTTTGTTATATAAGAAAATTAATATTTAATTACCTAAAATGCAATGCGATGACATTCCTATAGAGAATCTGAATTGAGTGAAGCTAAAATTAGTTTTGGCTAAAACCTATTTATGGACAAAGGCGTTTTTATCTTTAATTCAAAAAATTTAAATATTTCTTTGCACTTTTGGTTTAATTACTGCTCTGAAATTTTTTTCTTTTCACCAACTGGCCCGTTTTTGAGTCTGTATGCTCCAGTTAACTATTAATTGATTACTAAAATAACTTATGATTGTTTCAATAATCAGTTAATCACAATTAATACGATTAATCGTCTCAACCCTAATGCTGTTTTCTGTCTTAGTCGGACCTCTGTAAGATGGAAATCGCTACTATGACACAACAAAATACAGCAACGAAAGTTAAACAAGCTTGTTAAAATCCAGTCTAAACATTGCATTTGTTTTTTGTTTTTTTGTGCTTTAAGTTAATTACAGTTCAGTTTTTTCTCTCCCCCAGGTTAGTTCTAGCGCTAAGTCAAAGCAAGGGCACACCTTTTCCTTTTAATGTAGCTCTTAACAGAAAAAATCAGGTCTGTCTTAAAAGCTGAGCTGCGTGGGGTTAAACCACAAAACGGAACCAAAAAACACAAACGGAATGAGATCATTTAACGCAGGACGATGCCTGATGTTTAAGCAAAAGAACTTTTCGTTTGGCCGACTCCAATCTTTTCATTCCCTGCTTTAATTGTTTCCGCAGCTTGCTGAAGTCAGTCACAGTGGGCTGTCGTGTCCTGCCGTCTTCTCTCCGCTGTCCCACTCCACAGCTCTGCTCACCATTCTCCAGCCGATCGTCATTCAGCACGACCAGCTGCTGAAGACGAACATCTCCTCCCCCGTTGAAATGGAGACCTCCGCTGACCTGCCAGATGTGGTGAACAGCGTTCTGGGCGTGGTCTATGACATCATGAACCAGGACGGCGACGGGACTGACGGTAGGAATTAAAGCAAACGGAACCTGAAACAATTAATCGATTACTCAAATAATCGATTAATCACAATTGATTGATTATTCAAATAAGCATCAACTAATTTAGTAATTGATGAGTCCTTAACGGGAGTATACACACTCAGAGCAGTGACTAAACCAAAGCTGTTCAATAAAAAAATCTACATTTTGCATTTAAGATTAAAATAAGAAAACAACCTCTGTCTCTAAATATGTTCTACCAGAACTCCTCAAGTAGCAGTTTTAGCTTCACTCAGTTCAAAGTCTTTAAATAAATCTCCTATTCAGCACCTTTTGCTATCCAATTATTATTCTGTTAATTCAAAAAATTAATCAAAGTATCAGAATAGTAGAGAAATACTCTTTATTGTCTCACAGCGGGCAAAGTTTATGTAATCGGGACCATGCATAATAACAAGAAAATTTATGAAAATAAGAAGAGACTGTACAGTAAGGACAAATTTACAACATAAGACAAATGCTGTTGGTCTTTGGACCACTGAGCAACACTCAGTCCCAGGTAAGACTCCACTGACGGTTTCTGCAACATTCGTCGCGCATCTGTAGGGTTCATGTGTGCGTCAAGCCTCTGTTGTGAATCATTGTGCGTGTGCACGTTTTCCTTCCACTCAACTTTTTATAAATATTCTATAACCTTTTAAAAAATATTCAAACTTTGTGAGACACTGAATTTTCTGTTTTTGTCATCGGTTAGTCGTAATCGTCAAAATGACAAGAAATAAAGGCTTAAAATATTTCACTCTGTGTAATGAATCTGTATGAGTAACAAATGGCTTTCTGGATGACACCAGTCAGTACTTTTTTTCTGAGCTTGGGAAATTGTCAAATATTTTTTAAAAAGTCCTCGTTTGATTTGTAGTTATGAAAGTGTTGATAGTTTTTGCTCAGTTCAGATAACTGCAGATGTTGGTACGTATTGTATGTTGTCTGAGAATCCGTCCCTGAAATGTAAATAACGTTGGCGTGGCAACATGTTTGTAACGCTAAGCTCAGTTTAAACGCCGTGCGTAAATTTGCTTTTGTTTCTTGTAAAGATGAGATCCGGGACCCTCCTGCTCCTGAGTGGGCTGCGCAGGAGCTGAGCCACAGGTCTCCAACGACACACACCTTAGAGGCCTGGTTCCCACAGTCGGATCAGTCAGGAGTCAGCGCCAACTTAATGGAGTCAATAAGGTACAAGAGGAAGTCTTATTTATTTATTTGTTTTATTGCTGCTGCTGTTGTCGTAGGCTTTATTTTTTCAGTTGCATTTCTGGCTGTGGCGATGGACTGTCTGCCTAAAATGAAAACTCAATTTACATCACAACACAAATTGCAACACAAATTATGTTAAGGTGTCATCCTAGACTTTCCCTCTGCATATTTGTTACTTACGGGTTCCCCAAAAAAGGATTTTTGCTCATTATTGGTTGCTTTTTTAATTTGTACTGTTATAAACATACCTATCTGCTTAATATCGTTTTGGTTTTTGAATTTTTTTATTTGCAGAAGCAGCTTCTGTGTGAAACAATGTTGCATTGTGACGAGAGCATAAGAAAACATAAAAACAGACTTTAACAGCTTTAGCTTTTATGTAATGATTAAAAAAAAAAAGACACATTTTCCTGTCATTAACAAAATATTTTTTTATACAGCATTTTATAAATAACTCTGCTTTAACAAGAAATCTTGACCGATTTGTTAACACATGATCTGAATCTCCTTTGAAGGCATTACAGTCACTAGCTACGTTTCCATTCACCATATTATTGCGCAATTTGACACTTCGAAAATAAATTTAGATTATTTTTTTTCACCGTATAGAAATTAGTGTATTTTGCAAAACTGCAGTGGAAACACTACTTTCCTATCACACGACTAGCAGCCAGATGTCGCCACTGGTCCAAACCAAGAAGACAACAGGAAGTACTTGGAGGATGATGGTTTTTAATAACTTATCACACAAACAAAATGACTTGCGTGTGATTTTAATTGCGTTTCTTATTTAACGGAAGCAGTGTAATTGCAAAATTGAAATTGTGGGGGTTTTTTGTTGTTTTTTTTCCGACATTAGTGAAATACCGACAAAGTTTTTTGCACATTTGTGACAGAAATGCAACTGGTGTTGCACTTCATCTAGATTTACTGCCAGGTTTGGAACATGATGACATTGACGTGAAGAAAGGAGAAACAAGCATTTTCTTAAATGATTGTTTGCAGATTGCTCCACGCCGTACCCGATGAGGGATCGACTGACAATCTTTTTGAGGCTCAGCAGGATCTGGTCAGTGGTCTGTCTGAACTGTACCAGGAGTCAGTCAGCAAAAAGGGGAAGAAACGTACGCAAACTCCTTTTTTTTAATATATATTATTATTCTTTCCACCTCCTACTCAAAATTCAACTACTTTGAAATCCAAAGCCATTTTTAAAGGGTATTTTTGTCCTACATTCACCTTTTACGGTTCTTTTCCGTCTTTTTTTTTTTTTTTTAAACCTCCTTTTCTTTGTTTCTTTGCCCTGCAGGAGGCGCCCACCGTACGCCGGTGAAGCAGAAGATGAAGACAATGAGTCGCTCGCTGCAGATGCTGAACGTGGCACGGCTGAACGTGAAAGCTCAGAAGAGTCAGAGCGAGGCCGAGCCGCCGGGCGCCGACAGAGCCGGGAAGAGACGGCTAAGTGACAGGAACAAACCCGCAGCGGCGAGCGCGCTCAGTAAGTTAAATTTCTAAATAGTTTTTTGCTATGTGCTTGAATAACACATTTCATATTAACTTTTGCTGCTTTGTTTTCTGCTTCTCAGGTTTTTCTAGTGAGAAAGAGCTGCTGTGCCACTTGAAGGCCTGTTACGACAAGACAGTAGCAGAGACGGACTCGTCTCTCCTGACCAGCGCTCAGCAGCTTCTCAACGCCGTAAAAACATTTCTGACTGCAGAATCAGACTGGGAGGTGACGCAATGTTTTTTGTTGTTGTTGTTGTTGTTTACTTTATAAAGATTTGTTTTTATTGCAGACCAGGACTGGGTGATAAATAAATTTTATTGAGCTTTTGAAGATGTCATTTTTGGAAAATCTGGATTTATTTTCACCATTAAGCTCTTTGGGTTTTCATATTTCATAGCGATGTCGGGGCGGCCATCTTGTTTTTATTTTGGTTTGGAATTCTGGTCAATTTTATGACTAAGGGTCAGGCTAAGATGTTTTAGTTTTTATTTATAAAAATAAAATTATAATTTTACCAGAATAAAGTCGTAATTTTATGAGAACTGCAACATAAAAAAAATAACAATGGAATAAATAAGGAATACTGAGCAACTTGTGAAGTTATTGTTTAGTATAGTTTTTTACAGATAATACTTCACCTTTTTGTACATCAGCCTCAAATTATCATCAGTGGCAGAACTTTGAAATTATCTTGTCTGCTACTAAATGGATCATGCCAGATCCAGATAACTCCATCAAAGCAGTTTTTCTCATTAAAGGGACTTTTTATTCATCATTTTAAGTTATTTTTCTGGTAAAGTTGCATCAATTCTTCTAGTCTCAGAACTATATTCACGTAATTAAAGAAAAATTCTCATGGCCTGGTTCTGATTCTTGTCGTTGATTGAAATAAAAGCCACTTTTGAGAACTTTTCCTGTCATTTGTAATTACATTTTTAGAGAGAAAAAAAATTGGTCAATATTGGATCTGGTCATTTTATTTCCAAGCCATATTGCCCAACTCTACTGCAAAATCTTTAAGATTCTCCAGTTGTTGAAATTTCACAATTGATCGAAGTTGATCTGTCCTTTATACTTTTTCATTAACTTTAAAAAAATAATAAAAAATTCAGTTTCACTTGCCTCAAAATGAACATTGTCTAATGTAAACGTCACTTTAAAGTTTCCCACTCTTCATGTAGTAAATATGTCTATTCAAAATGAAGAAATGATTACAAAGTCAAAGATGGTGCATAAATATGATATGAAGGCAAAATCAGGTAAACATAGCTGAGATTAAGTTCATTCTATAACCACATCGTCTCATCTGCAGGAAAAGGCGTCTTTGCTTGTGGAACAGCACCTCATGAAGACCGGCAAATCGATCCGCCAGCTGTACCCCGCCGCTGACGACGCTAATAGCAAAGTCAGAGAGTGAGTGATCGATTCACTTCATGAACCGATTCCTCCTCATCTCTCTGTTCTCGTGCCGTATCTGGATCGTTTAGCTCCAACTAATCCGACTAATCGAACCGATCTAGGTGCCAACTGCAAGTGATGCTACGGCTGGAGCTGTGCAGACGTGTCGCTTCCAAACAATCCCGCTTGGATGCAGATCGGATGGCAGAGGAGGTAAAAGGGTCAACATTCCCATCGATAGAACTGTCTTGTGTTTTTCTTCTAGTTTTAATATGTGTTGTCTTTTGTCAGGCGGCGGAAATGCTCAGAATAATCTCGTTGACAAAAGACCCGGCGTGCCTAGCAAGGTTTCTTCAGGACAAAGTCCTTCCAGGGTAAGTGTGCACCTCTACCTCCAAGACGGGCGTTCTTTACGGTGGCCCAAAAGGGTCAAGAAAGTGCAAGAAAAAACACCCCAGCAACAGACATTATGGGATACTTGTTAGCTTAGCTTCTGTTTTAGCATAGTTTCCATTGTGGCTTTTGTCTGTTACCTTGTAGCTTCTGTCATTTTGTTGACCTTTCTGGGCCACCGTAGTTCTTTGGGTAGTTCATGACTTTTTCTCCATTTCATTTATTTTTCATTTCATTCACTATATAATGAATATGAATAGTTTATGTAACAACAAAAATCATGTAAAAATTAACAAAAAGAAGCGCAAACTTCTGCCAGCTATTCACATAAAAATAAAATGAGCTATTTTGCTCAAAAGAGCTTACTCAACTTACTCAGTGCCATTTTGCAATTTAGATTGTTTTATCTCACTGTCAAGATTGTTCCAGAAACTGACACTCCTGACACTTTCGCTCACACTTTTTTTGTATAATGATGAACAGAAATAAATACTTGAAACGTGTCACTCGGTTTGTCATAAAACTGTTTGTTTATTTTTTTTTCGTATATAAATTTGTACATCTCGGTTTGAATTAAAATTTTTGCATATATAGCCTCACCAAACCAAAACACCAAATTTACCTTTAGTACATGAAAACTTTTTTATTTTCTTCTTTTTTCCTTTTAGTTTCCAACAGTCCTAGAGGAGAAGAAACACCATATTTAAATGCTTCTCAAGAACTAAAAACAAAAGTGTTGTTTCTCCATCCTGACAGCTTCCTGACTGCTGTTCCGAAAGTGCTTGCAGACGTTTACAACAGCCTGGGCACTCAGCTCCCTGACGCCCTGGTGGCCGTTCTGCCTGCTGACTTCTTCAGCGATGACTCTGTTGCCAAGGACAGCATCTCTCCCTCTGCCTCCTCGCATGCCGTCTCGGCACAGAGCCTCGTCTCTGACGACGGCTTGCACGACCTGCGGAACCGTTCGGCCAACAAGAGGAGGCGGGTTTTTGCAAAACATGCTCCAAGAAATTGGGAAAATAATGAAAGGAGTGTTGTAAAATTAACACCGTTGCTGTTGTTTTTATTATTATTTGTTTTATTTTTTTTAAAAAACAAACATATGGTAAACCTTCAGGGTTCAATATATGTTTTATAACTCTCTTTAATTTGTTTTCTGAGCAGGAGTGGGATGTTGACTCGACATCGCAGCATGACTGAATCCACACAGAGTCTTCGTCAAATACAGCTGCCCAAGAAGACCACAAGAGCAGTTAGTTCCTTTTTTTAAATTAATTAATTCTTTTTTAGATTTCATTTTTCACACAGAGCCATGTGGATTTGGATTTTTTTCCCCCGTAGTAATAAACACAAGGTTTCCCACAGTGTATGATAAGCCTGGCGGGCCACCGGGCTTTACTTGCTCCCCCACCAGGCTGAGCGTTGTTTGTTTATTATTATAGGTTTTTTTTTTAAAAAGAGTTTATTCCAGTAACAGCGATGGCAGAAACGGGTTAAAAAATGTCTTTAGTGAAACAGTAACAACTTCAGCAACTAAAGTGACAAGTCACGGATCAAAAAAATTTGGACACTTTAATTAGGATGAAACGACTGAAGTGCAAACAAATTATTTTTATTATATTTTTTTCCCTCCCCTCCAGAGGGTCTTTTTGTGGGCTCTAGTGTCCCTTATATGAAAGTAGGCTGGAGAACAGGGGGGAAGACATGCGGCAAATGTCGCCGGGTTCGGGAATCGAACCCTCGACAGCCGCGTCGAGGACTCAAGGCCTCCAAACGTGGGTCGCGCTATCCCCTACGCCACCACAGCACGCCCCAAACAATTTATATTTATTTTAATTGCATTTTTCATGTTTATCTTTTCTTGAGACTTTTCAGTTGGTGTGTAGGTGTTGTTAATATGATGTCTTCCAACAGCACATGTCATATTTTCAATTTTCCTGTTAACTTTTTAACTCAAAGACACGGTGGGCAGCTGGGCCACCGGGCTTAGCAAGTTTTCTGAAACGGCTTCATTTAATAACTGCATTCTCTGTTTACTTGTGTTGCCTCTAACATTTAAAATGCTTTGATTTTCTGCAAAACAAAAGTGTGAGAAACATGCAAAAATAGGAAGCGAGGAACACTTTTTTTCACACCAATGCAAGTTAAAAACTGGTTGAAAACAAATGAATGAACGAAGAAGTAATTGACACATTAATTCTTGACGAGCCAAGCACTTAATTCAAACTTATTTTGTTCCCCCTCAGTCCAAAATGAAGATCTCCACTGCTATGGAGAAGCCTGCAGAAGTACAGCAACCTCAGAAACAACAAACACAAGGTATGTGCAGAAAAATTAAAGTACCGCTGTCGGGATCAGACTAGACTGGAGGATGCAAAAAGTTTGTTTCTCACTTTATACTATGAAGAACATCCCACGACTCATCATCTTGTCACAAAAAAAACTGATTACCATCCAGACCCTTTGCTTCCCCTCAGTTTATAAGCTTTCTGCACACTTCAGAAACGACCAAGTAAGATTGTACAGTGTTGACTCTGATTCTGTTCTACTGCAGCATCCGGTGGATGCTTGAGTTTGTACAGCAGATTAATAAACTGGATTCTGTCAGCCGACATCTGCTGTTATGGATTGAAACACCAATCTGACCACCTTAGCACTTTTTTTACGTCCTAAAACTTTTTTTATGCTGCTTTAAGCAACTGCTACCAAATTGTCAAATTACTTGCGCGTATTTACAAATGCGCGCAAAGCTTTGTCGATATTCCGAAAAACAACAATTTTGACAATTGTGCCGTTTTCGTTAAATATGAGACGCAATTAAAATCACACGGGATTTAGTTTGTTCACGCGATAATCATCCTCCAACTACTTCCTGTCGTCTTCTTCATTGTGGATTCCACCAGCGGCAATATTGGGTTGTTGATCATGTCTGGCTCAAAAAAAGTTGTTCGCATTGCAGTTTTGTGAAATAAACCAATTTCGATATGGCCCAAGAGCAAAAAAAAAAAAACAGTTTCTTTGAAATTGATTTTTCCGTTATTTTCAAGATTTCAAATTGCTAAGTATGTGTTCAAAGGAAATGCAGCTACAGGCATAGAGAGCTTAGTTACTTGGTCCTTTAGTAGACTATTCCGTGCAGTGATATTGCGACAGAGCTAATTTTGCAATTTGTTATGAAGCCTTGCCTAAGTAAAGTATCAGAGCTTCTCAACATACATTTATTGGTCCACAGAGGTGACCAAAGTAAGAAGAAATCTCTTCAACCAAAAGATTGTTTCGCCTTCCACGAAAAGGAGACTACCAAGGAGCCAGTCTGTCTCTGCTGTGGAAGGACTGAAACGGAAGCGTCCTCTTGAATCTGAAGGTAATTTGGTCAGTCGCATGAAATGCGCAGTGTTTTCCATTATTTGGCTGTGCTACTTGGTATTCAGATTTCTGAGATTGAACAAAAAAATATATCTTTTTTTTTTAATTACTGTATTTTAAAAAATATATTAACAGGTCTTTTTTTTTTTCTTTTCAGAAAAGCACAAACTTCTCACAAAGAAGGTGTGTGAGACGCCTCTCCACAAGCAGGTGTCCAGTCGCCTCTTAGGGCGGCTGAAAGCAGGGAGGTATGTTTCAGTCATTCTCCTGTTATTTCTGGTATGACAATTTTGTTACCTGAACCTAACTGCATCCATGTGCAAATGAGCAATATTTGGTTCAGTTAATTAATTATTTTTCACAGGAAATCTGACCATAAAGGGGAGTGCATAGTAGAAGAGTCACCAGTAAAACCAGCCGAAGGTAATTTTAAATGACATATATGTACATCACATAATAATTTATGTATGTGAATTAAGCTCTTCTTTTCAGAAAAAAATAAATATATATATATATATATTTCTTTAATTCAATAATCTGGGACACAATTTGTTATATGAATGAATAAATGGAACTAAATTCAATGCTACCTTTCTTTTTAAAGTTCATAGAAATCCGCCAACCTCAGTTTTAGGCTGACTTTTTTTATCTCTAAAACTTAAAACTGCTGGTACCGATTGTTGATAACTATAAATAACGTCACTAACAATTTTATTTTGATCGTTATTGGAAAATCTCTGTCTTCTTGTTTTCACCTCGATTCCTTTGTGTACCTCTTAAGTTGTACTTGAGTTTATCGGGCAGAAAGCATTCTGATATAGAGTTAAATCATAATTTTAAGTATTTTATTTGGAAGGCACTAGCTTAATACAATGTAAACATGATTTTAAACCACAAAATGTCATTTTCTTTTCTTTGTGATTTTCTGTCAGACCTGAGAAGGAGCCCCAGATTAAAGAAATTCGCTAGAAGGCACTCGAGCATTTTCTACTCAAGTTCTCAGCCTCGCTCCAGGAACCTAGAGAAAGCTCTTTCTTCATCTCAGCTTCCACTCAGCGACAGCAAAATCTGTAGCGTTAATGTGAAAACAGTCCAGTCTCCCTTGCGCCTTCTGTTCGGCGCGGCCGAGTCTCCCAGTGACCAGTTTGGTGAAACCAGAGTCACCCGGTCTCTGTTGTCCTCAGATTCCAGTGTTTTTGAGGTAATTTATCCTAATTCATACCCAAATATCTCACACTTTGAATACTTTGGCTTTTCATTATTGAAGGATTTTGCCAGAATTGAACTAAAGTAACATCCTTAACAAGTCTTAAATTCACATATCTAAAGTTAAGGCCTTCAGATCTCTTAAATCTGTCATTTTTTTCTTTCTTTTTTTTAAAAGTAAGTTGACCTTCAATACGTTACTCACAAGTCTTAAATTTTGACAATGATGGGATTATTTAATCTCATATTTTTGATGTCCCCCCACCCCCACGGTTCTTTTCTGTCTGGAAAAGTCTGAGTCACACATACGCATTTTTCTTATGTTCTGTGACTCTAGATAGCTAAAGCTACTGCTAGCCAGCTGCTAATATTCACTTGCTAGCTAGCTACGTGCAAATTTCTTGTCAGTTGTCTGGATGAAGTGTGTAAATTTCTGTAGAGATATAGGTCTTAAATGGTCTTAAAGTCTAAAATTTAAGGTGGTGAAACTTGTAAAAACAATTAATAAGATCTGAAGCCTTTAATTAAATATCTTTTTATTCGAAGAAGCACAAATTCTATTATGTACTAATTTTATAGCACTATATCTTATGCAAGATGCCTGACTCGTTTCCTGTCAGAAACTAAATTCTTAGTTGAATGAAAGTAATTTAAAGTGCAAATCTGGCAGAGATATGAATCATTTGAAATCATAATTCATGCTGAACAACTGACATTTCCATCACTTATATGATGTTTTTGTTGTATGTTTAGAGCCCAAACAAAACGCCATCAAAATCACCCAAGAGACGTGGAAGAAATCTATCTCCTAAGACGCCCAGAACACCCCAGACCCAGCTATCATCTAAAATACAAGTTTCTACGGTTGCAGAAAGTCCTGTAGCTGATTCTTCTGGACTTGGTAGTATTGTCAAGATCAGTCCTCTGAAACCTCCAGGTAAAGAGTCCATCTTTGTAAATACACCAAGTAAACAAAGTCCTGTTCGGAGTCCTTTAAAGGGCATTCTTAGGACTCCGGTCAAAGCTTCTGGATTATCTAATCTTAGCAGCCCGTTATCCAAGACTCCCAAGAAGAGTGTCACATGGTCTCCCTCTCCTCAGAAATGTGCAGTGGAGGCAGACCTTGCAACTTTTAAAGTCCCCAAGTCACCAAGTACAACTCCTCTAAACTCTCTGAGACAAATGAAGACTCCCAGCAAGCTCCACAGTCCAGAACAAAGCACTAACGCTAAAAGAGACATTTTTAAGACCCCGGATAAGACCTGCCAAGTAAGCCTGGTACGGCTGTCCGAACAAGACTTATTGACTCCAGAAAAGATTCTGAGATCTTCGATATGTAACACAACTGAAAATGGGACGGTTCGTCTGGAAACGACCCCTACGCCGCTCCTGGCATCCTCAACCCAACATAATTCACCTCAGCGCAAAAGCAGAACTAAAGCAAAGATTCCCAGTCCCGTTCATCAAATGATCACTCGCTCCGGACGAACCCCGAGGAAAGAGCCAAACACCGAATCCCCCATTGAGGTGGCATACCCACCGCCTGAGGGGGATAGACTTCCAAATAGTTCATCAGAGGAGCAGACTGAAACGTCTCAGTCCTCCGAACCCGACTCCAGTCTCCAGACTGAATTGCAGACTTCTCACTGTAACTCCACAACCACAGATGATGACAGTTTGGACATCGTCGACGCTACGGTTGTCAAGACTCAGCTTAACCAGGGTATAAAGATGAGCATTAGTTTCTCAAGGAAGCCTAGTGTGTCTAGTCCTGACTGTCCTGCGAGGACGGCTTCCCCTATGCCACCCCAGAACACCCCGGGGCGCAGCTATGGCTTCCGCCAAACCCCTGACCGTCAGCAGAGGGAGGCCGCCGCTCGTTTGGGGTACGGAAACGACTCCCCACGATTCTCTACTCCCAGAAGCTTGGCGAGATCCAAGAAATCCTCACTCGCGCCAAATCCTCTCAGCTACCAAGTGGAACTGGAAATGCAGACGTCGGGACTTCCGAAACTCAAAATTAAACGGACAGATTCCATGAATGCGGACGACATTTCTTCTGGGGGTGCTTCTCAACCGGACGCACAGAGCCCTTTGGTTGGCACTAAGCCTCTCGTGGAAAGCCCCCTGACTTTAATGGCCAAACACAAAGACGCCGCTTGTTGCTCGTCATCTCTCTGCACTCATGTCACTCCAGCCAAGTGTACTCCAGGAAAAGGCAGCAGCGTCCAGACGTACATCTGCCAGTCCTACACGCCTACGCAACACTCTCCGGTGGCAGTAGCATTGGCAGACATCATCCCTCTCACCCCTTCGCCGCAAAGCGTGGGCAAAGTAACCCCAGACAACCTGAACAGCTGGCCGCGCAGGAAGAGGCCTCAACTCGAGGCCTTTGGAGGCAAAGACCGGGTCCCGAAAGGGGAGCCGCGGCTGGAGGAGCTGCTGGAGGAGGCCGAGCTCGGAGTCAGTCGCCTGCAGGACATCGAAGACACCGAAGAACCCTTGAGCAGCGCAGCAGAAAAAGAGTCGCGCTCAGTGGCAGCAAAGGTGCCGCCTCTTTCCCCCATGGAGGATTTGTATTGGATGACCAAGCTGGCTGAAGGGACAAGCAGTGCTGATTCAGCTGAAATCATCTGGGCGTGTGAAACTGGAAACATTAAGTCAAGTAAGCAATATATTTAAACAGTTTGTAGAATGAATGTATGTGTTTAAGATTTAAATATTTTTGTATATACATTAAAACTAGACTTTTAGATTTTAGGTCTAGCAATAATTCAGAAGAGTATAAAGTAGGGTTGGGCAATATGGACTTAGAATTTTATTGTGATATTTTGTGGTACTATTGTGATAACAAAAAGAAACAAAATTATTTTATATATCAAGTCATGAGAACTTGTTTTTCTTTTATATTCAAATGTTTTGATATTTACCAACATCCATCTATCAATTCATCTGTTTGCCCATCATCCACCCATTCTCTCTGTTCATCCATCCGTTCATCGGGTTCTTCATCATCCGTCCTTCTCTCCTGTGAATGGCTTTTATAGGTTCTGTATACTAACACTGGTCAGTGCTGAAATAAATAAATTTGTACTAAAGTTGTTATATTTATACTTAAAAAAAAAACTCTAGAAGAAAAATTTAAATTAAAGTCTGGTAGAGTTTGGAGTTTTCAAATAAAACATGAGTTTTCTTTGCCTCAGACTGAGGTCATGCTGGGGCAAAGAAAGTCAGCCGGAACGTGGAAGATCAAGGTCTACAGCAGCCTGGTTGTGTGATAAAGCATGATTGTGTGCAAAATCAGCTCTAGCGTGGTTGTTAAAGTTCACTATCGCAGTAAAGTTGTTTCCAGGTCGTCGGTTGAGCAAGGAGTAGCGCAGCATTAGCATTGCCATCACTATGACGCGGGGCCTTCCCACTGCGTTGGTCATTGAGAGTATAAAGCAGTGGTGCAGATGAGATACCCACGGTCGTAGAGATGTGGTGGAACGTCTCGCTCCACCACATCGGATGTGAAAGTGGTCCGAGAGACTCGTACTAGAGAAAGGTGTTGCTTTCAGGATCATCATGGAAAGACATTCCTGACTTGTAGGATTTTTTGGGGGGAGGGAAATCCAAGAGAGCATCTCAGGGATGTGGAAAATATCAAAGATATTTGTGTTTGGTGAGTAGCAAGTGGCATAGCAGCATCATGAGTCCATTAAATCTGGGGTATGGAACTTTTATAAGAAGAAAAATTTGAGTTTCTCACAAATTTGTTAAAACTGTCACGATGTCATGACAGATTGTCTTTGTATAAAAGATAGCTCCTCCACCTCCTTCCTGAGCTACTATTGTTGTCCGAGGAAGACCAAAGCAACCAATTAGAGCCAGGAGGAGGGCCTTAGCGCTGTCGGTCATGTTCGTGGACGAGATGCTGAATTTGCTATTAGCAAAGAAACAACTTACTGTCAGAGGAAGACTGTTTGTCCGCAGTCATCGATGGCCATGCTAACTAGCCTTAGCATTCATAAGAGGCTCAGTTGGGGTGAACTAGCTGTCGCAAAAAGAAAGCGGGTTGGGTGTGAGCAGCATTTGTGTGAGTGTGTTTGACAGCACTAAGATCCTCCTCTTGGCTCTGATTGGTTGATTCTGACTGTGCTGTGGTTTTCTGTAGTTGCCATAGGGAGAATGGGGGCAGGGGGTCAAATTTATTTCTTTTTCACAGATAAGCTACCTCACAAAATACTGTCATGACATAGTGACAGTTTTTAATAAATATTAATAAATATGTAAAGGTATTTTTTAAAATAAGTTACGTACCCCAGCTTTAACACTGCAGGAAGTTTTGCGGATTCTCTGCAGCCCAGTCAGGTTCTGATATGTTCTTGTTTGTGAGGAAAGATGAATGGCCTTCCTCACTCTAGGTTAAGTTTAGCAACTGCCAAAGGGACTTCTGAATGAAATTAGCTAACTCAGACACATTTATGTTATATGATGTTCATTAATATGCTCCGTCGTTTTGAAATCCAGTGTAAACAGAATTGAATCAATGTCGTTTTGGACAATTACAGTGAGTTACCTCTAACAAATGACTAAAACTGTACTTTTTTTAATGTACGCCCTTAATTAAGAGTAAATTAAAAGAATATCTGTCAGAACAGTGGTAAATATTAGCATTTTGGGGTAACAAGGTCAGCTATTACTTTGGGTTTTAAGCTTTTAATATGAACGTGATGACAAACATTGTGACGGTACACAGAGAAAAGCTTTGTTTGTTTCAACCTGCTGTTGCAGCGAGGTCGAATTTCATTCATTCACCCGCTTGTGTTTGGTCCTCTCCTGGCAGCAGCGAGTCCTCCAAGTCGGAAGGGGAGAAAACCAGTAACGCCCAGCGGCATCTTGGCCCTCACTCAGTCTCCGCTGCTGTTTAAGGGCAAAACGGGCTCCACCAGTAAGAAAACACCAGATTTTAAAGGTAATGCTTAAACACGCGACGTATCTGTGCGAGCATCTTGTTGTAGGTCAACTCATCCCGCTTTATTTTTTTTCCCTGAATTTTCCAGACGAAGCCTCATCTGGGAAAACAGATCGTGAGCCGGAGCCATCTCCTTTCAGCCTCTCCCAGCCAACGAGGCACTGCAACACGGGGAAGACCTACAGCAGGAAGAGACTACTCCACTGAGATAAATGACATAAAAAGCTTCAGCAATAAGACCGTCTGTTTTTTGTTTTGTACTGTGAAGTCGTGAGCCTTTTCGTGGCATGTGTGAAAGGTCGGCTAACCTCCACCGGAAAGCTGCTTTTGTTCAATCAGAACCACTTCAGAGTTCAAAGGTTGTTTAAAATTTCCCACCGATATTGATGGGATCAAATTTTCTTTCTCTCTGTTTTACAATCAAGCCAGATCCTGTTCTTATCCGTTTAGTATTGTTTATTTATTAATTTCTCCTTTTCTTTTTTTTTTTAGCTGTTCTTTTCAGTAAAAATGGATTTTCTGAAATCTTGTAAATACGTTAAATGTTGACAAATTCTTTTATGAATAAACAGTTTTTCTTAACCATTTGAAAGTGATTGAAAAGCAGGAAGTCCAAACCCCCTAGCAGCGACTTGCTGAAAACTGAATTGGCTTTTGTTGCGCCTCGTGTCGTAAATGTTACTTTAAGAAGTTTATCAGTGCCGCCCGTACATCAGTGCCCATCTGGCTTCAAAGATCAGCGTGGTAAATCAAACACGGCCTTTTTTTTTTGTCTTTTTCTATGCCACACTGCAGCCCAGCTACATCTGAAACTCTTTTCCTTTCACTGCCTGTGATTTGACTAAACCATTTGGTCCTGTAGCTTTTAAAGCACTGATTGTCGGGTTAAAGTTTCCTGTCTAAATTGTAAGACTAAGTATATAACAGAAATATCAGTCATAAATTCAACTAAATTGATACATTTTAAAGTTTTTAAAAATTAGTTAGAAATTTTGTAGTTTTTAAATTTTGAAAGCTAAGGTTTTTATAATTTCTGATTTTTATTTCTTGCAAAATTCCCCTCACCCTCCCCCCCTCCCTTTTTTTTTTTTTTTTTTTTTTTTTTTTAGCCTGAACAACTTTTTACTTTTTTTTAAATATTAGTAATTTGTAAATCAAGTCAGCCCCTTTTACAGGATGTTCCTTCATCATAATGTTATGGAAAGCATTTATGTTTTACTAATTTTAGCACATTTGATTACTTTCATTTTGCTTTTGGTTCAGTTCAGATAATTACCAAAATGGTCGTTCTGTTTGAATAACTTTGTAAGTTTGCTGTGAATACTTTTTTATTCTTTTTTTAGTCGCTTAAGAATTTAACGACTGAAAGTATGTGAACTTTGAGCAGATTTATCCTTCCATAAGGAGCTCACGTACAGGATTATAACATACTTCCTGTTATAATTCTTAATAGTGAGTTGAAAACTAACTCCTACTTTCTGTGCAGGTTTAAAATACATATTAGAAAATTAGCATAATTAAGTTGCTGTAAAAATAGTTCATTCTTGTAGCCTTTGGGAAATGTTGATATAAATTCAGATTAAACTACTGTTCAGTTAAAAAAAAAAAAAAGTTATATAAAAATAAATTGTGGTCCGAAAGATCACCTCACTGCGAAACGCTGTTAGCTAATGTTGCTGCGTTTACTAGAAAGCCATTTTCAAATCGGACGATGAAGGTGAGTGCCACTAATTTCCCCTTTAAGTCCAATCAGGCGTGACGCAATGAGGAAGTTGCGGCAATTTTATTGTATGAATGACTGGAATAACCTTGTGAAGAAAATCTTTTCAAACGATTTGAGCTAAATTGGGTGGGTGGGTGGGTGGGTAAGTAAGTATGAGCGAACTGCATTTGTATTTGAGACTGTGGTTTAGCTGAGTGCGAAGTGAAAGCGCCAGTTCTGCAGTTCTGTTCATTGTTTAATATTCTTATCATGCATCACATTACCTTCATCAAGTTAGCCGACAAAAAGCACAACGAACTTCCTGTTGAGACAACGCTTGCAGTACGACGTCTTCATACTTTGTCCCATAAATGTTTGATACTTTGGTCAATATTTGAAAAATAAAAATTTTAAATTACGTCGGAATATCTTTTGTAAATTGCTTACAGGTAAGTCTGTTTTGCAGAATGGTGTTTTATCAGGAGTGCAAAGAAAATCAAATGCATGTTGTATTTCTATTCAACACATCCAAATTTTAATCTAGCATTTTTTTTGTAACAATATGGTAAAGAAAGAAGCAAATTGCCTATCAGTCCACCAAACAAAAACGATATAACTATATAAAATTGTTGCCTAGTAAAATAATTAGAAAAAAATGTTCTACTGTTATGTCATAAAGCAAAGAAAATAGAAAATATTTAAAGGAATCATTTTTCTTCTGTTTATGTCAGTTGGGTCATTTCCATACTTGTGGGAAGTTAAAAAAAATACGTAAAATAAACACACGTAGACCCCTGATTAATACCCAAGATGAGTGTTAATTCATCAAAACGCATACAGTTATATGTGAAATGAGAGCAATGCAAATGTTTGACTAAAATATAAATGTAAGTATTGTCCTTCAGTTGTTTCTAATCATCTGGATACTTTTATTTTGAAGCTGCGCCTTCACTTCCGGTCCAGTCCTCGATCTCTCCGTCCACCTTGACGACCCACCCCCGGTTAACCGCTCTCCTTATAATTCCATCAGAGGCGCTTCACCACCTTCACTCCATCAGCCTGTCTTTTCTTCCCCGCCGTCCAGCCCCGTCAGTAACACCATTTCCTAAACACTTGAATTTCAAGGAGGGAAAAATGGCCAGCAGCTTCACGAGAATCCTCTCCTCCAAGAGAAACGTCGGAATCCTCTCGTTGGTCGGAGGCTCCGTGGCGGCTGGGTTTCTGCTCCATCGGGAACATGTCACCGCCGGAGAGCCTCTGCGCAGGAGATACCCCGCCAGGTAACTGCGCCCTTCCCGCCTCTATGGTCGTTATTTGATTTTTTAAAAAACATTTTATGGACAATTATTTTTTGCTTATAATTTATTTTATTTTTTTTAACAAATTGGACGTCGTTTTATTGACGAGAAATTGTACGTAACCGCCATTAAAGGGCAGTACGTTTTTTTTTTCTTACTTTTTTTTTCTCTCTAAATAGTAACGGTTCTTTTTAAACGTTAGAGTTTTAAGCTAATGAGGGTGGAGGAGTGAGGACTTCTGACCTTTTCAGCTGGTCAGAAGTCCTCAAATATAGTGCTTCCTGAATTATAAGGTCATAATTAGGTATGGGCCAGATTACGACAAAAAAAAACTCCCTTCTAATATCTTACAAGCACAATGGGATTAACAAAATTAGCTATTCGACAGGGATTAGATTAGCGCTGACCGTTGAAGGCCAAAAGGGAGCAGAAACTGGACCTTTGCTTATCCCGGGAAATTAATAAACGTCTAATTTAGGACATGCAACAGCCATATGGAGACTATTGTGCCATATCTAGGTCAGAGAAAACCCGAATCATAAAGCGCGGCCGAACCACTTTACAACACATCATAAATCCAGATTCATATCCTCATTCGGATCTGGGAGCCGGGCAACAATGGATGATCTGGTTCTTCTGCATGCTCTCGAGATTCAGTGTGCCACACCGACGGGAACACATGCATGCTGCACAAATAAAACACGTCTGCTTTTGTTGGATTAATAAATTGCACCTTTTGTGAGAAACAAAATGAGGTCATCGTGGATACAATTCTCGCTCACAATAATCTCAGATTGCACAGCAAAGAGCTGTTTGTCGCTGCAAGTTTAAAAAGCGCTTCCTCCAACCGATCAGCAGACTAGATGTTTGCTTACCAAAAGCTTGCGTATTAGAAATATATAATGTCCTGCATTACTACATGGATGCTGTTTGGCGTCAGTCCAACAAAAGTTGTGTACGTGACTCCTGGCACACCTGCATGGACTATAAAACACCGTCACTAGATGGAGATCAGTAAAACATTATCTGCTCCTCAGATAAAAGTCCTTTCATTGATCACAGGCGAGACTGCAGATAAAGGTTTTGCACACAATTGTTCCTTATTCTACTTGAATGAATGAATGAATGACTACCGTCGATCTACAGTGAAACAGTAGAATGAAATTAAATAGTGCTTTTCCTATAAGTTGCAAACGGTACAAATTAAAAGCTAAATTACGCACACCACTCTGTACAAACATAAATGTAAAAATGGAGCCATTTTTCTGTTGCTTCATCAACCTGCAAAACTATTTATTATTTATCCTTTAGCAAACATTTTCTTTAGAATCAGGAGCATTAGGGCGAAAGGTGCATTTTGACAAAATATCTTATTGAAAATGTTTTTTTTTTTTTTAAATTTCAGTACTTAAATTAGAAAAAGTGAAAGTGATGGATTTCAAGTGCTTACTCCTATTCATGTGGATGACATTGGCTTACTGCTAATGGAAAACTCAAGCAGAAAAAAATTTGAATATTACATGAGACCGGTGTAATAAATAAAGCAGGTATATTTTTTTATACTAATATGTTGAGTTATTGCCTAGACTAGACAATCATGCCCTATTCCTGCTTTTAACCAAAGGCAAGTTTATTTGTACAGGAAATCTTAGCAACAAGGCTAGTTAAAGTACCTTACATACATAACATAATAAGCAAACGCTCATCAAAAGTTGCAATCCAGACTAGAACGATTGATCTTCCATTTGTTAAAGATGACTCTTTGTAGACCAGGATTTTTCTTTTGCTTTGATTTAAAGGAACTCAGTGTTTCAGCATTTTTGTAGTTGTCTGAAAGTTTGCGGGGCATACAATCGGAGTGCTGCTTCTCCATGTTTGGTTCTGGTTCTGGTGATGCAGAGCAGAACCAGAAGACCTATGAGGTCAGGAAGGTTGATACAACAACAGCATGTCTCTAATGTGTTCTTGGTGCCGAGCCTTTCAGTGATTTGTAAACTAACAGAAGTATTTTATAGTCTATTCTCTGAGCTACAGGGAACCAGTGGAGGACTTTAGAACTGGGGTGATGTGCTCTGTCTTCCTGGTTTTAATGAGATCAGCTGTCTGATTGACCTTTTGGCAGAGCTGTGAAGACACTGTTGCAGTAATCAGTGTGACTAAAGGTAAACGCCTGGATGAGTTTCTCTAGATCTCGTTGCGACATTAGTCCTTTCATCCTAGAAATGTCCTTTAAGTGATAGAAGGCCAACTTTGTTTACGTGTTTCTGAAAGTTCAGTTCTGAATCCATCACTACACCCAGATTTCCAACCTAATCCGTAGTTTCTGGAGCTGACTCTTCATTGTTTCTCTTTAGATTTCCAAAGATAATAACTTCAGTTTTTTTTTGTTCAGTTGGAAAAAGTTGTAGCATATCCCTGCATGGATTTTATTTAATTTTTTTACCTCAGCATCTGTTCAGTTCATGGATAGGTTCATAGTCGCCTGTTGACATTATAATGTAGAGCTGTGTATCATCCACATAATGATGGTAACTTTATAATCTGAGCTAGCAGGACTGTGTGGATATTAAATAAGAGGGTCCCAGGTTTGAACCTTGTGGTACTCCACATGTGACTTTGACCCATTCCAATGAAAGGTTCACTGTTGTCACTAAGAAGTCCCTGTTCTTTAGTCAAGAATCCAGTCAGATACTGTAGCAGAGAGTCCGACCCAACACTCCACTCGCTTTAATGGGCAACAGTGTTGAATTCTGCACTCAAGTCCAACAGTACCAGCGCCATGGATCATAAGTGTCATCAACTATTGTATTTATATCTGGTTATATTTATGTCTTATTGTAGTTTAAAAAATACAATTAAAAAAGTGCAACCTTTTAAGGTAAAGCCAAAAGTACAGGGATATTAAAACAAAGGAAATTTTGTTTTGCCGTTTTTTGTTTTCATACAAGTCATCAAGATTAGCCTTGTGCTATCTTAGTATTTAGCTTTTTTTTTTTTTTTATCCATACTTAAAGAGACGCTATGATGTAAAATCAACTTTTTGAGCTTTACGTCAAAAATCCTGGAAGCTTGGAAACAACTTGTGTCGCCTGTCAAAAACAACATCTGGAAAGCACAATTTAAAAAACCCAAACCTGGTCTGTTGGTCTAAAATATTTGTACTTTTTATCTGCATTAATCATCCTTAAGCCTACAGTCTTCAGTCTTTCTTTTTTTATTATTTAATTAAACAAAGATAATGGCATTAAATAATTTACAGTTTGAATTTGCTGATTTGTGCCTTTCCACCCTCTCTCCCTCTGCCTCTCTCTCTCATTAGTAAATAGGATTGTTGGATTGTTTACAACAGGGTATACGGTTAGTCAAAGGCCACAGGTTTAGATTTCTGTTGCCTGTGGGTAAAAAAAAAAACAAGTAAAAGGTATATTTAGTGAGTTAAAGTTTCTGCACTGGTGTCCAGAGCTCAGCAGCACTGCCAAAGATTAATAGAGTCTTGGCTTATCTCATTTTCCTATGTGCACAGCGCGGAGTACCCTGACCTGCGCAAACACAACAACTGCATGGCCAGCAGCCTGACACCGGCCATCTACGCCAAGCTGTGCGATAAGGCCACGCCCAACGGTTACACGCTGGACCAGGCCATCCAGACGGGTGTGGACAACCCGGGCCACCCCTTCATCAAAACCGTTGGCCTGGTAGCAGGAGACGAGGAGTCCTATGAGGTCAGACACAACTCCTGGACCGGGGCGCGGCTTTAAGCAAACTAAATCCACCTCCTTTAACTACAGCTGGTGCATTTGTTGAAATCTGTTTTCGGTACATACTGACACTTTTAATGCAAAGTTGACACTTTTAATGCAGCCTTTAATGCAACTTTGCCTTAAAAATATCACTATTTACTCTTGACAACAGTTGTAGACATTCATGAAGACTCCTTCATGTTCATGACAGTGTGTCATGTGAGTCTTATACACACCTCCTCATAAGAAGGGTTATCTGATTTTCCTCTGTTTTCATTGTTGGCAAATATGAACACAATTCGTGATGGCAAAGATACTTTGACAAAAAGAAACCCTTCTGCGCCGACCAAATAAAACTTGTTCAATGGCAGATTATTACGCTCATAACATGGGAAAAATGTCTTGTAATAAGTGAATTTATTACAAGACATTGTAAGTACTCTTTCATTGATATTAAGGAATTATTTACTTAAATGAGCTCTTATATCTTGCTGAAAAGTTACTTGTACGTTAGTTTTTCTTATTTCAATTGTACTAAGATATTTGCACTATAAACTAGACCAAAATTACTTGGTAAGACTTTATGTTTTTGCAGTGCGGAGGCGCTAGGACAGTTCACCAGCGGCTCACTTTTTTGTGTTTAAAAATTGTTAAAAGTTACAAAAATTCAGAGGCTTGTGAGCAGATGACATAAGTTCAATATGTCAGCTATAAAGCCTAGCTTAAGCAGTCTTTGCTGTCATTGTTACTGGTGTATAAAAACACTATTTAAAATAAACGAAACAACGTCTAGACTGGTGGGGGAGGCAAGGAATGCCCTGTGGCCCTCCAGGCTGATAAGACAGTGGGAGAAACCCTGCAGGCGACATCAATAAAAATTGACGTTGCTTTCATCTCCCTTACGAAACAAACTTTTAGGTTACATGAAAAATAATTGCAGATCTAAATCTGAAATAATCTTGGGTTTAACTGAATGTGTTTCCGTTTAGGTGTTTGCAGAACTCTTGGATCCTGTCATCAAAGAGAGGCACAATGGCTACGATCCCCGTACAATGAAACACCCCACTGACCTGAATGCCAGCAAGGTACTTCAGCTCTATTGTACTGACTCAGCAGTCAGGTCAGATTTTTGGTTTTACCTCATTTTAGGGGAAACTCCTTTAATTCTTTCTCTTTTTTTCCCATTTCCTGAACCCAACTGGCACCATCTTGGATGATATTAGTTTCTTACTTTAAAAAGGAATTGAATTGCTTGTTTATTTGCTATTTTTAATGTATTTCTAGTATTGTGTAAAATAGGCTTAAATGGTTAAATGAAAAATCTGCAGAATGTGGCAATTTTTTGTATCCACTTAATCATCAAAATAATTGATAGAATAATAGATGAGGGGTGGACAATTATCATATTGTTTATTATTTATTGTGACAATTTTCTTGACATGATAAGCATTTTGATTTATCGTTGTCTCAATATGTTTTTATGAAATTATGTCTGTTTTTCTGTCAGGATTGTTGTTTTTACTATTTTCTCCACTGTTTGCTCAACAAGAGCATCAATGAATTTGAAAATATGATTAATTGCAGTCCCTGTGTGCAGTTTAGTGACATAAATCCCCTCTTTATGTGACTGGTGTCCTAAAGAATCATCTTTGATTTAATTTCCTTTTGGGATCAATAAAGTATTTTTGAATTTGAGTTTGACGGCACGTTTTTTAAGTGCAGCATTTTGTGTTTGTCGGGTTACGATTGCTGTTCATCCACAGCCATCCAGTTACCTAAGAAGAAATAACTAGTTCTTTATGTTCACGTTTATCGTTTGTCACAATGTTGTGATAAAACTGTAAGTCCATATCGCCCACCCCTGTAACCGATTTACTAAAAATAATTGTCCATTGCAGCCCTAATCGACGAACTTCTCTAAACATTTCAGATCCAGTCCGGTGTTTTCGATGAGCGCTACGTGCTGTCGTCCAGGGTGAGGACCGGCCGCAGCATCCGGGGCCTGAGCCTGCCCCCCGCCTGCACCCGGGCGGAGCGCCGAGAGGTGGAACGGGTGGTGGTGGACGCCCTGTCTGGGCTGAAGGAAGACCTGACCGGAAAATACTACAGTCTTACTCTGATGACGGAGCAGGAGCAACAGCAGCTCATTGATGTAAGTGATACATGTTTAATATCAGAAACAACAACTGTCTGGGCAAACAATCGTTTTAACTCTTCTGCATGTTGGTAAAGTGGCGTAGGTCGCCATTTTTACAACTTCTTCGGAATGCTGAGTAACTTGGGTTCTTGAAAAAGAATTCCAGATCAGGTATCTGTGACTATGTGCAGATCTAGTTAGTCTAATTTTACGCTTTGTCATCTGAGCAACATCATGCTTTATTATTTATTTTACAGTATTGTTAGAATTTCTAATTGTCTGAACCATTTTATTTTTTAAATATTTGACCAAGGTAGTGAACCTATTGTCTTTGTTCGTTTCAGTTTCTTTATTATTTATTTTTCATTGGCTGTATTACCTCTAACTGCACCAACTGAACAAATTAAACTTGTTTTAACATGTTTTACCAAGCTTATGAAGCTATCGGTGTATTTAACTGAGCTGTGCTGGTGCAGCGTTATCAGATAAATTTATAGTTCGGTCCATTTATGTCTGTTTAAAAAGAACCATTTTAAGTCAATTCAGATGTTTTTTCTGTATCGGATCGATATCGGCTGATACCAAACCTCACATATCGATATCGGAAGTGAAAAAAGTGGGTCGGTACATCCCTAATAAAATCCAAATAGTATCAACTGTTAGGTTATATTACAAGAAATTTTCAACGTTAAAACTTACATTTTGTATTAAATATCCAAATATGTTAGAAAAACAAAATTGCCCATTAATACTTTGCAGATGTTTTTATGGTTTTAATATTTCTATATGATTCTATTTCGCACATTTATGATCAACTGATGAAAGATTGTTGGATTGTATTATATTGTTTTCTATACTATTTGGGTAGAGGCTATATATAAGCCCTTTGGGCTTTTCCCTCTTCCTGCACTATTATTATTAGTTTTATCTTTGATCTGTACTTTAAATGTGCAAAACAAACTGAGCTAAGCTAATCACAGGCTTTCATAGCTTGGTAACCTAACATTTCTTATTCAATGCAAAACCTACACTACATGTGATTCATTCAAAAATATAATACTTTCATATTCTTTATATTTTCAAACTCTAAAATATGACAGTATTGGGTATCTGTGACCATGTGCAGATACCCCATACACATGAGTATCTGCACCCATGGTACTTTAAATAGCATTTAACTTTAAATAGTATTTAAGGTACCATTTGAAAATGAAGAATTTCTTGTTCTGCTCATTTTAGAACTATTGTTTACAGCTTCAAAATATTCATTCTAGTAAAAAAAAAAAAAGATTTTCCAATGTGATAAAACTTTCAGAATAAACCACAAAAGAATATAAATAAAAAAGAAAACTAGGCTTAAAATATTAAATTTTGTCCCTTTTGGCCTTCCATATAGTCACCTTCCTCAAACAGTAACTTCTAGCAATAAAGAGGCCTTTTTTGTTTGTTTGTTGTTTTTTTGTCAAAATTATTTCTGGGGAAAAAATGACTTAGGCCATTATCTTAGGAAGGTGATGATATGTGTTATAGGGTTAATATGGTTTATAGGTTTCCTAACAGTAAAAAAAAACTTTGTCCAGTCTAAGTTTTGTATAAAAAATATTTTTGTGTGTATTTATCAGGATCACTTCCTGTTCGACAAACCTGTGTCACCACTCCTGACCTGCGCCGGCATGGCCCGTGATTGGCCCGACGGCCGCGGTATTTGGTAAGCAGAAAATGTAAATATTCAGCCCGTCAGGCCAATTGCATTTGTCGTGTTGGTTGTGCTCTGATGGGACTTTTCAACTTAGCGATGATTCATTTTAAATAATCTTTGGGTGAACTTTGCCTCGGCGTTTCTGCTGCTCTTTTGTGTTTTGCTGAGCTGAGGTGAAAACGAGACGAGCAGCGTTTCAGATCGGCCCCAGGAATAACCCCAATGTGCCTGACTTCCTCCATGTTTGTTTCCTGTGTAAAGCCTATCAGTCACTCCTCCTCTTAATAATGCAACCTTCACCTCATCATCTCCTCTTTCAGCTGAACTAGAAGCTGTTTTTTTCCCTCCCTCTGGCTCTTCTCTTGTTTCTGTTACTCCCTTTATTCTGTGATCTACTTTTCCTCTCCTCTTTGTTTCGCTCTGTCTTAGCTGGCCTTTCCTCCCTTGACGCAGACTCCGCCCTCTATTAAAAAAAAAAGAGAGTGGTTTGAGGGGAAAAAATGGATTTTGTTGCTTTAAAATGTGAAACTTACTCATGCTAACAGATCGTCATCGCGACGGGGTTCATACAGGTGCTTGAAATCCTTGAAAATGCTTGAATTTAGTTTAGGTGTCTTCAAGGTTTGGAAAGTACCTCGAAGTATAAAGTCATTGAAAACGTTTGATATTCACACAGCATGATTTTGTAATAAAGTTCAATCTAACGTTTGATTAAAAACCTAAATTTGGAAAACGCTGTTTACAGTTGAAACCAGATATTTTCATACATCTAATAAAAACACAGTTGAATCAGACTAAACTTTTCTCGTTTTAGGTCAGTTAAAATTACTAAAATTGTTTCTATTTGCTAAATGCCAGAAAACAGTTTTTAGTTTTTTGGGGGGTTTGTAACTTTCTCCATATATTGTGTTTAAGCGTTTCATTTGAGCAGGAATGTCATTTGCCTTTAAGATTTGTTTGGGCTGTTTCAATGGAATGAATATTTATTATTCCTAATGACTTAACAAATTATTGATCTGTTTAATTGAAATAACATATTCTAATTTTAAACAAAGTTATTAAAACTGGGAACTTTTCTATTAAATTAGAGTTTTGTTCTTGAACCAATCAGGTGTGTAGCATATGTGTGTGTTAAACACACTTCAAAACATGACATTTTTTTACGTTTCAGATTACATAGAATACTATGAAAATAGACTAATAGAAAATAATAAATTCTATCATATAATAATGAATTGAAACCATGTTTTTGAAACCATTTGTACTGTTTTGAACTCCAAAGTGTGATCCTCAAAACGTTTAAAGCTTGAATTTTACTGTGGGGAAAAATATACAAACCCCATTGTGAAGACTTAGCAGAAGAAGCATCACTGTCATCAGCAAATACTAACCGAGACTAATATTCAGTCTGAGCCTCAATTTTGGACTAATACACCACATGAATAAGAATAAAATTGGTGAAAAACGGATTATTTTACTTTAAAACTTGTATGTTTGTTTTTGGCCCAAAAAGATGAAACATTTATTACCCAACAGATTTCTGGCAACCACAAGGCCGACATTTGTCAGAAATGTACATCCGGCTGTTAATCGTCATTCGTGTCATTTCAATTTTTTTGGCTTTATTATTAGAGAACAAATGGCATCGTTAGATTTACAGAATAAAAGAAACTTTCACCATGTCAAATTTATTATGAATTTCTTTTTAAAGCTGCTAAATATTTCAAAGTGTTGTCGTCGTCGTCACAATGTCAGTGCTGTTAAAATACACCCGGGGAGCAAAATCCAGTAGAATATTTAAAGCTCCATCCATTCAGATCCTGCATGCTTTATCCGTCCTCGATGACGACACCAGATGTAGATGTTTAATGGTGCTAAAAAAAAAAAAAAAGCTTCATCACTAAAAGCCCAAATTGAAATTAAATTCATGCTGACATTCGCTGTGTTTCCATTACAAATGTGCAAAAAACCTTGTCGTTATTCCGAAAAGTTTGAAAAAACACAATATCACACTTACGGTGTTTCCATTAAAGAACAAGGTTACTCAAAATGGGCGTGTTTCCATTAAGCAAACTTATTTCCAAAGTGTCAAATTGAGCAATGATATGACTCCTGAGTGCGTGTGAACAGTTAATCGACACTTTGTGTCTGTGCACCTGAAAAGAACAGATGGTGCTACAATACCATGCATCCAAGCTGTTTATGAAGTAATAAACCTCCCTGTGTGCAGGCACAACAATGAGAAGACCTTTTTGATTTGGATCAATGAGGAGGATCACACCAGAGTGATCTCCATGGAGAAGGGAGGCAACATGAAAAGGGTCTTTGAGAGATTCTGCAGAGGCCTCAAGGAGGTAAGACGTGCTCGCAGTTGAGACTGGATACTTCCTGATTACTTAAAGGGACAGTGTTATGTGTTTTCCAGGCATATAGGGCCATTTTATAGCACAATCAAGTAACTGTCAGTTGTTTTAAATATAGCAAATATGACTTAAAAGAAAATTTACTTCCTTATTTAACGCCTTGAAATTGGGCCTCTGTCTCTTTAAAAACTTCCATTCTTTCTGAAACTCCACCTTCAAGAAGTCATCACAACATTGCTCCTCTAACACGTTAACAATGTTTTTACCAGTGAAGCGCTGAGAAGTAGCTCCTATAATGAGCTCAGCAGATTCTCAGTTCCACCAGGTGTTTGCTAATTGCTGCTGGCTAGTCTGAAGGAGCTGAGTGGGGGAGTGACGGCTCTCTAAGGCGGAAGCTTGGTTGCTTGGAATCTGCAGCTCAGAGGAGAAGCTTCGTCCTCGAAGGCAGAGCTAGGTCTCCCCAGGGTGTTTTACACAGCTCAGTGGTTACCATGGAGATTAAAGTGTTTCTCAAACATGAATGAAAGAATCAAAGCAACACTCCAGGTATGTTTTTGATGAGGGAATAACATTATAACATGATGTAAAACTTAAAAAAGTCAATTTCACATAATACTGCCCCTTTAAGAAGTTGAGGGAAGACGGAAAGTAAGCAGCTATTCTGGTCGATATTTGTCAGTGTGATGCTAAGTGGCTCTGTGGCAACTTGATATGCAGCCCAGAACTGACTGCTCTGCATTATCTAGTATAGATGTGCTTATATTGTTATTGTTGGCTGTTTCTGCTGCTAGACGGCTTTCTAAACTCAATGCGGGGCCGTTAGTGTTGTCTAAAAATAGGAAGACGTCCTCCTGCTTCCAAAATAAAGCATGTTGGCAGACGTACAGGACACACCGCCCACACATGGTCATATGAATATAAGTTATTTCCTAGTCGACGAGTAAAGCAAAAATACCACAGCTCTCTCCAACACGTTTGATGTCTCACTCCCACTTTCACAATCATACAAGGATTTTTTTTTAATGTGTGTGTGTGTGCGTGTCATGGATGGTTTGTAGAAAAAATGTAAAAATAAAATGCTGTTGAGTTAAACTCCTCCTTCCTCCCTCCACTTCCCTCAGGTGGAGCGGCTGATCCAGGAGAGAGGCTGGGAGTTCATGTGGAACGAGAGGCTCGGCTACATCCTGACGTGCCCCTCCAACCTGGGGACTGGACTCAGGGCCGGCGTCCACGTTAAGCTGCCCCGACTAAGCAAGGTAACACACGAGCTGAAGCAGAGCCTGACGAGAAACACACAACTTTACATGGGTTTGGTCACGAGGAGCAGCCGGAGCTGCGTGTGCATTGCAAAATGTGTCTGAAAAAATACAATTTTGCAGTTGTTGTGTTTCTGTTAAATGAGTCATGTAGAAATCACGTGTGAATTCTATAAGTTATTAACTCGATAAGTTATTAAAAATCATGGCAGCGACTGATATAAACAGTTGCATGAGATATATTTGGAATTCATCCATGGCGTTAGCGCTCATCATCCAGCAGAGGAGACAGTGACATCTTATTCACGTGTTGGAGCGACAAGCAGAAGAGTTTTGAATTCAACACATTAATAATACACAACGTTTTATGAACGGTGAGAGCTCTGGTGGAACCAGCTGCATATTGTCTGGAAAAAACAAAAACAAACCATCACCCTCCACCCACTTCCTGTCGTCTTCTTTGTCGTTTCCAGTAGCAGTAACGCTCACGTTGTTGATCACGTGACTCCTGTGATGTGATAAGTGTTTCCATAGTAGGTCCAAAATAGTTCAAACTTCGTCAGAATGGCTGTAGAGCGTCTTTGACCCGGAACTTTCTGTATTTACATCTGGACCAATCCAAAAAATCCAACAGTTTATGATGAGATGCTTTTCAAACCTTTTATGCTAATTGTTTTCTTTGTTTTATAACACACTGTTACCAAATGGCAGTAAAATGGATAAAGTCATCCAGCAGATTCCTGGTGATTTGTGTCTTATCAGCGTCCAGGCTGACTCCTTTCTTTTTTGCCGAACAGGATCCACGCTTCAGTAAAATCCTGGACAACCTGCGCCTGCAGAAGCGCGGGACGGGCGGCGTGGACACGGCGGCTGTAGGCGGTGTGTTTGACATCTCCAACCTGGACCGCCTGGGACAGTCTGAGGTAGGGACAAACCATAGCATGTGGCGGATTACATCCATACGTCCAAGTGTTTCACTAAAGTTTCCTATCTGTTAATAACAAAAGCGTTCAGTTGATGCAAATTAGAGTTTGTCGTCTTGAACTATTTTTGTTTATGAGAAGGGTTGAAAAGCCGGTGACAAAATCATTTCCAGGTAATTTGTTGCTTTTCTTTTTTAAATATGTGAAAGCTCACTGTTCAAATTCAAATTCCACAATACTTTCTTGAGCCCAAACGGAAATAAAATCTTGTTGTAACTCGTATTCATTCAAATTCTTCAAAGATTTGTGGCCTGAGACATAACAGGATTACTTAATACATCCTCCCTACTATGAATTTCACAATAACTGTAAGATGAATAAATCTTACCCCACTCTATCCTTGCAGGCATGCAGGAAAAAGTCTAGTAGTTTCTGACGATTGCGTCAGATCCACTACAAGTTTCTACATTGCTTTATCTATGTAGAAACTTGACATCTGAAAATGATGCGTAACAGAGTTGGCACACAAATTCTCTGACTGCTACCTGTCATCTGTTTTGTTGTTTCCAGAGGTTTTTCTGAGCTATGGCACTTATAGGTCCTTACTATTAAATGTACTCATCATCAATGATTTATTTTAATAGTTATTGATGATTTGTGCCTTTATTTAAATTCTGTATGTGAAAATCATGTTGTTTAAGTGTTTATTTCTGTATATGAAATAAGACTATTTTCATTACAGATAATTGTTATGTCCATGTCATGGCCTACACACCAGGGGTGGCCAACCAGACAAAGACCAAGAGCCACATTTTTTACCAAGTTACCGCAAAGAGCCACATCATATGCCATATGCATGGGCACACATGAACATCAACCCATCCCTTCCTCATACTCATACTTTTGCTCAGCCAGATTTATTGTAAATTTCACACACTATTTTAACACTGAAGTGGCGCTGAAGGTTTGAAGCCTTAAAATGCGACAAGGACACCTGACATATAAGGCAGAATGGCTTTCCACTACGTTCAACAAAAAAATATAAACTCTCCCACTCTGTCAAAAACGTCCTGTGTTAATCTTCATATTTTCGTTTTCCTGTGCATTTTTTCCCTGCCATTTTGAGCGCGAAAGGTTTACTCAAATGATTTTACTCTTACTGAAAAACTGCGCACATGCGCATTTGACGAAAATACCGCATTGCACTCAAGCGAAGCGAAACTTGGATATTATAGCGACCCTACAGTATGTGCTAAATCAGTGGTTCTCAAATGGGGGTACGTGTACCCCTGGGGGTACGTGGAGGTACTGCAGGGGGTACGTGAAGCTTTTCAAAATATCTTTAAAAAATCAATAGGCTCCTCATAATAAGTCTTGGGAAAAATTATTTTGTAAAACGTTCGAAAATATATAAATGTGTGTTCATGCACTGAATTTTATATTCAGTATTTAGTTTCAATATCCTTTAAAATAAAACGGTTTGACTGGTTTTATACCTTCCTGGTGGTCACCGTCTTCTGTTTTTCTTTTTTGTTTAACCATGCAATGTTTGCAATATGGATGTATTTATCAGGTTCACTGATATAAGTTGTTTGGCTTTAATAAACCAGACAGTGATTTTACAGTACTGTACCTCTTTTTAATTCCAAAAATGTTTTGCCCGTGTCAGGGGGTACTTGACTAAAAATATATTTTTAAGGGGGTACATCACTGAAAAAAGTTTGAGAACCACTGTGCTAAATGTTACTGGATGTTACGCTGTTTAGAGATTAAAATGGTGATGAGAGAGCGAGGGGGCGGGGGAGTGAGAGTGAGAGTGAGGGGTGAGCGGAGGTTTGTGTGAGAGCAGATGGCAAACGACTGGAAAGAGTAAGGCTGCGAGAGAAACAAAGACTGTTTTTTGTTTGTGTTGTTTTTGCGTGGTTACGGCCAACAGTTATGGCGTGCTGCTGTTGTCGATAATTGACAGTTCATTTGACTACTTTTCGTCATTATTGCACGTCTGGCAGAATGCGACTATATGACCGGAAGAGCCGCATGGAACCGGTCAAGGAGCCGCATGCGGCTCGAGAGCCGCGGGTTGGCCATCCCTGGCCTACACAGTCATAGGAAGGACTCAAAATGTGTGTGTGTACATATATAGTACAGACCAAAAGTTTAGACACACCTTCTAATTCAATGGGTTTTCTTTATTTTCATGACTATTGCTAAGGCAAGAAATCCCAGTTATTAACCTGACAGGGCAGGTTGACCTATGAAGTGAAAACCATTTCAGGTGACGACCTCTTGAAGCTCATCAAGAAAATGCAGAGTGTGTGCAAAGCAGTAATCACAGCAAAAGGTTGCTACTTTGAAGAAACTAGAATATAAGGGCTATTTTCAGTTGTTTTACACTTTTTTGTTTAGTGCATATTTCCACATGTGTTATTCATAGTTTTGATACCTTCAGTGTGAATCTACAATGTCAATAGTCATGAAAATAAAGGAAACTCATTGAATTACAAGGTGTGTCCAAACGTTTGGTCTGTACTGTGTATTTTAAATATATATATATATATATATATATATATATATATATATATATATATTTAAAATCAGAGTGTCCATGCATCCTTAAAAAGTCTTAATTTTATGAAAGGCCTTGAAATGGCTTAAATTCATTTTTAAAAAGTAAATTGGTCTTAAATACGTTATTCACAAGTCTTAAATTTAGTTTTGGCAGAACTGTTTAATCTAAAATATTCTATGTAGCGTTTTGTCACGGAATCGCACGCAGACATCTTCATTGTGTTCTTTGTCTGAAGGTGGTTTAGGCTACTGCTAGCTAGCTGCTAATATGCCCCAATATGGTAGCATTTTCCTGCCTAGCATGGCGAAGTTCAAAGATGTTCTCCGTTGGCTCACTTCTGTTGCCAACGCAACCTTCATTGTACATTTGTTGTGACATCCGTAACGGTCTTAAAACAGTCTTAAATTTGAGTTGGTGAATTTGAGTCTTGAATTAAAATGTTTAATGACTTTCTTGCTCGGCAAATCAAATAGCCATCAAATTAGTTGCCGGTTCTCAATACTTAGTTCAGAAACATTTTGCCATCTTTTTTTTTTTTAATCCAAGGAATAACAGGATCTAAATATGGTGTTTGTGTCCTACTTAGGTCCAGCTGGTGCAGACTGTGATTGATGGCGTCAACTACCTAATTGAGTGTGAGAAGCGGCTGGAGAAAGGCCAGGACATCAAGGTGCCAGCACCCATTAAGCAGTTCAAGTAGACACTGGTCCCTTCACCGCTGCACACAAACCTCCGGGCACACACACACACACACACACACCCAGCCGTGTGCCCATAGATATTTCCAAAAGATATCTATGTTGTCGCCTCATTAATAATTATTATTATTACTCTTACCATCACTATGCTACCTATCTAATCAACCACCCCGTCCCTGCTCCTCAGTATACTCTATAATTTCATCTGTATATGTAATATGAAACCATCTGGCTGATAACATCCCAGAACTTCATCAGACTCAGAACGCTCCGAACTCAGATCGTAATCTTGCTCTGACAGGATAAAAGTGATTTATAGAGTTATGGAAGCTGTGGGGCTGTTTTATTAAAGCAAAAGAAAAATAATCAGCTTCTCTGCATGGCCAAAAAAAAAAAAAAATCAACAACTCTCCCTTTCCCATTACTCCCACCTTTACTCAGCCGCACGTCCTGCACTCTGCCCCCCCGTCACTGCCCTCTCCCTCCTGCGTGGTGATTTCCCTTCCTACCTGGCGCTTGTGTAGTCCCATACATCCGTGCTCCATCTTCCATTGTGGAATGTGTGTACATAGTTTCTTTTCAGACGTTTGATGATTTATTTTGAATGTAGATTTTATGGGGGTTTTTCCAAGCGGAAGGCTGGAGAGACTTTTGTTTTCTCCAGCAAACGTGTTCGTCTGGTTCTAATGTTCCGAACACACACTTGGCCGGGTCGGGCTCCGTACTGTAAGCTCCTGAAGCAATATCGTTTGAGCCATAACAGATTGTCACACTGTCATGCCTTTTATTAAACAAATCATCTATTTAACAGTAGCACCTCTGTTTGTGTCTCATTTCACAAATTTTTTTCTTTTTTTTTTCTGTTAGCTTCTACTGTATATCAGCTTTATGAAATCCGGTGAGGATTTATTTCCAGTAAACAAGGAGCCCGAGCTTTAGGTAACCATGGTGACTAAGCTTTCAGGTCATAATTGTGATTAGCATGGTTCCTTGATGCTGTGTGACCCATCTTTAGTAAAAAAAAAATGTTCACACTGTTCCTATTTTCATACAGACATGTGATCTGATGTTTCTTTCGTTAAATTTTTTAAATTCAAACACTGTATTTTATAAAACTTTTAAAACATTTCTTACAAAACAAAAATCTGAAAAGTGTGGCGTGCATTTGTAGTCTGCTCTCGTGGAAATATTTATCCACTCTCCTTTGCAAAAATAGCTGAAGAACAGTCAAGTCTGGAATGTCTTCTGAACATCAATCTTTGAAGGTATTGCCACAGATTTTCAATCAGATTTACATCTGGGCTTTAACTAAGCCATTTCTGCTCCTGAAACGCAAGTCTCTCTCCTAGTCTCCACTGTTTTACAGCCCTCCAATTCCAACAGGTCTCTGGCAGATTTAAGTTTGCAGTAAAAAAAAAACAACATAATTTTACCATTGTGTTTCTTATGATGAGATGTAATGTTAATGTTTTTGGAGTGACCTAGCTAGAACCTGATATGAATCTGATAATCTATGGAGGAAGCAAAAGATTAAAAATGTAGCTCATCACTAAAGATGAATCATGAATATACTGGTGTCAAGTGTAATGGACAATAGTAGGACCCAGATATTAACAACAAACCAGAAAATGTTCAGTTGTCATTTAATAAATCAAAATGAAACCTAAATGGAACTCAAGAGGTTGTAATGGGGGATCCAGCAGTGAGAGAAGAAAGGGGAGCGTAAATACTATGGAAGAAGTGGAAATGACAAAACGACCAGAAGTGCCAATCACAGGTGAGTGGGCGCAGCTGGGAAAGGGAGCAGGCAGAGGCGAACGAGGAAGTGATGAACACCTGGGAAGGGGAGCAGAACGGCAGGCCAAGGTGAAGCAAAGCAGAGAGAACTTCAGGAGAGAAAAACTAAAATGGGGGAAACAAGTTTAAAGCAGAAATAAATGAACTAACAAAAGGAATAACTGAAATAGCAAGATCCAAGAAAACGAACAAAATCTGAACATAAATGAGAACCAAAAATCCAACGATCAATAGAAATACACAATAAGAAGCAGTTAATGTGAATAAGGGTAAAGAAGGACATAAATGATTTTTGCCATGCCACTTTGTAAATATAATGTAAATAATACAGATAAATTAAAATCCATAGTGGTTTTTTTTATATATATGTCTTTTGAGAGATACACGTCTCCTTTCCTATCAAAAACAAATGTATTTGTTAGACATAATAGTTTTAAATCTTAATCCACCCAAAAATATGAAAAACTCAAGACTTCATTTCATGCTTCTCTGATTAAAGCACCCCTCCTCACGCAGCCAATCTGTTTTCACTTGTTTTTCATCCTTGGACATAGATTTCATCTTCCAGCGCAGCTCCACTGAAATGCTCCGGCCTGCTCACGAAGCCCTTTGATTTGAACGGCGTTTTTCTTTGCGGCGTAGGAAGTCTGTGACGAGAGCTTTGTCCCGTTGCGAACGAACAGATACTTTCTTGTCGCGACAAAACGGCCAACAGATTTCCCAGTGTTTCGGTCTGGCGGCCGACGGGACAACAAGGCTTCCACTGTTGTGAGGAGACACGGCTGAGGCATCAACAGTAGGTGGTGTGAGGCACGAGAGAGCAGTTTCTCTCTCCATTTTTTATTTTTTTTTAAGGGTTTTGGAGGAAAAAAAGGCTCTGATGTCCCAAATACGCCCCAGATTTCCTCCCTCCCTCAGCAGTCGGAGCGTGTCACCACGGTGGACGGCTCATCTTCTCCTTGCTCCAAATATAGAAGAGGAGCAGCACGGTTGTCATGACGACTCCTCTGAGAAGCAGTGGGGCTACTGTGGGGGGTGGGAGCTGTCGATGAGGCTGTGTGGGAACAGGAAGAACATCTCTGCAGTGCAGAAGTGCGTCTTAGGCTCGCCGTGTCTGTCGGCTTCTGTCTCGGCTCTGCAGGTTTACAGTAAACAGCAGCAGGTGCGACAGAAAGGCATCATGGGACCGAAGGATTACCACAGTCCCCTGATCTCCTGCAGGCCTAAAACAATACGATACTGTGTGTAAAGCGCTCCATCACTCTAACGCTGTAGAAACAAGAACTTTTTGCAGCAATATTCGTCCTGCTCATGCCAACGTGTGAAAAAATTTGAACACTTTCTAACCGTTTATTTCAGGGGCTGTATTGTGTAAAATCGGCTATTTTTGAGCTTTGCGTGATGTTGTAATGCTATTCTCTCACCAGAAACATACCTGGAGTGTCGCTGTGATTTTTTTTGTCATGCATGTTTGAGAAATCTTTTAATCTCCATGGCAACCAATCAGCTGTGCAAAACGCCTGCTTGGACCTAGCTCCGCCTTTTGAGGAGCTATCTACGTCCTGCCTTGAATAATAACTATGCCGGAGTTAAAAGCAATAAGGAGAGGAGTAAGAAAGCCTTAAATCTGAAGCAGACGTTTTGTCAGAGAGTGCCATCTGGTGGCTGGTCCATACAATTGCAAAAAGGTTTATAAATCGAAAGCAGTTTCGTCAGGTTTTAATAATCTTCATTCACTTCATTACCAGCAGGTGGGGAAAAAAGCTGTGAGGCGTGTCAACAGAGCATCCAGCGATGATCTTTCAGTCATCTCCAGTCGGTTTTATGTCTCAAATAATCTGGAGTCTCTCGTCTTGAAGTGAACGAGATGATTGGAAAACGTTCAGGGCAGCTGACATCTGGATTTCCTGCCCGATACCCAGAAACCGACAATACTTAGAGAAGAAAATTCACTTCAGTTTATTAGTGTGAATGCTGTAAATCTCTACTTAGATCAAATACATTTTTAATCATAATTTGTTTTATAATAAAATCTGATTTGCTTTTCAATCATTTATATGTTATATAAGTTGAAATCATTTACTGAAATGTTCTATGCCTTGTTCATCAAGATGTTTTGCTCCTCAAGCTAAGGTAGCAGAGCGATATGGAAAAGTTTTCATCCAAGCACTTCCATTTTAGCTCTCACAGTTATTATTATTATTATTATTATTATTATTATTATTATTATTATTATTATTAATGAGCTGCTGGAGAACGTCTGCTCACACTGTTCATTAATGTTCTCAAGCACAAGACTCTTCTTGTTCCAATTAGGTTGGTTCTGTAGGAACTCTGAATTTAATTTAGATGTATCCTATTAAAAGGGGTAGAATAGAAGTTAGTGCAACTAATCTCAGGTTTGTATTGGGAAAAAAGCTCTGAGCCGTCTATAGTTTTCCTTTCACTTCTCAGGTACTTTACCTAAAAGCAGCATTCAGCTTCTCTGCACCACAAATCTGGAACAAACTTATAGAAAACAGCTGAAACACTGAGTTCATTCAAAACAAGGCTAAAAAAAATCCCGATCTGTTTGGAGCTGGTTTTGGTTTATAATTAATGGAACGTTGATCAACATATTTGATGTATATTTGCTTGATGATTTTGATGATGGTGTTTGACAAAATGCAATATTAATTGCCCGTTTCATAATTCCTGTATTATCTTTTTGTAGTTGCTGAAATGTGCTAAACAAATAAACTTGAAGAAAAAAAATCCTCTTTAAATGCGTTTAAATGGTGACAAAATGTGAAGCAGTTCAAGGGCTGAGAACGCCGCTGCAAAGCACTGCAGTGCATTCCCATGAACTGGGTGGTTATACTGGCAGCCTCCATGATTCCCAATTTAACACAGATTACGGCTCACAATGCGGCTTTATCAACCCGGGAGTTGAGCCACGTCATTTTGTCTCTGTCAGTCGTAAAGAAAACATTTGAGCAGTTTGTGAATAACCCAAAATTTCAAGTGAAGCATTAACGTCTTAATTTCCGCGTGTAATACGGACTTTTGTCCGACCCCGATTGGCCCACGCGCGTCGACGCTCGATTTCCCGAAATTTCATTGGTCAGTCAGAGCTGAGCGACGCAGCGAATCGGCCAATGGGAGGCTGCCACACTATGATTACGGGACGAGGCCGTGCTGCTTGTGAGCATCTTCACCTCCTCCTCCTTCGTCCCTTTCTCTTTCAGTCTCGGCCCTGCTCTGAGTGTCCTGCGGCTTTTTGGAGAGCTGAAGACGGGCCGGCCACGACTCGCGTCTGCAACCCGAACTTTTTGTGTCATTGAGGCCAAGAGACTCTTAGCCTTCTCGGTGTGCCATGTTGAGGCTGATATTTTTGGCCGCTCTCGCCGGACTCAGCCGGGCCAGTGATGTGCTGGAGTTCACGGACGACGATTTCGAAAGCAGGATTGGGGACCACGAGCTCCTTCTCGTGGAGTTCTTTGCACCCTGGTGAGTTTCTGCAGGTTTCGTTCAGGGTGTCGGAACGTTCTCTGTGGTTAGTAAGGGTGAACATTTCTACTGAAAATACGCCGTCGCCTCGCGGTAAAATGGACTCCTCTGTGCAGGAATGTCGACTTAAAAATGTGTTCTGTCTGCGAGCGTTTGAATTGCTCTTATTTATTGGGGTCTATTTATTTTATTCTTATTAGAGTCGAGACTGTCAAAATCCTGCTTGTTGGCTGCAGACCAAATGTTAGCATGTTAGCTAGCGGTGGACGCCTAAGGCTGTACGAATTGCGGTATTTAAATTAAATGACTAATTTGGTGACCATTATAGCTTAATGGAACTTGCGGCTGTTAAAATGTAACATGTTTGCTGATTAAAATCTAGTTTAGGTCTTGTAAATCTCGGTAATACAAGAGAATGAGGCTATAAGGAAGTTGGGGGGGCGTGTCATGTGATAGTTGTAACGCTCTGATTGGTTGGGGAAGTTTTGGTGTCCACCTCTGATTGGTCAACAACATATTTGACGTGTTTCCACGGTGCCAAACTTGAACAAATATATTAAAAATAGGTCAGACTTCATATAAAAAGATTATCTTTAAAAGTAAGGAAAATTTTATATTAAGAAATTGTTAAATAAAAATGTTAATGATGCATTTTTCCGTGGATTCCATTCAAGAAGTGTTTTTCTTTTGTAGAGAAAATCACTTTTGTCACCTTTTTTTCTTATTGTGTCTTATCATTCTTACAGTATATTTTAATTCATTTATTTAAATCAGACACATTCAAGAAGTGTTTTTCTTTTGTAGAGAAAATCACTTTTGTCACCTTTTTTTCTTATTGTGTCTTATCATTCTTACAGTATATTTTAATTCATTTATTTAAATCAGACACCAAGAAATCAGATGCAGCCAATTTATCAATCCTATGTTACTGTTGTTTTATTATTCTTTGCAGTAAACATCTTGAAACAAACTGGACTTTTTATCTTCCCACGTATAGATGAAGAGGGAATTAAACAACATGTTTTATTTCAAATGTATATTTTGTAGGATATTTTTTTTCTATTATGCACCTCTAGATTTATTGTTTAGTCCCAACATTCTTGGTTCAATAAAGTTATTAAAAGTTTTCCACTCAAGCTTTAGGTTGCTAGATGTGAAGCTTTACAGCAATGCTTAATTGTTTTTGTAGGGAAAAAATGAAACGTCAATACAAAAATGTTCTACTCTGAAAATGTGTTTTACAATTATTCCTTAAAAAAGAAAACAAAGAAAAAATAAACTTTCCACGTATCGTTCTATTCAACAAGCTTAGTTAAATCTCCTTATTATGAAGAAGTATCGGGTTTCTTGGACCTTCAGCTCCTTCCCTGCCTCCGATCCGATGTGTAAATCGTCCTCCTGTTTGACTGGTCCATGTCCTCTTTGTCCTTTAGGTGTGGTCACTGTAAACGTCTCGCCCCCGAGTACGAGGCAGCAGCCACGCGTCTGAAAGGCACCGTGTCGCTTGCCAAGGTATTGCGCAACGCAGTTTGACTTTCCAAGCCGTAGTGTCATTTTTCTGTGTTACCAACTGTTTGCTAACGGTTTGCTTGCCACTGTGCAGGTTGACTGCACAGCCAACAGCAACGCATGCAGCAAATACGGCGTCAGTGGCTACCCAACGCTGAAGATCTTCAGGGATGGAGAGGAATCCGGTCCCTACGATGGTCCCAGAACTGCAGGTATTCTACCTTTTTTTTTCTTGTGTATTAGAATATTGCTTTCAATATCGGTATTGATCCCGATATTGAAAAAAATGTTTGACCAACGTAGTTAATCTATTGTTTTTGTCAATTTTTTATTATTTATTTTACATTGGCAGCTTTACTGAACAAATTAAAGTTGCTTTTACATATTTGATCAATCTTGTGAAGCTATTGGTGTATGTAAGTGTGCCGTACTGGTGCAGAGTTTTCAAATACAGTTGTGATTCGGCGCATTTGTCTGTTTTTTAGAAAAATAAACTTTTAAATTTAATTCAGCTCTGTTTTTTGTTTTTGTTTTTTTGCAGTGTTTTCACTCAGGGACCTTGATACAAACATCACATATTTTAGAATTACCTTTGGAAATCCAGAATTGGCTTTATTGGTGAAGATTGTGTGCACAAATTTCCTTTGTCAAATTCTGAAGACGAAGGAAGGTTGTCTTCACTTGCAGCTCACAGATGTTCAGTAGAAATGTTGGAGGAAGTAAAATGGTGAATAAAAGGATGAGTATATCCATCCAGGTTGCCCAAAGAGCAGCCAGGGGTCCGTTTGCGACTCTTTAAGTGATTCTTATGTGGCCCCGAATATTAACTTAAATACCTGAAGTTGTCCCCACTGGTCCATCTGGTATGAAAACATACCCTTTTCTCATAAAGTTGAAATTTTCATCAACAAATTTAAGTCTCAACATCAAAGTCATTTGGTAAAACTCTTATTAGCTATTTTATGCTTCCTATTTATAGAAAGCAAGACAACAAACATCCAGAGTGACACACATCCTCTGGGTGTGTTCTCATCGATAAGAATAAACTGCTTTTTTTTGGGGGGGTGGAAAACATTTGTCATGAACAAAAACCTAAGAAACTGTAGACTTTTTTTTTTTGAGAAGGCAAATGTAAAACCCTTCTGTTTTGGATCTGTGATCATCTACTAATCCATGTTTGGCTGTCATCAACACAGTTATTGCAGTTAAAAAAAATCTTTCATTAAAAATTATTTTTGTCTTTATTGAAGGAGAAAAAACATTTGTGCTCCAAATGGACTTGGTCTGTCACGTAGAATTACAATAAATACAACGGAGCTCGTAGTTCTAAAGCAACGACGATGTGAAAGTTCATGAGGCATAAAAAAAATATTCATGTATTTCATTACAAATGTGGTTTTTATCAGTCCTTTTGGTCATTTTATTGTTGTTTTTTGCCCTGTAAAGACGGGATCGTTAGCTTCCTGAAGAAGCAGGCGGGTCCAGCTTCAGTGGAGCTCAAGACCGAGGGAGACTTTGAGAAGTTCATGGCAGATCAAGACGCCAGCGTGATCGGTAAGGCCTGGCCATGCGTCCGATCCACCCCACACTTAATCGGCCATCTTAATGTTAAAAATGTTTATCCGGAATTTCTCTCAGGTTTCTTCGCTGACGACAAGAGCTCGGAGCAGACCGAGTTCCTGAAGGCCGCCAGCGCCTTGAGGGACGACTACCGCTTCGCCCACACCAACGCCGAGGCCCTGCTCAGCAGCCACGGCGGAGAGTGAGTTCCTGCGTCACGTGTCGGAAAACTGAAGAGGGAGAGGGGGAGTGAAAATGGTTCTGAAGTTTAAAATGAAGCGATATATTTTAGCGAGGATGTATCCTGTGTCTGATCACAGGGGAGTCGTCCTGTTCCGTCCTCCACGTCTCACCAACAAGTTCGAAGACGGCTCCGTGAAATTCAACGAGGACAAATTCACCAGCAATAAAATCAAGAGATTCATCCAGGACAACATGTGAGTGCAACTGACGATCACGTTAGGAATCGATTAATTGGCACATTCTGCAGATTTTTCATTCAAGACTTTTATCCAGCATAAGAAATGCATTAAAAGATGCATTTAAAAAAGTTTTTAAAAAAATTTTAATGAGAAAATATGAATGTGTATTGCCTGAAATGGAGTGTCGTCATTCTTAGTGCACACTTGATCATTTGTAGCAAAAGATGCATTTGCAGCTGAAAACAGACTTCTAACATCAACACATGGGAAGCTCAGGCCTTTCTGCTTAATTTGGCAACAACACAGTGCAGGGCTGAGGTGTTAATTTATTTTTCTAATTAACCAATTAATTATTGGAAACAATTTTAGAATTGCTGTGTTCCCATTAAACAAGAAATGTAGTTGAAATCACACGTGAAGGCAGGAGCAGTCATTAAAAACTTGCCGTGCCATCATCCTTCCTGGTTGTCTTTTCCACCAATAGTAACAGCCGGTGGTTGATCATGAGACTTGTGTGATGCGAACAAAAATGTGTTTTATTGCAGTTTTGTGAAACACAAACCAAAACCACTTCATCTTGGCGACAAAACGTAACAAAAAATGAGTTTTTACGAAATCTGCCTGCTTCCACTGAGCGAATTTATTTTCAAAATGTCACCTTTTAAGGCTGAGAGAAACGCAGCTATTGATAGTTTCCCGTTTCCTCCGTCCTAGCTTTGGAATCTGTCCCCACCTGACAGACGACAACAAAGACCAGCTGAAGGGGAAAGACCTGCTGGTGGCGTACTACGACGTCGACTATGACAAAAACCCCAAAGGCTCCAACTACTGGAGGAACAGGTGGGCGTCTCAGGCGTTCCTCCGCGCCCCGCGCCGACGCGGCTTTCTTCACACACTTCTCCATCTTTCGCCCTTCTCCACCCAGGGTGATGAAGGTGGCCAAGGGCTTCCTGGACCAGGGGAAGAAGCTGAACTTCGCCGTCGCCAACAAGAACCAGTTCAGCCACGACCTGTCCGACTTCGGCATAGACGGCGTCTCCGGGGAGCTGCCCGTCGTCGCCATCCGCACCGCCAAGGGAGACAAATACGTCATGAGCGAGGAGTTCTCGTCAGTGCACCAAGCTTTACTTTAATATCTTTTTTTTTTTTTTTTTTGTTCCTTTGGTATTTTTCCCCTGATATCTCGTTTTTGTCACCTGCAGCCGAGACGGAAAGGCTCTGGAGCGCTTCCTGCAGGACTACTTTGACGGGAAGTTGAAGCGCTACCTCAAGTCAGAGGCAGTCCCTGAAACCAACGACGGGCCCGTTAAGGTGAGGGATTCCTGGATTGGCTGCTTGACAATGTCAACATTGTTTCCTCTGACTGTAAGGAATGGAAAATATGGATTTAAAAAAAACAAATCTCCTTTTTAAAAAAAGTACAAATGTCAAATTTTTAGAAATGTATTCTAACTTATTTGTAATAATGAAAAATACTGTGGATAACCCTTAGCATCTTCAGCATGACTGTAGTGGATAAATGGTGTCTTCAGTCAGAGGCTTCTTCAAATTTGCTGTGACATAGACTGCTGCAGGAGAACATTTCTGCCCACAGTCATCAGGATCTACAGCAGCTCTCTGAAGAATCTTGAATTAATGAGTTCCATTTAATTTCCCTTTGGGGTCAATGAAGTATTTCTAAGTTTTATTTTCCATTTGTAATCTTTTCTGCAAATTGATCTCAATTCAAAGTCCAAATAAATATAAGCTGTAAAGTAAGATGGTGAGCTGATCCTGCTCTAAACAACAGAAGGCCAAAGAGTGCAATGGGGGGGGGGGGGGAATACTGATTTTCCAAAAGAGTAAATCTTCCTAGACTGCAAATTTTGATTAATGACTTGATAATTGATTCATTACCCATCTCTAGTGGCCTTGTCTGTCTGCTTGGTTTTCTTTAAATAATCAAACAAGTACAAAACTCTGACAATTAAAGATTTTTTGGCACTGTTTTTTTTTTTCTTTGACTGTAAGTAAATAAATGACAAATATTTTTTAAACCTTTCTGCCCAGGCTGGTTATCAATGTGTGGGAACATTTGGAGAGAAGAGTCTGTAGTTGGATCAGTTGGACTGTAAGAGTTTCCTGTTTTAGTTTGTGGCTCTGTTGGTTAAACAGATTTTATTTATTTTTATCAGTCATGATTCCTGCAACACACAAGATGTTCTTCCCAAGTTTAGTTGTCAAGCAAAACTTCCTAGTAGAGATTGGAGTTATTTAAAGTTTAAAATGTTTGCAGCGCTTCCGTTTTTAGTTTTTCTTCCTGCAGTAACTGCTTCCACACTGAAGAGTGGGGATGTTGGGATCTTGGTTGTAGTTCATCCACTGGTCAGAAAACGGAGATCGGAGCCGGTCCAGGTGGAACTGTGCTGGCTCTGTGCTGGTTCCGGTCAGCGGCAGACTAAGTGCAGGTTTGGACTGAGCCCGTTGCCTCTGTGTCTCCAGGTTCTGGTGGCTGAGAACTTTGACTCCATCGTCAACGACGACAGCAAAGACGTCCTCATCGAGTTCTACGCGCCGTGGTGCGGCCACTGCAAGAACCTGGAGCCTAAATACAAGGAGCTGGGAGAGAAGGTAGGATCCTTTCTTTTTTCAATTTTTCTTGGTCATGCTCATACGTTTTAGTTTTCTTGCTTTTTTTAAAATCAGATTACCAGTAAAATGACTAATTTCATCAACTTTGTTGGCTCTTGTTGAATGCCAGTGCTCTGTAATTTGTCCTCATTTTGCTGTACTCTCACACTGAACTTCTCATAACCAAGCATGACATTAATAATATGAGTTTCTGGTGTTGGTGTAAACATGGAGGTGAGCGGCGGCTGTGAAGAGAATCGCTCCATTGCCGACTCGGTCGATCTTGAACTTGTTAATATGCCAGAAAAACCTCGTTTCACTTGTTACAAATAGAACATGGAGCTGCTTCAACATGTTTTATTTATAATTTGTTGTGCACATGTAGGCCTGTCATGATAACAAACTATCTTCGATAAATTGTCCGAGAATTTATTGCGATAAGCGATATTATTGTTTTAAGGCCATTGTCTTTTAAAGAATCTGCTGACTGGACCCACAATGCACCAGCAACCAGACTTGTGTGTTTTTTGTTGTTTTTTTTGAGTGGGGAAAATAGAAACATTTAAAGCAATTTTATTTTCCTTTTTTTTTTTTTCTTATGCTAAGACTCTTATTGTGAAGGTTTAGGGGAAGTTCTGGCTAGCTTAATTTGCAACACTGATGGTTTTAATTGAAGTGGCAACATTTTTCAGTCAAAACGGGCTGTTTCCCAACACAGACCAAAGAGTGCCAAGTTAAACTCTCTCACAGCAGATCACTGTGAAGATCAAAACTTGGCAGCGCCTAACACTCGGTGCTGTTTTGTTGAAATATTCCTGCTTTACTGTTTGAGACAAAACACGTTCAAAACTTTGAGTGTAGTTTGAATATCACAGTTAATATCCATCGTTTTGTTTTCCTCTTGAACTGATCTTAACGGGTCGTTTCTCGTTCTGCAGCTGGCTGACGATCCCAATGTGGTTATTGCCAAAATGGACGCCACAGCTAACGACGTGCCGTCTCCATATGAAGTCAGCGGGTACGTCCTCTGGGGTTTTTTTGTTTTGTTTTTTTTTTCTCCTTATGACTTCCTTGTTTGAAGAATTAACAATTGTATTTTAATTTCATGATATTACTTTTTTTTTCTCTCTCCCCAGATTCCCCACAATCTACTTTTCCCCTGCTGGACGCAAAATGAGCCCAAAGAGATACGAGGTGAGTCGCAGACTACCTGCTGGTTGTAACGCCTCTGGGGGTCAACAGTTAGCCACAGCTATAAATGCTAACGTGTTGGCAGTTGGTACTTTGTCCCTATCAAATAAAGAGAAAATCCTGCCGTTGTCTGTTGTGCAGGGAGGTCGAGAGGTGAGCGACTTCATTTCCTACCTGAAGAGAGAGGCCACCAACCCCTTAGTGGTGCCAGAGGACGCCAAGAAAAAGAAGAAGAAGAAGGACGACGACAAGTTAGAGCTATAGAGGCTCTCAACAGAAACTCAACGCCCCCCGCACCCCCACACCACATAACAACAGGAGGAGGAGGAGAATCGGGGAACAGAAAATTATATCCCACTCGCTTAGTGAACTACCAAAAGCTCTGAAGCCGACGTCAAAAAGCCGGCCGCTCCTTGGCTCCTCTGCTGCTCTGGAATCCTGTGGAAGGTGGAGAGGCGGCGGCCAGGGTCTGCCCGACCGTTTTACCACAATAAGAAATTTTTAGGGAAGAGGGACAGCTTTTTTTGAAATGACATTTCTATTTCCTCTGATCTGTCTACTACACCTCAGACTGATGCACTTTGGTTCGATACCAGTTTCCAGTCATCTGTCGCTTGTTTTTCTTCTCTTCAACAGAGGGGGACGACTTTATTTTTTATTTTAATTTTTTTCCTTGTTCGTAACTGGTCTTTGTTTTTGTACATTTGGAAGGATTGTGAAATAAAAGGCCCACAAAACCTAAATGACTTGTACGATCTTGTTTCTGATGTTTTTATTCTGCTGTGACAATTCAAAGCTTTCACCAAATTAATATTTAAAGAGCCAGAGAAGATTCTATCTACAAGGGCATATTACCGCCATTATAGACGAGAAGAAAAAGGAGCACATTTCTGCCAAAAAAATTCTGAACGTTTCTAGAAAACAAGGAAATTTGAGTTTGAAATGTAAAATTTACTAGAAATTTTGAGAATTCTAGTAAATCTCTTGCTCTCAGATAAAAATACTTCAAAGGGTGAATATTTAAAACCAATCTTTGGTAAAAAGGTGAACAGAGTGGGGTTTTTTCCCCATTAACTTATTTTTAGAGTTGGACAATTTTGCGTACACCAAAAATGTGGCAGAAATGAGTTGGAATCAAACCAACATCTCTACTGCAAAATGTACAAACCCAAACCTAGAAAATGAGTTAAAAGTGTAAAATGTGTAGCTGGCCCCAAATCAAACCTCGTTTTTATTTTTTTAATTTTTTATTTAAATTAAGTTTCCACTAACTGCTGTTCAAAATGTCTCGGCATATTCGTCAGATTTAATTGGAAGATTTCCAGTAAGTTAAGTAACATGAGAGAATGTTTTGATGGATGACGGAACACCAGCCTGTGAAATTATCTGTTTTTTGTAGCAGTACTTGACGTAATGCTACATCCCACCACTAGGCGGTGCTGAGATGGAGCACTTACGATAAACCATGAACGAGGAAGAGAACGGAGTCAGCAGGGAACTTGTTCGGGCATGATCCTGTTGTCCACGTGCAGTTTTAGAAGGTACGTAACGATTCAGGGTTTTTTGTTTTTAAAGGAATTTATTTTAATTGTTACAAACGACAACAAATAACACGGATATATTGAAAACACAATGATTTGAGGTTTATTTGTCACTATATCTCTTGTTAAGCGTTTTTTTTCGTCTTTGTAGCTTATTCTGTTATACCGCTGTACCAATGTGCATTCACATATCTACAGTTTAAAGTCAGTCAAAGCTACTAACAAAACTATAAACGATATAAATCACTAAACTACGTTTCCATAAACTGTATACGTCAGTGTTCAATTCGGCGTATGTCCTGTTTGTCAAAATTAATATTTTAAAAGGCAATTACCTGCTCATGTGGAGAATATCATGTCACAATTCGCTTTGTACTATGTGAACAATAAATGCAACTAAACTGAAAAAATGTATTGAGTTCTGCTCGACTGTTAAACTGGCTTTGAGTGATACTAGGAGTTGGTGTAAAGTGTTGTCTTAAACTCGGCTTAATTTCTATGAATGTTGTCCTCACATTGTAGCCTCTGTAACACAAAATAACATTTTTGTGACCATAGTGATTGATAATACTAACTCTGACTCCCGCTGTCCCCCCCAGATGTGACCATGAGACACTTATTACATGATGTCCGATCTGTCAAAAAGAAACAAAGTATCAGATGGCCTTCTTGGCAACTACAGGTATCTGTGCAAGAAGTCCATGACCATTCGTGCAATGGAGAGCGCCGTACCCAGGAAGAAACGCCAAGATGTGAACGCTGCCTCCAACAGGAGGAGGAGGAAGAAGAAGAAGAGAGCCCGCTCCCTGTGCGAACCCCTGGAACTAAACGCGCTGATGAAGAAGGCGAAATTAGTCGAGCCGAACCCGGACAGCACTTTAAACTCCGCGCCTGAGCCGCACCGCCACAGTGTGATGGCAGTGCTCAGAGACAGCTGGGAGGTTGACAGCGGCTTCTCCGAGAGCAGCCCTCCCGCCAGCGGCCGCAGCTCCCCCTGCCTCGGTCCGAGCCCCCCGGCTGCCTCCGTGGTGGCGTTGGACTGCGAGATGGTGGGCACCGGGCCCGGCGGCCGCTGCAGCGCGCTGGGCCGCTGCAGCATCGTCGACTACCATGGCAACGTCTTGTACGATAAATATGTCCGACCGTGTCAGCCTGTCACGGACTTCCGAACGCCCTGGAGCGGGATCCGCCGGCACCACCTCCACAACGCCGTACCGTTCGCCCAGGCCCAAGAGGAGGTACGGCTGGTCCGGTTCACCTCAACATCCATTACAAATGTTTTGTTTTTAATGCATATCTACCAGCTTTGCCCTAATCTACAACTGAATATAAGGCTGGAGTAAATTTCTTCCTACAAAATAAAACTGATTTTTTTTCCTTGAAAATTTCAGAAATTTTGTAGGGAAAAAGAAAACAGAGCTTCAAAAGTCAAAAATTTGTGAGAGAAGAATCATAAATAGTGATTTATCTTAGAAATTTTGCAGAACCAACGTGCAAATTTGAGTTTCAAAACCCGAAAATGTGCGCGAGAAAACTGACAATTTTGTATTAATCTCAGAAATATTTGAGGAAAAAAAAAGAACTCCAGAAGTCAAATGATTGTGAGAAGAAAAAAAAACTTAAAAGAAAAATGTAATTAAAAGTGGCACGTAACAATTTACTAATTTTACTTACACACAACTTTTAAGTTATGTGCATAATATTTTGTATTTGCACACATGTCATTTTTGATAGCTTTCTTACCCCATATATTGAGAAACTGAACATTTCTAACGGTGGAACCTTTTAAACTCTTAAAGAAAATTTCTGGGGTGTTTTTTGTAGAAAACTTCAAAAATGTGAGATTTTTGGTGGAAATGTACTCCTTTATTTTCTATCTGAATCTGAAGTTAGAGCCTCTACTTTCAACCAAATATTCTTTGATTCAAATGCCTATAGCTCTGTATGTTTCTACATCTTTTGTTTAGCTAGTGTTTAGTTAAGACCACAGGAAAAATCTTATTTTCATAAACATAAGTAGTTGGCCTTAAAAGACAGCCATTTTTAATCTAACAAACTATTTGTACTGGGTAAAATGGTATTATTCTCCCGCTGCAGATCCTCGCTATACTTGAAGGCAAGGTGGTGGTGGGTCATTCCATCTACAACGACTTTGAGGCGCTGAACATGGACCATCCCAGTCACATGGTCAGAGACACCAGCACGACGCGTCACCTACGGCGCCTGGCTGGCTTCCCTCATGGACGCCGCTCGTCTCTTAAGCTGCTGGCCAACAAGCTGCTGAACCGGAGGATCCAGGTAAGAGCTGTGGACTTCACCAGCTCTCACTTTCTGTGTCTGCTTCTGTGAAAATAACTGGTCAGCAGAATGTTTTGGTTTTCATCATGCCTGTGAACTTCTCTGGGTCAGTTTACCTATTAGCATGTTCATAAACTCGCTAAGTGCGCTACCATGCTGCCATTTTGTACCACCTGCTAGTGGTGCGCCGATAAATCAACCACTGTTTAATTCATAGATTTTACGTAGGTTATTTTTCTCCCCCGGGACTTTTCGGTTAGGAAAAAGTTTGTGTTACACTCAAGACATTCGTTGTGTTCTTTGACCCTAGACGTTTGGGGCTAGTGCTAACTAGCTGCTAATATGCCCATGTTGGTAGATAGCTAGCTTTTGTGCATCTGTGTAAATTTATTATTGGACGACGTTCCCCTTTGCCACTGGCTCACACCCACAGGTACGTTGATTCTGAGGCAAAGATCCTGGCACTAGTACAATGTAAAACATGCCGTTTCCTTTTGTACATTTCAGTTGTGATGCAGGTCTTAAATTTCATTCATGGCGGTCTTAAAAAGGCTTACATTTGAGTCGATGTTGAAACCCTGTGACTGACTGACCCGACCTTGTTGGTCACTGTTGTCAACTGAGTGACTTTGTTGCAATATTTTGCGACTTTTCATTCAAAACAAATATGTGAATCGCCGTTGTCAGGCTTTTTGAAAAATATGTGATTGGCCAGAAAACTGCCATTGTTTTCACGGTCACACGCTGGCCTTCCTTTACTAACGTGCACAAAACTTTGTCGATTACAAAATGGTTTTCTTTGCAGTTTTTTTGCAAAATAATCCAGTTTCAATGCGACCAAAAAAAAACCCCCACCACATCCTAGAAGCAAAACTTTAAAACTTTTTTCCCCCAAATTGTTTCGTTTCCATAAAGCGAATTTATTTTTGAAATGTCAAACTGCTCAGTTACATGGTGGGGGAAACTCAGCTAATGTCAGTAAATATTACTGAAACGTTCCATTATTTCAGCTGATGAAGTGAAACACATCAAATATATTGATGTATTTGATCATCAATGTATTTGATGATCAAATCAAATATATTGATTTGATCATGTATTTGACTTGATTAAACAAATTGAATTTTCTGCTGACAGCTACTAAAAAAACACAACATTTAAGATTAGAATATTAGATGTAAACCAAATTACAAGTAAACTATTTTTCGCCGCCTCTTGGTAGACGATAGTTATTGGGAGTAGCACAGCCCTCCTGCTGTGGGCTCCACCTGGAGGAAGTGATTTTCCTAAAGCGAGCCCCACTAACTGCGCTGCCCCCTGTTGGCTGCTCCGTCCAGGCTGGGAGAAGGGGCCACTGCTCGGTGGAGGACGCCCAGGCCGCGCTGGACCTCTACAAGCTGGCTCAGGGCGCCTGGGAGCAGGAGATGGAGAGGAGGCTGGGCGACGAGCCGACCGTCCACTCCTCGGATCACTACATGCAGGACGAGTTCTGGCCGGACGAGGTCCTGGCAGACGGCCCGTGACGACCGTTGACCGCTTCGGCAGAAAACGTCGTTGGTGGCGAACGGGTCGGGATCTCAGATTCAACTTCCTGAGGTGGAATGGAAACTTCAGCGGTGGAATTTTCATCTTTTTTCCCCCCAAGATGGGAAGGTTACAGCAAGTAAAGCGTTTTCATTTCCTTGTTGTGATGCTGAAAATGAAATCATGGTGATTTCTGTCATATTTATTTTTAAGAATTTGATTGTGTTTTGGATTAATGGTGCAGTTAAAGTTGAGGTTACAGTTCTCTGTTATCTGCTTTTGTCTAAAAGGTGAGAAGCATCAGAATGTTTCTCCATGCTGAGTGGAATTAAATATGGATGAAACATTCATTCAGTCATTTCTAACAAACTAGTTGAACTACTAGTTTGGTGGAGGATAACTGATGCTATCGGATGTGATCAGGTTAAACCTGCCAAGCCAGACTTTGGCCTAGAGAGAGCGGCGGGTTCTTGTGCCGCTCTCAGGTGGATCTGCAGCCGTTCACAGGCGGTGTTTGAAACGTGATCGTCCTTCTGTTCAAACGTGACGCTTCATTACCTCTGGTTGTAAGCTGTCCACCAGCCTTCAGGTTGTGAGAAATAAAACAGTTTGGTTCAAATCAGTGTGACGTGGCTTTTTATATAAAGTATATTTAGATACAGTTATTTACACCAGTGTATTAAGGCCTTGGTAGATAGAAGAAGAAAAGAGTCCATTTTCATAAAAAAAAACCTGAACATTTTTTTTAGATTAATCTCAGAAACATTCTGCTAAAGTTTCAGGCTTTCTTTTCTCTACCATGTCCCTAATCTACTGCTGTAGTGCTGTACATCATGCATCAGATCACATCTTTCATGCAAACTGCAGTGCAAAGTGCTTTTACTGATTGAAAACAGCCTGTTGTATTCCCTAAAAAATAAAATCCGGAAAAATTGAAGAATAAAATGACGATAAAGTGGATTATTTAAAAAATAAGAATGAAATTGTTTAACTGCAATTATAGATTAATAGGCATTAGTTGTTTGCTAGTTAGTGTAGCTGCTGATGCTAACTAGCCTGATTAACAGCGTTTTCTTAAGCAACAGACAAAGGGATGATTGACAGCTCTAAGACCCTCCCCCTCGCTCTGATTGGTTGTTTCTGACTTGACATGGACGGCTTTAACAAATATGGTTGTTTTTTAAATAAAAACATAAAAGTTAAATAGCTTTCTCAGGATGAATATAAATACCTGAAATATTGGATCTTTCTTCATTTTGAGTCTTAAATATAGGCTGGAATAAAAAGGACAGAATCTAAGACAGGAAATGGGAAAAGAAAATAAAGAAGCTAGATGGATTCAGAGTACCGTAGATTAAATAACAGCATTTTTGACCAAGAGAACTCGGGTAAAAGTTGGATTCAAAATGTTTTCTTTACGGAAATGACCTCATCACTTCAGGCAGTTCATTGCAAAGGTGAGGCTCTTTAGGCAGCATCTGCTGGATGTTTCATCTTTGCACTTTAGGAATCGGCTTTAACACGTTTCACTACACCAGAGGGAGACGGCAAAACGAAACACATGTCCAGAACTACTGGTGCACACATGTTAAAAACTCCACCTTCCGTCCTCCTGACAGATTTCCCTTTCTCAGCATCATGAAACGCCTCAGCGTCGTCTGCTGTTGGGAAATATTTTAATTCTTTGTCCAAAATCAGCTGGTGGGAATTTCAGGAAGAGCTGGACCAGGAAATGACATCATTTTATGTCCAAGTAGGTCTCAAAATCCACCTTGGTGGTCAGGTTGGACAGAGCCAGCATTATTCCCTAATGCTGCTTAAACACTTAGTATCACAAAGATTTATTAATCCACTGAAAACAATATAGATTCACCTTGAAATAAACACTCAACTTTGCCCACGCGGTGAATTAGTGCGCTACGGATTGTTTGTGCAAGTGCGAGCAGAGAAAGCCGCTTTGTGACAACAACATGTTGGGAGAGCAGTGGCCCTCTCTTACTCCATAAATAGCTTTAAACCCTGTTCTCTCTCAAACGGGCACACACACTTTCCAACACTCAAAACACAGATTTCAGAGCGGAGCCCCCCACCTACCCCACCCGGGGGAAAAGAGAGGCCATTGTTTGTCAAATCCTTCTGATTTCGCCCCCCGGAGCCGCTTTATGGAGCCGATTCAGCAGATTACTGGCCGGGTGCCCGCTTGGACCGGCGGGGTCAGCGAGGGTGAGACGGACAAACTGGGGAACTGGTAAGAAATTCACCCCAAAAGCGGTACAGTCTCATATTTTTAAATGCATTTATTACATCTTTTTGCACTGGATCCAGTCGAAATGTAAAAGGTGATTATCGTGTGACTTGTCTCCTGTACTATCGCGATAGGACAGCTGTCGTACATACGAGAACTATAATGTCATCTCGGGGATTGTTTTGATTCTGTGTTTGCCGAAGTCGGAATTGAAATAGAAAACAAAATGCCGCCGTATAAATTCACTCCGCTGTGTATGTAACCAGTTTTGTTGGAGGGCGCAGGGAAAGGCTGGCATCTTACATATATATATATTTTTCTTCTAATATTAATAAAACGGTTCAAAAACAGATTAATCGATATGAAAGACTCCTGACCGGTTTTAGTAAATACTTATCGTGTAAAGAGCGGCACATCCGGTTTTTAGACTTTCAGGTTGGGGATCGATTTTTTTCTTTTTCTTTTGAAAAATGAAATCAATATTTAAACATTTTTTTATTGAAATATTTCATATAAAATGTAACTTTTTTATTATTATTATTATTACATCAACAACACTGTGTGGAAGAAAACAAACATTGTGAACACACTAGAGTGAAACCTGGTGGCGGCACCATCATAATGTGGGGATGGGTTGCGTCAACAGGGCCAAGGAAAACCGGTCAGAATAGTGAAGAGGCTGAATGGAGTTAAATGCAAAAAAAAAAAAAAAAATCCTGGAGGAAAACCCGTAAAAACACTTGAGACAATAAGGAGGTTTCCATGGCAGCAGGCGATCAGGTGGCTGAATACAAATGCACACTTTTGGAACGTGATCCTCCAGAACCAGAACCAAACGTGGAGAAGCAGCATTCGGACTTTATGCTCCACAAATCTGAAACCAACTTTCAGAAAAAAAACAAAACGCAAAACTGTCGAAACAGGCTAAAACACACCGGCTCAGTGATGCCTTCGATTAATAACAGCTGGAACGTCGACCAAGGCATTTGCTCAATAATGGAAATTTGACAAAATGTAATGTCGGTAAATTGCTTGTTTAAAAAATGAGTCGCTGCGTCACGTCGCGGAAAAGTTGATCTGCAACACGATCTGATCGTGTTGCAGATCAACTTCACCGCTTCTCGCGGGTCCCTCAAAAATACAAACGTCTAAAGTTGCAACACGAAGTCTGAAAGAATCTTAAACGGTATTCATGAAGGCGAAGCGGGTCGACAGAGGCTCCACTTGTTCGTCACATTGTCGCACTCGAATCCTTCTGGACTCTGATCGGATCCCGAAGTTTTGTTCGAAACATCGCATCACCCGGAAGACGCGCGCCGGGTCTCCTTTCCTCAACAGGAGCTCCTCCGCCCGCTTTCCGTCACACCTACGGCCACTTTCACGCTGATTGAATGGAGACGAGAAGGGGAAAAAAAAAAAAAAAACCAAGCAAACCCCCCCCCCCCTAAAATCTGCTGGTCGTAATCTGGTGTGACGCCACTAATCCCAGCACCATAAAATCCCAGGTCCCTTCCACCTCTGGTCCACACGGACCGCCGCCGCTCTCCGCCTTCTCCTCCACATCTGCGTCAGGTAAGCTTCCTCTCCTCAGCGTCTTCATCCTCCTGCTGTAGATGTCAGGCAGAAATGCAAAACCTTTCCCTCTAATCTTTCAATTCCAGAGAAGAGCGTCATTCATCTTTGTTGGAAAAGTTTCATCGGCAGCTTTCAGTCATTCCTACAAGCTTTTCAGCGTTAAATCGTTTACAAAAATATATTTTTTAAAAACTTTCGATAAATGTAGTACTGAGATGTTGGCAAACCAAAAAAACAAAACAAAACAAAACAAAAAAAAAAACCAACTATATTTATGTCCACCGAGTTCAGCGTTAACCTGAAAAGGCCTGAAACCTCCGGACAAATCCTCCAGAAATAGGCGAGCGCCAAATATAGCTCAGTCAGGTTACCCTGAGAGCCGGGAGGATGGAAGAAAGGGGATTAATACGGAAGCACAGAGTGTTGATTGTTCTCTCATTTACAGGAATTCACTAAATCCCTGGTTTTCTGCAGGACGTGCAAAGCCGATCGGAAGAGCAGGAAGCATGGCTGTAGTCGTAAGTATTTTCCCACATTTACTCTGTTAAAGCTGCTTCTAAAGCTGTTTTTCTTCTTCTTCTTTTTTCTAAAATAACTCTTAACCCGCTTTAGGCAGAGTTTGTTACCCATCGATCAACACATCAGGGTCAGTTTTCTATTTTTATTTTTACATTTAAAAGATACCCTCCCCAAAAACAAGCTGGCAACAGGATATGACATCACATGAGGCAACTGATAACTGATTGGAGGCGTTTAGTAGCTTTCTGCCTTTTGATTTAATGGATCTTGTTCTGCGCCGGCCAGAGCCAAATATTGCAGCCGTACTTTGCCAAAAAAAAAAAAAAAGTCCCACATTTTTTGGGTTTCACCGGAAGGAACTTGTAAACCTGAAATAGATAGATAGATAGATAGATAGATAGATAGATAGATAGATAGATAGCATTTATTGTCATTGAACAGAATTCAACGAAATTTCCATTGCAGCTCCCGTGCAAAAGGTCAAATATATACAGTATAAATAAGCAAACACACAATAATAATAATAACAATATATACAACTAAATTAACTAAAGGCACTCAACCATCCAATGAAGTAGCAGCAGGTCCAATTATGGCAAAGTACAGATAATGTGACAGTGTGGGGATGGGGGATATGTATGTGTGACTGCGAGGTTATGATATGTGTGGGAGGGGGGGGCGGCAGGGAGTAATGGCTCTGACGGCTGTGGGGAAGAAACTGTTTCTCAGTCTATTTGTTGTAGTCCGTATATTCCTGTACCGCTTGCCTGATGGCAGCGGCACAAACAGTCTGTGGCCTGGGTGGCTGGAATCCATGGCTATGGATCCAGCTCTCTTCTTGACCCGGTCTGTGTAAATGGAGTCCAGGTCTGGGAGGGGGCATCCCACAATGCCTTGTGCTGTTCTCACCACCCGTGTCAGTTGTTTCCTCTCCAGTGCTGTGCAGCTACCATACCACGCAGTCATGTTGAGGCAGAGGATGCTCTCGATCATCGCCCTGTAAAAGTTCACGAGCAGCCGTGAGGAAAGTCCAGCCCGTCTCAGTTTCCTGAGGAAGAAGGAAGAAGAAATGCGATTGCATTTATTCGTCGTACAAGAGGCGGGAAAAAAAAAGCGCCTTGAATTTGGTCAGATGGAAAATATTAAACTGGAATATGAAATTGTTTCTACTAGCTTAACGTCCGAAGACGATTTGATTTCGTGATTTGCTTCGGCTTCCCCATCCGCGACGGCGTTCCTCGTCGCCTTGGAGTCAAAAACAAAACAAAACAAAAACAAAAAAACTCAAAAACTTCAGCGTCCACATTGAGATCGGCCGCGGTGTTTACTAATGAAAGCTGACCGGCTCGATTCTTGTGCTTTTGTGACGTCACTTCCGCCAAAACAAGCACAGGAGTTTCAGTTGGGGTGTTTTTTTCTTCAGCGAAAAAATTATTTGAAAAAAATTTTTTTTTAGATTATATCCTGTAGCTGGAAATCCACGCTTCATCAAAAAGATGTGTTTTTAGTGCGAGTGCACATTTGCTAGAGAAAGTGGGGGGGGGGGGGGGGGGGGGGGGGAATGCGCCACTGTATGTCATCTTTAAAATCTGGGGTCGAAATTAAAGGAGGGACGGAGCTGTGGCTGAACGACCAGCAGCTACTGGTTTCCTGGTTCACACGTCGTCCTCGCTGTGCATTTACAGGCTTTTCTGGACTCATGTGAGCAAGATTAATAAAAATCACACACACACACACACACTGAGCCCTATTGATTGTGGTCCAATGACACTGAAGAACAGGCTTTCCTACCCATGTGGATTAGATGTCTAAAGCTCAAACAGCAATAACCAGCACATGTGACAGAATTATATTGACATAGCAAAGCGTTTAGCTTCATCCAGAGCTCTGCACCGAGTTAAAGGTTTTATTTTAGGTCTTTGAGGATGCATTTGAAGACGTGTCTTCAAGTGTGAATCATTATACAAAGAAGAACTTCGGTGAATTTCAAATACAGGATTTTTTTTTTTTTTTTTTTTTTTTTTTTACCAAATCCACACCAGGTCAAAATTATACGTACAAGCTCAAATATGTCACATATCAACAAAACTGTGGTGATGGGAATCCATAAGTTAGCATATTAGGGCTGTTGTACATAGAAAAAAAAGAGGAGTAAATTTCCACCAAAACGCTCAAAATTTTGAGATTAATCTCAGAAATTCTCAAGAAAAACCATGGAAATTTCAGGCTTCAAAAGTCAAACAAGTTTCCAATGTTTTATTAGAAAATTTGATATTTCTGACTGAAATTTACTAGCTATCTACAACGGCACTAATCCTCCAATCGAGAACCGGTTTCTAGGAGTTAAATTCCTTAGAATCGTGAAGGCGCCTGCCCAGCCGCTGGTCTTGTCGGCTCCAAAACGTCCAGACGCATCTGTGTGATGGCGCGTCACACACGCTCCGTATTTTTGACTTGGAGAATATCTAAGATGGCGTCGCGGCAAAAGCACTCCGAGGCACGGTTACACTACAAAAATAAAAAATAAATAAATTATATGATATTATAAAAGTATCATTTTTAAAACATTGGTTATTTAAAAAAAAACAAAAACGAGCAACACACGGCTGCAACATGTGCAGAGCTTTAATAACGACTTAAGAATGAAATGCCTCCATTTCCACACCTCATTTACCTTTAGAAACATGAGCACAGTTGGGTGTTGCAACAGGGAAATGGTCTCCAACCTAAATCCGTTGAAAATGCACGGACTACATTTACAGGCTGAGCCCGTATGGAAAACCAGAATCTGCTAAATGAGCTCCACCGTTTCTGCGGTGGAACCGCTAGCCACTGGCTGAAGAGGATTAAAACCAAACACCAACAGGGGGTGTGTGGTGATTTTGGTGAGTGTGTGCAAATGTGAAGCAGAAAAAACGAAAGTTTTACCCTGACAATTACTTTATCACCGTAAAAAGTCTGTCTTTTGTGCAATAGAGAAATGAATATTTGACTGGATGCTCTGCAGCGGCAATAATTGTTCATTTAAACTGACAAACTGACTGAGCGACTTCTTCTTTCCCCTCAGAGTGGAACTTACCGCATGGTGTCGGAGGAGGAGCAGGCGCTCAGGGCCAAGCTGGAGCATCTCACCATCAAGGACCACGGCCCCGTGTTTGGACCCTGCGCCAGCCTGCCAGACCACACCAGGCAGAAGGTATCCAGACCTGCACTGTTGCCTCAATCCCCGTTCAACTCGATAGCTGAGCCATATTTTTACTTAATCACTGAAAGGAAAATGTTCCTAAGCAGGGTTTCGGCAGGTTTCACCAGCTCAAATTGAAGACGTTTTAAGGCCACTATGAATTAAATTTTAGACCCGCAACACCACAGAAAACAAAATAAGTAATATATGGCAGAGGTTGGCAACAGAAGTGAGCCAGGGGTTTAGACGAACGTTGTCCAGCCAGCTGATGGTAAATTTGCACTTACCAATGATTGGCTTATAAGGACTCGCTAGCTTTAGCATCTAGCTACCAGTACGTGCAACCATCTTGAGTCAAAGAACAAAAAAAAATTTCAAAGTTTTGCATAACAGTAAAGTCCTGCAAAAAGATGACTGTGTAGAATATACAAGTCCTGCCAAATCAAAATTTAAGACCAATTTATTGTAAACCCAATGAATTTAAGACATTTTAAGGCCTTAATGTTATTTAAGTAAATGTAAGACTTTTTTAATGATGCACAGGCACCCTGTTAAGTGTAATTTCCAGAATATTTGTCTGAGTTTAGGTCAAATCAAACCCATTTATTATAATTTTATCTTATAGCTAAAAATACAAACAACAAAACACCATAGCACTTCTTCCAGATCAAGGTGCTCCAATAACCTTTACAGCTCTGGACTTTTTCAGGGCCCTCTGGTCTGCTGGATTACAGCAGCAGTATAATTTTTAAAACATTGGTTATTAAAAAACAAACAAACAAGCAAACAAACCAAGTCCCTTCTGTTTCCCCGATGTGTTTAAACTCATCTAAGTGAACTGTTAGCTAAATGTCAGGTTTGGCTCCCCCTGCAGGCCAAAGATGAGCTGAACGAGACGGATGAGAAGCGCGTGTCGGCAGCGAAGGAGCTCCGAGGTATCATTAAGGAGAAGGCGGAGGCCGGAGATGACCTGGCCAAGGGGGTGCAGGACACCTTTGGGGAGAAACCAGACAGTCTGCTGGTCCGCTTTATCCGCGCCAGGAAGTACGACGTGCCCAGAGCCTTTGACCTCATGAAGGGTGAGGCAAACCAACAAGCTGAAAGGAGCTTCATTTGATTTGCCGACACGAGCGCAGCATACTACTGTAAAAATATTTAATGCATTAAAAACTCGGATTCTAAACCGAGTTTTTCATTTACGTTTCCCTTTAGCCACTTCAATTAGGAGATGCTGGATGTTTTTCAACATGGCCGCCATTTTTGAGCGATTTAAATCCGTTATTGCTGTAAAATGTTCCCCCTTTTCGTGACGTGGATGAACTTTATGTCGCATTGTACCTTTTATAGTCTTCCTATTCATACAACTTTAAATTAATATGTGGCAGAATCAGATGTCAAAAGTGAAGTTTCTCCGTTACAACCATTTTGAAAAATGTCCACCAGAAAAAGGAGACGTAGAATCAGTGAAATGGATCTGATTTTTTATGGTTCCAAACATATAGGCTCTGATTTGACTCCAAATACAAATAAATATAGCTGGCAATTTTAGAGCAAAAATAAATTTTGCACGACAACCGTGGTGGCCATTTTGAAAAATCCCCCCCAAAAAAAGATTAGTAAATGTGATTTCTATGGGTTCAGTTGTGACACCAGAAATATTCATCTGTGATTTTATTGGCAGACTCAGTTCAAAAATACATCTTTCCCAGATGACGTCCATCTTGAATTTTTTAGTGGCTAGCTTTTTTAAAAAAGCAAACCCCTGGGTGCATGAACATCTGTCCCCAGTTAGGTTCTTGTTGGTGAAATATCTAATTTTCTGCTGCACTGTACTAATTAATTTCTCCTACATACGAGTGCACTTTTAATCACATGAAATAAATCCATTTCATACTCCAAACATAAAATGAGACAGACACTTTCTAGTTCATTTTCCCAGCAGGGCCTGACTGACTCTTCCCCTTGGCTCTCCGTTCAGGATATGTCCGCTTCCGGAAGGATTACCCCGAGCTGTTTGAGAACTTGACCCCAGAGGCCGTGCGCAGCACCATCGAGGCCGGCTACCCCGGCATCCTCCACAGCAGAGACAAATACGGACGCGTGGTTCTGCTGTTCAACATCGAGAACTGGGACTACGAGGAGATCACCTTTGACGAGGTGGTACCCTGAAAGGACTAGTCAGGAGAAGCGTAACTCAGGGATTTTGAAGGTTTCACCAGCTCAAATTTAAGGCTTTTAAAGACCAGTATGAATTAAATTTAAGACCTGTTCCACGACATAAAGGTACACTGTAAAACCGCACATTTTATATAGTAGTGTCAAGACGAATGACAACGAATGTTTGCTTCTATCACTTACCCTTGATAGATGCAAGAAAGCTAGCTAGCTAGCAAGGGCATATTAGCTAGTTAGCAGTAGCTTCAAACCTACTCAAACGCTTGCCAGTCAGAAAAGTCCAGCGAGAAAAATAATTAGAATAATCCTGTCAGGACCAAATTTAAGACCTGTGATTAATGGGTTTAAGCCCAAGTATGTTTCTCAGAAAGAATTCAAGACATTATAAGGCCTTAACTATAGATGCATTAATTTAAGAGTTTTTAAGGATGCGTGAATACCATGGTGACTGGGAGCAGATTTGATGAGGCTCTCGTGGCAACCTCTTGTTCGTTCAGATTCTGCGCGCCTACTGCGTGATCCTTGAGAAGCTGCTGGAGAACGAGGAGACTCAGATCAACGGCTTCTGCATCATTGAAAACTTCAAGGGCTTCACCATGCAGCAGGCGTCAGGGATCAAACCCACCGAGCTCAAGAAGATGGTGGACATGTTGCAGGTAGGGTTGTAATCCAGCTTTGCTTTCGCCGAACTCTTTAAGGATCGGGTCGCCTCAACCGCGTTGCTCTTGGCGTCCCACCAGGACTCCTTCCCAGCCCGTTTCAAGGCCGTGCACTTCATCCACCAGCCCTGGTACTTCACCACCACTTACAACGTGGTGAAGCCCCTCATGAAGAGCAAGCTGCTAGAGAGAGTAAGTCACAACCATAACCTTCCACAAACTCTCTGTGCCAGTCTTTAATGGTTTCACATTACAGCCACAAAGGTCAGTGTGTTTACTCAGAGTGTTCACTGTGCAACACTGCAAAAACATAAAATCTTGCTAAGTGTTTTGGTCTATTTTCTAGTGCAAATATCTTAATAGACTGAAATAAGGCAAAACTAGCTTAGAAGGCACTTTTCAACAAGGTAGGAACGTGTTTTAAGTCAGCGATTCCTTAATATTGAGGAAAATATCGAATATAATCCACTGGCAGATTATTACACCATAGCAAGACATTTTTCCCATGTTAAAAGGAAACAATCTTCCAGTGGAACTAGTCCATTTTTCATTATCAATATTATGAAATTATTTACTTAAAGCTAGCTATTGTGTCTTGCTGAAACGTTACTGATGAGTTAGTGTTGTCTTATATCAAGTGTGCTACAATATTTACTTGTCCATTTACCATTAAATGGACAAAAAAAAATACTAGGTAAGATTTTGTGTTTTTGTATTGATTGATTACAGTTTTCTGGACGATAACAGATCTTTAAAAAGCCAACAAGAACCTAACTCGGGACAGATGTTCATATGTTCCCAGGGGTTTGATACTGGCCAATACCAATATCGATGTTGGCCAATTTTGGCCAGTATTGATATTTTTTTGTCTGGTGAAAAAATGATAATAGCCAAATATGTTGAGAGTCACTAAATTGGCAACATTTGGGGTGAATATTGTTAACCGCACACCTGGTGGGTGGATCTAATTTTCACACCTTTGCAGAGCTAGATCAAATCGGTTTGTCATGTAAATATCGGTTGATGTCCCAAAATGAAAGAATCGGAGGCCAATTTATCATCTGACCGATTTATCGCAGCACCCCTAGTAGATACAGTTGAGAAAATGGGGGTGAGTTTTGGAAAGTGAGTTTCACAGATCCTCTCCATCCAATCTGGCGGAGCTCAAGCAAAAAAAAAAGCACACAAGAGTCAGTCTTGAGTCAAGTACAGACTCATTTTTAATTGAATTTAAGAAATGCACCGAAGTTTGTTGATGAAACCTTAATAAGAAAAAAGCTAGATACGCTTCTAAATTATGTGCAAAGAGGCTCCAAGAACGGTTTCATATTGACTAGAGGTGCTTAAATGCTAGAAACGGCCGCCTCCAAACATCTTTTTGTCCACCATATGACGTTAATTTCACCATGTGAGTGGTTTCCTGCACAATCGTCCCTGACAGCCGCTCTGTTTGCTGTAGGTGTTCGTTCACGGAGACGAGCTGGAAAACTACTACAAGGAGTTTGACCCCGAAATTCTTCCGTCCGAGTTTGACGGAAAAGGTTCCAAGTACGACGGCAAGGCCACGGCGAGCAAGCTGTTCGACTAGTCGTCGTAGAAACCTGTCGCCCAGCAGTCTGACAGCTGTAATGCAGTGGAGAAAAAAATGTAACAGAATAATCCAGCTGTGTGGATGTAGGAAGAATAGTTATGAATGAAACATAGGAAAGTGTGTGAAAGGCTGACGAAGAATCCGTTTTCCAGATGTTCTGACAAAACCCAGTCCTACAGAAAGGGGGCGGTACCAAGCTTAAACCTTAGCTTTCTCTAACTCATGAATTTTGAGCAGAAATTACAAATGGTTTTGTAATTTAACAAATCTTTTACCCAAAACAGATGGCAATTTAAATTCACACGGAAACCTGATTGGAAAATGAATATTTCTTTCTGCATTAAAAGAGAAAATGTTGTCCACTTCCCACTGATTTCCCAACACAACATCTTAGAAGCTGAAAAAGAAAGTCCCATCAGGGATGATATTTCAAACACCATCGTTATGGCTGAATCGCCGTGGCAACTGGGTATATTTTAAACAGATTTCAGGAGTTTTAATGTTGTTTTACACACCAGATGATGAGACTCAAAGTATGACATGTCTGTCATTTTTTTCTTTAGATTCACTTTCAGAATAAAAGCAAGTTTTACCCGACACACCACCTTGTACTCCAGCAACAATGTCAATAAATGTACAATAAACTGTATATAAATATAACTTTTGGTCATTTTATTAAGAAATGTTGAGAACAAATCATGAATGACGAGATCTACAAAGCAGAGGGTTGATTAAACCTTTTTGTTACCCGTAGAGATTCATGTTTAACAAAGAAAAGAGACAAAAACGATTATTGATCAATAATAGAGGCATAAAAAAGCTGAATCATCTACTGACTTTCAGTAACACCCACCTCTTCATTTGAGCAGTATATAAAATCCACAATTGCACAAAATAATAAACATTTCTTAAAGGAACAACAGATTTTTCTTTTGAAAGAGGGGTTCTGTGAGAAGATCATAAGCAGTTAATATCTTACCTGTGGTTTAAAACTTTGGCATAAATACAGATGATTAGGTTCTGGAGGCTAAAACGTCTTCAGACAAAAATGTCAAGGTGGTTATTTTGAAAAGCACTTTATGAACCTTAAGTCTGTCTCCAGCTGCTTTTGGCAGAAGCTAATGATTGTTTAAATGAAAAACGAAAAGAGGGGATGGTGCCTCACTGATTATCCTTCTCAGTGAAATATGCTCAACAGATCATGTGAGATATTTCTAGACAGAAACTGAGAACGTTTTATTTGTTGGGACTTATATCCGACTGGAAGCACTACATGTTTCGCTCGGAGTTACAGTAGACTTATTTACCTCAGGTAAGATATTAATTACTCATACCTCTTCAGCAGAAGTTTACTTGAAAAATTCAGGACTTTTATTTAACAGCATAGTGAACAATTGATTTAAAAAAAAACAAAAAACTACATGAAAACTATTTCCAAATTCAAATCTTGCCACTGTTTCCGACATAATAATGTTACTGTGAGAAATTACGCAACTTGATGCTTTTGTTTCAAGCATTTTTAGCTAATGAGGGGAACGCTAAGCTAACCAGATTAAAAATAAACCTCCCAAACTATTTCAATTTTGCATTTATCTCTAATCCGAAGCGCTCCCTAAGCCACAATGCTTGTACTTGTAGCTTTTAACGGATCTTTAAGAGACCAGAAAACAAAAACAAAGCAGTGGGTCGATTGCATTGTTTTGTAGGATTAAAGTGAAAACTACAGTTAAATAAATTAAGGTGTTCTTGGAATGGTGAAAGTTGTGAAATGTCTGTGTTGCAAAAGACATGTTGGGTTAAAGTGCTTATATAGTACAGTACAGTCAGGATGTCCTAAAGATTGTACACAACAATTTAGGTTTAAAAGTAAAAAAAGAAAAAAGTGATCTGAGTAGTTTAGTCATGTTAGGGAAATTAGGACATCTGAAAACAGTGTAAACAATAAAACCAGTCCTGGTGGTTCTGATCGGAAACCCACAAGTTATCCAACAGGAACAAACGTTGGTCTCAATCTCTGAAAGGACTTTTCTACGTAAAACTTCACTGAATTTCAACGAATGCAAATATATTAGCATTCGTTAGTCGGTCTGATCAAGTGTTTTCATCGGCGTTAGTAACGAATAATTAGCTGATGCTCTGCAGAGTACGCAAACTGACCCAGCAGATCCGAAGGCCTCGGGACGACCGTGCTGCTGGTCAAGTCTTTGCGTGTCGGCGTCACCCGCTGAGGTTCAGTTTTAGTGCTGATGGGAGGTTAAGTTCGAGTTTCCGCTCCCCTGGCAGGCCTGCTGCTTCTTCTCCCAGTGGCAAATGGCGTCGGTGTACTCCACTATGACCTTGTCCATCCAGGTGAGGGGCTGTGGGAAAAGAACGGCCCCCTCGAAGAAGCCCATGTGGCCCCCGTGCTCAGTCAGGGTGAACATCACGTTGGGCATTTTCTCTAATGTACAAAACACAGAAAGAGAGCGAGGAAGGTCAAACCACATACAGTTCTGGTAAGATGCTAACTTCCACTTATCATGGTCACGAATGTCTGATTCATTTTGTGTTTTACAAATAATTATAGAACTTGGAATTTTTGATTATTTTTTTTAAGTTATGTATTTTCCAGGCACAAGGTGTCATAGCATAATCGAGTAACTATGCTAACTTCAGTTGTTTAAAAATATTATGTATGCATATATATCAAACATTACTTAAAGAAAATTGACTTCATAGTTTAACGCCTTGAAATTGAGCCTCTGTCTCTTTAAATAAAAAACCCCTTCTCTTTGTGAAGGTCCGCCTTCAGGAAGTCATGACAACATGGCTCGTCTATTAACCCTTTAAGGACATGTTGTCTCTTGTGAAAGATGAACTTGTACCAAACTCGTAGCCGAATTTTGACAAATTCATCTTTCCAACATCTAAAAACAGAATATTACTCCTTCGACTGATTTATTTTTAATTATGAGCATAAAGTTATAATATTAAAAGAATACAGTCATAAAATTACCAGAACAAAGTCGTATTCTGCTAATATTCTGACTATATTCTTGTAATTAAACAAATTTAATACCGAATTTTACAACTCACAGAAGGGTTGATTGAAATAATAACATATATTTTCTGTCATTAGTAATTTCTTTTTTAGAAAATAAATGTTCAAATTGTTAGAAAACTTTGAACGCCCCAGGCTCATTTTGGACCACTGTTATCAGCTACCTTCCACTTCCATCTGCTGTTCACAGTTCAACTAAGGTCTAACATAACATAATAAACAATAATAAAAGTTTAACACAGTAATTTGATCTGCTGCTAATGGAAAGTAGATATTAAGGCATCTCCAGTCTTACTTTAAGAAATGCATAAAACCAATCCTAGAGTAACCCAACCCTGCCAAACTGTCCTACTGTCTTATTAAATTAAGCTTTTGGACGTGCCTACTAAACACAAAGTGTCCTGTTGGAGTCTTATTTCATGTCAACTGGCCAAGCCCATTTTGCTTCTTATGTAACCTCTGTGATAAATAAATAGGGCATAACATGATGAACACAAAACTTACATCAAACTGGCTGCTAATTCTAAAAGAAAAGGTCTAAATATTATTAAAGTTGCGCGATTAACAACTATTGTTTTTAAATCTATTTTTGAATCAGGTTATCTGAAGCTTACAGTAGAGCAATATACTTATTTTCCTTAAAGTTTGCTTCTAACAGGAAGTGACGACGTCCTCTCAAAGGTAATGAAACAAAGGTTAACAGAGCATTAATCTTGAAATGCAAAAGACAAGAAAAAGAAGAAAAGGAGAAGTTTGTTAGCCAGAAAAATATATAATTTTTCCCCCATGTTTCCGCTGGTATTTTGACCATTAATGAGTTCCCTGTCACTGAGGTTAGAAGACCTTGCCATCAAATTAATCGTTAGCTCCAACCACAGATTCATGTCAGGCTGGGCCGTTTCACAAGTTAAGAGTACTTCCAGTTAGAACAAACATGTTGGTAAATAAATCAAACTTTAAATCTAAATCTCTCGGGGTATGATTAATTGTGGCCTAAACTGTATATGCCAGGTTATTGCTTCAGAAGTAATTCTGAAGAAAGCAAAGTTTAAGTAAGAAGAACCCAAATACTTGACAAATATAGCAATTCTGATAAGAGAGTATATGAAAAATGTTTGGTTTGTTGCAAGGTATAACAGTGAAACTGTCTTCAATTCATCTTTCTTTCATTTTATCAGGGATCGGGTTGCAGAGGCAGCAGTCCAAGAAGGGAGGCACAGCCTTCCCTCTCCCCAGCCACTTGGGTCAGCTCCTCCGGGGTAATCTTAAGGTGATCCCAGGCCAGCTGAGAGACTTAGTCCCTTATATAAAAGGCTCTACCTTCGGGTCTCCTCCTGGTGGGATGTGCCCAGAACACCCCGACCAGACAGGACCTCATCCCCGACCCAGAAAAAGCACTCCGCCCTCCTCTTGCAGAAGACCATGTCTCGGACTTGAAGGTACCAACTGTTCTAGTGAAGAGCTAGAGATAACAATCTAATGAAGTTGAGAAAAAGAATCACATCATCTGCAAAAGGTGACAATCTGAGGCCATCAAAACAGATCCTCTCAACACCTAAAAACTCTGTCCAAGAACATAAAATTGATCACAAAGGGCAAAGAGTCCAACTCTCACTACAGGCAATACAGACCAAGTTCTGACGGGTTGTACAGGAACCTAACGGCCTGCATCAAGGGTCTGGTACCGCATGCTATAGTACTCTTAGTCCATTTATGAACAAATCTGGTCTTTCTTCCAAACTTTTGGCCTATACTCTATATTTTCTGTGACAATGAAAGCCTTTGACAAAGACAATTTGACTTCACAGCACCATAGAGAAGTGTTTCCGAGCCCTGGTCCCTCTAGGCACACTGCCCTTTAAGTGTTTTCCTGCTTCTGCACAACTGATTCCAATTGTTGGGCGATTAACAAGTTTTTTGCTGAAGTGCATTCCTCTGAATTAAATCCAAATCAAATCAAATTTTATTTGTATAGCACATTTCAGCAGCAAGGCATTTCAAAGTGCTTTGCATCATATCAAACACAGAAACACAAAGCAATATAGAATCAATAATCAAAACACGACATTAAGTCAGGTTCCATCAATAAATTTGTAATTGATTACGTTTCAAATACAATCCTAAACAGGTGGGTTTTTAGTCGAGTTTGCATCCATAGAAGGTTTACCTGTTACACTCCTACTGTGTTATATGGAACAAAATACCTGTTGCTATTTTTGTTCCCACTCACGCTCACAATCACAAAGTTTAAAACGATGTAGACAGCATTTTAATGGGCTTCTGGCACGAGGCTCCGTACACCTCTTTCACGGAATTTCGCTCTGGGACTCCGTCGTCCCTCACGGATTTTTGTGCAATTTCAACATAGAATCAACAATCAAAACACAGCATTAAGTCAAGTTCCATCATTAAATTTGTAACTGATTACGTTTCAAATAGAATCCTAAACAGGTGGGTTTTTAGTTGAGATTTAAAGGAAGTCAGTGTTTCAGCTGTTTTACAGTTTTCTGGAAGTTTGTTCCAAATTTGTGGTGCATAGATGCTGAAAGCTGCTTCTCCTCGTTTGGTTCTGGGGATGCAGAGCAGAACCAGAACCGGAAGACCTGAGAGGTCTGGAAGGTTGATACAACAACAGCAGATCTTTAATGTATTGTGGTGCTAAGCCGTTCAGTGATTTATAAACTAACAACAGTATTTTAAAGTCTATTCTTTGAGCTACAGGGAGCCAGTGGGGGGACTTTAAAACTGGTGTTATGTGCTCTATCTTCCTGGTTTTAGTGAGAATGCCAGCAGCAGCATTCTGGATCAGCTGCAGCTGTTTGACTGATTTGTTGGACAGACCTGTGAAGACGCTGTAGCAATAATCAATATGACTGAAGATAAACACATGAATTAGTTTCTCTAGATCTGGCTGAGACATTAGTCCTTTAATCTGGAAATGTTCTTCAGGTGATAGAAGGCCGACTTTGTAACTGTCTTTATGTGGCTCTGGAGGTTCAGGTCAGAGTCCATCACTACTCCCAGGTTTCGGGCTGATCGCTGGTTTTCAGTTGTAATAACTGAAGCTGTGCAATTAGGTGCTTTAAAGCAGGGAAACATCTAAAACATGCAATGTACCTTGAGGAACAGGGTTGGCAAACACTGCCATTGAAAATGTCACTCTTCAAGTAAATAACTACCAGTACAGTTCAAAACTGCACAAACGGGATGAGTGATTACATAAATATGACTTACTGAATGACAGTGCACTGTATTTTTCATGACTGCCATGCTTACAGTAATCAGTAAATGCTCTTTCTGACCTTCGTTGTCTCACTTTGGTTTTCTGGATAAGCATTTCCAAGCATGTCATTAAAGCTGCCTCCGTCTTGTCTGCCCAACAATAAATAATTAAGGTTCCCAACCTTTCAGAGTGGAGGGTATGGTTAAAAGTGCTCAGTGAAGTAAGCAGCGACTGAATCCAGTTTCCGTAGAGAAGTAAACCACGGGCTCTTTGCCCTTCTGTTACTCTAAACACCTCGGGTTCATTTCCTGCCCGACACAGTTTACCTTCACATTTGATAACCGATTTTCTGCAGAACGTTCTGCAAAAACCAAACGAGTTACGAATATCTAATGCCTTGCCAAATTATTTGCATCACTTCCACATTTTGCCATCCAATTTTTCATGGATCTTGAGTTATTTTGCAAAGAAAAGTGACAACAAGTTCAGGATCTTCAATACCTCTTTGAAGAATCTAAATTAATGAGTTACAGCAACATTTAAATTCCCTTTTGGATTAATAAAATATTTTTGAATTTGAATTGAATTGAATTAGACGTTCAAAACTGGTACACAAAAGACTTTGGGTGTAAGACATTATGGACTCAGAATATTAATACTTTTGGATCACACTGCTTAATGCTGCAGTTTTGTCCAGAAATCTGCAGTGAAGTCATTGTTTCATGAAAAATGTGACTCATACATGATGTTGGAGCATCTTAGATCCAGAACTCGAAGAAAACTCCAGATAGAAAAGGACCTATACTGAAGAGCTCACGTCTCCGTGTAAAACAGATGAAGTTTAGAATTTCACTCCTCGTTGTCAAACTTATGACACGCTTATGATTTAGCGGCACGCGGCATCCACTGCATGTCAATCCCCGATACAAGACAAGGCAGTACGTGCCGGCCAGGGAGACGCGCACAGACCCACACAGTGCTCTATATATAATCCAGCAGCCAAGGTGGATCACATGTCTCTGAAAAATTCAACAAGACTCCCTCGGCAGAGCGGCGTTAAGGAGAACGATGCGGCAAAACTTTATCAACACTTAAGACAATATGATGTGTGTCCAACGGCAAAGTAAGGACGCTTGTTCACTCTATGCTGGACAAGTTATTGTCTTTAGTAAGCGGATGGAGAGTTGAGCGAAAAAAGACCAAGTCCTGCCAAAAAATCTGAAATTTTATCAATTGGAGGAAATTCAGTCTGTATCTTTTACTTGGCAGTTAAAAAACATTAAATGCTAAGTAACCGCCGGCATGACCGTTTCCTGTTTTATCCATAGTCTTCATTCCAAGCCAGTATTTGTTTGTTTGTTGTTTTTTTTTAAAGCAGTTATGAGGCACAGTGGCGAAACCTGAAGCTGCTGCCGCACAAGTTACTCAACGGCTTGTTGCTAGGTAACCAAAACTAAGACTGAATGAGTGAGTTGATGCCACCAACTTTTGATAGCTCATCGTGAGAGGCTGAGTGGCTAAAGCTTTTCCTCTACCTACACGCCCCAGAATGCCATGCGGTTCCGGATCGGAGTTCAGTGAAATTACTGAACTTTCTATCAGACAAATTTTCTATTGGTATTGATGACGTTTCTATAGTGATACATTGTTATTCATTTATTGTCCAGCCCTAGAGTGTGGAATACCAAATAAGAGGAAGATCAAAGTCTATGCTTTTTTTTGTCCTATGCAACCTCATGTGCATAGGAACTACATGAGGGTTTGTTCTGAATTGACCACTAACCTGCAAGCCTGTATGGTATAGCCAGAAGTGACCGATGAACTAGTGGATCATCAGAGGAGTTGACCAGAAGGAGTGGTACAGACACCTGGAAGCAAGTTTCATACTCGGTTAACTCCTGCTAGCTTAGTTTCAGTAGCATTCATTCAAACATTTATCCTGCAGAAACCAAATCAGACATGTGTCTCTAACAACTCTACAATAGTTAATCAACAGGAACAACGTTCAATAAAAGCACTGATGACACATAGTAGAGATTTTACTACAGATATTTCAGACTCACGTTGTGGATGTAGTGCACACAGCTCTCCTTCTCGTAGTACTCCCTTAAGGAGTTGTAGCCGTGGAATTTTCTGTAGTGTGATAACATCAGAGATAAAGCGTTTGGAACACATTTGCATCTGTGTCGACTTTTTAATCCCAACAACATTTCACCTCATGATGTTGTCATCTATCTGCATCAGAGACGTGGCTGCGCACAGTTTGTTGAGGTCTGCATCTCCAATGTTGCTGGAGGTCATGTTCAACAAGCTCCCCCTGGGAACCGAGATCAGCGTGGAGAAAACTTAGAGCATTAAGCCGACTAAATGACGTCAGCGACCACATTAACACGTCTCGATCTTCTCACCTCTAGCTGTAAGGCATAGTGGTTTCCGATTAGGTGTGCATCTGAAACTAGTAATTTGTCCATGAAAAAGTGTCTAACCTGTGTGACAGGATGAGCTTCTTCATGTTGCCCGCCAGCACAAAGTTGTAAAGCCTCCGACACTGGTCCCACTGAAGGAATGTTTCCTGTGCCCTAAAGACACAGAAGACACACAATACTACACCGCATGAGGAAAATTCCTTCTTACAGTGTATTACCCTTAAACTTTCTCACATTTTGTCACGTTACAACCACAGACTACCGAGTTCATTACAATTAACTAAAACTAATGAAATAACGAAAACTGAAATTGAGAAAACATTTAAACTGAAGTAATACAAATGTAAACTGGAACTATATTGTACGTTTATAAAACTAACTAAAACATACTGAAATTGTAGATATAACTTCCTTTGTTTTTGTCTTTAGGAATCTATTTATTAGCCTTTTGACCTGATGTGAAATAATTTTTTTTTTGTCCCCCACCTCAAACAAGCAGTTTACGTCAGCTGTCGGTAAATTATGCCACTCCATACTGCTCTTGGTGGCACTTGCGCTAGTCCGTAAAATGGTGACCGCAAAATTTGAGGTAAAAGAGGCACTCGGTTGTTCAACAATAATTGAAAAATTTTTTTGAAAATGGCGTCTTCAGTTGAGTATTCATTACCCTAAAAACTAAGTAAAGGGGGCGTGCCGTGGTGGCGGAGGGGTTAGCACGACCCACATTGAGAGGCAACGTGGCCTCGACGCGGCTGTCGCGGGTTCAACTCCCGGACCCGATGACGTTTACCGCATGTCTTCCCCCCTTTCCTGTCAGCCTACTTTGAGAAAGGGACACTAGAACCCACAAAAAGACCCCTTGCGGGGTGATAAAAAACAAACAAAAAAAAAAAACTAAGTAAAACTAACTGAATAAGGCAAAAAGTCAGGACGAAAATAAACTAGAAAGTGTGCACTTCCTATGAAAATGCAAGTGTGAATTCTCAATGCTGAACGCTTTTGGTAAAAATGGCAAAAGCGTTAGAAGCCGACCTGAGGCATGAACTGTGAAACGCGACATTTTATATTGCAATCCTCAATTCTGCCACAGGATGTAGCTGTTTCCCCCATTTCTATGGGGTGAAATATTCATAAAAAGCTGAATATTATATAAAGTATGAAGGTTATGAATACCAGGAGATATAGCAGGCGTTAGGAGAGCTGAATAGTATAAAAGTTGAATGGTTAGAATAGCACAAAGTATGCAGGAGAAGAAGCACGGCGAAAAAGAGCAACCAGAATAATAATAATAATTTTAAAAAAGTGAAACTCGATATATATTTTGGGCTTTTTAACATAAAGCCCAAAACTATAATAAACCAGCGAACATATAATTGGGATGTAGTGTGATGTGAGTCCCATTGACTGACCTGAGGGCGCTGTATCCCTGGCAGACGCTGACGCAGCACAACACCTGCTCCTGGTTGGATCGATTTTCTCCCAGGAACTTACACGCTATGTTCCCACCCAGACTGAAGCCCACCACCACCAGCTGCGTTTGGGGGAAAGCACGCTTGATGTAGGCCACCATGGCCCCAAACTCCCAAGTGCACCCTAAATATATATATTACAAAAACAAACAAAACAAAACATGCTTTTCTGAATATATGGCACATTAAGAAATGAGGTTTTACATTAGAACGTGTAAACCCATTGGGAATGAATCTGTTTCTCTAGTGCAATCGCCTCGCAGTGCAGCATGTTGTTAGCCCTACTTACCGTAGGTAAACATGCGCGGCGAGGTGAGCTCCATGTCAGGAAGAGCTCCCAGATGGTTGAGGACGGCGCAGCGGTAACCCTGCCGCTGGGAGTAATCCACAAAGGTTCGAATGTAGTTCTTCTCGCTATGGTTACCAATCCCAGGGCAGATTACCATGGTAACATCGTCTGACATGCAAACAAAGAAAGCAAGTGAAAACATCTAACTGGAGTCATGAGTGTCAAAGTGAACAGCGTGCGTGTGAGTTGATGAATCCTCCCCTCATGGGAGTTCAGCAGAGTTGATGAAGAACTCGTGCGCTCTTTCAGCCAGACGTACAAACCCGGCAGGCAAAAGTCGGGACTAAAGAGAGAAAACACTGACTGCTGCAAAAGTTTTTCAGAAACTACAGAAAAAGTTAAAAAGTTGGACAAGAAAACAAGAAGTTAACGGTCCAATTTCTCCCTCAAAGGCGGTTTAAGTAACATAATGTTTTGAATGACTTTTTAAAATATCTTTATTATTGGTTTTTAACTACTTATGTCAGTTTCTCATTCCTTCAGTAACCAAAATGGATTTGTTTGCAATGGCAAGGTGTCAACATTTAGCCCTCCATACTTATAAACATCTCTGAAAAAAACACTTCCGACAGTCAGTGAGGGATTTTTGATATGTGCTGTATGGGCAGTTGCCCAGGGGGGCATCAGACAGGCGAGGGGCACTCAAAAATTAGAAAACAAAATATATCTTATCTGTCAGTTGTCCCCTGAACAAGTTTGCTACTGATTGTATGCGTCAGTACAATCAGATGTATACAATCATTGTATTGTATGCATGATTGTATGCACAAGGAACCATAGTATTCCACTACCACGGTTTTAGAATAATTTCCACTTATTTGTTAAATTACCTGCTTTTTGCTACAAATCAGATAATTGTTTGTATTCTAACTGGTAGGTGTGCAGCAGAAGGAGGGGCTTCCTGCAAGAATGACTGTTGTTAGTTATAAAAACAGTGTGATTCATGTTGATGCTCTTATTTTGCATTAGGGCCATTGCAACTATATTTGTATATAAAACAGAAGAGTAAATTTCCACTGAAAATCTCCAAAATATTTCGATTAATCTTAGACATTTTCAAGAGAAAACTTGAAAATTTCTGACTTTGAAAAGTTTCAAATGTTCTAGAAAAATCTCAGAAATTTTGAGATTAATCTAAGAAATGTTCTAGAAACAAACTTAGAAATATCTGACCTTAAAAAGTTTAACTCTGATATCTCAGAAATTTTCTAGAAAAAACATGGAAAGTTCTCTGTTTCCAAAGTCAAAAATGTTCGACTTTTGGAAAATTTCTGAGTTTGAAAAATTTACATTTTTCCCTTTTGAAATTCCAATATTATTTTTGTTTCCGATATTTTTCTAGAAGGTTTCTGAGATCAGTCTCTAAATTTCTGAGTTTTTTGACCAAGTTTACCACTTCTTTTTTTTTCTATAGCCCTAATACGCCATCACAGAGAAGTAAGCTAGCGATATTTGGGGGGAAAAAAGTTCAACGACAAACGTTAATTTCGTAGTATTTCAGAAATGTCTAACATGCCATGTTCGTGGTAAGCTTGATTTTGTTTGTCCAATCAGACGCGGCAGATTGGACAATCGCCCAGTGTTTTCTGGGAATCGCCTAGTTTTTTCTGTTTGTCTAATCAGGTGTGTCCAGTGAGAAACATCCTCCTTTAGAAACGCCTACGTTGTCTGCAGACTCGCTAATCACTGAAGTCATTTTTCTACCGACCTCCTGTGCTGTGCTTTCCTAGAGCTTCAAAGAGGTCAAAGGTGGCTGTGGCTCCATCCTGCATTGGGAGGAATTTGCGAAGCCCGCAGGGTGTTGGAGTGTTGACGCGCCCCATCTTGCCGTACAGAGCCGTCTGGAGGTGACCGCTCTTTCCCCAAAGCAAAGGAGGAATGTACCTGAAGGAAGTCACAAGCTCTATATTATAAAAATCATCCGGGTTCGGGGTTTTAGCGAATAAATCTGAAAAATCTCTCTAAAGCTCACTGTTTGGACAGCATCGGGCAGGACTTGAGCAGGTAGCGGCAGAGCAGCGTGTCCTGGCTGATGACCTGCGGGGCCGCGGTTGGGCTCGTCAGGTTGAGACAGCGCATGACGACGTAGAGGACGGCGGCCACCGCGGCCAGCTTCATGCCGTCAAACATGGCCGGCAGCTCAGAGCCAAAGGTCTGCATGTCGCTGTCCTCCAGCATCATCATTGTGAGAATTGTAGACCTGCAGGTTATGAGCGTAAAACAAAAATAAAAAACACGCAGAAGTATGTCGATTTCTTGAACTTTGACGTATTTTATTGCAATAGACCAACTAAATGTAAAGTTTACTTATTTCTTGCACCTGAGACCTTCATAGAAAACCCACATTTATGCAAAGATTACACTCCACTTACTAAAACGGGGCTCAGTAAAAAATTCTGATCTGTGAAAAATTTTGAAAACTTATATTCTTTTCCTTCCACCTCACTATTAACCCTGTTTTGAGTCGGTATGTCACATAAAATAGTAATAAAATACACTGGAGACTCTAATTACTCTCAAAGAATAAGGATGGTATTACAAGAGCAAGTTAGCATATTTCTAGAAGGCCATTTATACATATCTATGTCAGAAGTATAAAGAAAAATTCAAAGATTTTTGTTTCTTTCCTCAACTCTTTCCTTTAAAACACTTACAAGGCTTCTGACAAAATTTTAGGCTTTAAGCACAAATGTTGAGTTTGTCTTTTGGACACTTTTTATCTCAATTTTCTGTGTTCAAAACATTTTCTATATATAAAGATAGAAAAAGTATAATAACATGTTTTATTTTATTGTCTGAAAATGACAAACACAAGGGAACGGTGCTTCGGAGGAAACAAGCAAATCAGTTTTTGAGAAATGCTGATATATTTTTTGGTTTAACAATAAAAAATTATGTTTTTAGAAAGAGTAACATTAGCTAATCTGTAGAAAATAGTGTTCACAAACTTTATAGACTATAATGTTAAACAACCAACTATTTAAAAGCATCTGTTTTATACTTATCCTACTCCATACAGGGCTGTAACAATGACATTTCTCATTGACACAAAGCGCTGCCTTTGAGCGAAACGACTGGATTCCATTTTGTAGTGATTAAAAAAAAAGTCTGCACACCCCTGGTAAAATTTATGAGATGTAAAAATAAACAAACAAGACTTTTATTGTAATATATTCAAATATGTTACATATCTCACAATTCCACAACAAAATGTACAAACTGTACAACATATTTTTTTTAAAAATAACTAAATAAAGCCGGTCAAGAGGCAAACAGCAACACTGAAAGACTTTCAGGAATTTCTGATTGATACCGACTGGGTTCTACAGGTTGCAGCGACATTCTGTGTTCTGCAAGACAAAAGCTTTTTCTTCACAAGAAAACATCCAGACGTGACTAAAACCACCTGGTGGTGGCAGCATAATGATTAATTAGGACTTATGAACACCTCTAATTAATTTCCAGGCAGTTTTGGCCTTAAATTTCCAGAAGTCTTCTAGAGATGTGAAGATGAATGAGTTCATTTTTAAAAAAAATTACTACTGTGAGTTGATGTATAAAGTCAAAAATAAAGAAAAGAATGGCTTCACCAGAGAGAACTCAAAGATTTGGAAAAGCCTGGGATGCTCACAGACTTTTACCAAAGAAAGCTTAATGCTGAATTTGAATGAAAATGTACTTTAACAATTATATATTTTTAAATTCATTTGTTTTTTTGGTTTTTTTTAAGATGTTGCATTGGAATAAATATGCCTATTTTCAGCTGAAAAGTGTGGTGAAATGATTTATTTTGGTCTCATTTCTTTACGTCACAAAAACATGATACTGTTTAGATACCAGTGCATATATAAGGACTTCAAAAAGGTTGTTTATTTTATTAAACACTTATGAATCTTTAAAACAAGATTGGAGAAACTGTTCAAAAACAAAGGTTTTACACTAATTTACGTTTCTCCATACTTATAATAACATTTTTAAGCACTTTTCTATACTTTCCAGTATCTTAACTGAACATCTGAATGTCCAAATAATAAATCCTTCCAAAAAAAAGCCATAGAAGAAACTCATGCCCAGACTATTACATATGTTTTACATACAAAGTGTATTAAACAGGAATGTAGTGATAGCACAAACTGCCTCCAAATCTAACCCAGTCTATACATTGAGTCTACCTTTTAAAGCATTACTATTATTTTTAATATATCTCCTAATATTTATAGCATAAATATGATTTACTATTATAATTTCTGGGGGGGGTCATATTTAATTTATAAAGAGAAATGACTGGTGACTCCCAGAGGAGTCCCGACCCTTATTTTGGGAACCACTGGCACAGTATTACAACTTCAGCTACATATAAATAAACTTCGCCTAATTAGTTTCCTTTTATAACTTCTGTACAGCTCTAAATACATTTCTCACAATATAATTACAAATTATATGGATTTAGTATTTCTTTAGTCCGTAAATAATCAACGACGAAGTTCAAGCGAGGGATTTAAATGACTGTTAAGCAAGACTTTTGACTCACCTTTCTGTCCGAGCAGGGATAATACAAAACAGTGAATTTTACTTGACAGCTGGTAGGGAAAACACAAAATAAAGGCAACTTTAGATAGTGATACACTAAGAAAAACGTTTACTAACAGAGAAAACACAAATTGACCCAAAACGTACATCCAGAAGGCGTGACGGGAGCCCGAGCGGCCAGCCTCAACAGGTTCCTCGCTCTCCGTCTGTCTTCTGCTCCAGGTAAACCTCTTCCTGTGAGGGGCAGGAGAGAAACCGTGTTCCCAAGAGTCCAAAAAGCCGACGCTGACGTCAAAACTTGAAACCCAGCAGTTTTCTAAAGTTTAGAAAACGGACACTTCCGGACTTACCATAGCGTTTAAGAGTCTGTGAGAGTTGTAGCCTGAGTCACGGACTCGCTAGCAGCTCCGTCTCCACTTCACACGGTGGAGAAACTGACCAGCCGAGTCGCGAGCTCAAGATGCCTTCAGGCTCCCTTAATAAAGCTCCGACATTAGGCTTTTAGTTCTCCCACAACACTAGAGACGTGGATTTCTACAACACATTTAGTCGGATGTTGCGCCATTCGCTCTCAAATCACGTAGGTGTTATATGTTTATTCGCCCCTTCCGTATGGAGTAAATGTCCGATTTCTGTGGAGTTAGCTATCCCTCCAGATACACCAGCACGTCCAACAACCCCAAAACCGCAAAAGGCACCACAGCAGACAGCGATACTTCCTACTGAATCGTACCTCAATTTACAGTAACTTCCCTTCCCCGATTCATTGGTCAGACACACGCCCCATGACTGCTCAACACTAATCTCACAAATATGTGCACTGATGACAGGAAATACTTACATAATCCTTCTGAAAAACACTCGACTTGCAGCGTGAGCGCAGAGCAGACAGAAGTTCACAGACTCAACCAAACTTACAGTAGATTCCATTAAAAGTACAAATAAAAGCTGTAAGTGAATTCATTCTGACCCGTGTAAAATTGGAAAGACTTTGAATGTGCAACCCGCAGTAAAAACAAAAACAAAAAAGAAACTTGATTAAAGTCAGAGAATAGCAGCAAAACAGTCACAACGCACAATTACGTAGAATAAATCTCTGCAGACTAACTTAGGCCAAATGGGTTAGGCTCAATTTCACATTGTTTAAACCATTCTACGTTTTTACCATATAAATAATGATAATAATATAACATAAGTAGAGCATTTGGTTAAATTCAAAGAAAGAAACGTTGCACACATTTAGCTGGGGATGAAGGATGCCCAAGACACAACTGTGACGTTTAACTTGTTAATTTTTTTGAAAGTAGATCTTTTTTTTCTTTCTTTTTTTTTTTTTTTTTTTTTTACAATAAGTCTAAATAAAAACACTTATCTCAGGTTCTGAATGCCACAATCTCGGGGTGTTGAAATGTGTTGTGGCAACACAAAATGACAACATATCTTTAATTTCAAATCGCATATTATTTATGTATTATAAATAAATTATATATGTATGTATCTTACTGCTTCAAAATATGGGTAACGTATAACGCAGCGCTGTTCAATCGTTTTATTGAAACGACTGAACAATAAAACTTGGGGATTTGGGGCCAAAACCCCCAAATTTAAAGTATTCCTAGCCAAGATGTTACTTTCCCCCCTTAATTAAAAACCCCAAGACATTATTGTGAATTCTATCTCTTTACCTGCAGAGCAATAAATAAAACATGTCATATTTTACTTTTCGCTTGTCGTTTACAGTCATTTTAATTTTTTGGCATCTCTGTCTGATTGATGACCTCCTCACCCTCCAGGCCTGGCGCAAGACGTGCTATTTAAGTGGCTGCATGGGGCCCCCACACCACCAGGGGGCCCCCAAGAGCATGATAAAAAAAATAAATTAAAATGACATTCAATAGAACAAACTAAATGCAATTTTCATATTGTTTTAGAGTTATTACACAGATAATGGTTAATCTCGTCCTGTTGATGGTTGCTGTCACTGTCGAGGAAATCTAAAATATCAAACTTGTTACCTTGTTTACTGTAAATTTAGTGTTTATCGGTTTATGTTACTTTCAAATAGTTTAAATAATATGTGAAATATTTTTCATTTAGATTTTTACTCCTGGAAGGTTCAAATCAATAGCCATAATAACACTGGTAGGATGGAAGCTGGATACAAATATTGCTAATGATGGTAGGACGGCAGTCATCAACTGGAAAAGATTAACCATTATTTGTGTAACTACTATAAAAACAAGAGAAATTGTTTTTTCATGTGTAATCGCATTTAGTTTGAGAAAATGGAAAAATGTTAAAGGGGTGTGGATAATATTCCCTTTTGACCACAAGAGGGCGTTGTTGATTTATGGGTTTGCATGTGCACTCCACTTGGCTTAAACACGGAGACGCTTGTCACGGCCCAATTGAATTTACAGAAGCTGTAAAACTGTAAATGTCAAAATGAAGAATTAGCTTAGCTCCTTTATTTTATTATGTTCGCTTGGTCTTTGATGCTTTTGGCAAAAAAAAAAAAAAAAGTTGATGGAAGGGAAAAAAACAGCTTATAGTGGACCAATTATGTTTTTTTATTTTATTTTTTAGGTCAGGAGAAGTGAAACATTGCAGCTGCACAGTTGCAAGTCGAGCATTTCCTTTTTTTTCAATAGGAAAACATGGCTTCCATTACTGAATTCAAGCAAAACTAACCACACTGCACCTCCGGCATTTATTTCCACCATCATTACATGATGGGAAGCCCATTCTGTGGCCTAAACTTTGCAAAGGTTGGCTGTGTGTGTGTGTGGGGGGGGGGCTTTTTTTTCTGAGAGCAACATCAGACGACTCAGCTGTTGTGGACTCTCACTTCAGTTCGCCAGTAATAAATGTCAGCCAGCCACATCTGTGCTTTTATTTTGTCTTCCTTTATGTATTTAGCCAGTATTGATCATGGAATATTTCTAAGGATGCTCCAAAGTGTGAGGCACTGTTAAATCTTACAAATGCGAACACGGAGAAATGATGTAAAAGTTGCAATCTGTTCTGAAGGAACATTGTGTTTCACATAACATTATCCCAAATGAAGTCAGTCATTAATCATTTAAAATAAGTGTTCATTGTGAACATGAAGGGAGCAGAAATAAAGCCAGGCTGGAAATCTGGTGACAGTTGACCATCACCGCCTTCCTCTGCTGTGTTTGAGCAAGTCGTCACATGTGAGATAAGCTACATTTAAATCGCCTTGGCTTGTTACTAGGCTACAGAAAAAGGTTAGATTTACACTGCCGCTGAAAATGTGTTGACTTTTTCTGAGGCAGCTGCTGTTTAAAAGTCCAGTAATCTACAGGGAAAGGTCAGTTCCAGGACAAGAGGAAGACGCCTCCCAAGCCAGTTTTTAGTCATCTCGTTCTCTGAAGTTGCAAAACAATTGGACTCGAGTTTTATGTGTTATTGCCGTCAAAATTTGTGCGAAAAAGACTTGAAGCACATTAAAAAGATTCTTCAGATCACAGTAACTCTCTCTGACCCCACTTTGTTGCCTCAGTGCAAGAAACACCCACATATAAACCAAATTGTACAGGAAGTACAATGAAACATTGGATTTAGTTTGCACTTCAAAGGGATTTCATCTTTTTTCCTCTTTGTTTTAACATTTAACATCTCTACTGCTGTGTATTCACAGCCCTTGAATTTGTCCACTGAATGCAGTCGTTGGCGTATTTTCTTGGCATTTTACTTGATAAACCAATACATAGTAGAACGTCATTCAAAAGTGGTAGAAAAATAATAGTTCTGTTTTTTTTTTAGAAATGAAAATCTGAAATTTGCGGTGTTCAGTACCTAACACTTGAAATGAACCACTTGACAATTACAGTAGCTGCATTCTGTTACAAATGCACACAAAACTTTGTCAACATTCCGCTAATGTTTAAAAGCCTCAATTTTGCAATTGTGGTGTTTCCGTTAAATAAGAAATGCAATTAAAATCAACTGTGAATAAGTTTGTTCACGCAATAGGTCATTAGAAAAGCTTGCCGCGCCATCATCCTTCTACCACTTCCTGTCGTCTTCTTCTTTGTGGTTTGCGCCAGTGCCGACATCCGGTTGTTGATGTGACTCATGTGATGTGGAAAAACAGTGTTTTCACTGCAGTTTTGAAAAATAAACCATTTCAATAAGGCCAAAAAATAAAACACTTAAATAAAAAAATCACCTCATAGCTGCAAGATTTTTTTAAAATTGAAAAGCGAGTTTTGTTTTTTGTTTTTAATTGGCGCGTTTCCATGGAGCAAATTTATTTTCAACATGCCAACTATCGCTATGATATGATTAATGGGAACGCAGTTCGTGTTTTGTTTGTTTCTTTTGGAATTCTACATCTAAATTTGACTTTTTTGTTGTTGTTCATTCTTTGATGCAAGATGGTTCAAGTTTAGTGGGAAGCATCGTCCAGTTTCAAGCCCCTCCACATAACAATGGGATTCAAGTCAGGACTTTGACACGGCAGCTAAGAACAAAACACAAGAGCCGCAATTCAGACAAGCTCACTGAAACTACGGAAGAGATTTTAAAAATATTCACTGTTCTCCAATGACCTCCACAGTTACCAGATCTCAATCCAATTGAGCACTTTTGACATGTGTTGCAAAGGGAGTAACATCCTGCAAGCGCAACCAACTATGAGTGAATATTAACATGACCACCCAGACTAAAATCCAGTTGATAGGTAAAAGATAGTCCAGTCCAGCCAAAGTGTACCTAATAAAGTGGCCGTTGAGTCTATACTCAGATTAAATTACACACAAATGGATTCTATTTAATTTTGTAAAAATAAAACAGTTATAGAGCAAATGTCCTTCTCACTCCACCTCAGTTATGGAGGACGTCGTGTTGGCCAGTCACATAAAACCCCAGTAAATACTCTGATATGGCCGTAGTTACACTAATACAGCTCCTTCACCCTAAACGCCCTGGTTTTCAAGGTTAATTCGGTTTTTATTGATTTCTGTTTTTTCCAGACCCGAAGAAGTGGGTGGAGCTAAAATTAAATAACAGGCCGCTATTGGCTAGGAGCTGATGCGCACGTGCTCCTTCTCTCCGCCTGTTGACTGGGAGTTCATAGCGCTCGAGCCACAGCAGCAGCAACAGCGTCCAAACCAAACCGCCGCGGAGTTCCGACTGAGCCGTTGTCCCGCAGACTGACAAACTGCAGCTTCTTTCTTTTTATTATTTTTTTTCGACAGACGGAAACAGCGGCCATGGAGGAGCAGGCGCGTTACTTCTTTTGGGCGCAACTTCTCGCAGCTTGCCTGGTGTTTGGGGTGAAAGGTAAGCTGCTCGCGCTGTAACAGTTCTCGTGTTTGTTTACAGTTCAAACGAGCTCATTAACGGCCAGGACGGCCGTGGTTCTGCTCGAGTGATGGACGCAGTTCTCTAAAGTTGCTCCAGGTGTCTTTCTTCTCGAATTAAGTTAATTGACTCACTATAAAACCCCGGGAGACCGTGTTTTACTTATTTCTTTGATAGCGGAGACTCAGTTTCAGGTCGCCAAATCATTAATTCAGTTGGGAAGAAATGAACTGAAAAATGAGCTGTAAAGGCGCACTGATGAGTAGAAGGCGCAAATGTACAATACATGTGAGATATTCAACACATACACGCAATTTGTCCACCACATTTTATGAAGGCTATAACTTACCATCGCGTATTTTGAGAATAGTTTTAATAACTAAATTATTCAGTAATTGAAACACTTTAGCAACATGGATTACAGAATAATAAAAGCCTTTTGGTATTTTTTTGTGCCTTGACCTCTTTTTTAAGTAGCAGGAGACACACAGGCTGTCTATTATTCGTCTCCAGTTTTAACCTCCTGCCTTTGGCAGCTTGGTTTTGTTTGTATTTCCATGCATTGAAGACATTTAGGCCAATGAACAAAAGGTAAAACGTCTTGACTTCCCCCTGACCCCCTCGCCTCCATTTGTGCTTACCAACATACCAAGGAACAGGAAGTGCTTTCTTAGGATGATGGATTTTCCAAATGTCATGCTGTCGAAGCGAGGAATACACAACTTGATTGTGTATTTCTCACCAGATGTCAGCCTGTGGCTTTTCCTCCTGCAGCGACCCACGCTCCTAAAGTCTCCTTGTTTGACATGAAGCGTGCTGTAAGAACCCCCCCATCACCAAACTCCACATTTGATCAAGTTTTGTTGTGGAGTGAGTCTTTTATGGCTTGTTTTCTTAATCTCAACACTTTTTTTATTTTACTGAACTGTTGATTAGCTCTAAGTTGGCGTTTCAGAAGAAACCCCATTTAATTTTCTCAACTGATCACTCAGTGCTTTAAGTAGCAGTAGTCATGCAGGCTGTCTATTATTCGTTACCTGTGTTGTTTTTTTTTCCTTTGAAACGATGGCATGAAAACCAGAGGACTCCAGAGGCACGGGATGTCTCTGAACATGTTTTTTTGTTTTTGTTTTTCTTTCTCTGCGGTTCATGGGTGACAGTTATTGAAAAATAGGTGTGGTGATAAAAGATTAGTCATATTTCCTGGATTCTGTCGCTGGATCTTCCACTCCTAACAAAGTTGACATTGTAGCCCGGAGGATGACAGATGGGAGCGATGCGTCGCTATCTTGTCCTGTAAAATGCATACAGGGCAATTATTTAGAAGGAAGAGCTGATTGCATGGTTTAACGTGATAGGTTGTGTTCAGCAGGTTGTAGGTTGCTTGTCTGTTGCTTTAGCTGCTGAGTGGAGAGAAGTGGAAAGCTGTGTTCTGTGTCAGGGCTGAGACAGTTCTTTTTTTTTTTCCTCACAACTGAAGCACTTTTGTTGGCTAAGTGAACCAGGGCTAAAAATAGCCTAACATTGGACCAATGGGAAAGCTTCATCATGCGTTTGTGTATAATCTTTGCTTGTATGCAGGTATATATGAACCATTCTGTATTAAATTTGGTTCAAATTCACTTGAAGATTAATGAAGATGCATTTTAATTGGCAATATATCACCCAAGTAATTCTGACCTCAGTGTCTCAAGCAGTGGAAAGCACACAGGAGTTTAATTTCCTGCTAATATAATAATGTCTGTGCTTTACCGTTACTCAGAACATCGTGCATTGACTAGTATGTGGGTTTAATTTAGGGTTTATAAAGCATAACTCCTGAAATGAGGATGTTGGTTTTTGCGGTACATGTTGTTCCTTAAGCTGCCGCTAGCTACACTGCTCATGTAGCTGTGAACGTTGGTGTATCTGTATCTGGAGATGAATGAGAGGTGGGTGTAAAAGTGAAGACCTCAATCCACGTCTTCTTCAAGCATTGGAGCAACAAAACCCGTAGACTTAGGAAATTGCAGTGGGCAATTTTTTTATTTTTTTTCACAGAAGAGTTATGGATTCAACTTGTTGGACAAACACAACTTCTTATGAACTTTGTGATGCTGTGCCGGTGGAGATAGCTGCACATTGTCCGAACAAAGAAACAAAAACAATCAATCATCATCCTATTTCCTGTCGTCGTTTTCGGCAATAGTAACATTCGGTTGTTGACATTGTGACTCGTGACGTGAAAAAAAAAGCGTTTCGATAGGGCTGAAAAAACCCCCACCTCATCCCACCGCAAAAACTTTATCAAAGAATTTTTTTGTTTTTTTTTCCACAAGGCCTCAATGTTTCCATTAGTAAGATTTATTTTTATAGTGTCATTTATAAGCAGCTTGTGAGACCAATTCTAGAAAAAATAAATAAAATAAAATCTTATTGTATGATTGTTAAATAATTGAGTTTTCTTGTATGGAATAAGTATTTGATACTATGGGATAAAGTTTATTTGGTTTATAGTGGCTTGATCTCATCTGACCTCCTGACCTTCTCCTGCCCCTCTCTTCTGGATCCTCCAGTGGCTCATTGGAAAACTTCAAACGGACCTGGACTGGATTGAGCGGAGGGACTTAGGTCTCACTACAGGATTTTAATCCATGACTGTGTAATGTGTTACTAATGGTAACCAGATACTGTGGGGAAAAACTGTGGAAAAAAATATTCACAATTGACTTAATCAACTAAATTTTCAGCAATAACATCACAATTAAATGTCTTCCAGATCTTGTGCAGCCCTTGGTACGTCTCATGGTTGTGTGAATCAAATATGAATATTCCAACAACAGTTCTGACTCATCCCATCTCCCTCTGATGGGATTTCCCTCCAGGCCTCTGCCTTTTTCAGCACTGATCACTTTTATCCCCCTTGTCTCTCAATACAAGATTTTCTTGTGTTTCCTTTTGCCCTTCATCTCATTTCAATATTGAACAGCTTCCCCGATCAATATTTTATCACAGTGTGGAATGTCTTCTAATTTTGGATACTTTATTAGTATCTGTCACCCTACTTTCCAATCTGCTGTGTTCAATATTTTACATGCAGCCATGTGATTTTTTATTTATTTTTTTTAACAGAGCCAGGGAGCACTTGAATCAGAGATTGCAAATTGTTCATTCAAATCAGTTCAGTTTAGATATAACAAGAAAGAGGAAATCAGCATTGGCTTTTATGGTTTGAAAAAAGAAAGAAAAATCAAGGTAGTTTTTGAAATGCTTTTATTCCCGGATCTTATTCAGTTCCAACTCTTCAGAGGAAAGTGTGTTGTGGTGTTTCTGGTGCGTGACTCCGCTGTGTGTATTTATAGACTTTTAGAGCAGGAGCAGATGGCTGTGCTCTGGAGTTGCAATCACAGATTACTGAAATCTCACCTGCAGCTGGAGTCCTGCTGATCTCAGAATATGCACAAAATAATAATAAAAAAGCTTTACTCTTCATTTTAGTTAATCCTCAGTAAATTCATTTCCTGTTACACTTCAGGTTTGACTCCCTTCCCCTGAAGCTCTCTGCTCTGCTGTTTTCTAGCTGGTTGTTAACGAGCGCCACAGGCTGCCTGAACGCACGTCAACGCGTCTTTAACGGCTTCCACAATTGCTGAGAGTTAGGGTTACGAATGCAGGCGGCACGACACTCGCTCCCTTGCTTTCTGGAACACTGAGTCCTGCACTGTCCTGTTGGTTTGTGTGGCCCAGCATGACGGTGCAGAGAGCAGAGCGCGTTGCTGCGTAATGCGAAGACTGACTTACTACTGCATGTTATTCCTGCTGTCGTAATAATGCAGCTTCCGTTCTTCACATATTTTCCTTTCTTGTACTTTTGTCTCCAGCTAATATCTCAGATCTCACCAGAGAAGCGTCATATGTTTCAGATACTCAAATTAAATTCAAAAATACTTTATTAATCCCATAGGGAAATTAAATAAAATACTCCATCACATGATGGGAATCAGAAGGCAGGTACTAGCCTTGATAGGCTCTTCAATAAAGTAACCTAACAAAAAAGTTTACAGGTACAGCTTGGTATGAATTTTTTTTGTATTTTTAGTTGAACCATTGATTATTTTTATTCTTAAAGGGGCATTATTATGTAAAACAGAGTTTTTAGCTTTACGTCGTGTTATGTTGTTTATTCATCTTAAAGGTACCTGGAATACTGCCTTGATTCTTTTATGCATGTTCAAGAAATGCTTGAATCTCCCATGGCAACCATTCAGCTGTGCAAAACGCCTGTTGGGACCTAGCTCCGCCTTCGAGGCGCAGCTCCTCCTCAGAGCTGCAGTTTCTAAGCTCCCACCTCACAGAGCAGCCTTCCCCTGTTACTACTCCACTCAGCCCTTTCTGACTAGCCAGCAGCAATTAGCAAACACCTGGTGGAACTGTCTGAGCTCATAACAGTTAATTGATTCTTCTATAAAGTTTTTATTTTAAATAAATCAGCCTATTTGCTTATTTTTCTGTAGAACCTAGCTAAAATGTATTTTAAAAAAGGGATATTTTCAAATTTCTTGTCAACTTTAACATTTTTTAACTCAAAAACATGATTGGCCGTTGGATGAATGACTGCCCTAGCATCCAACCACCGGGCTTGGCGAGTTTTCTGGGGGAAACCTTGAAGCACAAATAACGGTCCTTCAATCTAAGTACAATTAAATAACCGTAAACAATACTTTTTTTTTTATGTTTTTTTTTTATCATGGACACACCAAAAAACAAAATGAGTCAAAGCGGTTAAAAGTTCTGACTTTTGACCGCTCCCAATTTAAAGGTCAATTCAGTGTAAACATACTGAGTGGGATGTGGTCATCGGGCCGCTGTGCTGAGTCACTCGTAATAACATCCTCTGCAATCTCGCACAGAAAACATGCTTTGTGCCGGGCATCATTCAGAAAACATTTATCTTGATTACTGCAGCCAAGAACAACTCCCCCCGTAAAATAAACTGCCAGCATAATAGCCTGGCTGCTTTCCTCAAGCTTAGGTCTGAATGTTTAAAAAACCATCATGCTCAAATGCTCCTTTTGCGACTTAGCATCTGGTTTTGGGGAGTCGCATAACATCCCTACCCCGTGTTTGGTTTGTGTCTCTGGGGACTGTGTTGTCACTTGCAGCTACCTCTCTTTGTTCTGGTATTTTCTTGGGTTGAGGCTAACTGGAAACGACTCAGACCATGACTCATAATATGGACAGAGAATAACACAATGCCATCTGGAAATGGCTTTTCCTGCCAACTATAACTCTGCATACCTTCCTAATGGTGGTCAGGACCGAGCTGGCACAACACTGGGTACCTTCTTAACTATTTGGACAAATATGTGTTTTTTTCTTTAGTATTAGGTCATGCCCATATTTAGCAGAAAATGAATTACATGATGGCTTGTTTTTCTTATTGTAGTTTAAAAAAAAAGACATGGCATTTAGGCTGCGTACACACAACAGGTAATTGCAACTAGGCCTGTCGCAATAAGCAATAAATCATCAAATAAAGAAAATTGGATGATAACAAAAGTCTTCAGTCTGGTAAATTAGTCTCAACTATATCTTTTTTTGAACATCAATTTTGTTTAGAAATTTCATAATTCAATTTACTGTATTTGTTGTTTCTGGGTTTTTTTTGTGGATATTTAAAATATCTCCTAGTTCCAGTCTTCAATGTTCATTAAAATTTGAACATTATTGATCTTTGAGAATGTTTCTTGCATTATTATGCCATTACCATTATATTACTAGAAAATTGTCTCAAAACAACGTTATTATTTATCGCAATAACTTCTGGAACAATTTATTGTTCAGCAAAATTCATTGTGATAGGCCTAATTGTGACCCACATCCAGCTCTTTCATAGCAGTCCAAACTGCCCAATTCCAAAATAAATAAATTTGTGCAACTTCCCTATGTGGAGCTAAATCGGATATGTATGTGGTGGCTTTCAAAGCTTCTGGATTCTGAAAGGTCATGTCGCATGTTATACGACTTTTGTGTCGATGACACGAGACCTGCGCCATAATTCTGTACCAGAAGAAACGAGAAGCAATAAATCCAGATGTGAACAATTGCTGAAGCAACTACAATTATTACAAAAACAAATTATGAAAGGTTGGTTTTGACTACGCCTCCAAACGGGCTTCTCTATAAAAATTGCAGTCAACTCTCCACAAAAAGCCCATTGCTATTTGTGTTGCTTACATTTTCTTGTGACAACACTGTTGTCTCCCATTGCTAAACAACTTTAAAAGCGATCCATAGACGGTAGCGTGCATTATTACTTCCACAAACATTACAATCTATGACGCCTACCTTCTTCTTCTGCACATACGAGTTGTTTTGGGGTGACAAGCCGTTCACACACAAGTCTGATTGCGGTCACATTTAATGAGTAATATGAACAACTATGCAAGAAAAGATCGTATTTTGGCAAAAAAATTGGAATTTAGCATCAAGACCTGCTGTGTGAATGTAGCCGAACTAGGCTAATTGATCCAAAATAGGACATTTTTCTATTTTTTCCAATGACAAAAATATAGAGTATTTCTATTTACATGCATCTATGTATTTAATATATATTTTTAGCAAACACAACTTAAACCCTTTGTGCATTTCATTTGTGGTAAATGAAGAAATCCCCTGAAATGTAAACTAGCCTCCGCCTTAAACTGAATCACCTTTATTGTGAGACAAGCTTCTCGTTTCCCGTGAAAAGAGAACAAGCCATAAACAGCCCAGGCAACTGTGTAACACGGCTGCTTATATTTTAAACTGAGAATCATACTTCATCATTTGTGTGGCTTTACGCAGGTTTTTCTCTATTCCTCATTTTATTCGTGTGCGGCATTCACAGACGGTCTCATCATTTTGGGAAATTTCAAAGATGCTTTTGGTGGTTTTGTTCTTGGCAGACAACTTTTTACTGTTTCATCACTAATTTAATTTCCTGGCTGGGAGCTGACTTTACCCCCTCAGTTTGTGCAGACCACAAACATTTACAGAGACCGTTAAATAAGCAGAGAAATCCGTCTAGTTTTTAAATTTTTTTAAATTTATTTTACTTTTTTTTTTTTAATACAACAACCTGGATCAGATTGTTCCAGAAATCCATTTTAGTTTCCTGAAAGGAGCTGGCATAGGAAGGGAGGTTTCATTCCTCCCCAAAGATAAACAAGCAGCGACTTTTCAGATAAAGAGGAGTTGTTGGTCTAATGGTGGGAGAATCCCATGAGATGTGAACGTAGTCGACAGGCCTTGACATTGGATGCGTCTCTCATATCTCACCGTATCCACAGGAAGTGCTTCTCTGGGATAAACCAAACGAGATGCTTCCAGAGACGATCTCTTCTCTCTCTTACTCCGTCAGCAGCGTAGAGCTGTACACCAGGCATCTCCACAATTCTTGCTAAAATATTGCTTAGGTCGTGTGTATTGCTCGACATGGGTAAAAACAGAAAGGTGTTAACAAAACACATATTTATTTGTAAGATTTATTGTTTTTTAATTGACCTTTCTTTAAAAATTTATTCATTCATCTGTACCAGTAGAGTTTGACTTACTGCCACTCTTGCTGTTTAAAAGGAAGTGTAATTTAAATGAATTGGTATATTTATTTTGTTCTGATATCAATATCTCTACTTGTCCTGATATTAAAAAAAGTTCTAGATCAGACCAGGTATCGGGGACAATGCGCCCGAACCAGAAGGTCAGATCTATTCAGCCTATTTCTATGCTTTTGTGCTCTGAGGGACATCAATTGCACTTTCTGTACCATTTGAAAGAAGGTTTGTTGCATTTTTTTTTATATATGTTTGACCAACAAAGGCAACCTATTTTAGTCAGTTTACATTGGCTGTTGTACTCCTAGTTGCACTGACTTAACAAATTAAAGTTGTTTTTACATGTTTGACCTAACTTGTGAAACTATTGATGTATTTAAGTGCTGTACTGGTGCAGAGTTACCAAATAAACTTGTAATTCAGTCTGTTTGCAAAAAAGAAATATTCAATTCAGTGTTTTTCAGTATCGGAAGTGAGAATATTGGATTGTTGGCTCCCTATTGATAACTGGAATCAATTGGAATGTGTGTATGATTGAAATGACTTGCCTTGAGATGAAAGGTGTTATGGTGCTGTACTCTATAAATGAAACTTAATTGGCTTCTTTTGAAAGCGAAAGGAGAGAGCTTCCTTCTAAAACGAACAGCTATGTGAAAACATTTTGCAATGTTGCATTTCAATAAACCACACAGTTTCTGTCCTGTCTATTATATACGAATAATATTGATGTTGTTTTTTTTATCAGAACCCGTAGCACCATGTTTGGAGAAACTCAGGCCCTGACTTGGATATTTCACAAAACTGACATTTACGTTCTGGAATACTAACAATTTTCATCGTAAATATTTTTGCAAAACTCTGTGGCGGTGTATACATGTGAACCAGAGATTCTTAAAGATGACAGGCAGTAGGCCAACCTTCTTTGCTTAGAAAAAGGAAAAGCATTAATAATGAAGCCATTTTTATATTTTCTTCCCAAATCTCCATTTCTTTGTCTGGACTGATTTCCATTGAGCTTTAAATGTAAGTTGAAGAGCTGCTGTATGATGGGGAGCAGAAGGTAAACACAAGCTGTGCTCAGAATCACCTTCTGAATGATGATAGTGATGACCACACAGCATGAGAAAAACTGATTCATAACAGATGTCAAACTTCTTCTTTTTTTTGTCTTATTTTCATCCTGGCCAACTGGCAGACGCCCGATAGCTTGAAACCTTTTTTGAATTTTGGTCGTAGTAAACACCAGGCCATCTGTTAAACTGCTCAAGCTTGACAGAGTAATGCAACAGAACTGAAATCCCAACTGTTTCATCAAATCCACAATAGAATAACTAAAAGACAAAATGTGTGGTTAGCACGATTCCAGTCAAAGGCCAAACAATGAGCTGAAATTCTGTCATTTACACATTGAGAGCTATTCATAAAGTAATGCCTATAAGCCAGGGGTGCTCAAAGTCGGTCCTCCAGGGCCGGCGTCCTGCGTGTTTTAGTTCTCTCCCTGGTTTAACGCACCTACATCAAATGATGGTTCATTAGAAGGCCTAAGAAGAACATTGACATCCTGAAAAGCTTGTTGGTACCACCAGGGAGAGAACTAAAACATGGAGGATGCTGGCCAAAGAGGAACGACTTTGGGCACCCCTGCTATAAGCCTTCATGAAAATTAGTGTTAAAGGGGCAAAAGTAAAATCTACTTTTTTTTTTTTTTAGCTTTGCATCATGTTATAATGTTGTTTCCTCATCAAAAAACATACCTGAAGTGTTGCTTTGATTCGTTTATGCATGTTTGAGAATTCCATAAATCTCCATGGCAACCATTCTGCTGTGCAGAACGCCTGAGTGGACCTAGCCCCGCCTTTGAGGACGAAGCTCCTCCTTGGGAGGCTCCAATTTTCTGAGCCTCCGGCTCACAGAGCAGCCCTCCCTGTGACGCCTTCACTCAGCTCCTTCAGACTAGCCAGCAGCAATTTCTAAACACCTGGTGGAACTGAGCAACTTCTGAGCTCATCATGGAAGCTACTTTCCAGAGCAATTTTGGTAAAAACATTGCTAAAGGGTTAATAGAGGAGCCATGTTGTGATGACTTCCTGAAGGTGGAGTTCCTGAAAGAGCAGGAGTTTTTAAAGAGACAGAGGCCCAATTTCAAGGTGTAAAATGATGAAGTCAAATTTCTTGTAAGTCATATTAGATATATGATACATTTTTAGAACTAAAGGTAACAGTTACTTGATTGTACTATAAATAGCACAATGTGCTATGGAAAACACATAATACTTCCCCTTTACAAAGAGAGAGCCACAGTGCTTGCTGTGCTGTAAATTCTTAGTTATTTTTCTCATTGTTTGGTAAGTTTGTAAAGACCAGACATCTGAAATTGATTCAGTTCTTAATGTTTTCAAATGGAACCTTGGAGCCTCTTCTTTTGTATTTTCTCTCCACTCAGCTTTATGTGAGCTGATTTTCCTCATCAGAGAGAACTGCCAGCTTGTCAGCTTCATGTCATGCAGCAGCTGCCTGCTGGTGGAAGTATCCAGTGTTTGTTGTTTACAGGGTGGCGATGGCTTACTCAGCTGTTCACACTGTTACACTCAACCTGTACCAGGCCGGTGGTCATTTAGCCCAACAATGCAGCAGCATAGAATACAACAGAACAGAAAGAGGGTGGATTCTTATGTCATTGTTTGCTCCTTAATGTGATCTCAAAACTTAAAATTAAATGCATGTTTGTTTTAGTTTATGCCTAAACTATACAAATGCACTCTACCTACAAGTCAGAAATCTCCAATAAATAGATTTTTCTGGGCCAGAACTCAAGGCCTGGAAATATTGCATTAGGAGTGGGAATTTATCGTATTGCTTATCATTATTTGTAAAAGAAAAAAAAAGTCTTGTGATATATATTTATGCTATTTATGCTAAATAACAATTCAAAACTGACAGCATTATTGGAAAAGTTATTCTTACTATTTTCTCCACTTGTTTGTTACACGAGATCACCAATAAATATCATATGCTGCTACCATTTGAGGTTTTGGTGAAATAAATGACTGTTTAAATGTTTTTTCTTAGTAAGTGGAGTCCTGTAGACGTTTGTTTCAAATGGGATTTTTTTCTTTTCTTTTTTTTTTTTTCAAGAGCAATATTTGTGGCGCTATGATTGCTGTGCCATGCAGTCATGGCCATACATTTACCTTAAAAAAGAAGTCATAATTTTTTTATCATTTTTATTGCAATAGCACCGCAAAATATCACAATAAAATTCTAAATCCATATCGCCCACCCCGATATAGTATACAGATATTTGGATATATAAAGTGTTATTATAGTTGTAAGATAAGTTTTTCTTGGTGTCGCTCTCGCTCTGCTTGCAGGTGACCTCTGTGAAGTGAACGTTTGCAACCACGGGGGAACCTGTGTGACCGGCACCGGGACTCCGTTCATTTGCATCTGCCCCGACGGCTTTTCAGGTGAAACCTGCAATGAGACTGAGACAGGTACGTTGATTCTCCTCATTTACCCACCAGATGTTTGAGAGAATGCATAAAATAATGACATTATTTGATGCCATTAGGATCTCCTAACACCATGAAGAGCTCCTAACACGTTTAAAGAGAGGTCACATGATGACTTGCTTTGCTTTCGCGTTCTTTTTGCTTTGTTCTCGTCCTGAAGGGCCTTGTAGCCCCAACCCCTGTCAGAACGACGGCGTCTGCGAGGCGACTGGCCAGAGCCGGCGCGGTGACGTCTTCACTGAGTACGTCTGCAAATGTCAGCCCGGCTATGAAGGAGTCCACTGCCAGACCAGTAAGACTGTGCTCCATTTGAAATAGCTTTAGCATTAACGTAATGTTTATTCTGAAGTTTTTGGGTAATAAAAGGTAGACGTTTTTGTTGGCAATACAGTTTTTGTGTTCCTGTGGTCTGATTTAAAAATAGAAAAAATTAAAACTGTCTTTCAGCAGCTTGCTACCGTACGTTTGTTAAATTGGTTGTGAAAGTTTTGGATAATGGTGTAGAATTACAGTGGACCCCCTGCTTATTCACAGAGCAGGATTTGCAGATTTTTAAACTCTAAATTAAAATCATCCAATTCACAGATTTTTTGTTTTGTAGAGCTCGTCTAAAGTATTCGACAGAAAAAGCAGCTTGGGAAGCTGAAATGCATAAGCATAATGCTACTTGATAAGTTATTGGTTGCTGTTCGAGTCATTTTTCTTGCTGTTGTTGAAAGGGTGTTACAGCGCCTTTAGTGTGTTGGAGATGAACAGGAAGGGTCAGTACTTTTCCTCTGTTATTGGTCATATTTACACACACAAACACCTGTTAAATACAGAAAATGCTGACTAGAAATAATATTTCTGCCACTGCTATGGCGCTCCGATTAGCGCAGTGCCCACGTTTTGGAATGACTGTGGATGTTAGTTTCAGCTATTTAGTGATAGTTGTATTCCCTAATCCCCATGAATATCAGGGTTCCACTGTACTGTATTTTTTTAATGATTGTTTATTAATCATTTTTTTAATGCAAACTGCACCATTTTGACAAATTTCAACTTTGCTATAAGCAAATGCAGTCTTATTCTGGCTGAAAAGCAAGTTTAAAAATATGAATATGATCTCTTCGCAATTATGACGTCCTGGTTTATTTGTTACTTTACACAGCAATTGTGCATTTCATTTTGTAGATTAAAGTTTGAGGTTTTCAATTCATAATAAACAAAAATATAATGTAGAGATACCTGCTCTGAACATCAGCTTCTGCACCAACTCCACTTCAAAAATCCAACATAGCTGTCCATACCTATTAAAACTTGCAGTAAATTTTGAATTACTTGTACTTAATATTTTGCATAGCAGTAAACCACAGTTGACACACACAGTTCTATACAGCTTGTACTTGTGAAGATGGTGTTTAGAAGCAAACAATACATTATTGACTCGTCTTGCTAATAATAAAATACTAATAACTGCTATTCTGCCCTGCAACTGGAACATTAACTTGGATTTGCTGTCTTCCCCACATATGACCTCTAGAAAGTTGGCGGCTGTCCTCTTGTTTGCGTACTAAGACCACTTTGGTTAACTCAGGGTCATCCCAAAAAGCAGAAGGGAACGGTGGGAACATTTGCTGCACACGCAGACAGATGGCTGCCGTTTACTTGAAAAACAGCAACCAAATGTGCACTAAGAATAAAATTAGTCAATCACTATATCAGACAAGCTCAAGTTTGTTCTGTTTGATCATGAATTTCTTTCCCTCCCAGGTGTCCAGGGAGCAAATCTAAACTCTACAAAAGGTAACGGTGGAAACGCAGCTTGAGAAGCAATCGCCATGTTTGTGTGTGTGTGCCTTGCTGTCTCTTTCGCTCTTCAGATCTAGATGTTCTTTTGTTTTCTTGGCTGCATGGAGAGGTGGTGGAATACCAAGAACACACACGTAAACACAGATGGGATAATCACCAGTTACAGCTTTATCTCTCACAACAAGGAATTGTTCGCGAGCCAAGGCGAGGACCTAAAATATGACTGTTATTTCTGCATTAGATGCCCCACACGGGTCTTATCTTACCATTCTCGCCTCATACTGGCGCCTGAGCCAGTTAAGTCCCTTCCTGTTATCTATTTTAAACCAGAATCCCTAGAGCACAACTTGGATTACTCTCATTTAACGTTTTAAATACAACCCAACTATCCGTTTGCCCTTTTGCTCAACTGCAAAAGCCACAAATCACAGCTCATTAAAATCTGTTCATCCACAAGTCAAATTTACTGCTGGATTAACAGGCCTCTGCAGAGAAGTCGTTTCCACTAATTGGTTGAAACCGTCCCGTCTAATAATATGAAGACTTAATGTGGCAGTGCTGAGTCATGGGAAACTCTCATGTGGATTACGAGGTCGGGGAGGGTTCAGCGTCCCTTGACACGAGTGACAGCGGAAGTGCTCTTTGTTGGTGGTTGGGGGTCACAGGTTGGCATCAGACTCTCAGGATATAATAGGTAGAAAAATCACTGAGGCAAAAAAGCTTTAAACAAATATATATACATATAACTAGGGGTTTGCAGGGGTTGGCAAGGAGATGTCATACAAGATCTTGCAATATTAACACATCACAATATTTCCAGTTGAGGTAAAGGCTATCTCCTGAAAAAGCTGTAATGTGAGCTACACTCGCATCATTTGTTTGGCTCAATTTTGGGTTTCTGGTTGGAACTATAAATGCAACAGAGAGACAAGACATGAAAAATGTCAAAGTACTCCAAGTTGTTTTAGATGTAAGAAGAGGCAGAAAGCATTGCTATGACAACCACTGGATGGATGTCTAATGGTACGTTAAGCTACATAACGATCACAACCCATTATCAGTAGCAACTGGGAAATAAAGTACGGCAGGCCATGCATATGAAACAACTGTCCTTAAGTCTGAAGAGATGAAAATGAATCAGAAATGAAATTTCAGTTTGTTGAATTTGTGACAACAATCTATAAATATGCAGCATAAAAGCCCTTTTAAGCATAAATTTGATCTTCGTAGTTTTCTCGAAAGTAATATTAAAATCTCGTCTCGGCTCGTTCTCGTGAAATAAGTGTCGTGTATTGTGAGTTTTAAGTATTGCTACCCCCCATTTATAACAGAAAATAAGTTTATTATTTGTACATCTGCTAAAATAACTATTATTGTAGTTATAATAATATGTGGAACGTTTAAATATTTTTGCTGTATGAAAAACACAAAGTGATGTCTGCAATTTAGTGGTTTTCAACTTCTTATTGTATCGAATCGTATGCCTTTTCCACAGTGCAAGAGATGAGTCGCTCTTTAGTCGACCAATTACAGAAAGAAGAACAGTTTGTTTCTGTAGGCTCTGTTCCTTCAGTGTGAACAATTTGTTCAGTTTCTTTAGTTATATTTTCCATGACAGTTAAGAAGACAAATTTTGAGAAAAAGAACATGTTAAGAATTCAAAATGGATTGGAATAGAGAGCTAAAAGTGACCGTGTTTGGTCTATTAGGATTTGGTGTCAACTGTGAAAAATATGTTCAAAAGCATTTTAGATCAAATGCTTTTTTCTTTTCTTTTTTTTCCGTCCCTTTTTAGAAACGGATCAAGGGAAATCAAATATGAGAGAAAAAGCTTAATCACGTGCTCGCTGTACATCCCACAAGAATAAACCACACACCGCTCATGATCTCATGTACAGACTGTTTTCTCATACACACACACACACACACATGGTTCATCCCTCACGCAAATGCAGCCAACAGAAAGTGGCGGTCCACAATGAATGTCGGGAACGTCAGCTCTGCTGCTGTTGCCGGGCGAAAAAAGCGAACATGGAGGCGGAAAGGTGAATTAAGTCTGCCCTCTTTACAGTGTCACACTCGCTACTCGGGTCTGACTGCGGCGTTTCTGACTGCCCTGTCAAACCGGGCTGAGTGCCTCCAAGGGTGGCAGAGGGAAGGAAGTGCGTTCAAGAGCGTGTTGGAAAAGAGAGAGAAAGAGAGAGTGATGCCACTAGCGGCTCACTTCAAGCCAAAGCAGATGGGTGGAAACAGTGAGGGAAGGATCCTTCTTCCTGTTTATCATCTTCTGAAGCCAAAAGTTTCAGAGCGGCTTCAGGCGCATATTTTTACTTTTTGGAAGTCGCCAGATAGCGTGTATGAGTGTACTAATCTGTCAGTAGATTTGGGGAGAGTTTTCACTCCTCCCAGGATGTGGTTGTGTGTGTGTGTGTGTGTGTGTTTGGGCAGACTGGGCTCCGTGGTCCCTGATGAATACATACAGGGTGTTGGCATGCGTTCTTGCCCCGTCATGGTCCGGATGGAGAGGGGATGAGCGTTTCCTGGTTTATTTTGTCTGAGTTAAATACCCTCTTAACATGGAGGACGCGAAACTACATCAGCTGGACTTTAATAAGTTGTTGCCCTTTAAGTAGTCAGCAACTAGAACTGCAATATTTTTTATTTTTACCTCAAAAAGGTTTCACTTTTACACCATGTCAAACAACAAAAAAAGCATCCACGTTTTTACAAATCACAAAATTATTTAAAAAAAAATTCCTGGACAATAAATTGTCCCAAAAGTTATTGCGATAAACGATAATGTTGTTTTGTGACTGTTTTCAAGTAATATAATGGTAACGGCATAATAATGCAAGAACTCATTCTCAGAGATGAATGAACTTTTTACATTCTAATTAACATTTAACACTGCAACTGGAAGACACTAAGTGTTCAAAATAAACATAACAGAAACGATGGATAACTTCAACTTCTAATCATCAGCCTCAGAGCAGCTCTACCCCACTCAGCTCCTTCAGACTAGCCAGCAGCAATTGGCAAACACCTGATGGAACTGCAAATCTGCTGAGCTGTAGCAGCCACTTCTTCTGTTAAAAATATTGTTAAAGGCTTAGTAGAGGAGCCATGTTGTGATGACTTCCTGAAGGTGGAGTTTCAGCAAGAGCAGGAGTCTTTAAAGGAACAAAGGAACAATTTGAAGACATGAAATTACAAAGTCAAATTTCTTTTGTCATATTTGGTGTGCATAGCATTTTTACAGCAACTGAAAGTAACATAGTTTCAGAATTTTGCTTAAAAATGGCACTGTGTGCCTGGAAAATGCATCATACGGCCCTTGTTAAAAGTTTGCTACACTGTTTTTTTTTGTTGTTGTTGTTGTTGTTGTTAGTCTTCCTCTTCACAAGCACTATGCAGGATTAGGTTTCAAGCAAGGCCCCGAGATTACCACTGGTTTTTCACTTTATACAGAGGGGAAAAAAAGTAGGTTAGTGGATTAAATTTAGGAGCTTATGAAATTAAGTCGTAGCTCAATCCTATTGCAGCAGAGAGTTACGCAGCTTCACCTGAGGCTCGTGGGATATTTATTTATTTATTTTTTTCCATTTTATCAAATCGCATGCAACAAACATTTTGTCAACTTTTTCACAATGGTTGCCTTTCAATCAAAATTATGGTGCAATGTTAGGTTTTAAAAATTCTTCAGTCACCACTTAGCAGGCAGGCAGTTAATCAACCTGTACAAGTGGAGTCATGCCGTCTGACGTTCTGATATTTGAATTCAACAATCCAATTCTTCAATTTTGTGCATTGTTGGAAATTAATTTTATCAATAAAATATTGCTGTAAACACTTGCATATTCCCTCTGTGTTTTAAAGGAAGCTGGACTCTCCATATCTGAAAAACCAGTGTGCCTAATTATCCAGAGCGTGCGGCTGCACAGTTCAAAATTACTATATCCCTCCTATGATGGGTGAAAATAACTGTTTGGACACAGAGCTATTTATAGAGGCAGTGTGTGGGCGGTAAGATGAAACTGTGTGTGTGTTTTTGCTGGTTAGAAGCATTACATCTGTCTCCCTGGTTGGCTTGTGCGTTTTACGCGGCAATGACGGTAACCAATAGGGATTGAAGCTGGAAGATGTGTGTTGAAATGTCCTCTAAAGTCCCTCAGTTTTAGTTGTACACACAACTAAAGCTGAGCTTTAAAAAAAAAGTGTTAAAAGTATTCAGAGCAATTTGTCGAAGGTTGCATGGGTGAGAAATGATATTTTTACTTGTCCTAATCTGAATATTATTTTGGGGGGTAAGAACTATCGGTGCTTACGGGCGCCACCAGGGGTCAATGGAAGGAATTGCAGGGGAAAAATTAGCACATTGTACACTGCACTAAAATTTTCCCTTAATACATTCTGTTTTTAGTTTTTCTTATATAATCATCTGCTTAACCACATGATCTCTTGGTGCAGCTGGACCTTTCAGACCGCATCAGTTTTACAAGATTACATGAAGTTACTAAAGAAGAAATAATCTTGCTTCACTAACCCTCTTTTCTCTGCAGCTGTGGTCTTCCTGGTTTGGCTTCGGCTTCAGTGCCTTCCCAAATTATTCGTGCACAGTGAACGTCTCACATTTAGCCATTTAACAGCCACAAACTTCAATAGATTCATTCTATTTTTGTTTGTTCGTACATCCTTCTAATGACGCTTTTTAAAACAAATTCTCCTCCCTTGTTCTTGTATCCCTAAATAAAACCCAGTATAGATTCCTTCGACGAGATAATGAGTCGTGCATTCTACAAATCCGCTTTTTACTAAAGTGGGAAAAGTCGCAAACAGAACCATTTGGCTTGCATGCAAAACACTGTGTTGTTGTTAAGCCGACATCACCTCAAACCTACTGAAACAAGCATGATGACCATACGCATACACGCAGAGGGACACCGGAGTGGTTTAGATCAAAGCATATTCTTGTTTTAACTCAGTCTGGTTTTGTTTTGTGGTTTTAACTAAGAGAGGGCTGAATAAAAATGTGCTCCAAATGTTTCAGATTTATCTTGGCTAAAAATCATTTGTGGGACTTCTGAATCGAGTTAATTGCGGGGTCTGTAATTTAATCACAGTTAATTGCATTTTAATCAAATTATAGATCGACAAAATGAGCAACGTTTACAACTCAAAAGTCCCTCTTTAGAATGGATACCGCCATTAGTGTTGGGGACATCTGTGCTGCTGCTACATGTTGCTAAACTAGCATTAAGATGCTAGTTTAGCCTTGGATAGTTTCACTAAAAGGCTAACTCCTTTTAGCACAACTTCAGCACAGCAGCGGTCTTTTCTACCGTCCCATCAGATCGTATTTAGAATTAAAAATGGACCCCAGCGGCTTCATTGTCCATTGCTTTTTTTTCTTTGTGTTGATGTTGCTTATGCGTCAGATTTGCGGTCGTACCAGAAACCCGAATGCAAAGGTTCCAGGCGGAACTTTTGTATGTTTAAAAAAAAAAGTTTTCATTTTTTCCTATACTGGATTTTATTCAGCCAGTGCATTAATGCCACATAAAATCCCTGTAATTCATTGAAATGTATCAGTCAGACCTTGCTTGTTCAAGAATCATGAGTACTTTTAGAGGGCACTGTAGGCTTTGCTGAAAGCATGACGTTAACTTCCTCTAACATTTCTAACTCTTAAGTTTTATACGAAACGCACCGAGGCTGGCCGTCCTCCCCGACCGCAGTAAATGACGAAGTGATTCATCTCTCTGCAGACGTAAACGACTGTGCCGACCAGCCGTGTGAGAACGGCGGCACCTGCCGGGACTTGGACGGAGACTTCAAATGCCACTGCCCCTCTCCCTATGTGGGCAAACATTGCCAACTGCGTGAGTGTAACCGACTCGCACCGTCATCGTCTTACAAAATGACAGCAGAAGTGCTGGGGCGAGTGATCGATGGCTTTATGGAAGGGGTGTAATAGAGAAGTGAAAGGCTAAACCGAAAATGATTGAGTTGGGAAGATGGCCAAGTGCGGAGCTCCAGGATGATCGATATGTAGAATAGAAATGGCTTTCTCTAAATGAGAGATCAATACTTTTTATTCAGCTCCGCTGATTCAGTGCTGTGTGTCCTGAATGAGTTTATGGTCCTTTAAAGAGCTGCAAGTGGATAGCCATGCATTTAACCATCCATGCATTAGTTTTCATTTAGTGCAGCCCTCAGAGAAAATGCTTTTTAAATGTGTCTTAAATTTAGATTTAATAATTTGATTATTTTGTGGTTTAGGAGAAATTTGACTTCATTAGTGTTGAATGTTTTCATGGCTTTAAAAGTTTTTTTTTTTTTTTATGACGTTTCCAATTTTATTTTACCGGTAATTGTCTTATTTTTTTCCGCTCAATTTTTCTAAAAAGGAAATTACAAATGACAAATATTTTCAAATGTGACTTTTATTTAAATCATCCCTACTGTGAGTTGTATGAAAAAGCATTTCTGTTTATGAGGATATGGTCGTCATATTAGCAGAATAAAATCACTGTTTTAACAGAAAAAGTCTTAAAATTAAGAGAAAGTAGATTTATAAGTGAAAAGATTTGATGAATTATTTCCACGAAACAGACTGGGTTGTTTTAAAGTCCCGCTAGTGGTAATAACTTGATGCTGATGCATTAAATGATGAAGTATTTCTGTAAAACTTTTATCAAAATATAAATTCACAAAATGTTCATCACGACTAATAAGTTTTTTGTTTTGGAGTTCTCATAAAGTTACTGCTTCACTCTCCTAATATTGCAGCTTTATTCTTGTAATACTATGACATTATTCTGGTAACAACAACAAAAACCATTTATAGCCTGGTCCTAACAATCAAAGTCCAGATAAACAGAATCTCTGGTCAAACAAGATGCACGGCTCTGGGCGTGCTGACATCACTAAATATAAATTTCGCAAAAAACTAAATCAAAGACCAAGAATTTGCTTCACCGCCCTCCTTTGAGGCACAGCGTTCATACGTCTCTCTTCCTCAGGCTGTATTTCTCTCCTCGGCATGGAGGGCGGGGGCATCGCCGAGTCCCAGATCACAGCCTCATCGATCCGCTACACCATGCTGGGCCTGCAGCGCTGGGGCACGGAGCTGGCCCGCCTCCACAACAAGGGACTGGTCAACGCGTGGAGCGCTGCTCCTCATGACAAGAACCCCTGGATACAGGTCAGCACAGTCACATATTTCAGTGTAACATGAGCAGCTTGGATCCATACTGAAGAAAGATGAACTACAGTAGCGGAAACAATGCAAGATTCCTATTTATGACTTGTTAAACACTGGAAAGACGGTTTCTTTAATTCCATTTTGTCTTGCCTTTTTAAGCGCTAATTATCAACTTCACTCGACCTGCTATGAAAATCATCCTGTTATCTGTTGGTAGATCAACATGCAGAGGACGATGCGTTTCACGGGCATCGTGACGCAGGGTGCCAGTCGCATCGGCACAGCAGAATTCATCAAGGCCTTCAAAGTGGCTTCCAGCCTGGACGGCAGGACGTACACCATGTACAGGACCGAAGGACAGAGAAGGGACCAGGTGAGGACATGAGGAAGGAGACGTAGCTTCTGACATTAAGGAGGTATCAAACTGATCAGCATAAAGGAAAGATTTTAGGATACAGGCAGTCTGATTTATTTACAACTTTTTTGCAATTTATAAATTAAGAATTATTTTTGAATAAGAAAAGTTGAAAACTTATAAATGGTAACGTTACTGCCACAAACATTATTCTATTTTATTGCGTTTTTATGTCCTAATACCTACAAGGTCGAGCAAATTAGTGGAGTGGAAGAAATATTAATGTTCTAATTTTATTGGCATATTTAAAATAATTTAATTTCCACTTTGGATCAAACTAATTTTGAATTTGAATTGGAAGATTTTTACTAATAAAGATCTAAAAAGTGTGGCATGAATTTGTAATCAGACCCTTTTTTGTCTGATACCATAAAATAAAATTCACCTGAACACTTTATTCTGACTGGGAGATGCTATGGCCGTAATCTCATTTAAAAAAGTCTTAAATTCATGTATCTAAAACTACAGCCTTAAAATGTCTTAAATTCATTTTAAAAATGTAACTTGGCCTTGTAAACATTATTCACATGTCTTAAATTTAATCTCTATTCTATTTTGTGTAAATTTTCTCGCGTAACATTTCTGTCAAGCAGACGTTTGACAGAAATAATTGCCTCTGAATCGAGGCTACTGCTAAGTAGCTGCTAATATACCCTTTCTAGCTAGCTAGCTTTTTTGTGTCCGTCATAGGTAGGTGCAAATTTATTACCAGTTAGCTGGATAACGTTCGTCTTCACCACTGTACAATGCTAAATACATTCTGTGCAAAAAAGCTTAGTGCATGAAAAATGATAATAAAGTCAGTCTAAGTCTAATGCATAAAATGTAAAGGTTTCTTTGGTACATTTCTGTCGCGACACAGGCCTTAAATTGTCATAATGGTTTGAAAACGGTCTAAAAAGCCAGAAAAGGTAGTAGTTTCCCTTCAGGCCTACCGTAAATTTAAAGTTGAAAATGATTGCTTGCAGTTGCGCGCCGTCCAATCTGACCGAGCTTCAGCACTTTTCTGAATAAAGCGTGGCGGGTCAACTATGGGTTTTTCAACGCCTTCCTTGTTCCCAGATTTTTGCGGGGAACGTGGACAACGACAGCACCAAGACCAACCTGTTTGACCCCCCGATCATCGCACAGTACATCCGCATCATCCCTGTTGTGTGTCGCAAGGCCTGCACCCTGCGCATGGAGCTGGTGGGCTGTGAACTCAATGGTAAACACACACCTCCACACCCCCCCACACACACGCCCACACACCCACAGTCCACGTTCTCAGGTCACTAACCATTGAAACTAACTTTATGTTCACTGAATCCAGTTGGCGAGAAGAGATCTTTATATCTGCTAGCAATTAGCTCCCGTTTCCTCAGAAACTGAATGTACTTCAAAGCTTTTCTACCCTGCGGGGAACAAGCTCGTCTCAGTGTGTCTAAAGACGAGCAACAAATGTGGAAAAAGTCTGAATATGTTCAACACAGATTATTGTGGTTGGTTTATTTTGGTTCTTTCAAGTCTTCTCTGAGCTGCAGCAAATGTCTTTTCACCACACGCTTCCTTTGAACTCACTGGGCTTTTGCACTGCTCCATGTTTTTGTTTTTACCGTCGTCTTACTCGTCACATCATCGTCTCTTCCCCCTTACGCTTCCCCCAGTATTAACTCATAGTTTCATAACAGCAGCATTATTTGAGGGATTTCTGTTTTTATTTTAAACAGTCATTTGAATGTGTGTCTTGCATTGTTAAAAATCGTTTTGTTTCAAAGCAGTTTCTCCTTCCCTTGATGTCATTTAGATTTACTCTTCAATTTGTTTAATACAATAAAGGAAACGTTGAACAGCTAAATAATTGTGAAACAGCCTAATTTCAGTGTTTGTACAGGTGCTTGAAAACATTTGATATTTATTTAGGTGTTTTCAAGGTTTGGAAAGTGATTGATTTCTGTATAAAGTCCTTGAAAGTGCTGACTATTTAAAAACTGCGCAATTTTATAATACGGTTTGGTTAAAAGCCTAAATTTGGAAAGTGTTATTGTACAGCTGAAACCAGATACTTATGTAAACCTGATAAAAAATAGACAAATTTTTTTCATCACTGTCTGAAGTTAAATCAGAATAAAATTTTCTTGTTTTAGGTCAGTTATAATTACCAAAATTATTTCTATTTGCTGAATGCAAAAACATTTTTTAGAGATTAGACGCATCTTTAAAAATACATTTTGTTATATTTAAGTTAAGTTTACATTGTTCCTGCTGTAGAATGTAAAATACCATCAAGACATTATTAACAGTAATAAATAATATAATGGTGAACTGAAACTGTCTATTTTTAAGTTCATTTGTGTTGTTTTTATTTCTGAAATGTAATGCTGGAAGGGCTTTAAAACTTAGCTTGAAAAGTGCTTGAATTTGACTGTGAGGGAAATGGAAACAAACCCTGTAATTAGCTGTTAGACAAACCCACAATCATTAAAAATGTGCTCTAGAAAGCGTTGAGTTTCCTTCTACTTAGAGATGCATTAAGAAGTTGGTGACTGGAATCTCAAAAATCATTTTTCGTTTTTTTGTCTTTTCAGTGAACGCACCGCATCTTAAAACAAGTGAATTGAACTGTTATACTGGTTCAGTCAGAGCCTCTTGGTTGAGATTCAGATTTTTCTTCTTTATGAAACCACATATTTAACCAGTAGATGGCAGCAGAGTTAAATAACCACACTTTTTCCATTGGGAACTGTTTGATATTTTTATGTCCTAAGTGTTAAAATGGGGGAGTTGCGAGGAGTTAAATCAATAAAACTCAGTTTTACAGCAGCTTCTCTCACATAAGGATGGATAGAAAGAAATATTTCGAAACTCAAAAGATTTTGGTGCAAGCAGATCAAACCTTTACAAATGTTACTAACTGTGCACTAAACTCTGATTGGTTCATGTCTCGTGTGTGTTCACTTTGTTAATTCAAAGCCCCTGCTGCTCTCGTCCTCCCTTATCGTCACTTTGATGTCTGCTGCTCCACCTCCCCGGCTGGCCTGAGCTGCTCCTCCCTCTGCTCCCCTCTCTTCCTCTTCCTCCTCTCCTCTTCCTGGTCTCACCTCCGCAGTGTATTCAAACACTCCAGGTTGTTCGGAGCCCATGGGCATGAAGTCTCGCCTGGTGTTGGACCGCCAGATCACGGCTTCCAGCACCTTCCGCACCTGGGGCATGGACGCCTTCACCTGGCTGCCGCAGTACGCCCGGCTGGACAAGCAGGGCAAGACCAACGCCTGGATTCCCGCCACCAACAGGCGGTCTGAGTGGCTGCAGGTGGGAGGCGACGTGCCGGAAACACTTTTTAAATTTTTTTATCTGATATTCTGGTTTGTAAAGTGGTCTTTTGTGTGTGTGTGTGTGTGTGTGTGTGTGTGTGTGTGTGTGTGTGTGTGTGTGTGTGTGTGTGTGTGTGTGTGTGTGTGTGTGTGTGTGTGTGTGTGTGTGTGTGTGTGTGTGTGAGTTTAGGTGGACCTGTTGTCTCCCAAGAGGATAACAGGGATCGTCACTCAGGGAGCAAAAGACTTCGGCTCTATCCAGTTTGTTTCATCGTTCAAAATAGCCCACAGTAATGACGGAAGGTCCTGGACTGTGCTGCAGGACGAAACCACGCGCAAAGACAAGGTTGGTCCAGCATCATGGATTGAACTGAACCCCACTTACAAAAAAAAGTTAAAAAGTAGATGTGCTTATTGAAAATTAAGTGAACCTAAAATGCTTCAGCAAGAGTTTTTTTCATTACACGTTAAAAACTTTAAAATAAAACCGACTAATACAAGTACATTGCACAGAATATATGAGGAATATGATCAGGAGGGATGTTTAAAAAGATAAGACGAAAGACGTCAGGTCAAGTCAGTATCACAGGAAAAATTTGTACGTTGTCTCATCTTTACTTTGACTTCAAATCCTTATTATGCTTTTCTTAAGAGACAAACACTGCCCTATATATGAAGGAGTTTAATTTGTACTTTGCTGGTTGCTAGACCGTTTACAATTAGATGAGGTTATCCAAGAAATTTTTAAAAATCCTACAACATTGCTTTTTACTTTTACTTTTCTTAAACATACATGTAAACATTTTAATACAATATCTGTGATTTAGTATCAGCCGATACCGATCCAATACAGAAAAAACTGCGCTGAATTGACTTAAAATGTTTCTTTTTCATCTAAACACAGACATAAATGTACTGAATAAAAAATGTATTTGATAACTCTGCACCAGTACAGCCCACTTAGATACACTGATAGCTTCACAAGTTTTGTCAAACATATAAAAACAGCTTTAATTTGTTCAGTCATTGCAATTAGAAGAAGCCAATGTAAATGAAATAATAAAGAAACTGATAAAAACAATAGGTTGACTTCTTTTCTCTATGCAATTTCTTTTTTACATGTATTTGGTCAAACATGTAAGAATTAAACTGCAACAAACCTTCTTTCAAATGGTACAGAAAGTGCAATTAGAAATTCCAAATATAAAGTAAAATAAATAATAAAGCAATAGATCACAAAACATAGAATTTGACTGAATAGATCTGTCCGTATGGATTGGGCACATTGTCACCAACATCCAATGCAGAAATTGTTTCAACATCGGACCGATGCAGATATTAATATCAGATCGGTGCATCGGTAATTTTAGAGAGGAATAAACAACATTTCAGTCTCTAGAGGTGCAAAACTTTGAGACGTCATCTAAAGGACCAGGAGGCTGAATCTTTTATGTCTGTCACATAAAAGAAATCCTCCTAAGATTCAATTGTTGGTCGTGATGTGGCGTTCTGCATATACCAGCTTTAAACCCAGCTCTCCCAGTAAAATTCCAGTTCTGCTTTACAACTAAAACCACTTTGAAACTTTGCTGAAGAGACGTTGTGCTGCGCTGCTTTTGTCTGCCCAGATCTTTACCGGCAACAGCGACAACAACGTTCACAAGAAGAACATCTTCGAGCCGCCGTTCTACAGCCGCTACGTCCGCGTCCTGCCCTGGGAGTGGCACGAGCGCATCACCCTTCGGATGGAGCTGCTGGGCTGTGACGAGTAGCACAGTCTCTGCTCTACGTCCACATCACAGCCCCCACCCTGCCCCAATCCTCTGTTCTTTCCTCCGGAGCCATACCTGCACTGCCTTGCTCTCAGCTCTAGGGGGCAGCAAATAATAGCGTAGCACCCCACCAAAAGCCTGGCTGGTCAGAGGTGGGAGTCGTTGCCCCCCTAACCACTGTGAGCAGAATCTCGATTCAGCTAAACTTGCCTATTCTTTTTTTGTTGCTTTGTTTTTCCTGTTTTGAATCAAATCGCTTCAAGAAGCAGAGCGAGGTCCGCTCTTATCCCCCTATGTTTTATGAAATAAAAGTGTTGACTTCCTCCTCCTTGTGTCAGAAGTCAGGGCGACTCAGTCGGTGCTGCTTGAACTCTGATCCTGGATCAGCTCTACCTGGAACAGCAAACCTCAGAGACCCACAGCTGGTGATGTACATAACCCAACCTTCAGTCCAGCACTTACTGTCCCTTCAAATCTGTATGTAGATTATCTCTAGACGACGCGTTGAGGTGTACATATATGGTAGTTTTAGCCTAAAAAAAAAGTATTTTAGCTAGAAACCTGAACGTTTTATGAACATGCTTGCTGTGATTCTGTTAAGTAAATTAAATAGTGTTTATAAGAGTTTTATATTGGTGAAAAATCTAAAGTTTATGTTCCTCTTCCTTGTTTTGTGAGGTTTGACATTCAGAGAGTAAACTCTGTATTTATGAATTCCTCAGGAAGCATTAAAATTTTTTATTTTTTTTTTAACAAAATTCTGCTAAACATATGTCTGAAAGTATTTGTAAAATCTGGCTGCTTGACTCCTCCCACTGTGGTTTATTCTCAAGATGCCATATTTGTGAAACCCAAAGTGATGTTGACGCTCGTAACAAAAGAGGAATGTTGAGTCGTTGTTGGCTGTGATTGGTTACTCAATTATCACGCTCAGTTCCAGAGACCAAACAAACACCCACACTGATCAGCTATTGGAAACAAAGGGAGGATGATGACTGCAGGGCCATAAATTTAGTAAAATGCACAACAACTTTCAATCAGAGCAATTTTCAAACTAATGCATCAGCCGTGTTATTTCTGACCAATGTCTTTTTTTTGTTTTTCCCAAGTTTACTCTATCAGTTCCTTTTCTTTTTTTTCCCCCCCATGCTGCCTAAATAAATAAAATATTTGGTGTATGACGACATATCAGGGCCGCGCTAAGGGAAACAAAAAAATATTAAAGTAAAACGCGAGAAGTGGACATGATGCGGTAGGTCGTAGCACAAGATGTCCAAACATCACAAAATCATAATCATGAGTCGAAATATCCCGAGAAGTCGTAACATCTCGAGAATAAAGTTGTAATACTACGGCTTTGTTACTTTAACTTTGTCCTTGCATGACTTCTTGTAATTTTACGACTTTGTTCTCATATTTTTTTCTTCATTTCAAAAGCTATTTAGTCAGTTTTTCATCAAAACAGTATCAAATTCAGAGACTAAAGACTGTGGGTGAGGGAAAAAAGACTGATGGGTGTAATTTCAGGTTAGAGCCACTTTCCTCCACATGTACCCTAAATGCTACTTCTCCTCACTCTCTTCACTGTTTCCTGGTTGTTTCACTTTTTATGGCACTTTGTTCGTGTTTCTTTATTGGCAACTAACAAAATAATCTTGTGTATTCAGTGTTAAAATGTGGACCGTCACTTGTCCCTCGTTTAGGAAGACTGAGGGAGGCCTTTACGTTTTATTATCATTCGGCTTGCCAGCGATGGATGTTAACGTTTGCCGCCTTGATTTACTGTTTATTTTGGGTCCACCGTTATTCCTTCTAGTTCAACTATAAAAGAAACCAAATTAGAGCCGATTGTTACGCTTTCGCCGGACCCGGCGCGACCTGCCAAATCATCAGCATCCGCGGCCCCTCCCGCCGCCGCCGCATCTAGACCCTTTCTCATCCCATGAATTATGAATTTTGGGCTCGTGCAATATTATACAGTGTTGGTTTTGATAATGAATATAAATTCAAGGCGTTTAAAAATGCATGAGGGGACGGCCGCGCCACTGAGATGCTGATGTCAGACACTGTACAATATTTATTACAGCCACCCTGTTCGCGTCTGCATGCGTTTCTATCGACAACGGCGACATGATTTCATTTCCTCTGCGTTTAGGTCACCATTTTTAGTTTTCTATGAACGATCAGTAAAAAAAAGAAAAGGAAAAGGCATTGCTGTGTTTAAGAATTCTAAATCTATTTCTTGACTTTTGAGTGGATTTGATGTTCGTTTTTAATCCAATGTTCACAAAAAAGACCTTTGTATATCCAAAGTTTAAATAAAGAATTTAAAACACAATGTTAATCGTGTAAAAAATTTTTTAATGTTGCTGCATTGTGATGTGCCTGCATTGAATATTTGAATCATATGTCTAATAATAATGCACAATTGACGAGGGCTGTTTTCCATTTAAAAGGTGAAAGATTAAAAGACCTGAAGCACCGAGGGTCGTTTTGCATTTCGGCGGCCCCCGGGGGCCTAATCCCTCTGTGTGCGCTCTGAAATCTTTAAAAGGCATCTTCATCCGCGCAGAACGCTTGAATTCTTCTCTTCTCATTACGTTGTGTGTGAAGGACACCCTTTGGAAGTGTAACCCGGTCTGAACTGCACAGTCGATATGGAAATGGATTCCCACGAGACTGTGAAGGTTAATTTCAGTCTGTTGAGACAAGAACAGAATAGAAAAACCATTTATTGTCCCACAGTGGAGAAATTCAGGTGAACCAGCAGCAAGTTAAACTGAAATGGAACCAAGGATGCAGCCGTCTGAACACAAAATCAAAGCACTTCTGGAGAAATTATCCCCAGTTCTAGCAGATCTCTGCGTGTAAAATTGATGCAAATTTGTTAGGAATGTCCTCATAGTTGGAAACTCACTGTAAAGCAGCAGTTTTTTTCCTGTCGTCTGAAACTCCTTCACTTTTAATCTGAACTTTGAACCTTAATCTTCTTTGTACAACGGATGGTTTTCATTCTTTTCTCTTTTTTTTGTGCTACATGCTCACTATTTTCAATTCCTGATTGGTTTTTACAACCTTCACATTTTTTCTAAAGTGAACAGAGCAAAATCTACGAAAACAGTTCACAACTTTAAGATGGATCTTGCTGAAAGAAAATGTAGCAGAAATCTGTGAAATCAAGGCAACCCAAAGATGCAGGCAACACAATCCATGATATGGTTTAAAGTTCCTGGTAGAATCACCAAATGTGAGGTAAACATTTCCTGCTTCAGTTTTCTGAGACAATACTTCAAAGATTAAAACATGTTTAAGGTAGAAGTTATTTGTAAATGGTCTTGAGTGACACCCCAAAAACGAGGGTCAAAGCTAACCTCGGTGCCTTTAATTCTTGCTGGAGTTCCTGAGTGAAAAGGCAATGGACATAATGTCGCAAATCAATAGCGTTAAGTAAATATGGACAGAGTAACTTAAAAACCTTTATTTCCCAATCTAGAGTAAATTTGTAACCAAAAATACTCCTAGAAAATAAGAGATCTCCAAACCAAACAGAAAAAGACTCCCTCCTTCTCAGTGGAGTAACCATCATTAAGGTCTCTCGTACACAAAGGAGCAGAAGAGTCCACCCTCCTCCTAAAAGGAATAAACAAACACAAAACACACTCTTTTCTGGCCCAATCTAGCCTCCCCACCAAGGAGTAACCTACCAGAATAGACGGGTTTTGTTTGGTCAGACGTAACACAGAATATTGCCGCGCCTGACGACCTCTGCAGTTCTAGTGAATATTAAATGGCTGAAGAGGAAATCGCTGCATCCACCTGCACAGCCTGGACACATTAGCAGGAGAGTGAGATGTATGGATGCAGCGACCTCCATGTTGGTTGACTGCATATTGGTAGTGCTGCTCCAGAACCCATTGTATTGCTGTTGTAGCTTCTTCCAATCATTGTTGGGTTAAAAGATGAAGACTCGCCTTAGTCCAGCTTCCAGACACATTTGGAACAGTTTGAATTTAAGCTACGTTTAGCTACTGTCATGTTAGCCATTATGTGAACTGATTGACAACTAAAAAGTTAAAAAGTTCTTTACAGCATGATGGGTACACTGCCGTAATTCGCAAGGATAGTTTTAAGCACATGATGAACCAGTGCCATTTGATTTCATTAGATCACATGATTTAGTTTTTCTGAGTGTATTAATGTAAAATTCAAATGGGCAGCCATCTCCGCTTGGCCCCTCTACCATAAAGTCCTGATTGGTGTAATGCATTATCAATGGTTGACTTTCTTGTACGTCTCATGGCGGAGTGGGTAAAGCTGCAGATACTATAGTCCTCGTCGAATCATCCAAGGTTCTCTCCCTACCTGGTACCTTTGTCTTTATCTTCTCTCTACCCCATTTCCTGTATACCTGCTGTCAGAAAATGGAAAAAGGCCACGCCCCCCAAAAAACAATGGTTGACCTTCTGGATGGGTCTCAAATCAATCCAGGGGAACAGTGGAGAAACTGGATGCGATTGAGTTCAATGCCAAGTGGATGTGAATGTATACTCACTTGTGATGTGTTTATAGTTCTCGAGGTGGTTTCCTACATGTTGGTTCAGACCACACTAGTCCTGTTTTGTCTGCATTATTCAAACTCTGCCTAGAAAGTCAGGTTGGTTTGGGGAGGTGTGAACAAGCAATCAAACTCTGATGCAGACCAAAGAAAGCGAACTCTGGTCTGCCTACAAACGCAAGTCTCGGTTCAGTGGAAGTGAACTCTGGTACCATTCGAATGCACCAGAGTGCACCAGAGCAGAAAGTACACTTTAGCCCTGGTCATTCTGGGTAAATACAACCAAAACAAACATGTCTAGAGCGAGTGGGACAAATGGCTTGTGGTCGTTTGCAAAAGAGAAATCCTACAACCGCTAAAATCTGATGCGACTCCATTTTTGTTCACATTTTCTGAAGGAGGAATTCGCTCTCAGCGTCTTCTTCGGAGGTTTTAGTGTTTTCTTCATTAGCTCTTGGTGCAGCATTGCCACAGGCGAATGGGGGAACAGGTTTTTCTATTAGTTTGGATTGTTTGATCCCCAATCGAACAGAGCCTACTGGATCATCGGGTGTGGAAACATCCTAAAACGTGCAAAACGTTTCCGTGTGCACAAATTTGAGGGAACAATAAACTGAATCCACTTTGGAATAAGGCAGAACATAGAAATACCTTCCAAATAAGAAAAGTCCATATTTTTAGACTGCAGTAATTGTTAATGGGACAAACTGCTTCAGCTGTGCTGCTCTTCCTTTTCATTTCCTGGATGGAGGCATCAGCTGGAAGGGGACAGGAAGCTGTAGGTACTACTCCTGGATAAGAGCTGCTATTTTAGACCCGATGTAAACATCTCCAGGAATGTCACCTTAAAACCTGCGCTATTTCTGCTCAGATAAACGTTTGAAGGCTGGTTTACTTGGCATGTGATGAGAGACTTTTTTTTTTTCACACAGTGGTGATCAAAACCATACCCCCTAGTTTGGCATTTTTTGTATTTTTAGTTGGTTCCAAAGGAACATTTGAGAGTTGGGAAAAGGGGAGAAATTGCAGTGCTTAGCGACTATTATAGTTCATTTCACCTTCCGTCTTTTTAATCAGGCTGGAAACTGTCTCTCCTGGTTCCTGATGGCCTTTGATTGAAACCTTCCTCTCTAATCACTACAGTGACACCAAAACCGCACCATCTCTCACACTCTCTCTCCCTTTTTGTGACTAACGGTCCTTTTCTGAGAGAAGTCTCTGCTAATGACAGCGTGCCATTGCTCATACCGACACAATCAGCTCCTTGTCTCCTCGATCAAACACACACATGCAGACTCATTCTCTTTCGTGTTGTCTCTCAGGGCTCCAGGTCGCGGCTTGTCTAACCTCTCGGGGGCGCTGAATGCGGCTTGGCTGTCGCAGAAATTACACCCCTCCGAAGACTCAGCCGCCCGGCAGTTCACATGGGCTGCTGGTATTTAGGGCCCCAGGCTAAGAGTCTTTTTATCTGGGGGTTTTTGGGGAAGAGGGCTGGGTCCTGTCTCTTCAAACACACAGAGACATAATGGCTTTAGGGACACACAGGGAGGGGAAGGGGGCCGTCACAGCGGCTGAGCGTGGGGGGGCTGCAGTCAATAACAAACAGGGAGGGGTCTGGAAATGTAAGGAGTTTTGTGTTGGCCATTGACTGCGCCGCCTTAAATGATGTGAGATTTGATTTGAAAATAAAATAATTATGCAAATTGAATGCTCGAAGCGAACCTGAAGTCAGGAGCATTTAGTTCACACACTCCAAGCTCCTTTAGGAAATGTACTTTGCTTAAGATTCAGAAAAGGAAAATAATTCTTTTTGCAACGTTTAAAGGGGCAGTACTATGCAAAATTGACATTTTTGAGCTTTACATCATGTTATAATGTTAAAACAAAAACATACCTGGAGTGTTGCGTTGATTCTTTCATTCATGTTTGAGAAATCCTTGAATCTCCCATGGCAACCATTCAGCCATGCAAAACGCCTAGTGGGACATAGCCCCGCCTTCGAGGACGAAACTCCTCCTCGGAGCTGCAGTTTTCAATCTTCTGAGTTTCTGCCTCACAGAGCACCTCTTTCCCATAACTCCTTTCACTCAGCTCCTTCAGACTAGCCAGCAGCAATTATCAAACATCTAGTGGAATTGCTGAGCTCATTATAGGAGCTACTTTTCAGTGCAACGCAGTTAAAAAAAAACTTTTTTAAGGGATTTATAGAGGAGTTTGGTTGTAATACCTTCCTGAAGACAGAGGCCAATTTGAAGACAAAGTTCTTTTAAGTCATATTTTATGTGTAGCTTTTTTTTTTTTACATCTGATAACATAGTTACTTGGTAATGCTATAAAATGGCGCTCTGTGCCTGGAAAACACATAATAGGGCATTGTTGAAAGCCAAATTCCTGTTTGCAGTTTGTCGAAAGCCATGTAGCTGAATGAGGATTCTCTGGTTAATACATGCAGAACGCTGTGCCTGGTCCACAGTGAACATCGGTCTGAACGCATCATCCCTAAAATGAAGCACGGCAGTGGGAGGATCACACTGTGTGGATGTGCCTTGTTAAAGTCCAGACTGAAGTTCAATGTGAAAGTCTTACATGATTTCTCTTTCACTTCACAATCATGCCACAGTTTTATGATGGACATGTAATGTGATGCATGTCAAGTTAAAGCTGTGTACATTGTCATCTAATGACATAACATGGCGGATTGGTAGTAAAACTAGTGGCTGTTGGGTAAAGACAAAGAAAAGTGATCATGGTTCAGAGATGGGATTTCTGCCTCTACCTGGTTGTGCTCTTTAAACTGTGGTTGTAATGCAACAGAACTGGGCATGCTCAAGGATCCTAAAACTCAGGTTCGCCTTCCTCTGAGCTTCCAGAGAATGTCAAGAATGCTTGTTTGCGGAGAGGATGAGTGTTTCTTTGTGGTGCGAGGCAATTCAGAGCATATGTCCTTTCAACCACGAACATGTCAGCTCCTTGTTTTGGGCTGTAAATGAAATGATTTAGGAATTAATAAATGGATTGTGATAAGAATTGGTGTTAAAAAAGATGTTCATAGAACATTTTTAGTATTCATTTCCTGTAAAATCAGAGCCGAGATGTTTTTCTTCAAAGTTCATGGCTTCTGAAAAATTAAACGGCACTTGTGAATGTGTATCTAGCTGCAGAGCTTAAAGCTTAGTTTATGTTTTTTTTTCTTAAGAAAAATAGCAGAATGTGGCTTGGTCAAGGTCATGCCTTGAAGACACCAGAAGAAACGTATCATGTTCAAAAAATGGCCCTAATATTCGCAAACCAGACACTGTTCCATCTATCACCATGCCTTGAGATCCTGCTCATGAACACCCCAAACAGGATCTGTGACGATAGCTCACCAACCAACACAGGGTCCATGGTTGAGATGTTCAGCTGAAAATGTAGACACAACTCTTGCTTTGGTTACTCAAGGTGTGGAAAGCCCATACTCATGTAGCAACCCCCACAAAATGCCTTAGGGGAGATGGTTGTAAGCCTGCCAAATCCACAACAGACATTCAGGAGGATTAAGGAGGTCCTGAAAGTGCTTCTTTCATCTCTTGATAACATTGCCTGTCTTTGTCAGCAGACTAAACTGAACACACCCTTGAATGGTCTCGCTTCTCCTTTCCTGAGGTGTGGAATAGGTTTCTAGAATTCCCTTGCGTCCAACCCAAAAATCCACCTTACAAGTCACAAACAGCCATCAGGACATGAGGGAAGCTCTGCAGGAGGAATGACTTCAGAATGGGAACCTCTGTCAGACGTTCCCAGTTCATCACATTTCCTTTTCCCTGGTCTCTCAGGATCTGGATGTCCAAGAAATGCCAGGGAAGGTCCAATATCTTAATTGGAAAATTTTACTCTCATCCTTCGGATCAAACTGGTTTTGTGCCAATTACTAAAGACCTTATGCTCATATGGTTCGGACATGGTTTGTTTCTTTATGTTTGTTTTATGAACAGTGCAGACCAAAATAAAACAGAAATGGCATTAATTCTTGTTGTAGCAGCCCCAGACCATCACACTTCTGCCACCATGTTTGAGTTGTTGGTATGATATTGTTTTTCTAAGAATCTATGTTAGTTTCAGGCCATATTTAGCTTGACACACACTTTTCAATATGCACAATTTTGTCATAAAAATGGAGTAATTTTGGAAGCCTGGTCACTCTTAAGTTGGCCAATTGTAAGTCTTTACACTGCCATCCCTAAACCATTAAAATTGATTTGTAACCCTTTCCAGGTAGAACGAAGCAACTTTTCTCATGAGGTCTTCAATTTCTGTAAGTAGAGGTGGGATATGCCCCTTTCTCATTTCTGCTAGCGTATTTCATGTTGTCAGACAGGTTCGATGAGGGATTTCCCAGGCAGGCCAGGCAGTAATCTGTCCCACAGGTCTAGAGTTCTTGGAAACTGAACTGAACTTGTGTCTAATCACAAATAATTGACGATTTAACATAAAGGGCATCTGTGTTTTTACATTAGGCTGGGTTGGTTCTAAAAATGTTGTTTACTCAGGTGTTCTTGGTAATAGAAGCTAATTGTTAATCTGAAAGATTTAAGTGAGATTAAAAAAAATCAAGAAATTTGTAAGGGAACACATGAGTTTTCACTGGACTGTTAATTGCTTTTTGTTTGCTAATTACATGTTCATAGTGGGGGGAAAAGAAAAGTACCTTTACAAATACCAACCAATGAATTTTATCTTATCTGCGTGCACTTCTTGGACTTTGGGATATAAATAGCTGGAAATGAGACTTTTAGGGTTGTTTATTGATTTTACTAGTCTCTTCGTCAGAAGCCAGATTTATGCTGTAAAACGTTTTTTGAACAAGTCGCCCCGCGTCGTCGGTGCAGTTTGTGTTCAAAGGTATGAGCTGGTGAACGTGCACGGGCGCGTGAAAGGTAAGGTGACGCTTTAAACATCTCTCCCCACTTCAAAGGGGATGCTCGTGACGTCAGCGCGCGCTCGTGCGGATGGCAGGCCAGTCCTGGCAGCTCGAGACGCAGCAGAAGATGAAGAGGACATGAACTGAGCTGAAGTCGCTCGGGACGGACAGCTTCTTATCTGTGAGTGACATTTCCCCACCGACGGACTTAATTATTATTATATATTTTTTTAATGTTCTTCACCTGATAGTTGGCACGTTTTGTACTTTAAACCAGTGTTTAATGTGGTTTACTGTTTGGGGGCTCAGGTAAAAGCCGTGGCTACTTTATAAAGCAACATAATTGCTTTCAAAAAATACATTTTATGGGGGTAATGACATGTTTATAGCAGTTCTAGCTTGTACATTTGCGATGTATTTCTCGTCCAAGTAACCCGCGACAAGAAATGCGTCCACTTTAAAAACACCTAATCTACCTGCTGCGTCTTGAAAGCCTCGTGTATTGTCTAATTGTACTAGCTGTATCCTTTTTATTTATATACTATTCCTTATTTTGTCATTTGTAAAACGATAAGAATCTCAAAAAAAATAATCTTTTTGGTTTTATTTGTCTTTATAAATACAAAATTTAAGTATAATTTTATACACCAATAAGGTTATGTGTTTGTTTTTTTCACTATACTCACGTTACTCACTGCTGATAGAATGACAACCGGAGATAAATTACAAGCAACTTCATGTTGGTTCATTGTTTTCAGTTTAACAAACAGAACCTACCGCTTTAACCAAGCATTGATGCTAATTTTATTTTACTCCTCATATTTCTTTTATCCGTTTCCGTTGCACTAAATTAATGGGTATGCCATAAAATGATACAAAAATGAGTTGAGTAAAGAGGAGTGTTATTTTCGCCCATCCTCTCCTCAGCGTAGACGGCGTCATGCTGCATCTTTCGCGCCCCCTACTGGCCGCCTGCCTGTACCTGCTGCTGCCCTGGGGCCAGGGCAGGACCTTCGGCTACAACAACGGGTTTCACTACCAGGACATCAGCAACGGGGATGGAAATGGAGAGAGTATGTGCTTTTTGTGGGTCTTTGATTAAATGAAATGACAAGGCGTTGCATATTTTCGCCTGAGAGTCAGGTGAGCTACAGGCAACCTTTGATCAGATCATAAGACGGCAGGCTGGAGGTGAGAAGACAAAGTACTCTATAATTAATGGTGCTCAGGCAGTCATCCAGTGTTATCAAAACAATTTTCCAGTGAGTGAAGTTGGTCTCCTGTATGTTAGTTATGTGTTTGGGATGTGGTTTTATCCTCCTTTCCCCTTAATTACCACCTGAGTCTGTGTTTCTGCAACTTTTCTAGAGACACAAAGCAATTATATCATGGATTTGTGAATCCCAAAAGCGTTGAGCACATCTTAAAAATATCAGACCATTCCACCAATTTCTAAATCACTGGAAATATATTTCAACTCTCTGTCAATCTGTGTCGAAAGTATGTGCAGGAGATCTTCTGCCTGTCTGCACGGCAGGAAGTCAAAACCAAGAGAAACCGTATTGTCCTCAATTTGTTTCGCAGACAAATGCAAAGAAGAAAGATAATTCAGTTAACAACTGCAAGTTAAGAATGAATCAACTTTTTGTTTACAAAATGAAAAAAGAAAACAAACACTATTGTTCAATACATATTAGTTGTGCTAGATGCAAGAATTATAACAGATTCAAATACACTACTGGATGGTAATTTACTTCTTTTTATAAGCTAACTAAACACCTCACCACTCTGTTCTTCTAACACGTTTATCAAAAGTAATCAACCTTTGGGTATTTTATTCCTTTTATTGCTTTTCCAAATTAAATTAAGTAAAATTCTACATAACTTTCCTTTTTTGACCAAACAAATATTACAAAAAAACATTTATTGTCAAAGTGAAAACTGATTTCTACAAACAAACAAAAGAAAAGATTAAATAAAAATATTGTGATTGCATAATTTTTAATAGCCTCCATTAAACTCTCAAAATGAGTGTAATGGAGCCTGAAGGCCTCATGCCTTTACGCTTGAGAAATCCTTTAATCTCATGTGGCAACCATTCAGCTGTGTGAAATGCTTGGGTGGACCTAGCTCCGCCTTTGAGACACAGTTTCAGAGAACTGCAGTTCTACAGCTTCTGCCTCATAGCAGACGTGCCCCAGGACTCCCACCCACTCAACTCCTTCAGACTAGCCAGCACAAATTAGCAAACCCCTGGAGCTCATTATAGGAGCTGCTCTCAATGACACGCTGGTAAAAATGTTGCTAGCTGGTTAACTGAGGAGCGATGATATGATGATTCCCTGAAGGCGGAGTTTCATGAAGAGCAGAATTTTTTTAAAGAGACAGAGGCCCAATTTCAAGGCGTTAAATTACAAAGTAAATTTTCTTTTAAGTCATGTTTGATATGATTAGCATTTTTTAAACAACTTAAGTTAACTTAGTTACTTGATTATGCTATAAAGTGGTGCTACATGCCTAGAAAATACATAATACTGCCTCTTTATTGCTAACTAATTAAAAAGCAGCCCATGTCGTTTAAAGTTACTGAATTTTGAAAACCGTCCATGTACATAAAAACGCACCCTGGTGTTCTGAATTTTTTTTTTCTATCTTAATAGTTTATTTCAGTGGGATTCGCCTCCGTGTGGAATCGCCCCAGCATTTGGTCTCGGCCACCAGGGGGAGCAGCGTCACCCTTCCCTGTCACTACCGCTATGAACCCGAACTGACCGCGCCGCGCAGGACCCGGGTCAAATGGTCCTGGTTACCCGCCAGCTCCATCACCACGAACGAAGCCTTCGCCTTGGAAACTGAAGTTATGGTCGCCATGGGCAACCGCCATCGCAGCTACGGCAGCTTCAAAGGCCGAGTGCGCCTGCGTCGCTCGGCTCCAGGGGACATGTCTCTGGTGATAAATGAGCTGCAGCTGAACGACACCGGGCGGTACCGCTGCGAAGTGATCGATGGCCTAGAGGATGAAAGCGTGACGGTGGAGCTGGAGCTGAGGGGTGAGATACACTTGAGTCTAATGTACTTTATTGAGGTAAACACAAAGCAGAGATTAACAGTAAAGGAATGTCTGTCTGTAACAGGCCTATTAACAGACAGAACATCCATATGGCGCTCAGTTGGGGCCATAGTATGTTTAATTGATACTGAAAAATAATTTTTGAAACTTAAAGAAAAAGATTTGTAACTGTAAAACATGTTCAAAGCTCCTTTATTAGATCTTTTTTTTTTCTTCCCAATTTCAGTGTTTGTTTTCAGCTTCAATACAAAAATGAACTATACAAAGACTGAATCAGAAGTGGCTTTAAATTTGTTTTTGTTAAAAAAAAATTTTGTTAATTTTTTTGAGCAAACAGAATTATTGCTCCCAATTTAGCTCCATACATTCAAGATTACCATGGGCTAATTCTCTGTAATTGTTTTCCTTGCCTCGCTGTAAGTTGTAGCTAGGAGCAGCCAAATGATCTTCGTGATGTCGTTTCTTTACTACTGTTGTCTAACAAACAAACCAAAGCTACATTTATAATGTGACTAAATCACACACATGCATATTCTATTTATTAATCAGAGCACTTCTAAAAGATAAATTGGTTGTAAGGTGTCCGGTTTGTGGGTGTAATACAACAAAATATTACAAATTTCAAGTAGTGTTAATATTTTTTCAAGAAATTGTAGCTGAATTAGATGAGTAATGTTAGATTTTTAATCATAATCAGATCTTGTATGGAAATATGATTACTACTTATTACGAGCAACTCTGTATCTGATATTCTTTCTGTTGGCTTATAATGAGCCAACACTGCATCTCTTCCCAGTTGGAAACTGGGAGCAACACACACTGCCCCAAGTTACAACTTGTAAGGCCGACTTCGCGTTTCAGTGTGGCCGCTCCTCACATCAACAGTCATAAGATGTGGCAGTTTGTTTTTTATATGAGCAATATGTGCAACTGCCCAGGGCGGCATTAGAAAGGGGCGAGGTGCCCAGGACCTAGTAACGAAATATATCTTGGAGTAAGTTTTCCCTGCATGTTGCTGGCTGCTGGGGAAAAAGAAAAATCTGATAATTGCTTGCATTTTCATTGGTTGGGTAGCTGCAGAAGGAGGGGCTTGCACAAGGCACCATTGCTGCAAAGACCACTACAGGGTGGAAACATGTTTATTTTATAAAACACACAAGTAGAAATGTGTCTTAAATCAGTGTTACATGTAGTGTCTGTGACTCTAAACTGAACAAATTAAAAGTGGCGTTTGCTTATGGAACGGAAAGCTTAAAATGGTGTTTGGAACAGCATTTGAAAACAGTGTTTATGTGCGACGCCATGTTGAAATCCTGAGATCTTAACTAGAACAACATTACCTGGGGTCTGACGTCAAACAACTCCAAATTCCTACTTCTTAGGTAACTGGAATGCAGCATAATCTTCTTTTAGGGGTTAAAATTTTATCACAATATTTTGTGGCACAATTGTGATAACGATAAAAGTGATAGTAAGAACAATTAACTTTTTTTTTTTAGTAAAACTGTGATTGAATGGCACAGCAATTTAGGACGCAGTCACATAAAGAAGTGTGATTTGAGTTGTAAAGTGCTTTTCCTTCGTAGGTGTTGTGTTCCCCTATCACTCTCCGAAAGGACGCTACCATCTGAACTTCTTTGGTGCCCAACAAGCGTGCCTGGATCAAGATGCCACTCTGGCTACGTTTGAGCAGCTCCTCTCGGCCTGGGAGGACGGGCTGGACTGGTGCAACGCCGGCTGGCTGGCCGACGGCACCGTGCAGTACCCCATCACCGCCCCACGGCACGGCTGCGGAGGTGAAAGCTCGGCTCCGGGACTCCGCAGCTATGGACCAAAACACCGCCTCTTCCACCGATTTGACGCTTTCTGCTTCTCGGCCTCCATGAAGGGTCGGTATGAAAACCCGCCGGGTCTGCAACTAAAGATAACCGTCTTTGCTTATCACTCTTCTCTCTGCTCTAGGGATCGTTTACCACTTAAACTACCCGAGAAGGCTGAATTTCACAGAAGCAGCCCATGCATGTGCCAGAGACGGGGGCCGGGTCGCCAAAGTGGGCCAGCTGTACGCCGCCTGGAAGCTGAAGGGACTGGACCGCTGCGACGCAGGCTGGTTGGGCGATGGGAGCGTGCGTTATCCCATCACAAACGCCAGGGCTAACTGTGGCCCGTCACAGCCAGGGGTGCGTAGCTTTGGGTTCCCAGCTCCACACATGAAATTTGGCGTGTACTGCTACCGACTTACGACTTACGACGAACCTGGATCCAAATAGGCAAGAAGACAGTTCCTGTATCTCTTTAATTTTTAAAACGGACAAGGTGACCTTTAAAAGATTTTTATTTCAATGACTGGTGAAACATCTCTGGGACAATGCAGAAAATCATCCGACCCCCCGCCCACAAAAATCTAGAAATGTTTACATCTTCTTTGTGGAAAATTTCCACCTCGGCTATTGGAGCAGCACTACAAATACTTGCTTTTATCATTCACATTAACACCAGTCAGTGGCAGCTGCTTGATAGGATATTATTACAGTTTTACCTTTCGTCCACAGATTTCCACACTGTGTTTGTTTGGGACTATATGGGCGCTGTCTTTTAAAGAATTGCTTTAGCATGTGTCTGTGGTAAAGCTACTGTGGTAAAAGTACGAATGACAAAACCACTCTGTTGTAATATAGAAAATTACCTTGTAAAAGAAGAATCCGACCTCTTGTCAAACGCATGCCCTTTTTTTGTATTGTCTATGCATTTGTGATATTTTCTATGAATAAAAACCCTTCTGTAAATATTTACTTGCAAATATATTTAAACAAGATTCTACAAAACTCATTTATCCCCTTTGTGTTAGCCCGATATGCTAATCACGCCGACTGTTTTTGCTTGAAAAATGAAAACAAGACGACAAAATTGTGGCACATATTTAAATTGATTGATGCTCCTAATTTCCAGCGCCCTCTGAATTCCTCCCTCACAAAACCCACAAAACTCACAGAACCAGAAACTAGGAATAGAACACAAAACAGGCCACAACTCACCGTCAAAGTACCAAAGAAGAACGGGGCCAATTAAAAAAAAACAACAAAAAAAACAGTTCTGACCTTTTTCTCAGGATTCTATGTAGGTATCAGGGCCATTTTAGGTGGAAAAGGAACACTAAATTTATACCTACAAGCTCATAAATTTTTAGATTAATCTCAGAAATTTTTTAGAAAACAAACTTTAAAATGTCAGACTTTTGGAAATGCTGCATATTCAAAAGTTTATGCTAGAAAACCTCTGAGATTCTCAAAATTAGATTTTTTTTTCTAGCAATATTTTTAAGCTAAAATTTTCAAGTTTTTTTCTATAAAATTTCCAGGACTAATCTCAGAATATTTTTTTCTCTAGCAAATTTCAACTAGGAGCTTAGAAACGTCCTTGCTTTTCCTAGAAAACTTTCTCAATTTATTCCCTTCTTTCTGCAGTGGCCCTAATACACAGTATTCTGACTTTAATTTCAGAAGTAAACGTTACAATTGTGAGGATTAAAAAGTCATTTTTCTAATCCGGTGGCCCTAATCCTTGTCTGTATGAAAGAGACTAAAATACAAAGACAAAAAAGGAGCTCAGAGACGGGAGCGAGAGAAAACAGGAAGTAAAGAGGACACGGCGTTTCCAAAGTAAAACAGGACGAGGAACGTTACACCTACCTGTGCAGAACACACCTTTACATTTCAATCTACAGCATTTTCCTCAGTGACTAGAACGATGAATAAACAACGTAAATCGGTGTAAACCTGCTGCCATGCATGACCTCATATCTCAGCACGCCTCTCCCCAAAGACGCAGCACCGCATCCGCACAGAGCCGCTCTGTTCACGGGCGCTGCCGCCATAAAGGTAGTCACTGTAGCAGCCGATGAAGGAGCCATTTATTACGTGTTTTTTGTTTTTGTTATTTTTTTTCATGGTTAAGTCGCACCGGAAGGTCAAAAGAAAACAAACAAATAAAAGTCCGGTTTGTGCTTCAGTCTACCTGAAATGTCGCAACTTCAAGGTTAACCGTTTCTAGGAAAAGACGAGGATTATATGAATCTGTGCGTGTGAGCTGCTGGGGTTAAAACTTCCGCGTTGACAGATGAGAAATAAAACCACTGAGACGAATAAGGCCAATGTTTTATTGGGTGATCTGGTCCAGGATTCAGAATCTGGACCAGATCCCAGCGGTAGTTGTGCATGTTTAGTTAGTTTGTTAAGGTGTTTCTAAACCAGCACCAGGCAAAAACACTGATAGCACTTTTAAAAAAAAAATTATTTTATGACCTCTATTATCTTGAGGCGCCCCGATAAAACTGCACCACACTCTGAACAGACTCTTGCCAACCCCGGTTACGTCCGAATAGACACGTCTCTTTTATTCGGTTCTCTCTGATGGCTGACGCAAACGTTGACCTTAAATGCCTCAGCCTCATCCTTAAAAATGAAGATACGACGACAAAGTAAAAATACAGCACCGCCCGCTCTCCAGCTACAATCTGAGGCTTTAATGAAAACATGAAATCCTCCTCTGGCTCTGACGACTCAACCACTCTGCAAAACTCGTCCACGATAAATACTGTAAGTCACAATAAAATTTGAACAAACAGAACAAAACAAAAAGTTGAAACTGCCTGCACTGCGCAAGTTATGGACAGATCCTGCTGTTCAGAAAGAAAAAAAATAATAATAACATGGCGGATATTTACAGTGAGCAACCCGTCCCAGGTCAAACGCTGGTGTTCTCACGACATAAACAACGGCGCCGGTTCGCACTTGAGGAACCATAAATAAGGAGTGTGTGAAACTTCTTTTTACATTTCCAAAATGCCCGACAGATATTCACTGAATAGTTCACATTTTGTCATCACAAACCTCGATGTATTTCAGCCTACTATAAAGTAGTGGATAAAAAAACAAAAAAAAAAAAAAACAAAAAAAAAAAACAAGAAGCAGAATTCTATATGTTTAAAAAAAAACAACAACAACAAAAACCCCACACAAATCTATTAGGAAAGCAAATCTGAACAGGATATCCGTTTAGTAAGACGGTGGCAGCATTATGATGTGGGGATGCCTTTATTAGCGACAGTGAGGCTTGGTGGGAAAACGGATGGAAAGCCCTTTATTTTGAAAAATAATAATAATTAAAACGTGTATCATAATCCTTCCTTTTTCTTTTGCTGTTACGCACCACTTCGTGTTATCACAAATTGTACATTAGAGTCTGTTCAATTGTGAAAATGCTGTTTCAAGGCACTGTTTTCCTGCCATTTCTAAAAACTAAAAAATAGAAAAAAAAGACAGAATTTTTTTTTTTTTTTTTTAAATACAGTTTTAAGGTTACAACCGAGTATTGGGGCTACGCTAACGAAACGCAAAAAAAAAAAAAAAAAAAATTATTATGAAGTTAAAGTTGCAGCATTACAAGAATAAAGTCAAACTGATGCCGGCATAAAATCATAATATTTCAGGAATAAAATCGGAATATAAACAGAAAGATTTTACCAGAATCTTTAACAGAAGTCGTAATGTCCCGACTACTTCCATACCACAACTTTATTCTTGTATTATTATTTTTTCTTTCTTTTTTCCTAACACTCCGCTGTATAAGGTGCGCTGGATTCAAATGATTAGCACAGACATGGCGGAAGTCTCAAAAGTGCGTACGTGCCGATTATTTCAATCCAGGGTGGCTGCGTCCCGAGTCGTGTTTTCGTAACGAGTTGGTCCGGCAGCACCGTGGACGTCGAGCTTACAGCTGTGAACGAGACCGAAGGCTCCAGATGAGACGACGACACAGAACCACTCGTCTGCGACGCAACCAAAAGTCTACGTCCACCGCGTTGCCCTAAATAGCAGGAGTCTAACGCCTAAAACAAAGTCTAAGAGACGCAGATCTAGGAAAATATGGTAAAATATAATAAAAGTGTGAACTGAAAACACCTTCTGCGCTCTTCGCATGTTACTCTTCAGCCTCTTGAAAAGAGGTTGTTTTTTGTTGTTTTTTTTCTACTTTGTGCCGAAAGAAAGGGAAGCGATTTAGCTCCAGGATGCTGAATCATAAATTAGAGGAATGAGCCTTCAGAGGTTGCAAGGTGACATTCAAAGACATCAGTTTTTTGTTTTTTTTTTTTTAAATCGTCGTCTAAAATGTGCTTTTAGTTGAGTGTACATACAGGGGTGCGATGTGCTATCTTTTTGGTCTGGCATTTGTATTAGTGTCCATGCTTCTTTAGAAGGAGGCTCTTTTGTGGCTCTCTGTTGCATGTCCTTTCAGTCCCGCTCAGAGCAGCTCCCTCTGCTCCTGTTGGCTGCTGACACCTTTACTTCTTCTCCTCAGGGACCTTTTGTGTAGCCTGTTACTGTTGGCTCCAGCTGGGGGAAGAAAAGGTACGCATACTGATGACATCACAAAAAAACAACAACCCCAAAACAACACACAACAAAAAAGCAAACAAACAAAAAACGAGGCACTAAAAAGACTCAAAACTGATTCTGGCGGTGGTGGAGAGTGTAGCTCACAAGCTGCAGGATCAGAAGTGAATATTTCTGCATAGATTTATGATTTATATACAGTTTAACCTGCTGTTGGTCTATTTCTGTCTGTACAGATGCTCAGCCCAACACACTATCCTCAATGTTACCAAAATGAAATCAAAATACAGGGACTATTTTTCCATTATAATACAGTAAAAGACAACAAATAAGTTGAGCGACTTTGAATCATTAGGAACCTTTAAAAGGTATTCGAAAGGAAATGTTGCCCTGAAACCTGGGCAATTTGTTTCAGCTAAAAATGGACGATATTCCACTAATGTTGAAAAAACACAATTTCGCAATGGCGGCGTTTCCATTAAATAAGAAAGGCAATTAAAATGACACCCACGTTTAATTGCGTCATAAGTCATTTTAAAAAAAACATGCCGCGCTATGATCTTCTGACTACTTCCTGTCGTCTTCTTCTTTGTGGTTTGCGCCAGTGGCAACTTCCACTTGTTGATCACATGACTCGTGTGATTGGAAAAAAGTGTTTCCACTGCAGATTGGCCAAAAAAAAAATGGAGCGACACCTTACATAGCGGCAAAGCTTTGACTGTTCTTGAAACTGCCGCTTTTCCACTAAGCAAATTTATTTTCGAAATGTCAAACTGTGCAATTATATGGTGAATGGAAACGTAGCTATTGACTGTCGACAGGAAAAGTGTGCAGACAAAAACTCCCATGAGCCAGCGTCTGTCTGGCTCCTCCAGGTGGAACTATATACTTTTAGAAGCGTTTGACATTTGTTCCTTTTTCAAATACGACTGTGATCTTCTGTCTTGTGAACCCTGAACTTTAGTGAACTGGATGAGAGAAACCTTAGCATTATTTTCATTGGAAAGTATACATAATTCTTATTGTGATTCACTTTAAAAAGCCTAAGTCGCGCCATCATCCTTAAAGTTCAAACACAATTTTCCTTTGAAACTCACCGTCTATGCACTGGACTTGTGGCTTTTCCCACTCTCCGTTTGCCATACAGTGTATGACAGACAGGTGGCGCTGTGTGAAGCCCGGGTTGCACTGGTAGCGGATGATGGAGTCGACAGGAGAGCGCCCTGTGCTGCTGCCCATCGGAGCGCCGTGTTCCACCTCAGGGGGTGCTCCACACATGACTGATGTAAAATAGAAACAAGTTTGATATGTTACCATACGAATGCAACACATATGTGGCTAACGGCACTCCTGGTAAAGATTCGCAACAACAACAACAACAAAAAAGCCAGAAATATACAGTTTGATCCTTTAAATGTAATTTGAAGCTAGTATTTAGCGAACTCTGCTAGTTTATGGCTGGAAAAAAATTTTTTTTCCTCCATTAGACAAAAACAAACCAAAAACAGTGGACTCCTGGATACCGATTTTGCTGCACTATTCAAACAGTTTCTTTCTTTCTTTTTTTTTTTTGACTACCTGTACACATGGACAAGTTTACTATTTTCCCAACAAACACACATCTGCCTTATTTGATTAAATTGCAAGCTCTCTTGTGTTTCCTACTTTAAATAGAATATACATTCCTATAATACATTGCTTAAATGTTTCAGCTACTTTTACCTTAAATTAACATTTTTTGGAGTGCAAGTAAGTGCACCAACAGGAATTTGGTAGAAATCTTTTAAAATCAGATTTGTTTTTTGTGTGCTCAAATTAAAGATGTTTTTTTTTTTTTTTTTTTTACAGTGCGGGAATATATTACTGCATTATAACCTAATATTATTTATGGTTTCGCCCACATTTACCAAAAGGCCATTTACTATTTAAAGGCCCCTTTAAATATAAAGGGGCCTTTAAATAGTAAATGGCCTTTTGGCCATACAGGCCCCTGTAACAACAATTTTTCCCTTAAAAAGGTGGGATTTAATTCAAAAATCTGTAAAAAAAAAAAAAAGAAAAAAAAAGAAAGAAAGATAGAAAATTGACAAATATTGTAAAAAAAAAAAAAAAAAAAAAAAAAACTAAACTATAAAACAAAAGGGAAAAAATCCTAATCACTAAAGGTTTTGCCATTGCCAAAATGAAACGTATTAAATGTTTAATTATTAACCTAATATGTTTTGATGTGGGTGGGTGGGTTTGTGAGCAGTCGGCCTACCGGCTGCTAGCTTGCAGGTGAAAGGAAGGTGGTAGTTGCAGGGCACGTCGTTCCACTCGCCGCCCTCATGCCAGATCATCACCACGCAGTCTTCGCCAGAACCAAAGTAGTTATCCGGCTGGTTGGGCCTCCAGTTCTCGAAAGACTGATCACAGCGTCAGATTAAGACCTGCAGTTTTAGCTAACGGTTTCACCGCGACTCAGCGGAGCGGTTCGGTCAAACTCACCAGAGGACGGCCGTCTGTCCAGCGGAACTCATTCTGCACGTCTTTGTCGTTAAGTCCAATCCACTGATAGCTGTCACCATGGGCTGTAAAGTAAACAAGTTGACAACATTTAGGGCAAATAGGCAGCTGTATTTGGACAAGGTAGGGCTGGAGCTAACACCGATTAACGATTATTTTGACGATTAGTCGAATAAAAAAGGCACTTTCTACATTTTTTCCCCCATCTAAGCCTTTTTATGCAATAGAAATACATTACAGATGCAAATAAACAAATAACCCAATTCCTTTTTTAAATGGGAAAACGAACATTTTACTGCCTGATAGACAGTAGCAGCATTCCTTTAGAGTGATGCATCTGCAGCGAAAAATACTGCAATCAACATGTGAAAAACTCAAATCACACATTTTTTATTAGTGCTGCCAATTGATTTAAAAAATTACTCACATCAAACACACTCTAGCGCTGTGATTAATCATGGTTCATCACCATGCTCAACTTTGTAAGCTTTATATGTTGTCCTAAAAATGTTAAAGAAAACCGTTTCTTGTCTAAAACCAAACATCTCAGTTTTCCAGGGGTTTTTACATTCAGGGCAGTTTAAAAAAAAAGAAGTAATTTTGTTTCAAATATAATTTAGAAATGTTAACTATAAATCGGTTGTGCTTAGTTGGAAGGACATTTCGTCATTGCAATAAGTAGGCTACTGGCTACACTGGTTTTATGCAAGCGAAATATGCCACTGAGCATTCCAGTGACTCTCCTCGCTCATCTTTTCACTCACATTAGCAACTCTGCATTACAACACCGCTCTGCTGTGAACTAGGTAGCCCTCTGCAGGCAGGAGAGAAGCTTTTAGGTCAAAATAGGTAATGCAATTAAACTACATTGTGTAACATGAATGCCTTAAACGTTTTACATTAATCACACTGAGAGCTCTAAATTTAACACTCACTGTTGCCCTTTTAGCTTCGTTCAGTCTTCTGAAACCAGATCGCTTCACCGTCAGATTTGACATGAGGGCTAACCTGACCATCAGACGGTTACTCACAGTTGACAAACTGCTGCTCCTGTGGCGAGCCGATGCTGACCAGGTGGCCGCTGACCTCCTGACAGCGTTGCTCTGCCTCAGACCAAGTGAGTCTATCGTCAAAGTGTCTGTAACATCTGCCGCCAAACTCCATCCAGTCCTCAGGACAGCCCTTCGTAGCTAAACATGTTTTGGAAAAGAATTGTTTAACGTAAACAGTTTACTCCAGCTGCTCAGTTTAGTGTGAGCATGTAGATGGCATTGGTCCTAAGTTCATACCTCCATCCACATCAGGACGCTCCACAACAGCCGGAGTAACTACTGACACTGACGGAGCCGTTGTTGGCCAGGTGTAGACTGCTTCTGGTGTGACTGAATGAACTGCAGACCCGGTGTCACTCTCCTCAGCTGTATCCCAGGATCCGGATTGGTCAAGAGTCGTTACAAACTCTACGTAAGCCGTCGTAGGAGCCGCTCCGCTTCCCGACGTTTGAGTTGAAGTGCCGCTGAATTCAGGGCGGCGTCCTGACGCACTGCCTTCCCCGCTTATCTCCACCACACCCCGCCCCTCTTCAGTAAAGTCTGTGATTACTTCAATCATGTCATCCTTGATCAGGTAGATGACTTTATCGTGCTTTGGAGACGGGTCTCCGGAGGCAGAGCCACTGCCTGAAACGCCAGATGGAAAGCCACTTGGAAAACCACTGGGGTACCCCGATTCAGATGGCTGGTATCCAGACACTTCTTGCTCCCCAGATTGCTGGGGTGTCAGGTCAATCCCACTGCTGTCGACGAACAAAATGCCAGAAAACCCGCCCGAGCCGGAAGCAGACACATCTCCTGATCCAGAAACACTCGATCCCCCGCTGGTGTCGATCCCTCCCTGGCCAAGCTCCTGCGTTGTTGTGCCATTCTTGAGGGTTTTTGACAAATCCACCAGCTCTTCATCAACCAAGGTGACCACTGTGTCATCACCACTGCCACTGATGTCCCCACTTCCACTTCTGTAGCCTGATCCACGTATGATGATGCCAGATCCGGATCCAGATTCAGATCCAGATTCAGCTCCTGATGCGCTCCCCATATCTCCAGATGTGATGAAAACCGTACTGCCCTCCTTCCCTTCCTTGAGGCTTCCAGAGGTGGACTGCTCGCCAGAAAGCATATCGGGTCTTCCGCTTAAGGTGATGCCTTGTCCTGACCCGGATGTGTCACCGCTGCTGGTGGAGGAAGAAGGTTCCCCGGAGGTCTCCCCACTGGCTGAGTGGTCAGCTGAACCAGAACCCGGCGTATCGACCGGGACAGGAGGGGGAACGGTTGTCGCTGTAAAATAGGATGGAAACAAAAAAACGAGATCAGAAGACTTGATTCTTAGATTTCTACTCTTCATCGTTGATTCAATAAATCAATAACAGTATATATATCGCGAAAATCTCGATCAGTATCAACAGATAATACGTCACATAGAATATCCAATAATTTCACTGGCATTCTGGGAGATGTAGGTATAGGCATCAACCTCTCAAGGCCAACTGAGCTAGCTGGGTGGCACCGACTAACTTCTTCACTCTTTGGTTACCTAGCAACAACTTGTTGAGTAACTACCTGCAGCAGCAGATTAAGGTTTCGCCACCGTGCCTCAAAGCTGCTTAAAAATAAAAATCAACAGTGTGGAGAAAGTGGGGGAAAAAATAACAACACCACCTCAAGAGGAAATTGCGAATCAAACAGGAAAGGTCCCGTCACCAGTTTGGCAGTATTTCAGACATTTAAAACAAAAAATTAGTCAATAATTATCAATACCGACTGACTCAAAACGTTTATATCGTGATACGCTTTTCAGCCCTAACGTGTTGCGGTGCTATGTCTTTATCTTTACTTTGAGCTTAATTTAAGAAATATTCAAGCTTTTACCATAATGAGACCTTTATGGTTCTGTCATTCTGAGCCGCGTTACCTGTCGGAGCAACTTGTAAAGAAGTATCAACAGTTTCTTTGATAACCTCAACGTCGGTCATATTCACAGAGGTTTCATCGTAGCCAACTGTAGTTTTGTCTAGAAGACAAAAGGACAATGCGAAGAGATGATATAAACATTTCCAACACAAATATCCATGATCAAAAAGCTCAGTTTCACTTTATTAACATGCACCAAAAAGCCTCGTCTTTCTTGCTTTTTGCCTTACTAGTAGGAGCACCGTCAACCGGTGTGACGGTTGTAGTCTCGCTGACATCTTTGGGCTCTGTCGTCTGAGAGACGGTGATGGGAGTTTGGGGATCAACAGGAATTTGAGCTGAACGTAAAAAAAAGAGAAAACAGACTTTATTCTTAAGATGAATTACGATTTTGAATCACACCTTTCTTCATCAGACTTCTATTTTGGTCACATTTTCACCTTTTAAATAAAAAAAAATAAAAAAAGAAGTTAAAACCACACCCAGCCAATCCCAACCTCTGAAGCAGTAGGCGTCGTAGCGTGAGTGCTCATCGGGAAATCCTGTCTGGTTGGGGAAGGCGTAGATGGTGCGCACCCCGACCTCTCCGCCCCCACAGTAAGATTTGGGGGTTGTGACGGGGAAGCGGACGCTGCGGTCCATGAGCCAGCCTGGCCGACATTTGTCGAGTCCTTGTCTCCAGGCGGCGTGCAGCTGCCCAGGCGTGGCCAGGGTGCTGTTGAGCTTCTGGCAGTGCTGCACGGCCTCGTCGTAGGAGAAGCTGTCGTAGTCGGTGGTGAAGAAGACCTCACCTGGCAGACAGAGGGACACATGTAGGCATTTAGGAATGACGGGGTAGATCAGTCTATGGACAATTCATTCCTACTAATTTAAATACTACATCAGTGGTGTGGACAGTTGGCTAGTGTGAGGTTTATTACAGCCAGCCTTGTTGGGCAACTTCCAAAAATGTGTAACATCCATAATATCGGTTTTTAAATCCAGAAAATGCTACAGTTGGACACACAATCAATGTAAAAAGAAACGCAACAAAACAAAAACTAAAGATTTCGGAAGGGCACTGTTTTCCAGAGGGAAAAGGGCAGATAGTGTAGCACCACCTAGTCTCCATCTGTGCAAGTCCCTGACTAGCATATTAGATTTCTAACTTTTTATAACAAGTACTGCCTCCGTAAATTAAAACTGTTATAGATAGCACCCTCCAGCGACTGAGAGACAAATTGCCGTACAACAGGATTAAGAGTGTTTCTGTGTTAAGTCTTAAAGATATTTTTCATCGGCGCAGACTGTGCATAACACCTTATCTTATCAAGTTTTAGCTTTACATAAATAACACACTGACACCCCTGAAGTTGGGATTCTAAATGGCAAAGTTTGAGTTCTCACCAGCCTCAATCTCAAAATCTTACTGTATATGGCTGCCTTGCGTAAAAAAAATACAGTAATATGTAATGTGAAAAACTGTACATTTGCAATTCTGACAAATATTTCACACAGTCCTTTAAGTGAACGTTTTTCTTCAGAGCTACAAATGAGCAAAATCCAGAGAAATACACCTTTAGCTTTCAATGCTAACATAACAGAGTAACTAAACTGTGTGCGGTTCTGGAGAAATAGAGCACTGCTGGATATATGCTGGACTTTTCTTTTGAGAGGTTTCAAAGCAGTTAGCTTATTATCTCTACTTTAGCTTAAACTCTTTCATATTTACCTCACAAATAACTTATACCAAGATTTTGGCAGCGTACCACCACTTGCACAGTCTTAGATGTATGGTATTAGGGCATTAATTTATACCTATATTTGATATTTGATTTTTACCTCTTAAGCCGTCCACGTAACAGAAGACATCGTAGCGCTCGCTGGCTGGTCTCAGGCCGTACGACCTCACTCCTGGGAGGTTTAGCAGGTTACCAGCACAGTTGCTTCTGGGTGACACAATCGGATACCTGGGCAAGAAAAGCAAAAATAAATATGAACGTTTTCACTGATTCACTGATTAAGTTGAAGATAACAACATCGCAGTCGTATATTTTATTATTTCAGATTTTGTGGGGCCTTTGTCAAGCTGATGTCCTGGTCGTCTTGCTCACCGCACAGATTGGTCGCGCAGCCAGCCAGCGTCACATTGGTGCAGGCCTTTCTCAAAGGCTGCGTACAGCTGCTGGGGGCTGGCGATAACCGCTCCGATGGTCCGGCAAGCCAGCTCAGCCTCCAAAAAGGTCAGAGTGTAACGACCAGTGATGGGTCGGTAGTGGAACACCACACCTAGGACAGAAGGGGGAATGGAGAAAATGGCGTTTGAGAGGACTGTTTTATCCGTACGAACATTCAAGTCAAGTGAATTGATTTGTTACAAACCTCAGTAATCTAGCTTCAGGATGTGATATAGTTTTTAAAAAAATCATTGAAATAACCGGTAGCCAGTCGATTGAAAGATATAAAACTAAATTAAAAAAAAATCTTAAAATCAATTCTAAAGGCAGTAGCTTTGCAGAAGGCAGCTAATGTAAAGAAGCCAGAAGCAGAGAAATGTGGTCTTGCTTGTGTGTGCCAGTTAAAAGTTGAGCTGCAGCCTTTTGGACCAACCACAGTTGGCCAATCTGTGTCACTCCATTGCCAACATAAAGGCAACTGCAATAGCCCAGGTGGAATGTAATGAATGAATATGAAGCTGAAAGCATGAAGGGTTTTTTTTTTCAAGGTCACCAAAAGACAGAAACTCTTTTGCTGCCATTTTTGACTGAAAAAATCCTACTCTTAGGACAAAATTGATCTGTTCGTTAAAGCTTAAGTTGGTATCTAGAGTTACTCCCAGGAGTTCTGGTAAGAGGATGTCATGTCATTTCTAATTTCTAAAAGGCCAAAGTCGTGAAATGTAATTTATTTATATGATGGTAAATAGTAAAATTGATCCAAACTGTACTCTGATGCAATCAAAGTCAGTTGATCCCATAATTCCAGTTGGTATAATAATAATTTAAGTTTGAGGCCATTGCTTTGTTTTTGACCATCCCAAGCAAGTGCTGCCAAAAATGGAATGGAGCCACTCTCTTTTAACAGGAAAAAAATCTCCAACAGAACCAGGCTCAGTTGGACCAACCATTTACCGCAATCAATTAGCGACTGAGAGAGAGGAAAGACACAGAGGCACTGGTTTTATGGTATTAGGGGGAAAGTTTTTTTTAAAATTACTTGCAGCAACACTCTTAGTGGTTTCAGCTGGGAGAAATGTGGTTAGACCGAGAATTTCTACAGTTGGTAATATCATTATTAGTGTATTACTCCCCATTATCAAAATATTAACAGTTTTGATCCAACCTAATAACTTCTTGTCATCAAGTAAATTGTCCAACGCAGAGAAAGCTGCCATAATCCCAGTACTTGTATTACAAATTTAGGTATGACAGCAGTTGCGAATGGAAGCCAGGTGTCCTATTCTCAGAATCATAAATTATGCTTTTGGTTACATGCCCTACATATATTGTAGAACATTAGAAGCAGAGAAGTCATTAGACTACAGCTGCTGATCTATATAGAGGATGTCCCTGTTCTCTCTTGGGACACTTCTCTCTCTTTGCGGTACTACAGCCTTCATTAGAGTCAACCCAATGAAGCTTTTCTATAAAACTTCCTTAGATCAGCATGTGCCCTGTTTTTGCACAGTTATGTTTCTCTCTTCTAGTAAATATCTTTAAAAAACAAAGATGTTCCAAACACCGTTTTCATTCATTTATTGAAACTTTACCTGTGGGACCCATGGTCACATCTTCACTGGACAGATGTGGCAATGGGGAGAGAGTTACTACTCCTCCAGACTTGCTCTCTTCAGTCCCTTGTGAAGGCGTTGGGGTTGGGAGGGGCACAGCGCTAGTTGCAAAGTGGATGACTGGGAAGGGTGTGGTCCTACCAGGCACTTCACCTTCATCATCATCTGAGGAGTCAGGATAATGAGACATTTACACTTTTAGAACACAACAAGACACACTACTCATTAGCAAAGACATCAAACACTTCAGAAATGTGATATTATTTATATTTAAGCCTCTTGACTCCTTTGAAAATCCAGAGTTGTTCTCAAAGAATCACCAACCTTGGAAGCAGACTGCGTCGTAACGAGAGTCTGGGTAGGGGTATCCAGTTTGGTTGGGGAATAAGTAGACTGTTCTTACTCCAACAAGCCCACCTCCACATAGAGGCCTGGGGATGTTGATTGGGTAGCGTACACTTCTGTCTGCCAGCCAGCCAGCATTACAGACATCCATGCCATTCTTCCAGGCAAGGTATAGCTCTCCAGTGGTGGCCAGCCTCGCTCCCAGTTTGACACACTGGTCTTGTGCTTCATAGAAGCTAAATTTGTCAACCGACATGGAGTAGAAGACCTTGCCTGGTTGGAGAGAGAGTTGACAAATAAGATGAAAATATGCCTTTGTTTTTAGATTGGAAAGGTCAAAAATTGCACTTGTTTGTTAAGAATACCTGACATCTTCTCAGCAAAGCAGTACACATCATAAGTTTCATTGACATCTCTAACACCATAGGTCCTCACTCCAGGAAAGTTTTCCTTATCTCCAAAGCAAGGTTCCCGAGGCTCCTGAATAGGGTACCTGGAGAGAGAAGAAATTTTGGTCACCCAAAATTTGGTTTGTGGTAACGTTCTAAACATTTTTTTTTTTAACCAATCATTAATGCACCGAATAGAGACAAATATGACTTTGTGGGCATTCTGAAAGCAGATTGTTGTACAATCTGTCAGACTCTGGTGATAGTTAGTGTACCTCACAGTTTCATCTGAAAGCCACCCAGCATCACACTGGTGGTATCCGTCATCGTAAGCGGCTTGGAGTTGTGCGGGAGTTGCAATGGTGGCACTGTTCTGCACGCAGGCCTCTTTGGCTTTTTCAAATGTTAGGGTGTAGCGGGTGGAGATGGCACGATAGTGGAATACAATACCTGTAAAGAAATAGAGAGTCAATGTCATAATTTCTGGTAAACCCTCCCATGTTTCACTCTTCCTTAGCAACCACCAACTAAACACGGGTGCTGTTTCCAGAAGCAATTTGTCGAAGTATATAGGGGTGATCAATGAAACTTTATGCTTTACTGAACAAAGTTGTATAAATTTGAAGCATACCTTGAACCTGGATGTCTACAACGTCAGAGCTGTCCTCAATACCGTGGGTCACTTCGCAGCGATAGGTACCAGAGTCTTTGGACCTCAGCTCAGTTATCTCAATGGTAGCATCAGTAGGAACCAGCGGGTAGCCGACCAATGTCACCCTGTCCAGATACTCTGTCTCCACATAAACCTTCCCCTCCGACGCTACCAGGATTGGGCTAACTTTCTCCTTGGTGATGTAGGTCCACTTGATTCTGTGAGCTAGCGGGGCCATGGTGGGTGCTCCTGGGTCATTCACAGTGTTCCCTCGGAAGTAGCATGGCACAGCTACCTTTCCTCCCAGCAGTGGACGGAGAGGCAACTCAACAGGGATGCTGACATGCAATGAGCCAACTATATCTGCGGTAAAAATAAATAGATGATGCATTTTGTGCAGTGATCAGGAGTGCAGTCAGATGTACTATAAAAAAGTTTGTGTTAGGGAAAACTAGGGAGAAAAATGTCAATGATACTAGTGGCCATGTGAAGTTATATTCCTTTAAATAGAAAGAGTTTTTTTTTTTTTTTTATCTTAGCAATTCAACACAGCCGTGTTTAGATATGAGTAAAAAGCTAACAGTTACAAAAACCATCTTGAGAGTTGGTTGCATAGCCTTGGTCTTAGAATATGTAAAACCTTTCCAAATAATTTTGATAGACTAATACATACCGCTACTTTATGTACTAACCACTTTTAACACTGTAGCAGAAAGTTGACCACCAGAATTGGCAGGTGGTCAAGGAAATGTGAACTATAAAAAATATTTTCACTAAGAAATTAAAATCTTCCAAAACAAGGAAATATGTGGTACAACACAAAGTATTCATTTATTAATAAAGGGTTTTTTTTATTTTCATTTCCATTTGATAGTAATGCTCTCAAACCATTAGCAATGTTTGGAAAAAAAATATATACTAGGGCACACCCATATATTATACAGCCACTTTTGGAAAAGGACTGTGAGGCCCTTTGTGGCTCATAGGACGACGACCAATGAGTGACTGATATGTTTTCTGCAAGAATCAGACGTCATTGTTCATTTCATCGAAATTTTGTATGGTTATTTTATTATTGAACATTTAGATATTGGAAGTGAACATTTTACAATGCAATTACTTTTTCACATTTAATTTAAAAAGAGATTATTGTTTGTGTCCTGCGAGTTTATTCAACTGATTTTGTATGACAAAATCCTACATGGCGAAACGCCACCGAACTAGGTTGTGGTTCTATTTGTTACTGAAAATGTTGTCTTTAGAAAAATGCCAACTGATTGTATCTTAATCAAATCTGATTTTTGGTTTGTATACTGGTGAAAAGGCTGATCTCACAAAGCACCTTTGAATCAAGACATAAACACTGCATCCCTTCAACCGTCTAGCACAGTGATGTGCAATATCCATTGGCAGAATATCGTCTTTCCTTACCATTGGGGTCTTTCAGTATTGTTGTTGCCAAGATTATGGGCAAAGACACACACAGCAGAAGGAGGGTTGTCATTTTCACCTGACAAATACAAAAATACACAATAATGATTATCTGCATGTTTATCAAATGGACACACACAAAAAAAAAGATTCAACACGTATAAGGTTTCCATGTAGTGCCTGTTATTTTCTCCTCTTAGTTATCGTGGTAAAAATTTATGTTAAATTAATGCACACACTTTAAGGGTGGGTTTTTCTGCCTCTGTCTTCCCAGCTCCTGTGCTCATATATTAAATTCCTTTTGATCCAGAATACGGTACAGTGAGCTTGGATATTGCTTCAGGCTCGATGGAAATAAAATGTCAAGTGGTGTTTGGTATGGAATGAATGTCCCGTTTTGTGTTGCTGGACATAGGAAAATACATACACTGTATAAAAAGACACATAACCTTTATTTCCTCAGGCTGGCATGAAATCAGACTAAACTTTTCCTGCTTTGGGTCAGTTATAATAACCACAAGTACTTCAGCTTGCTGAAAGTCAAAATGACAAGAGAGGTATTTTATTACTTTCTTCAGTCAGACGTTTTCATACATTTTCTCAAACATTTGGTAGAACTGCTTTTTAAACGGAATGACTTTTGGGATCATCCTTCCAGAACCTTCTCACAGTACAGTAGTTTACTGGAATTTCGGGCGGTTCCTCCTGACAGAACTGGTCTATTTGAGTCATGTTTGTGACTCACCTTGCTCTCACACACACTATAACTTTGCTTGTTCATTTCTACAGGAGATCAGAGCTTTGTGGTCCTGGAGCCACTTTGTAACCATATTGGCCATGGACTTGGGTTCAAGGTGAGTTTGGGAGACCCATTTTCACCTGAGCTTCCATGATGTCCTGACATATTAGTATTTCCACATGAAGTCCTTTCATAATGTTGGACAAACGATGCTTCCGCCCCTGTACTTCAAAGGCCACCTGATATTTTCATGCTTGCAGTTATCCCACTTTTTCCTCCAAATATGATGTAAAGGTTATCATAGCCAAACACGTACGTTTTTGTTTTATCATACAGGAAATGTCTTTAGAAGTTCAGACCTAGATCTTGAGTACTTTTGCCAGCTGTAATCTGTATTTTGGAGTAACAAATTCTTCCTCTCTGAACGGCTTTTCGGTCCATATTGGTACAAGCCTCGTTTTCACTGTGGATAATGAGGCCTCCTGCCAACCAGCCTTTTCACAAGATTTTGTTCCGAGGTCGATTCTCACATTTCACACCAAAACCTGGTCATCTCTCTGACACCAAACATGTCTCCTTACTAAAGAGTACAATGGCTGGATACGTATGGTCATTGTTTAACGGAGACTACGAGCTACGATTGGAGGATTGAGGATGATTTATATGACCTTTCTGAAACTCTTGGGTACAAGTGATTTTTGTTTCACACTTTTTTAATTTTCAAAAAATAAAAGAACAAACACAACACAGAGCTATGCAGTTATGGTATAAGCTAAATTGTTAACAGCTTGAATTACCTTTTTTTTTTTTAAATCAAATGCATTTCATTTGCTGAAAATTGTAAAAACAATGAAAAAATGTGTTGTTTTTTTTAGATTGATTTGTTTTTTCTTTTTGTTTCCTGGCTAAATAGCCAAACAAGCTAGCATGTTATGAAGAATTAGTGCATGTAGCGTGTTACTCTACAAAGGCTACGCTAATATCATCAATTGAAGGGATTGTATATGGTGGGAAGTTCCTGATGTCTTGCTTTTGTGTACCTTTTCATTTAAAACTCGGTAGTCTATTTAAAATTGACACTGGAAAAGACTCCTGCTCCTTTAGAGCGGCAATGCACAGTGAATTTATCCTTCTCATCGTCAGTTGTTATTGGAGGTGTTACAAAAATCCGACAACCCGGCCGCCAGCGGACGCCTCAGTGAACCTCTGGATCACAGCCTTACGTCTGCAAACGCCTGCTTAGCACACAGCGTATTTCTCACAAGTTTCCACAGCTCTGACACACAGCACACTCAGAAATATTAAAACCGCTGAAGGTCTCAACTGAGCCATCATTGTGCCGCACTCACAGAGATGGAGAGGGCCTGCAGAAGGCTCCCCAGTTCATTAACAGGCTCACAGAGACGTGCAAAAACCATTGAACCTGAAGCTAGCATTCAAATAGCGTAGACGGTCATAGTGACCTGTCAAGGCTCATCATACATTAATGCTGTTATATATATTCAAATGCATGACATTTAGCATGAGTAAGTGTGTGTATCTGGGCATTGTAAAAGTTCAACGGACGAAGCACATCCAGTGGAGCAGGACGAATAGCTGCCTAAGATGGACTGTTGGCTGAGTTTGTCCAAAAACTCTAAACACCATTTTGCATAAGACAGATGTATTAAGAAATCCACCATGAAATGATCTCACAATTTCACTTTTTAACAGATGTATGATTATTACATGTGTGACGCATAAAGTCTCACAAATATTTAGGAATGTTTGAAATTCTTGCCTGAAGGCATCTGGATCACTGTGACTACTTTGCAGTTACAATCTGCGTCTTACCGACGTAAGACACAAAGAGGAGTCTTTCAGTGTACCTATGTTTTTACAATTGAACTGAAATTAAAATCTTGTCTCGGGGTTCCAATTGGGCCACATATGCTTTGATATAAAACATTCGACTGTAGCTCAGCCTTTGTTTTTCCAATTGAATTAATTTCAAAAATACTTTAATTTCCCCTTGGATTTATAAATGAAGGTTCTCTGCAGTTTTTCCACCGATTCTATTTCACAATTGTCTTGTTAAAGAAGCAAAGAATCCACACAGTGTGATGGTGCCACCATCACTATGGGGATGGTGTGTTCAGGGTAAAGTGCAGTGTTAGCCTTTTTGTTGTCATGGCATCAGCCTTCCAGAGCCCCGCCCCCACCACAGGTCTTCTAGTTCTGGTCGCAGAACCAGAACTAAACATGGAGAAGCGGCATTCAGCTTCTATGCTCTTCTAATCTGGAACAAACTTCCAGAAAACTGCAGAAACACTGAGTTCCTTAAATCAAGGCTAAAAAACCCCATTTGTTTAGAGTTGGTAGTGGAATCAAAGGCCACATTGATCAGTATATTTTATATATATATATGCTCGATGATGGCATTTGACATAATGTAATGTTTATTGCTGTTTCATAATTGGTTACTGTGTAATATCTTTAAAGGCACTTTGGACTGCGTTGTTGCTGAAATGTGGGATACAAATAAACTTGACTTCCGACACAAAAACTGATCGCATCTGGGCATCTGACAAAACGTCAGATTTTAAGAGAGCTTAAATAATATTCATGCCTATTAACAAACTTTTAAATCAACCGTTTATTTTGAAAGAATTTGAAATTCTTTACATCACCAATAAAATGTCAATACTTTTAAAACATAATAATTTGTGCAAGTACATGCAACATACAATATATCATAATTTGCATTTCCATTGACCACATAATTGGTCAATGGAAATTATTTGGAAAATAAATTTACTTAAGGGAAACACATCAATTTTGAAAGAAATCTTCTGTTGTTTTTTTGTAAAAAGTTTTAACTCTATCATGAGGCAGGTTTTCATTTTGGTGGCATCGAAATTGGAACTGGTTTATTGCAAGACTGCAATGGAAACACTTTTCTCCCCGCATCCCATAAGTCACACGGTCAACAGCCGGATGCTGCCACTGGCGCAAACCACGAAGAAGAAGACGACAGGAAGTGGTAAGAGGATGACGGCAGCCAACATATTTTATTGATGACTTCTCGGTGAACAAACCTATTCACGTGTGATTTTAATTGCGTTTCCTATATAATGGAATCACCGCAATTCCGAAACGGCGTTTTGGTCGACATTAGTGGAACATGGACAAAGTTGCGCTTCCCACATTTTGTAGCCCATTCAACAAAAACTTTCGCCTCTTTTATCTTCGCAACATGAGACTTACCAGGTCTCATGTTGCGCTTGAACGCATCATTTTAACTTCGAGCACTGTGTGACACGCTCCAGCACCTGGGAGTCAGTCTCCCCAGCGGGTCAGGTCAAGCCAATCAGCTGCCGCTCCACACTGCGCCCATTCAGCCGCGCGTGGTGGCTGCTGCTCCCCAGGTTCGCCACGGTGGTATGTTCTGTTCCCGACCGACCTGGAGGGCCGCATAAGGCTCCGGTCTGTTCCAGGAGGGAACGGTCGGTGGGGCTGGAAGGGGCGGGGCCTCGGGATGGCGCGACCCTGCCAAGGTAAACACAAGGCGGGCATCCAGAGACCCACCCCACCCCTGCCTGTCCACCCACTCTCCTCTCGCCCAGCTGCAGAACAGAGCGGACATTGATATGCGCGCACAAGGAAACACAGAGCGGCTCTCATGGCTCGTCGAGGGGATGTGAAGGGACTCACGTCTGAAGCCTCTGGTTTTAAGAAAGACGCCTGGAAGTGTGTGAGCGCACGTACTGTACAAGCTGTGTTTGGGAGCACTGAGCACACACTGACTGTTGTACAGTGAGACGGGCGGACAGCAAACGCCTCGTGCTCTCACCAACCCATCCACAGGTGTGCTGTAGTACATGACGGCGTCAGAGATCAAGGACGTGTCACGCGTTTACCCAGGAGTGTCGCTTTACAAACTGAGGCGCGTAATCGGAAGAAGGCCAAAACAGTAAATGGCATTTTGGCTTCAACCAAAGCTCTGTCAACTCAAGAGTTAAAATCTGGAAATTACGATTCACAGCGCGTGCGCGTCTAGTTTAACGTAACCATGGCGACGGGACGTCGCTCTCTGCCAGTGTTTTCCAGCATTGCCGAAAAGTGAATAAGACAGTGATCAAATCTATGAGCTCTAGAATCAGTTGCTATGGATAATGACTAAAAAGACTCAATATAGGAAAATGAAGACAGGGGAAAAGGTTACAAAACATCTTTAAGTTACCTGGAGGGCAGAATAAGGCTCCAATCTTTAAGATACACCTAAATACTAATAATTTAGGTGTTTTTAGTTAGATTTTAATGGAAAAATCTCAGAAATATATTGACAGTCTTCTCTGAACTCAGTGGAAAAATATTCTAATAACATTTAATAAGTATTTTTGCATGTTTCCACTGATATTTATTGATGATTTACGTTTGGAGCTCCAAGTTCTCCAGCTTTGGACGCTTCCTTGACATCCCAACCATTTAGTTCCCTTAATAGATTCTCCATCAGATTCAAGTCAAAACATTAACATCACATCCAATCAGAAGCAGCGTTGGTAAAAATTCAGAGACTTTCTTGAAAACCGACATTGACCAGGGCTATGAAGAACTTTCAAAATGCCGAGAATGAGGTGTTGCTCGAAATAGAAACACCTTACGAAAACTGGCAAATTTGGACTAATCACCAAACATTGATTATAGATTGAAAGCTGCCTCTTCACAGAAACTCTGGAACCACCGAAAAAAAAATCTTGCAAAAACGGCAAACTCTTCCGAACCAACTCACCGTTTGCATTCGATATTAAAAATCAAACTGAAGAGTGAAAGCAATTCCTAAACTTTCTCAGAAAGAGCCACAAAAGCGTCTTCCGGAACCTCGTCCACATATTCCAGTGAGTTGGACTGGAAAACGTACCGTATATTCTGCCGTTGCTCCCAATGCCGGTGACTCCAGGGGCCTCTCACTCCTGCCTGTGTAGGAGGACAGAAAGAAGCTGTATGCAGCTACCACACATTTAGATGCTGGGAGGAGAGGGAAGGAGAGAACGGGAGGCGAGGGGGCGGGGTGCAGGGGGCTAGTCTGTTGGTGAGGTCATGCAAGCTGCCCCGAATTTCAGGGCGGGAGACAAAAAAAAAAGAAGAACAGCCGAAGAAGAATTTTTAAATGCATACATGCAGGAGTGGGTTCAGGCTGTGTGATGGGGATGTCGTCAGGTTGATAAGGTTCTAATAAACTCAATTCCACACAATTTGACTTTAGATTCCGTAGCATCTGAATTGCAAGTTGATCTTGTGGAGATTTTAATGGAGATCTGAATACTGTAATTTTTCTTCATCGCCCTGAGACGAAACGGTAACAGCTTTAACAGAGTGGCATATCTTAGACAAAACCAGAAAGGGGCAGTAATATGTGTTTTCCAGGCACATAGTGCCATTTTATAGCACAAGCAAATAACTATGTTACCTTCAGTTGTTATAAATATTATATGTATATGTATCTATATATAAATGACCTAAAACAAATTTCACTTTGGAATTTAACGCCTCGAAATTGAGTCTTTATATCTTTAAAAACTCCCGCTCTTTCTGAAACTGGAAGTCATGGCAACAGCACTCAGTTAACCCTTTAACAGCGTTTTTCCACCAGGTGTTTGCTAATTGCTGCTGGCTAGTCGGAAGGAGCTGAGTGCTTCTCTGCGAGGCGGACGCTCAGACACCTGGAAGCTGCAGCTCCGAGGAGGCGCTTCGTCCCTGAAGGCGGGGCTAGGTCCACCCAGGCGTTCTGCACAGGAGAGTAAAGAATTTCTCAAGCATGAGAAAGAATCAAGGTAACACTCCAGGTATGTTGCTGATGAGGGAATGACTTTATAACGCGATGTGCAGCCTCAAAAAAAGTTGATTTGACACAATCCCGTTCCTTTCACACGGCTTCAGGAGAACACACCCTTTGTACAGAGCAGCGTATTTTCCAACGCTCAAACGTTTTGCAGTGTACTTCAAATGCACCGGTTGGAAACATTCTAAATTGATACCGTCTAAATACAGCAAGGAAAATTAGAGAAACTGCGAACATGGGGGCGTGATTGTGTTCTGCTGATCAAAAAGTGAAAAGAGTCACCGGGTTTATTTGCTTTAGCATCCGTTTGGGCACGCGGGCGGCCCGTTGCTGCACAGTGCGCGCTGTGTCTGCCCGCTGCTGTCTGTGTGCATTCAGTGTAAACTCAAACAGCCTAATGTTGGCCTGAGGTTGTGGAAAGGTGTGTCTCCCACTCGTCTCCCACCCAGGCTCTATTCAAAGGTGTAAATGCTGGCAGTGTGCGCCGACACGCGGACACACGCCCAGTCGTCCGCGTTTTCAAAGGAGAAAAGATTTAAACAGCTGATTTGCTGCCATTTTCGGCTTGTATTTAGGGCCGGGTGTTTTTCCTCCGCCGCTCGCAGATGAAACAGGAACATGAGGCTTACTCGCCATCATTCATGTCAGTCAGCTGTAGCAGTCAGATGTTATTTCAGGAAGGTAGACATCCCAGAAAATCTGATTACAGTTAAATGTAACTTTATTACATGTTGTGCCTTGAATTAAGCTGAACTACTTTTCATATATTTACCCCAAGCAATGAGCAACCATAGCGTCCATTTGTGTGGCAGTATAGTGTTCTTAATAGAAAGTTTCTACTTCACTTGAGGAGCTACAGTCAAGTTTGTTTTTCTTTTCCTCTGATTTTGATGACTACCCGGTGAAACATCAATACAATCAACAGAGTTCAGGCACGTGCAGAGGGGGTGGCAAAGGGGGCTTGAGCCCCTGCCCCTTTTATCCTTGATGCACCTAGTGCCCTTTTTGAAGTTTTCTTTTTCAAAGAAACTTTTTTTCAATTTATTTATTTATTTTTTTAATCTGCAGGTGGCCTGCTTGTGCCCCTCAGCAATAATACTTAGCTAAATATAATCATTTAGCAAAATAAACTCAGTCTAATAATGACTCTCAGAGCCTCCATGTTGTTCAGACTCCGGGTCTGTGTCCTCTAACTATCAAATTATGGGCAAGAATATTTTTTCCATACACTGGTTTGTAAATAAAAACGTAGGTCTGATGTTGACGTTAGAAAAACTGTTTCTATTTATATTTTTATAATCGTCCTTGCAATATCGGGACAAAACCCGCCTCGCAACTAAACTCAGAAATGCTTCAGCTGCAGAGAAAACGTCTGACTTTAACTTCATCATTCTGCTAATTCTCCCATTTCCTTTCCCTTTAAACATTTTTTCTTACTTTCTCCCTTTCTTTTCTCATTTCTTTTCCATCTCCATGTCCATTACATTTCAAATTAATCCAAAGCAACTTTTAATAAGGTTTGTATATATATATATATATATATATATATATATATATATATATATATATATATATATATATATATATATATATATATATATATATATATATATATATAGCAAATGCTGTATTCCCAATTAGTTTGTGAAAGTAAATCGTTTGTGCTGCACCTTGACACTCAAACACTCTGAGTGCCATTGTGGTGAAGAGGACATGTTAAACACAAAAACTAAACTTCAAAAGAACTGTTTTCCCCCTCTTGGTAGCCTGTTTAAGGTCTCGCCTCATATCAACCTGGTCTTGTCATAATCAGGCCTGGGTGAGACTAAAAAATTTTAATGGACCTTTTAAAAAATGTGCTTTCAAGATTTAACAAGGTGGTGTTTCTGTTTTCCCATAGGGTCAAATTGAGCTAAGTTGTCCTTAAAGGGGCAGTGTTGTGTATGTTTTAGGCACAACGTGCCTTTTCATAGCACAACAAAGTAACTATGTTACCTTCAGTTGTTATAAAAATGACTCAAATGAAATCTGACTTTGTAATGAAAGGCCTTGAAACCTCTGGCTCTTTCTGAAGTCCTTCACTCAAGAAGTCATCACAACATGGCTCCTCTATTAACCCTTTCACAAGTTTTTACCAGCGCTTCACTGAGAAGTGGCTCCTATAATCTGTCCAGCAGATGGGCAGTTCCACTAGGTGTCTGGTAAATGCTGCTGGCTAGTCTGAAGGAGCTGAGTTGGGGAGTTGCTGCTCTGTGAGGCGGAAGCTTGGACTCTGCAGCTCAGAGGAGGAGCTTCGTCCTCGAAGGCGGAGGTTGGGTCTTCCAGGCGTTTAGCACAGCTGAATGGTTGCCATGGAGATTAAAGGATTTCTCAAACATGCATGAAGGAATCAAAGCAACACTCCAATTATGTTTTTGATGAGAGAATAACATTATAACATGATGTAGAACTTAAAAAAGTAAATTTTACGTAATTCATTAAAATTACAGAATTCTTCCCTTTTTTGTTATTATTCAAGATATCTCTGATATTAAAATTTGCTTGAGGAACTGACGCATTTAAATTAACGTGGAACTGAATAAATCCCATATGTAATTAAACTAAGAATCTGTGGCCAACTGGCTTATTTAAGATTTCTGTAGAGTTCCATAATTATTATAAACACCTAAAAACATAAGAAGGAGCGAGTTAACCTTAGTTGTCGAGTCACGCTTTACTAAAAGTGTTCGGTTCATTTCTCTGCCGTCCAACCCCAGCTGGTTGGGCCTCGCTCCGGCCCATTTGCCGTCTCCAGTTAGCACAGACCTTATCTGTTGTAAGGACGTGCTGAAGTGTCCAGGTAGCCTGTGAAAGGGCTCTCTGAGCGGACGGGGCCGGCCGGCACAGAGTTGCCTGTGTTCCTCGGCTCAAATGATCCAAATATGAGAAGCCGCACGCTGGAAACAAACTGGAAAACTGCTGACATGGGTTTTGAAAAAGGATCATCTGTAAGCAGACTGAGGCTTTTTCTGGAGGGGGGAGAGGGGGGGGGGGGGTGACAAATTTCAAGCATACGCAAAGTGCTGAGGCATCAATTTTTCTTTTTTTTTTTCTAAATATTTGAGGCGATGGATTTTCTGTGTTCCTGCAGGGGCGTAGGCACACGTCTCTGAACCCTCTTCCTCACACACACCCTGGACTTCCACACACACACACACACACACGCACACGCCCTTGCGTACACATTGTATGTAGAAGCATGTGGTTGCGACAGGAACTCTGCCGTTGCTGGACACGTGAGAAATTTTACTCCAGGTTTTGTTCTGAAGTCGCATGTTAAAAGTATTAGGGTGCCCTAACACCTTTAACTGTATTGCACTGTTACAAATACAACAACATGACCAACACAAAGTAAGAGGAAAGTGATCCGGATTGTCAACATTTTTTTACCAGTACAAGTTTTCTACATATTTGTATTCAGCTCTCGAGAGTCAAGAATAAAATGAGCAGTGATTGGAAGCAGTTCTACCACATGATGCTGCCACCACTGTGCTGCGCTATGGGGAGAGGGGGTGGTGGTGTGTTCAGGGTTATTGACACTGTAAGTTTTCTTCCTTTTTCTGCATATAAGCCAAAAAGTCAAAGTTCAATCTAATGTGACTAGATCGTCTTCTTCAACATGTTTGCTGTGTTGCGCGGCGAAACGGAAAACACGGGTTTTTACTGGGGTTTTTTTTTTTTTTTTGTCAGTATTTCATAACAATTTGTGGCATAATTTTTACAGTTAAAGCCAGAAGTTTACATACATCGAATAAAAAGGCAGAAACTCGGGGGGTTTTTCACTATATGAAGTTAAATCAGTTTAAAAATTTTTTGTTTTAGGCCAGTTAGAATCACCAAAATAATTTCTATTTGCTGAATACCACAATATTGAGGGAGCACAGTCGTATACAACCAATTAGAATATAAGTCTCGATTAATGGGGGTTTCATTTAAAGCAGCCGCCTATGATGTACTTCTTACCATTCTGTGTCTATATTTCTATCCACTACAAACAAGGATAAGTGTGTGTGGGCGTGTGTGTGTGTGTGTGTGTGAGGGAGAGAGAGAGAGAGAGAGAGTGTTGACACAGCCTCTTGCAGCCTATCACGTAGCAGAGCAACATATTTCACAACCTCTGCCTAACTGTGAATGGCTGCTTTATAGCTGTCAAGTCTCGCAAACTAAATTTACACACTTGTACTAATTTACGAGCCGCAAAGCCCGTGAAGACCGGCGACAGATATGGACGAGATGTCAGAGCGAGCCCTGTTCTCCGGTGTTCTCCGAGCCCCTCTAACCCCCCGGCTTTTGATCTGAAAATAAACGTCGAGCGCAAATAAATGTTAATGTAAACAGATCTCACGGGCTGCAAGAAAATGGTTCACACCGAAAGACAAAATGTACTTAGACACTTGGCTTATGTACAGCAGAGATGCAGAGAAAGATTCTGTGAGCTTCCACGGTGTCTGTAATTACATACAAGGTGCTTGAAATACAGGAAAATGGTAGATATTGGGTGCATCACTTTCATTGTTAACACCTTCCTTATTTGATGGAACCATGAAATCCTTGCTTTACTAGAAAGCTGTGAGGAGTTTGTGCCCTTAAACCCAAGCATAGTTGACCAAAGCAGGAGAGCTGTGATCAATTTGATTGGTCCTATAAGACAAATGGAAGATTTCGTAGTAGATTAGCCAACGTCTGAATCCAAATCCTACTGATATTGTTTGGTTTATGGCCATAAGCAGGCCGTTCGTAGTTGAAAACCCTCCAGTGTTAATGAGTTAAAACAATTCTACAAGGAAGAGTGGCCCACAATTTCACAATGACGCAAAAGACCAGCAACCAGTTTTCAGGTTAAGGCGGCGACATCTTCTACAGCCATCTGAACATTTTTTTAAAAAATCCTGGAAGAAATCTGTAGGCAGAGTCAGCCTTTCAAATCAATTCATTTAATGGCACGTCTCAAAAATATTAAAGTTTGAATAACTTGTAAACGATCATGTCAAAGGGTTTCTGTAAATTCAAATTCAGTTTTAAAAAAAATACTTTATTGATTCCAAAGGAAAATTTAATGTTGCTATAATTTATACTATTTAAGGTCGACTGCAGAGTCATGTGAGTATTTTTGCAGAAATATAAAATAAATACAATTATGTCGGTTCCCAGTTCCAGTGTGAAGAGCCTTTATTTTCATCCAGGGCATGCAGTTCAACTACCACACAGAACGACTTTCCAGGACTGCTTGTTTGGATTCATGCCTGTTGCCAAGGAGACTGTGATTATCCTGACCCTTAGTGGAAAACTAGTTCATTCGTTTCTTCTTTTGGGGCAGACCTATTCACAGATGTCCAATACTGAACCAGAAGCAGTGGCGAAAATTCTGATGGAAGTAAAAAAAAAAAGAGAGATAATTTCTTTTAGCTTTTTTAGTTAGGGCTAACTTAAGTTAGCTACACCGCTAGGTAGCACTGTTGCTGTAAGATGGATGCAGTGAACAATGTTACCTGGCTTTTCACCTGTTAAGTTGGATCTTAAAGTACATTGTGAGTTTATTTCGGGAAACAGAAATTAATACATGGATGGAAATAAAAAAAGAGATAATATCTTTTAGCTTTTTATTTTATTTTATTTTTTTAGCTAGGGCTAACTCAGATTAGCTAAGCCGGTAGATAGCACTGCTGTCCAGAAGATTGGATGCAGGGAGCACCTTTACTTGAGTTTTCCCCCATTATCATATCATATGACGTTTGTTAGAATTTTACAAGGTTCTGATGCTAAACATTTTAACTGACTAACATTAACCTATCTGTTTCAACTCCCTTGAGGAGTGAATGTATAAAGGAGCTTTATTAGATGCTGGGAGGGAGAGGGAGAAAGAGGGAAAGTTGGTTGCTGGTTTTTAGTGAACACTGCCTCCTTATGTTGCAGCGCACACACACTTCTCTGGTCCCTGTTGCATTATGGGAAAGAGACGCTCCACATGTACTGTACCTGACAGGTTTTCCAGCATCAAAAAGTGGCTACGTCCATCTGTACGGCAGCCAGTTCTGACTTAATAGAGATCTGAGTGATCCTGGTCTTTCTGCCAGTTGGCTTGTTTTAGCGGCTTGCAGTACTCGAGTATATTTTATTGGGATTTAATACGACCGACCAACAGAGAGAATTGGACAATTGCTTAGCAGAGTAAGCAAAATACATGGCTGCAAAACCTTGAGGCCAGAGCAAAAGTTTCCTTTCCTACAGGACAGTATGTCCTGTAGTTAAAAGGGAATTGTTTTAATCGAAGCACGTTGCGGCCCGGTCAAGGTCCGGACACAAATTCAGTTGAGAAACTCTAACAAAGCAAGAAAATAGATCTTGAAAGCATTTGAGAATTGACACAGGGATGTTGAAGGCAAATGTTGACCATGTTTTTTTGCATTTTTTAAATTTTATTTCTTGAAAACTATTTTTTTTTCTCCCTTTAGTGTAACGAATAATAGAACATCACAAAGTACTACCTGTATTATTTTGTATTGGTTTATTATGCAAGATACTAACACAATTTTTCAGTTTTTAGCCAAATACTTCCTATGTTCCTACTGAGATTTAAGTTTCTTTAAATCTACATTTGTCAAGTCAAGCCACACAGTCTACGAAAGGTGTAATACGACCAGTGTAGATAAAAAAGGAGGAGTAAATTTGTGGCAAAAACAAATCCGGAACTTTGAGAATAATTCCGGAAATTTTCTAGAAAGAACAAGGAACTTTCTGAGCTATAAAAGTCAACAATTTGCTAGAAAAAACCTCTGAAATTTTTAGATTGACCCCAGAAATTTTCTAGACAAAACAAGGAAATTTCGGAGCTCCAAAACTTGAAAATTTGTGACAAAAACGTACAAATTTTGAGAACAACCTCAGAATTTTTCTAGAAAAAACATAGACATTTCCGAGTTCTGAGAGTCAAAAATTTGCAAGAAAAAAAAATCTGAAATGTTGAGATTAATACCATAAAAAATGTTAGAAAAAATTTGGAAAGTTCTGAGACTAATCTGAACGTTTCTGAGTTTTTTTCCCAGCAAATTTTCTACTTTTGAAAATCAGACATTTCTGTTTTGTTTTTTTTTTTCTTCACGGAAATGTACTCCACTTTGTTTCTATCTACAATGGCCCTAACACGGCGTCGTCTTCATACTCAGTTAAACATGCTTGATTAATTGAAACTTGTTGACAGTGTTGCACTATTTCACCAAAGCGGATGCAGCATTTTTGAAAGCGCGGTGCTGTAATGCAGCCAGGTGACCGCTAGATGGCGGTCACGGCGCTGACTTAATAAAGCGTTTTCTCGGCGGTGGGGGCAGAAAAGGACGGAAGGAAGGAAGCAGCTCGGAGCGGCAACAGCCGAGCGACGGCGGCGGTGACCGGACATGAACTTTAGCGAGCAGCCTACAACTTTACTCAGAGTTTAGAGAGAGACGACGGAAGCAGCAGCAGCAGCCCCTTCCCTTCACCTCTACTCAGTCAGGGGAAACAAGGAAGTGAGGAGCAGGCAGACTCCCAGTCGTTTCCCTCCGGTGAGTCTCTGTTACTTAAAGGCTTTGTGTGTTCTCCTCATGGTAAAAGGCTTCGGGCTCTGAAAGGGAAACTGCTTTATTTACTGTGCAGGAAGAGACAAAGGCAGACCACCCTGTTAGTGTTTGTTAACCACAGCGTGTCTACCTGGAGCAGGCCCCGTTCGGATTTATTAAGTTGTTGTTTTCAACCCATTCGTTGCCTTTTGAAGCCCTTTGGGCAGTGACTTGAAACAAGCAGCTGGACACCTGTAATGTTGGGCTCTGACATAAATGGAGGATTGATTTCAAAGACAGTGAGCAGATGGACACATCGATGCTGAGTTGGCTGCTTTCTAACAACACGTAACGTGGACAGAGCAAAGCGAAGCGTTCCAGTTTCAATACGTCTGGGAGTTTTTAGAACATTTTTTAAAGATTATTTTATTACGTGGAAATAATTTCCCAACATCTGTGTGGCCCTAAATTTAAAAATGATTGCTAGCAGAGGCATTCAGGACGTTTTCGGCTACGTGCAAAAGTTGTTTCTCGGTATTTAAAAGCTTGTTTCCAGAGGCGGTTCTTGCATGATTGGGTGAGCCTCTCTTTCTGTCACTGGAATCCAGTGTCTACATAACACTTTTTATAGTGTTTTGCAAGTAGTACAAAGCTTTTATAACCCCCCCCACAAAAAAGTGTTTTTTTTTATTTATTTATTTTTTTTCAGTGTATGCAAATCCAGTTGAGGTCTTTTCAGTCTCATGGGGATGGTCACACTCCTTAAATAAAATGCAAATGTAATTTAGCGCCACACAACAAACTGAGAATGACATCACACATTCATTAACATTCACAAACAGTTTTTGTTATGTTTTATTTTGTCTTAAGATTCCCCCTGGAGTGAAAGTCACATCACACACATCGGCAACTAGCTGTATTTTTGAATTTCAAGTGGAACATTATAAAAAAACAAAAGCGATTGCTTTGAGATGCACCAATCACAACTTTGAGGTCAATTTCCCAAACTGAACTTTTTTTTCCTTCTTTTATTTTTTAATGCTTTAACCCTTCGGTATAGATTTCATTATTTACATCAGGAGTGGCGGCATAGCAGAGCAGCCACTGTACAACATTTCTGAATGACAAAAAAATAAAATAAACTTTAGTCTGTCGCTAGCATCTTGGAATTTGCAAGCTGCGTTACGCAAACAGCAGCTTTGTGTTTATATCCTGCAGAATGTTTTTACAAAAGTCTAGCAACATTTTCATATTCAGCTGGTTAAGCATAAGTTTGAGCAGTTTTGCTGTAAACTCATTCAGACTTCTTGTTATCTCCTGAAAGTCCTGCTCTCTCTCTCCCTTTCTTGCAGGGACCAAATAGTATTAAAACACTACTTCTCTATTTTTTGGCGTGTAATGTATTGTCAGTTGTTAGCATGACATTGTCGTAAAACTGTCACCTTTGTACCTTCTGTGTATTTATCTTTTTTTTTTTTTTTTTTTTTTTTTAGATTACCGTAGTTTGTCCTCTACTTTGCGTTACATAATCTTCATATTAAATGCTTGGAATGCATAAACACTGCAAGGTTTTTAGTCGTCGGCTTAAAAAGTTTTATAAACACTCCTGAGATTTTATCTTGGATATTTTGACGATGGTGAAAAAAATAAAATAAAATAAATGACTCTGTTTCTGGCCACCTAATTTCTTAACAGCTCAATTCACATATAGGATAAGGAGTCTGTTTTGCTGATGTCTGCATCCTGATAACTACCGTTTTATCTTTTCCGTACTGATATCTTCATGGAGTTTGCCCACTTGATTTTATTTTCCACTGCATCTAATTATTAACCGCTTTTCTAATAAATGAGTTAACAGCTTTTGACGAGAATAAGAAACATTTGCTGCTTTTCTTTGATGTCAACAACCTTTTTTTATTCCTAATAATTTTCTAATTACGCTCGTGCTTCTCTGCTCAAGACGTGACCTCGGTTACTTCCAGACGTACACAACTGTTTATGGTCCCCGGCTGATGGGGACGGGAGCTAATGGCCGGCTCCTACCTGTCGTAACCGCCACATTAGCGAGCTATGGCAGACAGTCTCAAAGGTTAAAAGCTTTTTGTGTGTGTGTGTGTGTGTGTGTGTAACCAGTGTCGTGTTGTGACGGAGACACCGAAGCGTCCCCGGACCAACAGGTGGCAGCTGATGTCGCTCATCAGCTCCTGCTAATTTATTCATGAGTGATTAAAAAGGGTTTTGTTTTTCACAGGGACCAATCTGCCTGGCAGAGGAAAGCCGTAATAAAAGTGATTTCTCTCTGGCGGCTTTTTATTTCTTTTCTTTTGTCATCTCATTAGGAAGAATTAAGTTGCTTTATGACTTGTGTCGAGCTAACCGGCGTCAGGATGTTGGCGTCTCCGTTAATTGGCGAACACGGCTCGTGTTGGTGCATATAAGCAGTTATTTTGTTGTGTTTGATGTGAACTAAGATACGTTAATGCCTTTAAATGCATACACACAACGTTTACAATATTCCCACTGTTTAATATTTAAGCCTCAAAGCCACGAAGTGTGTTGTGTTTGCTTTCGTAAAGCGATACAACACCGAGGACGCAGTGCGAGACTGGTCTCAGCTGTGTTCACACTGAACGTCTGAAGAAAATGCAGAACAGACGATCCAAAGTTTCTCCACCGGTACTGTTTATACATGTAGTTAACTGCTGGAAAGGCTTTGCTGAATATCTCCTCGTGTCGTGGGAAGTGATTCAAAGAAAGCTTGTGGAAAGTGAGCGGCAGGACGGACAGTCAAGCACGAAAGATGCAGAAATTACCTTGCAGTCCTGACAGAACTCGCTTGCCTGAAAGGCTCTGGCTGCTCGCACAGCAGACGGACGGTTCACTTGTGTGTTTTAACGTCAGGAAAAAGCATGATTTATGACACCATTTAATTTCCCTTTGAGGTGAATGATGTATTGAATTGAGCCGAATTGTGAGCATCTGCCGCAATGGCTGTCCAACTGGTGAAACGCTACATTGGCATGAAACATACAGACATGTGGTTTTATATGTATACACAACAGAAAACGCATTTTTTGTCTGGTTTGTTAATACTCAAGACCTGGTGTGTTAGTGACTGTAGTGTGGTATTTACTGTTTCAGAAGGAGGAATTTCTAGCAGCCAACAATCTGGTTGAGCCAAAAAAATACTCTGCTCTCTGCATTCACTTCTGTGGGTCAAATATTATCGCTCAGATTTTTCTCCTGTATATTTGCAAAGCTTCTGTAGGAACCCAAATGTGTGATGTTTGCGGTAGTAGCTTCGCCTTCACCGTACCGTACCATTGTCCTATGGACCTACAGCTGAAGGCAGGCCAGAAATGGTGCAGTACTGGTCCTACTGGTCCTGTGACAAGGAAAACTGACAAAATAGCATACAAAATGGACACATGCCATGCTGCTGAGTGGAAACAAGGCAATATAGAATCAGACATTTGTGTTCTCTCATGAATTCCCCTCAAAATGTCTCTGGGTGGGTAACTTTAGGAGTTCTGCTGGGTCTGCTGTGCTAGTTCCTAGGAATGTGTGATTGTAGTTCCCTTCCAGGTATTTTGATCCTACAAATTAGGTTTCTAGATGGTATATATCATCCAGCACTGTTTTGTCAGTATGTCATGCACTGAAGTAATAAAATCAGTCCTTCCATATTACATTTAGTCCTCCTGAAACAGAACGAGCCATTGCACTTCAGTTTGTGTAAAGTATACCTAAGTGTTTTGGTAGGAGTGGTGATGAGGCACGAGCAAACGAAAGCTGAGACACTTCCTGCCTTGTTCGCTATTCTAATGATGAGAATAGCCTGGTGCAGGTGGCGTAAACAGTTTTTCATTGGATGGTTCTGCCCGCCTTTCCAACGTGTACCATTGAATCTGCTTGGTTTAGTTAAGTCCGACTCAGCATTCACATCAAGCTTAGGGTTATGTCATTTACGAGTTTATCTCTGTCAGTGTTCAGTGACCCCAGTCCTGCAAGAAGGATCTGTGCTTTAATGCGACCTGTCATCGCCTGAGAGGTTAGCAGTGATGAGTTATGTTTTGGAGGCGGGTGGTTGGGGCGCGTGTCGGTGGGACCCATCACAATCCAAGATTGGGCTCCACCTCCTAGTTCCTGTCCTGCAGAGGACACGGTTATTTCTGGGTATCAAGGTTAGGCCAGAGTGGCATGCGGGACCCAGACGAGGTATGTCCGGGCAGAAAGTTCAGAACACGGGAGGGGATTGAGTCGACTCTTCAGCTGCCAGAATCTTTAACCGGTCCTGTGCCGTAATCTCCATGTACTGTATGCGAGTGGAAAGGAATTTTTTTTTTACAAAACTTACCTGCTTTTGACAGTCTGCTGTGAGAGGAGTCTTCACCGGAGTGCATGATAGGTGTTGAAAAATGATTCTTATTTAACTTTATCACGTTGGCTTCAGCTCAGTGACAAGGGAACAGGTAAGCAATTAAAATTTCATTGATCTGAATAGGATTGTACGGCAGGTAAGAGGTTCCCACGCTCAGTCTTAATGTCCCGGGAATCTCTCCTGATTGTTTACAGTTACAGTACATACTCCTCGCAATGGGTCTTTCAAAGGGTAACTCGAACTGAACCTTGCATCAAAATGTCTTGGACACGAGTGTGTGTGTAATATAATTTGGCAGCTAAGCATTTCAGTTTCTTTTTTTAGTTGTTCTATTGGATCAGTTCCCATTTGTGTGTGTGACTTTATGTATATGGGTCTTGCATGTCTTGTTCTTGCACTTAGGGCTTTGTGATCATTTCCCATTTTCTTTCCTATTAGAGATAATAGGTGTAGCTTGCTAAATATTATTGTAGTATTTTGTTTCAAACCATAATTCTGCTCATGTTATCAAACACTCAGATAATGAGCAGACATTTTTGCAAAACAAACTAAAATGGGCTCAGATTGGGAGTAGTATTGAGATGTGTTCAATGGTTCTTAATAGTAAAAGCATATGTTGAAATACTTTTTTCTTTTGTGACATAAATCAGATGAATAGAACAAAAAGTCCCATTTTTATGTGGAGACAATGGCACAATGAAGACGGTCATTACAAAGACTGAATGTTTCTCTGAAGTTGTTGAAGAGACAAAAAGAAAACTGGTTAGAAAGCCAACAGCAGTGATTGATGATGTGCAGGAATTTCCAGCTATTATTTTTTGTCCTCGATTTCTTGTATTCCCAGAATGTTAGGAAGTCGGGATCCACGGCTCCTTGGAGGAGGATGTGTTATGGTCTGATGTAACCAAACCACTCCCTAAATTTGTGGAGCAATGCTAGAAGAACACCATAGCAACAATGAAAGAAGCAGCAGTAGCATCTAGATATAAATCTGAAAGGAAATTTGTGTGGTGTCCGGTGAAGAGTCATGGGACGTTGAGGCTGTTGGAATAATGTAGGCAAAATGTGACATTTAATTTATGGACTTCCTGGTGACTCCATTTAAGAGGGAAAAGTAGGTTAGGAACATACATTAATAAACATAACAGTCTTAAAAGTAGTGGCTTCTCAGATGGACACTGGCGTTATATGTTGCAATATAATATACACACACGACTTAACCAGAGGATATGCTGACTCTGGCTGGAATCTTGTTGTTATGGCAACAACAAACAGCAGCACGAAGTCTTTAGAAACCGAATGTGTGGACTCAAACGGAGTAAAAGATGTTCTGTCAAATTGAGTAGTGATCAAATGTGGTTAAGATTAAGACTGAGAAACCTGATTTGAATTTACTTTTGTCTCAAAACTCAGTTCATAAATAATAAACAATTAGCTCCTGCACTAATAGCTGAGGTTTTAAGAGGGACAGTGAATAATTAAAATTGTTCTTTTTTTTTTTTACAATCCCTCTACTGGCTCTACTTGTGCTACTACATTTTAGCTTGTGTAAACTTTTTGATAAACAATTACCAGTGTCTGTAAACATAATTTAACATTTTTTTACTGTTGTAGATCTAAAAAAAAACAAACAAACTTACTTAGTTTACAAGACTCCAAAAGCAAATCAAATCTGCATAATCTCACATCAACTCCTAACATTGCAAACAGTGTGAAAGACCTTCCAACTATGGGAAAGAAATTAGCTGGTAAAATGTCACATTTTTCATGCTTTAGATGTACCAGCTTTAGCACACCTGATTCAAATGGCTAAATTACCTCCTCTGTATTTCTATGAAGTTCTGCAGAGGCGTCATAGTAACCCATTCATTTGAAAAAGACGTGATGAACAAAGGGCAATATCTATAACAGACAGGAGACGGCCTCTTGAAAACTGACATTTGACATCAACTCTTGCCTCAATTCCACTAAGCAGCATGGGTAGGTGTGGTTTGGTACACGACTTTGTCTGTTTCCATTGTAAAATTGGGAAGAAAAGATGGTTCTGGGTAGGACACACTCTAAGCAAACCACCAACCAACATCGCCAGACACTCTTAGGCAAGCGGAAGAGAGGCTGTTCAAGAAAGACCTGATGATGGGGGACGGCAGTGGCACAGAGGAAAAGCAAGCCACCTGTTGTAGGTCCGTAGGACAATGGTATGGTATGAATAGGTCACACAACACAGTTGATTCATTTGGGGGCAGAAAAAGCTAGATGATTGCAACAAGTACAAGACATATTAGTGTGTCCCCTTTGTCATTGCATTAGTATGATTCAACATTTGGCATTTAGGTTTAACCCCTGGCTGCCTAGTAAAAGTCCAACTGGCTTGGTGGAAACACCGTCGTAAATACGTCAAAGCATAACGTAGCTTACCCAACTTCATCGTGCCATACCGCTCCTTAGAAGAGAAGAGTTTGTACGCCATGAGTTCTTGAAGCTGTTAAGACAATTGAGTTTCTTTCTAGTCAGAATTTTGATCAATTGGAGTAAACCTTTTCTAGACATCAGTAGTTTTCTGACCTTATTTTTGGAGAAACTGGGTTTCTTTTGTTCTGCTGATCTTATACCATTGGTATTCATTTCCCAAATAAAACGTGTGTCAACACAGTGATTTCTAAGCTATTTGCTTGACCTAGTTTCTTAACAGGTTTTTCTTTCTTTTTTGTCCTTTTCTCCTCCAGCACAAGATTATTTGGTGAGCAAATGTAGACACATGGGGCAAGGTGTTTCTAGGCTGAAATCTCCTTCCATCTACCTCAACAACTCTCTCTTTACACTCGATCTACCTAGGCTTGTGCTGTGTTGAGTCCACCATCATCACCGACCTCAGAAGAGGCCAGCAGGATCCCTTTTTGCTTCGTGAGCAGATCTCTCCGGTATCAGTCAACCGCCGTCAACGCTAGCATCGTTAGCTGAACCCCTTGGTGAGGGAGGGTCCACCTGAAGGAGTCATGTTTCGCCCGGGTTTGTAATGTCCGAGCCCTGCAACGGACCCGGACCAGTCCAAGAACGGGGGCGGATTCGTCGAGACGTGCCCCGCTTTGTGATTGGCTGTGAAGAGGATGAGCAAGACATGGGCCAAATGGAGGCTGGCATGAAGAACGAGATGCTTCATCAGGACGACATGGAGGTGTATGAAAATGAATCGGTAAGTGAAAGAAATGAATGACATCATGTTGCTACCTGGTAACAACCAAAGGGGTTTTGAAAAAGAGCCAGTCATATCCTGGCAAAAGGAATCAATCAAGTTTATTCTTATAGCACATTTCAGCAGCAGGGGGCTTTAAATAATAAAAACACAAAATTACTAAGTTATAAAGAAAACCCTATACAGTCAACAACTGAACAAACATTACATTTTGATGAGTACCAACATCAAAATCATACATATCAAATAAAGCAATGAAGTCTTTAAAAATCAACAGAAGAAGAGTAACATTCAAACAGGGGAATAGATAAAGAATTGGGACAAGATCTAAAACCTGGCTTGGGAGCAGAGCAGTAGATGGATAACTGTAAGCCAGCAGGGCTGTTTGTGGTAATTTTACACGGTTACTCTTAAACGCCAAGTTTCCTTTCAGCATAATGACTTTATGACCCAGAGTAGCTGAATCCCGTCAACAACAAGCGGTACTAATAAAAAGGTTGGATCAGTTACGATTACAATGGTGACATTTTCAGGCGTACTGGAAGATCAATGGCTTAGTTAATAATCTGATAACCTAATCTCCGTCTTCCAGGAGCTGTGAGACAGAGGAGTTTGTTCATCTTAGAGAAAGTCGCAAAATAGATCATAATATCCTCGATAGTTTGGCTTCAGAATAAGGTCCACACACTCCAGACTTTTCACCATAATTAACAGGCTGTTGTGTACAGTATGAAGCAGTGACAGCTGCCATCTTGTCGAGTCTCTTGTACCATCTGGCTCCTCTTCGTTTCTCCACTGAATTTCCATTCGCTGCAGTTGCAGCAGCAACATCCAGAATCGGACACATTTATTAGCAACACTGTGAAATAAAAGGAGGGCTTGTGCTACAGCCAGTATCAAGTCTGTTCATGCAATGAAGAAAAATTATAAATTAAATGAACACCACCATAAGTCTGTATTTGCTACAGCCTTTTCCTGACATCAATGAAAAAATAACCATTTTGTCTGCAAAGGGAGGCTACGTAGAGACGCAACATTTAGATTCAGTTGTCTTTATTGCCATGCGGTGAGGTGCAATGCTGGTGAGGCACTGACTTAATCATAATCAGATATACAAATGTAGACCACCTGCATGTTTAAGTAAGGAAATTCTGCACATGTTGACAACGCTGGAAGGCAAAAAGACAATTCTTTTATATGCCATCCGTAGCCGCGCTGCATTGAGTTAATGGAATAATAATTCCGTTAACTCACTGAAACTTGGAAATTCAAGTAATATTAACTTCGTGCTGTGCTCCACGGCAAAGGGAAAAACCATTGAAGTAGAACTCAAAACCGCGCACACACAGACTCGTTGCCATAGCAACTGACAACAACGGCCCTAAAAAGACACTGAAATATTTCCCACAGAAAGAGCAGAACACTCAGTCCGTTGCAGTAATGTGGTTTTAGGCTTAAAGTTTATTTTGCGATTATTAAGTGATTGCTGTGATAAGAGGAGAAAACTATAAATATATTGCTGCACTTTACTGTATGGCTAGCTCCATGGCTAGTTCCCTGTTCCTGTCTCTTACTCTGCAGTTGTGGAGTCACAATGTCTGGGATCATGAGCGCCCCCTGACATGAGGCAGGAGAACTGCCTGCCTCACCTCGATTCTGTTCTCTGCCGTTTCTGATCGCTCCTCAGCACAGGAAACACGTTACACACACAGTTGATGACAAAAAACACTGTACATTGTATACATAAGCTACATTATGGAAAATCAGTTCATATATTAAATGTTTTTAACCATTTTATTGGCCTTTTCTGTTTCCTTTCATTATGAGGTTAATTAATAAACCTCCACAAACTCTTAGATTAAATAAAAGTAACATAATCCACAAAAAAGTTTCTCACTTTTCTTTAATTGCCTTCTAAAAGATAGCTGCATGCATGGTTTTGACGGCCAGTATCCCATTTATAAAAAGCTACGTTTGTTCTAGGTTAATGAACATAAAATTGATTTTACACAGCTTGACAGTAGATTATTTTTTAATAGATATTTATTACTGTCATACATAGTATCCTAAAGTTGTTATTCAGTTGAAATAAAGTCCGACAGCCATGAATAAGCAACGCTTCCTGTTTGCATCGCCTGCCCTTGTCCCTTCCACCAGCCATCAGAGCGACAGATCGTTGTGGGCATATGTGCCATGGTGAAGAAGTCCAAATCGAAGCCCATGACTGAGATCCTGGAGAGGCTCTGTAAATTTGACTACATCGATGTCGTCATCTTCCCTGAGGAGGTGATCCTGGAGGAACCTGTGGAGAAGTGGCCGCTCTGCGACTGCCTCATCTCCTTCCACTCCAAAGGTAAACTCTGCATATCCATTACAGTCAGCTGAGTGAAAACGGTGGTGTTTAAATAACTATATGCAGTTTTTGTGCTTCCTCTGACTTTATTTTAAACATCTCCCTGACACTAATCCAGCTTCCAGGTTTTATTTCCATACTTTTTATGGCGATCTCTGCGTTTTGATGAATGAGTTTATCTTAAGAGTTTCAAGTCTGCAGAATTCCCAGGCGACCGTAACAATCTATAACTCAGGTCGCAGTCAGTTTGTCACATGCAATGTTTTTCCACTCTATTTTTAAAAACGTTAGCTGACGGAAATAAGGGAACACGATCGTCTGTAGATGCAGTTTTTCCAGGAAAGAGAGAAGACAAACCTCTTGAAGAGTCGTACGACCAGAACCACAGAAACACAGTGCGATTGTCTCTGTGAATCACTAGTTGCTGGTTCTGTAAATAAACTGATTTATTTAAAAAAAAATAGCAGTTTGAGTCAAGCTGCTCTCTAGCAAAAGAAATGCTGTTTTTTATTTATTTATAAATTTTTCAGTAAATCCTTGTTATGTCAATTCAAGCTGATCTAAAATGTGACGTATTCTTTTGGTTTCCAGGTTTTCCTCTTGACAAAGCTGTGGAATATGCTAAGCTCAGGAATCCAATGCTCATCAATGATCTCAACATGCAGTATTTTATTCAAGACAGGTGAGAGAGGCTCAAAAACGAGAACAAATAAACGTTCAGTACACGTTTGATGGGACTTTGATTATAGCAACGGCAGGAATATAGCAGTTGTTGTTTTTTCAAAAACAAAAGGGAAAAACAAGACAAACTTCATAAATTATACCATAAAAATCTGTGAAATCAGTCGTGTTAAAATTCAAATTATTTGCAAAACTTGTCTTAACCCTTGACTTAATGCCTCTTTTTGAATGTTTTAATATTTAAAGTGGCAATGTCAGTAAAGCTTAACAAGAAGTTATTTCCTCTGACAGTTAAATTTGGAGATTACATTTTTTTTCTAATTTGCAGTTTTTGGTTAAAATAATAATAATAATAATTTTTTTTAATGTTCTTTTCTTGTCCGGTTCTGGCTTGTAGTTTGGAAATCTTTTCCAAGTCTTACGAATGAGCTGTTCTTGAGAAAATGGCATAATTGCTGTTTTTACAGGCTTTCCCTTTATTCTCTTTAACTTCCTAGTCTTGGTAACACAAAGAATCACTATGAATGTTGCATAAATTCACTGTATTGTGGTTGACTGTGACATTATTACCAATATTAGGAGGGAAGTGTATCGGATCCTTCAGGAAGAGGGCATCGACCTGCCTCGCTACGGAGTGTTAAACAGGGACCCTGACAACCCTGAAGGTGAGAACATTGTCGTCTTTTAAAAATAATAATAATCCCTTTTAGTGAAATGATGCAGATTGTTTATGCAGATTAGCAGGAAAGGATTCTAAATGCACGTTTTTTATTTAGAAATAAATGAGTTTGTTCCAGAAAATCTACAGCGAAATCTTCTTTAAAGAGGCAGTGTTCTGTAAAATCAGCTTTTTTAAGTTTAACTTTATGTTCTAATGTTATTCCCTCATCAAAACCATTCCTGGAGTTTTGCCTTGACTCTTTCATCCTGGTTTGAGAAATCTTTTAATCTCCATGGCAACCATTCAGGTGTGCAAATCGCCTGGGTGGACCTAGCTCCGCCTTTGAGGAAGAAGCTCCTCCTCTGAGCTTCAGTTTCCAAGTTTCCACTTCACAGAACAGCTCTCTCCTTCAACTCCTGCACTCAGCTCCTTCAGACTAGCCAGCAGCAATTAGCAAGCAGCAGGTGGAACTTGAGCTCATTATAGGAGCTTCTTCTCAGTGAAACGCTGGTAAAAACGTTGTTAAAGGGTTAATTGAGGAGCCATGTTGTGATGACTTCCTGTAGGCGGAGTTTCAGAAAGAGCATTAGTTTCTTAAAGAGACAAAGGCCCAATTTTAAGGCACTACATTACAAAGTCAAATTTCTTTAAAGCCATTGACAGCGTTTTTATAACAACTGAAGGTAACATAGTTGCTTGATTGTTCTATAAAATGGCACTATACCAGGGGTGGGCAACTCCAGGCCTGGAGGGCCGGTCTAAACAACTTTTAGATGCATCTCTACTTCAACACACCTGAGTCAAATAATGAGGTCATTAGCAGGACTCCGGAGAACTTGACTGCACTCAGGAGGTGATTCAGCTGTTGGATTCAAGTGTGTTGGACCAGGGAGACATCTAAGAGTTGCAGGACACTGGCCCTCGAGGACCAGGATTGCCCACCCCTGCACTATACATAATGCTGCCCCCTTTAATTAAAGTTGATATTTTTAGATTTGCTTGGTTGCTAAGGGATCATCATGTAACGGTAAGTTTATAACTAAATCAGTTGTGTTTCTAACAAATCCACATTTTCTCATGTTATTATTTGCTGTTTTGACCGTTTCTTCATGTGTTCACTGGTAAAGACTTCTTGTTGAACCGCCTTTTAACACGACCGCTGGCTTTGTGCAGAGTGCAACCTGGTGGAGGGGGAGGACCATGTGGAGGTGAACGGGGAGGTGTTCCCTAAGCCCTTTGTGGAGAAACCTGTGTGTGCGGAGGACCACAATGTCTACATCTACTACCCAACGTCTGCTGGGGGAGGCAGCCAGAGGCTCTTCAGAAAGGTAGCTGCTGTCAGCCTTATCCATTAGTCTGATTCTCTGTTTTAAGATTTAATTTTTGGAAAATGTGGATTTCTTTATGTCTCTCACCAATGCACTTCTGGTGTTTTCAGAGCAATGTTAACCCACACAAGAACTACCGTCTTGTTTTACAGCTGCTATTTATTTCAACTTTGATTTCAGGTCAACTGACAGAAGAGATTGTAGAAATAAAAGCCAGTTTAAAAAATATTTGTCATTTGTAAAGGTTTTTCTTAGGGACAAAAAAAATCAGGAGGGAAAATAATTCAATTAAAGTCGGAAATCAAATTTGGTATAAAAAAATTTGTATTTTATTTTTAAACCAGCAATAATGAGTATTAATATGCATCCCACCAGACTTCTCCATAGAAGTTGGAATCGATGCTCCACAAAAGGCCGTTGATGTTAGTTGTGCTTTCTTTTCAGCCAATGCGTTATTGACCCAAGCAACTTCTATAAAACACCATTTCAGGTTTTCTATTTTTGTATGGCCTGTGTTTATCGCTATATTTTTGTTTTAGATTGGAAGTCGCAGCAGTGTCTACTCCCCAGAAAGCAACGTGCGAAAAACTGGATCATACATCTACGAGGAGTTCATGCCGACTGATGGCACCGATGTGAAGGTACTGTGTGGACGCTAGCCTGCCTTTTGATTTTGGCGTGAAGGGCAGAGTGGGTTTGTATGGAGCTAAATTAGGCCCATAAATCATACTAAAGAAAATGTTTTGAATCTGAAAATAAATTTTTCTAAACTAAAAAAAATTTTCAACTGAAAAAAATGATGAAATAAAACTTTTTTTGAATCTGAAAAAAAAAAATAACTGGAAAAAAAGAAATTTGAAAATAAAGAATAACTTTAAAAGTACAAAAATAAAAAAAAAGATTCAAAACAAAAGTAACTCTTTTTCCAAATTCAAAATTAATTTTAAAATTTCAGATTTTTTTATTTTTATTTTTTTCAGTTTCAAACTGCAGGCCATGCTAGGTGTGGGGGCGGGGCTTCAGATGACATCATGACTTAAAGCTCCACACAGCAGCTGGACAAAACATTCCCCTGTTGCATTTGGGAACTGTGGGAACTTAGAAATATCTTTATGACATCACCAGTATTCTATGCTACAATAATATAAAATGCTTCATAACACAAGTGAGGCAGCTCAAAAAGAAATTTTGGTGCCCATTTAGCTCCATACTGAATAAGCTTGTAAGTACATATGTTTTAAAATTGTGGGATGGGGGAGTTTTAGATATTTTAAGTCATTTTCTACCTGCGTGCTTCACCCGATGGTGTTAGGTTTACACGGTGGGCCCAGATTACGCCCACGCTGAGGCCAGGAAGTCTCCGGCCCTGGACGGTAAGGTGGAGCGAGACAGCGAGGGCAAGGAGATCCGCTTCCCCGTCATGCTGACCGCCATGGAGAAACTGGTGGCTCGCAAAGTCTGCCTCGCCTTCAAGGTACCTGGAAATTATTCAGCACTTTTTTATTTTTTTATTTTTTTTAAATTTAACTCGGAACTTCCTGTAAACTTATTTCTGAGCAGCAACGAATCTGAATTTGTAGGTGAGACCCTGTAATGTTCCAGGAAGCTGTTGAACTGATTTGTTAAACTTTGTTGGACACTTGGAAGCAAATTTGCTTTGTATACATTGTATATCGATAAGAATATGCTTTAATCGTTACAAAGAGATTTCAAACACATCTCCCAGTTACATAAAAGCTGTACCAGATGTTCTGTTTATTCCAGATCCTTTGGATTCTCTAGTTTCTTTTCCTCCTTATTTTTGGTTTAAACTCAAAGTGCTGCTGTTTATAAAGTTGTTGGGTTTTTTTTACTGTGCCTTTTTGTTCAACATGCCAGTCAGTTATAATATAGACATGTATACAAAATAAAAAGTTAATGTATAGATGTGTTTGGTTTTTTGTGGGTTTTTTTCAAAGCAAACTGTGTGTGGATTCGATCTGCTGCGAGCCAACGGCCATTCCTACGTCTGTGACGTGAACGGCTTCAGCTTTGTGAAAAACTCCATGAAGTACTACGACGACTGCGCCAAAGTCCTGGGGTAGGTGGCGCTGTGCTCAATAATGACTCTTAGTAAGATGAGATCAAATAAAATAATCCTTTATTAGGCTCACAAGTGGGATATTTAAGTAAATATGACAGAAAGTGAAGAGCAGAAAATGAGTAACAGAAATGGAAAACAGAATAAAAAAAAGAAACAGTACAGTGTGGACAAAAATGCACGGTGAGGTTCATAGCCGGTGAGGCACTGACTTATTCATAATCAGAATCAGATTTACAAATGTAGACCACCTGCTAGTCCATGATGAGGCCCAGCCTAACCTGACCACAAACACCATACAAGCTAAACTAGAAAAGTAAATATGAAAATGTCAATGTAAATGCAAAATACACATATATATATATATATATATATATATATATATATATATATATAAAGTGCAGTTAGTGAGAGGTTGATCAATCCCAGGTGAGGCTCAGCTCGCTGCTGCCTCACCGGCTTCGGAAAAATGCGAAAATTCAGCAATTTTGAAGAAAAAATAATCACAATTGTTTAAGCTAAATAAAAAATAAATACTTTACAGTACAAACCATGGGGTGAAAATAGCAATATAGATTATTTTATCATTATATTTTTCCATTTTGACAGGTGAGGCTGTGCCTCACTTGCCAACCCTCACCGCACGTCACTGATGCATTCATCCACAGACATGCGTATGTAATTGTAATTGCACACTAAACAGTGTAAATAATAGTCTTTAGAATTCTTTACTCTTGTTTTTTTAAATTTATTTATTGTTATTACAGTTGCATTTAAGTCTGTCACAGTAAGATATTAAGTAATTAACTTCAACCTTTGGAGCATCGTACATAACTTCAATAGTCTGATAGAAACTACATTAAATGTTCTCAGGGAATCTAATTTATTTGCCCCATTTTAAAAAAGAAATCTATTTTTATGGTTGTTGTTGCAATTTTGAAGCATGCTGATCAGTTGTTGTGTTTTGAATGAGCTACATGGATAAATCAGACGCTGACCTCTTCACCAGGAACATGGTGATGAGAGAGTTAGCCCCCCAGCTGCACATCCCCTGGTCCATCCCCATGGAGGCTGAAGACATCCCCATTGTCCCGACAACCTCAGGAACCATGTATGTATGATGTAACACGGGGAAGACATTCCAGCTGCCTTTGACAGTCATTTATATCATTTAATCTCTACAAAACATAGTAGATCTCTCTTTTAAACTGTCAACGTTGAATTACATGGGCATTTTAACTTATTTTATTTCGGGGTATCAGATTAAAGTAGGTGAATACAAATGGCTGCCACAATGTCCAGTTTTTAGTTCTTTTAAGACCATTTTGTTCTTTGTGTTGCTCTGTTGCATAAAATCTGACTAAATCAGTTGCAAAATGACAAAATATGAAAAACTTCAAGAGTTGTGAATACTTTAGGAAGACATGACGGTTTGCTTGTGGGTTTGTAGAGCTGGATGTATTTTTTATTTATATAAAATACATATTGTTTAAATTTTTTCTTTAATTGCTAAAGATTCACATAACAATGTTTTTATACGGATGAAGTAACTGGGATAAAAAGCATTCCACAATAATTGCTGAGAATTTCTGATCCTCTGACCTTATTAACTGACAAATAACTAATCATATATATATATAAATACCGTAAACAAAAGAATTTTTACATTAATTCTTGTCCTTTTCCATCTTAACATTTCTTTTAAAAGGATGGAGCTGCGCTGCGTCATCGCCATCATTCGTCATGGAGATCGGACCCCAAAGCAGAAGATGAAAATGGAAGTCCGTCATCCTCTGTAAGTCGCTTTCTTTCCATCTTAAGGTCTCTGCGTTTTCTCCTATCTAATAGTTGGCCTCTATAATTAGTTTGTTGATGAATGTCTTTGTGAGACTTTGCTCTGTTATTATGGTAATCGCACAAAATACTGCGCAGGTTTACGAAGCTGACATCAAGTTGCTTATCAAGTTAATAAGCAACTTGGATATCGTCCGTTTATTCTAGTTTCTGTGGAGTCTTTCAATTCCTGCCTCGAACTTGTATTTTAAGTGTTTTATTAAATTGAAATTTGTCCAGAATGCAGCTTCATGCAGGGCATGTTCCTGGGTTCATAAATACAATATATTTATTTGTGTTTTGCCTAAACAGCTTCTTTGAGTTGTTTAAGAAGTATGGAGGATACAAGACGGGCAAGCTAAAGTTAAAAAAGCCAAAACAACTGCAGGTGAGTAATTCTCTTTTTGTTTTTTATTGACTCGTTACATATCAATAATTTTTAAGTGTAAATGTTTTTTGACAGTGGACGTTCCCTTCTTCTCATATGCTGCTACATTTCCAGTCAAAACTTTGCATACACTCATCACAAAATTATCGAAATCTTTTAATGGTTTATTTTAATATTTTTCCAGGATGGAACATTTAATAAAAAAATATAATTATTATTTATTTATTAAGTTTTAACTGAATAAGATCCACATTTTTCAAAAAGGGTCCATTGCCCCCCGGCATCCTCCCTTATTGGCGCCATTTATGTTGCTGAGTCGTCTCATGAGCTCATGCTATCTAATCGTAGTCGGGTCCAGCGCAGAGGGGATGTTTTGCTCATGGGCAGGGAAATCGGACGATCCGTTGTCAGTCACGGATAAAAGCCGCTGTGATTCCAGGAAGTGCTGGACATCGCCCGCCTGCTGCTGGTCGAACTCGGTCAGCACAACGACTGCGAGATTGAGGAGAAGAAATCCAAACTGGAGCAGCTCAAGACAGTGTTGGAAATGTGAGTGTGACATTTTCACCTGTGACACGAGCTGGCAGCTGAACACACACAAGCACACCCCCACACACACACACACACACACACACCGACCGTCTATCATCACGCTGCGGTTTTTCCGGGGACAGCTTTCATTAGCGGGCTCCTCGACCTCCACGGATCGCCTTTCAACACCTCAGCAGGGCCCATTCATCTTTTTCATGCTCGCTACCCAACACTTGTTTACCATGAAATCACCATCCTCTCATCTTGACTTTAACTGTCTGTTTATTTTCTTCTTCTTCTTCTTCTCCTCCCCCCCTTCCTTTATCTCTCTGGTCTTCCCATCCGTCCTTCTCTTTCTCCACAAGGGAATCCAGCTTGAATGTGAATCAGTACGCACCCTCTCCCTTCTTCACTTTAAAGGATGCGGTTTTAGTCAACATAGTGTACAAACTATTAGGAGCATTTCAAAAGTTTCTTCACCAGAACAAAAAGCTGGAATTTTTCAGATTCCTCTCATAAAAAAAATGCATTTTTAACTTTATACAGTTGTGAATCGAGTGCAGTGTTAAAATAAAATACATCAAGCATTCCTAATGTTTTGTACACTTTTTCTCTAAACTTAATTTATTTTAGGCTTTAATAATTGACTCATACACAGTCAAATGATGATTTCACTGTGTTCCTGCGTGTGTAGATCAGTGTGTTTTTACCCCTTAATGTGCATGCTGTCCTCACCACACATCAGCTGGACTCTAAGTCTCCTAATGTCTTCTTACTCCTGCCGTCGTTCTGCTGTTGGTGCTCCATTGCTGGTCTTCTTGTGGGCTCAACATGTGCTATTAAATTTGGAGATGAAGGCTCAACTGTAGGCCGGTAGCATAAAGTGAATACATTCATAATAACCTCTAAGATATATGAAAAGAATAAGAGCGAAATGATTAATCAGATTAATTGTGATTAATCGATTAAAATAATCAACTAATTCAGTAATTGATTAATTGTTAACTGGAGAGTAGGTCATTTGCTGAAAGAGCAACACACTCAGAGCAGCAATTAAGCCAGAACTGTTCAAAAAAATACACATTTTGCATTTAAGACAAAAAATGATCACCTAATCCGCCCTACGCTGTGTTAAGTTGAGCAGAAAGGGTTGAGCCCGTCACATGTTCACGATCAAAATATATATATTTTTTCTTCAGATGCATAAACAGCATTCCTTTAATGAATGATGTTTATCCATTTTATGAAATAAAATGTTTTTCTTATTTAAAAATGGAATGGCGTTATTTGCATCTTTTAATGTAAAACTGAAAACAAATTAACATTTAATAATATCGGTCTGCATATAAAATCTCCGATATAAACACTCCGCCCCAGCATTTAGTCCACCCCATAATCACTTGATCAAGCCTTTTCTAACAGTCCGCAGCCCAGAATAAGTAATAAAAGTATGTTTGATTTGTGCTGATATCGTATCGGGTAAATGTCGGAATTGGCCAATACTTACCGATTCTGTACCGTATCGGAAATGAAAAAGTTGCATTTGGGACACCCCATTTAAAAACATCCTCATTTTGCCATGTAGAATGTAATGTAGAAGACATATCTGTTCTTTTTCTCTTTTTTTGTGCTCCTCAAGCAAAAGCACAAATCAAATTAGATTTCTTTTCAACAGAGGCCCCTTACTTACATTGTAGCGCACATCTAAGTCGGCTTATCTATATCATCCTTGTAATCTACACCCTTTTTCTCCCCTGCCTCAGATTCCAGAATGAAATTACTTTCTGAGACCTCTGCTGACCTGCCTGACCTGTCGGCAAATACCAGGCAGTCACTAGTCAGCAGAATGTGCCAGATCCTTAATAAGAGCTCAACTTGATGTTTCTCACCAAGGCCATGTCTGGAGTTCAGCTGGAGCTACATGGCTACAAATGTTTAACTCTGAGGGACCCAATGAGTAACCGAGTTCTCATCAAACCAGCTGCTAATACTGGCATTAGCCTCGTGTATTACTACCTGTGTCAGACCTGAAGGCTTTTTACCGTTTTCAGCTCGTGTTGTAAGAAACCGGGAATGGAGCCTAGATGTGTGTTTTAGTGTTGCACATTTAAACAAAGCTCGTAAAACCGAGACCTTTCTCCAACGTTTTTTATTTTGTTTTATTTTTATTTTTTTTATTGTCTGTTTTTAACGTTTGTTTCAGGTACGGCCATTTCTCTGGAATCAACAGGAAGGTCCAGCTGACCTACCTTCGAAACGGCCAGCCTAAAGCCTCCAGCGAAGAAGAAGGTAGAAATAAACAGAAACTTTTAGTTTGTCGATGGGTTTCTGAAAGTATTCAGACCCCTTTAAAGTTTTCACTCGTTCTAAAGCATTGCAGCCATTTCTTAAAATGAAAAGAAGTCTGTATTATTTCTCCTGAATGTACACTCGGCATCCCATCTTGACAGACAAAAATAGAAATGTAGAATATTTTGCAAATGTATTAAAAAAGAAAAACTGAAATATCACCATGTCACAAGTACATGTTTTGTACAGAAGATGATCAGGGACACTGGGGGAAAAAAGAGAAGGAAAAGGTGACATTTTTTTCCCAGAATTTTGACTTTAATCTTAAAAAAAAAAAAAAAATCAGAAGTCTTGTTTTCTTTTAGTGGCTCTGAAGGAGTTTTGTCCATGACAGAAGTAATACAAAATTAAAGTGACTAGTCAAACTTATTTTGTAAATATGTCAAAATTACATTTAATATAGATGAATCAAATTGTATGATCAGTGGGTTTTTTTAAATTATTTTGCCTTTTTGTTGTGTAAATCATTACGCTCAAACCCAGGCTGCTACTTAAGCATGTTTTTGTTGACATCACACAAGGTATCAGATTTGTTTTCGTCTTCGTCAATTTGTTTTTTTCTTCTCCACACTTTTTTCCCCCCCCTCCATATTTGGAACTTCTTTCTTCAAATGTGTTTATTTCTTTTCCGCGCGGCAGCAGCTACTTCTTTGAGCAATATGTGCTGAAAAAAACAAACAGATTTCATAAAAACATTAGCAGGCATGAAGCATGTGTGTTCGACAGAAAGAAGCAGGTGCTATTGTTCCAGAAGGTCATAGAGCAACGATCTTCAGTCAGAGGCCTTTTTCAGATTCGTTGCGAGACTCGACTGCTACCGTAGATCTTGCTTTAAGCTCGACGCTTAGGTCAGCATCCATCATGGCTGGAGAGCCTGTGGAGTCAAACTGGAAGCTGTGATTAAAAACCAGCACCTGCAGACAGCGTACTATCTTTATCACTGTGCAGATGAAGCTGTAACCTGATCAAAATGAGAGCTATTGTGTAGTCATAATAATTTCTCAGCAGTCTCATGCGGGAGACATCTTGATACTCCAGAGCCAGACATAACAATATTATCTGTCATTCTGTCTGTATCTCTCCCAGCTTGTTGAAATGTGACGTACTCAGGAACGTTGAGTTTGACACAACTTTAACTACAAGTATACAACAGAAATGCTTTGCTAAGCAACAATCAGTATTGAAGGTGAAGGATTTTTTTTGTCTTTCTGTTTTTTCGCCAGACTGTAAGAAGGACGGCCCGTCCCTGCTGCTGGTGCTGAAGTGGGGCGGGGAGCTGACGCCTGCTGGCCGGGTTCAGGCCGAGGAGCTGGGCAGGGCCTTCCGCTGCATGTACCCTGGAGGTCAAGGTAGCAAACACACACACTTCACACACTCCGAAAGGGTCAAAGGTTGCCATAAAATGCTTCTTTAGCTTGTGTCGACTGATCATGTTTCTCAAAATAACACAAGTAGCTATTAAGTTATTTTATTTATTTATTATGTCAGGTCACTTGCAGATTGTTTTTGTGTGGAACTAAGTGCACAATGCAATGTTCTGTAGGGACACTTTAAAACGTGACACCAAAACAAAGCAGATTAGCTCTTGTCACTGCAGAATCTGTTACTTACTGTTGGAGTTGGGTGTTTATTGCATCGTATCGCTTATCATTTATCATGATAAAGTTCTTATGATGTTAAGAACTTTTCATTTATTGTTGTCACAGTAAATGTCGATTAATGTCTAAAACCTCCCAAAACAATCCACACTGTCAGGATTGCTAGTTTTACTATTTATGTCCACTGTTTTTTTGTGTGTTTTTTTCCCCAAAGCAAGTATCAACAAATATCAATAAATTTTAAAATATGGGTGCAGTTTAGTGATACAAATCACACTTCTTTATGTGACTGGGGACTTGAATTGCTGTGTCATGCTGTCACAGTGATGCAGTTACCTAAAAGTAAGGAGGAGTATTTAGTTTCTATTGTCACTTTTATTGTTATCATAATATCATGATAAAATTTACGTCCAAATCACCCGGCCCTACGTTGACTCACTGAAAAAAAATACTTCTGGATCTTTCTTGATACGTACATCAACACTCGTAACATATTTATATGAATTAAAATACTTCTTGTTATAAGAGGACCTATTTTCCTAGACAGTGTTATGTTAGTGAATATTCTCTTAGTGAATAATGTCATAATTTAGTTCAAAGATAATATTTGTAACTGAGAGCTTGATCTCTGTGGGGTTTTAGCCTGGTGAAATAAAGGAAAATAGGAGAAAAAAAATATAAGTAGAAAATTGACTGTAAGGTATTTACGCCCACAATGCGCCCTCTGGTGGACACATCAGGAACAAAACAAATACCTTCGATTTTATAGCAATCAGATCTTTTATGAGATTAACTAAAGATATTATCAAACTGTACAAGACTAATTTCCACGTGTTTATTGGAAACACATATGTATTGCGCCATCCTTCCTCATGCTTGATTTGGTTGAATTTTAAACATCTTTTCAGAAAACATCAGTCTACCTAATTGCGATGAAACTGTTTCTCTTTTTGTTATCTTGAAGTCATTTACTAGTCCTATTATTACAATGACATAAAGTAAAATCAGAAATAAAAATACCCTTCCTGACGCATTTATTTCAGCGAATAAATACGTGCGGTCCGTGCTTCCAGGACACGTCGTGGAGTCGCATATTTAATTTCCTTTTGGGGTCGATAAAGTATTTTTGAATTGAATCTGCATGGCCCTCATACTTTGCCTTATTCTTACGTTTTGTTTTTGTTGAGGTAAAGATCATATTTGTTTGATGTTGCCAAGTTCATTCGCCTAAGTTTATTTTTTTAAAATTATTTCTCCATGTTTCTCAGCAGCCATAGAAACACATTGCATTTAACAGGAATAAATCTATCTGACTTGTAAAGCATTCCAGAGTATAACCATAGTAATCGATATTAACGTTCCCCTGACCTGGTTTTGTGGATATATGTGTCTACTCACTGATGCAAACATACTTGTGGCGAACTGGTTTTTCAAACTGGTTGTGGGCTTGTAGCAGCACCTGTGTGTCGCGGTAAAGAAAAGAAATGTTGTGTTTTGAAGGGTTTTCCTTTGCATGGAGGTTTTTCTCTTGATCCATCTTAGGAGTCTTTAACTGACCTTCCCTGCCCAATGCTTTATTATCAGTGCATGTAGAACTACCAGTTCTGCTTGAACAACCTGAAACAAAACTAAAAGTAGATGCACAGACTGCCTGTGTTGCTTCCTGTTTTTTTTTTTCCTCTGAAAAGGTCACACACTTCATCCCAGCCACTGTTGTCATTCCTCCTTCATTCGCCACAACTTTTTGTCAATTAACTCTACTCTTCTCTTGTTACCTGTCGTTGCTATGTGTACACTACTAGCCCATAATCGCCGGTCCCATGGCTGCGAGTCCCCTGTTGACTTTGGTAAGATGAGGGGTTTCCTGGCTGTCACCGCTCCACCACTCACTCCCATTAAAGCTGCAGTATGTAACTTTTATTTTAAGAAAAAAGAAAAGTTTTTTTACATGTTTTTTAAAACTGTCACCATGTCGTAGCAGTATGATATGAGACGGATAATCCGTGAAAAGATGAAGCTTCTTCACTTCCTACTTCAGCTACTATTGCCGTCTGGAGAAATCCACCACTCCTGGTAAAAAAAACAACCAATCAGAGCCAGAGGGAGGGTCTTAGTGCTGTCAATCATCCTGCACTGCTAATGGCAGAGAAACAACTCACCGTTAAACCATCGGTGGCTATGCTAACTAGCCTTAGCATTCACCGTGTGCTCCGCTGAAACGGAGAAGCTGTAGACGGCAGAGAGAAATGGGGCAGTTGTGAGCAGCATGCTCACAGAGGGTGATTGACAGGCCTAAGACCCTCCTCCTGGCTTTGATTGGTTGTTTCTATTTAGTACTGGGAGAAGGTAGAGGAGCTTTTTCACACAGATCCTGTGTTTCATGCTGTACTGCCACAACATGGAGACGGTTTCAACACATATGTAAAAGAAAGAAAAGTTGTATACTGCAGCTTTAAGCACGTCGGTCCATCCGTCTCTAACATGATCTGATTCCTTCTCACCTCATTGTGATTTTTGGTTAATCTCACTTGGCAACTTGACAATTCTTTTTTGTTTTTTCTACTGAGATTGCTGTGGATTGTTTGTATCATTGTTAACGTGCTACTGAAACAACCCAAAACACTTTCATTATTATTATTTTTTGTCATTTTTTGAGGCCTAGTTTATATTCTACACTGTAGCTAAGGAGAGGAGCCAGCATGCTTTAAATTCAAATACAGCATGAAAACACAATATTTCCAGGCAATATCTTTATGCTACTGGGCTGTACAGAACTGGAAAATGCATGAAACATTTCATCTGTAGCATTCGTTTGCACCGTGCAGAGGCGCAGTGCCTTACAAAAGCACTCGTACCCCTTGGAAGTTTTTCACATTCTTGCTGTTACAGCACCTAACCTGACTGCATTTTACTGGGACATGAAGTGGTTTGTAAAGAGAAAGAAAAATGATACATGGTTTTTCCAGATAATCAGTGGTCTAATCAGCTTTTGTAAAATCTCACTGTTGAAACTGCTTGATTTTAATCACTTTACCGCCTCTTTGCCTTCTGAAACCTTCCATGATACGTTAAACAACAGACTCTATGGAAGAGGATTAGAGCCACTGAAAAAAATAATTTTGACTTTGATCTATTTGACTGATTTAAGAATTTTGACTTTGTTCTCTTTGACCTTGATATCCTTGACTTTGATCTTGGAATTCTAACTTTGATCTCTGAATTTTCACTTTGATGTCACTGACCTCGACCTCGGATTTCTTTGATCTGGTCATTTTTGACTTTGATCTTGAAATTCTGACCTTGATGTCTTTGACTTTGTCTGATTTTGACTTTGATCTCGGAGTTTTGATTGATTTCCTTGTGATGGGCCTGTTGCACGCAGCAACACTGTCATGTTGAGATATTTGTGAGAAATTGTGTATGTAAAATGGTTACTTTGTTAATTTGACCAGATCATCTCCTGTCCCCAGACTGTGAAATGGAAATTATGTTTGCTTTCTTTCAGCAGTGGCTTTCTTCTTACTGTTCTTCTGTTAAGGCCAGATTTGTGAAGCGCTCTATTAGCCGTCTTGTCACACCCAGAGGTGCGTTTAAGGAGATGGATTTTAATATTGAATTTTATTATTTGAGTTAATTTATCATTTTCCTTCCTCTTCAGAAATACACTTCTTGCATTAGTCCACCACATAACTCGCCACGAATCCTTAAACATTTGTAGCTGTAAAGTGACAGAATGTGGAAAAGTTTTGAGATAACTTCATTTTTGTCACTCTTAATAAATTGATTTATTTTAAGCATGAAACGTTGTGTTTGCTGAAGGATGTGAAATGTCTGATCCGACAAGCGGGTGAGTGCGTCCGATCGGAAGGTTTACTCAGCTTTTATTCACTTTCAATTCATTTTATACGGAGCTCAAACTTCACGATTCAAGTCGACATTTGCATGAAACGAGATGAGGCGATTGAAGATCGCTGCATTTGGACCGAAAGTGACGCTCTGCCTGCTCAGGTTCTGTACGTTTCAGATTATCGGGGGAATCTTCGGTATTTTACGATGAAATCAACACATCATCGTTTTCTCTTTGTCTCCGCTGATTGAGCCTTCCCTTTTAAAAAAAAAAAAAAGAATTAAAAAAAAGAACAATTTCACTGTAAGTTTTGCTGCTTTAAACCAGCCGGGGTAACGAGCGTGGTCTGCTTTGTGCACAATATTCCAGGTGACTTTGCGGGGTTTCCTGGCTGCGGCTTGCTGCGTCTGCACAGCACTTACCGCCACGACCTGAAGATTTATGCCTCTGACGAAGGCAGGGTTCAGATGACTGCTGCGGCTTTTGCCAAGGTAACTCTGTGGGCTTGACCAACAGATGAAACTTTGTTTATGAAGCTTAGTTAGGAACAAACAGAGCTGGTGGAAGGATTACATAGCTATGGATACAATGCTGGGCTTTAAATGATGCACAGAGAGACATTGTCTCCTCTGCTTTTACATCCTCAGACTTTTGGAACGTCCGTTTTTTTTTTGTTTGTTCGTTTTCTTTTTTAAAACCTGTAGCGTGAGCGTCTTTTAAGTTAAACCAAGATTTGAGACCAAGAATTAAGAACACAACGCTTGATTGATTTTAATTTCTTCAATCTGCATTACAAAAGAGTATACAAATATAAATATGCAGAAATTATGCATCCGTCATGATTTCTGCTGATTGCAGAACTGCATTTCCACTGGTTTAATCTGTTGTAGAGCTACAATTAACGATTGTTTTAGTTTTATTCTGATGATTAATCGGTTAATCGGGCAAAAAAAATTATCCACATTCTGCAGATTTTTCCACTCCAGCCTTTTTATGCAATATACAAAAAACAACAAAAGATGCATATAAACAAATAATTCAATACATTTTTACAAAAAGACAAACATTTTATTGCCTGAAATGCAATAGCAGCATTCTTCTAGTGAACGCTTGATCATCTGCAGCTAAAAATACTTCTAACATCAAAATGTGAAACGGTCAGGCCTCTATTCTTCACTTAATATTTATTATACACATTAACAATTCAATAGCAAAAGGTGCCAATAAGAATTTATTAATTTTTTTTAAGAATTTGAACAAAGTGAAGTTAAAATGATGCCACTTGAAGATTTTTTGGGTAGAACATATTTACAAAGTTTTTCTTGTTTGTTTTTTCTTTTTTTTTTTTTTTTTTGCATAATGCGTAAATTTTTGCACAGTTTTGTCTGAATTACTGCTCTGAATCAGCTGTTCTATCCAGCGTTTGGCCTTTTTTTTTTTTTTTTTTTTTTTTAATGTTTGTGCATCAGTCAAAGATTAATCGATTACCAAATTAGTTGCCGATTATTTCAATAATTGATTCATCACGATTAATCGTCTCTGCCTTTCCTTTCTGGCTTTTAAGCACAGTGCATATTTTTCCAGTAGTTTCCGTCTCGCACGGCGACTTCGTTTCCATCTGTTGGTTTTTGTGTCCAGGGCCTGCTGGCTCTGGAGGGCGAGCTGACGCCCATCCTGGTTCAGATGGTGAAGAGCGCCAACATGAACGGACTCCTGGACAGCGACTCTCTGACCGACTGCCAGCAGAAGGTGAAGGCCAGACTACATGAGATCATGCAGAAGGACCAAGAGTTCATCCAAGACGACTTTCAGAAGGTAACTCAAAGCGTATCAACAGACTTTTTCAAAACGTTGCCCCATATCTGCTAACAGATGAGTCTTTCTGTGTTTCCTTTATGGTCCAGTTGGCCCCGACCGGCAGTCCATCCCTGGTGAACTCAATGAAGGTCATAGAGAATCCAGTCAAAACCTGCGACAAGGTTTACGCGCTCATTCAGAGCCTCACCTCGCAGATTCGAAAGAGACTGGAGGACCCCAAATCCGCAGGTTGACCGACTCTACTTACTCGAGACTTTCTGTCATGGCCAAAGTTTAAATCACATGTAGACCTCAATCGCCTCGAATCACAGCACGCATCAAGGCGATTGAGGCTGCTGCCAGCTGCCTGCTAATATAACCTTGCTAACTAGCTAGCTAGCCATTTTGCATCTATCATGGATAAGTGTAAATGTATCACCAGCTGATTGGACGACCTTCCTGTTTTCCACTGGCTCATTTCTGCTGCCAGCCGGGAAAAAGGAAGACTAGTTTCTTTGGTCTTAATTTGAATTCAAGCATTAAAAAGGTCTTAAATTTGACTTGCTGAAACCTGCAGAAACCCTCTCCATATCTTAACTCAGCATTTCCAATTCCAGCATGTTCTGTGGCTGACAGGATTTGCCAGCTCAGTAGCTACTTTACCTGTAAAAGTTTCAACCTAATTGATGGCTGCTTTAAAGGCTTTCTCCAGGATCTCAGAAAGCAGAAAAGAACTAAAAAATAAATGAAAATTTACATTTTTAATATTGAAATCTCCTAAATTAGTTCTTATTTGTCATAATAGGTTAGAACACCTTAAATCTGTATGTATGTTGAGTCTTCCGCCATTGTTTTTATGTATTTGTTTAATTTAGATTAAATTCATTCAGTACGTTTGTAGATTTGATTCAGGAATTCACCTTTCATTCGTTAACTTGCATGTCACAAGTTGACAGTATGTCGCATTAAAACCAGTAATGTGACACATTGGTTGTTGTTTCCAATAATAATCTTATTTACGTTATTTTTGTTAGCTTTGTTGATCTTTCATTTAAATCAAGGACCGTTGAAATATTCTAAAAGTCTAAAAATTTGTCACTGAAGCTTTCAGAAGCTGTTGGGCTTTAGTTTCACTTTCTTGCTTTCTAAATAAACTTCACACGTCTCGATTTGTTGTTGAAATACAGTTCCGTCCCTCCATCCACTACTTGTACAGGTCAAGGGTCAGGAAAAAGGGTAGCTAACATCTCTGCAGACCCCACACATTGTGGACACAAACTCTTTAGACTTTTACCTCCAGGGTCTGGGTAACACTGATTTATATGTGTATTTTCTGCTTCTTTGGTTTTAACAACATAAATAAAACGCTCAGAGTAGACGCATAAAACGCATTCCGATATTTCTTTCATATTTTTCTGAAACAGTAATGGTGGTCGTCCCGCGTTTCTCTCCAGATTTGCAGCTGTACCACAGCGAGACGCTGGAGCTGATGCTGCAGCGCTGGTCGAAGCTGGAGAGGGACTTCCGCATGAAGAACGGCCGCTACGACATCAGCAAGATCCCGGACATCTACGACTGCATCAAGTACGACTCGCAGCACAACGCCTCCGTCGGCCTGGAGGACACGTTGGAGCTCTTCAGACTGTCCCGCGCTCTGGCCGACATAGTCATCCCACAGGTTAGATCGCTTTCGTTCTCTTCCGCCTGGCACAGTTTGAATCTTGCTCCATCCCTTTTTGATTTGACTAAAGAATACAATGTGGATCAGAACGCAGAGTAAAAACCTTTTGGATTCTCGTGGCTTCAGGAGTACGGCATCAATAAAGCGGAGAAGCTGGACATCGCTGAGGCGTACTGCGTCCCTTTGATGAAGAAGATCTACCTGGACCTGCAGAGGACCCACGAGGAAGAGGCCGTCAACAAGCTGCACCCTCTGTGAGGACACACCCAAAAACCACAGCTGCTCACATGTCACATTCACCATGTAGTTACCGTGCTGCTGAACTTTGTCTTGTTTCTTTAACCTTTCAAAGATCAATGTCTTAGTTTCTATTTTATCTTAGACTTGCTTGCTTTTTCGATCTAAGTGGAGTTGAGGAGAAAAAAATCTTGTGTGAATTTTTTCCACAGATGGAGCCAAATAAATGTGAATTAAACTCAGAAGTTAAATATCCCATACATTTTCCCCCCCCCTCAAATTTATAGTGAAAAAAAAATCACTTAAAGTTTTCTGTCTTGGCTAAAAAAACTTTTTAAACTAATTAGAATAATTAACTGGATACTCCAACTAATCCTAATGTGATTGAATTGAAAAGACTTTTAAGCATTTTTAAATATATTTTTATAAATACATATTTTTGTAAAGTGCGTTGAGATGAATTTTTTTGTGAACCGCCACTATATGAACAAACTAGAGCTGAAATGATTAATCGAATTTACCACAATGAACCGCTTATTGAAATAATTGGCAAGTCATTTACTAATTGATTAATTGATAACTTGAGTATACAGACTCACAAAAAAAAAGAGGCCTTTTACTGGAAAATAAAAAACATATTTTGAGCAGCAGTTAAGCCAAAACTGTACAAAATACCAAATTCCTCTGAAAACTGCCACACTCCAGTAAAATAAGTGAGGAAAACCTCAAAGTTAATGTAAGAAGTAGTAGTCAGTGGTGTACTGTTGATCACTTGCTCTGTGTGACCCGATCAGCTTGTATATCTGTTCCTGGGTGTTCAGGTATTCCCGCGGAGTGATGTCTCCTGGTCGCCACGTTCGCACACGACTCTACTTTACGAGCGAGAGCCACGTCCACTCCCTGCTCAGCATGTTTCGCTATGGAGGACTGCTGGATGTGTGTATAGTCCTCACTTACTCATCCTTCTTAAGTCATTTCGTCTCAGGCTTGTTTTTGAAAATGTTGTTGGAGATTCGCCAGAGACCATCTGGGCCTCATGAGTAGTTATTGTAATTAATTATTTTTGTTGTACATTGCTTTATGCTGCACAAACTTCCAGAAAACTGCAAAGATGCCAAAACATTTAGTTCCTTTAAATCAAGGCTTAAAAACCCATTAGGTTAGTAGTAAATGGCACATTATCAACATATTTAATGTGTATTTGTTTGATGACATTTGACAAAATTTTATGTTTATTTCTTGTTTCGTGATTGGTTGCTGTTATGTTTTTATGGTATGAAGCACTTTGAGCTGCCTTGTTGCTGAAATGTGCTTTACAAATAAATACACTGATGCATGCTGGGCTAAATGAGATTCATCCAAGTGTTGTACCAATCTTTTTTTTTTTGTTTGTTTTTGTTTTAAAATGTCTGTGTACAGAGCCTTGCAAAAGTATCCACACCTCTTTAACTTTTACACATCTCGTCACATAAAAACCGCAGAGTTTTAATGTGCGTTGTGTTTAAAACGTTATGTGATAGACCAACACAAAGTAAAGCATAATTATGGAGAAGAATACAAATGTTCCTCAGAATCGCTTTACAAACAAAAGTCTGAATTGTGGTGCCATTTTAGCATTTATCAGGAAAAAAACGTCCATAACTCTGGAGGAGCTGCAGAGATTCACAGTTGAGAGAGACTCAACTATTAGCTATGAACTCCTCCACTATTGAAAAAAGAAAAACAAAGTCATGGCTTTCGTAGGCGACGCCAGACATGAAACGTTAAAGAAAATCTGAAATGTCAACACGCCCTGCTTCAAACAGAAAGGTCTGAGCGTTGCTAACTGGATGGCGCGAGCGCTGTAGCACCCAGCATACATCGACTGCCCTGAATGCTTAGCAGCGTATAAACGTCCATGTGATAGCGCTTTATTTAAATTTGTAAAAATTGCTTCACTTTTCTTCCACTACACAATCCTGCATTGCTCTGTCGATCCATCTCATAAAAACCCAGCAATAAACACGAGGCTTGTTGTTGCTATGTGACGAAACGTGAATCGTATAAAGGGCGTGTGAGTGCTTCTGTAATTGTGGTATTCCTCACTACAAGAACCATTGTGCGTGTGTTTGTGTGTGTTGGTAAGGAGGTGAAGGACCAGCAGTGGAAGCAGGCGATGGACTACCTGAGCGCCGTGACTGAACTCAACTACATGACGCAGATCGTCATCATGCTGTACGAAGACAACAACAAGGTCGGTCTGCAGGCCGCTCGCTGCTCGTCCTCAACAGCAGATCCCCCGGCTGCTTAACGGGAAGGCCGTCTCTTTCATGTCCGCGAGAAGGACCCGTCCTCGGAGGAACGTTTCCACGTGGAGCTCCACTTCAGCCCGGGGGTCAAAGGGTGTGAAGATGAGGAGAACGTGCCGCTGGGCTTTGGTTTCCGACCCGCCTCATCAGAGGTCTGTGAATATGTGTTAGAAGTTATTTATATACGTTTTTTTCCAGTGGCGTAGCACCTTTCCCCAAAATTTGAGAGATGGGAGATGACGGATGGTGGGTTGAGCTACTTTGACTGGGCCTATTTCTAAAAATCGAATGTAAAACCTTCTACATATTTTCACATGTTACATAGAAATCTCCAGAAATCTTGAAATACCACCTGAAATGAAAAAAGTAAACATATTTTTATGCTTAACCACATATTCTCAGGCTACAAAACTTAAACTTTTTTCGTAAATCATAATGTCTGGTTTTGTATTTTCTGCCAGTATTTTTGATTTGCTGGTGATGAATTCTTCTTTTCATCCAACAAATACTCCAATTAAATGAAAAGCAGCTGTCTATGATTGGCTTTAAGTTGTTTGCTCACTAAAAATGTGCTTTATGTGTGAAATATACATCAGACGTTGCATGTTTTTTGGCCCTCATGGCCTTCCGTATAATAGAGAGCCATAGTCGAGAGCAGTGGTCCCCAACCACCGGTCCGCGGACCAATTGGTACCGGTCCGCGCAAGAAATAACGAACTACTTCCGGATTTTTATTTTGAAAATCCCAAACCGGATTTTACCGGTTACGTCTTGCGCGTCAAAATTGAGCCAATTGAATGAGTACCAAAACAACATAGGTGTACTGCGCGCGCACCACTCCCCCCCATTTTATAAAATGATCCATAATTATTATTATTATTTATATAATAATCCATAATTTCATCCACAATGGGTGAAAACTTGACTTGTCCATTTTTTGACCAATCAGAATGAGGACAAAAAGCCCAATCAGGGAAGCCTGGAGGATCTTTCCCAGGATCAGACGGACGACGCTCTTCCGGTCACAGAGCTCATCAACCTGCAGAGACGCTCTCCAATGATCCGCAACCGCAAGACGGGCTCTATGGAGGTAGAGCGGAGTCGACCTCTCAGCAGCACCCACAATGCATTGCTGAGTATTATTATTATTATTGATGCCTGGCCTTGTTTTTGACCAGGTCCTCTCTGAGACGTCGCCCAACCATTCTTCCAAAGGCTGCACATCCCACCGGCTCTTCCAGTCGTGTTCCCGCCAGTCTCCTGAGATCAAACCAGCCGGAGGCCTAGGTCAGCTTCTAACTCTTAAGTGTTTGTATTCTTTCTTCGTGTGTGTGTGTGTGTGTGTGTGTTTGTCATCAGGTCACCCTGCCCTCGTATCACATCTATTTTAAGCTGTCACCACCAATGTTGCTCTTCATTTTTTTTTTTTTTGCCTTTTCCCCTTCTTCACCTTCCCACCTTATCCCTTTTCAGTCCCTTCCTCATCTCTCTCTTCTTTCCATCGCCTCCCCCTCCTGTTTCTCATGGCTGCATAGCTTTCAGTTCAGCTTAGCGGTAGCGCAAACAGGATCAGACTCCAAACTATTCAGGCGAGAGGTCAGCTGGGAGTTGAGGCGTTCGCAGCCAACATCAGGATTTCTTTGTCACAGGACGCTTACAGACGTTCCGACACTCCCTGTAGGAAATAAACGTTCAGCGCAAGGCTGCAGGTTTTAGCTGACTGACGTTTAACACAGGAAGCTAATGTCATAGGATCAAACTAAATGCTCTCAGATCACTGGTCACTGATTAAAATTGAATTGAAACATTGACAACATCTTGCCTTGCAAAAGTATTTATACCCCTTAAAGGGGCAGCGTTATGTATTTTCCAGGCACATAATCCCATTTTACAGCACAAAAATGGGATTATTTTTGTGCCATTTTTTTGGAATTCGTAATTCCAAATTTGTTATTTGGAATTGTTAGAAAAATTACATATATATATACATATATTACTTAAAATAAATTTGACTTTTCAAATTAAAGCCTTGAAATTGGGCCTCTGTCCCTTTAAGAAGCTCCTGCTCTTTCTGAAACTCCGCTTTCAGGAAGTTGTCACAACAAAGTTTCTCCGTTAAGCCTTTGACAAACGTTTTTCAAACACCATTCATAGTTGCCATGGAGATTAAAGGATTTCTCAGGCACTTCAGGCATGATTTTGCTGAAGGAATAACTTAAAAAAAGTCAATTTTACACAATACCGCCCCTTTAAACGTATTAGCACACCGACACTTCAAAGGTGGTTAATTCGATTTCCCAACTTTGTGTCGGTCTATCAGGTATTATTCTAACTTTTTGTTTCTTGTTAAAAAAAACTTTTTATTCATTTAAGACATTCTTCTAGCAAAATTGCATCTTCATTCTACTAATATTATGACTATATTCTTGTAACAACAAAAATTCTCATAGCCCGACCCTGATACTTCATTGAAGTAAAACCCACGTTTTGCAAATTTTTTTTTGTAATTTTCTTTTAAATGGCTTTTTAAGAAAAGAAAGCATTTTTTAAATTTTTTTTATCTGGTGTGAAAGAAAATTGTAGACTTTAATTTTAAGCCATATTGTGCCAACCCCAGGCCAGAGTGGATTTTATTTTATGCAGCTCATACTAGTGCATACTTGTGAATTAGAAAGAAATTTATATTTTATAGTTATTCAGTTGATCATAACAGGAAAGTCCAGCAACTGTTGTCCTGTCAATCGATTCTTCTACCAGATTTTTATTTAGGGGAATCAGAAAAAAAAGGGGACAGACGCATGTTTCTGTTAGTCGATTGTAGAGTATTGCGTAGCAGCAGATGAGGTTATCAGTTTCTCACAGTATAAAATCCCAACAAAAAGGTAATGGGGTATGAATACTTTTCATATGTCACTGTGTGTGAAAGTTTTATTCAGATTTTTTTATATATATTTATTTTATTAATTTATTTTGTTGTTTGTTTTGGAGAGCGGTGGGTGTTTTCTACAGCTGGCATCTCCTCCATCACAGTTATTTATTGTTTTTTCTGTTTCAGATAAAATATTCTCGAGTCTGGATAAAGATTAGCAAATGAGAAGAGATTTTTTTTTTTTTAATAGTCCCTCGCTGCATAACTCCATTGCATTTCCTGTTGTTGGTAACTCGTCTTTCTCACTGCCACACCTGGCATGTTGCATCAAAGTGGTGCTGAATTTGGTGCCGAATCTGTGAGGAACAAAAAAAGGTTTGACTCTTGGATTAATTCTGTTTTAAAACACTTCCAGGATTTAGTTGACAAAAAAAAAAAGTCACTGACCACATATTCTTGTGTGTTGTGTGGTTCATTTAGTGCTTTGTAAAAGTATTCACTGTCAAACCTTTTCACATTTAAGTGCAGTTTTTGGGGGATTTCACGTCGTCGTCCTGAAGTAGTTGTCACTGAGGGATAAAAAACAAGAGTCGAAGCGTGACCTGGCCTTTCTGCATGCAGTTTGCATGTTCTTCCCATACATGCATGTGTGTGCTCCGGGTATTCCTGCTTCATTAGCGGTTACGCTGAGCATCCCGTAGGAATGAGTGTTTGTGCTTGTTTGTTCTCTTGTTTTCCTGTGACAGACTGGCGACCCATCCACGGCCCCTCACTGTCCCACACGGATAAGTGCTGTAGACAATCAGTGGATGGAAAATGGCGCATTGTTTACAAAACTTTTCAGTAATAAAAATCTAAGGGAAAAATGTGGCGCATGTTTGTATTGAGCTCTCCAAAGTCAATCCATCCAATAAAAGCATCCCAGCAGCTTTCTGCTGTCATTGCAGTATGTGAGTGAAAGGAGTCATCGATATTACAAAAGAAAACCGAAAATTAAACACAGGTGACCTCAGATTTCATCTTTCCAACGCCTGCATTGCGGTGCTGACTGGCTACTCTGACGATTTTAACGGAGTTGACTCCTTGGGATGTGACCAAAACAACTCGCATGGCGTTGTTAGGGAAATGTCTGGATGAGAGGATGCTATAAAGAGTGGAGTTTCCCTCTGCTTGATCACAGGAGGATTTTGGAGCAAAGTATGTAAGGGATGCAGCAAATATGTGGAAGAAGCTGATGAGATCGAAGTGAAACTTTTTGACTCGCATGCAAAATGCTTCATGTGCCACAAAACACTGCACCTAAACCTTAAAAGCATCATCCCAGTGGTCTAACTTGGTAGTGGCAGTATGATGATGTGGGAAAGATGGATAAAGCTAAACACAGTGCAATCAAAGCTAATCCAAGGTATTGAACAAGAGCTCAATACAAACACACGGACACCACACTTTAAAGATTTTTAATTTTAAACTAAAAAGAAAAACTTAACATAACTTTGTGTTTGTGTGATAAAATCACATTAAGGTTTGTGTTTGTGACTTTAGGAGCTGTGAAGTTTAGCAGAAAGCCGTCTGACCTGAGTGAAGTTCCCCCCCACCTTCTTCAAATCAGACAAAAATGGTCTTAAACATTTGTACTACGTTTGTGCGGCAAAAATATTCGTTTGTTCCGCTATTATATTAAAGATATTAAGAAATGTTTCCAGAGGTTATGAAAGATCACACACACACACACACACACACACACACACACACACACACACACACACATCTCCTTCAAATCAGGCAAAATTGGTGTCAATCGACTCAACTACCTCTGTGCAGCAAAAATTGTTGCTTGTGCTGCTTTGGCTTTGAAGATACAAATGAAACTTTAAAGGTCGATTTGATTTTGTAAAAGTGTGTGCGGCTGGGGGTAGGTCACTTTTTGACCTTTAAACTTTTGTTAAAGGTCAGAAGGTCTTCTGATTTGAAGAAGGTGGGGTGCAACTTCACTCAGGTAGCCGTCTTCATTGCAGGGCTGGACAATGAGCAATATCAATAGATAATACTTCTGATTTAATATTCAGGGATCAGTATTGTCACCTTCTCAAAATAATTGTCAGCCAGAAAATGGTTTAGGCAAAACGTGGATTAGTCCGTTATTTTAGGAAGGTGACGATAGAGTATCTCCGATCCAGAGAACCGCATGGCATTCTGGGAGATGTAGGCAGAGGAAAGGTTTTAGCCACTAATCCTCTAAGCCAGGTTGGTGGCGTGAACGACCTCACTCACTCTGTGGTTACCTAGCAACAACCCACTGCGTACGTTTCAGCCTCATAACAACTTAAAAATAAACAACTGGTGTGGAGTGAAAACTGTGGATAAAACAGGAAAGGTCATGCCACCAGTTTGGCCATATGTCAGATATTTAAAACCAAAACTATCGACGTGAGCTGATATGAAAGGCTTACGTCATGGAATGACCTTCAGCCATATTGTCCAGCCCTAATTCAATGTAAACACATATTTAATAAAAACAAGAAGCCGAACGCTTTGTTTGGAACATTACCTGCATGGTGTGTAAATAAAACGACTCACCGGTCATACTTCCACTCCCACCCTCCACCCACCCATCCACCCTTCACCACCCCCTTCCCCCCCTGACTCGTCCTCACACAGGCTCACTCTATTCTGGCCTCTTCAGTGCCTCAGCCCTCGGGGTGTCCTCTAGCGCCCCCAACTTGCGGGACTACGTCCGCACCCATCACCACCACCACCACCACCGAAAACCGCCTCTGTCCCCTGGCAGTCTGCCGTGCAAGATTGGCATGTTCGGTACGTTCACAGCGGTGTCTGCTCTCCTCCGTGGGGTCAGGTGTTCACATCTCCGCATCTCCGCCCTTCTTTAAAAACACCTTTTTTATTATTATTCTACTCTGTTAAGTTTTCTTTTTGCTACTGCTGGTCTCGTCTTGGAACTACTGGCAGCTCTTTCCTGTCCTGTTATTTCCCTCTTTTTCCACAAAATCCAATTTCAAAACATCTCGCCTCTCAAAGTTTTGGCGACACTGATCTGATCGCAGAGTGACTGGCCGTGTGGTAAATGTTTTGCATGCAGGCGCCTGTTGGGTGTGTTCAACGCTTTTGGCACTAACTGTCGCCATCACAGCTCTGTCTGCTTGGGGATTAAATAGGTTTGATTTTTTTTTTTTGCATGCCGTGGCTCTGTCTCCTCATTTGTGGAATTTAATAATCTGTCCTAAAGTAGCTTTGGTGGCTGAAAGCCCAAATCTTGGCTGCTGTTTTCCTTTTTCCCCCCCTACTCACATTTTGTGGTATTCCTCACTACAAGAGCCAGTAATTCAACTGGAAATAATCCAATCTGATATTAAAATTTTTCCTCACGCTGCCACTGGTAAAAAGCAGCAACTCTCTTTGCACTCACCAAGATTTCTTAACAATCGCCTACATTTACGCTGCACAGCATAATCACACCATAAATGGTAAGTTATTTAAGTTGGGATTAAATTGTGCACAGCAGGAATTTTGTCCAAGGTTTGTGATGCAAGAAAAGCAGCTCATTATCACCACTAGGTGTCGCTCTGATAGCAAAGCTTCACAGCACCAACAGTAAGAATGACTAAGAAAAAGGGTGAGTATATGAACCAATAAACGTTTCATTCAGTCCGTCATACTTATTGTCCCCAGGCAGTTGTTGTGCAGCTCAGTAGGAGAAAGAAAACAAACAAACCCATGTGATCAAACTCATTTGAAAATGTTCATTTTGTCTTTATTTAAATGGCTGAAGTCGGCTAAAACAGAAAGTCTACACTATTTATTCATCTTCCTAAAAGCCCCAGTTGTTATGACAACTTTCTGTTACACATAAGGAAACTATTATTGATAATTACCCATAAAAAAAAATATATATATATATATTTACATCTTGAAGACTTCCCTTTACTGGAATTAAGACACCAAACCCAACTCCTGAAAATCTATCCAAGGGCAGCTATAGGGCACTTAGCTTTGATTCTCATCAAGTTTTAGGAAGTAACAGGTAGTCTGGGTTTCACTTTGACAGACCTTCGAAATTTCTTAAATCTAAATCTAAAGAGAAACTTGTAAATAACTAAAATACATATATGTACATTGGTCCTAGAGGTCCTAGAGTAGGATCTTGGGGAACCCAATGTTTATAAAAGGGTCTGACCTGAAAACCAAAGTGCTGAACCTTTAACCCCACCGTGTTCCAGACGTAAGGTCAGCGTGTTCTGGTGTCGAATGCAGAACAGCAGAGGGTTCTGAACCAGTAGGAAGAGCCGTACAAGGCCATCAGTGTGGCGTAATGTAACCGAAGAGTTAATTCAATTCAGACCGCTGATAAAATGGGAAGTGACATTTCTGGCTGAGGCGCTTCTGCAATTGTCTTTAAAATCTTTATTATTATTATCATCATCATTGTTTTTTAGACTTTATGGTTGCATATAAGTTATCATAGATTATTTCTTGACAATAGAGAAAGCAGATCAGCTCCTCAGTTACTCTCTTAATTTGTCTAAAACTATATAACATATATCAATATGTTGTATTTCAATACTTTGGGTTTATTTACCTGCAGATTTTGCACCGTTGGAATAAAATGCAGCGTAATTACAGACAGACAAAAAATAAGTTATTTTCCTCTGTAAAACATCAGAATGTTTCAATATGGACTGAAAAACCCGATGTGGTTCAGAGTGTATTGAGAGATTTCTTAACATGTTTTTACTTCCTGGTACTTTGTTTATACCCAGCAGGTTGAGACACCTGCAACAAATTGACACTTTTGTCTTTGCTCTGAGTGGATTATGTCACCATGTCTTAGTGTATTTTATTGACATTTTATATATTGACAGATTATTACAAGTTATGAATCTTTTCCTTTTAGCTAAAAGATCAATGAGATCAAATTTTCAACCTCTTTTTTTTTTCTTCTCACCCTTCTCTTCATTTTCCTCAGAGTTGTTAGCAGAACGTGTGTGAATCAGAAAGCCAACTCCGCCCTATTTCTGTTTCCTCCCCTCTTTTTTAAAATTTCTTCTCTTTTCTTTGAAGAGCACGCAGGCCGACACAGATACCAGCACCTCCAGTAATCCTAGTTACCTCTCTTATCTCCTCAGAACTGCTCTCTATGCCGGCAGTAAAGAGGTTTTCTGTGTCGTTTGCCAGGCATCCGACCAATGGTATGTCCGCTTTTCTTCAAGTATACTTCGACAATCCTCTAGTTCATCTTGCATGGCCCTTTTGTGGGGGGTTGGAAACCACCTTTGGGGATATGGAGATTTGTCTGCGTCAATGACATCAATGAACATTTTTATTTATTTTCCATCAGAGTTTCTGTCATCGCACAACTTTGGTGTTTGATGAGCCTTGTGTTGTTTTCAGCCTGCACTGCTAACACCACCTGCTCTGCAAGGTTAATTTACCTCCCTGATTCTGCCGTTTCCTCACAAATTGCTCTTTTTCTGGAATATATCTTCTTCCTCGGATATATTTCCACGTGTAGACGATCTGTGTGCACCTCATAACTTGTACTCACTCAAAACTTTTTGTTCCTTTTTGAGTCATTTGTACTTTTCAAAGGCTGTGGTCTTCTGTTTCCTGTGTATTGATGTGAGTTATGGTGTAAAAGTGAGGACATAAAGGAGATGTTGTGGAGAATCCCCGTCACATCTTTGGAGGACTTCAGCTGATTTAGTGCAGTTCTGAATAGGGCGTGTATATCGGGATCAAAGGTGTGTATTCTGCTGTATTCGGACAGGGGAATCTGATTTTCAACATGACATCACTTTCTCTTTTTGTGTGTTTTTTTTACATATTTAATTATTAACTTTTAATTAATTAATTTTTTTTATTGTCCCCAATTGTCCACATAGTTATTCAGAAAGTAGGTCATGCCGTCAGTTTCATCTTCAGTATAAAATGTCCTCTGTTTTGAGGTGAATGAAGCTTCTGCACAGTGTAGCAAAAGATGAGAAGTTATTACAGAGTCACTATTGGGATATTTTAGTAGTCAATTCTTTACACACAGTTGATAGGCTAACTCATGAACCAGTGGACCCCCAGCGGTACAAGAGAAGCGGCTTCGTCGTCCATCGCTGTTGTTGCATATGTCGCTTGTGTCGTACCAGAAACACGCAAACACAAAGGTTCCGGGTCAAGACTTCTGTAGGCAAAATAAAAAAATGTGATCAATTGTGTTAAAATTTTGGAGTGTGTTAAATTTTGTGTCATTAATTTATCTAATTAATTAATTAATTAATTAATTTCCCAACTAAACTAAATATGAGTTAGGCTATTGGTTTGTGCTGGGTTTTTACACATTCTGGCATGTTGACAATTGCTTTATGCCTCTTTAGTGTTACATTATTTTTATTATTATTTTGTTGGCTCTGGTGGGCTTTATTTGAAAGTAGTTTGACAGGAAACAGGGTAATCAGAGAGGGGGGAGATATACGGCGAATGTCGCCAGGCCGGGAATCGAACCTGCAAACACCGCCACGAGGACTAAGGCCTCAATAGGTGGGTCGTGCTTTGCCCCTGCGCCACCACAGCACCTTTTAGTGTTAAATTGAAACTGATATTTACTATATTCACTATCGATGTGGTACATTAGGGTCTGACAGGCGTGAACCTCATGGTGTCTGCACCCGTTCCCGGTGTGCAGAGTGGGACTCGTGTTTTATACCTTGTTTTGTGCAGATTGCTGAAAGACTTTTTTGTCATTTGTTGTTGGGGGGAACCTAGCCTTGCATTTTAGGTAGACTTTGATTCTTAGACCAGAAGGTGTAATTAATTATCAGAAGCTTATATATCATTTTTTTAATCTTAATTGTAATCTGTTGATAATAAGGCAGGCAAAAATAAAATCACCAAATGTCAAAAACTCGAGGAAATATGACCAGTTTGTTCAAATGTCATCCGAAGTAACTGATAGAGTATAAAGAGTGTCTTAGTTTTTTAATTCTTTTTTTTTTTGCCCACATTTTTTACTTCAAAAACGCATTTAAAAAGATGTGACCCCCAAAAAATTATGCTTTTTTTTGGCTTTTGTTCTACTTATGAGCCAAAAAGCACATCTTATATTTGACATCAACAACAAGGAAGCTGTGCTTGTTGGCAATTTCTGCAGCTTGATTTTACTCCCATTATTGTTGCGCAAAGCATTTGTTCCCGGTAGACTGCTGGTTGAACCGGCGTCTATCGATCAGGACAGTCTTAGAATCTCAACATCATTAAAAACACTTGAATGTGCTGCTTGCTTCAGTAGCAGCGACCTTGTATCGAATCTGAAATTCATTCAAAGGACGGATGAGTGAAAATGGATGAACAACTTGGAACTAGATCAACAGAACTCGTACATGAACACTTTTCATGATTGTATATTTTTATGCGTCTTACACAAACAAAGACGTGGAATGTTGCCTGTTCTTAGCACCTTCCTCATATTCAGTAAATGGTTTTATCAGACAGACTGTTTCCAAACCCATGATCTTTTCTTTCATGTTTGTATCACTACGTTTTATAGGATAACACTGAAACTACACAAATAATGATAATAATGTACGTCTTTGTATGAGCTGTGTAATTTAATATTTTGATGGATTCAGATGAGATTCGGTTCACCTGTAAGAATATATTTCCGAAATGCAGGAAACCTAAAATAAAAAAAACCTGATAAATATTTGACGGTGGTTACAGCGGCAGGTCTTTTGGGGTGTGTCTCTGCTAGCCCTGCACATCAAGAGAGTGGGAAAGTGTAAAAATCACGTCTCTCTTTTCTGTTGGCTCTCATCTGGACGTTGACTGGGCCAGTCTAACATGAGGATATGCTTTAATCTGAACCATTGTAGCTCTGGTTCTGTGTTCACATTTGTTGTAGATTGACATGCCACCCTTCCAAAGCTAAACTGTTTTTTTTTTGTTTTTTTTTACAAGATTTCCCTGTGTTTAGCTTTGCGTGTAGACCCAAAAGTTCAAACTTTATTGCTTTTGTTAAACATGTTTGGTGCGTTTCCAGTACACCTTGCGGCAAACTTTAAACAGGGCTTCTTGTTTGTGTTTTTTTTTTTTTCCCCCCAATCGACGACTTCTTACCACTCTTCCTGAAAAGCCAGAGTTGGGACGTTAATGACTAATAGTTGTCCTGTTGGACAGATTCTCCGACCCTGAGCTTCGGATGCTTGCAGCTCCTCCAGAGTTACCACGGGCCTCTGCTTCTCTGATTATCGCCCTGCTTGTCAGTCTACAGGTGTGGCCTCGTCTCGGTAGGTTTGCAGTTTTGTCCTAAACCTGCAATTGGATCTGCTGGATTTTATTTAAGGGTATCAGAGTAAATGGGGCTGGGAATAAATTACTGCTATGGAAGATTTTTAGTTCCATGTGTGGAAGTGGCACAGATTGGATTTTTGGGCTGTTCTGACTGTGGCAGAAAAAGCCGTATATAGGTCGCATTTGCCTGCCTTGAACTGGCCGATTCAAGTCCAGACTGCAACTCGATTGTAATGTTGTGGAGTAACGGTAAACAATAGTTCTTCAAGGAAGAGCAGACCAACATCCCTCTGGAGCAGGGTTGGGTGATTCCAGTCCTTGAGGGTCGGTGCCTCCCTGGTCTAACACACTTCAATAAAGTAGCTGAATCGCCTGCAGTCAGATTCTCCAGGCTCCTGTCAATGACCTCATTATTTGACTCAGGCGTGTTGAAGTAGAGGCGCATTGAAAAGCTGCAGGACACCGGCCCCTGAGGCCTGTATTTGACCACCCCTGGTCTAGAGGAATGTTGAAGACTTGTTGGTCGTTATTGTTTTCTAGAAGTGCTATGAGCCAAGAGGTCAGCTCCTCGTTGACAGGGCCAGGCTGGTTTGGGTAGCTTCCTTCTCTAAACAAATGAAATCATCACTGGGAAATGGCTTTTTGTTTCTGCTGTTATCTTGGTCTGAAATTAGTTGTTTAATCTGAAAAATGGAACCGTGACAACAAAACCAAACCAGAGTCAGGACGTTTCTGTCAGTCGACACACTGAAGACCTTTGAGAAAAGAGAAGTGGTGTCTCAGGTCTTACTGTTCAAAGATGCCGTGGTTTCAGCTCCGTAGCTCCCGCCTCTCCTCCTGTTCCTCCTGCTGCTCCGCTTTGCTGTCATCTTCCTCCTCTCTCTGTCCTCTGCCTCTCCTCCCTCAGAGCCCTCAGATGAACTCGCTGAGCTGGCGCTGCAAGGGTTTGACCCTGTCGCCCTGGACAGGTCCTTCTCCTATCACCTGCATCACTGCCCCTACCACCTGCGCCTCCTCAGGACCCAGCTGATGTGCGGCCTGGAGCTCTCCGACTGTCTCCACGGTCAGCCTCTATAGCCCTTTCCCCCCCCCTTCCACGCCCGTCTTGCACCTTCGGACCGGTACAGGCGAAAGATGGCTGCCGTCGATGCCCTCTGAGCTTTGCATCAGCTGCAGCCTCCTGCGTTGGCTGTCATGGCTTGGTTTCCTGCCTGTTGTTGTCTGTCTGGTTTTTCTAGCGGTAGGTCTGTTTCATGTCCCCAGTGTTTAAAACGCTTGCATGCTGACCGAGGAAGGCAGCATCATCTTCCTCTCTGTATTTAGCTGACAAAATGTAGAATAATTTACAGAGTAGAAAATCAAATTAAAAAGTAGGGCTGAAATGATTAATCGGTGATTGAAATAATCGTCAACTAATTTAGTAATCGATTAATCGTTAACTAAAAATAAAAAAGGTCATTTGAAAGAACAAAACACTAAGACCTGTGTAGGTAAAAACTGTAAGAAAAGTATCTACATTTTTGCATTTAATATGAAAACAACCTTCTTTGTCTGGAAGTATGTTCTTTGCCGAACTCGTCAGGTGACGTAGTTTTACCAGGTTCAAATCCTGTAAGATATCTAAAGCGTCTTTTGCTATCCAGTTATTAATCGGTTAAGCCAAAGAATAATCAACAGATCAGTCTTACACAGCAGTAAGTCCAGTGGAAAAGATTGAGCTTTAAGAGATATATTTTAGCTGCAGATGCATCCTCTGCTTCAAATGACCAAGCGTTCACTAAAGGAATGCTATGTTCTTCCATTTTAGGCAATAAAATGTTTGTATTTTAAGAAATAATTTAATTTTTTGCATCTTTTGATGTATTTCTAATATTGTATAAGAAAAGCTTAAGTGGTATCGGCAGAATGTGCCACGTTTGTTATGCGATTAATTGATTAATCGACAGAAAAAATATATTCATAAAATAGTTGTTAGTCACAGGCGTGATAAATATGATTTCAAATGAATGGAAATAAAAGTATCGATTCACATTTGTACAGAAAAGTACTAGAAATGTAATTCAAGAGATCTAAATGTGGGGGTGGAGAGTGTGCTGCTTGATCTCATTATTTCTTTTGTGAAAATAAACAACGGATGACACTTCCGCAGCAGTCGGGTAAAGATGAAACATTTGCAGGAACGACAGGAATTTCATTAAAAGACGGAACATTAAATCATAATAAGACCGTAGATACATTTGTCACCTTCAGCTGAGCTTGGAGCGACTTCTTCAGTTTCTACCATCACAAAAAAAGTGGAAGTGGATAAAGAGTAATGCAAGTGATGTGCAGGGGAAAAGGTTTTTCTTTTTCCATTAGAAGTTTTTAAAGCCTTGTTGACCTTTTATGTCATTATCAGAGATGGAAATTAATTGATCAGAATTGATCAAATGAATCCGTACGAGGAAGACCAAATGCTCATTGCATTCTGATTCTCAAATGAGAATCAGACCCTCTCTTGGTTCAGTTTCAGGCTTGTTGGGATGGATGTGAGAAGAGCCATTTTTTTCAGCATTGAGGTGTTTTCAGAGAGCATCGTCTGGTACTAATGGCACCAATTAGGCCTTTTAAAGAGCGAGAGCGTGACTCGGTGTCGGTGCACCGCCGCTCTCCCAGGAGACTTTCACGGCCTGGTGGCCCATGCTGGAGTGGATCATCAGCTTCTGTCATTTTCTGCTCTTTCTCTGGTGCTTCTGTGTGAATCTTTTATGCAGCTGGTCTGATTGTATTGAGTCAGTGCAAGAAAATTATTGACCTTCTTTACAGATACTAGAGTAGAACAGAAACGACTCTTATTTCCCCTCAGTGTGCCAGCAGCAAAGTGGCAGGCAGGCCAAAGCATTCAGATTCACAAAAAGTTAAACATATAAAAACAAAGTATGAATAAGAGCCTCTGCATAATAATAGTAATAACAGCATTATTGGATTCAAAGAAATGTGCAGGTTGATTTTAAAAATGTGCATGTTAAGTATGACTGATTGTCACAGCAATTAAAGCCCCACAAACATAAATAATGCTCTTGAAAAACATTCCTATTTGTAATATGCTTCTTTAGGACTCTAGCTACATACAGCAGTATGATATCTATTATTGAACTGCACACAGTGACTGTATTTACAAATTTATTGGTATCTAATGATGCTTTTATTAAACAAACAGTGGAGAAAATGGTAAAACTATCAATCCTGACGATAAGAACAGTTTTGGGAAGATTTAAAACGGCACTGATTCAATTTATCGTGACGGTGATAAATCAACATTTATCACAATAAACGATACGATGAACACCCACACTAGTGCATGTATGTTTCTACATTAAAAAATAGACTATTGACAGAAAGTACTGGAATGTAAACACTTATTGAGCTTGTTGAGGAAGGACCTGCTATAATGCTTCTTTGTACCCGTCAGACGCAAGCAGGCTGTCCCTGAAGGAACTCTGAACTGTAGCAGATATTAGTGATAGTAAAGAAAAGAGAAACCACTGGCCATGCAGAGTACCTGCGAGGGCTGGCTCAAAAATAACACCAGATTTTTTTATTATTATTATTACCAAATTCAATTTTAATTTACTCTTTACCCTCATTTTTTTCTTAAAAAAATTATAAATGACTTTCATTTCAGTCATTTCTTCTGTGAGTGGAAATAGAAGCTTGTCAAACAAGACAGCGGTTCTGGGGTGGGTTAACATCACTCTGGAAACCCAACAAGTGGACTGGTGGGACAAAAAAAACAAACAAAAAAAAATCTAAATTTTTCCAAAAATGAAATCTTCAAAAACAGAAAATCCAATTAATCACTAAAATCGATTTATCGCCCAGCCCTAGTACCGGCTCTGACGTTGCTGCAGTGAACAGCTGCCAGCAGGAAGTGAAGCAGAATCCCTTTGTTTTGGTCAGGGGTCGGACAATCTGGATCAGCTGACCCAAATGGAGATCAGAACCAAAATGACTTCATATGCAAGATGTGAGACCGAAACATATTTACGATTTATTTTTATCTGCATGATTCATGGAGATGCTTAAAAATTAAGAGTGAACTTGAAGAACCTGGGTGCTTTTGTTTTTGGAAATGAAATGGGGGGTTAATACCTGTCGGATTGACCGAAAGCCTTTGAAAAGTGATGCTTTTTTTGTTTGTATTTCGCGAAAAGGTTTCTAGTTGAGAATCGGTTAATTTAACCAGCTTTACTGGTCCTGAACCAGAGATCCAGAGATGGAAGCGCTCCGTCGTAGAGCCTGGATGCTGTGTTGGGGTACAGCAGGGTCACATTTCATTCTGTTTTCTCGGTTTGGTATTTTGTACCTGTGATGTTGGTTCCACTGATTTTTAAAGGTGGGTGGCAGTCATGACCGCAGTTCATATTTCTGTTTAGTTTCAGTCTAGTCCTAACCAACGTTTGGTTTGTTATTTTACAATTAGCTTTCGTTCACCTGATAAGGTTTTTTTTTTTTTTTTTTAATAGTTAAACTTTCCTCTGGATGATCACTGCTTCCTCACTTCTCAGTTCCTTTAAATCCTAAATAAATCCATCTTTTTAAGTGTATTTTAAACTCTGACGTTTCCCGTTTCTCGTCCTTCAAATTCAAAAGGTCTGTTGTTCATAACCGCAACTACAACTTTACGGCTTAAAAAAAAAAAAAAATCATATAATCACCTTCATAAAATAATAGTATTTTTTTTCTTTTTTGCCAAAAATTATTTCTGAAATAAAAATCACCACCTCTTAATTGCCAAAAGACGATTATTTAAGCCATTATTTTAGGAAAGTGACAGTGTTACTTTTGCCATGTTTTCACTAAGGACTGATAAACTCTTGTTATCCTCTGAGCTGTTTGCTCCAAAACTTTCAAAGCACCTTCAAACTCGGCGTCATATACTGTAATCGTTACGTTGCCATGGTTACGGAGTACGCAACACGTTCCTGCGTACACGCGGCACAACGTTCCCCTTGACATTCACCGATTAACCAGTGAGAAAACTCGCGGGGTTCTTTTCGTAACGTGGCTCTGATTAACTGAGACTCCCTGACAATCCTGTTGCTGTGTTGCCACATCTAACCGACCCTAAAAGGCCTTCTCGTCTCCTCGTCTCTTCTTGTCTCGTCTCTTCTCGCTGTAGCTCGGTTGTTTTGTTTTGGCATGGAGTGATCTAGCAGCTGCCTGAGGAAGAAATGTTAAAGCTCCGAGTTGGTTATTTTCCCCCTTCTCCTCTCCCTGCACCCAGTGAACTGGTACAGTGAAGCGTCTCTCTCTCTTTCTCTCTCCTGTTTAAACCGCAGGGTTCGAAGGCTGCTCTATGGTGCCCTCTATCTACCCGCTGGAGACGCTGCACAACTCTCTCTCCCTGAAGCAGGTGGAGGAGTTCCTCAGCAAGGTGTGCGAGAGCAGCGGGGAGGCCCAGGCCAAAACCATGAAAGGTGGGTCTTATGGAAGCTCAACACTCACTGATGTTGATGTTTGGAGAACATTCAGCTCTTCTACAACTTGATAATATGTCTGACGTTAGAAAAGGCGTCAAAAACGTAAACATTTTATAATTATGTGGTTGAGCTGCCGTTGTCTAGACTTGTAGATGATGATGATGATGATTGTTCATACCGGGTAACTTTGTTTTCTTTTTCTTATTGAAATGATTTAATAAAGTTTAGTTTATGTTTGATGTGATGAGGAAAATAATAAGTAAAAAGAGCTTATTTTTCTTTTGGTTTTGAGCCAATGTAAACCTTGTTACAAAAAGCAATAAATCAATTAATCTTAAAATAAAATTCACCCGATGATTTCCATTCTGATGTTTAATATTTTTTTAAGAAATAATTTGTTTAGAGACTGTAATCCATTTTATTTATTTATTCATGGTTTTTGGTTGTGTGTTTTTATTTTAATTCATTTTATTTCCTGATTTTTGTTGGGATTTTTGGGGGAATACTTGAACTATTCCAGCAATGTAAAGTCTTCTTTACAGAATTACAATTTATTAGTCTTTGAGATGGTAAATTAGCATTTTTGTGCCCTTTTCAATATATTACTTAACGTTGTTTTGAGAGAATTTTTATCATTTAGCGCAATAGTTTCTGGAATAATTTATCGTCCAGTAAAGTGTTTTATTGCGACAGGTCTGTTCCTGTAGGATGTGGTGGGTTTTGACACAACGCTGATGTTTAAATATAATCAGTTAGTCTTCAAAACATACCTGAAATGTTACGCATGAAGACCAAACTATGTTAATTATCAGGGCCGGCCCAAAGCATAAGCAAACTAAGCAGCCGATTAGGGCCCCAGGGCCACCAAAGGTCCCCTCAGTAGAGCTGATTTTTTTTTTTTTTTTTTTTAGTAACGATTTCTATGTCATAATGACAAGAGCACACAATTGCATCATGATTGCATCATGAACTGATTTGTTTTTACAATCATATATTTGATCATGTATGTAGAAATCATTATTTTATGGACGAAAATAAAATAAATTGCTCTTGGGGCCCCCTGGTGGCCGCGGTAGGTACCGCACGCTTCGCCGGTAATTTGAGCTGCCCTGCAGAGAGCATCCAAACGTCCAAAGCTCTGGTAGAAGATAAGTTAGCAAAGCAATGTCTCAAAATAAGACTTGTACTTCAGGGAGAAAGAAAAGAGGAAGAATAGAGAAAAGCCAAGATAAAGGTTTGTCTTAATATGTCTTTGTAATGTAATGTTTATAAAAAGGATTTTGAAGCTGCTAATAGAAAATTAGCTTGATGGCGACCTGGAACGGTTCAGTACAACAGCCAAACATGTATGCTGGGGTCTTTGTGTGAAACTGAGTTTAAACTTTACGTGAGTTGATCCTCCTGGTCGGCTCTGAATATTTCTGAGGTATTTTTGGCTTCAAAACGTCGTGTTTGATAACAATCATTAAAACTTCTCAATGTTTGACATTGTCTAGCAAAATGTTTTCCATCAGGCTACAAGGTTGCTGCTGTATAACAATGAGCTGCTCTAAGCTGTGATATGTTGTTTGCTGCTGATCATTTATGCGGCTAAAACAAACAATATTTTTTACATCAACTTCTAAGTTATGTGAAACTTCTGTTAAAATCATTTCAAGGCTCAGAATCAACCCGGTATCGGTACCGGTCCACATTCTCAGGGGAGAAAAACTCACCTGGTGTAAATGAAACTTTTAGCTATCGGAGCAACGCTTAAGAGAAATTAATTTAATCACAGAATGTCATGAATATGTGTGTATGGCTGCACCGATGGCAGTTTACTGGCCGGTTCCCAATCTTTAAAGAGCCTGACCTGCCGATTTTGATTATTGGCCGATGCCAATTGTTTTGTCTGAAATGTCGCTAAATAAAGCAAGAAAATCACTGAGTTGGCAACAGTGGGGTGAATATTGTTAACTGTAAACGTTCAGCCGGTCTGTCAGTCAAACCTTTCACTGCAGAGCAGAAGAGGACAGAGGCTGATTGTTAAACCTTTGCTGACGAAAATAAGATCAGGGGACAAGATGGGCTTCACATGTTAATAATAACGATCCCCCAAAATGAACCCAGAAATCGACTGGCTGATAAATGTATCCTGTATTATTCATGCACAGGGTATAATGCAAACAGCACCATCAGAGATGCAATAAGTTTATAGCAGGTGTGCGAATGATCTAATCGTCTAACAGTTGATTCCAGAAATCCACATTGTTAGCAGAACTAGAGGGCCTCAAAACCAAATTTTGCTTGGGGCCCCATGGAGGCTTGGGCCGGCTCTGTTAATTATCTACGTTGATGTCGTTCAAATGCAACGTGCATTAACATTAGGGTCGTTTTTCAGAGGCTTGAACTAAAAAAACTTTAACCTCCTTGGTTCCTTCCACCTTTTCTGTCCCTCTACTTTGACGGTCCTCTCCAGTTTTACTTCACTCCTGAAAGCAGCGCACAGTTCACAGACAGACAGGAGCTGTTGGTTTTTCAAAATAAAGTACATTTACAAAGCTTCATGAGATTTAAATTCTTTTCAAACTCTGATTTAGACTCGATACAAAGTGCGCAAACACAGGCTATATAGTAAATGTGCCAAAGTATTCTCGCTTTTGTTCCAGCTCCAGTTTTATCCCCAGTAAGCAGCTCGGCTTGTTATCGAGCCTCATTCAGTCCACATCTCTCCATTCTGATCCAGATCTGTTTTCCGTAATGCAGTCAGATTTGAGTTTACGTCCAGGGAAAAGCAGAACTTGAGCCTGACGTTTCTGTTTCTTCTGCAGCACTTTCTGGTTTGTTTGACTCTCAAAGTCAGACGTCTCTCTACAGCCCTCAGCAGCCTCTGTCTTCCTCCGGATCAGAGGCGTCTTTCCGTCCGCCGGCCCAGCCTCTGTGGCGTAAGTCTAACAACGTGGTGGTTTTTTACAGTGTCACACAAGAGGTCGACTCCGTTCGGATCCCTGAGGATGGATATCTACACGGTGGAGTTTTTAGAGAACCTCCAATCTAAATTAAATGCATAACACAAAGTAGGACATAATCAGAAAGTGCAAGGAAATTTGATTTTTTTTGGTTGGTTAAAAAATATAGAGTCAACAAATCTGGTGTCGCCAGCTCCATTCAGATGTCTGCTAAATGTTAAAGACGGCACCATGAAGGCCAGCGGCGCGAAAAGTGGGCTAGCACGGCGCTAGGCGTGTGGGCGCCAAAATAAAGGCAGAAAAATAATTGGCATTTCTGTGTCTTTTTCTATAGTTACAAACAGCAAACATAAATATTTGAGACACTAACTTTCCTCTTTGAAGCAAAATCAGTAGGAACATCGTTGCTAACTAGCATTTTGTAGGAACACCAGAACCGTTTCAACAACCCAGTTCATCCCTCTTAACTGGGACTCAATTCATTTTTCTTCTTCTCCTCCGATGATGATGATGATGCCTCCGCCTGCTTCCTGTTGGTTTTGATGCCATGCCGTTGATTTATTTAGTACCCGTTGATAGACTTTTCTGCTTTACTCACTTCCTCTCCCATCAGTCTCTGTTTGTATCTTTCAGAAAAGTCTTCTTTTTTTTTTTTTCTTCCTTTTGACCCCGGGCCTAAATAATGACAGTGTGTGTTTTTTTGTTTGTTTGAACAAACTGTGACATTAGAGCGAAATCATTTTAGAATCCGGTGAAGAGCATTTCTAAAACTTGATGGTGTGTTTCATCGGTTGGTCGGTGTATAAAATCACCATATCAGATAAGATACTTGTTTTTAAATACATATGCACATTTCTGTACGTTTTGTGGCTTTCATCTTCCTGGGTTTTCTTCTGGTTTTTGTTCCTGAGCAGACGGCAGGATCCCGTCCAGCGCCGTGTCCAGCGCGGGCCCCTCGTCCCCGACCACAGACGGCTCCAACCTCGGCCTCAACTTCAGCTTCAGCGAGTAGCTCCGCCTCTCCGAGCGACCAGAAAACCACGGCGCCGCTGAGGAGGCCGTGCGAAGGATGCGCCAAGAGTTCTCTTCCTCTTTACATTTTAAACCGGAGCCGTTGGGCTCTGACCCGTCCTCCGGTTTGGTGACACATTTCCACTGAGGAATGCTCTGAGCGCGTCACACCAGCTTCCACGCACACGTGTGCCTTACAAACGTTTTTCAGTGCCGTCGCGTCAAGTGCCTGCTTACTTTTTTAAAAATTATTATTATTCCAAATTTACCAAATACGTCAAGCTAAAAGGCTTTAAACATTTTTTTTTTATTCTGTGCCGTCATCGCCATGAGGCAGGAGAACTGCCTGCCTCACCTCGATTCTGTTCTCTGCCGTTTCTGATCGATCCTCAGCACACGAATCACGTTACACACACAGTTGGTGACAAAACAAAAAAACACTGTACATTACATTTTATAAGCTAAATTATGGAAAATCAGTTCATATTTTAAATGTTTTTTAACCATTTTTAGGCGCCGTACAGACAGGAGGAACATGCAGTTAGAGAGGTTGATCAATCCCCGGTGAGGCTCAGCTCACTGCTGCCTCACCGGCTTCGCTTCCCAGCATTTGAATGGGAAAATGTGAAAATTCTGCAATTTTGAAGAAAAAATAATCAAAATTGATCAAACCCCAGGGTGAAAATCTAAATTATTTTATCATTCTATGTTTCCATCATGACAGGTGAGGCTCTGCCTCACTTGCTTTCCCTGACCACACGTCACTGGTGTGGATTTCCCCAGACTGGCATCTTACACATTTGATCAGTTTATGCCAACAACACAGTCACATCAGGGCTTTTTCCTCCCCGTTTCTGGTGCCTGAACTGTTTGCTACTGGAGTTTTAGACCTCTGTCCTTCCAATCATGGTTTCATTTTTATTTGTTCTTTTTAACGAGGGTGCAAATTGTGAGATTTCAGCTTGAAAGCCGATCAGAGGTTATAGTGTGAACTCATGACGTCAGATCACAGTGATCAATCGTATTCTTGTCGTCCGTGTGATTGGTAGTTTCTTCATATTGACCAAAAGTGTAGGTTTTGATTTTGAAGGTGTTTTTTGTTGTTGTTTTGGTTTGTTGCAGGTTTCCTCTGTAATATTCACACCACTCTGATCGATCTGTGTTGTTCACTCGTGTGTATCTGCTGTTCATTAGAAGCAAACATAATGTAAATGTGCCGTTTTTTTACCAAATCACGTCAGGTAATCAGAAAACAATGCAGTGTTGGGACTGAAGAAACCACTAGATTAGGGTTAATCTGACAGCAGAATTAGGATTAGTCTTTGTGTTCTGCACAACTATCAGCTATTAATCTATAAGGTTTCATGTGGTCTTCGCTCACTTTCTCTGGCATCTCATTAGTTGTAAATGGACTGGAGTTTTCTTCTGCTACATGAAGTAGCGTATAGCCGGCTAAAGAAAGATGGCTGCTTTTTTCCTCACGATAATCAATTTTGTTGTTTTGGAAGTGAAGATATTTCCAGACTAGAAGAAGAACCACCCATCCCTTTTACTTTGCATGGTAACTCTGTCTAGCAGTTAGCAAAGCTAGCAGTAGCATCTCTGATAACCAGCTAATATTAGCTTTCTGTGGCCTTACACTCTAAAGAGCAGAACAGTTAAATGTATTATATTTTGTACAATCACTAGAACTATAAACTAGTATACAGAAGGCCCGTGTCCAATAAACTGGGTAAATCCAGCTCATTCAGTGCTGTTGTCATAGCAACAGCTATGCTAGCTAGCTGCAGGTCAGTCATTTTCTAATCAGCCGTCTACGTTTCCCCACTGGTTAAACACATACAGGTCAGTTGGAAACTAGTTTTCTGTTTATTAAAGGAAAATGTGTCAGACCTGCACATGGAGGAACATGTAGCCTAAAGTTACAGAAGCTAATATATTTTGCTCCAAAACCATCCGATCCAAAGTTGAATTTAAGCTGAATTTAAAGCATCTGAATTTTGTGGTGCCTTGAAAACAAAAGTATGTTTTACTCTGACCAAAGTCTCCTAACTTTACACTTTAATTTCTCTTCTCTTTTTTTTTGCGAGCGTTGCTTCAGCCTGTTAAAGCTTAGACACACGCAGTAGAAAATCTTCTCTAAGCTGAAAATGAAATGTTTCCCAAAACTTTGAAAAATCTGCTGTAGCGTCACATTCTGTTTTTTTTGTTTGTTTGTTTTTTAAATTAATAGGTGTGTTAGATTTGCTTGTTTTTGCCCAAACGTGGGTTTTACAGCTGAACTGTTTACTCGATTGTTTAATGTCGGCCAAAGAGATTGTGTGTTTGATTTGCTTCAGAGAAGCAGAGTGGAGCTGTAAACGTCTGTAAAGCTGTTCAGGTCAGGTTGGTGAAGCTGGACAGATGAAAAGTGTTGATAATAAAATAAAAAATAATGTCAAATTGAACCTGCTGTTTGTGTCCAAAGAGCAGCCGACCAAATGTTAACGGCCCTGTTACATCCTGGACTTCCCACATTGTGACCGATGGGCCAGAGTCCAGACACAACAACCTGTTATTGCTCTTCCACAAACAGTTGCAGCTCCTTTTCTCCATCCTTCATCCCCCATTTCTGCAATTTTCTTAAGTTTCAGTTTTACTTCAATCTTCCCCTCCTGTTTCTGCTTCACCTCAGATTATTTTCCTCCTTTTTACCCTTTTCTCTCCATCATCTATCCCTCGTTTTGGTTCACCTTACTCTCTGCCGTCAACCACTTCAACACTTCTCCTAGTTTCACTCCCACTTGTCTCCCTTTTTGTTTTATTCTTTACTGATTATATCCACTGCTGTCATTCCACCTGATAACCACAGTCTCCTCTCTCTCTCTTACATATCGACAAAAATGAAAGCTCATCACCTCCAACTATAAACCCTTCGAAAACTTCTTCCAGCTTACCCCACCGTACTCCACAATATCTGAATCCCGATATCTTGCATATGAACACTGGGCTGTCATGATTGAAGACCAGCTGACGTTTAAAGATCATGTTGCCTCCGTCTCTCGTTTGTGCCGCTTCGCACCGTTAAACGCGAGAAAAGAATCGGGCCTCACTACACATGACATGCCACCCAGCCGTCTGCGCTCATCTCCCACCTCGACTCCTCCGACGCTCCGCCATCCGGTCTCCAAATCTGTACTGTGAAAATGTCCAGACGTCTTCAATCAGCCTAAAAGAGTACGATGTTCATGAAGCTCCACCCGCAGCTGCCTGCGTCAGATTCAAATCTTCGATGTTGGCCTTCAAGGACTTGCGTTACGACTCGGTCACTCCGGTCATGAACGGATTGTCGGCTAGCACCGTCCTGAAGTGGTGTACGGTTCAGACTCTTGACAATGCATCTACCAGAAGCGAGGCTTTCCTGTCCGTCTTCCTCAAGAAACGCTTGAAGACCCGGTTTGTCAGAACATCTCCTACTTTTAGCAACCACTGAACTTGCCTCTTTGTCTCCCCTCGCTTGCTACTCCGTCAACTCTGACAGAATTCACATTCAGTACAGAAAATTCAAAAGTACATTTGCTTTGTCTCGTGCTGTTGGCAATCTGATGAAAACACTCATGGTGTTTTTAACCGCGCCTCAAAGTTGAAACTGACGGTGGAGGCGCAGAACTCTCCCAGACGTCTAGAGGAAAAAATAATAGGATATTTTACAACTTTATTCTTGTAAAAGTACAAGAATAACTTTGCATGAGAATAAAGTCACTTAAGAGAATAAATTTGAATTCTAATGTATTATTTAGACTTTATTCTCAAAATGGGCTTTATTGTTGTATTTTTTTTTTTTTTTTTTTTACATTTCTAAGCGTAACCCTAATACTCTATCATAATATTCCACAGTAACATTTCCTGGGTGACAAAATGAGTTGTCAGCAAGCACTGCTAATCCACCTCATTTGCTTTTGCCCTTCCTTTTTAAATCTCTGATTGGGCGCTATGAACCTGAATATCTTCCTTTTAAGTAGCTTATTGTTACCTCTGATATTAACCGCGTAACGTCGTCCCTATTGGCAAATCCCTTTGGCTGAAAGCGTCTAAATATATAAACATCTTCTCATTTCCACTTGTGTTACCTCTTGTTTAATCTCGGTTTCTCTACTTGTGTTGCGTCTTTGTTTCTTTTCTTGCTCACATTCAACCTTTGTTGCTTTCTCCTGCCGTCTTATCCTCTCAACTCTTTCTCATTCTCTGCTTTTGATTTCAGCCCTTAGTTGTTTTTTTCCCTCCCAGCCTCCGTACCAACAGAACAGAGTGAACCTCCTACATCTTTCTTCCCTCACCTCCATTTGCCTCCTCCTCTCTGGATCTCCTTTAACAACAGTGATGACTCATGCCGTCCCCTGTTGCTCCTGTGCGTTGCCATGGGGACACCCCCACCTCTAATTGACTCCTCCAGGGGGACTGAACGGACAGACAGAGACGGCCGACTCACCGGAAGGTAGAAAAAAAAATCAAATAAATCCCTGATGTCATTCTGTATGGGACGTTTAGCGCCGCAGCTTCTTTAATTTACTCCCTTAACGAGGTGACTGCTGTTTTCCAGCAGGTCGTCTTGAGAAGCCTAATCAAAGAGCGGCCGCTTCCCACCAGGGTGAAGAGCACTTTGTTAAAGCAGGACGGATTCTAAGAGGCTTATCAAAAGCTGATTTCATTTGAGAAACGCCGCCAGGACAGGTGCAGGGTGAACAAACTCTGAGGAAATAAAACGCACTAAAAAGCCTTGAGCTTTTATAAATACCTTATCCATGTCATAGTGACTAAAAAAATATATATATATTTTAAAGCTTTGAAAAATTATTTCTTACGCCTTGAATTTTTTTTTTTTTCGACATTATGTGGAAACTTAAATCCACACAATCGCACCGAAAATAGCAATCGCCACAGCAGAGCACGGCGGTGGAAGCACCATGACGTGGGGAAGTGAAGCAGTTCCAGGCAAACCCGGAAGAGAACCTGCTGGAGACTGAAAAACATCATTAGAGTAAATGGCATTGTTAGAATGGCCGACAAAAGAAAAACAAAAAGTGGCAAACGTTTAAGATCGATGGTGTGGGTCTCCATCCAGACTGACTGAGCTGGAGTTGTTTCCCAAGAACTACGTTCAAGCTGGTTGTTTGAAACTCTGCACCATCACCTGCGTTTCCATTACAAACCTGCACAAAACCGATATTCTGCTAATGTTGGATAAAACACAAAAACAATTTCACAATTGAGGTGTTTCCATTTATTGAGAACATCAATTAAAACCTGAATAAGTTATAAGTTAACAAAAAATAAAATGAAACCTGCTGCGCCATCCTCCTCCTACCACTTCCTGTCATCTTCTTCGTCTTTTCCGCCACTACTAACATCCGGTTGTTGATCATGCGACTCGTGCGAGGCTTAAAAAAAGTTTGCTGATTAGACTAAATTTGGCCGAAAAACCACCTCATTCTGGCGAAAACGCTTTCATCAGTAATTTTGTTAAATTGTCATTAAGCAGATTTATTTTTGAAAACGTCAAACTGCGCAGCGACATGATCAGTGGGAACGCTGCTCTGAAACGCGTTAAAGTTTGTGTTTGTAACCTGGTAAAACGATCAGAGATTCTCTGATGGGTGGCCATCAGAAAATGTCACACAATCCTTTAACTGTCGGCAGCAACTAAAGACGTAAAACCCTAAATTGAGAAATTTCTCCACATCTGAGCCAGTTCCTCTCAGTCTCCCCTCACAGCCGCTCTCTCTGTTATTATAAAGTTAAAATGTTTTTGTTTTTTTTCTCCTCTTCGGCCACTAAACTATTACAGAGTTATAGACAATGATGGAAAAGTAAAATTATTCTTCAGCCTGTTGAATTTCATTAAAAGCTCCCTCTCAACTTTTATCTCCATCCTTTGTTTCACTGGAGCATAAAAATTTTATTTTTTTTATTTAAGAGGCAATTATGTCTTAAACTCTTGACTTTCATTCTGTCTGGTGAATTAACTGAGGAGGAGGAGGAGGAGGAGGAGGAAGCATTAAATGGGAGCCGCTGCTCGTCATTCTGATGAGTTCTTTCCCCTGGACAGTTTGACGTTAAGTCATGCAGTCCTGGCACCAGTCAGGGTTTCCTCACGGTACTTCATTTAAATGTACGGGAGAGGAAAAGTTTTTCATTACAGACTTCACACACAAAACAAACAGACATTCAAATGGGAGGCTTTAGTAAAATCTTGACCGAGCGCTCTGTAGAACACGCAAACATGGCGTATTCTACATCCAGAACCGTGTTTCCTGATCCGCTTCGTCTCATCCCTTAGATCAGGGGTCTCAAACTCCAGTCCTCGAGGGCCGCTGTCCTGCAACTTTTAGATGTGCCTCTGCTGCACCACACCTGAATAGAATAATTAGGTCGTTAGCAAGGCTGGGAGAACTGATCTACACAAGGAGGAGGTAATTAAGACATTTCATTTCAGTGTTTTGTAGCTGTGGCACATCTAAAAACTGCAGGACTGCGGCCCTCAAGGACTGGAGTTTGACACCTGTGCCTTAGATGATCGGATGAAAATACAGATGGTGTTTTTACGGCTCCACAACGGGGCTGGAGCTGATGCTGCAGGCACAGAACCGCTGCATATGTCTAGGGAACAGGACTCGATTCAGTTCACAAAAACTTTACCATTAATGGCGTCTTGATCAATGTATCTTCAGAGTCGTCGACGATGTCCTGGATGATACTATCGGTTGCTAATCCTCATCATTTACTTTAAATCTCTGTGTAGCTAAACGGTTAGAAACCCGGGCAATGAGATGTTGGGACTCGAGTTTGTGATTAGGGCGGCTGAAAAAGAATATTTTCGTAATCAAGTACTCTATAGAATATTTTTGCGATTAATCGAGGAATTGGATCTCTCTCTCTCTCTTTCTTTCTGCGCTATCCAAATCGTTCGCTCCAAAACCGTCATGGCGCGGTTCCGGCAACAGAAAATCTCTCGTAGTCCAACCATCGCGCCACGCAATTCAACAATGCTTATCTGCCCCAAACTCTGACAAAACGCCGAACAATTCAACCTCATCCTGCTGGCACTTCACAACAACTCATAGGCAGAAGTGAGAGCGCTGCCCACCACAAATAATGATCCAGGCGGAACACGGTGCGCTACATAATAAAACACAATTTAACGAAGCTTCCAGGCAGATGTTAGTCGAGGAATTTTAATAATCGACCTACTCCAATCATTCGAGGAATCGTTGTAGCCCTAGATGTGATCCTTTGGACGGAAGAGACGGTTTGAACCTCCTCCTCTCTCTGGTCTGCATCCGCGGAGCCTCATTTCAGCTCCTCTCCGTTGCTTTGGGGTTGTAGTTCAGTTACTATCTGAGCTTTTGAGATGCTAATCAGCTGCTCCCAGTGGTAACAACAATACCTCGTGGCCGTGGTTACGCATGGCACGGCCAGGAACGCAGCAGTGGATGGAAAAACCCATTTGGCGGACCAAAATAGAACAATGATTATCTTCTCTGGAATTTGTTTATCCAGATTTTTCCAATGGAGCAAGCGGCGGGATCTGGTTCCAGTGCGACGAGGGCGGGCCTCAAGGAAAGAGTCGACCAAGTCAATGTCAGAGGAGCTACAGCAGATGAGTGGGCTCTTTTTTTCCCCCCACCTTGAAATTACTTTTAAAAACTCAGTTCCTGTGTATGACCTCTCCTTAGACGTATAAGAAAAGGGGCGGTCCAACAGAACAGATGGAGACACGGATTAGATTTCAATGCAGTTTAATTGATGATCACCAGGCTGTTTCCCTTTTACAATGGAGCTGCAGTAGTTCTAGTTTTACCAGTCAGAGTTAAAGAGACAGAGAGATATTTGATATTGCACATAGGAAGAAAGAAACTGAATCAAGATTAATACAATGCAATCCCCCCAGCATCCCCAAAAAGAAAAACAGAGAGAGAAAGAGAATCAAACAGAACTACCAATACAGCGTCTTCTTAACAACATGTTATAGGGCAAACAATAAAAGCACAGCCCGAGATTATATTACTGTAATTCATGTCAGTACCAGTTAAGACAATAAGCATTTTTTTTTCTCAAATATACCTCTTTAAAATAGCGCTGTCTTTTTTTTTTTTTTAATTATTATTATTATCTTCATGTTAAACAGTTACATTCAGGATTATAACTAAATAAATCACATGCAGAGAGATTAGATGGACAGATGACACCAGATGCTGTTTCTGAAATCTCCTAGCGCAGCTATGGACATGACCCGGAACCGAAAGACGCACTTTGTTCGTCCTTTCTGTAGCTTGACGGTATTTTTGTGTTGTTTCAGGAGTTTGTATGAGCTTGTCACTGAAGTTGGTTTCATAAGACAGGGTAGTTTAGTTTTCTGTCAGGTCTGTTCGTTCGGAGCGATCTGTAAAGGTTAATAGAACCATGTGGCTCTTCTGTTTCCGTCTGTATGGGTTTGGAGTCTGCATGTGTTTCAAGTCATATTCAGGAAAAAGTTGCAGCTGCAGTTATTTATCTGTTATTTATTTTTGTGTAGTTCACATGTTTGTAGTGGGAAAAGAAACAAGTTTAAAGGTTTTGTTGTTCCTGAACCAGAAAAAAAAAAATCTATTGTCCACCTTTAATTTTTATCTAAACTGGTGGGGAAAAAAACTTTTTTTTTTTCCCTTTTTCTTTTGCCCATTTTTGTTTTTAATCCAGCAGCATTCATGTGGTCGTACCAACTCTACATTCAGAAAAAGGAAACGGATCTCCTGTGCAGAACATTTTACCTCCTGTGAGGGCGAACAGTTCATTATTGAGCATTTCACAGCATTCTCTTGCGGCCTGGAGAACCCCAAGGCCGAGTATTTGGAATCTGCCAACTTAAAACACAACATTTTCACAACAAATCATTGCAACAACTCAAACCATCCATATTACCTAATGCACGCATTGAAAAAAACAACAACAAAAAAAAAGCAGCTTTCTCTTCCTAACTGACCACATTTTCAAAACAAGCAGTGAAAACGACCTTTTCTCAGACATTCAGGTATTGGTTTTGACCCGTCACTACGCCCTCCAGTAAACCAGCTCCTTCCAAACTAAGACAGTTTGTTTGTGCGTTCCCAGCTTTTTTTTTTTTTCTTTTTCTTTTTCTTTCCCCCCCCCCAACCGGCATCAAAATAACAAATTCATCAACAGCGGGATAAAATAAGCTGTCTTTTTTTCCTGAAGCATCACAAGTAGAGACAAAGGTTACAATGAATAGACATGAGCTTCTGCACCAGCCATCTTTGATTTACGACTAAAGGACAGCAGATGGAGCACACGGGTTTGGAAGATGAGGTGTGCAGTGCTGTCATGAGCCAGTTTTACAGCAAAAGAAATTGGCGCTGGTATCCTGCTAGCATGAGGTAGCAACGATGCCTTGCCTTCTGTGGAGTCGTTTCAAAATTTGCAAGCCAAGAATAGTTTCTTGTTCATAAATTGTAAAAGCCTGTGACAACAACAAGGTTGCTTAAATAATAGCTCTTGATGGCAGCAGAGGTTTTTGATCAGGGTGATGTGGCTGTCCACCCAGGGTAATATGGCGTGGGGATGCCTAAAGCACATAACAAAAAACAAAAAAGTTTTCTTGTGCTTATTTGCTTATCCAGTCAATGGAGAGTGGGGACCCCGTAGTGTTCATGCAACGCCAGAAAGTTGCTCATACTTTCTGGCGTTGGTTGGTGACAGGTTTTTAAATTGAAAGGTTAATTCATTGTTTTTAAAAGACCTGTTATCATATTTGATCATAGTCATTCAAAACACTTTGATCAAATCTATTGAAGAACATAATTTGCGGTACATGAAACTTTTTTATTACATTTGTGAGGACAGTTATCCTTCCAATGCTTTTGTTGGCGTCAGGATTCCCTTTGACTGAGACAAATCTGGAAAACATGATGCATAAAAATTCAACTTGTGACGCCCAAGGCTATCGCCACCAATGATTTTACTTCCTGGAGGGTTACAAAATGAAATACTGGGTTTGCAGAATTGTTTATATGGAGTTTGGGGGCTTGTCCGGGGTGACGCTAGAGCCAGTTCAAAGCTCAGGATTGAATCAATCAACAACAAATGATAGACAAAAGGACAAAAATCTAAACAAAGGAAGGCAAAAATATTGGCTGAAATGTAATTCTTATTTAAGCAAAAAAATAAAATTAAATGCCTCTTTAACTCTCCAAACAACTTTCATATCCGTTAAAATTATGCTATTCTGAGAAATCTGCAGTGCTCTAACAGAAATGTAATCGCCTATAAAGAAGAAAAATCATTTAGTGTAATTAAAAATGTCCGGCCTATGCTCACACACACAGTCCTACACCTAACACATCCCTGCATTTCAAAAGCCACAGAAAAATCATTCATGCTCAGGCTTTATAACATTTCCTGGGAATTACAACACGCGGTTATTTTCTACAGATTTTGCTCCGTGTCGTTACGGTCGGGGGGGAGGGAAGGTCTGGTTCTTGCATATTCTTTGACTCTACAAATGAATTATCTCCTGTGACGGCACTGACAACTTGCACCTCCACGGCAGACAAAACTCAACATTTAAACTCTCCTCTCCCGCTTCAGAAAAGTGCGTTTGTATTTGGCCTGACGTTCCTCTCCACGACGACGTGGATCCAACCTGATTTTCCCGGGTTCAAAAGTAAATGATGGGCTGGAAACTTCAGCTCTTTTGTTTTAGAAAAGTGTGTGCAGTCAACTCCGTACGATATTTTCCAACTGCGGCTTCAGTGTGTGTTGAATCATTTTTTTTATTTGAAAATTGTGTCGGTTTGACTCGCCCTTGTTTGTGGCTCTACTTCAAAATGGCTGACACGTCCCTAAAATATCCCCCGCTCTCTGAAAGCCCCACCTAAAGGCACGTAGAGTAAGAGCAGCCTCCCACAGCACCCTTCACACATTTGTTTTTCTCGTAAAATAAACCCAATCATACAAATATTGCAGTTTCCAGCGCCATATCGTTCCCAGTGATGGGGCCGCGCAGAAGAGCTTTGCTACATTTGTCACAGGTCACCGCCTGTCCCCCTAAATTCACTTTGCTGTTGTATTGACAGAAATGGCTTAATGTGACTGAACATAAGGAGACGACGACAATGTTTCACCTTCTTCTCACTTCGTTTGAAATTTACTGCGCTGATAAACAATAAGTCTTAACGCGTACTGGAGAAATACGGCAACAAAGACAACGGCGTAGATTTAACGAAGCGTCACGTGAATCACGTCGAAGCGTTCCTCTGCCTGCCGCCTACACCGAGTTCACTTGAGCACGGACAGCCGAAGACTGAAGTAAGCTGTCAACGCCCGAGGGTTGACTAAAGAGAGAATTAACCCTACGCAGCTCACGGAAACCATCAGAGCTACAAATGCAAGCATCATGCAGCGGATAAGCTGTGAAAGCCGAGAAGAAGAAAAACAGTTTCAAACAGAGCCGACAGAGGGCGGAACCTCCTACAACTTCAACCACAGAGGACGGGTAGGAGCGGTTTTAGTCACAAAACATCTATTTGTGTCGTTATTAAGATCATACAAATGCTACTGAGCTGAGAGCTGGATTGGAAAAGGATGCGTTGTGTTGTGGAGAGACAAGAGAGCTTTGAATGATGTGTTCATGGTAACGGTGGCTGTGCAGTCTGTTAGCAGGTCACTGTTTAAGCAAGTCATGTTGGAAAATTCTGATTTCATTTAGATCTCAAAGGTGTTTTTTTGGGGGGGGAGCAGATTTCCAATCGGTGCTTGTCAGTGGTTGGGTTTTTAAATGCTCTTGAATGGGATTGAAGCTCAAAAACCGTGTCAAGGTCAGCGAAGAAACTCACAAGCGTTATTTTGCGCGCTAACCCCAACTATTACAAATCACAGGCCTAGGAGTTTTCAGCGACTGATCGATACAGTAAGAAGCGTTTGAAGGAGCGTCGAGCGCTGCTTGCTCTCGCTCAAAATCCGGACGATGAGACGGGCGGTGGTGATGGAGGAGTGGGTCGGGGGAAGGATGGAGCTCAGAACTCGATCTTGCAGGCGGGGAACGACTCGTCCTGCATGACGACGGTGCTGCTGGAGGCCAGAACCATGATGTTTAGGTCCTGCTGTCTCTCGTGGGTCTGCTGGTACCAGTCCCGGGTAACCTCTGTGTCATGAGTCGGTATCACCGTCACCTGTCACAGCACAATTGGGTTGTTTAATGAGAGCGACAGGAGGGAATGTTCGGCGCTTTGCAAAGTATCTGGATGTTTTAGTCAAAATTACAACCAATAATTTCAATGAATTAAAATGTCCTTGAGTCCAATCACTCAAAATGCAGCTGCAAATGTCGATATCTATGGATTAGGGATGCACTGACCCATATTTTTCACTTTCGATACTGATACACATATCTGGGGTTTAGCATCGGCCCATAGCGATCCGATACAGGAAAAACTCTGCTGAATTGAATTACATTTTTTTCTTTTTCAACACAGACATAAATGCACTCAATTACTGATTTGTTTGCTAACTCTGCACCAGAGGATCACCCTGAAATACACCCATAGCTTCACAAGCTTGGTCAAACATGTAAAAACAACTTCAATTTGTTCAGTCAGTGCAATTAGGAATATAACGGATAATGCAAAAAGAAATAGAGAAAATGAAACAAAAACAATAGGTTTGGTCAAACATGTTAAAAATAAACGGCCACCAAACTGCTTTCAGAAAGTGCAATGAAGAATTGTAAACATAATGTAAAATAAATAATAAAGCATGATGTCGCTCAGAGTACAAAGCGTAAAATTAGACTGAAAAGATCTGCCCTTATGGATCAGGCACCGTGTCACCGATATTCGATCTAGAATATTTTTTTAATATCAGGACCGATACAGATATTAATATCGGATCAGTGCGTCTCTACTACAGACTGAAGGTATTGTCTCTCTGAGATGGGCTCAATAAGCTTTTAGCAAAAAAAAAAAAAAGGTTGTCATTTCACTTTCAAGTTCAAATCATGCTCTACTCTGTTGGTTTATCACATAAGACACTTTGAGATTTGAGGCTATTACATGACGACATGTGAAGGAGTTTAACTGTTGTAAACACTGCAGTCTCCATGTGTTCATGTGAACATGTGAAGGTTTCAGGTACCTGTAAATTGGAGCCCCACTGAGCTTTCCCCTCCAGCAGAGCATCCAGAACTCCACGGCTGGGCTCTCCGCTTCCCGGGTCATTCCCGCTCACCACGTAGTACGCGGCCCGCACTCTCTTGAAGAACTCCTGGTCCACGTTCTTGGCACTGCAGTGGTTGGGCACATAGGCCAGGTCTACATACACGGGCGGTCCCGGGGGAACAGCTGTACTAGTTTTCTGGGAGCTGTTTCCTGGATATGAGGGAAGACACACAGTGGTGGAACGAAGGAGAGCAGCTCATTTATCAACTGAACTAATTACTTCCAATTTGCACATAAACCTCAGCAAAATACGTCATATAATCTACATTACTACCAAGCCAATGAGACTTTCTGAGTCACTGCAGCCAAATAGACAACTTCCAACCTTTTGAGAAGTTTAAATTTAAACATTTTATATTCAACCAATAAGATTCTCTCTGACAGGAAATGAGACGGCCATCTCTCAAAAGATCATAAAACATAAAAGTAGTATACATTTTTAAAGGAAAAAAATATAAAGTAGCCTTCTAAAATGGCATGTCAAACATTATTTATTTACTTCTTAATGTCAATGAAAAAATCCTTATTGGGATTACAGCGTCAGCTTCTGATTGCTGACCAGCTTTTACACATCTTTGGTGATGAGCTCCAGGGTTAGAAGACCTCCATACATCACCCTAATCTTTAACTCACTGCATACATTCTCTGGTGGTTTCAAATCAGCACTGTGGCTGGGCCACTCTGAAGCATGAATGTCACTTCCAGTCAGAAGACAGATATTGGTCAAATCTAAATCTGTTGGAGGTATAAATAAGTTCGAGGTTCATATGTGTAGAAATAATTCTGTTATTCTATTTTGTGAATGCTGTATACTTCCTATATGTGTTTATAAACAATAAGAGTACTCTTTGAGTAACTATTTACTGATGATAGTGATAATGTATTGTAAAATAAACATGTTCTTGCTTTTGAGTGCCAAATGAAAATGTCTGAATCAAACATTGCTGTGTAAGGCAGTTAATCTGACTCATTCACAATGAAAACGAGACGGGCATCTCTACAAAGACCGCAAAAAATGTAAAAGAATCCGTTTTGAAATATGAACTACTTTAGTTGTTTATACATATTTAAATATAAAATGGCATGTCAAAAGTATAAACCCTTTGCAGTTGCAGAAAAAAAATCACAGTATTATGAGGTTCTTATAGTAGAAGCTTGAAAGTCTTCTGTTTGTAAAGATTCACTGAAGACATACTAAAATGGATGTTGTTGAAGTGTTTTACCAAAGACTTCTTCAAGAACCCTTTTATACTTCACAGGGTTGGTGTAGCAGCAATCTGTGCTTACTGATACCGAAAGACTGCTGGAATAAGTTGAATGAAAAACCAGTTGATATAATTTTGCCTTTAATGGCGTGACAATCGGCACTTCACAATGTAGAGAGTTTCGGGGAAAGGTCTTGTGTCCTAATTCAGTACTTTGAAATCACAAATCGGATTTACTTATCAAAAGACATGAACAGAAAACAGTATTCAACTCTGCCTGGGAAATTATTTGTGCGTCCACTATATCTAACATAACATGTGAATCAGATTTAAGTCAGTCTGGGATCTGCATATTTTTCATGGTGATGCTATGTTGAATGAAATGTGGACTTTAACACACCTGAACTGCTCTTGATGCCGTTGACCAACCCTTTCCCAGGGTTCAGGAGCTCACTCCTCGAGCCTTGCGTCTCAGACATTTTGATCAGTCTAGAGCTTCTGTCTGTGTCCTTTCTCCTGAGGGAGGCGGAACGAGGTGAGCCGGAGTCCTTGGACTTCACCGGAGTAGTAGACCTCTTCCTGGCATCACCCTTACGAGCAGGAGAGGCTGACTTTGGTTTGCCCTTTCTGAGGCCTTTCTTCTTCAGAAGTTTCTCTGTGCCGCTGTGGTCGTTGAGAAGAGCCTCTGGGTCGACCATGCAGACATCTGGATGGGGCGGATGGGGCAGGGGGTCTTTTATAGGGGCCGGGAGGGGATCGTGGGGTTTCTGAGACGAGCGTGGTGAAGATCCATGGTGGCTGCTTCCAACTCCAGAGGCAGATTTGTCCACTGGCAGATGCTCTGCATCTTCATCAGAGTCCAGATTTCCCTCAGCAGTTATAGATGGACACTCCTCTGTTTCCGGAGGGACATCAGAGTCTGACTGTGAAGGTAATGACTCACTGACTGACGTCGGAGGCGTCTCTTCCCCGGCTAATGTGACAGCCAAACCAGAGGACATTGCTCCCGTCACCTGGTGTGTCCCCTGTCCAGCTTCACCATGGTGACTCTGAGCGTGATGGCGTCTGTGCTTGTGCGACCTCCTTTTCACTGAGTGTTGCTCGTGCTCGTCCTCGTCTCCTTCCTGGGAGCGGTCACTGTGTCCGTCCTCTTCACCCTCGTCGCTGGAGAGGTGGTGAAGACTGGGGTTGATGAAGGAGGGAGAAAGCTCACCCTTGCGGTGTTTATACTCGCAGGACGAGTAAGCCTCAGGGTAGGCAGAAGAAGTTGCTCCAGTGTTCAGGTCAAAGGGACGACCAGTCTTTATGTCTGCTTTGCTAGGTGCTTCTGTGTGGTAAGAGTCTGACGTAGTATGAGAAGTGGCCCCCCATTCCTTAGTTTCCTCATCTGCTACTTCGTCTCCATCATCGTAGTCTGGTGGAGGGGTGCCTGGATAGTCCTCAGGCCTCTGCAAAAGCTCCCAGTCTGATAAGCTGCTCTTTCTCCTTACTTCTAACCTCACTGATGGCTTCTCTAAGAAGCTTTTGTCCTCCCATTTTTCTGCCTCCACTTGTTTCCCAGTTTCTATGTTTTCGCTCACCTTAGGGTCAGTTGTTTCTTTCCTATCTTCTATACTTCCATCTTTACAAGTCTTTTCATCCAGTTTCTTCTCTTCTGTCTTCTGTTTGGTGCCTATGTCGCTAATTGTTTCTGTCTTTTCATCTTTTCCACTTATTTCTTTTTCCTCTATATGGACGTCTTCCTTCATATGTTCAGTAGCTCCTTTTGTCGTCTTATCCTTTAAATCTGTTGTGGCACATGAGGTTTGAGTGGCTCCAATGTCACTTGGTGGAGTTACTGAGGCTGCATGTTGAGTTGTTTCTGTTGTCACGGCAAGTTGAGACTCGGTACTGGTAGAGGTGATGGTGATGGTCTTTTCCTCTGTGAACTGAACTGTACTCTCTGCTGAATACATTTCAGTCTTTGAGGAAAAAGCCTCCTTTGGGTCAGACACTTGGATTTTTTGACATTCAATGCGGCATGGCAGGGTGCTGTCCTCCAGTTCAAGTGTTTCAGGCTCCTTGTTCTTGGACCCCTGGTCAGAGGAGTCAGCCCTTTGGAGAGGAGAGACATCAAAGTGAATTTCTGATATAGATGGACTGTCGGGGAAAGCTACTGGTTTTATGTTTGGTTGGGAAGTTGCAGGGATGGAGGTTGATATCTCAGTACTCTGCTTTATATCAGCGTTTTGCTCTTGATCCTCAGGCTTCTTGGGAGTGGCAGATGAGTCCACAGACGATGGCTTGGACATTTCTCCTGCTGGCTTTGTCATCACCTCCAGGTATTCGTCCCTCTTTAAACCTCCGAAACACGAGCCTGTGGACGCCGCTTTAAATGGAAGTTCCTCCTTGGCCAAAGATACCTCAGAAGTTGGTTGAGGTAAAGTTGCAACTTTCTCCTGGTTGAAAAGAGCAGATGTTGAGGCAGAAGATGAGTAACTGTATGATGTAGAGGAGTATGTTGAAGAAGAGTTTGTTAGGGTGGTGTAGGAGATATCTGATGAAGTAGTTTCATGTTCTGTCATGACGTCTGTGCACTGAAGATTTCGACTTTGGCTGAAATACCTAACGTCACTTGACTCGGACTGTCCAGAGGCATCTGGGAGGCCAGAGGTTTCTTTCTTTTCCACATTCAGCCCAACTTGGCTGTCCTCAGAAAAATCTCCAGATTTGCTCAGCCCACTGTCAGAAAGCGGAGGACTAGATGTAGGTTTGGGCATTTCCTCAGAATGACCAGATGTCAAAGAGCAGCTTATCAGTGTTCTCGTAGATGTTGCTTCTGTTGTTTCTTTTGTCACAAACTGAGACTCTGGTGGATGTAAAATGTTGGTGTCATCTTCCTTTAGCGCTTCAGATGAAACATGATCTATAGGTGGCGACCTTGTTGTCGGATCAAATAAATAATCTACTTCGTCTTTGTGTTCTATTTTTGTTTCATCAGAATGTTTTTGAGTATCTTCTGCTGTGATACCGCCTTCATCTGTTTTAGGTGTTCTGTCTAAATCTTGACTTTTTGTCTCAGGTTTTGAAGCTGTTGTGTCTCTAATTGTGCTCTCCTGTTTGTCACCTCCATCTGTTTTGCCCATGTCTATGACTTGTGAAGCTGAGCCAACATCAGGAGTTGTTTTACAGGCTGACTGCTCTTTGAGGAAACCTGATTCAGACAACTGGGACATTTTATTTGAGTCCTCTGTCTCCTCCAACTTAGTGCTGTCATTAGAACCGCGTCGGCACATTTCTTTTTCTGACTGCTCCCTCGCTCCCTTTTCCATATCTATATCACTCGACATGTCCTCTTCTTCCTCCTCTTCGTCTTCCTCGTCATCATCGTCAACACTGAAATCCTCTCCCTCTACCAGCAGCCTTTTGTCCACGAGGATTTCTTTTCTCTCTGGAAAATGTAAAGACTTACAAGGAACAGAGCTGCTAATTTTACTGAAATCAGATGCCAGGACATTGTCATCGATATCAGCTCCCACACATGCGGCTGTAGCGCCGCTCCTTGAATCAACTGGAGGATCTTGTCTCACTGAAGACGACATGCGTTGAGGTAAAATGTCTTTTTCTGCAGGTGAATGCCGACCAGATGGAGAGCCATCTTCCTCCTTCGGACGATCAGAACTTCCCTCTTTATATTTGAATGACCCAGCATACTTTTCTTTCTGTTCTTCCGTCTTCTCCTTCTCTGTGATTTCTCCAAATGTTCCACCGGTCGCCCCTAGGTCTGCGTGACCCCTTAGAGCTGAAACCGTTTCCTCTCTTAAAGAGATGGCTGCAGGCTGAATGTCAGCAATGTCACCCTCTTGTGTTGGTTGTATCTGAGAAGTTGAAGCACCTCCTTCCATCATTTCTTCTTTCTCTTTCTCTGATTTTTCAGGTTTGTCTTCTTTGGTAGTAAATGAGTATGACTCGGCAGCTTGGGATGTTTTGTTGTCTTGCATGTTTGTGGAGAAATAGCTCTTGTCAACACAAGGTGAATCTGCTCTTTCTTCTCTCTGACTCTCTTCCTCTTGGCCTTTCTCTCTGTCTTCGTCTCTAGGGGAGGCACTTCGGCTGTGGTGGCTGCTCTTCTCGCTCTCTGTGAGGGACACCGGGCTGTAGTCGACTCTGCTGAAGGACAGCGGTTCTTCTTTGTACTGATCATCTAATAGAAACATGGCTCCTCCACTTTCTGCCTGGCTCGCTCTTCGGTTATCATCAATGCACATATCAGAAGTGGTATCAAAGCCTGGAGAAATCTCAGCATCTTCTCTTCTCTCTGGATCTTGGCCTTTAGGGATGGGCTTTTCATCTGGATCATACTTAGATGCACCAAAAGTTTCTGTCTCATCTCCGAGGCTTTCACTTATAATCTCTGTTTTTAAGCTCATTTTTTCACTTGAATCTGTTTTTACACTGCTGGTGGTGTCTCTAGCATATTCAGATTCTTTATCAATCAGGAAATATGAACAGGGTTGTGACAGTCCTGGAGATACCACCTCCCTTTCTCCTTCCATCTCCCGTTCTGCTTCTTTTGCTTGTTTCTCATCTGGCCTGTTCTTTTCTGAGCCACATATACTTGAGCTCAGCTCAGACGGTATGCGTTTCTCTTGTTGGAATGTTTCGTCCACACTGGACTGGCTCTCTGTGCTCGAAAGTGTGCTGCTCCTTGGTTGGCTGTCGGTACTAGATACTGTTGACAACATGGGCTTTGTCTCAGTGGCTTGTGATGCCGGTTCTGCTTTGACAGCTGCACTACTGCAAACTGCTTCCTCCTCCTTTGATGTAACAATATCAAGAGTCGACTCCGGCTTGGCGAGTGGAGCAGCTGTGGTTTCTGTTTTCACAACATCTTTGTCAACTTCAGGTGCAAGTCTGCTTTCTTCTTTTCCAGAGTCTTTGATGTCCTCATCCAGGGAGGGTTCCTGCATCGTCAGAGTGGGTATGATCACCGCGGGAAGCTGAAATGCAGCAGGCGTAGTTTGGTCACTTGTTTGGGGAGTCTGCGTTAGAGTCACACACACAGAGGAAATATCATGGTCAGATTTTCTTGACTCTACTGACAAAGGTCGGGAACCCGCTCCTCCCATGCAGATGTCCTCCTCTTCTTCATCCTCTCTGTCTTCATCTGATGACTGGACCACAAATGCAGGTTTGTGATCTGACTTGGGGGTCAACATTGCTTCTCCTGATATTTCCTGAGAAGGTTGTTTGATGCCTTTGTCCTGGTCTTTCTCCTGCACTTCCTCTTTCTCCCATTTTTCCTCTTTAGTTTGATCTGCTTCAATGTAGTCGGGCTTTGCTTTCTCTGTGACATCGACTTTTATGCATACAGCATCCTTTTCTTGAACCATCTTCACATCTTCAGCTGGTTTTGGTTTTTCTTCCTTAATGTCCTCGGTCTCATAAGTGTAGTCCTTCTCTTGCTCTTTCTCCATTTTCTGTTCTTTGCTCAGCTCGGCAACATGCGCATCGTCTTTTTCTCTCTCCATCCTCTCTTCTGAACTAATGACCTTCAATTCTTCCTCTTGTTCTTGTGGCTCCCCTTGGATTTCTCGGAAAGACATACCAATGTCATCTTTCAGCACAAATCCCTGTTGTGTTCCTTCTGAGAAAGTTTCCTTCCCTGGATGGATTCCAGACAGTTTATCAGAACCTTCTTCAAGTGCATTTTCATCACCAACACTTGTTTCTTTTTTATCATCCATCTTGGATTCTGACAGAATGGGATACTTATCGTTCTCCTCTGTGATGCTAGTTGTTGGAATGTGCGTCTCCTTGATGACCTGACTCTCCTGCTTCATTTCACCTTTTTCTTCTTTAAGAGCTTCAACCTTAGATGACTCCTTGTCTTTTGTGTCAGAGAGTGGTTCAGTGGTGTCCTTCATTTGTTCTGACATGAGTTTTTGGTCAGTAACGTCCTCCTGGGGTTGTTTCACAGAAACATCTCCTTTATCCTCCACCTTTCCATCCTTAGAAATTTCAGCAGCGTCCTTTTCTTTCTCCTTTTTATCAGTAACACATTCAATAACATCAATCTTTTCATCCTCTTTCTTAACCTTAACTACTTCAACATCAGGTTCTTCTATCATCGTCTTATTTGTCTCCTCTTTGTCCAGTTTTAAATCTGATGCACCATCCTTGGTTTCAACCTTCTTCTGCTCCTCTGCCTCTGCCGTTTTTTCAGTTTCCTGCTCTTTGCTGGGTTTCATGTCAGAAATTGTGTCCGTAGCTGTATCTTTCTCCTCCTTGGAGTGCAGGATATCTACACCATGATCGTGAGCTGTCGCTTGTTCTTCTTTGGACAGTTTGATAGGGATTGCCTCCTCTTTCTCTGCTACTGTCTCTTTTGCTCCCTCTGCTGTTCTGTCAACTCCACAAAGATCTTTACTGACTTCTTTGTCTTGTTCATCTCGTATCGTGGGAGTAGCCTCATTACCAACGTCCTTTGGGGTTGCTTCATCTTTGATTGTTTTGACATCTGGTACATGCTCACTTATTATTGCGTCGTCTTCTACTATTGGAGGTGCTTTGACAGCAGATGTGACATTTTCATGTGCTTTCTGCTGCTGCTCTTCTCCTGTGATGGGTCTTTCAGGTTGAAGCGTCTCTTTTGCTTCTTTGCTTGTTGTTGTAGTGGAGGATTCAGCATCTTTACCTATATTTTTAGGCACTTTGTCCATTTTGGTAACTTTGACTGCATCTTCAGTGTCTTTACTTTCTTTGTGCTCTCTTTTTTCTTCAGTTGTTGGCTTACCGACAGGAGTTTCCTTACTTGGTTCCTTTTCCTCAAACGTACTGGACTGAACAGCCATAGTATCTTCTATCTTCATGGCCTGCTTATTGTCTTCTTCTACCGTAGGTTTAAATAGGGATGCATCATCTTTGAGTGTAGTTAGATCCTTATTTTCTTCCTGGCAAGGCTCAGAGCATGGAATATTTTCCTTCTTTGAGATTTTCTCTTCCTGTTCAGTTGCTGACCTGTCTGCAGTGATCTCTTGACTCACTGTTATGTCTTTCTCTACTTGGGTGTGGCTGAATGTCAAGATTGCATCTGTACTAATTTCTTGCTCATCATCTTCTTTCTTGGTAAAAGGGGCTTTGTGTGCATCACTAATTTCTTCATCTTTTTTCGTCTCTTCTTCTCCTTGATCTGTAAGGGGCTTAGTGGGTGACACATCTTGTTTTACCACTTCTTTTTCCTCCTCCTGCTCTTCTTGTAGTTTGATGTCTGAGTCTTTCTCCTTTTTCGTCTCTTCTTTGGAAGACTCAGAAAATAGCACATCATCTGTCTTTCCCTCCCCCTGGCTCTCTTCCTTAACATCACTGATATCTGATGGCTGAACCTTTTCAACATCTTTTTCATGGGTCTTAATATGAAAAGTATCCATCTCTTTCTTCTCATTATCTTTTAAAATCTCTGCATCAGAAATATCACCCTTTTCCACCTCTATTTCCTTTAAGTCACCACCAATTTTGAGGTCAAGTTTATGCTGTTGTTTTCCATCTTCCTCTGTCTGTTCATCTTTGACTTGTTTGCCCTCAGAAGGCACAGCTTCTTTCTGTACTGGCTCATTGGTTTTGGTCTTATCTTTTTCTGTCTCTTTGTGATCATATTTAATAGCTTCCTCAATAGCTCCAGTATCCTTTGCTCCTTCTTTAGTAGGTGTAGTGTCATAAATATCCTCCTTTGTGGATATTTTCTCTGCCTTCTCATCCATGACGGACGTCACGGTTGAAACCGATTCCTGAATGACAGATTTCTGATTTTCTTCTTCCTTGGGTTCTTTGCGACCGGGGATCTCATCCGTATCTTTTTCATGCACAACACTGGTGACTTTAATAGCACATTTATTGTCATCATCATCATCATTGTCATCATCATCTTTTTTATCGTGAGCTAAGGAACTACTTTTCTCCTCTGGGAATTTACTTGACCCAGGCACTTTAGGTTCCTCCTCTCCGGCACGGCTGAAAGGATCCTCTTTGTCAGATGATGGGAGGGAATCCTCTTTGGCCCCAACAGGTAGTTTAGTTTCTGTTAAAGACGATGCAACTGCAGACATTAATTCTGCCTGTTTTCCTTCTACTTTTGGCACTGACGTAACATCTTTTTCTGTCTCTTTTACCACTACAGCCTCTTTAATGTCCCTTTCAAATGATTCATCCTCAGATCTTCCAGACATTTCTTCAAACTGGCCTACTTTCTGTCTCTCTACTTCTTTCTGCTTTTCACTTTCCTGGTCATCCTTCATTTTGGTTTGGCTGTCCTTTGTGGTGACTTCTTCAGAAAGTGCCTCCTCCTTAAGCAACTCAGAATCCAGGAAAACAGTTGTCTTGGTTTCTACTGGAGACTGATGAATTGGAGATTGAGCAGCACTCGAGGGTCCGGACTGTGGAGGAGACGCCATTTTCACAGTGATGTCATCCGGACTGAAGCAGCGCTCTTCGCTCTCTGAGGTTACTGAGTCAGATCCAAAGGGTCTTGTAGGCACAACAGAGGAAATGTCTTTAGGAGCTACTGCATCGATGTTTTCCTCCTCCACTGGTAGATGGTCTGGTTTGATGTCATGGCGAGTCTTTTCTGGAGATCTACTGCCAGAAACCTCCTCGTTGTCTGTTTTTTTGCTCTGCAGTATTTGAGATGCAGCATAACCCTCTTGAAGTTTTTCAAGAGAAATGTCAACGTTAGGGGTTTGGTCTTCTTCTTCCTCTTCGTCATCTTCTTCCTCCTCCTCTTCTGTCTTGTCAGGAGCTTCAGTTACCATCTTGTCCTCTGCAATAGGGAGCTGTAAATCATTAGACGGAGACTTGGACAGTTTGTCCTCTTCTAAGGAAGGTGGTGACAGACTTCCTGCAGAGGGTGGCTGCTCTTTGCCTTGGCATGTGCTTACTGCCGTTGAAGAAGAAGCCGGGGTCTTGAGCATTTCCTCAGCATGGGGTGCGACAACAGATGCCACTGATTGATCGTCCGCAATAGATGTAGGAAAGGAGGACATTTTGTCATATTCTGTGATGGACGTTGCAGAGGACACATGCTCCTCCTCTGCAAGGGGAGCAGTGATGATGTTGGTGAAAACAGAGACTTGCTCCTGCACACCTGGAATGAAACCTTTCTCTACCATGGCAGCTGCCTGCATCTCTCGCATTCCATGAATGTCCACAAAGGAATCCGTCTGATCTGGAACAGAGATATCGTAGACACCAACGTCATACTGGAGGTGAGGGATTCTCTCTTCTGCCTCCTCGTGGATCTCCTCATCAGAGATGGTCTGCTCTGTCTCAGAGTAGCCAGGGATCATCTCGTCCTGGATGTAGAAGACGGGTTCAGCTGCAGCGGCTCCTTCCATAGGCACCGCAGAGGGAATCTCACCTGTTTTGTTTTCGGCCTCATCTTCAGGCTTGACTTTGATCTCTTCATCTGCTATCACGTCTAAGTCCTCTACCTCTTCCAGTTCAGGTTTCTCCAGCCCCTCTTCTTCTTCCTCCTCCATCCCTGCTTCTTTTTCCTCCTCTTCTTTCCTGGATGGAGTCGTTTGGAACTGCTGTGCTGTCAAAGCTTTGTTGGACAAATATTCTGATTTCTCCATTTCTTCTGTCTCGTGTTTCCTGTCAAGTCCATCGTCCTTTGCCTCTGTCCACTTAGATTCATCTTCATCCACACCTATTCCCATGTCCTCCTCCTCTTCTTCCTCCAGGGCTTTCTTTTCTGCAGCGGGGGACTCTTCCTCCAACTCTTCCTCATCCTGAGATGCAGCTCCCTCATCCTCAAATATTTGCGCTTCTTCTAGTTCTTTCTCTTGAGCTGACTCTTTGTCTTTCCCTTCAGCTTTTGCTTCTGCATCTGGAGCTGACGCTGCCTTTTCAGGGGACTTTGGTTTCTGTGGGATTTCTGAAACTGCATCTGGCGCTTTGGCCTTCTCTTGGATTAGACTTTCTGCTATTGGCCCAGGGGAAACCTTATCACTCACAGGTAGCTCTGCTGATACAGCTTTTCCTTCATCTTTTTTCAGTTCTTCGAAATCCTTGCTGAGGTCTTCAGGTGTGGATACAGCTGTTGTACCCCCAACAGCAGCTTTTTTCTCACTGGGTTCGGGTTTAACAACCACAGGCTTTACTCCGTCTGCTTTGGGCTCAGCAGGTTCAGCCTTTGTGGCTTTGCTTTTTATTGTCTTGGTTTTACTTGACGCTTTCGCTTTATGTAAGGTCTTTCTGACTTCGGGTGTGAGAGGTTTCAGGTCAGGTTTGGTGATTTTTCTCAGCTCAAGTTTGGATCCATCCTTCTTCTTGTCCTCTTTGGACTTGGCCTCTTTCTTGTCATCTTTTTTGCCAGAATCATCTTTCTTTATTTTCTTTATCTCTTTCTTCTCTTTGTCTTTCTTCTCATCCATCTTTGACGCCCTTTCCTTTGAATGCTTTTTCACAGTTTTCTCTTTCAGTTTTTTCTTTTCTGGCACTTCAGTTTTAGATTTTATTGTTTTGGTTGGCTTCTTTTCCTCTTTTTTCTCTACAATATTTTCCTTTACAGAGTCACTTTTTGCTTCTGTTGCATTTGACACATCATCCTGTCCATCAGTTTCTTTCTTTGAGGTCTTTGCTGTGGTCTTAGGGGAAGATTTGAGACTTTCTTTGCTATCTGTTCTTTGTTTTAACTTTGTTTGTTTAATAACCGATGGAGGAGCTCCTGAAGCAATGTCCTTTTGCGTGGCTACAGGATACCTCAAGTAGTCGAGATGTTTTAGTTTTTCCAGCCCCTCTAAGATCTTGTTTTGTGGTGCATTCCCAGGGAACAACACTCTGATGATCTTTTCTGTAGGGCTGGCAGGTAGCCACACAACTAAGGCTGTAACTGATGTCAGGTAGGGCACAGATATTTCTCCTTCCTTCCCACTGGGCAGCACAATGCCAGTTTTGGCCTTGCTATTGCCAGCCCACTTCTGCATTAAAAATTGCATCTCTTTGCTATCTTTTACTGGGTTAAGAATATACATATCTAACCTCCCAACTCCCATCTTATGAAAAAGTGTAATGGGCTCGATGGTGTTGCTGACCACTCGATACAGGGGCTCTGGCTTGATTCCTAGTTTACTAAGGTACTGCAGAGTAAGCGAGGCCTCTTCGATGCTGCGTTTCACTTTGAGATTAGACTCTGGTAAACGGAGCTTCTCTGGCACGTTGAAGAAGACTACACCAAGCTCTGGAGAAATCAGGTTTTTCATCCAGTCGCTGTAGTTTGTGGAGCCTTGTGACTGCTCCTCCTCCTGTTCTGCGATCTTTCTCTGAAGAAGCCCATTGATACCCGGGAGGTTGTCGGCGCCGATGTGAGTGAGCAGAATCGAGTCGATGCGGTCCAGGTGACGGACCAGTTTCCAGAAGCAGGATTTCCTTTCAGAGCCTCCGTCCACTAGGATGTTGAAGCCGTTCACAGCAAAGAGCGCCGAGTCTCCCCGTCCTCCGGGAAAGATGTAGCAACATGGCTTCGACAGTTTCAGGAAGCCTCCGGAGGTGGGGGGCTCTAGCAGGTCGAAAGGCGAGGGGACATCTACAGTTTCAGAGACATACTCTGTGAACTCTGTGACACCCTCCATCTTGGGGAGAACAAGCTCTGGGTTTAGCTTGTACTCCAGGAACTCCCGCAGGGTCTGCTGCTGTCCCACGGAGCTCCAGCCCACCTCCCCACGGCAGGACACGGTGAGTGTTGCCTGCTGCTTGGGGGCTGCTGTTCCCAGCAATTCACTGACCTGCAGAAAAGACACCAGAGCATATTGTAGTCAGTGTTGGCATACATTAACGCGGAAAATTACTGATAGACTGCTGCATCCTAAATGCACAAAGGAGCATTACCGCAGGTGCTTCCTCCCAGCAGCTGTCGGACTCTATAACCATCACTCCTCCCAACAAACTCAAAAAGTCTTTACACATGCTGGAGTTTTCACAATCACCCACTCTGTTTTTACCTATTTTCTAAATAACATTTTCGCTGTTATTGCACAGCTGTTTTTCTGCACTGATATACTGTATTCTAAATTGTCTGTCTTTTGAAATGTTAAATACAAGTGTACCTTATTTACATTTTTAAAAAAGTGATTATTTCTTCTTTGTTCTTTGTATTGTAACGAATCTAAAATTAATAATAATAAAAATAATAATTTTAAAAAGTGATCCAACGCACTTGCACATCGCTTGAATTGTGAGTCTGATATGTCTATTCTTAATAAATGCACAGTTTTCCTGTTACATTCTTGTACAGGGTCTGGGAGTACCAGTCTTCAAATCTGTACACAAATTCCTTATTCAAAGGATTTATGTCTTTTTATTACATGAGCATACTATAACTTAAACCATTCCATTGTTATGTCATCCCAAACAGCGTGGTCTTGCCACCACCTTGCTGCGTGAGGATGGTGTGTTCAGGGTAATGTGCAGTAGAATTTATTCTGCTATAATACGACAATGTGAATATTTTTGCATATGACTAAATGTCTTTCAGTCTGCCAAAGCCGAGACCTTTTATTTGTGTTCTAACAGAGTTATTTTTGTTTTCATCCTGGGACGCCTGTCCTGGTCATATTTCACAAATCAAATATTTAATTTAAGGTAGATTGCGTTCATTCAGCTGATAGTTGGTGCTGAATGAATCTGTCCTTGTGTTGATGTAGGATATATAGTCTCACCATCCAGACAGAATAATGATAAGTTTGGCTCCTGTTGAGTTCGCTTGCTCCTTTTCTCCGTTCAGCCAGTGTCCCTCAGAAGGAGTCAATTAAATGCGATGGTGTCACCATGGCAACGCAGAGGAGCACCAGGGTCGCTTTTCCTTCCAGGGTCGCTCTGTTTTTAGCTTCATCCGTCATCCGATCAGTTTTCTGCAGCTGATTTGCCCCCATCAAGAAGAACTTCCCCATAGCATTATGCTGCCACTACTGTATTTCAATGTATTTCATTATACTATAAATTATACTGTATTTCAGGGCATGTGAAATACAGCTGTAGCAAGGTCGTCAATACAAAGTAGGGCTAATCTCTTGACTGTATTGGATTAATTAATTATTGATTGAAAAACAAAAGATGTATTTTTTTTAGAGAATTTGAACCAGGTGAAACTTAAACTGTGCCACTGTCTGTCCAAACTGTAGGGTTGGGCAGAATGTATTTACAAAGTTCTTTGTATATTTGTATATATTTTTTGTACAGTTTTGACTTAATTACTGCTCTGAATATGTTCTTTCAGCAAAAAAAAAAGACTAAAAATGATTAATTGATCACTAAATTAGTTGAGGATTATTTCAATAATTGTTTCGGCACGATTAATCCGATTAATCGTTTCAGCCCTGTTACCATGGACTTGCTATTACTTGAATTTCTAAAAGTTGTACAACTTTGAGTTGGCCTATTGCATAAAATCTCCCAAAAACACGTTGACGGTTGAGGTTGCAGTCATAAAAATGGTGCAAACGCTGCGACAGAGACTCACTGAAGGATCAGCAAAGATCTGTGAAAAGGTCTGATGGGTGAAAACTCCGGTCTGGAGAAGAAGGCCACCGTGATCCGAGCTCTGGCCGCTCAAGACCAGCAGCTTGTGTCCTGCAGAATCTGTCACGAGAGACTTGATCTGGGGTGAAGAGAAAGAAATGGAGAGAAAGCGACAGTGAGGACAGTTAAAGAAGTAGTGGCACGATAACCGTGTCAGGATTAATGAGATCTAGCAGAAGCGTCAAGAAAATTAGGAGTGCTTGGTTTTGTTCTAAAACTTCTTCGTCGTCAGGAAGAGTCCATCTCACCTCTGATACAACAGTGTCGTCTGACGGGTTCACAAGCACCACGATCTCTAGGACATCACTTTTATGGTGCAGAGTCCGCTCTCCTGTAAGATGAGAAGCAAAACATGGCGTTATTGTTTCAGGGTGACAGACCGGAAGCAGCACAGGCCTGATGGCGAACAATCTGCCTGGCAGGTTGTCAGACCTTAGCCTGTGTGGGGTGTAGACTTCCTGTTGGAGCACATCCAGCCATGAGTGTGAGGAAGATTTACTATACTGGCATTTCCACCTTATGTGGGGCAATCCCTATAAAGAGGCAATCAACCCACTTGTGCCTCAGTGCTAGAAAAGAAGCAGGAAAGAGGTCACTGGTTGGTTACTCCACACCAGAAAGACGTTTACACACTTTGCATCCAGTTAAACTGCATATAATTAGAGATGCAAATCTTTCAGTGTGTAGCGATTCGAATCAGAAATGATTTCCAATTCAGAAACCAATTTTTCTGTTCAAACCGTCTTATGGCACTGACGAGAGGAGAAGACAGTGGAAACAAATAGAACAGTTATTTAAAACAATTCCATAATGTTCCACATACTGTACCAAATTCAATCAGTTTGAGCAAAAATAGGTTTGTGCACCAAATTCTGTAACTTAAATTACCAGCCTTAAGCTAATCTGGCTGCCTGGCTGTTTCTTAACCCTCTTGTGGTCTTAGCGTGATGCTAGGGAGAAGCACAGCAAATCTCACAGTAGGACAGCAGGTGAAGCGGGGGAGAGTGTCCCGTCAGACCGCCAGTTTCCGAAACAACACACAAAAAAACCTTGTAAAAGTGCGGTTCAGTGAACCGCGCACCGGGTAAAAAGCTGGCAGTGTCCAATGGACCTGTCTCTTAAGACCGCAGGATGGTTAAATAAAGTATGAAAGCATTTTTCAAAATGCATACAGTGGGCAAGGCGTCCTTCTATGGTGACCAAGTGGATGTTAATGTGATATCCAGTATGCGACCAGCAAAGTTGTACAATTTAAACGTATTTTAAAATGGATTTTTCAGCATTTTGGATCGATTTGGAATTCCCAGGACTAGCAATTGCGATTCTCTATAGAATAATTTTTTTCTGTACCTCTCTATAGCTCTCTATATAGCTATTTTAAAAACTTCATCCCTTTAGGGCTAAAAGAGTTGAGATGAAGTAACCTTTTTAACTCTCCTAAGCTTCAGCACAATCTAGATATTAAGAAGAGTTCATTGACGACATTCAGCACTTTCCTTGAGTTGGCAGCTCTAGAGTTTGTCTGAAATGTCTATTCTCAGCACCGATGTTGAAAGCATGTTGTATATTATTTCATCAGATCGGGCATTTCCAAAGAGCTATAGCTAATGATGACAGCCTGAGAAAATAAAAAATCAGTCTTTTGAAAAAATGAGGACAATCAGCAGTTTGGGGCTCACTGAACCTTTTCAGAAGTAATTTCATCCATGAAAGAAATGATTTCGCACTCAATCGGTTACCGTCTCTGACTTATGAGTGTCTCAATAAATTGCAGATTAGCAGATGATTATCACTTTGCGTTTGTCTGTCATACAAAATCCTAATTAAATACACCTTAAAACCATCATGTCTGACAAAAAAAAAGATTTTTAATCTGCTGGCTTGTGCATAGCGTGGTTAATGAGAGCTGATCTAATCACAGTGATGGTCAAAGAGTGAACAGAAGAAGCAGGACCTGCAGATACTGATACTTCAGCAGAAATAGGGCCACAGATGTGTCTGGTTTCACAGTATGTATGCTTTTAAAGCAGGGCTTCTCAAACACCATTAGACTCAGGCCTGGGACCCCCTTAGCAAAAAAAAACAAAAAACAAAACAAGAATGTGTCTTTTCTTACTTTTTTTTTTTACTATTCAATAATTATAAAAAAAATCTTAAACATAATGCTGCATCATACTTTCCCGTGAGTTCTTAGGTTTCCTTCAGCAGAGTCCTCCACAGCAGGGCTGCAGGACGGCTCCTTCTGTCTGTCCCTTGTCAGAAACTTGTCCATTTCGCACTTGCTAGCTGTGCTTGTCATGCTAGCTTGACGAACAGAGCAGCTTGATAAAGAAATAAATTATATTTTATAATATTGATTGGAAAACAGAGTATTTTATGACTAAAAGATATAATAAAAAATGTATGATTAAAAAAAATACTACTAGTTAGTATTTTTATTCGTGCATTTTTCTTTCTCTTCTTCTCTCCAACATTCTGAGCCCCTGATATCGCCCCCTGCTGGCTCCCACTTTGAAAAACACTGATTTAGACAACAAAGACTAGAAAACCGGAAGAAAAAGTTCATCTTTACGCGCCCCCCGGCTATGTGAGGATCAGTTCATTTTACCCCAGCGACAGAATGGCCCTCTGACTCCCTGATGTGCTTTCTCAGGTGAACTGAGGGAGAAGAGACCGCATTAGCTCCTGCTGATGGCTGCCTGCTGGGCGGCTGGGCTGACTGGTACAAGAGGACACGACAGCAACAATGGCGCTCTGTCTGAAACGCTGCTGTTTCCACCAGCCGTGGCCACCGGAGGGGACTGACTGCTCTCAGATCAGGTTCATATTCACTTCCACTTAAAATGAATGCGCCAACACACTTTCTGTGCAGCTGAATAGCGACAGAGGAGATCAAAAAGGTCTGGTAACGTTGATTTCTTAGTAACCGGGCTGACAGAGCGGCAAACAGCTGCGTTTTGAATTGAAATTATATTTTTAAAAGTTATTTTTAAGTTAAGTTAAATAATAACGGTTCAATATTTTTAAGTCATTTTTTAAAACTTTTTTTCTTTATGAAATAGTTTTTTTTAGATAATTAGTGAGTTTTTTTGAAACAACTCTACTGCTGAAAATGTAATTAATTGACCATCAGCAGGTGCAGACCATGTCTAATTCTGTATTTATTTATTATATAATCTAAAATCCTGCGATTTAACAGTTTAATTTATTGGTAGAGACTTTATTAATATGTCTTTTATATATACTTTATTATATTCAATGGGGTATATTTAGTTACTGTGCTGTAACAAGTGAATTTCCTCACTGTGGGATTAATTAAGGACTTTTCAATTCTTTTTCATAAAATTGGAGTTTTAGTACTTTGCGTGTTAACACAATGCCAAAGTACAAAGACTTCAGCAATGCAATTGTTGCCATCCATCAATCAAAAGAAAAGCATCATAAGACTGTTATTCCAACTTATTTGCCGCCCGTCACTCTGCCAGTAAATGAATAATTTACAGTTGGAAAATATTTAAAACTGGTGCAAATCTTCGTAGAAGTAGACACCACAACAATTTCTCTCCAGGTTTAGATCACGCAACCTTCAAACCCAGAGCTCAACGTCAGAATCATCACCAAATTACAATAAGTACCTTCAACATCGAAGCTTCGGCTTTCTGAACTAACTTCTGAATAACAGGGTTGTGATGGTAACAAGGGCTGAAATGATTCCTTCTTACTGAATCAGTTGAAGATTAATTGCATCTACTACGATTATTCGCTAACTGGATGATTCACTCTAAAAAAAACAAAGGCTATTTGCTTAAAGAACAACATATTCGTAGCAGTAATTAAGCCAAAACTGTACAAACATGTACACATTTTGCATTTAAGATGAAAGAAAACGTCTTCATCTGTAGATATCTTTTACCCAGATCTCCTCAGGTGACATTTTTAGCTTCAACCAGTTCAAATTCTGTAAAATAAATTCCTATTATGCTCCTTTTGCTATCCAATTAATAACTGGCTTATCCAAAAAAAAATAATGAAAGTAATCGGTCCTACACTATATTGATGTTGAATCGAGGAGAACATGTTGACGTGAAAAAATATCCCGCTTCTGGAAAGCTTTGTCTGTCTTATTATAACAACTTTGGTGGCGCGCATGATTCTGGATGCGATCTGCCCCGCTTCTGTCAGCGGCTGTGAGCTGAACTCTTCGCTGTCTTCCCGGCGTCGCCCTCAGCCCCGCTCGCATCGCGGCCAGGCCCAGAGGAAGAAGGTCGTTCGTCAGACGGAGCTGGGTGTTTGTGCTCATTTTGGCTCTTCCTCAGCTGACCCGTTTGATATAAATACCCACGTCTGAACTCCCAAAACGAGAACGCTTGGTTTTAAAAAAAAAAAAGAAAAAGAAAACCCAAAGCTGAAAGGGAACGCTGGCTGAAGGAGGGCCGGCCGTTGCGCTGCTCCAGATAACGCGCTCCAAAACGAGAGCAGCGGGGCGCGCGGTTCAAGGAATTTTAAGACCTCAGGTTAAAGAAATTCATCCAGATGCTAAATCTAGAGTCACCAGAGTCCCACCATCTAGGGCAGAGTTGAGATGTTCATCGAGGTTTGACTGACTGAGACAAAAAAACCGGATGATCTAGCAAATTCCAGATTAAAATGCAAAAGCTTAATAACAAAAAGTAGGTTGTTTTTAAATGTGAAACAACAGAGGTTAACGATGCATCTCATTTTGCTAAAGTGACACCAATGTCAGCACGAGGTCAAAACCTGTGCGGCTGCTTTAATGTTAGCGTTGGAGTTGCACAATCAGGAATATTGGAAAGGTTATTTGTTGCAGGTAAAATAATGACTCGTTCAGTTTGCTGATAAATGTGTTTCGCAGAGGTCAGGAGCAAAAGATTTATTCAAATGATCTCAGCTGCCTGGCAGTAAATGCATTTTTTGGACACAGCGACTTTCCGGTTGCAAGAGGAAGCCTCGCGTTCGGGGCGTCCGAAAGTAACGCGTGATGTCATAAGAAACTTGATACACTTTGAAATATGTAGCAGGTTTAACTGAGATTTAACTCATCTAACAAAAACAAATATTAAATATAAAGTTTAGTGAGAAAAAAACTGCTTAGAATATACAAGATTAATCATGCAACGGCAAAATTTAAGACCTATTTTTAATGTTTAAGGCCAAGTTACTTAAAAAAAAAGAATTTATTACATTTTAAGGATTTGATTTTAGATACAGTACAGACCAAAAGTTTGGACACACCTTCTCATTGAATTCAATGGGAAAGTGTGTCCAAACTTTTGGTCTGTACTGTATATCAATATAAGACACTTTACGGAGGCACAGACACCTTGTAAATATTACCTCTAGCAATAAAATCATTTTTTCAAGTATAAAATGGAAGGCAAGAAATGAATGGAAAAACAGTGTCTGCTATTTTTACCCAATCGACAGTCACGTTGTGAAACACGGACACAGAGATCTTCACCTAGAACAAAATCAAATATCCAGAGGGCGCTTCTGGATGTCCTCCTGCTTTAGCAGTTTATGTTCCCTAAGGTTAAATCGCATAAAAGTGAAGTTAAGTTAACCAATCTGTGAGTCAATGGAGTTGAACTGATGGCCTTTTACACCCGTCAGACCAATAGAGGTTGACTTGGGGCCGACATGAAAAACTTATTATCCTGTTCCTAAACTCATTTGCCTAATGTGAGCTCATTCCTCTGCTAGGACGGCTAATATTGTGTGTGCTTAGAGATAAAACAGGGTAAAGTGGCTCGGAAAATTAAAGGCGCTAATACAGACGTGAACGTCTCCATTTTCATTTCGGCGGCCCGTTCCTAGAGGACGGCAAGTCGAATCTATAAGTCCGGCTGGTTGTTTTTTTTGTTGTTTTTTTTATCTAGAAGTGCTGAATGAGTCACAATCCAAGACGAGCATGAGGAGCACTCACAGAAAAGTAATTAGTGCTACGTAAATGTTTCTAGTTGTTTCTCATATACATATATCACTTTCACACGTCTCACATCCCCGGGTCTGCTGCAGCTGCTCAGCTGAAACCATAAACACCACATCCGTCCGCCGTGATTGGCTCTCGTCTGATTATTGTCTATTTATCTCATCCGCAAGTAACAAAAACGGCCAGATTCTTGGGACTGCAGCTGATTCACAACAGCAGCAGGAAGCCGACGCTCCTGACGCTAATCCTGGTCCTGTGATTTAAAACACTAAGCTGCTAAGCCAGCTAAAGCTCTGCTATGTCAGTAACAGCTAGCTGTCGTCCTCTCCAGGAAAATAAAAGATAATAGCATACTGAGACCCTGCTGAGTCGGTGTGCTCGTCGGTAGTGTCAACAAGTTACTTAGTTCATTTGAGTAATGGTTCCTGGAGATCACCGTCTGATTAATTGATTTCTTCAAAATGACGTAAAAATAACAAGATGTCACAAAAGTCAAACAAAAATGTAAGAGAAATGTGCAATGTTTTCACCTTTCTACTCCGGTTTACATGTGTTTCTGATTTCAGCTTATTATTCTTTCCCCCCAAAGTGACTTAGGTATGGGGCGGGTTCCTAGAGCGCCCTGACAGCACTAGCTTCTGGAAGCTAACCCCCATTGCAAATAAACACCGTCTCTTTAAGAAGCTCCTGCTCTTTCTGAAACTCCGCCTTCAGGAAGTCATCAAAACATGGCTCCTCTATTAACCCTTTAGCAACGTTTTTAACAGAGTTTCACTGAGAAGTAGCTCCTACAATGAGCTCAGCAGATGCTCAGTTCCACCATTGTTTGCTAATTGCTGCTGGCTAGTCTGAAGGAGCTGAGTGGGGGAGTTGCAGTTTATTCTGCAGCTGCGATCTATTTTTATTCGTAGCTACTGTGTTTCGTCTCATGATCACTTGGTAGACTTTCTGTTGGGTTCTGTTCAAACATTAAGACTTTTATTTTTTAACTTGCTTCTAGTTGCTATAGTGACATGTGCTTCACTGACGATACATCTCCAAAGATACCTCAACACCAGTATGGATATTACATATCACATATATGTGTTATATGGAGGATTTGATGGCTGTCACGATAAATTGCTCTACTTACATGTGGATGTATACAGTTTTTTTAACAATATATTCGGCCGCCAAAATGGTAGTTTTTTGTAACTTACCAGAATGGGAAGACGCACACAAAAATCACAATTAATACAAGACACACCAGAAATCTATTCAACTTCTAAATCCTTTAAAAAAGATTTACATTTTAAAACAGTGAGCAGATTTAGATAACTGTTCCTTTACATTAAGTCACGAAGCCGGGCTCTGCCAAAGCCCCGCGTGCGTCGTTATCTCTATGTAAGCCACTGCCTCATAAATCCGGACAGGAGTCTCAGCCTAAACACTGTCAAGCACTTTGCTAACTTTTACTGTCATAGGTGGAGAATTTTCCACCTGGTTGAACAAAAGACTCATTATCAATCCCAGAACAGAAAGAAAACGAGGGAGGCGAGGAAAAGACAGGAGAGCAAGAACCGCCGTCGAATGAGCGGTGTGCTATTTCAGGAAGTTTGTGTTTATAGGAGGATGGAAAAAAAAAAAATCAGAAGTTTTCCAGTTTCAGAATGACTGAACATCCCCACGTTTCTCTGAGTTCGGGCCCTTTTGGCCTTTAAGAGCTAAATGTTTGTCCCTCAGTGTCTGTTGCTGCTGGCGCCAAACATCCACACACAGCTTCACGCTCACATCTCTATATTCATCACGTACCAAAGCTCAGCCATGTTATTACACCAGAATGATGTCATTGTTTTGCAGTAATTCTTTACTTAAAAAAAAAGAAAAAAGTTCTTCAGAATGAAGGAAGATAACGCTTATGCTTGCCTTTCAAAAATAAATCTTAAACAGGCGTTTACATATAAAAACCATAAAATGCTGTAGTTTAGATTATTCATTTGCAAATTTAAAGTAAAGGTCTTGCTGACCTAAAGCGTAAATGCGCTCTTCAAAATAAAAGCCCTAAAATGTCAAAGGAGATACTGCACAATTAATAAAACTAAACCAGTGACACAAAATTATGTTGGCCCTTAAAAATAAAGCCTACAAATACTAAAACCTGCCTTAATATTTGATAAATAAAAATGCAATTAAATTTTAAAAAAGTATTATTCCATTTCTAGTTTCTGCATTAATAATCAGCTAAGAATGCTTTTTGTAAATGTTTTACATTTTTTACTAACTTTTTTCAGTATATGCATGTTTTAACAGAACATGCATATACTGTATATAGGTATATATATACAATATAATTATATATTATACATACATATACATATATATATTATACATGTACTGTGTATGTATGTTCTGTGTTCATATTTAAAAAACAAGCTGAAATAGTTATGAAAGATGGTTGTCAGCCTTTCAGATTAAAGTTTATGAGTTAATCATCAAAATAAAAGCCTTTTTTTTATTATTCATTGTATTACTGCAGTTTTATCTTTGTTATGTGGACCCGCACCAGGTGTGATTAGTTCCAATATAACTGTGATGCATGCTTTCCAAAATAAAAGTAGCTTTTTATGGTTTGTTCCATATTCCTGATGGGCTAAACACGTAAAGTGATGTCAGGCCCGACAACTCATGTTTTATTTATTATTCCCACCAAGTTAAAGAAACCATGACTTCATGAATTCCTCTGGTTTAATTTTAAGCTTTGAAGGAACAGTAAATAATTTGAGCCACAGCAAGAGAAAACACACAGACCAACTGGGCTTGACTGACCGCCGTGAAAGAGAGGAGAAGCATGGAGATGCAGAAAGGGAGCTGGTAAAAAGAGGAGAGGTGGGTAGAATGGGAATATTGGCAAAGTGTCATGGTCTCTTAGAGTCTGGGCCGCCGCATGCCAAGAATGACATCACCACCAGTTCCTCACAATATCTGGTCCTCACACAGTCTGAAGGCCCAAAGAACGACTACGGAGGGAGAAATGACACAACTTTACTTCTACTGCCAAACAAACCCAGAATGCATCAAATCTATTTTAACTTGGGGATTCCAGCCTGTCCAAAATGGATGTCTTGATGGTACATCTTTAAAAAGCGTCTTTTCAAGATCATCACCATTTTGGTTCACCAGGGATAAAAGTGTCAGTTTTATCTTTTAACTCTTATTACTCCAAAAAAATAATAATGCGTGAAAATCAAAGTTACTATTAATTTTCTACCTAATCAAGGCTAAAACACACACATAAAAAATATTCTACTTTAGAGGGTTTTTTTTAAATATTACATATTGTCAGTTTTTCACCTTGTTGTTTTTTTTTATTTTACAAAAATGGTGTAAAAACATAAAGATTTAGAAAATATAAAAAACGTAATATTTCTGGATAGGTCTGAAGCTGATGAATAGATTTAATGTGAAAACTTTGGGGGTAAAAAATGTAATATTACATTTTTATAACAGTCTGAAAAGATGTACCATTTTGGAACACGAAGGTGTAAAGTGTTTAGTCAGTTTTAAGAATCCCCAAAGGGTTAAACGTTAAAGAAAAAAATATTTATTATCAAGACCTCACATGAAATGTACATTTCTAACATTTCTCTTAAAGGGGCAGTATTGTGAGCTTCACATCCTGTTATATTGTTATTCTCTCATCAAAAACATACCTGGAGTGTTGCTTTGATTCTTTCATGCATGTTTGAGAAATCCTTTCATCTCCATGGCAACCATTCAGCTGTGCAAAACGCCTGGTTGGACCTAGCCCCGCCTTCGAGGACAAAGCTCCTCCTTATTGGAGAAACTTCAGCAGCTGAAGTTTCCAAGCTTCTGCCTCACAAAGCAGCCCTCCTGCTCTCAGCTCCTTCAGACTAGCCAGAAGCAATTAGCAAACACCTGGTGGAACTGAGCACCTGCTGGGCTCATTATAGGAGCTACTTCTCAGTGAAACGCTGGTAAGAACGTTGTTAAAGGTCAACAATAGGTGGAGGTGAAGGTGGTGTTTCACAAAGAAAATAAGTTTCTTAAGGTGACAGAGCCCCAATTTCAAGGCGCTGAATTACAATGTCAAACTTCTTTTAAGTAATATTTGATATATACAACATTTTTACAAGAACTGAAGTTAATATAGTTATTTAATTGTACTATAAAATAGGACTATTTGCCTGAAAAACATGTAAACCTGCCCCTTTAGTATTCTTTTCAGGGGAGCAAATTCCAAACATCATTTTTTCCCATATTTGGACCGTCTGCTGTAGCTTTGTTTTAACCACAATGCAATACACAAGCAGACACGCCGGTTAAAAGGACAGTTCTCATTTTCATGAGGCAGAATTGTTGTAAACTGGCTGTCAAAAACACATCGACCAACAGAAGGACCTCATTCATCACCGCGACAGACACAAGTCGGGGTCTAAGGGTCGACCGCATCCAGGCGAAGGAGAGGACGGCTCTGAATAATACCTGTCTGACCCCCGCAACACACACACACACACACACGCAAGGACAGCATATTCTATCCTTCAGTGTTGGGAGACCTAAAAACGGTGGACGGATGCTTTAAGAGAGAGTGACAGAACAAGTGGAAATGTGCAGGAGATGCCCTTTAAAATCCGTAGGCTTATATACCGGCAGGATGTTTTTTTTCTCCTTCGGTTCTAGTCGTCTGCGGCTCCTGTGAGAGACGTGTTGGCCTTCGGTGATTTATTTCCAGCTTTAGGTGGCGTTCGGGGTGCAACTTTATGTTCCTGGCTTGGTTTGCTTGGTAATAACTTATTCTAAAAGCAGGCAGAGGGGCTGATCAACTCTGACACAAAGCAAAGCCGTAGCTCACCCTCTGACCAGATGAACATGCTGCAACGAAGCCCGTTGGAGCCAAACGCCAAATGCTTCTAGATACACAAATGTGTCATAAATAATTAAAAGAACAAAACGTAAGTAAGTTTCAAACAGACTTTTCCATTGTTTTTACTGCATATAAGCAATTATAAAATGCACTTTTATTACTCGGAGGACCCTTTGAAGATATGAAGGCACTACTTTACATAGAAAGTAACTTATCTTCTACTGTAAAACCAGAATGGACGAGCATATTCTTGACAGAAAAAGACTTTTCTAAGGGAACTATGTTGAATGATTGTGTAGTAGCTAACGGAGAACAGAAAAAAAGATGGAGTCAGCACTGTCATTTTCCTTTTAGACAGAATATGTGGGTCTCACACTGGAAGCTTGTCTCCAAGGGAAAGAGTAACCTGAGACGTACTGACAGCCATGGCTGTAGTTTGTCAGGTCAGAAAATGCTTTTTTTTCCCAGTAGTTTTGACTTTTGAAAACATTCTCTGTCAATGCCAAACATCTGCTGACATAGGGTAATTATATTATTGAAGTTAATCCGTAACTTCTTTAACTTTCCTTCAAACAACAACATGTATATCCAAAAGACTAAAACAAAGCATCCAAAACAGAAATGATAGCCTACTTACAGCCGTAAAATCACACGTGGCATTCCTCAAGGGCGTGTTCTCAGTCCATTTCTATTTCTAATCGCTGTGCTTCCCCAGCTCAGTTTACAGAGAATTACAACATCTCTTTCTGTATAAACTGATGACGAAACTTCATATCTGCATCACATGATGACAGTGCTGAAGAGTAGATTTCTGCAATACTGCATATTTTGGAATCAATGCGATACCAAGTAAATACAGGGTCTGTATCGCCTTTACCGATACTGATACGTCTTGGTATGTCATCAGACTTTTGATCATTAGGCATTTTGTGTTTTGTTTTTTTTTCCTTTGAATTACTTTGCTTAAACCTACAAAGTCTCTATGTATCTACAAAATACTTTAATAATATAGTAACATGATTTTGTTATTTTTTCCTAAAAAAAGTGCAGATTATTATCATTTAAGAGCTAGTCAAAACAAATTTTTGAGGTAGAATTGAGAAACAACAGTACAAAAATACAATAACATTTCAAGATCTGAAACTATAGTATCAATCTTGGCACGACAGTATCGATCCAATACCGGCTTAGTGTCGGTATTACCAATATTTTGGATTGATCCGTCCACCTCTACTTTACAGTAACACATTAAGAGTATCCACAACAACAGTGAGTGGACTGCAACCGTGAATGTTTCAATATGGAGTCGATACGTTCAAAATAATTACATTTTTATACTTTAAAAAAAAAAGTTTCTTTGTTTTGATCAACTTGTCAATGATTGTGTTCTATAAGATGGGGATACATTGTCAACACACAATACCGCAGCTTCTAGTCGTTAAAATAATGAAGCACCGATGCAAAACAAGCTGTGATGTCTGCGGATTTATATCAATTTGTCAGCTTACCTCTGAAAAGCAGCCATGCAAACAAAGGCATTCAGTTTTAACGAGAATTCAGATTATAAATCACTTCCAGCTTGCCAGACCAGCTGCACTGCTTACGGTGCACAACAAGCAGCGCAGGCCACACTACGGCCGTTTACCGATTACAAATGTCACCGACGCTTATTGCCGCATGGATTTTCTTAAAGCAGCGTGCTGGAATGTCAACGGTAAATGTGAAGTGAAAAAAAACAACAAAATAAATCGGTTCGGCTCGGCCCATCCCTTTGAGGACTGGGTGTGTCGGGGACACTGGATGCACCGACATCCCTGTCAGCATACGGCTGGGGGCTTTGGGAATAACTCTTGATGAAGAGATCAATATCAGCTGCCGCTCTGCACCATCTGAAGGGAGCAGCAGCAGACATCGAGGCATCGACCCCATCCCCACCCATTGAGGCATTGTTACCCCCCCTCGGCTCGGCTCAATATGGCCGCACTCAGCACAAACCGGCTGTGTGACTACTCTCTCTGTGGGCTCGGTGTGTTTATCTTTTGCCTATCAGACGCTCTTTCTGCACATTTCTCTCTGAATCAGATTTATAGTTTGTCATTTGTTGTTGTCACCGTTTTGTGTGTAAAAAATGAACCTACATGGTTGACTTTTGAGAGAAGGGGTAGACTTTTTCTTCAAACTACTCATTGTGTCATGCGACGTGCTCATTTTAAGCCAGTAAATAAAAGGAATAAACAAAAATTTTACTTGGGTTTTGCATTTCACAGTGTCTCAAATTTTTGGGGGGGGAGACTATGTGGAAATGTCTCGCTGTCCTCGCCCCCCACAACGTGCCAGCTGTGCACCTTGCAGTTTTGGAGAAAACAAATAGTTTCCCCAACCGTCTCCGAATGTAGAATCACAGAAGGCGCAGAGGGCACACCTGGGCCTTTCGCAAAAATGAAACCGTCTCTCCACTGTCAAGAAGACGGAGAGGGGACATCTGCGGAGACGGCCGGCTTGTCATGCAGAACGCAGCGGAGATAGAAACCGCACAGGCCGTGACAGAGCTGCTTCACCGCCTCACTGCTGGATCTTTTCCTCTGAAAAACACTGAGTGATCTCAGCTTAGAGTAGGTGGGGTGAGGAGTAGTTAACGAAGCAGCCCTGCTCCACATGAATTAAAACACTGTGTGGATTTTTTTTGTTTTTTTTCTGCACATGCGTATCTTTTCTCCCTCTCTGTGTCTGGAGAAAGGCAGCAGAAACAAACAGGGAGGCGCAGAAACACTGCAAAGACACCTCACTGCTGCATTCTCCGAGCCAGAACCGCCCTTCTCCGCTCTCCATTGTTGTCGACCAATCCCAGGACTGTTGGCTCCGGCAGCCGCTCTCTCTGTGCCCTTCTGGGCTTTCAGACAAACTCGACAAAGATATAAGAGACATAGTTTTGATGTTAAGGCAGAAATATCCAGCTGTAATGGTCCGTTTCTTGCTTTGACAAAGTTAAGGCTATCGTTGATTTAACTATGACAGCTTTTATCTTATCTTGGAATAGCAAGGCATTGTTTATGGTAACTAAGTTGTATGTTAGTGTAATTTCATACCTTGTATTTCGGTAGACTGAGGAACAAAGTTGTGACATTTGTTAGGTTTTCAGCTGCTGCGCTTCTCTTTCAAATAGTTTCCCCAACCGTGAACTGTCACCTTTTGAAAAACCTGTTCCCCTCCTTGCCTGTGGTGGCGCTGCGCCAAGAACCTCTGAAGGAATCCACACATCAACATCTGAAGAAGACATGAGCGCAAATTCCTTCTTCACAAAATATAAACAAAATGGTGTAGCATCAGATTTTAGCGGTTGTAGGATTTCTCTTTTGTCTTTGGCAAAAGACTGGTAGCCATTTCTCCCGCTAACGTTAGCCTCGTACCTTTGCTTTGGTTGTATTTACCCAGAATGCCCTACTCTACAGTCCGCTTCCTACTTTTGGAGCGGTCTCTAGTCCGGTCCGCTTGGCGTTCACATATACATTCAAACTGCATCAGATTTCACTTCAACCAAATCTGTATCTTGGTTTGTATTCGGTGAGTTTTAAAAAAAAATTTTATTTAGTAATTAAACCTTTGAGAGATTAATACACGCTTCCATTAGCCCTTAACTTGCTGACGGCTCAGCTGAATATTGAATCTGGTCCTCTCTGCTAATATACTTTAGGCTTTAAGGGAAGGAAACACTGTAGCAATATCAGCAGCTCAGAACACTGAAATACTCCACTAGAGCCCACAGTCCAAATAAAGGTGAAATGGCTGAGATTAGTGTTTTTCCTCCCAGGCTGCATCAGAAGCAGTCTAGCTTCACGGCACAGTGAAAATATATAAGGGGTTTGTAGATACAAAGCTACTCAGAGAACATAGTCAACCAAACAGAGTCTGTTTTTTCACGTTTATCTTAAATATTAAGACAACTGTTCAAATAGTTCTATTTTTTTTCCTGCGTGGAGTTTACTCTTTCTGTGACTAAATTCAATCAAAGCACAACAATGACTGTGAGAGGCAGACAAAGGGTTGCCAGTCATGATAGTAACGCTACTCACACACAACTTTACCTTTTAGCTAAGAGATATCGCAACGACACAAATATCTTTCTTACGTCATTTAACACCTTGGACGCTAACGTATAGATGATTTAGGAATAGACTGACATATTACCCCAGAGAAAAATGAATTGAAATGATGGCATTCTCAAAACAACATAAAATGTCTAAAAATGTGAAAACACCTACATAAAGACATTTACTTATTTTTAAATTGGGTCAAACAGATGTTAGCATTGATTGGACCGTCTAGCCAAGCCTAATTTTTTGTATCTGTATGATTGTAGTCTACAGTTTTAGTTTAAGCTAAACATATTCTTTTAAAAATCTAATTTTTTACATTCTTTCCTGGGCTAAGTATAAACAAAAACTAGCTAGTTAGATTTGTTCCAAAAGATTTTCCTCAAACTTTAGACGCAAGTTAAAAGTTTGTGAAGAGTCGCAGTGAAGAGTTGATGTGGCTAAATCATTAAGCTAATATGCTAAGTTAGATTTGTTGTGTACGCCAGCCCTCTCTGCAACTTTAAAACTACATTAACATGGAGAGTACGTCCAGAAAGAGGAGTCTTTCAACCATTTTTAGTAGCAAATCTTGCGGCAAAAGCTTTATGCAGAGATATTTCTACAAACAGAAGAAGGTGAAGGATGCTACAAAAAAACAGCCTCAACCTGGAGAGACAAAGCTGAGTCCTATGACAGTCGCAGTGAAACATCTTACAGACCAAAACTCTGATGCTTCAGAAGGATTTGAAAAGGTAAGTAAAGCTCCTGTGTCCTGGAAGTAGTAAGCACGTTGTACAGCATGAGCACATTTTATCCATTTAATTATTAGCATCACAGGAGTAGCCCTGTGATAGCGTCACTCTGACTTTTGTAGAAAAAGAAAGGAAAGAAGCTCTTTTACAAAACAAAACTTCTGTTTTCCTATTAATTGTAGTTTCAATTAGGATATTATCCTGTTTTGCTAAATAGGAAAGGCTTACTGAAAAGCCTTTCTAAATGTGTGCTGAATTGCCTACTTCTAACAGCTTTTGCCTAATTATTACAGCTAAAATAGTGTCGCTCTAATCTTCCATTCTTCATGAGAAAGAACCACATGCCTTCAAAAAGTAAACAACCAGCCAACTCATGGGAACATAAGATATGACATAGGGATGGACAGTTACTGTATCCTTTATCCTTACCATGAAAAGTAAAATACTGTGATAATTATTTATCCTGTGCTTATAAGTAATAATGTTTGCAAACACCCAACGTGAAAGAAAGACTGGGATTGTTTTGACTTTTGTCCACTGCAGTTTCCATGAGAACATCAATAAGTACCCTGTTTACTTTTCAAGATGCCACTGAATTCAATAATTGTGTAATATTTAGCTGTGCAGTATCATTACATAATTTAACCTTTGTTCCAAAGTAGCCGTTTTGATAATGGATAAGAGTTGTTTTTACCTTTTGAGATCACAGAAGTCTGCTTTGGTCTTGGTTAGTATATCAAACGAGCTGATCGCAATTAGCTGCTAGCTTTAGCCTCTTGGTCCACGCAGTCTGAACTTAAACTGTAAGAAGATGACAAGAGGTTTTTTTGTTGCATGCAAGATGTTCACTATTCATAACTTATTCTTTTACTGAACCACATTTACAAAACTCTACACTATTTCTTATGATAGAAACAATGAGTTTTGTAGCAGGTAAACAACATGGAGACATTGAGCAGACAACTCGGTGAGGTCTGTTCCTTAAAAAGTTTTTTGTTCTCCTGGTCCTTCTTACAATGTAAGCACTGCCGAACACTGCTGCCAGTGTTTGGAAACTCAGTTTGGCTGAGGTGATTCTCTTGTTTCCACTGGGCAGGAACTCGGCGTCTGGTGGCAACATGGAAGCCACCGTCAAAGTCACAACCTTCCCGCTAGATGTCGGCCCCTGCTCCGGGGTCTGTGGAGTGCAGATAATGGCCTCCAGACTTCTCGGTTTAACTGACAGGTTTAAGGGAGGAGAGAGTCTTATTATGTCTGTATGTGAAGAGCTGTGGGGTAATTATATTTGTGCAGTGAGCAGAGGCAGTAGTACTCCTAGCAGTAAACAAACTGATTAGAGAACTTTGTTACCTAATAAAGTAGTAACTTTTTTTTTTTCTTTCCACGGCAAATCAGTGTAACTTCTGTAGTGTTAAAGATGCCGGTTCAAGCAGATTCCAAGTGCTGCATTTACATAATCTGGCTGGTTTACAGATTGGCAAGCCGTCTAATGGCCCCATTCAAGTGTTTACCCCATGACATAAGACGGCTAAGACTTTAATGAGACGACCTAATGAAGAATGAGAACAGTCGAGGAGGTCCGTAGTCTCCAGCTATGACAAGTGGTCGTAGGAGAGTCGTGAGGGTGGCAACGTCTTTGTAATGGTCAGCGGCTTCACCAGTTGGATAGTAAAAAGTGTTGTGTGTGCTGGAAACCTTGTGCTCGTCATTAACCCCTCAATTCCTCTAAATCACTTCCTCAGACGCATGTAAAGCTGGACAGCAGCTAATCTGTCACAACTTCCATGTTCTCTTTTACAGCCCATAACTCCTGTAGTTTCAACAAAAAGCTCCTGCTGCAGTTCAGTTAATTGTGGGGAGCATGAGGCCACAACAGGTTGCAGAAAATGTTGAAGTGGGTCTGCCGGGCCAATCTGACATAACGACATAAGAAGCACCAAACGGCACAGGGTTCGGTGTTTGTGAGAGCGAGGCACATGCAGAATAGAGAGAACAAAAACTCGGTGTCTTCAAATTTATACATTCTGGTCTCCCAAGATGCCAAAACGACAAAAAACCTTTGCAGGTACACCTACAATTGTCTCTGTGTGGACGAGGTCTTGAATTATCAACTGGAAAAAGGAAAAGCAGATAATTATTGTTCCTTCCTTAAACCACTTTTGATCATGACTGACCAGTGCACTTTGGCTACCCTAGTGGTTTTATAGAAATAAAGTTGATTGATTGATGCAGATCAGGAACGACCCACAACAGCTGCAGATGTCCTGAGACAATCGTCCAGCTACCACAATGTGACTCTAGTCAAACTCAGTCACATTCATATGCTTGCCTTTGTTTCCTGCAAGTAAAACATCAACTTTCAGGAAAGCTGCAGACGCTTTAATCGTGTTCGCTTGCATAGAAAGTCCTGTTCATTTTGGGGAGGTGTGAACGCACAAGCGAACTCAGCTGCAGACCAAAAAGGCCGGTTCGGTTGAAGTGAACTCCGGCGCGGTTCGAATGCACATGCGACTGCATGCTGACCGAAAACCGCTCCAAAGGCAGGAAGTAGACTACAGCACACGGCATTCTGGGAAAATACAACCAAGACAACACATAGTCTAGCGCTAACAAGAGAAAGGACTAAAGGTATTTTGCCAACGATGAAAGAGAAATCCTACAACCATTAAAATCTGACGCCACTACATTTTTGTTTACATTTCGTTCAATACCGCTCAGCGTCTTCTTCAGATGTTTTATGGTCGTTCTCTTCAGTGTTTTTTGGTGCAGAGCCGCCACAGGAGAGGGATCAGGTTCTTCACAGAATTTGGTTTGTTAGACATGGTGCAAGAGAATGTTATGTTACAGTAATCAATCCTGTGTTTTAGTTTAAGCTGCCAGCTAAACTAAAACATGGATAAGAGAAGCCTGCAAACTGTTTCAGCATCTGCAGCAAGGAAGGAAGGGGCTACAGCTAATACGGAAGGCCCTTCCTTCTTGAAACTTTACAAAACGTTTCAAGACTTTTACGTCATTAGAGAACTCATTTGTAGAGATTTTTTTCTATTGTACAGAGAGCTAAATGTTACTCATTTGAGTGAAAAGTGAGGTTTCACAGAGCGACGTGAGAATAGGCCACAGCAACACATAAGAAAAGTGACTCAGCAACATCTCCTGCCAACAGGTGATGCTTCAGCGGCCATGTTTGAAAAAGACACAGCCATTGATTTAATGAAGAGTGGAGAAAACCCTAGCATGTGCTGCCATTAACAAAACACATCACTTAGCGTAACATCTCAAAGTAGCACTGTCAATGACACTGAGTTTAATTAGAAGCATGTCAGAATAAAATGTTTGCCTCATCAGTGAACATACTGGCATAAACAGGGCCTTTTGTTGAATGTTTAAGAAATATAGTGCATCACGTGACAAAATGCCCCTTTTATCCTCTTTCAGTTCTAGATTTAATATTGTCTTTTTCACACATTTTAATATTATTTTCATTTTCCCTGGCAAACGCAACACAGAGTAAATATTTTATGGAAACTCTACTTTGATCCAGTCAAATTAGCAGTTCAGAGGATGTCAAAAATGAGACAAAGACCAATATTGCAAAACAAACTAACATTTTTTCCCCCTCATCAAGTCTTCAGAGAATTTAACAGTCCGGCTAAATATGTTTACTTCATCCATAACCAAGACTTTTAAGCTGCATCATAGACAGGGATGTAGGGATACATTCAGTGCAACAGATGAGGCAATAAAAACTATTAGGTTCAAGTAAACAAAAGAAAACAATATTACTGGATAAATTTAGAAGTGAAACAAAACGTTTCAATAATGTCAGAGTGTTTGAAGTAATCCACGGTGAGTGAGGAATTCGCCATGCGTTGACATACAGTTGAAACCAGATATTTAAATAGAACGAATAAAAAGACACATTTTTTTCTGTCTGACGTTAAATCAGACCAAACGTTTCATGTTTTAGCTTAGTTTGAATTACCAAAATTATTCCTATTTGCTAAATGCCAGATAAATTTGGCAAGAACATTTTTTGTAACTCATCATTTGCCTCTTTTGTTCACTTGTCTCGCAATACTTTCTATACTGAATACTGAAAACGCTGCCACATGTATGACTTGGGCATAATGAGGCTTTTTCCATCCAATTGCAACAGAATCATCAACTGGTTTGATTTTTTTTAAAAAAGCTTTATTGTTGGACTTTATCAGCATAGCTCAAGAGTTACATTCTTTCCTGTTAATGTCATAAATGTCAATTATAAATGGAATAGGGTGTCAGGCTTAAAGCAGACACCTTTATGCTAAATTCACCAGATAGTTACATGTAGATAGGGCCAGATACCATAAACACTTTCTCCTTTGGTTTAATGTCTTTTTAATAAAATGGCAGAGAAAGTTCTGGAAAGAGTTTGCAGCAGAGATTAGCCGGCCCATTCCCTTCCATGTTTCCGTCTTTGAAACGCTAATACAGCAGAAACGAGAGGACGAAACGAAACAAAACATTTACGTTTTACTGTCCTGGTAATGGTTATAAAGGAGTGCTGTCCATCACCGTTATTACGGTATTGTTTTTATCAGTTTTTTTGTTTGTTTTATATTTTTAAGGAAAGTTAAGATGTTAGGAGCTAGCTAAACTAGCTAGTTAGCCAAGTAACTTGAGGTGTCACTGTTTTCAACAAACAGGTTTATTTAAATTTTGTAAGTCTGCTGGTGTTTATTCCATATTTTACGTCAGTTTTTTTGCACTTTGTGCTGCAATTACATTTCTAAACGACCTAGTGCTTCAGCTGACAGACTAATTTATCCCACTACGTCTCTGTAGCTAAACAACATCTGTACTGTAACAACTGCTGTGTCTTCAAAACCGTAGTCAATAAATATCACAGTCAGTATGATTGTATCTGTAATATTAAGTATGTCACTTTAGCAGCAGCAGCAGAAATTGAATAATTGATGCTTTCCTGTTTTGAAAATAAAAAGCTAATCTCATAAATTTGTGGACAAAATGTTTGGGGCCTATTCGCGGTTCAGTAACTGATTGGCTGAACCCCAAGAGTGAAAATAAGGAAGACTGTAGATGTTAGCTTCTGTGGTAGTGCTAATACCATTTCCACTGTGTGTATTAAAGTAGGTTAAGGTATGCTTATTGTTTGAACTATTAAGCATTTTGAGCGTTCTTAGAGAAGCTCTCAAGTATTTGCAGCAGGTTTAAGCTCTTTACAGGCGGTTTTGTTCCCTAACCCACATGAATAACAGCGGCTCACTACAATAATACCATGCAAAAGTTTTTTTGAGTTTTTCTTTTTTCCACGTTTACCATACTGAAAGAATCTCATTTTGGCTTTTGCCTAGTAAAGTACTGACATCAGGATAGAGATTCCTGAGACAGACAAAAAAAAAAAATCAGCATTTTTAATTCATACCAAACCTCCTCTAATCCTTGTCAAAATAAAATTAGACCTCTACGTTGGAAGACAATTTTTTTCTGGTCTATTTTTAGCCAGAATGTAAAACAATAGGCAGATTTTCTCCAAGAAAAACACCACGTCCAGAACTCATTCATTCACAGTTTTACATGAGATTAAAAATAATCCTGCACACAAACAGACGTTCATTTAGATCCCTAACAAACACACAGAGTCTGGGTCGAAGCACCTTTTGCTGAGTCACTGGAACCGTTCGGTACCAGCAGATCCTGCAAAGGAAACTGGAGCAGCTTCATTATACGACGATAGCTCAAACGCACAGAAGATGGAACACTGACTAATCTGGAAAAATAGCAGCTTTGCTTGGCATCAATCGAACTCTTGCAGACATCCCTATACTCACACACACACACACACACACACACATCACAGACGAGGATGGTGCAACAGCAGCATCCTCCTCAGCATGAATGAATCATCAGAAGAACAGTGATCTGTTTTGGAGTGCATACGATGGCTGCTTGCTTATTTTAACCAAATTGCATACCTCCCACCCTCACGCTCCCACACACACCGTCTCTGTCGTCTCGCGCTGCACCCGGGTCCGGATTTGCACAGTCATTCGTCCTGCCCCGGATAAAAACAAGCGCAGGGAGAGCGACTCTGTCGTTCTGTTGCCAGCGTGCTGCATGGAAACCATGGCAATGGTACAGAGAAAAACACCAGCGAGGGGAGGAGGAGGAAGTCAATGAGTTCATCTGCATCACCTGGATGGGAGTTATCTCCAGAGCCACTCCGATGCCTTACGGGGACCTGGGCTGTGCTTTGATATGCGGGGCCCCATTTTCAGTAAATTTCAACAGCCATCAGAAACCAGATAATGCCAGTTTTCACTGCCAGTCAGCAATAACTGAAAGAAGGCTAACCTGTCCTAATACTAAATTAGGTTGTTTGGAGATATTTTCCGTCGGGCTTTTTAAGATGACACTGATTCCAACCCACAACAGCGTGTCCGTTAAGCAGATGACTGTAGGTTGCTTCGGCGATGATCAACTTTTTGATTCTTGAAGATTACATTTTTCACTACTTGGATTTCCAAAGTTCATAATAGCTCAGTTCGCATTACAAATGTGCGCAAATCTTTAGCGGTATTCTGCTAATGTTGGAAAAAACACAATTTCACAATTGCGACGTTTCCATTAAATAAGAAATGAAATTAAAATCACAAGTGAAGAAGCTTGTTTATGCAATAAGTCATTAAAAATCATGACTTATGATGGCAGCGATGGATGTAAACAATTAAATGAGATATAGTCAAAATTCAGGAATAGCGCTAGCGCTCATCATCTATCAGCTGTCAGAAGAGACATCAGCGTTTTATGCAGGCAATGACAAGCCCCGCCTACTTGGCAGCGACTACGTATGCGGTGTTTTGGGGAAATCGTAGTCTGCAATATTAGAGAAGAACTATGGATTCAACACGTTCGAACGACAACTTCTTATGAACTATGTGATGCTGTGAGGCCTCTGCTGGAACCAGCTGCACATTCCCCGAACCTCCCCCCACCCCAAAACAAAAACAAATCATCTTCCTTCTACGACTTCCTGTTGTCTTCTTTGTCGTTTTTGCCAGTAGTATCGTCCGGTTGTAGATCACGTGACTTTTGTGATGCAGAAAAAATAAAAATAGTTCCATTGCAATTTTGCATAATACATCTATTTTGACACGGCCAAAAAAACCACCTCATACAAAAGATAAAATCTTTTTTATCAAAAAAACATGAATTGGTGTGTTTCCATTAAGCAAGTTTATTTTCATAATTTTGCCCCAATTTTATGGTAAATGGAAATGTGGCCAGTAATGTCAGCATGTCTGATACCGTCTTGTTTGACGAGCGTTGTTTAACAGCTTCTCTTTATTTGTAGTTTGAATTCAGGTCAACTCTATGGCGGGATGTTCGGGTCAAGCTCACATTTTATTATTTTATTAAGAAAAAAAAGTCATATTACCAGAATAAAGTTGTAATATCCGGAGGATAAAGTCGTACTTTTAGTAGAATTTGTATGAGAAAAATCAAAAGACTAATATGAGGAATCCTGAGCATCTTTGGTATGAGTTTTACATATATATATAGTATTTCATGTTTTAACACATCAGCATCAAATTATCAGATGCAGGACTTTGAAAAAACTCGGCAAATGACTATTTCAAAGAAAGATTTACATAAACTGAGTTAGTCTCAGCAGGTCCTGGTAACTTTATTGAAGCTTTTTTTCCTCATTAAAACAACTTTTTTCTTCTAATCTTGAGATTTTTTTTTCCTATTCTGATTTTATTCTACTAATATTGAGACTCTTTCCCCTCAATTTAACAAAGAATCCTCGTTGCCTGGCCCTAATACTCCGCCATACCACTCAGAAGACTGAAATAAAAGCCCCTTTTTGAAAAATAATTTCTGTCATTTGGAAATTGTTTTTTAGAATGGAAGCAAAGAAAATAAAGAGAAATTCCATTAAAATTGGAAATCGGATCTGGTATGGAAAATATCTGAAACTTTAAGCCACATCACCCGGCCCTTTAGGTTCTACCTGAGCAGGTAGCCTGGCTAATTGACTAATATGGTCAATGTTACAAAAAATGATAAAATAATATGAGATTGTTCTGCTGGTGTTGATATTCATCACTGTAAACACATCACACTGCAGCTAAGTGAATTTTATTTTATAAATCAATAATCTAAATAACTGTGATAAACAATAGATTTAATTTAATATATTGTTCCAATAATCATTGCGATAAACGATAATATTGTTGTTTTGAGACCATTTTCCAGCAATATATTGATAACAGCATAGTAATGCAAGTTCAGCCTCTCAGTTCTTTAACTGTGTGAAGAAGATTTAACACTGGAACTGGAAGACATTTTAAATATCTAAAATAAAAATACAACCAAAAACAATAAATTAACATGGAAATGAAAACAACTTACAAAAGAAACAACAAGTAAAATAGATAAACAAAATTGATCTTCAAATAAATAAATAAATAAATAAATAAAAATCATCACAGTGGAAATTATTGAGCTCATTTTAATGTGATTACTTGATTTCTTGCTTATTGCTACAGGCTTAATTGAGCCCTTTATGTTTTAAATAAAAACTATCCAATCAGTTATATGCTGCTTAAAATTGTATGTAAATACCATAAAACCATGATAATAGTTTAAATACTTTTTCTAAAAAGTTTTTTATATATATAAAAAAAGAAGGGGCTCAATCTTCAAAAATTTTACTCCTCTATTCAAAGTTCTGACATGTGTTTGAGAAGTCCTTCACTCCGGGAGAGCGCTCCCTGCTGGCCTGGAGGAACAAAGAAAGCGGCTCGGTTTGCTTGCGCTTTGGGCCGACTCTAGTTATTATCTCTAGTCTGTTCACAGTTTATCTAGTTTAGCTCACAGTGAATACAGCTGGATGGACTCATGTCATGGAATCAAACAGAACGCAGTCAAAAAAAGCACTCCAATCAAACTCCGTTGTTTTTAAATGGCTATATTTTAAAAAATTTAAAAAAAAAATCAGTTGTGCTTTACTAAAAGCTTCCATCATTTGCTATGGAATACGGAGGTATCCAGTATTTTCATAGGGGAAAAATAGGTTAATTACTGTGTTTCTCCATCACCTGCATTAAGTGGATGAAGACGCGACCTGACTAAATCCCTCTGGTTGGCTGAACCTTACTTGCCCGTCCTTATGTCAGGCTAGATTTAAGAGAGCTGAGTGTTTAACGACTTTGTGTTGTCTCATGCCCCAATTTCTTCTATCCAATATAAGAGAGAGGAAGAAAGAAAAAGAAAAAAAGGAACCTCCACTGCGCATAAAAGTAAAAGAGATGCTGGAGAATGTTGCGCAACACAAACAAGCGAAAAGAGACCCGACTGATACGCAGTGCCGGGAGGACAGACGTCATGTCTGTGTGCAGAAAATGGGAGAGAAACCTGAGCGAAAAGAAAAAAGAAAATTTGCACAAAAAAAATACACGCAGCTGTCGTCCCACACGAGAGGCTGTCACAATAAAGGCGGAAGAGTTTCTACGTACCGTTCTAGATGACGATGAGCCACTTTCAGCGGAGAGTTGTGTGTGTGTAGAAGCCGGAGAGAAATGTCGCCGTTACGTGTGGTTGTCAGAGTGTGTGACTGTGTGTGTGTTGGAGACAGAGAGAGGGAAAGAGAGAGAGAGAGACAGTGTGTGGGGTGTGTGTGTGTCAGGGTAGAGACAGGAGGACAGAGGAGATTTGGCAACATTTGGAGAAGAACGCAGCGTAGTGGTGGAGCGCAGCGCGCCGAGATGCGGCAACATCCGTCTGCAGGCAACCGAGCAGCGGCGTGTGGAGCGACCAGGGAGGGGCGCGCCGAGCACACACACACACACACACACACACACACACACACACACACACACACACACACACACACACACACACTGCACCAGGAGTAACTCATTCACTGCTGGGCTGTAAGCGCGAGACTCACAGAGTGGCGGCGTTTATGCGCGACGACGTTATTCCGTGTGCATCTGTCCTCACTTCCATGTTAATATTAAAATATTAGCGGCAACGAGCGTTGACTGTAGCCGAACGCAGTGCAGCAAATTGCTCGGTGAGTACGTAAACTTGAATCTGCAGTGAAAGAGGACTGTGCGGCGTCACATGACTATTAACACTGGATAATTGATAATTGATCATAATAATAATAGCTGGACTTCAGGGGAGTATTTTCTCATAATTCACTAAACACACTTTAGCAGGAAGGGGGTACGAAATGGATTTTAGTGGTAAAACGGGACCAAAGATGTAAGTTTCAGTTCCCACGTTTCTGGGAGAAAAGTCCACTTGCCGCCGCTGTGACTCAGCAGCTCGCTAATGTATTAAATTCACTGTCTATGACAACAAGGCCATACAGGACAGAACTGAAGGAGAAAGTATAGAATCATTCAGAGAATTATGATTCCCACAATTACGATTTTAAAAAGAGGCAGAATTATGTAAAATTGATTATTTAATTTTTTTTTTTTTTTTTTTTAGCTTTACATCATGCTATAATGTAATTCCCTATCAAAAACACCTAGAGTGTCACCTTGATGTATTCATGCACACCTGAGAAAACCTTTAATCTCCATGGTAACCATTCAGCTGTCCGAAATGCCTGGTTGGACCTAGCTCCACCTTAGAGATGCAGCTCCTCCTCTGAGCTACAGTTTCTAAGCTTCTGCCTCACAGAGCAGCCCTCCCCCCGCGACTACAACCGCTCAGCTCCTTCAGACTAGCCAGCAGCAATTAGCAAACAGCTGGTAAAAACGCCGTTAAAAGGGTTAATAGAGGAGCCGTGTTGTGATGACTTCCTGAAGGCGGAGTTTCAGAAGGAGCCCAATTTCCCAATTTTAAGGCGTGAAATTACAAGGTCAAATTTCGTTTAAGTCATATTTGTTCCTATTTGGTTTAACTGCCAACAGTGCATGTCTCTCAGCAACCAAATATTGTCATGAAATGGTGGTGTTGAGGTGGTGAGGCAGACGCAGATGGAACCAGGTAGATGAATAATAATGATTTAATGACGAAAAAGCCAACAGAAAATCCAAAACCAGGCAGCACTGCAGAGCGGAGACCAGGGCTCAACACAGGTAGCACTAGCTATACGGAGGCAGGAACCACGGAGAGACAGCACGCACAAATGAGACAGGACACTGAATTGACAAGGACCCGACGAGGAACAAGGAACACAGGTGGAGTTAAATACACAGCGGGTAATCACAGAACAGGACAACGAAGAGACTCAAGGACACAGAAAACAATAAATAAATACACATAAAAACTCAGAACATGACAAATATGACTAATGGTAATATTTGGTTGTTATTAGGTGACATAGTTGCAAAGGGTCAAGAATAGACCCTTTGCCTAATAGTCAATAGTCATTAGTTTTCCCTTTAGCAAAGAAATTTGTTGAAAAGTGATTTCAGTATTTACTCGTCGTTTTTCATTATCTGAAAGTGTGACAAAAACATTTGTAATGTGGACAATACAAGACAGCACAAGGCACTCATTTAGCACCTTTTACTTGTCTATCACATTTATTTTACTATGATTAGTTTGCACATGAGTAAGTATTTACCCTAAAGCCCCAACAACAAGGCAGTGCAGACACCTGGATGACGATAAGGCCACTCTATGAAGGCACGTTTTACACATGAAGGCACATGTTTCAAATTCAAGGCCCACCGCAGCTATTTGTTTGGCCTTCTAGAGACTAAAAGTTGTAATTGTCAAATCAAAGGAGCTGCTCTTACAGCACGCAGTCACCAGATGCACACTTTCTACCACGCAGTGACAGCAGCCTGCCACCAGAGGGTAGTGTTGTCACATTGACATTCATCTAAAGGACTTTTCTTTTTAGCAAGACCGAAGATTTTTCTTACAAGACTGCTGTCTGGAAACTGCAGGTATTTCCAGATATTTATTGGGGAAAAGTTCCACGTTTATACGGCACAGCCGAGACACCTCGGGTCAGCTGTAGTTGTCATGCCAGGCCGCTATGGGGCGCTGTGATTTTAGCATCGTCAAAATGCTCGCACGCTTTGGCACAAAAGCGGGAGGGATGGAAGGGCGTGTTACCGAAAAGCTGCTCTCCCAGACCGAGGACTGGGACGCATAAAAGAGAGGATGGATCGCAACGAAAATATTACAGCTTCACCGAAAACCAGCTCCGTGTAAACCGTGTAACTTACCGTAGAAACAAGTAAGTTATACTAAAATATCCAAGAAGAAGAAAAATAGACGCTGAAGAAGATTGAATAAGTGCTTGTTCGTGCTTCTGGAAGAAAGAAAAAACAAACAGTGTTTTCTGTTTCAGGGAAGTATCAGCTTACACTGGGTTACTGTTATCCTTACTGTTAAACGTCAGAAGAGGAGTTAAATAAGAGCCTGCAGATTTTATTATGTACTCTTCAAATGCAGAGACAGCTATTTGTTAATATTGTAACAGCTTGTTGATGGGTAGTTTCATCAATACATTTGGCCACTACCGGTCCTTTGAGGACATTCGTGATCTTGATGTGGCTTGAAATTAAAGCAACTTTTGAGTGCAACTCCTGCAACGAGGAGTTGAAGCTGATCAACATTCTGACACGATGTTCTCGTCAGATGACCAGCGTTACACGAGGTTGTATTTAAGGCAGGTCAAGGACTAGATGTGCACATCGGCGCTCTAGTCTCACCTAAAAAAAGCTTCGTCATCCCGCTGTTCGGAAAACGTCCTCCCACCGCACTGTTAATTACATATTAACAAGCCAAATTACTATCACGCTGTGTGACAAAGTACAGCAGCCCACCGAACTTCTCCTAAACCTCTCAGCTGGTTCACATCCGACTAAGATGATTTATGTTTAAATATTTATTAATTTTACCTCTTCCTGCCACACTGATAAATGATGATCAATTATCTTATACTAGAGTGTACTTTCTTTAGTAAGATGTCCTGCATCTAAATAATAATTGAATGCTATTTTGACAGCTTTATGTGTGTGCGTGTGTGTGTGTGTGTGTGTGTGAAAGCAGAGTCATGTGCGTACGGCGGCACCACCTGCTGCGCTGTTGTATCCGGCGATGCAGGAGGGCCTGTGAGCTCAAACACAAAACACACTTGGTCTATTTTTCTGCTCCCTTTTGTAACCTGAATGAATCCAGTCAGCTGATTGGAGTCCATTCGGTGGACGCCGACGCCCCGACCAACCTTGAACTACCAATCAGGAGAAGCCGTGAAAGGTCTGGTTTATATGCGGAGACAACTGAAAGGTTATGGACAGCAGGGTGAAGGAGGTCGTTGTTCTCTGTAAGTAACAAATTTATAGAACATTAAAAAAAAAAATCATACAGGTATTTTTTATTCCTGATTAACTTCGACAAATCAGGAAGAGGTGGGCTATCTTGTGCACATTTACCTGATGTTTAATAATTCATAACTTCACTTGGATTAACAGGCGAAAGTGGCGTTTTAAAATATCTTCGTGTGGTTTGGCCTGATGTCACATCCTGTCTGTCTCCAAAGGGAAGTACTGTATTTCCCTTTCTTCTTTCCCTGTGAAGTAGCTTAGCTCGAAACCGTCCCCGGGGCTATTGTTACGAGTGAAGAAATAGCTAATTATGGAAACGGAGAATCTAAATCTGTTGCCAAGCACCATATGCAGATCTGCATTGTTTCTTGTCAAACTTCTTTATGTGCTATCCCTTTATTTTCTCCACCCAGCAGGTTCGGTTCGCTCCCTCCATATTTTCCTCGTCCTTCTCCTTACATCTCAGTACGCAGCGATGACAAACTCTGGGGTCAATATCAACGCTTTGCATAATTGAACTCCTGCCTTCATTATGTATGAACCACAGTGGAGGGAAGCATCCATCACTTTTCCTTTCTTTCCTTTGCTCTCGTCTTCTGGGTGAAGTGAAGCTCATGTGGTGTTCAAGCAATGGAGGGAAATCAGGTCATGGATATCAGAGGGTTGCTAGTTGAGGATCCTTTAAAAAAGAGGAGATGTGCTCCTACTACGGCAGATATATGTATCGCGATACACGCGATCGATACCTACAGAAAATACGATAGGATTTTGATCATTTCACCAAACTCCGATCCAGAACCGCACAGCATTGTGGGAGATGTAGGCTTAGAAAATAGATCTTAGATCGATACGCTTTAATTCCACCATGTGGAAATTTATGTGTCGCAGCACAAAAAAAAAACAACACAATTGCAATAAACAACAATCAATGAAATCATAATAGAAAACAATATAAAATAACTAAAGGCTACTCAGCATCTATGGGTGGACATTTATCATATCGTTTATCATTTATCACAATAAATGTCTTAAGATTTTATATATTGTTGTCACAATAAATTCCAATCAATGACAAAACCCCATAAAACTGTCTGCATTGTCAGGATTTTACTGTTTTTACTATTTTTCTCCACTGTTCAATAAAACTGCACCAATGAATACAAATGAATTTGAAAATATGATTACTACTCTACTGCAATTTACTGATACAAGTTGCACTTCTTTATGTGGCTGGTGAACTAACAAAGCTTATTACACGTTGAATGTTTTTCTAGAGCAGAACTTGGGTTTGTGGGGCTGCGATTGCTGTGGCATACTGTTTCCTAAAAGAAAACTAATGAATATTTCTCATTGTCAATTTTGTTCTTACCACAATAGTACCACAAAATATCACGATAAAACTGTAGCTCTATTTGAACCACCAAGAACATCATGTGTAAAAAGTAGTTCTTTAAAAAGAATCTGAAAAAAATAAAATGAAAAAAATAATGTATAAGAAATAACTTAAGAAACTATGGTGCTGCACAATGCCTAGATGAGCGAAAACAAAGGCAGTCGTGGTAGGGAGTGGTACAGATATTTTAACAGTTTATCAATGCTTCATTACCTGGTCTAAGTGTTATGCAGTCTGAATAGCCTGTGAAATCTTTCCTTCCTACACCGTGGGTGTATCAGTCTGCTGCTGAAGGAGCTGCTTAAGGCCTCCATAGTCTCATGAAGGGGGTGAGAGGAGTTATCATAATTGCTTTCAGCTTACCTAATGTTCTCCTCTCACCCACCTCCTCAATGCAGTCCAGAGTCCAGAACTAAAGGCTTCTGGCTCTTCAACCTCTCACAGTCAGCTAAAAAGGTTGGTGGTATCAACGTACTCATTTACTCTTTGGTTAGCTAGCAACAACTTGCGAAGTAGCAGTTTCCTGCCCTTTTTCTCTGAACGGGTCAATTTAGCTAAAACCAGAAAACAAAACATACAAGGAACTTTTACCCAGTAAACCAAAGAGATCGCATAAAGACACATCCAAAGCCAGTGTGTAGTACAGGAACAACAGCACTACGCTTTCAACGGATCAAAGACAGCAAAGTGGGGAAACTGCTCAATAAACACAAAATGATTTACCTGAAACGCCCCAATAAAAAGGTTTCCCTTCTCCAATGAGCGGTCCTGGGTTGGAATTAAAAAGTACAAAGTGTCAAAAAGCGTAAATGCATTTTGTAACAGGAGGCTAACGAAATGTTTTAGTCCACATGGGGAGAGCGGAACCATCTCAAAGAGATTACAGGGGAGTAGCACATGATGACAGTGCAGTTTAGGCACAGATGGATTAGCACCAGTACACACGCACGGTGGCCAAGACCGTACAGCAGTTCAATAGGACAACTTCCACCCAGAACAGGCTTGGCCGTGGTCGACCAAAGTGGCTGAGTGCCCGTATTCATGGTCATAGAGGTTGTCTCATTAAAATAGACATATGAGTGCTGCCAGCATTGCTGAAGAGGTTGACTGCTTATGGTTTATGCAGACAGTCAGAGCAGAACCATGTCATGCAGACAGGTATGGTTTATGTTTAAACCATACCTCTCATACCGGATCAATTTGGTCTCCATGGCTTTCATCCCAGAATGAAGTCTCTTCTGAAGATGATGCACAAGAAAGCCCGCAAACAGTTTGGTGAAAGAAAACAGACTAAGGATTACTGAAAACATGTCTTATGGTCGAATAAGAACAAGAGAAACATATTTGGTTCAGATGGTGTGAAGTAAGTGTAGCAGCGATCAGGTGGATTGTACAAAGAGTGTGTCTTGCATACTGTCAAGCCTGGTGGTGGCAGCGTCATAGTTTGTGGGCAAACTGTGGGGAGCTACAGTTTGCTGTATAGTAAAAACTTTTGTTCTATAACAGGTTCGGTTCACGTGTCTTCAAATGCCATTGTTTGTTGAGAGCCACCACCCATTTCCATTCCTCTTGGGAACCATGCATGGATGATCAACAGGGGGCATTGCACAACACGGGAGAAGAGCATAGTAGCAAGATGGAGGACACCTTGCGCCTCTGTGGTCTTTGTTCACTGCCGTATTTATTGTTTCTTTGTCCCCAATTTGACAGGCCCATGGGGTGACACAACTGATTATGCCACTGTTCGCACTGAAGAGCCAGGTATGCCTAATGGCACCAGATTTGGTGTTCAGGAGCCTGGTTCTGGTGGAAACGCAACACGTTTGAGTACTGGAAAGGGTTCCAGTCCGCGATGGTGGAAAAGCCCTGTGAGGGAGTCCAACATGTTGACCAACCCAAACGCACCTCCAAGATGACCACCACCTTGCTAAAGAAGCTGAAGGTTAATGTGTTGGAGGCCAATCATGTCCTCTGACCTAAACTCTATTGACCACCTGTGGGATTTTCAAACAGAAAATGAAGGACAACAATGTCTCTAACATCCACCAGCTCTATTACGTTGTTATGGAGGAGTTAAAGAGGATACCAGTGGCAGCCTGTGAAGCCCTAGTAAAGAGCCCAAGAGTGTTAGGGCAGTGCTGGACAATAAAAACAAAATATTGTTTTTGTGGCCAGCAGATTAGATTAGATTTTCATGGCTGCAAGTGGAGTTACTTTGAGGGAACAGCAAATTTATGCCCTTGTACAAGTTGTACACTGACTACTTTACATCATAGCAAAGTTTATCAAAGACCGTAAGTAGATGACAGAGGATTTTAATCACAAAACAAACAGACCTGCAGAATGGCAAAGGTGTGAAATGACCATGCATTTCTCTTCCGACCAGATTTCACCATGACGGTGGAAAGCTGCGGTATTCTTGAGGTCCATTCAGTTGGTGTCAAGCCTCAAAGTCTGCAATCAAGTGGAAATGATTTTGAAAGAACAAGTCAGTTATAATCGCTACAACGAAACCCTCTCTTGAACCGGACATGAAATTTTTATGTTCCGCTAACCGAGGGAAAGCAACAGCACTCACAAGCTCCTTGCCCCGCTCAATGTCGCAGGGCGCAGAGGGAGCGTTTGCTAGAGAGCACAGGACAAGACAATGTGCAAGGAGGCAGAAGAAGCAGCGTTTCCTCACTTGTTCCACTAGCAGCCGGGGAAATGGAAACCAAAAGCTTCTCACTGGTGGAGTGTGTGAACATAAACACAGTGTCAACACAAAAGCAGTGCGGTTATGAGAGAGGTGTCTGGGGTTGTAGATGTGTTGGGTGCATCATAAACCACAGTCAAATCAAACGATTTGGCACAAAGCGAGGAGTAGTGTTCATAGAAACGTATCCTTTGCATTGTTTATCTTACAGACCAGATCAATGTGGGTTTCTAAGACGACAGATGGTCAATCGTGACGCCTAAGTGCTAATAGGTCGGTGCCTGATTGATTTCTTTAATATGGATGGTAATGGGAACTTTGTGGCAATCAGAGAAATTGATTTTTGGATCCGTTAGTTGTATTTATTTCAAGAATATTTGTCGTCTAAAAAACCAAAAAGAAATTACTATTCAGTTGTCATGGAAATAGTCTACAGTGAAGGACATTCAATACAACTTCTGGCATGCCCAGGTCTACCTGTCTAAGCTAGTTCACCCTGAGATAAGAACACAAAACCCACAAAGAAGTCTCTGGAAAGCTTAAGGTCTCATCATGGGACCTGATGCAAACCCTTGCTTCTTTCAAAGTACATTCCTCCTCTACACAAGACTTCCTTTGGGCCCCACAGGCAGTCCAAATATTTTCCCAGGACAAAATGTATTTTTGTTCTTATATTTTTGTACTTGAAGATGTTCTGTTTTTCATCCCTTTTCAAATAATCTCTTTTTTCCTTTTTCTTTTTTATGGTTTGTCAAAGTGCATCTTTAAGTGTGAGAGTGTTTAAAAACCCTGCCTAGAAAACAAAAACTCAGACCAGATCCGAACGTACAAAATAAATTAAAAGTTAGTTGTTGTTAAGCCTGCATTAATGAACTGCCTTATTTGTTCAGTATTATTACTTAAGTAAGGCTTTTTCTAGGCTTTTTTCCTTTTTACTTTGTATGATTATCACAGCAGTCCCACTGTTTCAATTGTAAATAAAGCAGAGTGGATCGGTTCTGTTAGTACTCCAATTTCTTTTCGAGTAACCGAAAATGCAAGATGTTATAGTACAAAATATATAGGCTACCTAATAGTGAACTAGCTGATGTTTTGTCTGACAGGACGACTTCAGGTGTATCAGGAGGAATTTAGCAGTAATGAAGATACTGGGCTGTAGCCTGTCATTGGACGAAAGCCCTTCAACGTTCCCAGTCATAACGTCTGCGCCGGCTTGTGCTCAGTCACTTTGCTCTAAGCGGTCCAGATGAGCCGCTCGGTGATGAAGATTTCTCCTTCCATTGCTTCCAATACGGAAGACGGAGACACCATTTGTCACAGGAAGTAATATTTCAGCAGCAGAGGGTGATTCGCAGTGAGAGTAAAAAAGAACAATGGTGTCATTAAAGTGAGATAGATAAATGTTAGTGGACCTGTAGCAACTGGCGGTTCTCCAATTTTGAGGTTTGTCCATCAGTAGGTTACTTAATTGAGACTGTCTCTATGTGTGTGTGTTTGTGTGTGTGTGTGTGTGTGTGTGTGTGGGTTCATTACAGTGTTTTACTGTTTAATACTTAACAAGTGGCTTTGTGCTTGTACTGGTTCCTTTAGCAGACGATTTTACTTAAAACAAGACATTTTCCCATGTTATAAGTGAAACAGTCTGCCAATGGAACCAGTACTTTTTCATCAATATTAAGAAATTATTTACTTAAAACAAACTCCTATATCTTGCTGAAAAGCTACTTTTCAAAAATACATTTTTTTCAAATAAAAGTTAAACTGCACCTTCAACAAAGGCAATAATTATATTTAACCAACCGCAAAAAACATAGTTTTGCCTTATTTCAAGTGCAGTAAGATATTTGCACTAAAATCTACACCAAGTGTTTTTGGTGTAGATTGAAACACATGCACTATGTGTTTTAATAGTGCATGAAGCATACTGCTGGTAAATTATGTTCAACACAACTCATATATTCACACATCCTATTTACATTACATGTAGCAGACATACAAATACTAATCAGAGTCCAATCAGACAATAAACATTAAAAAAAACATTAGCATTAACAAGTAGTTGAGTGGAGCCCCAGCATTTGCAAGCCACAGTTAGCCGCAAATAGCTAAAATACTCAAAACTCCCTTCTAAAAACACGTATAGCTACTTATTTTAATAGTTCAAAAACAAAATAATAGGCATTAATACACATACTGAAAACTGTCTTAGAGTTACAGCTTATACTAACACAGTCTTCTTTATCTTTGGTCTTTGGGTTACCTTCGTTGGCGCAGACAGAGTGTCTGCATATTGCAGCATGTGTTATCATTGGATCATTGTTTGTGACATAGAAGTAGCAGTTGTATATGTTTGTTCTTTTTTATGAAATTACTTTTATTATCAATTCTGCATCCAGCATCTCTGCTGCAGAATTTTTCAACATGTCCAATAGTTTGTACAGGCCTGGCACAGGCGGAGATCAAACTACAGGTACAGGCAAAGTAAACGTTACAGCAGGGACTGCACACTCCAACAGAGGCGACTTGGTAATAAAACCTCTCAAAAATCCACCATTCACTTGGAAATGTTCATATAATCCAAACATTGTTTTCTCCGCTTGTTAATTTTGAGATCCGTGTGAGAGAATCACCAGTGGACGAACTTTTAAATCATCTTTTGAAATGATGAAACTGAGGCCGAGTCAGAACCAGAACGCATACGAGTTTGAATGACCGAGAAGGCAGTTTGATTAGATATGACGTCGGTATGATATCTGACACAAATTTGAAGTTAAGCACCTTAAGAGCTCGGCTGAAGATATGGAGCTAATGCTTTGGGATGAGCGTTTCTAAAGTCGACGCTCTCTTTAAAACTGAAAACAAAAGACGGCTCAGAGGAATCTGGAAATCCATCTCCTGCACCTTTCCTGGTTTGCTAATATATCTGTGATGATGTAAAAATACGGTGCTCTGGAAGAGTACACAGCAAAATGAGTTTTTTTTGAAAAAAATTTCTTATTTCATGTAAAATATTTTTCATTAATTGTCATTAGTTTATAGAGTTTAGTTTTCAGTTTAGTCTATAGTGATTGCTTTGCAAAATCGACAGAGTAAAACATCTACGGGGCTGATGTACATGTACCGTATGTCATCTTCTTCAGACTTATTGACATATTTCTGCCCTATGCAGAAAGGGATTTTTTTTTTCCCCCATCAAGTTTTAAATGTAAAACGATGCATTTAGAGCAGAAATTGCAGCTGCATGAATTCTTGATGAGGCTGCTCTGGCTGTGTTGGAAGAGGAGATAAATCACGGCACAGCTGACGGAGCACTTGTGGAAAACGAAGAGGGTGTTGTCCAGAACCCTGCTGACGTACCGACACCAGATTTTATGTTGATGTTTGGGAGAGAACAGCCTTAAAAACAAGTGCTTGGATTTCTACGGAACGTTTTAGAACGGTCGAGAAGACGGCTTCATCAAGAGCGAGGTGTAAATTCTAGTTACGGTCGAAACCAGACATTTACATACACCAAATGATTTCCAAAATTATTTTTATTATTATCCTAAGCAAATAGAAGTCCTGTTGGTAATTCTAGTTAAGCTAAACCAAGACGTTTGGCCGGATTTAACTTCACACGGTGAGAAAAAAGTGCGTCTGTGTGTTTGGTGTATGCAAATATCTGGTTTCGAATATGTTATTCATTGAAAAAATACACTTTTTATTGATTATTTTCTACTTTACTCTCATTTCTAAATGATTTCTGTGCTGTAATAAAGGGGAAAAGTTCAGAGAAAATCTCTTGGGTCAGCATTTTTATACGCCAACAAATCTGCTGAAACTACAGTTGTGTCAAATGTGACATAGTCTGTAAGTTCTATGAAAGTTTGTGTTTTTCTAACATATTTGGACAAATTAATATCTACTTTTTTAAAAAAATTAATAAAGCTGAAAACAAGCAATAAAACACTGCAAACAAAACAACAAACTACCGGTAACTCGGGGGCCCACATCCTTGTAACTCCGGCCCTGCATACTGGAACATTATTTACCTAAAGCCACAAATCTATAAGCATATCTGAGATGAAAACAAGACACACAAACTAGTGAAAAGGTATCAGAATATTATGTACATACTGTAAGAGTATAACAGGCTGACAGCCTCTTTCTACTTATCGTAACAACGTTATAAACATGTCCGCCTGCTGTCGTACCAATGGCGGCCATCTCATCCTCCGCAGCAGGAGAAAGCGCTTGTGTGATTCATAAATCCTGAGGAGTCTCTGATAAGATGTATATGTCATTTTTGAATGATAAAAAATGGAGTGTATTGATAGAAATGATCCGATTTCAATCATATCTCCAGTTATATACCATGAAAGCTGCCCATCCTCCAACAACAACCTTAACTTCACCTTGATTAAATCTAATTTAGGCCTCTTTAACCTTTCATCTCTCACACCTCTAGGGCCTCCTGGGACTCGTCCCGCTCCAGGGTCGCCACGGCAACAGCCATAACCACTATATCCCCTTGACACAGGGAGCAAATTGGGTCCACCAGTGATTGTGAAACTTTAATCAACCCCCCCGAACCCCTCGGGGTTCCTCTCTCTCTGTTACCGTCAGCGGGCGCCATGGAAACAACACTCCGCCACGTTCCTGTTCATAAACGCCACCGAGGTCGGGCTGCAGGTAGCCGATGTTCATCTTGGAAGTGATGAATTATTTGTTTATTCGGCTAAAGAGCAGCGCTTACATAATCGCCATAAATCTGTAAAGCCACAGCGATCCGTTAGGCTCCTTTAAGCATCGCTGACGGCCAAAATTAATCAGAGGAATTGAAAAAGTTCCCGAGCAACGAAGCTCTTTATTCAGCAAGCGAGCGCAGACGACGTAGATCAACCCGGAGCTCTTCAAACACACGACTGCTTCCAGTTGGCTGCAATGTTTCTTAACTGAATATTTATGTGAAGTCAAGGGAAAATAAGACATGGTTTTCATTTTGTTTCCCCAAATAAACACTTGAAGAGTATGGCCTACTTCTTAATTAAGCTCCTTTTACACTGCTACCCCCACACAAAACTAAAATCCTGTGGAACCAATCAGAAGTCATCCAGTCGTCTGCCTGAACATGTTTTAATGGCGGACAGTCTAAGCTGAAAGGCTGGGGAGAGAAATGGTCAATAAATCTGACCTTCACGACAGAGTAATACTTCATTTTGTTTAATTGGATTTAACTTTATTTTATAGTTTGTTTCCTTTATGCAATACTTGTAAAACGTTTGACAGGACAAGCGTCTTGCGTGCGAATAAACGTTGATTTGAGGTACGAGCTGCGATGAAACGGTCCAGATTCATGCGTTAGAACGGCCCAGTCAAAGTCCAGACCTACACACGACTGAGAATCCGTGGCAAGACCGTAAGGTTGGTGTGCAGAGAAGCTTTCCGTGCTTCTTTGTAAGCTCCGCATTTTGTTGTAATGAAACTAAAATCTGTTTTTATTATCGTTATTGATCCAATGAAGCTTGAGCTGTTTTGCAAATATGTGCACAAATTGTGAAAAAAAATAAAAACTTGTTAAAAAAGAAGGATGACGTTTTACCACCATTTTATGTTTTTGCACTATGACATAAACACCAACAAAATCCATCGAAGCTCATCGTTGCAAAGTGACAAAATGCAAAAAAGGGTCAAAGGGGGGCATGAGTTATTTTTAAAACGACTTCTGACAATTACTATAACTACAAGAAAACCTGTCGCAATAATCAACAAACCAATAAATTGGACCATATATTGAAAAGATGATTCGTAGGTTTTGAAGGACGATTTTGTTGCAGAGTCTTCACAATCGTAACGATTGCTCTGGGTTTATTCTCACATATTTTCTCCCTCTTCCCGCCCCCGCCTCCCCCCGGCCCGGTGTAGGGAGAGCAGGAGAAGGACTTGATGCTACTTCACTTCAAAGGCTGTGGGACCTTTGGGACGCTCAGAGCTCCCTTCTTACCACAAACCAACAGGAATGTTCACCAATCTGCTCAGGAACAACTCTAAGGAATCGCTGCACTGAAATGCTAACATAACATTGCTATGCTAACATGTGGTGAAATATTAACGCTGCCGTACGTAACTTTCAATAAAAAAAGGAAAAATTTCTGTGTTGTTTTAGGTGTTTGTTGAAATTGTCACCATGCCGTGACGGTGTAATACAAGACAGGTCATCCGTGGAAAAATCCCAGTGCTAACTAGAAAGAGCCAATCAGAGGCCAGGAGGACGGCCTTAGCGCTGTCAATCAACCTCGTGTATGTGCTGCTCACACATTCTGCTGTTCTGTCTGCTACGCTGCAGCTGCTTCACCACAACGAAGTCTAACGCTAGTTAGCATAGCATATTGACAGCACTAACACCCTCCCCCTGGCTCTGATTGGTTGGATTTGACCAATCACATTGCTGTCATTTCTTCAGACAGTAATAGCTCTAAAAGGAGGTGATGGGGATCTTCCTTTTTTTTTTTTAGCAGGTTATCTGTCTTATATTATACTGTCATGACACGGTGACACTTCTATCAGACATGGGTGAAACATATTTTGGTAACTTACATACTGTTTTTATTCACGCCGATTATATTTGGATTTTCCGCGCGCTCTCACAGGAACTGACGAGGTTCTGCCCTGCGAGGCATTTTCAAAAGATTAGCAGCCGGTGAACAATACAAATATATTAATGTGCGCATAGGAAACAGGTCTCTGAACAAACTAACCGTTAAAATCAGGAGCAAACTCTGAAACATGAGCACATTTTACTTCTCTTTCATTCACCTGTTTTCAGGCAACACACTAACACATAAAAGTACAGTAGTTCTGTCTTAAAACACGTCTCTGAGCTAAATCCAAACACACACACACACACACACACACACACACACACACACACACACACCTGTGAGATTAGTGTGGGCGGGTTAACCAGAGTAAATCGCTGACACTAATCCAAGGCCCGTCTCACCCGCTCTGTGTGGGAGCGGCCTGAGCGCGGCTTTTCGGCCTATAGAGACGGAGAGCGGAGAAAATATGAAGTCATTGCTGCATTACACGGTTTCTACACTAGAGGGAGGGCAACTCTTACTGTAGAGCAGGGGTCTCAAACTCCAGTTCTCGAGGGCCGCAGTCCTGCGACTTTTAGATGCGTCTCTGCTGCACCACCTGAATAGAATAATTAGGTCATTAAGGCTCTGGAGAACTGATCTACACAAGGAGGAGGAAATTCAGCCATTTCATTCCAGTGTTTTGTACCTGTGGCACATCTAAAAACTGCAGGACAGCGACCCTCCAGGACTGGAGTTTGAGACCCCTGCTTTAGAGGAAAGCGATGACTGCATTTCTCTCTGCGTGGCTCGCTCCACCGATCAGCAGTGTCGTCACTCTGACTGAATGTGGCCATTAAAAGAGAAATGATCACAGTGGAAAACTCCAAGAGGAATTTCAAACCTGAGATCGATCAACTCCGCCGGCGCGCTTCTTTGGCTATATTTGTTTCTGCTGCTTTGCAGTAATATCTCCATGTGGACGCACCACGGAGACTAAAGAAGTTAGAGGAATAAATAAAAGAGTGTGTCGGTCGAGTTTCTGGTTTAAGATTACATGTGCAACCTTTTAATGTCAATACATGCCGACCACACTGCTGAAATATGGCCTGGTGTTTGGTTTTTAGTGTCCAAAGTTTTATTTTGCAACGAAGGCCAAAACGCTCGTGGGTCACGAAAAGCTATCTTTAATTAAAAATACAAAAAATAAACTTCTTGCTTATTTTCTGTAACTAACTGAAAATGCAAGATTTTATTGAAAATAACAGGGGTCTTTAATTCTTTGTTTCAAAACATTGTCACCTTGTTAAATAATTTAGGTTATTAAAAAAAAAAGATGACTCTTGCTATTATTTTGAGAAGGTAGAAAGAAAGAGAATCGGCCGTACAGTTTCAGTCATTTCTGCTTCTGGCAAAAATGCTCCTGGTTCTACTAAGTAGAAAATGAAAATAAAAGTAGAACCAGGTTAATAAATGAGTATTAGCCGGGTTAAAATGTCACCTTGAACAATAAGAAAATTGTTTATCGGAATCAACCGCTGGCGCTTGAAGGCCAGAATTACTACATTCTGGGTAAATAAAACCAAAACAAACACGGGAGTTTTGCGCTGGCGGCAGAAACGGATCGTTGTCTTTTACCAAAAACAAAAAATAAATCCTACAACCGCTAAAATCTGACGTAGCCCCATTATATTTTATATTAGGTTTACATTTCATGAAGAAGGAAAATGCGCTGATGTCTTCTTTGGAGGTTTTCATGTCGCTTCCTTCAGTGTTTTTTTGGCGCAGCGCCCCCACAGGTGAGGAGGGGAACATGTTTTTCCAAAAAGTTCTGGCATGTATTTACTGGATGGAACGTCTCTCGTTTCATGATGCATCAAACTCCTACAGACCATTTTATTCTTTACCCGGTTTAAATGATTCTGAGTAGTACCGCAAAACCTGAATGAAAAAAATGTCAAGAGAGTTTAAAACGAAATTCTGTTCAGAAAGGACTGCCTCTAATTTCTCTGCTAAAAACTCTCATGATTCAGGTGGTAAATAACTTCGGTGAAACAAAATATTCCTCTTAACGCCTTCATCCACATTTCATCTAAACTGCCTTTTGAGAGAACAACACACACACACACACACACACACACATGAAACAACAGAAACCAAGGACAAGCTGACAGAGATATCAAATCAATGGCCTCAGCACAGATGGAAGCTAATAGCTTAGCATAGAAAGTGATGGGAGCAGAAAGAGTGATGATAGGCAGAAAGATGTTTAGTCTGACTTCGTTACTTTTTCTTTTAGCAGCTGCTTCACATTTACATAAAGGTTCAGCAGAAGTCGCCTCCAGTCTGTGAGAAAGTCCAGTTCGTCTCTCCGTCGCCTGGTTCTGAGACCCAGCCGAGCCGACGGTGGGCGTCCAACGCTGCTGGTTTCCCACAGTGGACACTTCTCTGTCGCCCCAACGGCAACAAGATTCTCTTATCCAGTTCTACGCTGCGGCCGATGGATTTTCCTCCAGCGTGGCGATATTGATCTGGGAGGCAGATGGGTGATCAAAGATAATCAATACTGTGAGTCTCCATCGTGGTTCCGTCCACCTCAGCTATCTGCAGAGCTAGACAGGAAGGATCGGCAGCGGTCGCTCCAATCAGACGGAGACGCCACGGCGTGACTTTTAAAAACAGAATCAAAAACAAAAAGAGTAATCTGTTAGGAAAGCAGAGTTTGAATAAAGTGGCGTTCAGATGAATCTTTTACACCTTAAGACGCAATAAGTGGATTTAGGTGGAAAAAAACTTTTGCAAACTCGTTGCCTGATAAAAAAATTTAAAAAAAAATCAAGTTTTCAAAACTTCAAAGTGTGAGCATGTGCAAGCTGTGCATCTTAAGTTAACACAACTCCACTTGATCATGTTGAGCTGGTTCTACTAGTACACATAACTCTACTGTTGAACCGAATTAGTTTTTGGGTTTTTTTAGTGTTCATTAAATTAACTGATTAACTAACTATTTTAGTAAATGTAACTTTTTTTTCAATTTTTGTATGTAACCAGGTAAAAAGAACCTCATTGAGATCCAGATCTTGTTGTCAGGAGGAAACTGGGCAGAAATCAGCAACAAACGACAACCTGGTTACACAAAACGAAAGCAAATTAATTACCAAACGGTTTGAAAGCAATGACACCGACTGATAAAAATCACGATGCAACTTAGGTTGACTTTAATAAATCTGACGAAGCTGTGTGGTCTACATTTTCAGCTTAAAACTACTTTATGTGATAGATTAAAAAAAGCACTTAAATTAGTTGCTGCTGGCGATAGCACGATGCATTGTGGGATAGATGCATACCCCTTCACATTACTTCAAATTAAATAAATCAATTTTTAGGATCTCTATTTATTTAAAGGAAGTGGTTAGTATAATTATGTAAAAAAATTATTTTAAAAAAAAGCAGTTAAATCCAATTAATTCAATAAAAGTCACCCAAAAACTCACTGGACTATATATAAACATTAACAATGCATTAATGTCCCTTGTATAGTTTTCACACAGTACATAGTGTTACTGTTGTGTTTGTTGCTTACATATTTAAAAGTGTTAAACTCGTGTTGTCTAAAAGCTCTTTCAAAAACATGCAGCTCACTTTTTTTCTTTTGGCTGAAGATGAATAAAACCTTTTAGGAAATAAATCCTTTAGTGAGGTGAATCACAATTCGTGTTGCCATAGCGACATTTTTCTGGACTCCTCATCACATCTGTCAGGAGGAGGCTCGCGGTCGTTGGATTTTATTATCCCTGCAGGGAAATTCTGGGGCCCAGGTGCCAGTTTTCCTAACATGGTAATCACCTTCAAATGAATACTCCGCGACAGAGACCAATACGAGTAAAATGCCACAACTGTCCGAAATAAGTACCTTCTAAAACGATTGTTAAAGGGGTGAAATACATTTAAAAAAAAATTTTTTTAAAAGGTGGGTAATCAGGATTTTAGCAGACAATTTTGATTTTCTCCTAGAAACCAATTGAAGCTCAATTGAAGAAACTCTGCTTTAATTAGAGAAAGAGAGAGAAAAAATGATCAGGTTGGTTTGGTTGTTATTGAATGAAAATAATATTCAATAACAAATGAGGAATCATTTAGTTCTGCTGCCTTCAGGGACCAAACACAGCCTGATCTCACCATTCAGAAAGCCACTTTCCTCATCAGCTGCAAGCAATTTCAACTCCAACATGTAAAGCATGGATATGTGGAGCGTGAGCGAGCTGTTTGTGTCGGCTGTGGGCCTGCCGAAAAGCATCATGGGAGTAGCATGTTGGTAGAATAATGCAGTAGTAATCGTACAATAAGTCCTACATGACTTGCCGTACAATTAGGACTTATCGTAATTGTGCAATAAGTCCTAAACAAATGGGATATATTTAATCTTTTAGCAAAACAGCATCAAATTTATCCGCAGAAGAACTTTGAAACAATTCTTTAAAATAGACACAGTAGTTTGAACAAAGAATCACCTCAGATCTAAATAACTCTATCACAGCTTTTTTTCTAGTAACTTTACGGCTTTCTTCTGGTAATATTGTGTTAATATGACTTTATTCTTGTAAAACAAAAAGTCTCTCAGTCTGGGCCTAACACTGAGGGAAAAAATATCAGATTTTACTGTTCGACTCAGTGACACTTTGCCAGATTTAACGCGGTTCTGACTGAGGAAAGCGGAGGAACACAATCAGCTGCTGTAGCCATGAGTCACTGTGACTGGGAGCAGAGTGGGAGTGTGTCTCCACACAGAGGAGTCCACAGGAAAACAGAAAGGACGGAGGGTACCGGTCAAATGTTTGAAGGAAAACTTCTGTCTGCTTTTTTCAGTCTTTCTGTTGGACAACGTGTAAGTTCAGCCTCTTATGGAGGAAGAGAGGGTGTGAGTTTTTTTTTTTTGAGTTAGACAGGTGTGTGACTGGACTCTTTATACAGTCCAGTCACTGTAACACCGCTGTTACAGTGAGGAGAAGACTCCAAGCTGGCTATTTTCAGTATCAGGGAGGCGTCTGAAATGAAGTCAGAGGAAGCGCAAAGAGGGCAGCTAGCCAAAGGGAAGCTATTTTCTACGACATCTCGAGAAACGTCTGTGGCACAGTCAGGCTGTGAGAGAGAAACACTGAACAGAGACCAGCAAAGTTGCTACTATATGTTTTCTCATTGGGAGCTTTTCACACGTCTGTTTCAGGACAGGCAGGATTCAGAAATGTTTACCTATATTACCGTCTGGAAATATCAGAGTTAAGATAAATTGCCTACATTTTCTAGGGGAAAACACAGCCACTACTATTTCAGTAATGCTAGCCATGCTAAGCACAATAAATGCTAACACTAGGCTATCTCTAGTTTTAACCAAACACTGAGTCAAACATTTTGGAGGTTTGAGAAGAGCCATACTTCACAGGCCACCACTTTCAAACATACAACAACCTCCTCAGACTTCACTAAACCTTTTTCCAGAGAATGCTACATTAAGAAAGCTAATGTCTCTGGTTTCTGTTCAACACTTAAGTTCACACTAGAGAGTGCGTTTTTTAAATTTTAGATAACATAGGGCTGTTTTTCTTCAAAGTAGGATTGGCTATACTGCTCTGAAAGTCTAAAACTGTCAATGTGAGGTGAAAGGTCATTAGTATTACATCTGTCATTAATGTAACTTCTTCAATATTCTGCTAATGTTGAAAAAACACAATTTTGCGATTGCGGCGTTCTCTCCTGTGTGGGCGCTGCATCAGGAACCACGAAATGAAACAACATGACAACCTCTTAAGAAGACACTGAGCGCAGCGTCCTTCTTCACAAAATGTGAACAAAGATGGAGAAGTGCCAGATTTTAGCGGTTGTAGGATTTCTCTTTTGTGGGATCTTCAGTAGGATTTCTCCCGCTAGCGTTAGGCTGTCGCGTTTGTTTAGGTTGTATTTACCCAGAATGCTTCCTGCTTTGGAGCGGTCTCCAGTCCGCTAGGCATTCACATACGCATTCGAACCGCACCAGAGTTCACGTCGACCGAACCGAGACCGAGGTTTTTAGGCGGATCAGGGTTCGCTGGTTCGTAACCAAGTTTCATTACAAATTCCCACCTCCTCAAACAAACCGGTCTTTCTAGGCAATCAAACTAGAGTTTGATTAAAGCGGACTAAACAGGACTGGTGCGAATGAACCCAACGTCTGTACACACAATAAGTCCTGAAAATCATGACAACAACGGATGAGATTAATATTTCAGCCACGTCACCAGCCCTCATCATCAGCCATCAGAGACGTCAGCGTCTTACTCAGGCGTTGGAGTAACAAGGCCCTCAGAGTGGTGAGGTTTGGGAAACTGTAGTCAGTGATTTTTACAGAAGAGCAATGGATTCAATATGTTCGAATGACAAACTCAGCTTTTGATGAATCATGCGATGCGTGAGACCTTTTGTGGAGCCGACTGCACATTGTCCAAAGAGGTCGTTGCCTATTGGCTCAATCCTGCTACATGCAAACTGGCAAGACTAGCGAGACGCGAAAAAAGTGTTTCCATTCCAACTTTGAGAAATACACAAATTTTGATATGCGTATTTCAAAGTTTACCACCACATATTATCGAGGTTTTTTTTATTTTATTGCAGTGTTTCAAATAAGCAAATTTATTTCCGTAAGTCCAATATGTGCAATTTTATGGTGAATGGAAGCGCAGCATCAAAAGTACAATGAGCATGTTGTAAAAGCACATTTTCCCCAAATTTGACAGGGCTGGACAAGAGAAAAACATATGTGCAAGATTGTAAGATAATCGCTCACAAACGTCTACCATGTTTGGGAAAATTTGTGAATTTTTGACTTCCACTAATGTTCATCGAAAACCAACCCTAGTTGTCAAGCGTCCTTCGTGTTGGTTGGTAATTAATCATCATATGGTTGAACTGAACTATTGATATCTGAAATTCAAGACCTGTGGAAGGAGAGAAGTTGTAAAAATTCACCCAGCTGAACAGATGTGTGAAAAAATGCTGTGTCATTTACTGCAGCTTCTGCATAGCAATGTCTTTCCAGTGCAGTTACAGTCAGTCCTGAGTCTGTCGTCACGCCTCTGAGTGTGTGTGTGTGTGGGGTGTGTATGTGGGTGTGAGATGGGGTGCGAGTGTGTGTGTGAAAGATCCCATGAACCCCTTATCTGACAGATGATTCAGCGTCTTTAGTATTTTCATAGTGCTTTCTGAGCCTTGAGTTATTCCTGTAGACAGAGAGAACACACCCAGAGACACTGCAGCGCTCATTCAGCTGTCTACTTGATATATGACACATGAACACAGTCAAAATACTATGAAATATGGTGAAAATGGATCAAAATGTGACATTTTCTTTCATTTTCCATCATATTTGTTGGCTTTTTCAACTAATAATTGTGGGGCGCGGGGGGGGGGGGGGGGGGGGGGGGGGGGTTTACAAGAAAGTAGCCGCATCTCCATTACAAATGTGCGCAATTTATGTCAATATTCTGTTACTGTAGAAAATAACACAATTTCGCAATTCACAATCAAAAATCACATTTATGATAAGTAATGATAAGTCATTAAAAAACCATGACGCGCCATCCTCCTCCTGCCACTTCCTGTTTTCTTTGTCGTTTCGACCAGTAGTAACATCTGGAAACTGGTGGAAAATCGCAGCTTTCTTTCCGAAATACACTAATGTCGATACAGACGACAAGCCACCTCACCCTAGCGCAAAACTATTTTTATCGAAAAGTGAGTTTTATTTATTTTGATTGTTGTAATTCCTATTTGCGCAAATACATGGTCAATGGGAACGGAGCTAGCAGGCTGAACTAGTTTACTAAAACCATTCCTGCTCGGACATGTTGGCCAGGCAGGTGCGCCGTCACCTTTTCATTTACCTCACATGGTGCTAATAAATATAGAAACCCAGGTGATGACACTCTTATATCACTTTCTCTATCGCTTCCTCCAGGTTTAAAGATAATAAAGTCTAATTACAGCCAGCGCTCCAGCTGATCATTTCCTGCCGCGTAAATTTCTCACCCAGAAGTGATGTGATGTGAAAAAACTGAGACAAGCTCCGCAGGACGATCAGCAACACACTGGAACCAACAGGATAACAATAAAATGATGTTCCAAACTCTCAACATGAATATTTCAGAAAGTCAAGACAAAACCAATCAAATGTATTTGTGGGACACATTTGAAGCAGGAATGCACCGATCCACATTTTGCAAACTCGGTGCAGAAAGACCCCGAGCCGGGAATCAAACCCAGGACCTTCTGGCTGCAAGGCAACTGTGCTACCTACTGCGCCACTGTGCAGCAATAAACACAGACGTAACGGCACTTAAAAATGTATTTGATAACGCGAATACATCGGTATAGCACCGAGAAATATGCAACTAGCTTCACAAGCTGGGTCAAACATGTCAGAACACAATTCCTTTGTTCAGTCACTGCAATTAAGAGTCAATGCAAAATAAATAATAGAGAAAATGGAGCTGACAAAAACAATGTTTGACTGCCGTGGTCTTAAAAATAAACTGCAACAAACCTTCTTTCAGGTGGTTCAGAAAGTGAAATTAGGAATTCAAAATATAATGTTAAAAAAAAAAGAAGATAAATCATGACACTGCTCAGAGTTAGACTGAATAGATCTGTCCTTCGATACCCAATCTAGAATTTTTATGAATATCGGAACCGAAACAGAGGTCAATAATGGATCGGTGCATCTCTAATCTAAAGTCGCTCTCTTTTATTTAATGAGGGAGCGGAACAGAAACATGGTCTGAATTCTGATCATGTAACAATGTCGTATTTCAAATTGGATACTTAGACACAGATTTAAAGCCGCAGACGGTCGCTCTGATATAGATTTCTGATATATTCAGAAAAATCAAAACATTCAACTTCATTTTCATTTTGCATTTTCTGTTTCTATTTTTACTTGCAAAACTACATGAAAACCAAACGAAATTTTCGCGCTCGTAGTTTCTCACATAAAATCCCCGCAAAACACATTGACATGTTTGGTTGCCACGGAAACATGTGGAAAAGTTCAAAAGGTAGGACAACTTTTGCTGAGAACTTAGGCTTCTTGCTGAATGCCATTACTAAAGTTGTCTTATTTCATTTCTTGCTGCTTTCCGAATCCACCAGAAAAAGCAGCACTAAGTGGTTTCCAGCAAGTCATCACCAGTTCCCCAGCTTACAGGGGGGGGAGGGAGCACATCCAACTGACCTCTGACCTTGGAGGAAAAATGGGCCGAGTGGCGAGTTATAAACAGCGGCAGCTGCTGGTCAAGGTCGCAGCACTTCAAATTGACGTCCCAGGATCGAATTCCTGCAGGGAAGGAAAAGAAAAGAGCTTTTAAGGTCAAACAAAGTACTGAAGGGCAGATGTGAAGATAATAATAATAAAAACATCTCTGGGATTTTTAATGATCCTGAACAAAAATCCTTTGCAGGTTATCAAAGAAGCCGCCTTTGGTTTGTTGTTTTTCTATACACGAGGTCACACTTCACCATCTGTTGCTGCAGCTAATTCACCTTCCTCCTGCTTCCTCCCTTCAACACTTTAATGCTACGAGTTACAAAACTAATCGTTTCCTACAGTAATTAAAGACCTGAGCAAGCTCCATTTCTCACACTGTGACGCCGTGCTAAGAAAATGAAAAAAATGAAAAATAAATCACAAGAATAAAGTCACAACATTACGACTTCATTCTCGTAATGGTATGACTTTATTATTGTCATTTCGTTTTATTTTCTGCTATGTATGGTCTTAATACTCTGCAGCATAGAACAACTTTGTTCTCATATTATCATGACTTTTATCCTTATAATTTTATTACTTCATTCTCATAATTCTATTACTTTATCCTAATTTTATTTATTTTCGCTAGCATAGCCCTAACGCTGCAGTATTGAACGACTTCTTTCTCGTAGCACTGTACCTTTATTCTCTTATTTCAATTTTATTCTTGTATTATTTTCACTTTATTCTCATAATATTACAACTTTACTCTTGTAATACTGACTTTATTCTCATATGACTTTATTCTTGTAATATTTCAACTCTACTCTGGTAACATTACAACTTTCTTCTTGCGGTACCACGACTTTATTTTCGCATCAGTTCAACTTTATTGTCATATGACTTCATTCTCGTATTATTTTATCTTTATTGTTGTACAATTTTATCCTTACAACATTACGACTTTATTCCCGTAATTTTATTTTTTGGGGGTGTTTTTTTTTCTTAGAATTACCCTGATATTCTGCCTACTAAGAATATATTTGATTACAAATATCAGCCTATCAGCAGCAACGACATGAGAAATCAGACGTGACTCGGCAACGCACAACCACCAATCAGACCGCTCCGTTTCTAACCAATCCACACCGACACGTTCTTCAGAAGTTCACCGAGTCGGACGCATTTCATCCAGATCTACTCTGCAGATCTCCAACAACGGCAAAAACGTGCAAATATGACCTATTTCAGGATAGAAACGTTGCACTTTGATGTAAAAAAAAAAAAATTAAATAAGTAAATAAAATCTTTCGTCTGTGGGTAGCAGTGTGTGTTTTAAAACACCTTCAGCCAAAGCAGAGCGAGGTGTGAAAAGTCACAGTTTCACGTCAGCACATATGCTGATGGAGGAGCTTTCATCTTCTTAACTTTAGAACCACAGAGCTCATTCTACATGGAGACGCTCCGTGTGCGAAATGGAGGAAATTCACATTTTCTGATGTGATTTGGTCGAAATTATCAGGAATACTACTAAGGCTTGTAGGGTTTAGTAGAAAATGGAAACATTATTTATTGTTTATTGTGCTTTCTGGGGGCTGCACAGTGGCGCAGTTGGTAGCACTGTTGCCTTGCAGCAAGAAGGTCCTGGGTCCGATTCCCGGCCGGGGTCTTTCTGCATGGAGTTTGCATGTTCTCCCTGTGCATGCGTGGGTTCTCTCCGGGTACTCCGGCTTCCTCCCACAGTCCAAAAACATGACTGTTAGGTTAATTGGTCTTTCTAAATTCTCCCTAGGTGTGAGTGTGAATGATTGTATGTCTCTGTGTTGCCCTGCGACAGACTGGCGACCTGTCCAGGGTGACCCCGCCTCCCGCCTGGAACGTAGCTGGAGATAGACACCAGCAACCCTCCCGACCCCATTAGGGACAAAGGGTGAACAGAAAATGGATGGATGGATGTGCTTTCTGGTTTTCAATGAGTGTTATTGCAGCAGCTGCTTAGATGGTGTTGAAAATTCAGGTTACTTCGGAGGTGTCACAAAGTGTGTGACACCTCATTTGTGTCCCGACTACGATTCATACGAATCCAAATTTGACCCGTCTAGAACAGGCGGTTGATGCCAAAATCAGCTTTTATATAGTTTGTTAAACTTGGTTAAATATTAGCAAGCGTTTTGAAAGAAAGTGACCTGAATTCTGTTTTTATAACGGGGAATAAGTTAGTTCAGCTGAGAAAAAATGTTCAACACTAGATGCTTTTAATACAACAAATGTGCAACATCTTTTAAAAAAAAATTAACTGATCTACAATCAATAAAATCCCCCTCCTGCAAAAAAAAGAAAAGGAAAAAAGTTGGACTATTTTATTTGCTTAATTTTAATTATTTTTCTTTGACTGTGAGTACTTTGTTCAGATTTTTTTTAGTCATTGCATGTTTGGATAAATAGTCCCTATTTGGATGCTGTGAAACTGGAAGCACTTTACCTCTTACTTTTTTCTTTTTTTTTTTACCTTTGGACCGTTGCTAAGACTCTGTAACTGTGGCAACAGGGGATTGTTTTTAAAACTGGGAGCTGTTAGCAAGATTGTCTAGCAGAACGAAGTTCCCGAATCATAGGCTGCGTTCACACTGCAGCCTGATTTTTTGTCAATGCGTGGCCGTTCACGCTTCCAAATATATGAGACCTGTATCTCCAGTGTGAACGGGCAAACGACCTGAAGGTGTCGAATTACTTTTTTTTTTTTCTTTAATTCAAAATAGGGTCACTTCAGGCTGCAGTGTGAAAGCAGCTGTAGACTGGGGTTACCTCCCACAATGCATAACGCTAAGCTAATCAGTTATTCTAAATTACCCTTGGATATAAGTGTGTGTCTATGTACATGCATAATGGATGACTGTATGGATTTCACATTGGTTGAAACGAGCACAGCCAGCAGACGCCCAGAACCAAACCGTACCGCATTAGGAGTTTCCAGTTCACTATTCTTTATTGTAAACATGTCCAAATTTAAAACAGTAGGAAAAAGATCCATAGTCGAAGAACCTCTATAGCATCGGGCAGAAAGATTCATACCTCATACCAGATTTTAGGCCCATTGCTACCAACAACTTAAAAAAAGCAAATTCAAAATTACTTTACTTCAACAGCAGTCAGTCATGCAACAAATCTGAACAGGCCTCTGACGGGAGATGCAAATCTTTCCCAATTTTTAGCGTCACGATTCGATCCAGACACAATTTTCAATTCAGAAACCAATTTTTCTACTCAAAACAGCCTAGAGATTCTGTTTGAATTATGCGACTGACAAGAGGAAAAGCCAATGTTGCACAGAAAACTTTAGCTTCAGGAGGCTTGAGGAGCCAGCTAAATCTGTGCAGACTGTTACGTACTCGGTGTGTACGTAAAAGCAGCTCACACACACACACACACACACACACACACACACACACACACACACGCCGAGTCATTCTGAAAACACCAGGCGGGGTGAAACTATCCGTGCTTTAATAAGCTGAGTGGGTGTGAGCCTGCAAATACACGAGCTGATCCGTCAGCTCCCAGGGGTCCGAACAGCAACGCGGAGGTCAGGGGGGACGGAGGGAGTCGGTGTGGCGTTGCGCCGCCATCTTACACCCTAATCTGGACCAGAGGACAAGCAGCCTGTGACAGCGGCTCCGCGGGAAATCGCTGACAGGCGTTTTTTCTGGAAATGCAAGCGTTTAAAAATCCATGCAGTTAACTTATAGCAGGTGTCAGGCTGCGTGAGGAGGAGCAGCGATGAACACAGGTCTGTGACAAAGTGGCATGTCTTCCTTTAACCCTGTGAAGATGACTTTACAAGAAGAAGATTCTGGTTCAAATATTCTGGGATATCCAGGGTGGGGCTGAAACGATTAGTCGACTTAATCGCGATGAATTGATTATCGAAATAATCGTCAGCTAGTTTAGTGATCGATTAATCGTTAGCTGGAGTATAGGTTCTCAAAAAATGGTTTTGGCTTCACCCAGTTCAAATTCACCGGATTTTGTGATAATTTGCATCATCATCGCACTTTAAACCTGTGGAGACAAAATTACAATACGAAAATTGTATTTCAAAAATTCTGCATTATCCAGACCAGGACAGAAATGATTGAAATAACTGTCAATTAACTGAGTATAGAGAAAAAGGAGTTTTTACTGGAAAAATCGACATATTCAGAGCAGTAATTAAGCCAAAACTGCACAAAAATATTTAGACATTTTGTGTTTAATATAAAAGCACTGTTGTTTGTAAAAATGTTTTCCCCAAAACTCCTCAAGTGGCAGTTTTAGCTTCACTAAATTCACAAAAGGAATGACATCCATCCATCCATTTTCTTCCGCTTATCTGGGGTCGGGTCGCGGGGGTAGCAGCTTCAGAAGGGAGGCCCAGACTTCCCTCTCCCCGGCCACTTCTTCCAGCTCTTCCAGGGGAATCCCGAGGCGTTCCCAGGCCAGCCGAGAGACATAGTCCCTCCAGCGTGTCCTGGGTCTTCCCCGGGGCCTCCTCCCGGTGGGACGTGGCCGGAACACCTCACCAGGGAGGCGTCCAGGAGGCATCCTGACCAGATGCCCGAGCCTCAATTGGGTCCTCTCGATGTGAAGGAGCAGCGGCTCTACTCTGAGTCCCTCCCGGATGACTGAGCTTCTATCTCTAAGAGAGAGCTCAGACACCCTACAGAGAAAACCCATTTCGGCCGCTTGTATCCGCGATCTCGTTCTTTCGGTCATGACCCAAAGCTCATGACCATAGATGAGGGTGGGAACGTAGATCGACCGGTAAATCGAGAGCTTCGCTTTTTCGCTCAGCTCTCTCTTCACCACGACGGACTGGTACAGCACCCGCTTAACGGCAGACGCTGCACTAATCCGCCTGTCGATCTCCCGCTCCCTTCTTCCCCCATTCGTGAACAAGATCCAGAGATACTTGAACTCCTACACTTGGGGCAGGACACCCCCCCTGACCCGGAGAAGGCACTCTACCCTTGACATGTTATTGTATTTTAGTAAATAAGATGGGGGTTTTTTATATTTGAAAAGGAATTTGTGAACATGGGCTGGAAAGTGAGCAGATCATGACTGACATAATTGTTTGTTGCGGGCGGTACGGTCTTCTGCCACAACTGATAAAAAGGTTTTGGACCTCAAGGTTTGACCGTGGACTTAACGATCTCGCCAACGACTACGGTCTCTAAATGGATTGAAAATGGCCGTCGAAATGTCGTTGTTGATGTTCATCCCCATGGTCAATCAATATGTACCGCTCCCGACCAAAAACAACCAATCAGAGCCAGGAGGAGCAAGGTCTTAACGCTGTCAATCACCCTCATGTACTCGCTGCTCAACAATGGCAGCGAAACAATATATTGTTACAAGAAAACCATGGGCATGCTAACTAGCCTGAGCATTCCCAACAGCATCTGCTAGCTGCAGCGCCACACTGAGTGTGATTGACAGCACTAAGACCTGCCTCCTGACTCTGATTGGTTGTTTCTAGCACTTGGAGAGGATGGAGGAGACTCTACATAGTGACAGTTTCAACAAATATGTAAAGAAAAAGAAAGTTACGGACTACAACTTGAATAATTCATACCCAGTGAGTTATTATAGCTAGCAGCTCTTCCTAGCCTCAGAAAGAATCTGAAATGGACAGAACACAGATCACTTTTGTGCCTCATTGTAATGTACTCAACTTAAACTTAAAAAAAGTGCTCCCTCTTTTGTGTACTTTCTACAAACTTTGGAAAAGCTTAGAAGGAGTGGTGTTTTTCTTGTCTGTGAACATTGGTTAGAGGAAGAAGTACACAGTTGGGTAATATCTTTACAGTCCTCTCAAACAATAATAATGCGGTGAAGCCACGCTTTATCACTAGCAGTACAGCTAGGAAATAACAAGCATATTTTGTAGCTCGTAGCTCGAATGATAGCATCACATTTGGTGAAAATGATTGCTTTAGTCCCATGGTGCAATGCTGCAGCAACTGCCATCCTGTTCAATGCGTCAAACCATTTGTCCCCCGCTGATGTTGCCCAGCTCCAAACCTTTCCTCTCGACTTTTAATCCCTAAACGCGCAGCAGTTGAACGCGAGCTGCCAAAAAAAAAAAAAAGCTATTAAAAAAAAAATAACAATAATAATAATAAAGTGCCTTTAGAGCTCCGTTCGGGTCCAGCAGTACTCACCCCGCTCTATCTGCGCTCTGGCGGCGTCCAGCTGCTGCTCCGTGCCGATCTGCCCGATCACTATCAGCGTGTAGTAGCCGCTCCGGTTGAACGGCAGCCCGCGTCGCTGCCTGCCTCCTCTGCGGCGGTGCTGTAGCCTCTCCTCGGACCCCGGAGCGCCCGTGTCCTCGTCCTCCTCCACCACCGGGAGCGCACCTCGCGCGGGCATCTCCATGGCAACAGCCCCCGGAGCCGACGCCGGGGCCGACTCCATCGCCATGACAACTGTCGTGTGTGTGTGTGTGCGTGTGTGAGAAGGGAGGCGCGTGGAAGGGCTGGAGGAGGGGTGAGGAGGGCGGCGTGGACAGATGCAGAGCGGTGAGGGAGCGGGCTGGAGGGGGGGCGCCACAGAAAATCACAAATCAGCATTATTTCAAACAAGTTTTTAAAATAATGTGTTGATATATGTATATATATATATATATAGGTCCACTTATAGGTGCCATATATATATATATATATATATATATATACAAAAAAATAAAGGGAACACTTAAACAACACAATATAACTCCAAGTAAATCAAACTTCTGTGAAATCAAACTGTCCACTTAGGAAGCAACACTGATTGACAATCAATTTCACCTGCTGTTGTGCAAATGGAACTTTGTACAGAACAAAGTATTCATTGAGAATATTTCTTTCATTCAGATCTAGGATGTGTTATTTGAGTGTTCCCTTTTTTTTTGAGCAGTGTATATATATATGTATATATATGTATATGTACTTCGTTCTTTTATACTCGTGTACTAGTTATTTATTTATGTTTGTTGCTGGGATTCTTGAACTGGGACCTAAGTCCAGATTTCGTGCCATAAACTTGCCAATGTTAGCTGGTATGACAATTTGTAAAACTTGGAAACTGTCGAACTGGGCTGCAAAAAAAATGATGGCAATCCACTTATAGGTGAATTGTAGGTCTGACTGGCTAAAATCCCTCCACACATTCTCACTATCAAGTGAGAATGTGTGGAGGGATCGTCCTCAGATCAGGTTACAAACTGCACTTAGTTTGTCCATATCAGGTTTTCAACAATTTCAAAACTTTGTTCAATGGCGTCTAATACGACCTCTCTTAAATTCCACAGACGCAAGCTTAAAGGGGCAGTATTATGTGTTTTCCAGGCACATGGTGCCATTTTATAGCATAATCAAGTAGCTGTCAACGCTCTAAAAATCTCATATATATATACATATATATATGTATATATTTATATATATATATATATATATATAACTTAAACATATATAACTTCCCAATTTAGCACCTTGAAATTGGGCCTCCATCTCTTTCTGAAATGGTGCGTTGACACCAAATGCGTTACGCGCGTCAAAAATGCGTCTCATGCTTCAAGTTTGATGGTGTGCACTTTTGGTGCGTTCACACCAAACGCATTTTGAGCATCAGGCGCATCTGGTGTATATTCAAAGTCTATGTGGAGGCAAGTGGAGGGAGCGTCGAGGTGCGTTTTGAGCTTCTAGCGCAGCGCAATTCGAATGCACCAACAGTCAATGTGGAGTGTTGGACGCGCTTGACGCATCAAACGTCCTGAAGGGTTCAAATTGCACCGCACTAGACGCTCGAAACACGCCGCAAAGGCCCTTGACGCGCCCTCTATGCGTCTCCACAAAACACGTTTGGTTTGAACTCACTGAAACTCCGCTTTCAGAAAGTCATCACAGCATGGCTCCTCTATTAACTCTTTGACAACACTTTTACCAGCGTTACACTGAGAAGCTGGTCTAGTGAGCTCAGCAGCTGCACAGGTGTTTGCTAATTGCTGCTGGCTAGTTTGAAGGAGCTGAGAGGGGGAGTCACTGTGGAGGGGTGCTCTGTCCCTTTAAACAGGAGATGGAGGAGGGAGGAAGATGGAAGAGGGGGCCAGAGGGAGGGACCAACACACATGTTGCACAAAATGAAATCCCACAGTGGGAGCATTTTAATAAACTGTGACATTCTAGATGAAATGCTACGACTGCTTTAAGTAGGATTTATTATTAAACCTGGATCAGACTGCCAGGCATTAGAAACGCCCTCAGTCTTCATTTAGGATTCAGACGATGTATGAATGTAGCCGCTGCTGCGCGATGAATACACAGGGCTTAATGATGGGGAGAAAATTGGGGGAAAGAAAACACTCTGTCCTGACTTCAAATGTCTTTTCACGCACACTGAGGGACACACTGACAAAAGAAGAAAGAGACGATGCATGGGACTTTAAATAGCCTCCTGGCTCTCAGGAAATGAGCCCTCATCAGCTTCTCTCCTGGCTGATTTGACCTTGGAAAAGTTCGGCTTCCCTGAATAAACCGCCAGCGCCACACAGAGAGGATGAGGATCGGAAGTTGCTCTATTCAGTCATAATTTTTCTAACAAAACAGGGGCGACAAGGGAATGTTGAGGACGTATGTTTAATTAATATGTTTGATTATGTCTGATTTATATATATATATATATATATATATATATATATATATATATATATATATATATATATATGTGTGTGTGTGTGTGTGTGTGTGTGCGTGTGTGTGTGTGTGTGTGTGTGGGTGTGTGTATAAACTATTAATATGCAGAATAGATGGTCTGTAAATTAGGTATGATTCATCAACTTAGATATTCAGCTCAGCTGCTTTTGCAAGAGCTCCGTGGAAAGGCAAAAATAAACAATCTATAAAGTCCTGCTGTAGCAGTATGAAGATACCTTGTATGGATTTTTTTTCTTTGCCTCAGTCCTTTCTTTCTGTCAGTGAGTCAGCACTTCGCTCTGTGGGAGCGGCATTGCACAGCAGTGCTGCCATCTAGTGGTGGCGGTGTGTATGAACGCTCTGTCCCAGTGGAGCTCTTAGATCAGTGGTGCCCAAAGTGGGCCCTCGAGGGCCGGCGTGTTTTAGTTCTCTCCCTGGTTTAACGCACCTGGATCAAATGATGGCTCGTTAGAAGGCCTAAGAAGAACATTGACCTGCTGAAAAGGTTGTTACTACCAGCAGGGAGGGAACTAAACCATGCAGGATGCCGGCCAAAGAGGACCGACCTTGGGCACCCCTGTTTAGATGATGTAACTACAGCACATCTGTGGGTTAGCGCTGATTCACCACAGCATACAGCGACCTCTGGTGGCCACCATTAAGGCCACTGTACAAAAAAGGGACAAGTTCCGCCACAAAAAGCTCTCAAATTATTAGATTGATCTAATAAATTCATAAAAACATTTTTTTTTCTGAAATACTTCATTTTTTTCAAAAAAGTATTCTGAGATTTTTGAAGCAAGTTTTAAACATCTAAAACTTAGAAAATGTATGTAAAAAACAAAATCTGCAAAACAAATTTCTAGGTTTTGAGAAAGTAAGACATTTTCTTGTCAAAATACATTTATTTTCCTGAAATTTGTAAAAAAAATAAATAAATAAATAAATAAATAAATAAAAATAAAATAAAAATTCTAAAAAAAAAAAGTTTTTTGTGCCAAAATTCCTTACGATGTCAGAAACTTTTTTTTTAATCAAAATTTGTTTCTGAAAAATATCTGAGATACTGAGATTTTCATATTCTGAAATATAGAAATTTTTTTTTCTTTTTTTACAAAAATGATCTAGGCTTTCAGAAACTAAGAGTTTTTGTTCCAAAAAAACTTTTTTTTTTTTTCTCAAAAGATTCTTTTTTTTTCTAGAAACAAAAAATGTTTTTTTTTGGACAAATTCTCATCAAAAATTTTGAAATTCGTGTTGTGAAAAAAGAATTTACAAACATTTTGTAGTTTTGAGAAACATGGAACTTTTTGTGAACATTTTGAATATATATATATATATATATATATATATATATATATATATATATATATACATATTTATTTTTTTCTCAGGAATTTTTAGATGTCTAAATCTTAGAAATGTTTTGGTCAAATATCCCTTTAAAAAGACTCGAAAAGACTTGAAAGGAGAAGGACTCCTTTCTAAAGCCATATTGAGAAACTTCAGAGTTAACTAATAAACATTTTTATATTGCAGGGTTGTCTGCAAGCTGCAATTAATCAATAATTATCTATCAACAGGGGGGGGGGGGGGAAATGCCTTTCTGCCCAGAAAGCTGAGCAGTCTGAGTGATGGTTGTGTCTGACATGCAAGAAAAAAATAGGAGTGTACAGGCCGGAATGACAGACAGAGAGCTGAGGTGGCAGGTCTGGTTAAATTGATATTCCTCCACAGACTCACAGCAGACACCAAGGTCACAAAGCTCTGGCAATGAACAAAAAGTGTTGGAAATATTCTGAGTTACAGCAACACGGTTAAACATGATGCTCTGATCCGTTTCTCGGTGGATGACCATTATGGTAATATACTGTATGCACTTAGGGTAAAATGAGGCTTTGGATATTATCTCATAACCCAACTCTGCTTTAAAGAGTGGGGATTATACAACGTCATATTTGGGTCGTTGTAGATAATAATAATAATAATAATAATAATAATAATAATAATAATAATAATAATAATAATAATAATAATAATAATAATAATAAATGGAAGAGTAAACTCTCAATTAATCTCAGAAATTTTCTAGAAAAAAAAATGCTGAGTTTGAAAAGTCAAAGATTTGGTCGAAAATACTGAAAAATCTTTAGATTAATCACAGAAATTGATTTTCAGCTAAGAAAATGTTTGACTTTTGAATCTCAGAAATGTCCAACTTTTTGGCAGAATATTTCTGAGATCATTCTGAAAATGTTTGGTGAAAATTTACTCCTCTTTTTTCCCCCCTATGTGCAATGGCCCTGGTATGTTGTACTATTATATTTCCAGGCACGAAGAGCCATTTTGTAGCACAATCATACTTTGTATCGAAATAAAAGAAATTTGACTTCACATCTGAATTGGCTGCTTCTTTAAAAAAAGCTTCTCCTCTTTGACCACAGCAATGCTCCTCCGTGAGTTAACATGAGCGACGTATGGTGAGCTAATTGATGCTAATGCTAGCATGGAGGCGCGTGGGACTTGCGCTCTGTGGGGCGGGAACTCTACGTCAACCACCTACGTATGAAACGCCGCTAAATGACTACTACTACAAAAAATTAATAACATGATATAAAGTTTTAAAAAAGTAGACAGATAAACTTGTGGCAAATTCTAAAGGCGGGGTATTATATAGCTTCCTATTATTTACTCGTACTTTCCTGGTCTTCATAGAAATTTTTCAGTTACAATGTTATGTGAAAAATAATATGGCATGGATACTTTTGGAAAGCAGTTTAAACAAAACCTCAATTTTAAATGAGAGCAAAGCATTTTTATTAGAGACAATATTTACTATTGAAATACAAAAGGGACAGAGTTGTGTTTTCCCAGAACAATTCATCCATGTCGAACAAAATGACGAAAAATCAAATCTTGTATCAGCCACTCGTTTAGTGGAAGAAAAAAACAATTAGAAATCTGCAAATATTTAGAAAAAAAAAATACGTACAAAAGTTACATCTCAATTGAGGTTTTTAAACACTACATTAAATAACACACACGCATGCTTTTTAATCTAGGAAATGTGAGAAATGTACAGCGGACTATATGAGCTGCTGTCAGTGCAGCTGGGAATATTTCATACTTTTCTATAATCCAGCCAAAGTTGCTTCAAAAAAATGGTGAAATGATGCTTAAAAATTAATAAACATAATCGGAAAAATCAATCCTAAAGTTAAAAAAATAAATCGCATTAGAGTCTGAAACTACGTCAAGGCTCTGGCAACTCTGCTTTCTGTTGCCAAGTTACATTCATGTAAAACCCCCACAGAGCAGAGCGAGTTTGCCGACCGATTCAAAATCAATATGTACAGTAATGTCCATGTTGAAGCAAATACAACAAAACACGACTTATTTTCCATAATTCTGCAGATTCTGAGACAAAACACAAGTCAGATCAATGACAAGACAAAACACTTCATCTCAGTTATATTCACCCTGCTCCCACACGGAACCGGCCTGACTCACACACACACGCACACACACACACACACACACGCACACACACACACACACACACACATAAGAGCATTGTCAAGAAAAGGCATTGAAACAACATATACAAAGCAGAGACATGCTGAAATGGACATTGTTAATCTTCTTTTGTGTCTTCCTTTCTAGTTTTCATTTGATGAGTGACTTTCCACTCAGCTGCTCTTCTCGCCCGCACACACACCCACACACAGCTGGACGTCGTCACTCGGCTGCAGACGTAGAAACCAGAAAATACGGTGAGCGTTGATTTGAGGCTCAATCGGCCTTTTAGTTGTTTCCCTGGAAGGTTCCGCGGGCGGCAGCGGACGCTGCTCCGGTGGCTGCCGTCTGGAAGCCCTTGCTGGTGACCACGCCCTGGGAGAACTCCTGCTGGGCCTTCTGGAAACTGGCCCCGGTGCGGCGGTACAGGCTGTGGACCTGAGGACGGGAGAGGGACGGCTTAACTGGAGGTACAACATTAATTACGTAGCTACACAACAGAAAACCTGCATCGAATCATTTCCTCAGACTCCCCATTTGTTGTATCGTTTATCGTTTATCATTTATCGTGAAAACTTTCTTGCCATGATAAGATATTTGATGTATCGTTTTCATGAAAACATTTATATATATATATATATTTATATATATATATATATATATATATATATATATATATATATATATCAGTAAATTTGAAATATACAATTAAGTACAGTCTCTATGTGCACATAGAGACTGTGTCTCTAACTGGTGTCTTGAAGGTTCAAATAAGAACAGAATTTGTTTGTGGAGCGATGAAGGGTGTGGATTGCAGTCCCAACCATACAGATGCCTGAAAAAATTATATAGTTGATTTAGTCATCATTTATCGCTGTAGGTGCGGCCTCCTACAAACGCGTTAGCACTGGACAATATCACGATAAAATTCTAAGTCAGTATCGCCCGTCCCTACCTCCAATCTGCGGCGCGAGGCAGCGGGGAATGTTTGTGTTGAGGGACGGAGATCTCAGCTACTGACAAAAGCTAACGTTTCCATAGAAACCACCATGGAAATCTGTTAAATCTTTTCACAACTTTTTCATGACGCTGTTTGTTCACCAATGTTTGTCAGAATAAATCGTATTCAGTCTTTTGAAAAAAAAATTTTTCTGGCATTTTTTTTGTTGCTTTGTTTTGTTGAGTTTCTCCATATCGAAAAAAGTGATATTAAATCTGCGCCTGTCCAAATATGTTCCAACAACATGCGGTTATCGTATGGTGGCCTAGTTCTTTTCACCTGACTGGAAGTTGTTCAACAATGGGAAGAAATGAAACAAAAAAACAGCAAATACGACACAAATGCAATTTTTTTTTTCTTCCCCGTATGCGACCAATATCCGACTTTTTCCTGGCAGGCTGAACGGCCCAACTCCGATCTTTTGACCCCTTCCAAAAAATCCGATTTGAGCCAAGCCCATATGCGGTACTAAATCGCTTACGTGTTCAAAGCGTGTGCAGCCTGAACGGTCATTTCATCCGACTATCACGTTGCACGTAATAGTCGGACAGTTGGAATGTTCAAAGAAAAATATTGCTGATACGGTAAAGCAGAACTGTCCAAAATAAACCGAGCTCTTACCATCTTCAGCAGGACGACGGACATCACGGCCCCGATCGTGAAGAGGCAGGCCACGATCATCATGATGCCTCCCACCGCCTTTTTGCCGTTGCCGATCTCAGTGAAGGCAGAAATCCAACCGCTGGATCAACCAAACAAACAACGGCTGTTATGTCTTAAGTGACAGCTTCACTTTTAGCACAGAAACATCAACAAGCAGTACATATACTAAACATGTGTATCTTAGCTTTTATATATATATTTTTTTTTAAAGCTGCAATTACCTCACAAAAAATTATGCAAAAAAGTAAAACAACAAGCATCAATTTAATCAGATTTTAAGACATTAGAAGTAGAGAAACAAAAACAGGTTAAATTAAAATGTTGGACGTTTTTTTAGAGTTAATTTCAAGTGAAAAACCTTGAAAATGTATCCAATTAGTCAACCTGGTGTGCACAATGCAGGCTATAGTGACAGAAATACAATCTACATGTGAAAATGAAACACTAGGACGTTTGACAGACATCATTAAAACAGACTAAGGACAAAGATGTAGGGAAGCAATTTTGGTCAATTATGGGTTTGTAAAGTAATATTTCGTTTTCCTTTTGTAATGTTGATAATTTGCCAAAATAAAGTGAAGCAAACTGAACTGATTTACAGTGAAAACAAGAGAAAATGTCAGAAAAAAACCCTCATACATAAGAAGCAAAACTTTCATATCCAGTTTGGAATAGGAGAAGGAAGAATCAATTCGGTCCAGACTCCAAATATGTCCCAGGTTTTTACGCCACAATATAGATCCAACAAAAACTCCCAAAAATAGAGAAAACACACAAAGAAGCAGCAGAAACTTACAGGGTTACCAGGAGACACAGAGACTGAAGAAAGAAAAGAGTCTGTCAGAAAACATAAAACAACAAGGTGAGGAAGAGGAGGGAGAAGACGACGAGGAGGGACAAATGAGTGAACTGGAGTTAGTCAGAAAACCATTAAAACATGGTTAATGCAGCAATTAAACATTATTTGACTTTATACATTTGAGTTATATGGACCTGTGTGAATATGTGTATCAAAAGCAAAACTATTACTCTTGTCTTCTGAACATTTGGTGAAATCTTAAATAGCTAAGAAAAAAAACACTCAAAGACAGTAAAGTTGATGACAATTTACTTTTTAAAAGCTTCATAAACCTGGCAGATGTTGGAATAAACAAATGAGAGAATCTCAACAGCTGCGGTGTTCGGTCAGAATATCATCTGTATTAGTTTCAGACTATTTTGGTACTTGATTGTTGTATCAGTTATTTTATCGATTAATCAATTAATCGGATTTTTAAAATTCTGCAGGTTTTCCAGTTGAGCCTTTTTTTTTGTACAAAATTAAAAATACACAGAGATGTAAATAAATAATTCAATTCCTTGTTTAGATGAGAAAATAAACATTTTATTGCCTAAAACAGAAATAACAGCTTTCCTTTAGGTAACGATTAATCGTTTGTAGGGAAGGAGGCCCCTGCAGCTAAAGAACTCTGAACATCAACATGTGAAACGCTCGGCTCTTTCTGCTTCACGTAATGTCAATAAAATGTAGAGCTAACAGGTTTTTAATAACTGACAGCAAAATGTGCTCAATAGAAGATTTTATTTACAGAATTTGAACCGGGTGAAGCTAAAATTACCGAGAGGAGTTCTGGGTAGAGAGTGTTTACAGACAAAAAAGGTTTTTTATCTTAAATGCAAAATGTGGACATTTTTTGTCAAACTGGACAGTTTTGGCTTCATTACTGCTCTGAGTTTGTTGTTCTTAAGTCTTTAATCAGTTAACGATTAATCGATTAATAAATTAGTTGACGATTAATTCACCAACCAATTAATCACGACTAATCATTTTAGCACCAATTCATTTCAGTGACTTATACAAAAACATTCACCTAATTTCAAAAAGATCCAACATACTAAGCTTTTATTTTGTCAGAATGAGAATGAAACATTTCAGTTTTCATGAAAGTTATGTTTGTAAAGCTAAGTTAGTAATTTAATTTAGCCTGAACACGACTGTCAGGCAGCAGCCATGAAAATGTTTCATCAGTTTCATCCGACTATAACTGCGGTTTTCGCGGTTCCTCACCTGTTTCCCCAGTAGGGGATGCCCACAGCCTGGATGATGACGATGATCACATGGCAGAAAAACACAAAGAAGAAGAAGAAGAAGTTGAAGGAGCTGTCGTTCCTAGACAACGAGAAGACAAAAAAAAAAAACAAACAGTTATCTTAAATCTTAGTGCTTTGCGTTCAGAAGACAATTTAAGAAACATCATTTTACTTGTTATATGAGCAAAATACAGGAATGTAGCCTAGAAGGACCCCAAAAATTTTACACGAAAAATTCAAATGTTTGCCAGAGAGAAAAATTCTGCAAGGGGAAAAAAAAAAAAAAAAATACACATGAAAGATTAAATAGTCCTGCTACGACAAAAAAATGAGATTTGTGATTAATGAACTTCATTTAAGATAGATGAATATAATATTAAAGTCTTCAAGTTACATGAATTAAAGACATTTTGGGATCTTCATTTATGATACACGAATTTAATACTTTTTAAGGATGCGCCGACATCTGCGACAGAGAGATTATGGTTTGATTCTCCAACATGTTGGAAGTCTGTGACCTCCTGGCGAGAGAGTCTGGAGAATTCTGCCGTTCTTCTGCGTTGCTGATTGTTGATGATAACCTCGGGGTTTCGCGTGCCAGTGGTCAAGCTTACCTGAAGGCCTTGTAGACTGGCCGGTACCAGCAGATGAAGGAGCAGGGCGTGAAGAGAACGAGCCAGAGGATGGAGAAGCCGAAGTCCATGCCATGATTCGGGTCATCGATGAAGTAAGCCAGACACGCCAGCAGGTTGAGGAACAGAGTCACACAGTTGACTGAAGGAAACAGGCAGCAAGGTGAGCAAACAACGAACGCGTAAAACATTCAATGTTAACCATGAGCATCAACACGGCAGGACAGATTTCTACAATGAGTGACTCCACACACATAAGGGACTTTTATGTGTTAATTTCAATTCATTAACTGCATTGATTTTAACACATAACATTTTTTTACGCAATGCTTTTTTCTTTTCTTGTAAACCAGAACTTTTGTATTCCGTTTCTAATGTGCCTGTAAATCTGACGCACAAGCGACATCCGCCAACGACAGCGATGGACGACAAAGTCGCTTCTCTTGGCTCGCTGGACGTTCATTTATGCTTCAAAAAAATGACCTGATTGGATGCTGGGAAAGGCTTTTGTTGAGTGTAACGTGTGCTAAAAGGAGTTAGCTTATTAGCCTAGAATAGCATCTCAATGTGGCAGCAGCACACGTCCCCAGTGCTAATGTCAGCGTCCACAGTGCTAATGTCAGCGTCCCCAGTGCTAATGTCAGCGTCCCCAGTGCTAATGTCAGCGTCCACAGTGCTAATGTCAGCGTCCCCAGTGCTAATGTCAGCGTCCACAGTGCTAATGTCAGCGTCCCCAGTGCTAATGTCAGCGTCCACAGTGCTAATGTCAGCGTCCCCAGTGCTAATGTCAGCGTCCCCAGTGCTAATGTCAGCGTCCCCAGTGCTAATGTCAGCGTCCCCAGTGCTAATGTCAGCGTCCCCAGTGCTAATGTCAGCGTCCCCAGTGCTAATGTCAGCGTCCCCAGTGCTAATGTCAGCGTCCCCAGTGCTAATGTCAGCGTCCCCAGTGCTAATGTCAGCGTCCCCAGTGCTAATGTCAGCGTCCACAGTGCTAATGTCAGCGTCCCCAGTGCTAATGTCAGCGTCCCCAGTGCTATTGTCAGCGTCCACAGTGCACGTTTCTAAAGACGCAGTTTTTAAAATTAGTTCCAGGAGTGAAAAACTTTGAAGCTGAATGAGTATAATAACTTTGAGCCAATCTGATGGTTGGACAACCTAAATAATAGATTAAAATCACTAAATATCTTTGCTGTTGAGCTCACACGTCTATTCATTCAACAATTTAGCATCAAAAAGGGGTTTGGAATCGAAAACGTTGCTTATTTTTGTCGATTTCTACGATTAAAAGGGGTTTACTTTATTACAGACCCTAAAATTAACTAATCGAGCCCCACCTTTAATAAAAACATAAAACACTTACACATCCAGAGGTAGTACATCATTTTGCAGACTCTCTGGTACTCGGCAGGGATTTCCTCTGAGAAGTCCTGATAGAAACAAGGTGTGATGGGGAAGAACTTGGGAAGCGGAGGCCAGTTGTTCTCTTTACCTGTCAACACAGAATAAAGTCAATCTAACCAGCAGATGGGCTACTGAACACAAAGCTGCACTGGGTTGCCTTTGTACCAAATACTTTTTACTTTTACTGGAGCAAAAATATGCTGAAGTACTGCTACTGTCACTAGAGGACAATTTTTATGCTCCTCTACCCATCCCTGCTCCTGACAACCTTTTTTAAAAACCCATTTAAACACTTCACATGCATGTAGGACAAATTTTAGACACTAGAGGGTGCAAACCTTAAGATTGGCAAACCCAAAAAAGCTTTGTACAGAAAAACTAATATAATACAGGTGAGCATTAAGACAACAGACATGCAATAGTGGTGACTATGACAGGGTGATAGGGCTGAAAAAGAAAAAGGAGGAGAATATTTCAGGCAAAAGAAAAACAATTTGAAACTTTGAGATTGATTTTTATTTCCAAAAATCTAACATTTTTGACATTTGGAAACTAAAACTTGCAAGACTTTTCCAGAAATCTTTTTTTCTTTTTTGCAGAAAATTTCTCCCATTTCTTTTCTCTTTTTAGATCTACGATGACCCTAATACGCCGTCGTCTTGAAACGGGTGGATTATTTATTCCGTTCCTTATGTCTAAGTGGGAACTTCATGACGCCGCTCAGAGAGCAGCTCTTCGTATCCTGAGCTCAGGTGTGACAGATATCTCAAGCATCCTCTCTGCAGCAGAATGCAGACGCTGCACAACGTCTTCCTGTCTCGGTAAAACTGCGCCGCTTGCAATGCTGCTGTGGGGAGGCTGCGTCTGTACGGACCTGTGGGGGCCCGGTTCTGCAGCTCCTGCTCCCTGCGGTCCAGTTCGGCTGCTTTCCTCTCCAGCTCCTCCTGCTGCCTCAGCAGGTTGGCCTGAGCTGCGGTGGCGGACGCCTGGAGGAAATGGAGAGAGAGAGAAAGAAGAAAAGAACAAAGAAAGGAAGAAAGAAAATACAGAGGGGATTAATATCTTGAGTCTACAAACACGACAAGAGGCAAAAAGGAAAGTGGATTTTGGTGATAATTGAGGGTAACTGCAGCTTGTGTGTGAAATTTCACATGCATCTGGTGCAAACAGGAGGTTTTACAAGCAACAATGTGAAACGGATGATCGACTTGTCATTCAGACTTGTGTGATGATTCAGAACCGACTTAGTCAGAGGGAAGAACTGAAAAATGAAACCAAAGACAACTAAAGACAGCACATCTTGGTAGGCAGCAGAGGTAACGGACCGTTGTTTTGGTTTTTTAAACGACGGGAACATTTGAAGCCCGTCCTTCATTTGACAGGTTATAATTAACACCTTGACTGGTGCACATGAGAGGACAATACAGACACAACTAAAACCAATCAATACAAAAAATTCTTCCTGAATATCATCTCATGGACTCGGAACTAAATGCGTCTTCCTCACCAGGAGCTGACAGCGTGTTGAAGAGTTATGGACAGGAAGCTTTGGAGCGTCCGGTTCAGAGGCGCATTTCAAACCTTTGGTAGAAATGGCGCGTTTAATTCCAGTCTCCGTTACAGACCAGAGAAAACTAAAGAGAATGCAATGTTGTCTTAATCCATTTATAGACTAAACAGAGGAGCCAACAGTTTATCTTGAGGAAATAAATAAAAGTGCAGAAGTTAATTAGACCATAATATACGCAGTGCGCTGCACAACCAATGCGGACGCGGCTCCGCCGCTGCGAAGAATTAAACTTAACTCACCCTGCGAAGAGTTAAACTTAACTCACCCTGCGGTTTCAACAAGTGGAGCTGGAAGACGTTGCCCTCCCGTGCCCAGAGGGAGACCGGCGCTCAGAAGCGCGGCAGACGTAACACCTGTCCGTTTCGGAGACGCGAAACCACGCAAAAAAAAAAAAAAATCCTGGTAGAAGCGCAACGCCCGGACATCGCACGGGGTAAAAACTTTAAGAGTTCAATTGATCGGTTTGGATCAGACGGAGCCAACTGACTGATGAACCAGCGCTGATTTCTCTATAGATGCGACCAGGAGGAATTTGTGAGGCACTGTGCGCTCAGACCACAGCGGGTGAAGTGCTGCTAATTTAAGTGGATTCGTTTAATTTAATATATTTTAAGTTATTAGGGTCACAGTCAGTGGTTTGTGTCACTACAGAGAAAAAGTTAGATGCTTTTATCTGCTTTATGTGCGATGAGATCTGGATTGACGGTTCAACTAGGTGAATATTAACTAAACCACAAAACAAACATAAATAGCTTACTGTATGTTAATATGATTATAAATTAACGGGTAAGAATGGTATATGACCGATTTATTTTAATACTGCCCGTCACGATGACGGAGAACAAAAAAGTCTAGTGCGACCTCTGGTAAGCGGATTGATCCAACATATCAATATACCAAATCAGTATCTGTATTGGATCGATAACAGTGTGGCAAGATTGGTACTTTACTTTTAGATTCCGTTTCTATTTAATTTTATCTTTGTGTTGTAGCTTAAAAAATAAGATTGTTTTGATTTTTTTCTCAAATTATAATTGTATTTTTACTTTGTTCATTTAAGGAAAAACAGAAATCAGTTTTGTTCTATTATTTATCATTACATTGGAAGGGCTTTTTTGTTTAAATCATTTTTCACCAACAACATTCCACTGTTCCCATGTTTTTTTGGTTTGTTTGTTTGTTTGTTTTAAAACCTAAAAACAGAAATTAAATGTTGGTTCTTTAAAAGTGACCATATATCTTCGATAGTAGATACTTATTTGAAAGAAAAAAAAAGAACATTTAAAATGGCTCTTTGGTTTGTAATGGTTGCAAACTTTTACAAACTAAAGTAAAGGTTTGTAAAATTGCACCAACAGTTAATGTTTATAAACCAAAGAAAGGGTTTGCAAAGGTTTACAAACCTTTAATTTACAAACATTAGTGAAGGTTTACGAACCTTTACTTTGTAAACCAAAGAAAAGGTTTACAAAACGTTACTGTGTTTACCAGAGTAATATTATACTAACACACAACCTTTACTTTGTTTGTAAAGGTTTTTTAAACCCTTACAAACCTTTACAATGGATTTACAAACTTTTATAAACAATCTTTTGTAAACTTTGGTTTACAAACCTTTACCTTGGTAAACGAAGGTTTACTTGGACTGTAACCTGCACATGTGACAAGCAACATGTGAAGTTTGTGACGATAAGGTGAGACATTGTTGACATCATCTCACCATTACTGTTTTGCAACACCATGTTCTCTCTATTCACTTTATTGTCTCCGGTGTTTGTTTTGGAGTGGCTTTGGTTTGTGATAAAGCTGAAGCAGCTGCACAGAAACAATTAGAGTGTTAATAAACTGTGGACGACACGTGAACAGGAACAGGACCGAGGGAAGTCAGCAAGCTCCGGCTAACGCGACAACGTGTCCCCACCTGTGGACTGGGTTCTGTGGACGGCTGCAGCACGGCTGGCTGGTAGGGGGAGGTGGAGGCCGGCGTGGTCTGGGCGCCGGCAAAGTCCTGACAGAAAAAAAAAAAGAAGAAATAAAAATCAGATGAAAAGATATAAACAGCTGATGCAAAGAGAAAAGATTGAAGCCAAGGGGTGGGATGGAAAAAAAAGTTCGAAAGTGAAGGCAAATATAAGAAAGAAGCAGAGAAGAGAAGGAAGAAGAGAGCAGCTCATTTTTACTGAATGATGAGGAAACGCAAAGTCAAGCAAAATTCAAAAAATAAGACACAGAATGTTGAAAAATAATCTGAACAAAAACGCAGAGAAATGTGAAACGGATCAGCGATTTATATTCTTTCGGGTTCCAGGAGGCAGGAGAGTGTTTTCGGGAATTATAGAATTTAAATCCTACAACATCTCATGTATAAATTATTTTTTAATGTACGCAATTTTAAGAGAAACTTCATGTTACATTCTATTTCTCATTAATTCTACAGTCATCAAGACACATTTCCTTACAGTGAATGATGAACAGAATTTGGATACGAAACAATCAAAATGGAGGAGGAGGAGCAATAATCGCATTGTTACCACATTTTTACTGACAGTCATCTACTCTTAACTTTCAGGGGACATTGAAGAAAAAACAAACAAACAAACAAAAAGAAAACTTAACAAAACTAAAAAAAAAAAGAAAGAAAAGATGTCTTACATCGGACGGGGGGAAGGGGTTGTACTGGTCGACCGGTTCAATGCTGGAGTTTGTCACCTGAGTGACTGAAGGATCCTGAAAAAGACATGAAGAGAGACGTCACTGCGCATCAACGACAAAGACACAAAACCGATCACTGTGCTGTGCAATCACCAAATAGATCCGACTAGAGAAGGCTTGACCAGAACAAGGTGAAATCAAACTGAAAGCATGAGGCCAAAAAGATGAAAAAGAACAACATATTTTTACATCTTATCTAGAGGGGATAAAAACACCAAATGGCAGATTGATTTCTATTTGTGACCATCAGAGCCTCTTGCTGTTGTAGCCTGAACCTGCGGAGGCTCAGGTCAATCATTAGCTTTGGCAGAAGTATCGGCAATCATTAAATGGCTTTTGTCTCAGGGTTGGCCAAACGCAAAACAAAAGGGCCGAAAGGCCCTTCGTCTGAGTTGGAGAAAATTTCATCGTTTAAGTTTGAATTTGGTGAAATTTCTGGAACAAACACAAAAGCTTTATATATAAAAAAACAAACTAAAGGTTTTTGTTCATTATTTTTGTTGCATTCTTTAAGTCAATGTGAAATGTTTTGTTTTTGCGCTTCATCCCCCCCCCCATAATTCAAACTGGAGGCTAAAGTGACGTTTGAGTCGTATTGCAAAATAAGAGATTAAATATTTTCTTATTTTAAAAAAAGGAAAAAAGAACTTAATTGTTTTTACTAGCATTTTACTACTAGCTTAAGTTGCCATCACAATACTGGACAATGTTTTTATTCGATTACTAGATTAATTGTCAAAATAAACCAATCAATGAAAACAAAAGCTTACAACAGCCTTACTATGAAGTGGTGGCTTACTGATATTTTGCTTATGTGTATGTATTAAATCTACAAATTATGTCCTATTATAAAATAATATCATTTGTCAGCTCTCCAAATAATTATTTGATTTTCTGTTTTAAATGACAAAAATCATTTGATGGATACCTGTTTTTTTTTTTTTAATTCAAGATCACATCCTGTGATGATCTCATAGCACATTATGGATCCAAAATTATTCATGAGAAGAATCTTTCTGCGGTGACCCCTTGACCTCTGGTATTCTGGGGGAGTTGGGGAGTTTAAATGTTCTTAGCACTCCCAGTTAGTCACACCCTTAAAACTCACACTATGACACGTTGATGATGGAGCCATTAGTCTGAGTCAGGGTATGATCAGTGTATGATCAGCCTGGCGGGGCACCAGGCTTGAATCCAGTCATGTTACGACGGCAGCGTCACACTTTATGGCATCCATAAAGTGGAGGGCCGGCTGTGATGTCAGCGGTGACCTGCGTTTGTGGATGGGCGGAGAAGCGGCTGAATAAACAGCGGCCGGCGTAGGTAACAGAATTACTGAGCTGGTACATACAAGCTATTTTATGCTTTTATATTGTCTTCCATTAACATTTCATCCGAGAAAATCCACATTTCTCTCCCTTAAAGCCTAAAACTAGTCATGTCATTCCACCATCGCTCGACTGCTGTAGGTTTACAGCATAAAGACGTAAATAACAGAGATATCCTACTGTAGTGCTGAACTGGGAACAGCCACACCCTGATTATAAGCATTATCAAAACCATCCCTGCTTCCTGGTGCGGGGATGTTTGGATATCAGCCCGTCTCGTTCAAGGAGAGGTTTATGTATTTTAGCATCCAGTAAAGTTGCAGTCTTTGCAGTTTGTGGGGAGTTTTTTTGTTGTTGTTGTTGTTTTCACATGCCTCACATTAGTCCTCATTTAAAGAGGATTGGCTACCGTGTTCATCTGGTTCCTCACCGTTTCCGTCTGAGCCCTGTAATCACACAACAAGAGCATGCCCAGTTTCTTTTTTTTTCTTTTTTCTTTCTACTTCAATACTATTTAACACAGTTAACACTGTTGATAACGGCTCTAAAGTACAGCGTTTACACAATATAAGTTATTGACTCTAGTTTTGGGAATCATTTTATACTTTAACTTTTCTTTACTGGTAAAAGCTTGAAAACTTTGACCTTAATTTGTTAGCTCTCGGCTTGAATTCGCATTATTCTGGAATTGCTACATATTTTTTCATTTAATCCATGTTGGGATCATTTCACATGGACGCCTTGGTCCAAAAACGATAGGCTCACTCTAAAAACAAAAAGAAGCCAAACAATGTTGCGTTGTTGTTTTTTTTTTTTTTTTCCTTTTGCCACACTCCCATCTGCATGACGTTCCACACACATGGAGGGAGGGACGAACTGCTCCCGTTCCCGGTGGGAATGTTTACAGGTGTGTCAGCTGCAGCGAGCTGTGAGCTCATGCTTACAGTCACATGGCCAGTGAGTGACGTGTCGGCTTTGTCTTGTGATTTAGTCATTTTTCACACATTTCTGAGGAGGAAAATTGATGTGGATAACAGAAACTGAACTGAACCGCCTCCTCCCTGAAAAACAAACAAAAAAAGAAAGAAAATGAAGCAGAGCCTCCTGGATGTTGTGATGTGTTTATGTGATTGCTGCGGCCTAAAACGACGGATTTTATGGTAGCTTTTTCAACAAGGTTGTGCTTTTTTTCTTTTGCTTTATTTTTAGGTTTTTAAAAAAAAAAAAAAAAAAAAGTTAATATTTAAAGTGTAAATTACATTATCTTCTTGAGATGACTGACAAATAAAATCGTGTTCTGAGGAGTTGTCAAAGTGCAAAAGAAGAGTTCAGTATTTGTCACGTTAGCGCAGTGGCATCCGAACTTTTTGCAATTAGGGCCAAAATTGTTACCTTTTTTTTCTGAACATATTACTAACTAATATACTACACAGACAATATTTTAATAAAGTAAAAATAGTCTGACGTTTGCAGAAAAGGAATCTGTATGCATCTCACAGAGTTGCTGCATTAAAACTTTCGAAAACATTTTTCGGGGTTTATCGTCTTGGTTTTATCTGTGATCGTGGACTGAGTGGCCAAACAAAATCCTCCAGAGGCCTGAAAATGGTCTGAGGGCCACACTTTGAACATCTCTAGTTTAGCGTCACACGTGTTTTTATTTTGCAGGCTCGTCTTTCGAGAGGCGTCGTGAAACAGGAAGTTAAATAAATATCGGGACTTGTCAAAATTCAGCCGAGTTGCAGTGACTGGTCAGAAAAGAAGGAAATACCAATCACCGTAGTATTTTCTGTGAGATTTGCGGAAAAGTTGCGATGACTGGTGAAAATTGTGCATGCTGATGTGCTTAAAGGCCAACAATATGGGAAGTTTTCAGTTTTGGTACATAGGGGGAAAAAAGAACCGTATTCTTCCCCATTTCAACTACTGCTGACCAATCGCAGCTGGTCTACTAAGACCCTGGACGATTAATTCGTACATCCCTACATATATATATACCAACCCTTAAATCAAATAAAACCTTACCACAAAACGAGAAGAAGCTGGTTGTTAAAGGTAGTCAGTGAAACCTGAAAAATGTGTGTGATTTTACATAACAGCACCATGTATCATGGCAACCCCTATGTAGCCAAAATGTCTGTGGAGTCCAACGCATACAAAGCAACGCAAGAAACCTTTTTTTTTACTGGTCTCACAATCCCTACAGAATGTAGAATATGCATTAGAACGTGGAACACATGCAACATAAATTGGGGAGTTCACAATGTCAGGACCAAGCCTGACTCCCTGGTTAATCATTTATGTTGCTAGCAGTCTAAACAATGTAATATTCAATCACCAGTTCCCTTTAAAAGACTTCTTTACATGGCATAAGCAATGGGGGAAAAAAGCTTTACACTGTTATTAAAAAGTTACATTAATAATAAATGATGTTATTGGACTAGTTTCCTGTGATAAGTACACTTCCATACACAAAAAAACTCTTCCTTTGGTTAACACTGATGGGTTTATTGATCTACTTCTGATCAACAGGTAATAATACAATTCAGAACATCTGGAGAGAGGTTATAGTCAACCTGTTTAATTCTACACAAATATACCAACATTTAAATATTATTTTTTGAGCAGTGAATTAACCTGCATGTTACATCCTGTTTGCTAGAAACTCACTTCATGGAGAAAATGAGGCTGATAATTAATACATTTCAAAATGAAAAAAAAAACAAAACGTAATTCGTGTTAAAGCTGCAAATACTTATAGAATTCGACTTGAAACTAAAGAGTAATAGTGGCAACGAATTTTAAAATACCCTGACACACATTCTCGGTTGACTACACTTTAACTTCCTGAAAGTCAACTCTGAGGGTAAACCGCCTTCTCCGGCGACGTACCGCGCTGATTGGCTAAGCCACTGTCAATCCTGCGGGGTTGGCCAATGGCTTTCCAGAAGCGGGGAAATACGTCCCTCCCCCCCCCCGTCACCCGCCCAGCTACAGTTGCGTTTCCTGGCGTGCTGGCAGCCTTGTAACGAAAGAGCTCCCTGCAACAGCCCCCCGACAGCACTTCGTCTAGCAACAAACAATTAAACCGCTCACTTACATTGAATGGGTTAATGTTGCTGGGTTCCGCGAAGGGGTTGATGTCAAACTCCGACATTTTGGAAGAACGACGAGGCGTTTATCCTCTGGAAAAAAAGTAAACAACAAACTCTTTTCTGTCGCTTCAGAATCTGCCCGTCCCAGCCACTTCCTCGAATGAACTTGAACGCGCAGGCGCACTGAGATTTCGGCACAATGACGTGTCCCGCGTCATGTGTCATAAGTGCGCCTCCTTAAAAACTGTATGTAAAACTGTATTGTATGATAAAGAAAAATAAGTGCAGTTCTTTATTGTTATAAATATTTGTTCAACTAATGTATTCTTAAGAAATAGAGAACATTTGTTTATCTTTCGAGTGTGCACCAGTGACTAGTATTACGGTAAAATGGAGGATTATTTACACAATTTTGATTTGCCTGACTTTTAGATTTCCTAATAAATATGTAAACCTTACAAAGATGACGCTGATCGGTCTTATTCCGATGAGAGGAAACATACTTGAAAAATACGAAGTAGAAATTTAAGCAAAAATGATAAAGACTTAAAATTTCGGCCACCATGTGTCACTAAAACTGTTTCAAGTCTCACCACAAAATGACATGCCGTAGATTCCAATATGGCTTTATTTATTGAACAAACAAATTGAAAAGTAAGCCCAGAGAAACTTTATATATATGCAAAATATTACACGAAGAGGAGCCACTATGTTTTTTATTACCATCCTTGACACACCGTACTGTTCACGCATAAATAGGATCTGAACAGATTTATGGAACAGCTTGCTTTTATCAAAATATGACCAAAGTAAATCTTGAAGAAATGTTTTAATCTTTGCGTAAACAATATAATTATGTGCTAGAAACATTGTGTTGTGAATTGCGTCTTATTGATTATCACAATTTCTGCCTTAAAGTCTTCCTTTTCTCTAGTTTTCATAGCAACGATCAGTTGGGGGCACAGGATTTTAGTACAAGCTTAATCAAGAAACACCTAACTTTTATATATTTATAACTGTATTTGTATACATATATACAATGTTGAAAGTACGTGAAAGTAGTGGACCAGTGGCTCAGACGCTTTTAACAACTTGAATTTTCCCCAATTTCTTTTATTATCCCCCCCCCCCCCCTAATATTTTATTTATCAACATATACTATGTAAGTGCGTGTCAACATAACTGACTCTAATAAGAAAAAAATCCATTAATTATATTAAATGCAGGGAGAATGTACAAGTTGTCATTTTAACAAATAAGAACCAAATAAAGCGTAATAACGCCAAGAATAAATAAATAAATAAATAAATAAATAAATAAATAAATAAATAAATAAATAAGCCACGGAGGCGGTCATTGAGAGGTGACGTCAGCAACGTGCTGCCTCTCGACGTCGCAGCCATGGAGGAAGTAAGAGGTGAGGTGGATTGTCCTCATTCAAATCAAATCTGCTTCAAATCATCGCGTTTCTATATTTATGTTGAGGTTGCTGTGTCTGTTTTTAAACCACGCAATACTGAAGGCGGGTTGTGTTATTTAACGTGCGTCATTTTGTTAAGTCGGCGTTTTGTGTTTTATCGTAAGGCAGGCAGACATAGGCTACTCCTGTGTGAAACCGACTCTGGTAGCACTTAAACAAAAACACAATAATAGATATCGCGGCTCCATATTGTGAAGCGGGTGTGTTGGGGACATTTAGCGACGCGACGTAAATCTGAGACATGCTCGCGCCTCTCAAAGACCCCCTTTATTACTGCTCGGTGTTTTATCGACTTACGTACCCCCGTTAAATCAGTTCTCTTGATCAGCGGAAGGAGAACATCAGCTTATGGAATCCAGTCGATATTAGAAACGTTGCCTTCTTGTTGCCAATTAATTGTCAAAAAATAATTTTGGTATTTGTTTCTTGTTAGAGAGGTTAAAACCTAAAGAAAGACGTCGAAAGAGGAGCTGAAAATGATGAAACTTTGTTGTTTTTTTTTAAATGCCCACTCCTGTAAAGAATGGTAATGAAGAAATGAAATAATTTTAGGAACTGTTGAGGAATCATGGCTATTTTTGATGGTTTAATATAGGTAAGCTAATGCCATGTGTGTTTAAGTAGACCAACATTCCTTTGGACAAAAGCAGATGCAAGCAGGAGTTCACAGATAAACATTTTTCTGGCAAGGTTGTAACTTAGAGCAGCCATAAAACACTATGCTCTTGAAAGGTTTTAAATTAGGAGGCCATAAAGAATATCTTCCCCGGCTCGCAGGTCAGAGGTCGGGGGTTTCCCAAGAGCTCAAAGTTGCATCTGGAGTTGATCACAACTTAGGAATCTTGGAAACACTGAGGTTTAATTTCTGATACACCTTTTTAATATTAATAGCAATAGTGTGTTAGATTAAAATATATTACCCAAGTTACAAGTACTAATCTAGTTAAATGGAATGTATTTGAAAAATGTACTAACTATGACAATATCGGAAACCAAAAGGGAATGGTTTGAATGTTATGTTTTACAGGATGAAAAAGACTTCTATCTCATTATTGTTTGTGATAAGATAAAGATTCAAATCTTTGGAGAAGCTGACTGCAGAGGAGCAAGATAGGTTTTGTGAAAATAACTTATAATTTTAATAACTAAAATGACTCTTGATATTTGTCATTAAAACTCAGGGGAAGGTCTAAGTTTTTTCCAAGGTAGCTCTTGGTTGGTCAAAACAGAGGTACGCCCTATTTGCATATATTAACAAAGAGAAACGCCTTCACTAGAAAAGGGAATGCTCAATAATAAGAATTCAGACAGCTGCCCTGTTTTGCTTTTATGCATCAGCTGTCTCCAAAAGCGCTTTTGTTCTTTTTCTTTTAATTCTTTTGTCTCAGGTAAAGAATGTACTTCTGTGTACTCTGAAGTTTTCTTGTTAAATTCATACGGTGTTTTCTATTGAATTAAACTCTGCATTTCTGTGACGTCATTGTGCCTCGCCGTCTCCTTGCCAGCCGTGACGACATCCGCTCGACCCGGCTAACAGGAGGAAAAGGAGAGCCATGCTTTTCCAAAACTTAAGCTAACCTAATAACTTTCCTCCTTAATAGAACCTAAAGTATAAAGAAAGCTCAAAAATATTTGTTTAAATCTATGGTTAAAATGAGTAGAAAACTTGTTAAAAGACATTTAAAATAAACACCAGAAGCAATTTGGATTTGCACTAACTGAGGAAAACACGTACAACACTACAAGTATTACTGAACATTGCAATGATTATACTGATACATATTTCCTTCCTCTTTTGTTTCATCAGTGTTATTACACAAAATAACAGTAGTGCACAGTTACTGTGTGCACTAAAATGCACACAGTAACTGCATTTAATTATATTTTCACTGCTAGATTTAGCACTTCAATCTTTAAAAAATGTACATCAGACTTGAGTATTGAGGGCTATGAAAGTGCACCCAGCATCTCAAATATATTATTGCCTTGCAGCATTTGTACAAGCCAATAACATAATTGAAAAAGCTAACGAAAGTGGGTTCTTTAGCTGCTAGAAGTGTTTGGCCTTTTAGTCTCAGATAGAACCAATAAATATTGGACTTTAGAGTAAAATAGACGATGTTCTCTCCTCAGTGTTCCCCCTGACCTGTGCAGTTCAAAACTATGCATGGGGAAAGATTGGGCTGGACAGTGAGGTGGCCAAACTGGTGGTTGGCGGAGACCCCCTGGCAGTCATAGAGGGGGACAAACCCTATGCAGAGGTAAGAAGGGCTTAATGGAAAAAGGAAATGTTTTTATGTAAACAAAATTTAATTTTTTTTTTTTTTTTAAAAACCCAGATTTTAATTAACTGTCTTGCTGGGTTTTCACGGGTTTTCATTTCAATGTGAGGAATATCACTTGCAATTTGGCACTGACACTTAGAAAATGTGTTGTTGTTCCCTGAGTGTGTTGGTAGAACAGCTGCTTTTCCTTGTGCCATTCAGAGGTCTTTATTTAGCTCCCGCTGCTCTGCAGGGTGTGTTGACAAGGTCATTAGTTCATGTGGTGACATTTCCACCTTCTACAGACCACGCTGTTCCTGTCCGGGTTAGTTTTCATGTCTACAGAGTTAAAGTTTTGTCATGATATTTTGTAGCACTATTGCGATAACGGTAAAAGTGACGATAAGAACTATTTATTGCTTCTTTTTTTTAGGTAACTGTATGGGAGTGAGTGCATGGTACAGCAGTCACAGCCGTAAACACAAATACTGATCTTGAGAAACACATCATGTGAGATACACTTCTTTAGGAGACCACTCGCATAAAGAAGTGTGACATGTGCATTTAATTATATTTTAAAATTTATTGGTATGTTTTAAAAATGTTTTTTTAATGAAAAAACAGTGGAGCAAATAGAATAGTAAAACTAACACGAAAATATTATTATGATAAGAAATTCATCAGGGTAAGTTACAAACGATAGGATAAATGCCCACCCCTGTGCTGAATTATAATTGACAGTTTGTCTATGTTCCTACCCGAGTCAACTTGCTGGCTATCAATCATTTTAGATCACATCATTTAGCATTTTGAAATTCACTTTAATTTATAGGAGTTTTCTTTCTGGAATTTGCTTCTTACACAAAATAAAAATCACTTTTAAATCTGAAATGCATTCCCAAAGACTGTCCCACCCTCTCTGGGGTGTCCAGAACATTTCCAGGGGTGGCCATGGCCCCCATGTGCCCACCCCTTAGGGTCGCCACTGCAAAACGTATGAATCTCAGGTTTTTTTAGCATTCCTTTACAACATTATAGTTACTAATGTTCACTCCAGCTGTGGATGGGTGCCCACCCCAAAGGCGATGCTCAGATCAAAGACAACAGGATCGCCCAGACCACCTTGGGCCAGTGGATAGCCCACTACCCCGCCTGCCTGGGCTCCAAGGTGAAAGATGCCTTCCAGGGTCAGCTGCCGTTCCTCTTCAAAGTCCTGTCGGTCAATACGGCTTTGTCCATACAGGCCCACCCCAACAAGGTGAGTGCGCAGGCAGGCACACATCCAGTTTTCAGGCCGACCTCGGTTACATTTAGCATGGATCACTTTATATCAGTCCAGACTGCGGCTTGCTGGAACAGACTTTTGTGTCAGGCCAACTTCTGTATGTAAACAGACCTGATAAAATTCAGACCAGAAGGATTTCAGGAGTTCAGCAAACACACAGCATTTGAGGTGTGATCAGCATTTCATAAGGGATTAAGAAAGGAAGTTTAAAACTGTGTTTTATAGTCTCTGACCCAATGTAGTTAAATGTATGATTAAATTTCTTACTTTACTACGATTTTTTTTTTTGGTTAACTTAGGAGCTAGCTGCCACCCTACATGCTCAGTTTCCAGAGCACTATCCAGACAACAACCACAAACCAGAAATGGCAATCGCTCTCACGCGCTTCCAGGGGCTTTGTGGCTTCAGACCAGTGGACGAGATCCTGGGCTTCCTTCAAGGTGAGTCCCTAAATAACAAGAACAAAAGAAACTGGACGTAAACGTTCCACTTACGGTGAATCCATAACTCTTTGTGTGTGTTTATCCTTCAGCTGTCCCAGAGTTCCATGCTCTCGTTGGCTGGGATGCAGCAGAAGAGCTACGGAGCAGTGTCGGAGATGAGGTTCGGACCGGACGGGCCTTGAAGAAGTGCTTCACAAAAATGATGAGCTGTGAGAAGAAGGTGTTTGTGGACGAGCTGAACGAGCTGGTTAAAAGAGTCACGCAGGAAGGTGAGGACGCCATCAGCGGAATTCCAAATTAAATGAACCCTTCAAGCTCTTTTAAAATGTTTTAGGATGTGTGGTAGAGTTGGTCCATTGGGGGACCAAAGTTTCAACACTTGTTGCATTTTCAGCTGGTGAGGTTCGCTTTATACACGGCATTGTAAAACAAACCAAACCAATGTTTGGTTCCCCTCCTCACCTGCGGTGGTGCTGCACCAAGAACTACTGGAGGAAACAACATGAAAACCTCTGAAGAGGACACTTAGCCCAATTTTCTTCTTCATAAAATGTAAACAAAAATTGAGTAGTGTCAAATTTTGTCGTTGGTAAAAAAAAAAAAAAAGTGAGGTATTTCCTCTGCAAGCATTAGCCTGGCGCTCTTGTTTTGGTTGTATTTACCCAGAATCCCATACATTGTAGTTCACTTCCTGCTTTTGGAGCGGTCTCCAGTCTGCTTTGCGTTCACATTTGCATTCAGACTGTGCCAGAGTTCATTTTCACCAAACTAAGACCTAGGTTTGTAGGCTGGCCAGAGTTTGCGTTTTTTGTCCGTATCAGAATTTGATTGTGCATTCACATCTTCCAAATGAATTGGAGGGTACACTACACACTGGGGGGATTTGCATCTAATATGTCAGATTGTTCGCTCTATACATAGTAGCTGCATTTCCATTGTCCATCATCCATCCATTTTCTTTACACTCTTATCCCATTGGGGTCCGGAGGGGTGCTGGTTGCCTATCTCCATAGAGGTGTTTTGGGTACACCCTCGACAGGTCGCCAGTCTGTTGGAGGCATTGTCCATCAAACTGTGCAAATTGGAAGCATGGAAATAAATTTGCTTAATGGAAACGTGTCAAAGTTGAAAAAATTCAAGTTTTTAAATGAAAAGTATTTGAGCTGGAATGTTTTTGGTTGTATAGAAATTAGTGTATTTTGCAAAACTGCAATTGAAACACTTATTTTGGCATCACACGAGTCACATGGTCAGCGACCTGATGCTACTACTGCCAGAAACGACAAAGACGAAGACAGGAAGTAGGAGGACGATGGCGCGGCATAATGTTTTATTGCATCAACAAACTTAACGTGTTTTAATTGTGATTTTAATAATGGAAACAACACAATTGTGAAATTGTGTTTCTTTTAACAGCTAGTGTGAATGTTCACCAGGAACCAAGCAAAGATGGATTTATCCAAGCAAAATCATTTCACACAGGTTGATGATGACTCGAGAAAGGCAGACTAACCTGTTTGCACCACTTGGGGTCACCATGTAGTTCTTCACCGTACCCAAATCTCCAGCAAACAGTGTTATTAACTGCATTTAGAAAAAGTAACCCTTATCCTCCTGAACATGGCTGTTTGTCCATAGGTGCAGCAGGGAAGGACACATCAAGCAGCAACGGCGACCTGTTGCTCCGCCTACATTCCCAATACCCAGGAGACATCGGCTGCTTCTCCATATACTTCCTAAACTATGTGGTCCTGGAGCCAGGCCAGGCCATGTTCCTGGGGGCCAATGAGCCTCACGCGTACATCTATGGAGGTCAGAGAGAGCTTTCCGTTTCCATATATGTGCCGTTTATCAGTGTGTTTTCTTACCTGTTTAACCTTTGCTCATTTCATCATCGGGATTTTATGCGGATCAATAGCCCATAATGGTGAAGTGAAAGGAAAGCGATGGATGGATTTCCAAATGTTGTGCGAATAAAAAACTGAAAAGTGAGGCTGTATTTGTATTGTAACATATCAGTGCAATTCACAAAATTGTTGAGGAAAATTGGAGAGGAATTGTTGAGGAAAACGACAAAGAAGACTACAGGAAGTGGGAGGACGATGGCGAGGCATAACGATTTATTGCGTCAACAAACTTAGGTGTTTTAATTGTGATTCTTATATAATGGAAACATTATATAAGAACTTTTCGCCGGGGGTTTGTGACAAGAAGGGGTGGACGACATGAGGCGGAGAACAAAGTGACACAATTCTCTTCCACATCAATGAGTACGGATTTTGTCAGTTCGACTCGATCATGCAGAGCCCATTAGTGTTTGTCCAGTTAAATGCCAGGCTATCTAGGAGTTGATGTTGCATTTGAAGGTCTGCCACTGCCACTGTCTGCCACTCTGCCAACCTGATCTGTTTTTCTGGTTCTCTGTCCTTCTAGATTGCATCGAGTGCATGGCCTGCTCAGACAACACCGTCAGAGCTGGGCTGACGCGTAAATACATCGACGTAAACACGCTGTGTGAGATGTTGAACTACAAGCCGGCGTCTGCCTCCTCCAAAATCTTCCCGTGTGTCTCGGACCCCACGGACCCCTGTGTGACCCTGTATGACCCCCCGGTGCCAGACTTCACAGTCATGAAGATACAGGTTGGAAGTTTGTTTTTTTTTTTTTTTAATCCTGTTGTGTTGTGACTCACATAAGAGTGGTGAGTGAGCATATTCTGAGGTGCTGATCTGCTAATAACAGAGCTGATTTTTCACTTAGCATGATAGCATTTTTGCTAACTTTGAAAACATTTAGCCCAGTTAGCTTCCTCCAAGTTATTTTTCTGATCAATTTATTTGGCTGCTTTACTTTCAGTTGAATAAAGTTTGACGTCCATATTGAGGTTTTTGTTCTCGTCTGTTAAGAGTTCTTGAAGTAGTTAGACGTTTATATTCTACTTTTCATAATTATTCTCTAATTTTGAAGTAGGTGACGACTGTTCATCTTCCTCTTCTCACATTCTTGTTTTAATTTTTTTTTTAAAGAAATAATACACCATATTTCCAACCTTCTGGCATTTAATGATTCTAAAACCACAAACTTCACTGCAATTTATTTGATTGTTATGAGAAACATAACAGAACAAACTGGTAGCTAATTGCAAGGTGAAAGGGGAGGTTTGCAACATTTATTCAGGTCTTGATACAAATTTGCAATTGGATTTAGATTTGGACTTTGATTACAATGTTCTTTTTCTCTACACAAGGAGTGAAATAATTAATTTGAGCAATAGCAACTGAATAAACCAAAATGGTTTCCTAGCTTTACAATTTACATAAAGGTATTTTGTTTTCTCTGCTTTTTATCCAATGTCTGGCTCTTTTTCTTTAAGAAACTTATTAGCACTTGGTGTGCATTGGCTTGTGTATGGTGCGAGTTTAATTTGCAAAATGTGAACTTAATACAGGGAGGCTGATGGAACTCCCCTCATTTGTACAGAATCACCCAAACACAGTGACTACCCTCTAATCGGGGCGTCTCTACCGGTCTGTAGGTGCCAGCCTCGGTGAAGGACTACACTGTTGCCTCAGTTGACAGCGCCAGCATCTTGCTGGTCATCGAAGGTGACGCCACTGCGACCTCCACCGCGGCCTTCTCCGACGTCACCATGACGCGGGGAGGCGTCCTGTTCGTCTCGGCCAACGAGAGCGTGTCTCTGCACGTCATGTCGCAGTCAGGGATGACCCTGTTCCGAGCCTGCAGCCTCCTGTAGCTCCTACCAAGCACCTAATGCCGCCACCGTCTCTTAGGAAGTTCTTCGTTCTGAATTGGGCCTCGGATTTCTGGTGTTCACTACTTGGTAGGTGGTATTAAGAACTTAAAGAGGGTTTTCCTCTGGTCTGGTTTTTCTTACTGAGTCTGTTGCTCCTTTTTTAACCGTAAGCCCCCAGCAGACTGCTCTGAGGATTCTGACGGTGTTTCTTACAAATCCAGGATCATCCTGCAGGGTAATAGTCATCTTTAACTAGTAGTGTCGACGCAGCTTATAAATAAAGAAATTGTGCACAACCCAAGTTCTGTATCGGTGCTGGACATTTAATTTGATGAAGCAGGCTCAAACAGAACACTTGTACCGTTTTAAATATTTCTAATAAATTAGCCACCGGAAGGTTTTTAAACGTTTCCATAACTTCATTCAGTTCCCGTTTATAAAATCTTTTCTTTTTCTTGACATTAAAGGCAATCAGGTTACATCTGCTCCTTGATGTGCTCAGATAAAAAAAAGACTCTCATTTTAAATATGTTTGAGCATCATTTCCTCCTACAGAGGTTTAATTAACTAAAAATCCTGTAACAGCCAGAAAACAACAGTTTTATCATCAGGTATCGCTGCATTACAAAACGTTTACACCACCTACTGGTCCTGTGAGGTACTACAATCACTGAGCAACTAGTTTTCTTCTCTGGGATCACTGATGATGCGTTTCCAGAAAGTCTCTCCTTTTTTTTTTTTTTTTACCTGATCTATAAACATTGTAATGACAGTCTAAGATGACGTAGCGCGATAACAACAATGCGATTCCTGTGCATGCTGAATGGAGAGCTGTCGCCCATCTGACTGGCCAGTTTTCTGCTGGTATCCAGGCTGACCCGCAAGTGGAAGTGAAGCCGAGCCTGCCGGTTGTGATGCTTTTTACCATTAACATTGCATGCATACATTTTTGGAAATGTCCTAATATTTGAACAGTGATTGAATATAAAAAGAATAGCTACAGGGTTGGACAAGACGTTGGCCCCAAGCTGTCTCCATCCTACAAGGCATGTGTGTTTTGAATTTTAGCGTCTTGTTTGGTTTGACTAAATATGCAGTGTCTGTGCTCGTACAACAAAACGCTGCATGCCTGAGGGGGTTGCCGAGTTTGCCAGTCTTTAAGTAACTCAATACAAGACGAGGTTCCTTTATGTTTTCCATCTCAAAATTCCACAAATTTTCCAAGTCAAAATAAGTCCAGTTTTCTATGAGTTTGGGACCCAGAATGTTCCACATTTTACCATCTAGAAGAGTCATTTCTCATTATCCTTGAGATGACAAAATGTAGAGCTTTTTTTTTTTTTAGAACAATTTCTAACCAATTTTATATTGAAGTATTCATCATCTGACTAGATTACAATGAGTTTCTTTTTTTGGTGTTACCATAAGCCGCATTTCCATCAAGGCTTGACGTGCCCAGATAGATTTGCTTTAAACCAGAAGGTGGAAACAGGCCTAATTTGCATTTCCTTTTTTGTTGAAATTTAAAAGTTTTGCATCACAATTGGATTGAAACATGCCTGTAGTCTAAATTACTTTAAGAATACCCTTGATTTTACATGAATTTCTCGTCAACGAAACCTTGAGCATTTACTCATGTTCGAACAGAGTAATTAGCTCACCATTTCAAAATTAAATCATATATATATTTTAATTATTATTCAATAATCTCAGTATTTTGAGCTGATTCGGTGAGAATTTTCCCTTGCTGGTCAATCCATTACGGTGCTAATCCCCAGGTGCCATGGCAGCAACACCGAAGGACTTGACGTTGATAAACGATAATTACCCATTTATGTGCAGTATTAATTTAGTCATCTCAAGAATAAGATGAGATCATTCAAAGACAGCCTCAACTTCTATCCATCTTTCACGCAAAGTTCAGTCTGAAAACTGCTTCACTTTGGAGTAAGTTGTCGAGTTTATGGAAGTCGGATCATGTGGGGAAAAATTTGGAAATTCAAATTGCTTGAAGGGAAAACCCAAAACGAGTATTTCAACATGAATGCTGTCATCCTGCCTACCTCCCAATAAAAAAATCACTTCTCTGAATAAATAAAGCTGCTTCTACATGCAGGTTTTTTGTTAAACACGTCTCTACTTAGCTGCTCTCATGTCTCAGCTCTTTGTTACTGAAATAAGAGAAGGATGGGACTACCTCATGTCAGTGTTTCTCCTAAAAACGTTTTACCGTCTTATGTTCTGTAATTCTAACGACATAATCGTTTCATCAACAGTTCTTGTATATTTTTGAAGTTGCCTCTGTTACTGATCTTGTCTGAAGACGCCTCTCTGTTTTGAACACTGTAGATCGAGGGCTGTGCAATGTTTCTGTCGGAGCAGCTGTGTGGGGAAAAAAATGTCTTGGATTCCAGTTAGCCTCTAGTAGTTTTGTTGACCGTTGTATGGGAATGCAGAAAATATGAATGTGACGTTTAATAAAGTCTTGATATGCTACTGAAAAACCCATTTGGGCTCTATATTTTACTTTTACCTCCACTAATAAAATGTCTTTCATATTTTTGTCACATTAAAACCACAAACATTGAGTGTTGAATATCTGAAGGGGAAGGAAAGCGGTTAATGGTTTTCAAAATTTGTTTTACAAATGCATTCAAAACACTTGAATTTGTTGTAAACAGGACTTCTCGGCAGCTTTCTTGAAACAATGACGTTCTCGCTACTTTTCTCGTATACCAAGACGTAAACTCACCGGCTAGGAAACCAAAATTCAGATAAACAACCAAACTGCCCGTATTAGGAGTCTGGAGGAGAGGCTAAGGCTAACGAGCCAAGACAAACGACCCCTATAGAGAGAATTCGGGGGGAAAAAAATCCTGTTTATAGTTTCCTGGAAGCCAAGTTGGAAGTTCACCTTCAAGTAGAACAAAGAGACTAAACATACAAACAGAGGAAGGGTAGCCTGGTAAAACCAGCCCCTTGTTATATGCTATTAGCTTCGTACAGAGGGCCTGGATGTTCAGCTATTGAAAAACGACTGCTTGCTGGAAGCGCAGACTCTGTTGAAGTTTTAAATGTTACCCAATCCCAAACACTTGGCCGTGATGTATGTTCAAGAGCACAGCTTTGTACTTTCTGAGGTGTACTACTTATTCACACATGCACAAACAGCTGTTAAATACAGAAAATTATGACTAGAAATTATTTTAAGCCATTTTTGGCAAATTGCACTGCACCAGTTCGATGCTATGAAGCTAACCAAACAAGACGGATGTTGATATTTATTCAATATCTGGAGACATGGCCAATGCAGACTTCACTTCCTGTGGTGCATACATATCAAGTCTCCCATTTTGGCTGGGAAACTACCGTTTTTTACCCCTTTTCCAGCTGTGCTCCCGCATTAGTATTTTCCTGTAAAGATGCCATATCTAGTCATAGTCATCAGAATATTGTCTAATATCGTGCAGCCCTAATATGGATTGAACTCATCACCTTCTAAGATTAAAAAGATGTACCTGTTAAAAGGTTTGAATGCATCTGCTGCTCAAAAATCCACGCTACCGCTTGAAATTCTCTCCTGTACTTCAGGTTTATTTTATCTAAGTTTAAGAAAAACTTCTCGTCACAAATAAAACAGTAAAACGTCAGGTAGATAATGCTGATTCTGCACGAGCTGCTGACTGAACGTCAAAGTGTGACCTATTTAGGTGTCAGATTTCAAAGAAAAACAACTGGATGTGAGGGAATCTATTCAACAATTACACTATTCATGAAAACTGTCCCACTTTCAGTTAGCGTTTCAGATCACCTACGTTTTGTCTAAGTTTTATATGTTTGTATGTTGACGTGTATCGGCTTCTCCGTTATGTCGTTTCTTTACTTTCCCCGTTTGTCTGAAATTCTCCAGCAGACGGCGACGTCCTTTTTGTCCTTTTGTTCCATGGTACAGTTGGTCTGCTGTCCATAGTACCCAAAGTGAACATATGCCTGCGGACAACTTCTGTTGTCGGCTGAAGGAAGCCATAGAGAGTCTTTAATGCTCTCACGTCCTCCAAAGCATCATGGGCCTTGTAGTTTATCCCCAGCAGCTCCCTGACAAGGTTCTCCTGGCCAAAGCTCTGCAGGCCACGGTCCCTCAGCAGCTCCCGAGCCAGAGGAAGAGTGTCCACGCAACCCGAAACTGAACCCTCAAACTGCGCTCTCAGGTCCAACTCGTCGAGAGCCCGAGCCAGCAGGGGGCAGTCGAAGTTTCGGATGTTATGGCCGACAACAAGGGGTCGACCGAGCATTTGAAGAAAAGCGATGAAGGAGACCACGACCTCTCTGAGGGTGTTGGTGAAGACGAGGCGACGATCTAGGTAGAGTCTCTGTCCGCGGACCTTGAAGCCCGTGACTCTGGCCGCTCCTCGCTCAATGCGACAGCGGGGGACGACGTACAGGTTGAGCGAGTGGCCGCCGCTTACTGCGGCCAGTTGGATGATCTCGCAGTGTTGACCTGGACATTAGAAAGCATGCAGAGGTCAGGGCATGGCATCATTTGCTCTGGATTAGAAAGCTGAGATTCCATTAACCAGAAAACTGCGGCAATTAAAATTATGGAAATACATTTGCTTAATGGAAACATGGCAATATCGAAAAGACTCACGTTTTTTGATAACGTGTAGTCGGTTTTTTTTTGGCCCATTAAAAACAATAATGTTATACTGAAACGTTTCACATCACACGAGTCACGTGATCAACAATCGGATGTTAGTACTGGCGAAACGACAAAAACAATGGCTGACGGAAGCAGTAGGAGGATGATGTGTTTTGTGTTCTTACTGTGAAACAGTTCATACAAAGCAGTTCATACATAGATCTTCTGTCAAAATCGCAGACTACAATTTCCCCAAAACGGCACATACACAGCTGCTCCCAAGTCTAAGGGGCTTATCGCGCCATCGCCTGAATGAGACACCAATGTCTTCGCTTAAGGCTGATAGATGATGAGCGCCAGGACCACGGTTGAATTCTGGATATATTTCATGTAACCATTTCCATCCATTGCTGCCCCAACTTCTTTATTACTTATCGTAACAAGGTTAGGGAACTGAGAAACCCTTCACTGTTGAAGGAAGGAAGTGCTTTGGCCTTCTTGCCCTTTGGTGACCCATACATCATAAAAATAAATGGATAGATAGGATAAATTAAATTAAATTAAATTAGATTAGGCACACCTTTGTGTGTAAGGAACTTAACTTTATGAATCGTCTTCGTTTAGCTAAATAAATAAAGCTGATTCTGACAGCAGTAAAGTTAAAAATCAGACGTCTGCTTCAATGTTGTTCGGGCAGATTAAATCTTCGTAACACATCCAGGTCCCTCTTGAAAATGAGCTCTAGATTTCAACGGGGTTTACCTGGTTAAATAAAGGAAATAAATAATAGTAATAATAAAAAACATCCTAAAGGATTTACCCTGCAGGCGACTGAAAGAGTCACACAACTTCACAGCTAGTTTTCATAAACCTATTAGGTGCCAATTATCCCGGAGAAGTGTCACTTTTTGCAGACATTTTCTCGTCTTTTTGGTCATTTTTAGACGATTAAAGAAGAACCAGGAAGTCTGAGCTTAGTATCTCAGTAAGACTTACTTTGTGTGACGCTACGGGTTGTGTGCGTACAACTTGATCTTTACCATTTAATCCATTATTACAATAAGTTATCGTACCCAGGCCTGTAGTCTCCAGGTCGAAGAAAACTAGCGGATGTTGCTTGAAGTTTTCCTCTTCGTCTGTTTCTGGTTGCATCACGCGGAGACCAAAGTAAAGACATTCATTACTAAATATAAACCTGACCGCTGCTCCGACATTTAGCTGCTGGAAAGGGTTGAATTAAAGCCTTACTGTAGTCGGGAAGCGCAGTTCTAACACCGACAGGCTACATTTCCCCGTCCGTGTTTTTTGTTTTTACTTTTAAATTTCGCACCCGGAAACGGAAAGGGTTTCAAAATAAAGCCCTTGTTATTAAACTTCCGGCAGATTACAAATAAAAATCTTTTTTACGTTTGTCTTAGAGTATTGCTGTAGTAAAATACTTTGTATTTTTTTTTTGTACTACAAAGTAGTAAAATATGAATGAAAATAACAATGATAAAAAAAAAAGTTTAAACATCTTCAGCCTACATCAATGTGACATATCCTGAAAAATTTAAGTGAAAATAAGTTAATAAGACTTCTTCAATAACCCATACACAATTTAATTTACTTTAATTTGCTTTCAAGCAAAATATGAATGACAAAAAAAGAATTTCAAAACTTTTTCAGAACATTTCATCCTGTGCAGTATAAATGAACATAAGAAACCTTTCTGTTTACATATTTGTACACCATTAGATGCATGATTTGTCACTCTTTTAGGTAAAATATGAATAAACTAAAAAAAATCTGTTCAAAACTTGCATCTTGTGTAAGATAAATATAAATTAATAAATACATAAATAAATAAATAAACCTAGTACCCTTCACATACAGATGTACACCTTTAAACTCATTCTTTGTTGATTCAGTTTTAATGACTTCATTGAAAGAAAAAAAAACAAAACTGTCGTGAATTTATTATGCTGCTTTTGACCTACCTGATTTTCCTGTTATCAGAAAGAATAATTAGGATGATAACATCAGCATATTTGCAAAAGTGGGCAGAGTACCTAAAAATTAGACTCAAGAGTAGCAATACTTCAACCTATTTGTATTCAAGTAAAAGAAAAAAGACATTCTGGAAGGAAGAGTAAAAGTGTGTTTAGTAAAAAATATATTAACTGAGCAACATCTTATTTAATACTTTAAAATGATGTCATCACACAGACCAAAAATAACCAGACCAGAAGTTAAAAACACATACAAACAGATAACTACACATTATAAGAAAACAAAAATACTTCCCAAATATTTTGTTTTGAATATAAAACTGATCAAACTACAAACCCAATTCCAATGAAGTTGGGCGATTGCACAAAACAAGCGAAAACAGAATACAAAGATCCGCAAACACTTTTCAACCTCTATTCAATTCAACACTACAAAGACAAGATATTTAATAGTCGAATGATCATATTTTGGATTTCATAATAGTGATATTTGATACCATTGATTTTCTTTCCGATCCAATACTTAGTAAAATTAAAGCTGGTATTGGCAATACCGATATTTTGTGCAAACAATTTGTCTGCAGTAGCAAAAAGTGGGTGGCACTGTATGCAACACATAACGGCGCTGCTCTAGAAGGAGCACAAAGACTTTGTGGGGAATTTTTTTCTAGTTGGTACTTTCTGTACTTAACAGCTGTTTGTGGATGTATGAAATGATCAATAACAGAGGAACGGCACTGATTAGACGCCCCTCCGCTACTTCACGCTCCCTCAGCTGAGTGAAGCTGACACCCCACCCACGTCAAAAAGTTCAGCAAATAGTCTGAGTGGTTAGTGCTCCGTTTGTGCAGCTTTGGTTTCTGAAATATTAAAAATTATTTTTTAGGTCATCCAGAGTTCACCATCCCCCCATGTTGCCCCCAAAAAACCAAGCTGGGCTACTTCGTTATTGCTCCGTTAGTGCAGGTTTGTGCCGTTAAAATGGTCGTTTGTGCAGCTTTGGTTTTCAAGATATTAAAAATTATTTTTTAGGTTATCCAGAGTTCACCATCTCCCCATGTTGCTCCAAAACAAACCTAAGTGTGGGCTACTGCTCATTATGAGATATTACATAATTTTCTTTCATATGCCAACTGACTTCACCTAAATTGATGACTGTGGCCTGCTCTGGACATAACCACAAAGCCAGCAGTTATTAATTTCGTATGTTATTGTGTAAGTTAAATTCTGCAGATTTTCAGCTGTTGTACAATGTGTACCTTCTTTTGTTTTGAACTTCAATAAAGATTTAGAACAAGAAGAAATTTCTCTCAGTGTTTTGCACCAAACAGTTTTTACTATTAACAAGTTTTTATTATTAAAAACACGACAAACTAATGATGGTAAAGGACCGCACTGGATTAACTCGGGGAATCTCATCTGTCCGTGTATCAATCAACTCCAAACCTTTTCTTTGTTCTGTCACAATTATCGATTTATTCCATTTTGATGATGATGCTCCAAACTTTCCTAATACACACAAAGCCAGTATCCTTCCCATTCATACCTGGTGACGTCACTCCCACGTCGACACACTTAAGTGTCAAAGCCTCCTGCTCCTGTCATATCAATAATTACTTATTTCATTCATATGGCTCTTACAGAGCCTCAGTGAAAACTTGTCTATTATTATTAACTGTTTGGTGCAAAACACTGATTGAAAATCAATTTTTTACTGTATGTTTATGTCTGTTAAGGCTAAGATGGAGCGGCACTGAAAGCAGCTCTTTAAACCATTCAGACTACGAACACAACAGAGACACAATCAAAACTGTCAGATGACTTATTACCCGCGATAATAACTCAGAAATAATCCAAATTATAATGTGTTTTTATTTCTTTCCTACTTACGGAAAGTTTCTGTTTATATCGTAGGTTTGTGGTGCCTTTCTATCCTAAAGAAAGATGTAAAACTTCAGATATTTCACAAAAAGATTCTAACATTCATGGAAAAACCTCACATAACCTTATATTAAAGCATAAAGTACGGCGCCCACGTAAGAAAGGCTTGCAGTGCTGCATGACTGACCAGTACAGTATTGCGAGGGAACGCAAAAGAAAAAAAAAAATCCCCATGTCCCCTAGGGGGCTCCGTACCGTAAGAACGTGCTGAAGCGCGTTTTTAAAAAAAAAAAAAAAAAAAAAATTTTATTTGAATGGGAGTAGTGGACTCGTCAACAACGAGCTACAGATGGTACGGCAGAAAAAATCCCTCTGAGGAACAAAACAGAAAACGGAAGAGGGGGAGGAATAAAGAAAAGCTTTTCAAAGTGGTTGAAAGACAGCAGGTAAGTAATGTCAGTGTATCAACAGGAGGGTTGTAAATATTCAAGTTAGCTTAAACTAGCCTAAAATGACAGGAGACTGTAGTTGTATTGAACCGATACAGGACACGATTTGTTCCCTTTTCCTATAAACGTCTGAGAGACACGCTTATCACACACATCTCAACAATACGTGTAAATAAAATTGACCAAAATAAAACAGGAAATATTAAGGTCAGCTAAGTTGGTGTAGCTGGAGCTACAAAGGACCCCCTCCCCCACCCCTCCCGTTACGGTTGCCTAGAGACGGACACGGCGCAGCCGCGGTGAGCTGCTATCAGCCCGCGTCTTTTTAAAATGTCCACCCGATACTTAACCGTCCTTAGAAGCAAAACCTCTGGCAAAAATACAGATTTGAGTGGGAAGACACACATCCCAGACCCAGGCTGAACAATTTCAGAGAAGTTGAATACGGGCAGAGGCGAATCTAGAGGGGTGGCAGTTGCCACCCCAACTGAGAGCCTTTCCACCCCAGCTGGCGACTATGAATTCAAAAAATAGTTATAGCAAATCGGACATTAAGAGTATGAATCTCTTCTTTTCCTGCAAAATTGAATGCGACGCAACGTAACCTGACACTTACTCCTAAATAGTGGCAAGGGCAAGAGAAGCTGCTGCCTTGACATATATCAAGGCAGCAGCATTGATATATATGGATATTACCGGATTGGACATTATGCGAAATATCGTGCGCCATTGCTGTCCATTGAGTCAGGAATGTTGGTGGTCAGGAAAATACCACAATCACGCAAAGAATCTGAACAAAAGGATGCAATGTTTTGGTGTTAATTCAACACTATGACATATGCCATAGATAACAAGGGTTTCACATTTAATTTGTTTTTAATTTGTCTTAGATTGAAGTGATTTCATAAGCATAATTTTGTATTTTTGTTTTTACAGTTTTATCACTGCTTCCTGCTGTCCTTTAGAGCTTGATTTTCTTTATTTTTGTTAGTCCACCCAGGGTTTGGATTGTTTGTCTTCCACTACTGTATGTGAGGGCAGGTTAACGATTTTACATTTATTTTGTGTTTATTTTGTCCTCCGTCTCGTCTTTGGGTCACTTTCCTGAATACACACCTTCCATGTGGCTGTTAATCTTAAATATCTGAGACTTGATCCTGTTTGGAGTGTGATCTTTTGTTTGGATTGCATGTAAATCATTCTGCAGTGAATCAAGTGCATTATAAATTTGCAGTGAACAATTGTAGTGTTTTATGCGGGTTTGTCTGCCTGAAGTGGTGTTTGAATTTTGGTCGAATGTTATCACTTTGACAACGAATGGATGAAATTAACGGGAAATCCCCATATTTATGTAACAACATATATTGTGAACTTTATTCTGGTTGCTGTTTATTACCCTTCGGCTTGACAGTCGTAACATTTGGTGTTTGGCGAACAAGTACGGGAAGTGACCTTTTTTTTTTCTTTTTAATTTATTATTGTATGGTTTAAGTTGTAAAGGACAGCAAAGGCAGCAGGGTCGAGAGTTTCCGCTGGTGACAAGAGGCATAAATATGGACGTATCCAGTGACGCTGGAGCCAGGGATGAGCTCGATGAGCTCCGCCATGTCGCAGCGAATAAAAGATCTGGAACGGCAGCTGGCGGCTTTTGACAGCAGCGGGCTCGGAAAGACCGTCAACGTCTTCAGGAGCTACAGAAACTGTAAGTGCAGCAGGACAAGAAACTGCCACTATTTTCAGGGAAACTGGACAGTGCAGAGTCGCTAACTTTCTACGAATGGATTGAATTGATGAGAGAGTAATCCAGATCAGAAGGGTGTTGAAATGAAGTGTACAACAATAGTCTAAAATTTTACCCACTGTTCAGTTTTTATTTCATTTATTTATTTACTTTTAAAGAAATCTTAAGTTACTAGAATGAACATTTATGTCTTTTTTTTTGTTTGTTTAGTTTCCCCACATGTGACTACAGAGATTACCTGGTTGACACTGCAAAACTCAATCTGGACTGTAAAATTTTGACAGAATGATCTGGATATGGTTTTATAGATCATTCAGTAATGCAGGCTTTTCACTCACTACACCTGTATTGTTTTGTCTTAACTGTTATGCACATTACTTAACATGGTTGAACATGACAAAATGATCAGATTCATGGATTAGTGATGTCTCTTGAGCTTCATTTGACTTGTTTTTATGTCTTAATAGGACAAACAAAGCACAGGCAGAACATTTTTCCCCTATCTGCATAGGCTAAGCTGTTATTTTATAATAGCGGCAAGACTAATGCTAACGTCAAACGTGCTAGCAAGTTTAGCTTCTTAACTTTGAAGTAGCAAACGGTTTACACACCACCTTGTTGGAATCTTAAATCGTTCCTTGTTTTCTTTTACTATTTCAGGTATTTTTTATGCTTTAATCATAGACAAGTTATTGGTTTTAGTTACGTTTTAACATGGCGTGACGAATCATGTAAGCTAAATGAGCTCAGTACTTGGAATTTCACAAATTCACTTCGGCACGTTTATTTGTCAAGCTTAATAAGTACATTTCTGCCGCGGTATGCTGATTAAAATCATTCCAAAATAGCATGTAAAGCAACTGTTGGAAGATGTGGCGTTTCATCACTGCACGACTAAAACCTGGCGAAAGGTGGCGCCAGAGTAAATCTAATAGCTAAGGAGCAGCTGACGCTCGTGCCGCTGACAGGACGCTCAAACTTCCTTTCAGCAGCGCGAGCAGTTAATTGTTTCGGCGCTTTTTCTTCTTTTTTGTTTTTGACAGACTGAAAAACAGTAAGTGTCCAAACATAATCGGGATGATGAGTTTTTATTACTTATAATTACTTATTTTTTTGTAGACCACACTGAATCCCCATTTGGATTTTTAAAACGGTTCTGTTCTTATTATAAGTGATCAGCGATGAGCCAGTTTACCACATCAATTACTCCGTAAATTTCACAGGCGGAACATAACGGCGTGATTTCTTTCTTTCTTTCTTTTTTTTTTTTTTTTACATTTTTTTAAATCTTTTTTTTAATTCTTGACAAAAATAATAATAAAAAATATTATTTTGTGAAGACAAAATGATGGACACACGTAGGGCTTGTTACACGCAGCCGCACGCTGAATCTCTAAAAGACGAAGAAGAAATGTAAAGAAACAATAATGGAGCGGTCGAAGTGGGAGAAAACCACTTCGACCGCTGTTGTCTGCAGTTGCAGGTAAATTTCTTGGAAGACCGTGAAACTAACGGGCAGGTCTGGATGAAGAGAGAGAGAGAGAGGGTGTGAGAAAGGAAGTGGGAGGGGGAGGAGGGGTTAGCCTAACGCTGCCTCTTTACCCAACATTGCCCTGCACTCTCACTGAAGCCTCCACATAGTGCCGGACGGGAAATAACCCGATAAATACTCTTCTTTATTTTTTTTTTTAATTATTTTTTAAAATTACTATTATTATTATTATTATTATAGTCACTGTGTAAATTAAAAACCTGGCAGCTCCCGGGGCGGAGCGTCACTCCTGACAGCGCCGCAGAAACTCTCCTTGACACCGCACTCTTCTTCTCTTCTTCTCCTCCTCGGCGCAGCGCAACCAGAGGGAGTTTACACCAAAAGTCCAGAGATGGTGACTTTACGCCCGGGATCAGAAGAGAGCCCGAACTGAACTCCCCGGCCACTTTGCTTCTTCTCCTGCCCGCCGGCTCCTCCTCATCATCATCATCATCATCTTCAACCCACGCCGACGAGTCCTCCGAAGTTTTGTTTTTGTTTCTGCTCTCTCTCTCTTTCGCGAGAGGGTGCGCGGCGCATGTGGAAGAAGAAGAAGTGAGTCCCAGGTAAGAGAGGCGTCCGGCCCGGTCCCGGTCCCGGTCCCTGTCCCGTTGGCTGCTCGGCTTTTTGTTTTTTTTAGAAAAGACAAGAAAAAGAAACAGCGACAACAGCTGCAAATTCGGGCTGCATCGCGCCGCTTAAAATCCGCAGAGGTCGTTTTCAACAATACCCTGCACAAAAATAAGAGCAAAAGAAAAAACAAAATGTGGGGAGAGAGAGAGAGAAAAAAAAAAAGCGACTCAAAAGTTTCACTTTAGGCACGAGACCGCAGTTTTTATCAGCTTTCTTCAACTCAAAACTTTTCCGCCAGGAATTCGTCGTAAAAGAAAACGTCTCACGATTAAGTTTAAAACGCCTTCTCCTTTTTTTTAATTTTATTATTATTATTATTATTATTTTAATAATAACACTAGTAATAAAAACAACAGGGTGTTCATTTGCGTGACTTTTCATTCCAGTCCGCGAACTCTTAAACAGAAACAATCGCATAATAAAAGCAGGATCCAAACCGCACAGATATGAGCAGAAACTCACCGAACAGCAGCCCGAATTAAAGGTTGGCAGCTGGGGAGTTCATTTTCAAGATCAGCTGCGACTACAAACACCAACAAACTCTTTAGTTTTTTTTTAAATTTTATTGTATTTATTTATTTTTTTGCTTATTATTTATTAGAAGCAGAAATAAATGAGCTGCAGTGCTGTCTAAATTCCATCACAACAGTTGTTGCAGGAGGACAAAAAGATTTCATCATCTGCGACTTATTGTCATCATCGTTATTATGATGATTATTATTATTACTATAAAAATAACTAAAGATCAGATTTGCGTTCATTTAGGCATTTCGGACTACTTCTTTTGGCACAAGCTCAGACTGATTCTAGTGACTTTGGACACAAAACGCTCAAGAAAAATCTCCTTAAGGATACATTAAAAATCAAATGTCACCCCCCCCATATAACAGCAGCTTATTTGAAAATCTTAGAAACTAATTCAATAAAAAGAATATATATATATATATATATATATATATATAGTTTGTTTGGGGGAAAAACACAAAAAGAACGGTTTATGAAGACATATAAAATGTAAGCTAGAGTGTGTGTTTGTATTTATTTATTGCAGTATGTCATGTATTCGTATTCTTATCCTTGCTTTATGAAAACTTTCTAAATCGTCTGGAATACACAGAGAGAAACGAAGGCTTTCCATCTTGCGGTAGGTCACGCAGGTTTGACCCCGCGCGTTTTTCATCGTCTCTCAGTTAAAAAAATTTTTCGGTTTTAACTCTTGAGGTGATCAGGAAGAAAAGCAAAAAAAAAAACCAACAAACCCACAATGGGTGTTCACGGCTGAAATCCGACAGTTTGAACTTGAGCTTCTAATCCCATGATCGTCCGGCTTTCAGCCCGGCTCCCGTGAGGAGGACAAAGAGGAGGAGGAGGAGGAAGAGGCTTTGGTCCCTGGAGTTCACTGTAAGGATGATGGGACAGGACGGTGTGGGGGGGCCAGGGAGATATGGGAGGACAAGGCGCACGGCGTGGCGGTGGAAAATGTGCGATAAAGGCACTTGGAGGGTGTTCCCCGTGTTCGGAGGCGCTACACCTCCAAGATAAGCCTCTGGCCGCCCGCAGATAAGAAGCTTTCAGAGTAACAGAGCGAAAGAGAGAGAAGGAGAAAGAGAGAGGGAGCTCACGCATGAAAGACAACAATGAGTTTTTAGAAAAACAACAAACCCAAAACGCAGGTCCGGACAGCCGTGTCACTGACTCCTCATCCCGGCAGTTTTAATCACTTGTGGAAGTTGGGTGAGAATGCTCCATTTCCCAGGATTTACCCGCTGAATGCTTCCAGCTCATCCTTTCTTTTCTTTTCATTTCGTGCGCATCAAACCACCCTCTACCCCCCCTTTTTTTCTCTTCTTCTTCTATTCAGACTTGTAATTGCCCCCCACCCCTCACCACCTCCTCCTCCCTACTGCTGCCCTGTTCAGGCCTGCCTCCCTCGCTGTCGCAGTAAATCACCATTCCCAACAAGTTGTTTAATTGTTTGGACTCTGGTAGAACAATTTATAGATACCCACCCTCCTGCTCCGTCCCACTGAGTCCACCCTCCACCCCCCTTGCACCCTCCAGCATGCACACCTCTGTTGTAAGTGAGAGTGTCTGTGAAAAACAATCTGACCCACTCTCCTATGGCATTTTGTTTGCAGCAGGTGCTGCAGGCTGAACTTCCCTCATAAGGTAAAGTGGCATTAGAGCGTCCAAATGGCAGACTTATATATAGGCTGCCGATTCAGCACATTGTTCCGAGGGGGGAGACCTGCTGTCCCCCCCACCTGCCCCTTTACTGCCTCCACCGCCACTCTTCTTCCTCCTCTGTGGGAACCAACAAGTGATCAGGCCTGTGTGGTCCATTGAAAGGCTGTTGAACATACATCAGGGGCCTCCGGCCAGGGGGGGCCCCTGCAGCTCCTCCAGAGCGCCTTTGCAGGAATTCAACACGAAACAATCCAGAACTGAGTCATGACCTGAGACTGACTTTAGAAAAGGGTTATTAGGGGCAGTAACCCAGGGCGGCAATTATTGGGGGGGGGCAACCCTAAATAATTTGTGTGTGCCTTTACAAACATTGCACCTCATGTTAAAGTCATGGGGTATTTGTTTTAATTAATTTAAAATGGCATTTTATTAATATAAGTTATACTCAAATATTTGAAAATTATCTTATTTTTTGACTCATACAGACATTTTAAACTAACCAATTTGTACCTACAGTTGTCTAAGGCCTACCTAATCATCTGTACTCTGCATGAGTAAAAGATTATGCTTTCATTTTTTATTTTTTCTGAAATAGGGCACCAAAAGTGGCTCCTGCCCAGGGGCCCTAATTTTCCTGAATCCGGCGCTGTTAGGGACTTTATACATTACTGTGTGTCATGATATTTTGTGGTATTCTTGTGATGGCGATAACTATTATCTTTACTACTTCTTAAGGAGAACAGCAATCATAGACACTCAAATACTAATAATATGTTTCTTTAGGACAACTGTCACCCAAAGAAGTGATTTGTGTCACTATTAAACGCCACACAGTAACTGAATCTAATCATATATTTTTAAATGTATTGAAATTTATTGATGCTTTCATTGAACAAACAGTGGAGAAAACTATGAAAATAACAATGCAGGCCGTTTTGGGGTATTTGAAGATCGTTAATTTGAATTTATTGTGAAAGCGGTAAATGAAAATGATCTTATCATGAATTTATCGCGATAAGTAATGAACGATATGATAAACGCGATGATAAAAGTTGATGAGCAGAACTGTCCTATAAGCAGGATTTCTTTTTCTATGAATATGAGATTTTTAAGTATGATTTAAACACTGTTCACTGATCTACTCATTTATTTATTTATTATGGCATAGTAATAAAAATCTCATTCAATCAATTGTGTCAATTGATAAATAATAGCTGATCGTATCAAATCAAATATTACTCAAAAGTTCACTTATTCCAGAAACCTTTATCACCAATTGAAGCACATTATATAGATTAACTCCAGATAGACGAATGTTTGAAAGACTTATTGTTAATTATGACAATTTTCTATTGACTTTTAAAATTTCAATATTACATCAACCAATTAAAATAAGCTGTTTTTATAAACAGAAGTATGATCTTAATAAAAAGTATGTTTAATGCCTGTTGAAAGGCTGGTTTTAAAGGGAACGTCTTACTAAATGAATGTGACTGCAGATATATTTCATATTGAAGAACCAAAATTGACTTTATTTCTTTTTTTTTTTTTAACGGTTTCAGGGTTAAAACTTTTGAGTTTAATACAACTCAGTGTTAGTCTAAATAACTTGTTTTCTATATTTCTAAATGATATCTCATTTCCAAAGATGCGTCACTCTCAGTCTAAACATAAATGAATCATGAAAAAAATGCCTTCCTGCTGTAGAGGGATACATCCAGAAAGTTTCCAAAAGGGGATTCGTATGGGACTTGTGAAGCTCAATAAGTTATCAAATGCAAATTAAAAAACAAAAACATTTGGAAGAGATTTGACGTTAAAATGCCTGATTTGTTGCTTTCAAATGTTTCTAAGATCTTAATGGTTTAGTTAGTTTCCTTTTTGTATTGAAATCCTTTCAAACAAAAAGGATTTTTGAAGATAACATCTCAGTCTCCGGGCCTTCGTTTCATCACCAGGTCTGATTTCACACTGCATTTCCAGATTCACGATCTCCCGTTGCGACAGCCTGGAAACGCACGTGGAGCCACCTTTAAATCGGCCAGAAATGTTCAGGAACGGGATTCATTTGCTCCGGCGTGAAACACCCCCCCCCAAAAACAACAAAAAAGTGTTGTTGCTTTGTTTGTTTTTTTTCTGAACGGATTTCATTTCGCCGGAATGATCCGCTGGAACGCAGAGCGGCTCTCGGGTTGCGGTCCGGGAGGAAGAGCGAGAGACCGCCCCCCTCCCCTCCTCCGCCCCCGTATCGCCGCGATGGAGACTACCTGACTCGATGAGTCGTTTTTGTCGTTTTATTTCTCCTCCCTCCATCCAGCTGCACCGTGTTGCGGGTTTAAGCGCTTCCAGATGTTTTTTTCTTTCTTTTTTTTTGCCGAAGATGTCATTCAACTTCATCGCTTTAAGCCTGTGGCCTCGATCCGGAGAGCCTTAATTATTTGTTGTCGGGGCTCTTTGAGAGAGACACCGGCCCCCCCACTTTCCCTCCACACACACCCCAGCCCTCTCAGAAATTGGACATGTGTTGTACAAACACAAATTAAACATTTAGCCCTAAGTATTTCTTCCCTGGGATCCTAAGTGCATATTAGTCAGCCTATACTTATCTCCGGCCCCAACGGCACACCCAAATTGCAGTGCTGCTGCTGAAGAAGAAGAAGAAGAAGAAGGCTCCGGGGGCCCCCGGAGAACGAGCGCTCGGAGCGCGCTGGCGGATACCCCCGTCTGTGTTTTTTTTGTTTTTTTTTTTTCAACCACAAAAGCCGTTGTAGGTGTGTGTGAGGACTTTCACGTCTTTTGTGTTTTCTTCGTTGACGGAGGAACGCGTGACGTCCCTCTACGCGGACACACTGCTCCGTGCCCCGCTTTTTTTCCCCCTCCAAGGTGGAGGGGGAAAAAAAAAAAGACACATTTGGGCCCCAAAACTCCTCTCTTCCCCCACACTTCTTCTCTTTTTATTTTGGTGTGTTTTGGTTGTGAATTTATTTTTGCAGCACCTGCCTCCTCCCTACTGTCCCGAGTCCAAAGAATGAAACACTTTTGAGTTCCTCGCTTGTCTCACAGTTGTTCATCCGTCTTTCACCTTTGACCTTCCTTCCCCTCTTCCTTGGGTAAAGGTGTGTGTGTGTGTGTGTGTGTGTGTGCAATAAATGCATCGTTGACGTCAGCCAACAGCAAAATTTGAGAACCACGAGTAAAACTGGCATGTTTTCATGCCATCCGTGCAAAATTTAAAGCGAACAGGATCTCCTGAAACATTTTGATCAATCTTAAAAAAAAAAAACAACCAAAAATCAGTGTTGTGTATTAGAGATATATTAGATATGCGATATTAATATCTGTATCAGTCCGGATATTGAAAAAATTCTATGTCAGACATCGTTGATGAAGATGTGGCCGATCCATGGGGCAGATCTAGTCAGTCCAATTCTATGCTTTGTGCTCTGAGTGACGTCATACTTGATTATTTATGACTTTTATATTTAGAATTCCTAATTGCGCTTTCTGAACCATTTGAAAGAAGCTTTGTTGCAGTTTATTTAAACATTTTTTTTTTTTTTTTATGTTTCAGTTTCTTTAATATTTATTTCCATTGGCTGTTCTAGTCCTAACTGCGCTGACTGAACAGATGAAAGTTGTTTTTACATGTATGACCGAGCTTGTGAAGCTCTTGGTGTATTTAAGTGTGTTGTTCTTAAATACAGCACACAGTGCAGAGTTACCAAATAAATGTGCAATTCGGTGCATTTATGTCCGTGTTTAAAAAAAAAAAGGAAAGAAATATTTTGTCAGTTCAGCTCCGTTTCTCTGTATCAATTCAATATCGGCTGATATTGATAACCTCAAATATCTGTATCAATATAGGAATTGAAAAAAAATTGATTGGTTCATTCCTACTATACATAGAATTTATTATTATTTTGTTGTAGCGACGATTGTAGAAATGTAGAGTGAACAATTTAGTTGGAGCTTTTCGGAGGAGAATATATAGAGTACGACAAGAATAACAGGCAGGGGCGTACACAGACATTTTGGGGGCCAAGTGCTCATGTGGAATTAAAGGGCACCTTGTTTGGCACATGGCTGATGTAGCCGTGTGAAATATAGCAATGCAACAGCACAGAATATGGACATTTAAAGAATTGGCTATAATTCTGCTTGTAGATGATGTAATATGACAGAAATTATTTGAGAGCTAAGATTCATGAGATTAACTACAAACCCTTGAGAAATGAGAAAAATGATGTTGAGCAGAATTACAAATATGTGGAGCACTTGTAATCTAGACTTTTAATTCTAGAAATAGTAGCTTTGGCCACACACTCCCTTTGTGTACATTATAAATGTGTGCAAAACTTTGTCAATATTGCGCTATTGTCGAAAAAACACAATTTCACAATTGCAGTGTCTCCATTAAATAACAACATGTAAATAAGTTTGTTCACGCAATAAGTCGTTTGAAAACATGACTCGTATCATCCTCCAACTACTTGCTGTCGTCTCCTTCTTCGTGGTTTGCGCCAGCGGCACCATCTGGTTGTTGATCACGTGACTCATAAAAAAGTGTTTCTATTGCAGTTTTGAGAAATAAACCAATTTTGATACAACAACAAAAAAAAAAAACCTCATCCAAAATTGCCTTGTCTCCATTAATCAAATTTATTTTTGAAATGGTAAATTGTGCAATCATTTGGTCAATGGAAACGCAGATAGTGTGGGAAAAAAAAAATAAAAAATTCAGAAGGGCACTATTTTTTTGTCCACAGGAAAAAGGAGTGGGTGCTCTAGTACCTCCTAGTGTCTGTGTCCATCCCTGCTAGCAGGCTAATATTAGCAGCTTAATGAAATCATGCTGTTCTCTGCTTGCTATCTGCAGTTTCAAAACACAGTTACCGTCACAGAAACGATAACGGGAGCCCTTTTACTTTTCACGCCGTTATCGGTCGCGTTTTTCAGAAGCTGGAATGTTTCTAAACTGCCAAATTAGTTTTTCTTCTGCAGGAAGGGAAGATGAGTGAAATAGAAGAGGCTGACCACCTGTGGAATCAAAGATAATAGGCGTCTGCAGCGTTACCATTTGGCTGAAGGTGGAAAAAAGATAACACAACATTCTCTTGTATTCCATTAAATTGGGCTTGATTTGGTTCCCAGATCCAACTTCAGAAGTAAAATAATCTCCACATAAATAGTCAGTTTGTTTCATATCTGCTAAACTTTCTTCTGAAAATGGCTGAAGATGTTAAAGAACCACAGCGCCGCAGCGTTGGACTGTTCATAACTCCATCTGTGCATTTTAAAATCGGAGGGAAATCAAAAGTAGTTCAAGACTGCATTTAGCACAAACCGGTTCATTTCATTTTCTAATTTTGCAATAATCTGGAATCATTTGTTTACAATGCCGTTTTTGTGCTCCAGTAGATTTTCACTCGGCACTAAAGGATCCTGCAGCTCGGAGTGGAAAAACTCCTCTTGCTCTGCACCGATGTGCAGCGCAGAGATCTGGGTTGGTTTCTCCTGTTTGGTGCCGGAGAAACTAACCCAATAACTGAAGTAGCAGGACAAAGGAAAATTCCTCTAATTTGGTTTAAGCTCTTTTAGACAAAGAGACAATTCTTTGCAAAAAACAACAAAGGGATCTGTGTTTGTGCTAAATATTTTTAAATGATTCCTTTCTGTATTAGAAGTGAAAATGTGATGGAGGAATATTGAATGACATTTCTAAATGCTGATGAATTCCTCATATAGCACTTATAACAGCGGAAACATAATTTAGCTCACATTCTCTATTTTGTAATTTTTGAAGAAAAAAAAAAGGCATTTATAGCAGACATAAATGCATAAAAAAAAGTACATATTTGCTCAACAGATTTTAAAAATGCAATCAGTTCCTCTCAATGATAAAAAAAATAATGACATTTCTATCTGTGTGAATAGTTCATTTTATCATAATTTCACCTATTTCTTTTTCCACCAAACACTCATGAAGCGTTTTGAAAAAAAAAAAAAAAAAATCTGATCCTTCTTTAATTCTCAAATGTTGCATTTAGAAATGATTACCTTGATAAGTTCCTACTCATCATTGCTTACACATGCAAATCTAATCTATTGCTTCTTTGCTTAAGTTCATCCATAAGAGCAGAGTTCTGGCTCTGCTGTGTGTCCTTTACTCCCATGCAGGGCCGGATCTAGAAGAATAAGGGCCCCTGGGCTGGATCACAGAGGAAATATCTTATTATTTTTTCCAAATTAGAGATCATTACATTAGCAGGTATGAATTGTTGGATGGTTGGTATAGGGTTTATTCCACTTTCATAAAATTCCAGTTTGTTTGCCTAGAAAGTCTGGTTCGTTTGGGGAGGTGTGAACGCATAATCGAACTCTGGTCCGCCTACAGACCTAGCTCTCAGTTCTGTTGCAGTGAACTCTGGCGCGATTCAAATGCACATTTCAGTGCCAAGCGAACCGTAGACCGCTCCTAAGGCAGGAAGCCAACTATAGCGCAGGGAATTCTGGGTAAATACAACCAAAACAAACATGCATGTTTACTGCCAGCGGGAGAAATGGCTTTTGGCCTTTTGCCAAAGAAAAAACAGAAATTCTACAACCGCTAAAATCTGACGATTCTCCAACTTTGTTTACATTTCGTGAAGTATTTAGGCCGTAGTACTTGCCTAAATACTACAGCAAGTATTTAGTTTTCAGAGGCAACTTCCTCTGAAAAAGGAAGTTGCCTTTTTCAGAGGTTCCATGGCGTTTCCTTCAGTGGTTCTTGGTGCAGCCTTTTTGAGGAGGTGAACAGGCGGTTAAAAGGGTTTGATGTCGTGAAAGCGAACTGCAGCAGTCAAGTGTGAAAACATCCTAAAACATCTGGCAGACGGATCAATGTTGGTCCCAAAAAGATGCTAATTTTCAAATATGAGTGTAGATTAAATTAATTAAAAAAAAAGAATAATATTTAAAATTGATTCCGTGACTTCAATATGAGGTGCAGTGTTTGTAAAACATGCAAAAATTTTAAAACAGTTTTTTTAGGGTTCCCCAAAACGTGGCGCTCTGGGCTACTGCCCATTTTTTGGGTTATTTTTGTTGCATAAAATCCTAGAATTGATGAAGTGTGCAATTCTATCATTGAAAGAGATTGTATCTAATGTATAAAAGGATTGTAATCTTCAGCAGAGGCAAATACCAGAACTGAACATGAACGATGGAGTCATAGGAAAAAAAAAGTCTGTCACTTCCCGAATATTAACATCATAAATTGCAGGCCTAAAGTGCTGTGGTCAGCCTGTTTGACTCCAGTCAATCACGGGGCTGACTCTTTTATTTGTTTCTTTATTTTAATTTCTACCAAGACTAGAAAGTGACCAGGTGACTGACACAACTGCTCCAGGGAGCCTTTCGTTGTCAGTCAACAGCTGTGGACTGCAAACGCAGCAGCGGCGTTGACGGATCCTTAAGCGACCGCTCTCCTCCTGGTGAATATACAGAAATACGAGGACGTTTTTTTTTAACACCTCTTTCTTCCTTTTCTTGCGGAGTCGCCCTAAAATCATTCAGATAGTCGTAATTTAAGCTCTAAACTCAATTAGATATGGCTTTTTTACGACCAATAAGCAGCTACACAGACATTAGCGAGAAAGCTAACAGCTTTAGCTTTAAAAAATGGACAAAAACTGGATGATTTGAGGTATTTAAATAACTAAATGGACAACACAAGCTCTTGTACCGCTGCTTGTTTTAGTCTGAAATATCATGTGACCAGCGTGTCTGTATTGTCTTATTCAGTCTGAGTCAACATGTTTTTTATTGTTCAGAAATAAAAAACATAACTTTGTGCTTACGAAGGACATTGTTTGGGGTGGGGAAAAAAAAAAACAAGATTATGCCCGATCACCTTGAGAAAAAATTATGATTTATGTTCAAGATATTTCTCAAAATGTATCAGAAATGATTTAAACGGTTTGAAAAGACTCTGTGGCCACAGCAGTTCTTAAATTACGTAATGCGTCTTGTCAATATTGAAAAGTGGGCGTCAGCAAACATCTCGCGGATAATGTGGCGTTGTTAAAAAAACAAACGGGTGGGGTTCGATAGAGAAGAGAATATGGACACCTGAAAGTTTTCACAATTGACTAAAAGTGTTGAAGATACACCAGCTCTCTTTTCTTAGTCTGGCAGGCTGCTTGCATCTGTATTGTCACGATATATCAACCCCACCCTTGTGGCACGCCCTGTAGGTTAAAACAAACAATAGAAATTATTTGCTCTGGCTCTCGATGAGCACTTTATAAACTGATCTGAGGTGATAATACCTGTGAATTAGATACTGTAGCAGCTGTTGCATTTGAAGTCTGAAGGGATACTTGATGTTTAAGGTCATTTAAACTTCCAAGCCATAGTAAATCCATTCTTTTCAACAGAAAGCCTTTCTGTCCTGCTGAGCTTTTCTGGAATCATTTGGACGCTGTGCTTTAGCTGGGTCAATACAGGAAAAGCATGGCGGATTGGGAAAAAGCCCCACTCCACGAGGCAATCTTCCACTTATTTAGTTTACTTAAAATTTCTGACCATAAAGCCTCAGTCAACTTAAACTTTGAAATTTCAAAATTTAATGTTTTAAGTTTTAGTAACTGATATATTTTTGTAATCAGTTTTAATTATTATTTTAAAAAATAAGGGGTATCAGAGTCAATGGGAATAAGTAGAAATATGTATGTCATATTTCAGACTTGCATTTGTAAAAAAAACAAAAAAAAACAATGATATTTTGGCATAAAATTTCAATAAAATAAATTTTTTGGTTGTAATATGACAAAATGTAAAAAAGGAAAGAAAATCCAAGAAAACCTTTTAAAAGCATCCAGAGACATTTGGCATAAAATGCAAAGCCACATTGCCCCAAAACTCAACATGTCACTTCCTGTTGTCTAAAACTCTCTACATGCTGAAAACCTTCAACCTTCTGCTCACCCTGACGGCATCAGAACAGGGTGGGTTTTTTTCCATTTTTATTTCCAGTGAAGCAGTTCCATAGCGAGATCAGAACTGGCTCCATGGTGCTGTTTACTGATTGCTGGAATGAACTTCAAAAAAACAAAAAACAAGATAAAATGTATTGTTTTCATAAACAATGTTTACTATCTCCTCCCAGAAATCAGCAATAATACGGCAAGTATTTAGCTCTGAACAAAAGTCTTAGGCCATCCCTCATTTATTTTTTCTGTTTAGTTTCCCAGAAGCTAATTGTCCTTGTATCCTTGTAAACCTCTGATCTGACTCAAAGGACGAGCCGGTGTCATGTCTTTCTATGAAACCACTTAGCAAAAAGCATTTCAAAATGTAATCTTTAGATGTTTTGCTACAAGCAGTTCACCACTTCAACCAACTGCTTCCTCTTCTTCTTTAGGCCGTTTGATTAATGAAATAGTACTCTAGCATCAGCAAGGCAATTTGTAATTGTTCTGTAACTTTGCATGAATGCAGACGCATCTGGCAGGTTTAAAGTTCAAAAGCAAACCAGCCGTAAACGACCCAGATGGGTCACAGGGCTGTCAGAAGAAGCCTGGCTAACTGTCCGCTGACAGTGGTTCGGCGTAGTAGGGCGTGGTCGCTGTATTTTCGGTGCGAGTCCTCCGAAAAGATCCTGTGGTGAAGTGGAGACGGCCAGGGATGACATGGCCCCCGCCCGCCCAGCAGAAGCCCTGATACAATTGGTCGTCCGCCAGCTTGTCCGCGCGGGGCGTCGCCATGGCGTCTTGGCCGTAAAGCAGCCTCTAGTCGATGTCATCGTTATGATCGGTGGCGAGGGAGAAGAGGCAGATGTGGAGGAAATAAAAGCGAGGTGGGCCCAGAATAGAAACGTAGCAGCAGCGCGACGCTATGAGAGCCGCACATCGGATTTGTGCCGTGTGTCCTGAGATGCTGCTGACAGGACACGCACCTCACCCCCCCCACCGTCCTGCTTACTTTGCATGTGGCACAGTGCAGAACGGCCATGTTTGTCACTCTGTGATGAGGGAGGGGATGCCACTGGCTCGAGTGTCCAGCTGACTGGACTCGGACCTCAGGTTTCGGCCTTCTGACATTTATCCCGCAACGTCTCACTGACAAAAGTACACTTGGGTGTGAGCGTTTCACATAGTCTCACGTGAGTTGTAGACTGTAGTTATTGTGATTTTGCTGCGTTTGTCTAACACTTTATTGATCCCAAAGGGAAATTAAATGTAACTCATATTAGTCAAGATTCTTCAGAGTTGTTGTAGATGCTGATGGCTGTAGGGACGAAGAATCTCCTGCAGCAGTCTCTGTTTCAGCCTCTGACTGAAGTCTCTGTTGTATGAAAATCTCATGAAGACGATATTCAAAACTTCTTAAAATTAATAGTGCATCATTGTGAAGTCGGAGGAAATATTCATCACAGGTGAATGCATTTGAATTCAGCCTGACACTACGCTGATGCCCCTAAATGAAATCCTGCACAACCTAATTAATAAACAGTGTCCACCTGTGTGTAGTTTAGGCGTAGTCCACGCGTAACTGGATACCTGGGACAAAGAAAGCATTTTTGTTTTTATATACGTTTGGGCTAAAAACGATTATTTATGAAAACTCCAGCCAAAGTAGAGATTTGAGAAAACTCTGTGTTTGTGTTTGCGTGTACATGGGAAAACAGATTTATGACCCTCTGCATTTACAGTCTGTGACAAATAATGCGGCAATGTATCCATCGTCTTGCTTGATATTTTATCAACTTTATTTTCGAACATGGTATTTTAAAGGGTCTCAGTTAAACAGGAAGTTAAACGTTGTTTTGAAGCAGTCTGATTGGCTGGCAAAGGTTTTAGCTTTGCGCTCCACTGCCCTCTACGTGTTTGGAATGTTTCAAACAACACTCAGGGGTGTATTTGTTCTGGTTTGTGTGAATGAAAACTTTTCTGAAACTGATCTTGTGTGTATGATATATATATATATATATAGAGAGAGAGAGAGATTTTTTTTTAACAGTGTGGTGGCAATATACTATTACCGTCCTCACCTTAAAATATAACTGGCATCATGATGATGATGATAAGATCATGATAAGGGGATGTTTTGTCTTGAGCAGGTCAGGCTCCATATTGAGGAGAAAAACAGTTACGTTGTTGAGTCTACAACGGTTTAACGTTGGAATCGGGTCGGTCCCTCGACGGTTCTTTAAGAGGTAATTCATCCGTCTCAGCTTACGGCTGGTTAGTAGCCAAATAAAATGGCCCTCTGCCACCGTGTTCGAAGTCCGTGGTTCCTGCCGGTGCAGGAAAGGGGGGAGAGAAAAAACTGCCGCCTCAGCATGCCGCTCGATCTCAAGAAGCTCATACCGGGTCTCCCCTGTTAAGTAAGGGAACATATTTAGACCAGTCTGTGATGTCAGTTGTTATTGCTGGAGGCCCGCAATAGGAAAAAAAAAATCTCATTTACCTTTGTAAAGCACTTTGGTGAAAAGCAGCTTATTCCATAAAGACACTATTGTGATTGGTGCTGTGTGTGTATACGCATACACACACAGCACCAATCACAATTTGTGACTATGTTTAGGTGTCGCTGCTCCAACCTCCCTACCTTGAGGACTTCACATGTGCGTTCTTTACATCTCAAGTCACAGTGGTTTCCGTACCCGTTTGTTCTCGTGGCGGTCTTTACAAACAGAGTGAAGAGGTGGCTTTTTGTGGCTGGAATTTATGAATGACGGCCGCTATTGTAGTCACAATGAACGATTACACATTTCTGTGGCGTGCCACTCTTTGATTATTATTATTTTTTTCATATTTTTTTGGAGCAGTGAAACTCCACAACTTACTGGAGGACAAGGCGAGACATTAAAGGGCGAAGAGAGAGGGATTTGCGTTTTCTTAAAAAAAATGTTATTTATTTGAAGCGAGTGAAAGGACATTTAAAAAAATCACGTCGATTTTAATCATTTGAACATGCTAGAAGCATATTAAAGACTTTTTTCACATGCCTACCTGCAATTTGTTGTCTTCTAACCTGCTAATTTTACTGGGAATGTCTTATTTGCTTAGTGAATGAATTCTTCTTTGAATATCTATTAAAATCTCTGGAAACATAGTCACAAAATAAGAATAGAAAAAGGTCACTGCCAGCCAAACATGCTGAGGGACTCAATTTTGATTTCAAATCGGTGCATTTTTCTCAGATGTTCCTTTTGTTTAGTTGTGAATTTTCCACTGACAGGACTTGGAAAAGCAGCGAGTGTAAAGAAACGAGAAAATCCCGGCTTCATAAGAATTGATTGCATCAAACTCAACGTCACAGCGTAGTGAAATATGAACGTCAAAAAATATATCACTGTGGACACAGAGTGATGCGGAGGAATTAGAAATGGCAGCAGAAACATCTGTTGGATTTAACAAAGAATAAGTCGTGTTCAGACATTGGGGCTGAAAGACAAAAGTAAGAAAAAAGAAGTCTTAAATAAAACAAGTGATATTTATCAGCGGTGTACATGCTTTTTTCTTTTCCAGTTGTCCTTTTTAAATCATTCGTGCCGACCACCTTCTTCATCTCAACAAGTCTCCCCTCGTGTTCGGCCTCTCCGTGTTTCACCGAGCAGCAGATTTGTGCTCCGTCCTCTAAATCATTTCCCTCTCTCGCAAATTGCTCCCCGCTGGAATATTGGCCTGACAGCCGTTTTTTTTTTTTTTTTTTTCCTCCTTCCTTCGGCTTCCCCCAGTGGACTCATTTACATTTATGCACGCAGCAATTAATTACAGGCTGGCGCTGGCCTTGTAAATTAAAGAATGGGACGTGGAGGGAGGCGTGGAGGGGAGTGAGGTCCCCCCTTATTAATTGCCCCCCGACAGTTAAAGCCTTGTTGGGGTTGCGACCGGGTTGACTTTCGACCCCGGAAAAGCTAAGCGAGAGAGTCGGTGCTTCTTCCTTGCATCTGATTTCAATTCACCGTATCTGAGCGAAGACGTTCGTTTGTACCCGTTGTCTTATTTTTCTCTGCACTCTTTTTATTTATTTATTTATTTTTTCACAGACTGGCCCCCACGCCGCTCTGCAACCTTTTACGTTCTTGGCAGCCGTAGGTCATCGTTCCGTCGTTCCTCGTGTTTGTCTTGAACAAAATACCCCCCCACACACACCACCCCTCTCGTATTCCTGGAGGTCTTTCATTTCAATACTTATGGAGTTTTTTTCTACTTCTTTTTTTCTATAGGCCCAAGAGTCAGGCAGGCAACTTCTCATGGTACTGGCCTTTTCATCGCAAAGACGCTCCAACTTTTTTCCAGCGCCTTCCTTCACAAGGCCTTCCTTTCTTCTCTGTCACGCAGTGATGTGTTTGTGCATACCTCACTCGTTCGACAAAAGAAGGGAGAGATCCTATTCACTTTTTTTGCCTTTGACATTCACCTCTTGTTTTTACAATCTTTTCCAAGGCGTGCTGTTTACACAGTGGAACAGGCTTTGTCTTGAAGGAGTCGGACAATGGCGAGCAGCAGAATGTAATCTCTTAAGGGTAGCGAGCGGAGTCGTGAGGTTTAGATGTATGTGCCGCCACTTGCCCCTTTCGTCCCTCTCACCCCTCATCCCGTTTCCACCCTTCGCTTTAGCAATGTTTTATGTTCACAGCAACTTGGGAGAGAATACATACTGTCACTTCAGCTTCCGCAGTGTCCATCCCTCCCCTCTTCGCCGCCCCGGTTGTTTGCGAAGGGAAAGTAAAAGTGTTTCATTCATTCAAACTCCCTCTCGTCTGATCCCTCTGTTTAAAAGCCCTCTATAGCAGTTTGAACAAGCCTCTTTCATACTTTCAACAAGGTCTTTTTTTTTTATTGGATGTAATCAGGAGACATTATGATCTGACTCATTTCTTGACGATAAAACAATTGGCAAGCTTAAAATGTCAATTAAATGAAAACTTGTGATGGTAAGCTTTTTTTTTTTTTACTATTGTATTTTGAGCGTCCCTCAGACGGGACGTTAAACACACTTTCTGTTAACACATACAGTATGTCAACTGATGTAGCTTGCTTATCCTTTATCTGACCATAAAGGAACTCACTGAAATCAAAAACGTCACGTTTTCAGTAGTGCCATGGAGCCGGAATGACAGTCAGATTGTTTGCCAAACCAAGATTTAGACGTGGAGCAATTTCAAAAGTTTTCATTTTTAAGTCCAGCTAAGACAAGTTGGCAGCAGGGCCACTATTTCACCGTCTGCGTGATCGGACTTTATGATGAGTTCTTTGTTCTGCTACAGCTGGAATTATGACGTGGAAAGTTGGAGAGCAGCGAGTTGGGTCACCAGTAAGGCTGCTGTGCTCATACAACAGAGTGACAGTTAAATTAGGTCTTTTGGTGTTTTATATCACATCTCGTCATGTAACATCTTTGAAAAAAAAAAGGTGTTTTATAAATGTGGACTGTGGATGCTGACATTCGTTGTAGGGCTGTCTTTTTTGCTGCAATACGGTTAGCATTGTGGTGCTATTTTAGGCTTCTCCTTTTCCAGTCTGCCATGAGATTGTGTTTTGAAGCAAGATCGAAACCCCAGTTCCATCGCTGTTTGTGGACGTTGCTTGTGTGTCAGATTTATGAGTGTGCCAAACACAAAAATTTCGGCTCAAGACTTTAGTATGCAAAAAAAATGAAAGGGGACTGGTAACGTTAAAATTAACGCGTTTAGCTCAGTAGTGACAGTCACTAGCTTTTAGCTACACTAGCTAGCTTGTTCAGCTAGTTAACAGAACTGACCAAGAGGAAGTAAACAAAAACAAAACACTGTATCAACATTTCCTCATTCATACTTATAAAATCTGCATATAACTCCTAGATAGCTTTCCCAGGAAGCAATTTTGCTCCTACATTCTTGCACTCTTTGGTTTGTGTTCAGATCTTTTTAATCAGCACCAGTGAACAAAGTCTTCAACAGGTGTCAGAATCAAATTTTATGCCCTAATGTGACCTATAAGGGTGTGTAGTGGTTGTATCTGGGCTTTTAGCCCCCTATCAGCAGCAAAACTTGACCAACAGTACCAACACCAATCAAAAAAAAAAACAACCAAAAAGCCTCTGATAGCGTTAAAAATCCTTGTGGTCGCCACTCCCAGTTTGAATTTCTGGTGAATTGACAGAAGTATAAAGTTTATTGGCGGAAAGATTGGGTTTGATTTGTTGGTACAGAACCGCAGTAAATAATTTTTTTTTCCTCCGGGTTCTCTTAAAACAAGTTTATGAGCTATTTCTTTACCAATATGTCCTTGGCATTTAGGCTGCTACTCTTCAAGAACTGAAACAAACAAGAAATCAAATAAGCAACTGATAGATGTGCAGCGCAAATTGTCTCCAAAATGTCTCTGTTGGAAAATAATACATTTTAGAAACTCATTTTTGCGAAACGCTAATGTCTTCAAAGTTGGCGGGGTATGAGGTTTGGTTAAAAAAAAAGAAAGTAAAAAAAAAAAATCAGAAGCCTGTGCAATAAAAGACAGTTTCATGGTGTGAAATGTGTAAACGTTTATTGGAAGTGTGTTGCTTGCTTACGGGCCCCCTCAGAGAGAGAGAGAGAGACAGAAAGAGAAAAAGAAAAAAAAACTGAGCTAAATAATATTTGATGTTCGACGCTACCAGCGGCCATCTGAGAGACGGCACATGCTGTAAGCTCATCATTTATGGGTCAAGTGAAGCTCATTTTGGTTTAATTGGCCATATGATTATTTGGAAACGCTGAACGTGGCAGCGCCGAGCCGCATGCTGCGGCACGCTTATTGAGATAGCTTCTGTCTGATAGAGTTCCATTGTTCTTACCCCAGAGTGTCTCCATCTGCACAAGTGGCCCTGACAGCTGCAACAGGATGACATTTGGGGCTATGCATATTTGGTTGTTTCACTGTGTGCATTCATTGTTCGGGTGCAGACCCTGCTGTGAACAAACAACAGTTTATCGTCACCTCACCTGTACCATCTGTCATCCCACCACGTCACATCGTGGCCTTTCTAAAAGACCATTCTCTGTTCTACATTGTTACCAGTTTTTACCCACCCTTAGCAAAAAGCAGTTCATTCTAGTGTACTACAAGCATACTTAATTTATGCTTAAAATGAGGCAGTTTACTTGAAGTTAAGTTTACTTGATAAGTTTAAGAATAGTATAATGTCTTGATCCAAGTACAGAATGAGGTTAAGTCATTGACTCATGCTACATTTACTATGGCAGAGTAAGTTTTTCACTTCACACATTTGTCTTGATATATTATCTGTTATAAACTTGCATGTTCAAGATTGCTTATGGAGTTTAAAAGTTTACAGTAAGTAGTATGTGTGCTGAGTTTCATTACCTCTACACACCAGAAACATGGAAACATTTGACTTGACTTTATTAATCAAGTTCTAATTCCTTTCATAAGCATACTTGTGGCATACTTTAAATATACTTAATTAAACTAAAACGTAAACCACAAGTGTATACCTAGTACACTATTATTGTACATAGATGAGTGTACTTGTATCCTTGAATGCATAACCTGATAAACTTAAAATGACCTCATAACAAGATGCTTAAAGTAAACTTTTTATAGTCTGGTTCGTTTGGGGAGGTGTGAATGCACAAATGAACTCTGGTCCGCCTATAAACCTACGTCTCTGTTAGGTCATAGTGAAGTCTCAAATGCGTATGTGAAAGCCAAGAGTACCAAAACCAGGAAGTGGACAGGGAATTCTGGTTTAAACAACCAGAAGTGTAGTGTTTACATTTTTTGAAGAAGGAAGTTGCATTCAGTGTTTTCTGCTGAGGTTTTTCGTGTCATTTCCTGCAGGGGTTATTGGTGCAGCGCCACTAGAGGTGTGCAGAGGAACAGGTTGCTCAAAGGTTTTTGGTTCCATTGACACAGTGCAGTGTGAAACCGAACCGCACCAATATCAAATATAATAAATGTTGCAACTTTGGTCCCCATCCTAACCAAATCTACCAGACTATCAGGTGTGAAAACACCATTGAAACCTTCGTCCATTTTTCATGCACATCCCAAAAATTGACAAAGAACCTAAAGTCACAAACCCTAAAACTTAAACCCCCGCTGATACTTCTCCTTACCTGCAGCTCGTACCCAAGTACTGACAGTTTTTATGGATCCAAGTTTATACTTAAATGCTCAAAACGTTTGGCTATTACACAAGCTTCCATTGAATTTGCTTATTAACCAGGTATATATGTTTTGAGGCAGCCAGCTGTCTCTCTGATTACCCAGCATTCCCCAGGTGTTGGACCTGCTATCTGCAGACGAGCGGGCGTGAAATGGAGGGGAATGAGAGGAACTGGTTCAGCAGTCGCATGAAACGTGTTCAGACGGGTCAGCGGGAGCTGCGGAGTGTGAACTGGGATCTGGCTAATCCGTCCCAAAGTCAGCCGATTGCAAGAGACTTTTGAATCTTTGAATTCAGTCGGACATAAACAAAAAGGAGCTGTGTCTTAAACTTGTGTGTTGCAGACTCGTGTATATATTGGGGTTTTTTTGCAGATGATTTATCATTATTATCTGCTTCTTTGTGCACGCTTAATAGTGCCCTGAGAGAAAAAAAATGCAAGAGAAAATCATTTGGTCGACTATGGACATGAATAAAAGATCATACATGCCCAGAGTTTGCTTTTTTCTTTATTGTTCTCAATTAGCCTCAAATTTTGGAATCAAAGGCGTTTGTATTGCCCTTTTTGCACAACTTAGATGCCGCATTTAGGAGCCGTCATAATGCCAAGTTCTGTTGGAGCAAGTATTGCTTTCTTTTTTTCACTCCATGAAGTTCCTCGTTATCTTGTTCACCTCTGTATTTCTTAAATTACTGACCTCCTACTATCAATTAAGGCTATCTTGCATCCTTCTTCAATTTGGGACCACTCTTCTCTGCCATGGCCGCCCGTTCCGTGTCGTAGTGCTTTCAAAGAACCTTGTTGGCTGTTTTGACCTCTTTGATGTTATTTGTTTTCTGTGACCGCCTGCTTGCGGCGTGAGCGTGCGAGACCAAATTGAGGCCGACGCCGGATCAAACCACCTAATCAAAGTGGTTTGTTCAGGCCGGGCCTCTGAAGAACAGAGCTGTCCAAACGAGACCTTTTATTTTTTAACTTACTTTCACTGGAATTTGTTCTTAAAGGTAAACATCAGGCATCGCTTACGGCGTTAAGAAGGATTGCGGCCAATTTCTTACAACTTCAAAGGGGCGTACAAAAATCCTGTTGTTTGTTAGACCTTGCGTGGTATGAGAGTATGTGATGCTGTTTGTTCAATGAAAGCGATGTGAAGGAAACACACTGATCCTCTCTTTGCTCCGCTGTGAACTTCACACTGGTCCTCTGTTCGGTCTTGAACATCGACCGCAAAGGCCTCAGGTGGGCTGAAAGTTTTTCCACTTTTGAGTTTGTAGACTTTATCGGAGCTCAGTTTGTAGGTCACCAGTGTGAAATAATGGCTAGTGTGTAGAATCTCATGGCTTTCCTTCGTCATCATTTAGGTGAATGCATACCCTGCGAGGGAACTCTGTGATGACAAAGGACAGACCTTTTGATGTGTGACGCTTGAGTCACTGCATTAAAATGCAGTTTTCTCTGTTTTTCAGGCAACGTTCATGCGTTTTAAAGTCGACCACAAGTGAGACGAGGGTGTTGGAGCTGAAAGTCTCTTATCTCTGTAAGTTCCCTTTATCCTCCCCAAACTGTTTCCTCTGTCCATCTTCCTTCCCAGATTTTCCGTGCCACTGTTTGGTACTTTGGACAAGCTTTCAATTTCCAAATGATTTTGGCTATGTTTTTCAAGTCAGATGTTCCTTGTGAGGAGCACAGCTTGTTCTTAATGTAATGGAAGATATGTTTTACAAATGGAGCAGCGGAAATTAATGATAGTCAATACAATGTCTGTCTTTACTCTTGACTTTTTTTGGACCTTTTCTCACTTACCTTCTTAAAAGGGACTCATTTGTTTTTGTGCTAAAAAAGACAAGTGTGTTTTTTTGTTGTTGTTGTTGTTGACTTATCTTTCAGAAACCACTTACTGTATTTTTGTTTGTTGTGCATGAGGCTCCACTTCTGCTTTTCAAAGATGTACAGATGTACAGTTTTGACGTGCGAGTGTAAACGTTGAGAAGCTGAAGCCCCGAATGAAACGTGAAACTTCATTTGGAAAGGAGCTCAAAGTTGAACTGAGCAGACTAAAATTTCATTATCTAAGAATCATTTTGTACAAAGATGTAATGAACATGTTTTGTTTAGCCCATGGGCCTATCCTAACACAAGCAAAGAAACTACACTAAATGGAAGTCAATAAAGTCTCCTGCTACAGTGAACAATTTGTAGTCCATTTAACAAAACCTTAGCACACCCGTGCATGTCCTCTGCAGTTTTTGTCCCCTCCCACCACTACGGCCACTGTCTCATACTAAACGCTATTGATTTGTCTCACAGCGAATGTAGCGCGCCACTTTGAGCAGTGTTCTCCTCTGAGCGCCCTCAATAGCTGCTTTCACTTTAGTGAAGAAAGGGGTCTTTTTTTTCCTTTTTTTTTTTTTAAAGGCTCTCGCAGGCATCACTCCAGGAACCTTTCAGCACTGGGACCCTACAGTTTGCCTTTTAATGGACTTTCTTTCTGTAAGCAATAAAGATTATATCTGGAGTCAAATAGTGCTGTCGGTAACACTAGCCTAAATGAAGCCAATCCCGACGGTTTCAGCAGGGTCGGGGAACACTGGAAATCTTCTGATGGGGAGAGGTTGGAGAAAAGAGTGATCTGGCCATCTGGCTAATCCCCCTCCGTGTTTAAGAATACTTATTAAGGCACTCTCTGGTGGCCCTTGAGTCGTGTCACGGCTAGGTCAGCAAGTGTTCTGTTTGATTCCTCCTGGCATCTCAGAATCGGAGGGCAGCAAAAATCCGGGTGCAATACTACCTTGAATTCTGCTGCTTTAGAGGGAGGCTCATCTTCAAAGAGAATTTGCCATCTATGTAGTCTCATAATCTGGGGTTGCAAGATCTGGAGATTGGACCAGACTATTGAGGCATAAAATCTTTTACACCCTAAAACTACAGTCAACTGACTGCCTAGATGAACAGTTCATGCCTGTGCAAAAGGACGTGACTTATTTGGTGCGTCACATTTGTTCTTGTTTGTTTCTATGAGCTGAACGTCAAAAATGAGAAGCAGTTGTCTATGAATTGCTGGTATAGCTTCCGTCTACAGTCTTTAGGCAGTGTTCAGAATCTTCGGTGGAGTATTTGAGTGCTCCTTTAGAGATGGGGTGAAGAGTTGCTGCTCTGAAAAGAAGTCAGTTTGGGTGTTTGAGTAGGATACCTTGCCCTGAAGGTTTTTCTACCAGGAGGAGACTCTGGATTTTTTTTAGGGAAAAGTGTATTTCTTCTGGTTTGGGACATCTTGGGATGAATCAGAGTAACTGGGTAGAGAAATGTATTAGTTTCCCTCTTAAATCTCACCCCCAACACCCAATCTCTGTTCAAAACATGGGTGTCAATGTCGTAAAATCTTTGAGAGGTTAGTACTTAAAGCTGCAGTATGTAACTTTTATAAAAATTGTTTTGTCCACATTTGTTCAAACTGTCACCATGTTGTCAGTATGTTTTGAGACATATTATTTTCTCCATCTCCTCCCTGAGCTACTGTTGCCATCTAAAGAAATGCACCGCTCCTGAACAAAACCAACCAATCAGATCCAGGAGGTGGGTCTTAGCACTGTCAGTCATCCTCATGTACTCGCTGCTAAATGTGCTAATGGTGGAGAAACAACTCTGCTAGCTCCAGCAGAGCAGGGGAGGAGGGGTGGGTGAACAACAACACACGGAGAGTGATTGGCAGCGTAAAGACACGCCCTCTGACTCTGATTGGTTGATTCTAGTTAGCATTGGGCAAAGGCAGAAAAGCTGTTTTTTCACAGATTATCTGTCTCATACCATAATGTCACAACATAGTGACAGTTTTAACAAATATGTAAAAAAATATATTTGTAGTGTGTGGTGTCACTACACACTACAAATTTCGGCTCTTAAAGCTGTAGTGTCACTACACACTATGGCTTTAAGAGCTTGAACTTGAAGAAAACCTGCATTTAAAATTCTGGGAAAACATGAAAAACTGCAGAACAAAGTAACTTAATTCTATCAATCTCACTTAACTGCATCAGTTCTTCTAGCAAACTTGAAATTGTACTAACATGCCTTTTTTTTTTTTTTAAATGTGATTACTGTTAGAACAGTAATCACATTTTCATACCATAAAAAACAGGTTAGAGGAGGGAGTGAATTCTCCTAACAAAATTACAGTCTTGATGTTGTGACAGAAACAATTTATGGTGTCTTTGTTTTGGGGGTGTTTGAAATGGAAAAAAAAAACGGTGCCACGCGATGGAGAATTAGCACAATTAGAGACCGCACTTACTGCGGTTTTCGTCACTTCATAAAATCTGAAGCAAGTTCACAATGTGCTTATCTTCAGACGGTGGAGTCAGAGCTTAATTTGTGTCTCAAAAGAAGGTTTAATGATGAAAAAGAAAAATAAGATCAAATCCCGATCTAAGGCTAAATGCTTCTTAAATGGATCAGTAGTTTGTATTTACTGACCTGGATTTCAATACGAGAATCGTCCTAATTCCAAAAATCTGTAGAAACCAGCTGATGCTTGTAAAATCAAAGCCCTTATTTAACTAACTGAACTAATGGCACATGTGTGAGGAGTTAAAAACATAAACAGATAGCTAGCGGTTGTTGAGATAGCTTGAAAGCTAATTAGTTAATAAGCTAATGAACTCACTGAGGTTGCCTGTTTGGCTTCCCCAAAACAATTTCCTTGTTTTTCTTTCTTTCTGCTTCATCTTTGTATGTGAACTTCACTTTGCTCCAATTAGTAATGTAACACAATTTAGTGTTGTTTCTCTGCAGTTAGCTGTGTGTTTACTGTCATTTTCAGGCCAGCTAGGTTTCACATGGCCAGTCAGTTTATATACACTCATTATGAATGATGAATGCTATCATTTTAGTAATTTTGTTCAACCGTCTTCCAGTTTATAATAATTAAATTCAAAAATACTTTGTTAATCCCAGAAAAAAATTAAATGTTGTAACTCATATTGCAAAATTTTCTTCTAAGGAGTTATTGTTGATTCTAATGGCTGTGTGACATCCTCCTGTAGCAGTCTGTATTACAGGTATTTTTGATGAAGCCTCTGACTGAGGACACTGTTGTTGTATGACAGTCTCATGAATAGGATGCTAGCGGTTATCCGTAATGTTCTTCATTTTTACATTAAATCCTTTGCTTCGTCATCTCTAGAGGTTCCACAGTCGTCCCTGGAACAAAACCAAAACAGAACCAGCCTTCTTTATCAGGTCGTTGAGTTAAGTCTCTGGTTGTGATGCTGCTGCCCAATCAGATGACTGCAAAAGCGATGACACTCAACAACTCAACAAGCTTCCTTAAGAAGTACAACCTGTTCTGTTGCTTCTTTTAGATGATGTCACTGTTGAGTCTCCAGTCCAGTCTGTTGTCCCTATGAACTCCAAGGTATTGATAATATTCATCCACCTCCTCTTCTTCTCCCGTGATGGAAATGGTGTTTGATTTAACCCTATTTCTCCTGTAATCTACAATCTTTGTTTACATTCAAGATGAGGTGATTGTTCCCACACCATGACACAAAGCGGTCCACCAGCTTTCTGTACTCAGCCTCTTGTGCATCTCTGATACAACCCACAACTGCAGAGTCATCCGAGTATTTCTGTAGATGACAGAAGTCAGACTTGTGCTGGAAACCTGAAGTGTAGAGAGTGAAAAGGAATGGTGAGCGTGCAGTGCCCTGTGGTGCTCCTGTGTTGCTGACCACCTGGTTAGACACACAGTTCTTCAGTCTCACAAACTGTGGTCTGTTTGTGAGGTAGTCATAGATCCAGGTGATTGGTGAGGACTCCACCTGTGTCTTCTGGAGTTTCTCACAAAGCAGATCAGGCTGAATTGTGTTAAATGCAGTGGAAAAATCAAAGAGCATGATCCTCTCAGTGCTGCCTGCTTTGTCCAGATGACAGTGAGTTTGTTGAAGCAGGTGTATAATGGCATCTTCAACTCTAACTTCAGGACCTTCATAATATGGGATGTCAGGGCAACAGGTCTGTAGTCATTAATCAGTGATGGGTGAGTTTCCTTTGGTAATGGAACCAGGCAGGAAGTCTTCCATAATAACCAAACCTTCTCTTGGGTCAAACTAAGGTTGAAGAGGTGTTGCATAGGACTTTGGCGCTGACATGCAGCCTTGTTCCGGTTCAGTCTCTCCAATGGCTTAGTCATCTGACTTCTAGATACAGAAAGATGTCGAGTGGAGGCAAAGGGAGCAGTAGCATCTCCTGATTTGGTTGAAGACAAACCTGTGGAACCAGAAGAGTCCATGACAGAGGTGGAAAATAAAACATCTGAGGTGTGACAGGAAAGCTGTGAGTCAGAGGAGGATGGGATGTCTGTTTGGATGGGGACAGGAGAGTAGGCTGTTGAGCTTGTTCCTGAACTAAATCTGTTGAAGAACGAATTTAGTACATTTGCTCTATCCAGAGTTTCATCTGTCCAAATGTTCTTGTGCTTGAAACTTGTGATCTTCTTCATCCCTGGTATAATTCCTCCACAGTTGGCTCTTTCTGTACGCTTCCCTGCTGTCTCAAATGTTGACTTTGAACTACTTCTTAAAATTCCCTGACTTTAGTCATCAAGGTTCCTGGGTGAATTTTGAACATCCTAATCAATTTCTTTTTGTCATAAGTGATAGGTTGGGTCAGATGAGTAAAGTCTTTATAGAAATGGGTGAACCAAACAAGAACCAGAACCATGTTTGGTTCTGGCGATGCAGAACCAGAACCAGCACCGTTTTGGATCATCTGCAGATTTTTTTGTTTTTTCGGCAGTGTGAGGACACTGTTGAAGTTATCAGTGTGACTAATGATAAACTCATGGATGCTATTGTCTAGGTCTTGCTGGGTCATTAGTCCTTTAATCCTGAAAAGGTTTTTCATGTGATAGAAGTCTGATTTTGTAACCGACTTTATATGTCTTTGAATGTTCAGGCCTGAATCCATCACTATGCCCAGATTGAAGCCTGATAAGTAGTTGTAGCTGTAATAAAGATAATAACTTCAGTGTGTAGTTTCTTTGCAACTTGCTGAGGAACATTTGTCCAAATCTTCTTGAGGTTTTGGATTTATACATTTGAGCTGCTAAGTGTCATTTTAAACCTGTGTGGATTATACAAAATCCACAATTAACTCAAATTTGTGCATCCAACTCTTGCTTTCAAAAGCCATTAAAGTTGTAAGTTGTGTAATTGTTCCACCCTAAGAAAGTTGAAGAGTTAAAGTTATTTAAAGCCCCAAACCCAAGCAGACATTGAGTGTGTAAAAACGGTACAAATGGAAAAAAAATAAACCACGTTTGTGAGTTATATATTTAGTTCTACAGCAGATACCATTAAGTTTTCTTTTTTTTATTATTTAGTAAGTTTGGGGATGCGGTGGGGGTAGTTCTGAAGTTCGGTGACGTGCTGTGGCGAAGCAGCAGATTATATGTTTTGTGTTATGGATTTGGTGGTTTGTCAGGCTGTGTCGGTACCAGCTTATTTGTGTGTATCCTTACATGCATGCTGGTGTTTTGCTCTCTCATGCCACATCAGTATCTCATCTGAGGCCCATCTGGTTCACTTAAGAGGCCAGCGGAGCTGCAGTGGCGAGGGAGGCCGGGTCCGATCAGGGCTGGGCCGGGCTGTGCCGGGCCCGGCGGCAGTTCCTCTTCGCTCACACAGGAGCCAGTGGTGCGAGGCCCTCTGCCAGTAACAGTATAGATCAACCCTCGCGGCTTCGAAACCACCCAAGCTCATACCCACTTTCTCTCTTCTATTGCCCTTGAAACGAGGTCTGCTCTAAATATTATCTCCCCCTGCGCTCTCCTACCTCTGTTTATCCCGGAGTCGGCAGAGACGAGAAGAGAAGCCGTGGGGCTGAGTCACTTTTTCCCCCCTTCTCCGCTTCTCTCCCTCTGCTCTCCTCGCCAAAACCGCAGGCAGCGGCAGCGGCAGCGGCTTCCTGGAGATGAGCGCCTTTTGTCTGTTCTGAGACTGCTGCGGCTTTGGGCAGATCCTCCTCTGGTGAGGTAATGCGAGGTTCGGATGAGTGGGACAAGTCGGAAAATAAAAGGTGCAAGGCGAGCGGAGCTTTGGAACAGATCGATATTTTAAACTTTTTGAGCGTTTTCTCTCAAAAGCATACGTGCTTTCCGTCTTTCCTTCTAATGTTTGCGCACATTCACAGCTCTGTCTAGGTGGTCCGATCTGCTGAGTAGCTCCACTGCAGGCCCTATGTGAGTCAGGTCCTTTCACACAGCAGAATCTAGTTTGTGGTACAATTTTCCATTATCAAGAGGTAATTGGAAGCATTTCTACAAATTGAGGCTGAGAATACAACAAAGAAGTCACTTTTTTGATGATACCTGCTTCAATTGCAATTAAATCTCAAAGTGAGGATCCTGTTTTGGTAATTAACCAGTCAATCCTGGATGTTGCGATGCTTTATTGTGATTGTTGTGACCTGAGATTACTGATTTTTTTTGTGGCACCTTTTTCAAAAAGTTGCAGTCAAAGTTGCAATTTTTTAAAGCTTTGTTCTTTTTTGATGAAAAAGGTTTAAATTGCTGCACATAATAAAGATTTATTTTAAATATGTGGAAAGTAACACTGGCTGCGTTTCCATTACAAATATGCTCAAACATTGTTAATATTCCGCTAAGGTCGAAACCCCCCCTGCACCACCACACAATTTTGCAATTGCTGTGTTTCCAAAAATACGAAATATAATTAAACCGTAAGTGCGTAATTTTGTTCATGCAATAAGACGTTAAAAAACATCCCACGGAATCATCCTCCAATTACTTCCTGTTGTCGTCTTCTTTGTGGTTTTTGCCAGCAGCAACATCCAGGTGTTGATCATGTGACTCGTGTGATCCGGACAAATGTTTCTGTTGCAGTTTTGCGAAATGAACCGATTTTGATACAGCCAAAAAAACCCAAAACTTTTTATCAAAAAACAAGAGTTTTTTCAAAAAATTTCTGTTTTCATTGAGCAAATTTATTCACGGAATGTCAAATTGCATAATTATATTGTCAATGGAAATGCAACTTCTGTATAGAAATTTAAGAAGATTGGGTTTGTTCCTGGCATCAACTAATGAGCAAGCAATGTAAAATGGGTAGCAATAACATTTGTATTCTATATTAACAAGCTTAATATAACATACTAGAGATGGAGTAACTAGTCAGAAAATATGGAAAACGTTAAGGTGATTGGTCATATTTGTGGCAAAGTCGCAGCTTCCTGGAGGGACTGATTAACTTACTGCTTTTCACCTGCTGTTTGATCATAAACGCATAACAAGTTTTAAAGGTTTTATGTGAATTTTTTTCTTTATTCATGTCACAGCGGGCCGTAAAAAAAAAAGGAAGAAAAAGTTCGACCCAGCTTGTGAAAATGCGTGTGAACGTGATGAATTTATGAGCTCTTGTTTCATTTTCTTCATCGACGACAACTGTTATCTGCTCAGACCTCAGGCCTCCCGTGGAGGAATGCCGCCGCACTCGCGGACATTCCGGATAATTGCTTCCTGTCATGGTTCAAGGAGGTCAGAGGGCAGGGTCAGTCTCAGCTGTTCCATCAGGGGCTTCAGAGAATGCCACCTGGCCCTTGGGCCGCAGTGATCCAGCATATAATGGAGAGCAAACAATATGCCTCTTCACCTTTTCTACATTCTTCAACATGCTGTAGCTGGAAGAGGCGTCCTCACCAGCTGTTAGGCTCATCTTAACGCTTCGTTTAAGCCTCTTTGCTCCCTCGCTCTAATTTGTTCATTTATGTCAGAATTGAACATGCTCATATAAGATGTATCAAGCTGAAACACGATCACCAGCATCGTTTTAATGCGTAGCTCGACCCTGAGAAATACTGGAGCGTTCTACATGTTGGCTCAGGTGGATTGCAGTCCGTTGTTGACGGCTAAAATGTTTGCTGAAGATGATTTAGTAGATCAAAGAGCCACTGAATAGACACGTTTTTAGTTTTTTTTCTCCCAATAAATAAAGCTACTTATTAAAATACTTTTAATGAATACAATTTTGAACACCTCATTTAGGTCCAAATGATGAGATGTTTGACTTGGAAAGATTTTGATTTATTGAAAAGAATATGTGGATTTTAAGATATGACTTTTAAAGTACATATAATTGCTGTCTTTCTTTTTAGTCTTTAACCACAGTCAGTGAGATGTTTTTCTGCCTTGTGTTGGACTTCATCATTTCGATATCATTAGACGAAGCATCCAGATACTACTATGTTGTTCTTGTTAGACCAGTCATGTCGAGTTACCAGCCACTCACTTCAAATGAAATGTATCCTGCTAATAAAAAAAACAACACAATTTCGCCATTACGTTGTTTCCACTAACTAAGAAACACAATTAAAATCACACGTGACTAAGTATGTTCAAGTCATTCAAAAACATGCTGCACCATCATTCTACAATCTCTTCCTGTCGTCTTCTTGGTGATTCGACCAGTGGCAACAAATGTCTGTTGTCTCATGTGATGCGAAAACGGTGTTTCCACTGCGGTTTTGCAAAAATAAATTCATTTCAATATGACCAGAAATAATAATAAACACCTCATCCCGGCGCCAAAACGTTTTATCAAAAAAAACCTAGTTTTTTCAAAATTGCAGCGTTTCCTTTAAGCAGATTTATTTTCTAAATGTCAAATTCCACAATTATATGGTCAATGGAAACGTAACTAACGTTTGTAGTAGTATAATGTCAGCAATGTTGCTGTGGTTTGTGTTAGCGGATGTATCCACCGTTAGTCTCTGAATCACCCAGACAGCATTTGATGTCAGAGTGTTAAGGGAGAGTAAAGTACTGGTCCAGATCTTTAAAAATCACATGAAACACCCTATTTTGGGAACAATATTTACCTGATCATGCAAGAAAAAGGTACTTACTACCTCCTCTTTTCTCGTAATTACAGCCTCCTCATTACTGTAAAAATCCTGGATCTCGTTTTAAAGCCGCCATCAGCCAGAACGAACCGGCCTTTAACAGCCGCTGATTGCATTCCAACACCAACCAACCCCCCTCCTCTGTTTTTAGTGATCTGATCATTTAAGTACATGCTAGCATAATCGAGGTCTCTTCCTTGATTAGATTTGCGCCAGCTTTTAACAAAGCCTGCTCGAACTTAATCCAATGAGGCCCATTGTGGCGATCGCAGAGGGATGACATCGCTCCTGGTTAGCTTCAGAATCAAGCCGAGCAATTAGACGGCGCGCCGATAAAGAAGCCTAAAACCAAGAGCACACTGGTTTTCTTTTCTCTGGAGGGAAAAAAAATGACCAGCTGAGAGGGGAGTTTTTATATTCTCTGTAAACATACCAACATCTACAGACACGCTTAGATTGTTCCAGAAAGGTTATCTTGAAGGCAACGTTTCAATTTGAAACGCCCCCTTTCAAAGTTTCATAAATGCACTTTATGTGTGTGGTTTTCATCAGAGTTTAATTTATTTACTCACTCTGGTCAGACGGTTGCTTACTCTCACCAAAGAGCTTTTTTCTTTTTCTTTTTTTTTTTACATGACGTGTAAATTTCAGCTGCCGATCGAGCTCCGTGGCATGTTGAGGTCTTTAAAGTTTTACGTAGAACCACGAGCGCAGCGCCGACCTACAGGGCCTGGAATAGGCTGCTCAGCATGGCGTAGAGGAGTCGGCTCTGGTTGTGTCCCTTGGTGACTCCTGCCCGTCCATAATCACAGAGACTAAACCCGCTCCTGACCTGTGGCGGTGTGTCACAGGCTCAGTCTCCTAATCTGCTCCTTTGTTCTCTGTCACCCCCAATTAGTCATTCAGCAGGAGCCGCAGGAAAGTGGATGTGGGAAAACACGTGTGCGTGAACAATTACCTGTGATTACAGTGTGCGTTTTTGTTGTCTGACAAAACACAAACTTGATGTGTGATTTTTTTATTTTTTTTATTTTACGAGTTAGCTCTTTCATTGAAAATAATTTGTGAATCACTTTTGATAATTGTTTTTTTATTTTATTTTATTTTTTAGTTTCTTTTACAAATGTGCATGAATCTTTGTCTATATTCTGCAAATGTTCTAAGCATGAGGGCTATGTACTGTATGTGGCGTTTTGGGGAAATTGTTGTCTGCCATTTCAAGAGCTATGGATTCAATGACACACAACTTTTTATGAACTGTGCGATGCTGTGAGAACTCTGGAGGAGCCAGCTGGACATTGTCCGAAATAAAAAAAACCAACTCTCATCCCCCTACCACTTCCTGTCATCTTCTTCGCCGTTTTTGCCAATAGTAACATCTAGCTGTTGATAAGTGGCTCGAAAAATGCGGAAAAGATGTTTCGATACGGCTGAAAACCCGCCTCATTGTCGTAGCTTCTATTAAGCTAATTCATTTTTGTAATTTCAATTTGCGCAATTTTACAGTTAAAGAAAACTGCAGCTACAGTAAACAGGTGTAAACATGCTAAGGCTCACCTGTTCAAAAGCTGACTAATCCTGAATTCTTCCTATAGTTCAGTGATCCGGACCATAAGGTGCCATGGGATAAGCAGCTGGCTTGCGAGTTTGTCGGTCAGATAGAGGCGAAGCAAAGGAGAGGAGGAAAAAGACAAACAAGTGATTTTTGGAGCCAGGCCCAGTGTTTGGGGAGGATTTGGGGGGCAATTTGGAGTTAAAAAGCTGTTAATTGCTGTTGCAGGGCAGGCTGAACAAGAGAGAGAAAGAGAAAAAATACAGAAAATACAGTGTGTGTGTACCACCTTATCTCAGTTGTCTGTTTGCTGGCAGCATCTGATATGAAGTGCGATAAATAGGCTGTGATTTACGAGGGAAAACCATGTTATACTCTGCAGACATGGAGGGACTGAAGGAACTCTGAAATGAGCGCAGGCCTAATTTATGTGCTTGTGTTGAAGAGGACAAGCACCTCCGGAGCATGTTTGCTCAAATCCCTGGGATGGGACTCCAAAATGACTGGCTCCCTTCCAAACGTTGCATCACGTGCTGATAATAGAGACAGACTTAACACGCTGTTGCCAATTTGTCGTTATTAGAAGGTACACATTTAAATACGCGCTCAAAATACACAAAGGGAGAAGATGTATCATCTGGATACAATTACTTTAACCTCTGGAGCCTTACTCAATAATTAATATCTATTGGCTTATGACCCCTTTATGCCATACAGTAAACAACACGCCTCATAACTATGTATGAGCTCTTGTAGACGGTTAATATATGGCCGAAAGGCCCGGAGATAAGCTCTGGGTCTTAATAAATCAGCCATAACTAATGAAACCCTTAATTGTGATTTATAGCCGACAAGCCCGGTGTTGAGACGGAGAGAGAAACGGGTAAAAGGAGCGGATGAGAATCTGCCACGAAGAGATGCAAGGCAGCAGGAGAAATGGATAGAAATAGTTTCTCCACAAAGATTTGTGAAATATTTGGGTCTATTTTTCCTTTATTCAGTTAAATCGAACGTTCTAATTAATTACTGACTCTCCACACACTGAATAAGCGTGGACATATTTTCAAATGGTTATTTCAGGTCGAACATTGTTCTATTTCAGCACAGAGAAATATGTTGAAACCTTTTTTCTTTCACCTCATTAGTACTGTTTGATTTTAATTTAAACAAATATGCTGAATGTTAGACTGGTAAAACCCATTTTGTCAACTCTAACTTGTTGATCTAGTTGTTGTTGGACATTGAAACAAAACACTGAGGTCATTGAAAGTTGTTTTCATGAAATCTGACGTGGTAAACCAGCAAGTGAATTGTGTCTCATTTGATTCTGTGTTTTTTAAAATTTTTATTAACTGCTCTTGTTGCTACGTGTGTACGATGCATCCAGCTCCTGACTTTGGGTTCAGGTGAGATGATGAAGCTTCGGCGGTATTTTTAGAAAACAAGAAATCCTAATAGACCCTTTTCACATGACGTCACACAACTTCCGTTTTGGCTCGAAGCTGTGTATCCTTAGTTCCGGTGTACATAGTAAGTAATGATAAAGTTGTCTATTTCATATATATATATATATATATATATATATATATATATATATATATATATATATATATATATATATATATATAGAGAGAGAGAGAGAGAGAGAGATGTATAAATCTGACAGCATATGTTGATCAGACAGATCACCGGAGCATGGAGTTTACACAGTCTCTAAAACATTTGCCTAAAATAAGATTTGAAGATATATCACGATTTGCAAACCAGTTCTCTCTGACAAAAAAATCTAAATTAGACAAAGGCTACAAATTCTTCACCGAACAATACCTGTTTGACTATGAAGGTAGGTATTTTTGTTTTGCGTAACCGTTAGCTTAGCATTAGTGAATTTTGTTAGCTAGCTAACTACGTGACATAACTGTTCCTTAACCAAACCTTTTTACTGTTTTTGAACTATAACGTTTTAGGCTCTAATCTTGATCAGATTATTAAATTATAGACTGGAGTTGCCACTCATCCCATAAAATAGGGATTTGTTTGTTATAAGCAGAGATGTCCGGTGCCGCCGCTGCTTTGTAATGCCTTTAATCGGACCACTTTTTCGGTAACGAATAATCTAACGAGTTCGTATTTCAAATCCAGTAATCAGATTAAAGTTATTTATCCAAATCATTGCACATTAATATTTTCTTGTGTATTTATTTTTATTCCTTCTTTGCGTCTTTGGGAGAGACTCTGTGACAGTTAGCAGTGACAGAAACATGAACAGTGCATGGAGATGCGCATTTTGTTGCTGGAAAAACAGAAATATCGTCAAGCCCAACTGTTATTTGTGGCTTTTGTCTTGTTTTTATTTTCCATTAATACAGAAAACGAACCTCTAAACGTTACATCACTGACAGGCGGCGGTGTATATGTTTCCTAACTGTGGCTAAAGCTGCTGCTAGCTGGTTTACTCATGATCGGAAGCTGGTTCCTTTGAATACAGTTGGAGAATGGTAAATTGACAATGACTGATAACGGTTATCTAACACGTAAACACCGTTTTATAAAACACAGAAAGTGAACCTCTAAACGTTACAGCGCTGACAGAGAGTATATTTTTCCTAAATGTGGCTAAAGCTGCTGCTAGGTGGTTTACTCTCCGATCGGAGGCTGTTTATTTTATACACAGATAGAGAATGGTGAATTTACAATGATTAGTAACAGCTATCTAACACTTAAATGCTGTTATTATTAAACTTACCTTTTATTATATCCTTAAGATTATGAGAATGCGGGAAGTTTTCAGCTTGGTTCCCAAGGCAAAATCACACCGGAAGTAAAGATACCCAGTTTTGAGTTATGGCGGCCATTGTCTGACGTCACTGTGAAAAGGGTCTATTTTTCCATTTCACAAGTTAAGTGTTTCCCAAACGTCACAAAAATAATGTAAAATAATGTTCTGCACGTTTAACTGATGTTTATATGGGATTATGGCGGTTTCGTGTTTTAAAGAATTGTTGCTCAGCTCATGTTTGTTGTCTTTTAGTATTTTAAATTTCCAACGAGATAAGATCAAATGCCGTCTAGACAAAAATAAAATTCACCTGCACAGTTCTTTAGTTTTGTCATTTTAGCGTTAGCAGCTCATGTCACAGTATTTTCACAGTGCTTAGAAGTTAATTGTATGTTGCCTGTCAGCCTGTCATGGATTCTTTTTTTTTTTCCAACAATATTTTTATTGTGTTTTTCACAGATATACCTGCCATATAACCAATACAACAAACACCCTCTTAGATACATATCTGCATAAATTCCTTTAAGTAAACAGGAGATAATAGTCCACTGCTGAGGCTTCCTTGTTTAACATTATGGTTTGACATTAATCTCGTCTTTAGCTGGTTTCTTCATCTTGAGACATCATGGATTCTTTTTGCTAAGTGCCTAAAATGTAGCTACAGAATTGCTTTTCAAGTTAGCTAGGGTTTCTTGAATTCTTATGTAACTGAGTGCTGTTAGCTAGCCCGAAAGCAGTTTTTATCAGCCAACTCTTATCAACACAACAGGGCAACTGAAGAACTACATTCTTGTGTGCCAAATAAAGTGTTAAATGTAGTTACAGAATGATTATGCTTATATCAGTAACTTATATATGTGGGGCACATAACAATATCCATTTGTTCACCAGAAAAACGAACATGCTAACAGCAGCTAGATGGTACAGAAACATTTACCTGCCAGAGTTAGGAAATAAATTCAGGAGCAGCACCTTGTTACAATGAGAAAGTTTCTCATTGTAATGAGATATAAAACTCGTCATAACAAGAAACATTGCCATTTTAACGACTCATAAAACTTGTGATGACGAGTTTTGTATCTTGCTAAAACCAAAGCATGTTTGACATTTAAACAAGGACCGCCATAACAGTAAAACGCTCATGGGATGTTTGAGTGTCATCTAGTAGAAACGGAGTGAGAATTTTGAGAAGTTGTAACTTGTCAGAAGAACATATTTCTATGTGTCGTTATAACTAGTATCTTTCTTATTAGGTATGAAACTCAGCTTATTAAAACCAGAAAGTTTCTAAACAAGATACTGATCCTGAATTTATTTCCAAGCTCTGGCAGTTAAAGACGAATTTTGATGAAAATGTTGTTGCACAAGGTCTTGTTACACTTCTCCTTACTAAATTTCTTTTCTTTTTTCTTTTTTTCCTATTTCCCTGAAGTTTACTGAAAACATACACTGACTCACTTCAAGTTCAGGATATTATATCAACCCCATCAAGTCAACGACCTAATAAAAATAATAATAATTTAAGGTTCTACGTTATTAGCACATGCATTCATTCACTGTAGAGACACCCACAAAATTAACACTTGTGCAGCCAGAAGAATTCTTTCCTACATTTTATTAACTGAATGTTTCTTACTTCTCTAAACACTTTTCCAATAAATGTAATATTTTCCCTGTATGCCAAAGTCACTTTATAGGATACCAACCTCCACAGATTAATCTTCTCTAAGCTGACTGTAGTTTGTTGTTCCTGGCTGCATGGACTTCTGGCCGGTTGGTTGGTTTTTGGAAGGGGAACTTAATTAACATACCGTAGCATGGTCAGAGGAAGAATTTAAGGTCTGTGTCTTTAATAAATCAAAAGTATGAATCCCAGACTTCCAGGAATGACCAATTTATTTGGGTCCCGGTTAAAATCCAAATGTGGATGATTGATTTAAGTTGTTACTGTAATACATTTAGCTATTGGCTGGCTTGTGAAAACAGGTTGAAGTTGGAGCTTGTGCGTCATGAACAATACATATCATCCTCAAAAACAATGGATACCTTGTGCTGAGTGAAGAGCCTCAGCACAAGACTGGGAGAGAACACTGAACTGATTTACTTACTTTATTCGTCTGTTATTTTCTCAGCAAGTATGAACTAATAATAAATCTCTTCAGGATTTTACCCTTCTTCTGACTTCACGACTTAACTCACTATAAACTGCTTAGAGATTGTACCGAACGCTTTCTAAAGACTGACACGCAGCCTCTGGGTGTGAGTTTCAATGATATCAGTAATATCAATCTGAAAATGGACTGCTAGGAATACAATAATTATTTACTGTTGTATTCCAAATGTCACACTTTGCATCTCAATAAGATATTCAGCATGTTGGGTGTGTGTTGTTTGGAAAATTGGAAAAGAGTGGAGTGGGAATTGGGATTGACGGTAGCTGATATTGCCAATGTTACAGCAGTAATATTGCCGTGGGATTTTTTTTCTTTTTTGTTACTTACATTGAAAGCAGAAATGTATAAAGTTGGTTAGTTTTTAGCCCCGCAAGTGACAACACTGTTGAACTGAACGGAAGTGTCATCATTTCTGTTCAGTTGATTGCTTGATTATATGTTGGCCTTAAAAGGAAAAGCAGAAAAGCAATTACCATGCCACCATAATCAGTGGACAAATGTTAAACTGTATCAGTCTAAGGTTACATTTACTTTGATGCGGACCAAAAAAGCAAACGCTGGTACACCTTAAAGTCTTGTCCTCGTTTTGGTCGGAGTAAATTCTGGTGCGGTTTGAACCCATATGTGAACACCCAGCGGTAAAATTGTAACAAATGTTTGAACTTCGGTCGCCAATCGAATCGAGTCTCCTGGACGATCAGGTGTGTTAGGGTGTTTCCAGACAATTAGGTGTGGAAACACCCTAACATTCACCAGACAGGAAGCTGAACAGCTCACCTTAAATCTCTCTTAGGTTTCCTTTGAATGAAGACAATATTCTCAGATGGATCTCAGAAATACTAGACTTGTACCCTGTTGACGCTTTGCTCAGAAATCTTTTGGGTAAAAGTGTCAGAATGCTGAAGTAATTACATTTCCACCGTCTCCATTCCCCCTCCTGGCAGACGGAGACGTACGCCGCCAATGAGACACGAACGGAAGTCTCGGCTGGACTTCCGCGGGACGGCTCGTTACGACCATCTGTACTCTTTACGCATTCACAAACGTCAATAATTGAGCGAAAACATGTTTCCGTGGCTGGCCCACGAAAGTGGCCGACCTTTGAATAATGCAGTCACTTCACGCTAACAAAGCCGAGGAAATCCTCTTTCTCAGATAGGGGAACAAAGCTCATTGTCAGAGGATAGAGAGGCAACAGGGATTACAACGAGGCCACGCAGCGAAACGCCTTGTCAGTCTTAATCTGGGATTAAGCGGGCATTCACGCCTCCTGGGTGCTCTAAAAGCCACCTGTTTGGACGCCACGGCAGACGATGATACGATCCAGAGCTTCTTGTTTGATTCTCTTTTGTTTGCATTAAACTTTAAAATGGCTTTCTCCTGCAGTCTGTCGTGGAATTTCTGAAGCCATTTAAAAAAAAAATTCAGTTAAAAAGAAATGACACTGCAAATGAAAAGTTAATGCTTTTGCTGTTTGAATGTGCGCAGAATCGAACTAATAAATAAAGCCGGTAATTTACATGTAGCTTTACCGTCCTCAGGACCCGTCGTAATCAGAGTTTTGGATCCTCCGTGCCAAAACGTCGTCTCGAGTGAACATCTAGTACATTATAAATATCAGGGATGGACGAACGCGGCAAATTACCTCGTAAGAATGTCAAACGCGGCTGTCTGATGATTGTCCTCGGCTTTCGGGGAGACCCCTGGAGTCCTGTAATGACTTACTAAACCTCACTTTCCCTCCGCTGCCAGCCTCGGGGCAAATGGGATCAGTCATGTGTGAGCGCAGCTGTCGCAGGGCCGCCAGCTTCTTTTGATAACTTTCTAACACTGAAGTCACCTCGAAATAGACGTCACTGTCAACGATACGCTGGAAACCTGAACCCCCTTAAAAATCCACCTCCTGTTTGGTTTGATTTTTTTAATCTTCTAGATTCATTCCAACCTGAACGCAGCTGGATGCCGTTCGGCCTCTTGAAGCTGTTAGTTTTGCCAGGGAGATGTAAGGAAATTCATGCTAATACCAATTAGCATCTTCCTGCTTTTGAAAGTAGTTAATACATGAATCAAGTGTTGTCCAAATGTTTTACCGTATGAGCCAAGACTGTCAAGTTGAAACTGACTGAGGGTCACAAATATTTTTTATTTGTTTCTAATTAGAAATTATATATATATATTTTTAAAGCCTGGCTTCCATAGAAAATGGAGCTGTAAATCATTGTTGATCTGAAAGATAAAATCTATCAGAATGACCTTGTTTTAAAAATAATAAGCAAGCAAAAATCTACAAACAATATCCTAAACTTTGTGTTGTACTTTCCATATTTAGAAGACTTTATTTGGAAGACATTGAAAATTAGTTTGTAAGATATTTTTAACCACATCGACCTCCAACTTTGTGCCATTTTTATATCTCACGTAACAGGATTTCTACTTGCCTCCAACAAATATAAAGAACCCTCAGCAGATACCGATTCCATTCATAAAGATGTCTGAAAAAAACGGCGAAAAGAAATTGAGCTCTGTTTGTTGTAGATTGTTGCTTTTTCTTATATGAAAAATAGGTAATGTATGAAACAACACCACACTCAGCCTTGTAAATAAAATTGTACAAAAATATATACATTTTGCATTTTAGATTAAAACAATGCCTTTATCTTTAAAGGTGTACTCCCAAAAACTCCTCAGCTGACAGTTCTAGCTTCAGATTCTGTAAAAAAAAAAAAAGAAATAAAAAGTCTCCTATTAAACACCTTTTGCTATCAAACTTTTAATTGTTAAATCAAAAATAATTATCAGATTATCAGCCTCACACTGTATTTATAAGTCAAGAAGAAAGCGAGGAGCTTTTCACATGTTGATGTTTGAGGTGCTTTTTATCTGCAGATGCTTCCTTTGATACTAATGAGGAATGCCATGTTATTTGATTTTAGCAATAAAATTTGTATTTTTTCATTTAAAAATGGCACAGAATTATTTGTGTATGTGCATCTGAGAATTTTTTTAATCTCCCATAGCAACAATTCAGCTGCGCAAAATACCTGAGTGAACCTAGCTTCGCCTTCAAGATGCAGCTCCTCCTCTGAGCTGCAGTTTCCAAGCTCCTGGTTCAGAGCACCCCTCTCCTTCAACTCGCCCACTCAGCTCCTTAAGACTAGCCAGCAGCAATTAGCACCTGGTGGAACTGAGCTCATTATAGGAGCTACTTCTCAGGACAGCGCTGGTAAAAATGTTGCTAAGGGGTTAATAGAGGAGCCGTGTTATGATGGCTTCTTGAAGGTGTAGTTTCAGAAAGAGTTTTTAAAGAGACAGAGGCCCAATTTCAAGGTGTTTGATTATGAAGTCAATAATCTATTCCTTTAAGTCGTATTTGATATATGTAGCATTTTTATAACAACTGAACGTAACACAATTACTTGATTGCACATAATGCTGCTCCTGTATAGCCTTTACTCATCTTTATCCAGAGTACCAATAACTTTGGAAGGAGCCTGGTGTGGTTCCAGCACAGCAAGGCTTAAAAGTTGTGTAATGGGCTTATTGGTACTTCACATCCGTCCCCATAGAGGTCAAGAGGTCCTTCAAGTTGGGTGTAAGACTCCATGAGATCCTTATGGTACACACCTCTACAACGTGTTCGGTGTGTCTGAGAGAGGTATGGAGGTAGGAATAAAACAGATGGAAACAAAAAGATTGCAGAGAAGTGAATGGGTTACAGTCTAGTTTTCACTTCTGCTCGTTAAAATGGAGAATGCCTGCTGTATTTGTTATTTTTCAGGTCTATTTCTAACTAATTCGTTCAGATGTTGACGTTCTCTCACAATAAAGCTAGCTGTTTCTGGTATACTGAGGAAGCCTATGATTCAGAAACAAAATGTTCATAATTCCTACCTAATGTGAGGTTGGAGGGGAGGGGGAAACAAACGGTCCCTTTCTGAGCCGCTGCGTGTGTTGACTTTGGTCCTCAATGGCTTCTTCAGTGGCTGGGTCTGTATGGTTGCCACGGAGCAGATAAATGTATATGTGTACTGTATTTGTGTAAGTTACGGGTGTGTTCGCGAGCCAGGAAAAATAACAAGCACAAGTGAGGGTGTTGGTCGCTGCGACCACTTCTGGATTTCTGGGGGTCTGTGGGGTTTTTTTTGCTTAGCATCATGCTACGGAGCCTGAACACAGAGGCCCAAATGCACAGAAGCTGCGGGTCTGTGGCCGCTGTACAAACGACACATTCATCACTTTATGAGGGTCCTATCATTGGCTTTGATTGATATTTCCATTAACAAGCCTAATGGAGACGGATTCTGTGTTCGCAGCAGTTGTCCCCTGATGAGGGATGATGTTCTGGTTTATTTTGGAAAGCTAAAATATTCGGTAAACTCTTGTGATAGAAGGAGTGCTCTTGTGAAGATTTAGATTATTAATACATCATAGGAACACGATGTTTCGACACAAAAATTTTAAATATCTAATACATTTCTTATTATTATTATTATTATTCTCAACTCAACTTGGTCAGTTCAGCCCTTGGACAGTTTATCACATTTTATCACTATGCTCTGATATTTTGTTCAGCTCACACCTGTAGACAAAAATAAACAAATACTTGCTATTTTTTTTAGCTTTTACTTTTATTCATTACAGCCTTCCAGTGGTACATTGGTAACATATAAAAACTATGTTTTGGAATATATCAACTTATTTCTCTGTCATCTGTTCATTATTTACTTTATGCTTATAACTTTCTTGAGGAAATCAGGCATTGTATTCTGTCAGATTTCATAAGAGTCAACTGGTCCAAAAAGGGATTCACAACCCAAATCAATAAAAAATAAGCTTTTTAAGAATCTTTAGGAAAAAAAAGGCAATTAAATGAAATTGGAAAGGAGTTTTGAACATTTTTGCCATTATTTATCTCCACAGTTTAGGTTACAAAATGGTGAGGGGTTGAATTAGGGGTGCAGTTCAGTACACATGGATAGAAGAGGTACGTGTGTGATCCAGCCTTGAAATAAATATTTTCACATACAAATAAAATAGCATAAAAATCTAGAGATTGGTGAATATTGACATTGAAAATGATTGATACAAAATCCTAGTAATTCTAACATAACATAGGTTATGTTGTGGTGAACAGAGAGCCGGGGGGGGGAATGGGAATTATATGAGGGACGCGTACACGAGTGATTGACAATGCTAAGACCCTCCTCCTGGCTCTGATTGGTCGTTTCTGACAGAGTGGTGTATTTCTGTAGTTGGCACTGGGAGTACTGGGAGGAGGCAGGCAAGGTATCTTCATTTTTTCCCACATAATCTATTTCATACTGTCACGGCAATGATAATTTTAACATCCATCCATCCATCCATTCATTTTCTAACAACCTTGTCCTTAAGGGATCAGGAGGTGCTGCTGTCTACCTCCAGCTATGTTCCGGGCGAGAGGCGGGGTCACCCTGGACAGGTCGCCAGTCTGTCGCAGGGCAGACTGCAGACTGCCCTGCCAATTTTAACTGATAATTTTAATTATCAGTTAAAATTATTAACTGATAATGATTTTATCACAAAATTTGTGAAAAACATTTTGTCACAAAAGTTACATACTGCAGCTTTAAAGAATATAAAGAATAGCAAAGACTCTGTTTCTGATCCAGCACTTCACTCTAGACTCCCCCCTCCGCTGTCTCGACAATCCACAAGGAGAGAAAAAGTCCTACTCATGGGATCACGAAGGCGATGCAGTTCACACCACTGATGCTGTTGATAAAAACATAAAATGCAAAACTAGTCAAAGTCTTATCATCATGTCAAATGTTTTAAAACCAAAAAGAAAAAATAGCACTGAAATCTTAAAAAAATAAACAAATCGGTTGTACTCCGCACCTTGCCTTGACCGTTACCCCTTGGTTGTAAGAAGCTTCTAACAAGGTAAATCCATGAATTACTTCCAGAGTCTCGCAGTGACTTGTGTGTACCTGAGAGCAGCGGAAGGATTTGACTCTGACAGCTGATTGATGTAGCTAGTTACGTGAGCTGACAATCGCGCGCAGCATCCGCCCCTCTGTTTACCTCTCCTCATTGTTTCACCTGAGTCACGGGAAGGTCAAGCGAATACCTGCGGTTGTTGGCGATAAGCGGCACGAGCTTTGAAATGGGGGAAGGCTGTTTGTAGGTACCACAGAACCGCAGAGTTGTCTCTGACGGCAAAGTCAGAAAACTGCTTTTCTTGCGAAAACGGCAGCCATGAAAACGGGCCGGTTTCGGGGGTGACTGGCCCTGCAATTGGGTTTATCTATTTTTAGCAGAAAAGAGCAGGGACAAGGGAATCTCTTGGAGAAAACAGGGCAGCATGTGTGTGCTCACATTCCACATGTCTGACCTTTGACTGTTTGCAGCGCCAAGCAACCATCTAATGAGAGTCCAGAAAAAAAAATCTGGGTTTAGAAGCAGGATCAGTGGCTCTTTTTTTTTATCCTATATTTAATTAAACTGCAACTATACCTGTTAGCATCTCATTCATACTTTTCTGATTGCCTACAGTTGCACTGGTGATGACGCAAGAAACTCAGTAATTTTTCCGTTTTCAAAAAAAATTGAAAAGCTGACTTTAAACTCTTAAGAAATGTACCAATAAATTACTGGAGTATCAGTTGACGTGTTGAATTTACTGGTTGTGAGATGTGCGCACTAATTGCGCCATCCCTACAGCTATCCATTGGCCTCATGCACTATTATTACCAAATTATGTCATTTGCACCTCCGAATTTTTGTAAATTTTAACACAGTGGAGCTGCTGGTGGACTGCCCTACCGCCTCTACCACTGGGCTTAGTAGTCTTCTTGGAAATACTTATTGTGGTTCTGAAATCGTACCTTTTCAAATTTTCCTAGAACTTGGGTCTTACCTGTCGATTTGTTCTATTCTACTTTTAATTGAAAAGATTTGATCTTACTTGACTTAATTTGTGGCTCTGTCACTTTGCCTATGTTGTCATGGACAGCTGAGGAAACCTCAGAGTTTCTCAAGACTCTCAAGTCTTGTAAATATTTCTTTCCTTTGAATATGGACAACTGATAAATGTTTTACTTTCTGGATTTCTTAAAGTTTTATAAGCATGCACTCATGATTTTGTCTTTCTCAGGGGGTTTAGATTGCGTTGCCCTTAGAGTCTCTTTGTTTCCAGTGAAACCATCAGAATGCTCTCTTTTCCTTTATTTTCTTGCTTGGACTGTCCAAAAGACAAACAATTTCCCCAAGTCCTCTTGTTTTTTTTCTGCCCTCCTCTTATTCTCCGTCTCTTTTTCCCACTTCCTCCGTTGTATCCAGCTGGGATTTTACACCCAATTGGTTCGGTTGGAGGCCTTTGTCGGAGCCCTTCTCTTGCTCCACAAGTGGCAGAAGGACCTGGCCTGTGAATGGTGCTTTGTGCGCTGTTTTTCTTAGAGGGGGCCCTCTCTCTTCCACTCTCATCTGTCACAGGTCCCTCTCCGTCCACACACTCCACAATGCCTGATTGTTCCTGCCCAAGTCGCCAGGTTCCAGGCCAGATCTGAACAAACGCTCTCCTGCCAAATGCCGACCCTGGTTTTCGTTTCTCTTCCACTCACAAAGGGATTCTGAGTTACTGCTAACTGTCCACTACTGCCACTTATTTTTGTCAAGTTTTCCTCCAGGCTAAGGGCTGTAAAATCTTCTAAGGCAACCGGCAAAGGGGCAGAAGTTGAATCATCATACTCTAAAACAACAAGTGGGAGCAATAGAAGAGTAGTCACATCAAGAATTTGTTTTTATGTGACTAGTTACCCAAAGTCATTCTGCCATTAATGTCATCTTCTTGATTCTTGTTCTAGTTTCTTTAATTGCTTGTTTTTTTTAAAACAACAAAAAAAAACACACCCTGTCTACAAAGATGACATTTCTCCATTCAACCCAATTGGGGTCAGAAAAGATGTTCAACACGTTATTTTTTTTTTTTCAAACAGAAGGTTTAGTGTTAACCTTTAGTTCTTGGTTGATGATAAGGCACAACTTGATGAAGTCATACCACGTCATGTTTGATACTTTTCAATTCAACAGTAGTACATATCACTGCTCTGTGTTCAGTCTCCTATCACTGCACTTACCAGGTGCTTATGAGGCGCTCACAGTGAACCTATAAAGTATCTACAGGATATTTACATGGTACCTACAGTATGTTTTTTAGTATTGTACCCTTGAGTGCTCTTACAAGGTTATATACAATATATTTAAGGGGGGATTTATGGGTTACACTCAGTTCACTCTTGGGGGAACCTATGAATGTACCTACCGGTACATGGTACTTGTACATAGCTGAAAAGTTATCTATAGGGTACCAAAAGTGTGTTTATGCCTATATTTACCCCAGTAAATGCTTTTAAAAGCTCACCTTCAGTTTGTCTTTGGTACCTTGTGCTCTATAGGTAACTCTACAGGTAATCTTATTATAACATTGTAGATAGAAAGTAGAAATCTACTTCAGAATAAAGCCCATAGTCCACAGGTACCCTGTAATTTCCACGTAGGAAAACTGCTTTGGGTCAAACTACTTTTTCCTGTTGTGCTTCTCAAACTTGAAATACCAATCCGAGTATCTAGGCCTGTCGCCATAGAAAATTTTGCTGGACTATCAATTGTCCCAGAAATTATTGCAATAGACGACAACATTGTTGTTTAGACACCATTTTCAAGTAATTTAATGGTAATGGCATATTCATGCAAGAACACATTCTCAAAGATCAATAAACTTTAATTAATTTAACACTGGAACTGGAAGACACTTTAAATAGCCAGAATAAATGAAGCAACAGAAGCAACAAAAAAAATGAATTATGAAGTCTCTATAAATAAAATTGTCCTTCAAAAAAGGGGCTAGTTGAGACCAAAAAAAACCGACTGAAGACTTTTCTCATCCAGTTTTTGGTAAAAAGAAAGAGTGAAAAGAGAAAAACAATAAGTCACGCAAACTGAAATAAACAAGCTTGTTTTATTTTATCATGCGATTAATTGATTTTTTGCTTATCGCAACAGTCCTACAAGTAACATGAAGGACCTTTAACATCTCATTTCATTTAAAAAATATCTTGCAAAGCCAAAAATGTCAACATTGAGTACATGTAAACATATAAAGAAATAGTTCTTGAATCTTAAACTGTGTCATAAATAATTGTTTAAGACAAGAACTAGATATAAATAAAAATAGAAACATGCAGTCCAGAGTTCTTAAAAACAACGAGCATTTCAGCTTTGATTAAAAAAATAAAGTCATTCTGACAGATTGCTTTTTCTTGTGCTGCCCCCGAAATAAGGGCACCCTGGGCAGAGAGCCAATCACGCATACAGTATGTAACGTTTTGTTGCAATCTATATGAAAATTTAATAAGCCAAGTTTAACTGAAAAAGACTAACTAAATAGTCCAAAACATCCAGTCCACAAAAAATCCACACTGGTGGTGTTGGATAAACAAAGAAGTTAACAGGTAATTTACTTGATGGTCAGATTAAGAAGTACAACATCTCCCTGCTCCAGGCAGTCACAACAGGACTTACGGCGTGCTTACCAACAAACTAATGGTCCCTGCTTGGTGAAACTCTATCAGTGGCAGCGGGTTGAGAGCCTGGGCATTCCTGGCCATATGAGACTCCGGTTCCAAGAAACCAAAACTGAAGCTCCCTCATAAACACAGCAGCAGCAATATTGTCAGCTAAATATAGGCGGTCTTCTGTCTTCTCCTTCCTTGGCTCCCCAGCGCTCTCTCATCGCTGCAGCACCAAGTCCGTGAGTTGATCAGGGATTAGTGTTAGTTGTTGCTGGTTTTCCGACTTAATAGCTCAAGTCATATCAGCATGTGGAGATTAAGATTGCTTGTGCCTAAGCTTTCAATTGCCCTCTGTGTGCAAGGTAGATGACACTTGTGGCAAGTTTGAAATAAAACTACTAAAATAAAACCAAGGACAGTACAAGTGAATTAAATTTAAATTTTTGTTCTTAAACTAGATTTTTTTAAACTGGCTTCAGACTTGATAGTCTGGCCATCAGGACAGCAGATTAAAAATTTCTACATTTATTTACATTTTCAGCACTCTAACGGTCTTAACGTGTTGCTCAGGAGGAGTTCGGCAAATGTCACAAGAAGGGAAGCGGGGGATTGTCCCGTCAGACAGTCAGTTCCCAAAACCACACACACAAAAAACCTCATAAAAGCGCATGCGGGGTCAATGCACAGAGTAAAAAACTCATGGAGTCTAATGGAACCCACCTCTTAAGACTGCGAGTCGGTTAAGCAACCTATTCTCCTCCTCGCCTGTGGTGGCACTGCACCAAGAACCCCTGAAGGAAACGACACAAAAAACTATGAAGAAGATATAAGTACTACCTCCTTCTTCATAAAATGAAAACAAGATGGTATGGAATTAGATTTTAGTGGTTGTAGGATTTCTCTTTTGTCTTTGGCAGTAGACCAGGAGTCATTTCTCCTGCTAGCACCAGACTTGCAAATTTGTTTTGGTTGCATTTACCCAGAATGCCCTGCGCTATAGGGTGTTTGGCGTTCACATTTGTGTTTGACCTGCACCAAATTTCACTTCAACCGGAACGAGATCTAGGTTTGTAGGCGGATCAGAGTTGGCTTTTTTTTTTTTGGTCCACTTCAAAAATGCAGTTGTGTATTCACACCTCACCAAGCAAACCGGACATTTGCTAAAGATTTCACTGAAAGTGGACTAAACCGGGAGAAGAACAATTTGCGTCATATTTCCCGTATTGTTGGAGCACAAGATTGGAACTTCTCAACATAATCCTTTGACTGTTTTCCTTTATAATCTTTGATACATTTTTACCAAGAGACAATTTGTGACAACATAAAATACTCAGGAGAAGATGTTGCCCTGACTGAAGCATATTTATCCGAAGTCTAACAGATGCATTTACAGACACATGCTTGACTCATAACTGCCTAGATAATGTTTTCACCTGAATGTGGATTCCTTTCACCCATTATAAGTGTTCACTCTAAAAATGAGACCTTTATAGATGTTGGCAACCAGAAAGTTCCTACTGAAGAAAGTCATACGAAGTCCTGTTTGGAGTTTGCCTTCACCCATGTAGGCAACTAAGCGACATGTTGGATGAAACCAAAACTGATTTTGTTTTTTGAGCTACACGCAAACCTTTAACTTGAACATGATGAATTTGTAGGACAAACGACATAAAATGTCACTGAAGCAACAGGTCAGAAGCGGTACAGTTTGTTTTTAGGCTACAACACAGATGTACAGAATCTCATTGCCTTGATACTCTGCTAAGGGTTCTCAAACTTCTTCATGTCAGAGTTGAGCAAGTTTCACTTTTCATGGCATAACACCTATGGCCCTCCTCTAATTTAATCTGTGTTGCAGTCATTGCATGGCGCGCTCCAAAAGAGGCAGTAAAAAGTGACACAGACAGAACATTATGGTCCAAAAAGTCCCTGAACAGGAGTCATGCCCAGATAGCAATCCTGTACAGTTTACCTTCACTCTCCAATTAACCTCTCTTTGATTTGTGGCGGGAACTTCTACTCCCTCAACCACCCGTCCCTTTTCTTTCACAATCAGGTTTATTCTATTATGCAAGTCTTTAGTCAGCTGTAAATTGAATATCGTTCACCCTCCTTCACGCCCCCCACTCACACAGAGTGCAAACCTGCTCGTACTTTTTTAACACAAGGTCATGCTCACGTTTTAGGGCACCCAGGGGGTTCCCTATTTCAGACGGAAAGCTCACTCTGATTTACGGAACACTGATGTTGACAACCTGCCTGTGCGTTTTGCCATTTTTAGTCGGAGAAGCAAAATCGGACCCAACCAGACTGCTTTAGTTTGTATGCATGCATTGTCAGTTATTGTTTTGATTATTTAAAACTAGGAATGCAACTAACTATTATTTTAGTAATCGATAAATCTATCAATTATTCTGGAAATTAATTTATTAATTGCATAAAAAATTTACACATTCGGCAGCATTTTCATTGAACTACTTATACCTTTCCTATACAATATTAGAAATACACTAAAAAATGTAAAAATAAACTAATAACTCAATTCCTTTTTTAAATTAGAAAAATAAACGTTTTATTGCCTAAAATGCAGTAACACAGCATTCCTTTAGTGAATTTGAATCAGGGGAATATAAAATTGATCCCACTTGAGGAATTTGGGGTAAATATGGACAGAGAAAGGTGTTTTTATGTTAAATTCAAAATGTATATATATTTTGTACAGTTTCGGCTGAGTTACTGCTCTGAATATATTGGTTTTGTTTCAGTCAAGGACCTTTTTTGAGTCGGTATACTCTAGTAATCGATTTATCAATTACTAAGTTAGTTGCCGATTATTTCAATAAATGATTAATCACGACTAAACAATTATTCGTTTCAGTCCTATTTACTGCCTACCCTGCTTAATTACTGCTCTGAATATTTTGGGATTTTTTTTAGCAAACGGTGTACCTGAGTAGGAAGAGAAATTGTGTTTTACTTGGAGTTTTTAAGTTCTCACATTCACTGTCGGAATCAACCTCTTTCATTTTCTTCATCTTTGTTTTCAACAGAATGATGTCTTCCATGCGAGCAACGCCTCCTTTCCACCCACCGCCATCCGAGGAGGCGGACGCCACGGATCAGGATAACAACGCGGCCTGGGCCGGAGACGAGCGGGATGGCCTGACGGAGACGGTCCCCGGCACGACCCCGCCACGCGACCGGCCCTGCCCGGACGAGCCCCCGCTCGCCGGGAAGAAAACGCCGGCCGACATCATCGAGTGGGAGACAGTCGCCCCGACCGTAATGGTGAGCCGTCGATCACGCTCGGCTGCTGAGAACCGGACCGTTACCTTACACCAGAGATGCGTCGCTATAGCTCAGCTCTGTGAAATATTATGCGGTTGCCGTGTGTGTGTACACAGTGAACACACTCGGGGCCACGCAGCTCATAAAACACTCATGGAGTACATGCTGGAGTGCACTGGGTCTGCAAATTCTCATGCATAATGATGATTGTGCACTCTTGCGTGCGCCTTTTTAAATCCATATATATACACTGACCCGGAGTGAACACACACTTTCACACAGCAGCAGTTGTTTCTGGTCTGTTTGCTGCAGGCGGTGCTGCAGGCTGCCCTGTGAGGGTCCTCCTCTGGAGGGTTATACCCCCAGAATTTTCTCATCTCCGCAGTGTGTTCTCAGGTGGATGTGCGTGTGCGTGTGTGTGTGTGTGTACGTGTTGCTCGGCTTTAGGTTCTCTCGGTTCCCAGCAGATGAAGCAGGATTCGCTTGAGCTTCTGAGTTTAGGAAAGTTCTTGGAAAGAGATTTCTTTCGGTCTGTCCTTGTAGTCAAACACACTTCGCTATTCCAATGCAGAACTATACAGCCGTAATGTAGATTGCCCTGTATTAAAACATCATCTTTAATGATGAGGATATTTAAGATTTCATTTCATATTCGGCCATTTTTAGCAATCGTGTCCGAACTTTAAGCATTGCGGATTTATGCTGAAACTTTGATTTGTTTTTTTGCTTTAGCATCAAGGTTTAAAGCTGCCTCAAGGCAAACATGTTCCTGAATACTCGGAAGTTTTAAACAAGTCAGTTCAAAAGGGGAATTTTGTCCCATAAACATAACAAAGTTGTAGCAAAAAGGAAATTTTGACTCCATAAAGTCAGTGATTCAGTTGCAAAATCCAGCACCACTTTTTGAAACTTTACAGCCGCTAACTTTAAGTGTGTTTGATGATGTGACAGACCAACAAAAAGTAATTCCTTGTTGTAATGGGGAAGAACAATAAAACATTTTGTTTTTTGTGCAAAAATACATTTCAAAAGAGTAGCATGTAATATTTTTGCATCTAGAGACTGATTATTTTTTCAAAACAGTTCAAACTCAGTCAGATTGGATGTAGTAGAGCAGGGGTGTCCAACCTTTTTCTGTCACATGAGCCAAAAGAAATGAGGGGAAAAAGCAATAAAAAAGAAAAACAAAATATGATTTTTACACATTTTGTTTTACCTATTCAACAATAAATGAAGCTGAAAAAATTGAGTACTGTAGTCATATTGTTTGTTGGAAAGAGAATAGTTGTTTTTTGTAGATCCAAAACATAAAAACGGTTTTGCAGGTTTATGGTGTATAATTTATTTTTTGGAGCTTTTCATCATGTTATAAAAACAAACCTGGAGTGTTGCTTTGATTCTTTCAAGCATGTTTGAGAAATCCTTTAATCCTCATGGCAACCATTCAACTGTGCAGAACACGAGACGCTCCTCCTTGGAGCTGCAGTTTCCAAGCCCTCCTGCCTCCCCTTGCCGTATGGCTCCCCCACGCAACTCCTTCAGACTAGCTAGGAGCAATTAGCAAACAACAGTGGGAATTGCGCATCAGCTGAGCTCGTTATAGTAGCTGCTTCTCAGTGAAACACTGGTAAAAACGTTGTTAAAGGGTTAATAGAGGAGCCATGTTGTGATGACTTCCTGAAGGCGGAGTTTCAGAAAGAGCAGGAGTTTCTTCAATAGACAGATACCCACTTTCAAGTCGTTAAATATCAATGTCAAATTTCTTTTAAGTCATATTTGATATATACAGCATTTTTATAACAACTGAAGGTAACATAGTTACTTGGTTGTGCTGTGAGTTTTTTGGTGGAGATGGTGAGTCAAGAGCGTCATCATTGACCTGTCTTGTGTGTTCCCTGGGTGTGGTGTGTTCGGCGCCATCACCAGTGATGGATATCTGCCATACGCAGCATTTTAGACAAAAAAAAAAAAAAATACCTTTCCTTCCCATTTAAACAGAGCACCTGCTACCTGTTTACTGTGTTTCTTACATGGCCTTCAAAGGGTGACAAAGTCTTGAATCCAAAGTTGTGGTTACATAAAAAAAAAGCTCTAAGTGTTGAAACCGTTTTGCAAGACCCTGTAAAACCTTTGTCTTGTCATTGACTTGCGTCAGATCATTTAGATCTTCCCCCACCGTTCCTTTGCATGCAGAAAATAATCGCTCTTGAAGAGTCTACAAGTGACACACTACCCTCCCCCCCAGCCCTGGCTCCCTCCATTTGCCCCCAATCTTCATTACAGAGGTATCTCCTGCTTAAAGACAAAGTGCACAACAGGGGCCCCTTGTTGGAGCCATTTCAAGGACGTCTTAAGATCCTGGTGTTCAGCAAAGCCTGTTGTCTTTGAAACATAAGCCTCCAAAAGTTCTCGGAGATCCCCTCACTCTCTAAGGGGGCGGAGAAAGCATCCTGAAATAGCTCCGGTGTTGGGACACCTGTGCTCAAGTGTCTGTTGTTTGGGACAATGTGCTCATGTTGAGAGGATTATCTTCTTGATAATTCTAGACACTTTATACCGACGGAGGAAAACACTAAAAGTGTTCAATAGGCAGCGGATAGGTAGCTTTTGCACTTAAGACAAGAATTAGTCAACTTTCTGAAGAAAAAGAAAAAGTTTCACGCTGAACCGTTGAGGTCTAATAATGACCAAATCTTAAGTATCCACTTGAGGTAACCATAAAATCAGAATCACTTCAGACGTCTTTATATGACTGAACCTGTCGTCTCTCTGCATATAATAAAAGCAATCCGCCCTTTCATTCTCAAAATAAAAATCTTGCAAATAGTTAACAACTACAGAGTTCATCCTTTACAAAAATTTCAGACAGCTGGCGTTGTTCTCTGAGAGTCTGACATATTCTCATGTCTTGGTGCGTTCACACTCCTCTGGCTGAAAAGGCCTTATCCTTGGCTTTGACATCTTATTTTCAGTCACATTATGACACGCGCGCTAAAAGAAGGTGTTATAAAATATAGAACTGGGTCGGACCACAGCGTTCCTGGTGGCAGGTAGATCAATGTCAGGTTCCGCCAGAAATAAAATGCAATCCTAAACATAAAAGTACCGATCCAGTCAGGCCATTCCAACATCACCTAAAGCTAAAAAAAATACTTTATGCACATACTGCATAATGACGTGGCTGTGGTAAAAATGAATAAGATGTCTGCATAGACAGTTTTCAGATACATAAACATTACTCATTCATTTGTGGAAATATAAAACTTTGATCTAGTGAGACCAATTTTAGCTGAAAGAACTGTTATACAACAAACCAACTTTGTTTTCTACTAACTCTGCTAGCATTATTAAGCTAGCATAGTTAGCCACCATTAGTTAATTAGCTAACAATCCTGGCATAATACTGCTAGTATAGTTAGCTAGCATTGGCTAATTATTCTAGAATAGTTAACTAGCATTTGCTACCAATGTTAGCATAGCAGTGCAGTCTATACAATTCCCTGGGAAATGTATAGACCGGCAGTGTTCAAACTTTTACCACACAAACCATCATTGTCAAGTTGTAGGGAGCATTAAAAATTTCAGATTGCTCTGGAGTTGGTCACCCTTTGTGTAGACACTTGCGTCTGAGACGGCCAAGCTCCTTTGATAAATCCGGCGTGTTTCGTGACAGACATGCCCAAGGGATAAAATAGGAACTGTTCTGTGGTTTGTTCAGTCTTCTTGTTTTCTACCGAAAGTCTTGCCCTTTTAAAATGGTCCATTCTGCAGACCTTTTTCATTCATTTGTGGTGCTGAAGTTTAAACGCTCGTTGTCTATCTCTTCTCAGGACAATGAAGGCAGCAAAGGCTGCTCTGGCTACCCTTACCGGACTAACTCTACCTCTCCTACCAAGCCGGAGGAGTGTTCCAGGGATCGAGGGGAGTCGGTGATCGGCCTCGCCTTCGGGACTCCCGAGCGGCGTAAAGGAAGTCTGGCAGACGTGGTTGACACACTGAAACAGAAGAAGCTCGTGGAGCTGACCAAGTCGGAACAAGACGGTGAGAGAAAGTCTTCAGCTAGTTGAATATGTGTGTGCGTGGTTTTTCATCTCTGTATTCAGGGAACACAGGAGACAGCTCCCTCTGTTTAGTGTTGCATTTCTTTCTGCTCAGACCTGGATACTACACACTGTAACAAGTCTTTCACTTGACAACCTCTCTTGTTGTCTTGCTTTGGACGATGGCTTTTCGAAGTCTGAGAGCAACACTTCTGTTCGGCTTAGGCTGTGTGTGAAGATTTATTGGCCTAGATGTTTTATAATCTAAATCTATCAATAAATAGATCCAGTTAGACTAAAAGGAAGTACAATTTTAATCCCAAGATTTTTGGTATGAAGACATTGCCAAAGTTTTTTGTCTTTCCCAGGTTGTGAAATAATTCAAACCAGACCTAAAAAAGCGTCAAAAACACAAAGCAATTCCACCATTATGTGAGAGAAATTGATGAAGTCATACAGAAAAAAAGCCACTACAAATTATTATTGTGAAGGGTAGTTCTACAGACTACAGACTCATTGGGTATCATGACTATTGTGAACAAATTCACAGTTAGCAATATTATCAGATTTGTTAAAATGTATAAAAATTCTAAAAGGACTATTAAAGGTTTAAGTTGATTCACTGACCATTACGCAATGAACATACATGTAGATATCATTAGTAGTTGTGGTAATAATAATACTGACAGATTTGACAACTTTTGTTCTTTATTAAAAAAATGAAGTCACAGAGGAATGCACAATAAGCATCGAGACTCGCGTGTTTTAACTTGATAGGGAAGAATATTTGCAGGAAGGTTTGTAGGAAGTTCTTACTCAGGAAGTTCTGACAAAGTAGAAACTTGCCAAAAAGCTTCAGGCAAAATGCCTTGTGTTATTTTGACAGTCTTGTCAAGTGGAAAGCTCTGGCTCTAAATATTATACAACAACAACAGAGAAATTAGAAAAAAATAAATAAATAAACAGATAGACCAGGTCATTTTGAAAATCACAAACTCTTTGATAAAGTTAGCTTACTTAGCATTAGCCGAACAAGGAAGCTAGAGGCAGAGAACTACTTCTGTTGTTTCCTTCTGCGTGTAGTAAAAACTAAAACTTCATAAATCTATCACTTTTGCCATGGTGTGAATTTTTCTAAGAAATTGGAAAACAAGCAAACAAGTAGAGCAGGTCATTAAAAAAAATCACAAACGTCTGAATAAAAGTTAGCTTACTTAGCATTAGCCGAACAAGGAAGCTAGAGGCAGAGAACTACTTCTGTTGTTTCCTTTTGCCTGTAGTAAAAACTAAAACTTCTTCAAAACTCTTGTGACAAAGTCTTCATATGAAACTTTTAATTTCCATGATGTGGGACATAGATGATGTCTTATGACATAGATTTTTTCAATGTTAATTATTAAAATTAATTATTAAAACCGCTTGTTGTTGTATCTCTACACATTTTGTTTTGGCTTAATTTTTATTCAACAAATAATGATTCTGTATACTTATAATTTTTTCATTCATTTACTCATTTCATATAACTATTTTCTTCTAATTATTACTTGATACATAAAACTACAGCTAAAAATGTGTATTTTCTGTTTATCATGACTGAAACCATCACAAAGTCACATTGTCTTTATGGATTAAAAATCCTTTCACATAGTTACATCGTAGTTTGAATTTATATGGGCCAAGTCCTTTTATTCAATTATCTCCATATATGGATTTCCTTTAAAGTAAATGTTGGGTCAATGAAAGGTCAAAGTAAGAAAATAGTCTGCACTCATCAGTCATGTCTGTTGGTAATTTTTGTTTGGACAATCACTAAGCAAATGGAAATATACAAATAAAGTTTGCAGGTTTAATTATGACTCTTAAGTCTTAAGTATTTTGACTGCAAAATATAGCCACTCGTATAATACTGGGGGAAATTAGTGACAGTTACAGTAGGATTTTTTCACAATAATAACAGCTAAAACTGTCTGAACAAAACCTTCAATTAAATTACTTTAATGCCTCATATTTCATAGACAAGATGTTTTCTATCTTCTCCCCCTGTTGCTTACAGAGTGAGACCAGCCATGTCGTCCATGCTTATTTTGTTTTCCCTTTCCTCTTCAGAAGATCTTTGAACATCTTAAATTACAAGTGGCTTATCCCTCGACTGTCAGATCACAGTTTCAGTCAGTGAAAACACAGGTTTCCCTTTCTCTCCGAGGCCTCCCGGCATGCCTCGGCTCGCCCTTTCCCTCCCCAAAGCGAGCCAGATCTAAACCCGTCAAACACCCCTCTTTACTGTTATGTGCAGATAGTAATCGTGATGATATCACAGGAGCTCTTGATCTCCCTCATTTAGAGGTTTTACTGTGTTATTGATACAGTAAAGTTGGCTAGAACGGGACAGCCAGAGGCGTAGTACAGTGAATGGTGCCTTGAGTTGAAAGGCAGGTAGCTGTGTTTCTTATCTACCTCACAGGATCCTGCTTAAAAGGAAACGGTGTGTGTCTGTTGGGGGGTTCAAAAGGTGTTTTGACATTTCCCTCCTCTAATCTAAAGTGATATAAGTTAAAAGGTGAGACTGCTTTGTTTCAATAAGCGCCAACACAAACATTTCTTCACGTCTTCTCCTTAATAATTTACTTAGTAATTAACTAGCATGAAGCAGCTTTTAGCCCGATAATTAATGTAATTAAAACAGGGTGGAGCATGGAAGAACGTAGTGCTGTGCCTTCCTCACTTGTTGCTTCTCAATGCCTGCCAGCTAGCTTAAAGTAGGCCACTGCTACACTTTTACCTCATTAGGAAGAAAAATTTTAAAAATAGTTTCCAGTCATGAAAGACAAGGGTGGTCATTGTGAGGAAACTAAAAGAGCACTCTTAGAATTGACACTAAGGTAAAACAACAACAGCTGGGAAACTGTTAGCAGAAGGACTGCTACGCACTGCCAAGCTAGCTAGCTGAACAGTTAGCCCGACTTACTGCACCGCTAATATCAGCTTATAATAGTTTTGCTGTTTTTATTAAAGGGGTAGTTAAATAGGTAAGTTACCTGCAGCAGATAAATCTCTTGGTGTTTGCATTAGGTATTAATCAAAATTCATTATAACCCGAGGCTGAAGCTAGCAGCTATCCGGAGGCTAAAAACAAATCAGAATGCTTTATATGACTCTCTGTTTGACACTGGAAGCTCTTTGGTGGCACACCACCTCCACTTCCTGTGTCAATGATCATTCACTTCTCTGTTCAGCAGCTATCAAACAAAAGGTGATGATAGTTTAAATGTTAATAAGCTAGCACTGCCATAAATCACTCCGACCTTTTTGAGATCGAACTTTTTTTAAGATGGAGGAAGTCCACTTTGATCTCAGCTCTGCTTTGACTATTAGTTTCAGCCTCCAGGACCAACAAATCTGGATTTACACTACATACAGACCACAAGAGAGTTATTTACTGCTGTCCCTGTTCCTTTAAGAGAAATATGGAATAAAAGCACTTGAAGCTATTACTGAATTTAGAAGGTGTGCTACAGCATTTTTATCTGAACTTATGTACTAAAAATAGTATGTTAATTTTAAGGATATCATTATACAGGTAATAATAAATATATTAGTATTTGAGCAGTAGTAGAAATAATTTTCTTAATATGTTTAGATTATGTACATTTTTGTTTGACTGTGGGATTTTTAACTCCAGTTTAGTATTCCATGAGTCTCCTACTGATCCATTTAAATGGGTGTTTTCCACTTCTGTGGAATCAGCAAATCAGCTCAAGTTTGGTTTTCAAGGACTCTGATGATCAGCAGGTCAAATTACAAAAAATGTCATTTCCCCCCTCGCTCCATTCTTTTCCTTAAACGAATCACAGAACTTCCAAAATTTTTACTTGACGAATAACTTGACCAGCTCGCAATTTGATGGACATAAATTTTGCATAGACGGGGAAAATCTTGTGATGTGCAATCTTTGTCAGAGATCAATCAGCAATTTTGTTTTAATTTTATATGTCATATAGTCCTACCTGCACGGCAGCATTGTATTAGTCATTTCCTTTGTTGCCACAGAGTAAAAGATCTTGAACATTTCGGTGAAATCAAACAGGAGAAGCGTGTGCGATGGCGGCGCCTCCTGGCCCGCCTCACTGTACGGTGTCGGCGTGTGTGAACGGGGCCTCCTAAAATGTTCCCGTAAATTGCTGTGATCCTTGAAGGCGCATTGTTCAGCTGTTTGCCGTGGAAATGCGTTCCACTCTGGATTCGCTGTTTACGGATTGACGGGCACTTCTGCTTCTTTTTTCTTTTTCTGTTTTTTTTCTCACCTAATGAGCTTCGCCAAAATGAAGCGAGTCGATCCATCGATGTCTGAGGCTGAATGCTTCATTAAGTGAGCTCTCCTTCTGTGGCTTTCACAACTGATGAGGATTAAAGCATCAGACTTTTTTTTTATTTTCTCTGTTTCTGATTTTTTTCTCTCTCTCTCTTTTTTGAATGTTTGAATAGGCTACTTTAATTGCACCTTTCTCTGTCTGCCATGTTTTTTTTTCTTCCCATTTTCACCTGATGAGAGACTTCCTTCTCTTGTCTTCAACCCTTCAATCTTCAGCAGTCTTTTTACTTTATGGAATTTCTCTCCCGCACGCCGACCTCGCTCCCATCCTAAATCAAAGCTCTTGTTGTGCCGGCGACAAACGGGGGTGTTGCAAATTCACAATCTGTCGGATTTGTTTTTAATTTGTTGAAAATGCACAGGAGCGCAAGGTCGCCCCGGTGAATAGGGACCATCCTGTTAAGGCAGGAATTAAGATGATTTTTTCTTAAATGATCTTCCTCTGACGCCTCAGAGGTTAGGAACCCGTTTAGTATCAGAACGGTGACGCCCCCCTCTCCCTCAACAGAGCTCTTGTGACTCTTTCCTCAACCCGAACTCGCTCTGGTTCTGTTTACTGTACGATCAGATAGAATGGACTCTATTAGGGAGCATGGCTGATCTCAGTGCGCTCCGCAGCAAAAGCAGCAGAACATGTCGCTTAACCCCATGTCGGCACGCTGTTAGCAGCCCCACTACTCAGAGGAACCCTAAGTGCCCATGACAGTTCTAATAAATAGACATGGCCTCGCTGTAAGTTCTAAAAGATTTATGTCTTTTCCCTCTCTCTCCTTTTCTTAGCACAAGTGCAGCCTCAGCCTTTAAAAGCTTTATCGAGAACTCTTCAAGACAGTGTCAGGTAGTTGTGTTACCACACAGCTGGTTGCTGAAAATCCTCCACTTTTCACCTGGGCTTTCACAACACGCGAGCCAAAAGAGGGGCTTTTCTCGACAATTTTGTATTTATGTCGAGTCGCGGCTGCGTTGCCCCGAAGGTTTGGACACAAAGGCGCGCTGAGCACAAAAGCCTTTCTCTGCGCTGCTAAAGCACTTAGCACATATTAGACTGTTAGGCTGGTTTTGTTTGTTTGTTTGTTTGTTTTTCGAATGAAGAATGCTCAAGGCCGGGACGAGGTAACGTCAGCAGAGAAAAGGGGAAAAAGTAAAACAGAAAGGCGTACGGAGGGAACAGAAATGCATTTTTCCCTTAAGCATGAAATTGTACAAATTGAAATTATGAAAACAAAATTTGCTTCGTGGAAACACTCAGATTTTGAAAAAACTAAAGTTTTGGTCTAGGATGAGGTGGTTTTTCGGCCGTATCGAGATTGATGTCATTTCGCAAAACTGCAAATGACAGCAGAAGTAATTCTACAAATTACTGTCTACAAATTACCACAATAATTGACTGACTATGCCAACTTAGTCAGCCATCTAAAGGGCCTAACGCAGCACTGGTGCCTGGCAGACACTTAAAATCACACTAATCCCTGTTTTTTCACATCGCACGAGTCACTAGATCAACAGCCAGATTGATCTAAAAAATGAGGAAGCAAACAACAGGAAGTAGTAGGAGGATGATGGTTTGTTTTGGGTTGTTTCGCACAATGATCAGCTGGTTCCACCAGAGCTCCCACCACTTCACACAGGTCATAAAAAGATGTTTGAATCCATAACTCTTCTGTAAAATCTCCAATTTCAGTTTCTCTAAAACATCACATTCATAGCTGCTCCCCAGTAGGCGGAGCTTGTTGCTCCAATGCCTGAATAAGATGCAGACGTCTCCTCTGATTGGCTGATAAAGGATGAGTGCTAGCACCATGGCTGAAATATGAATATGTCTCATGTAACTGTTTATCACTGCCATTATTTTTATGACTTATTGTGTGAGCAAGCTTATTCATGTGTGATTTTAATTTCATTTCATACGTAGTGGAAACACCACAATTGCATTTTTTTGATTTTATTAGAACACAGACAAAAATTTGCAATGGAAACGCAGCTACTAATGTAAGAAGCTGAAGAGAGTGGGAAACACATTGAAGAGAAAGAAGCCAAACAATAACCTGTTGTCATAGGTTTCCTGTTGGTTCTGTTTCCTGTAAAAGCAGAACGCCAAGTCGAAGCACTCTGGGATTCCAGCCGACTAACTTCAAACCCGTTGAAGTGTGCAATCAGGCTCCCCTTCCCGCGTTTGATGAGCGAATTATGATTATCTGCATTGTTGCTCCTCAATAGAGCCGACCTGCTGCTAACGGGGGCCTGGCACGGGTAGCGTGCCCCTATGCCAACTTAGTCAGCCATCTAATGGGCCTAACGCAGCTCCGGCGCCTGGCAGACACTTAAAATCACACTAATCCCTGCTTAAAAGCAGAGCGGGGCTGAATCACTGCACAGTTTGTTTCATTTGCAAACGAGACGGGGCTCAACTGCAGCTGCGCTGAGGTAACTGGGAGACTTATTTCTGAGTTCAGCCATATATCTGCAGAAGTATTCCCGCCCATTGAATTTGTTTTACATTTGATCCTGTTACCACCACAAATTTCAACAAATTTTATTGTGATTTTATGTGAGAGACATTTTTATTGAGCCTGCTTTAATCTGATTAAGTCCAGGACAACTAATTACATTCGGAAGTCACCTAATCAGTAAGTAGAGTCTTCTTGTATGTGATTTAAACTCAGTATTAATCTGCTGGGTCTTTGAAGGCTTCAGAGGTTTGTTAGAGAACATTAGTGAACAAAACTGAATAACAAACACAGCCGACAGGTCAGGGAAAAAGTTATTAGGCAGTGGTGGGCACCACTAGCTAAAAGGTTAGCTGCACTAACCGTAAAGCACAAATCATGAACAATAGTTGATGTTGAAATGCTATATGGTACTTATATAACGTGGTACTTAGTGGAAGCTAATGGTAAAGCACTAATGTCAGAAATGTTGACGCACAATATCGGCAAAAAGAAAAAAATCGCTGAGGCGCTATAGCATCATGAAGCCTATTGGAAGTTAATGCTAAAGCGCTAATGTCAGACATGTTGACACACATCGACAAAAAAAAAAATGCTGAAATGGTTTAACCAACATGGTACTTAGTGGAAACCAGTGCTAAAGCGTTAACGCTAGACATATTGACACACAACATTGGCAAAAAGGAGAAAATGCTAAAACGCAATACCTGCATGGTACTTAGTGGAAGCTAATGCTAAAGCGCTAATTTCAGACATATTGAAACCCACCGTGTGTCGCAAGGACAGCGTGAGGAGGCTTTCAAAACAATTCATGTATGTGAATTTTGTACTTTTTTAATTATCACCTCTGGTTTTTTTTTCATGTAAGTGTTATATTCTTCTTATACCTCATTCATTTGTTTGCAGTTCAGGGAGGAAGTGGAGGAGATTGATCTTTTCACGGATTATCTGTCTCATGTTACATTGTCTTGACATAGTAGCAGTTTTAACAAATAGGTAAAAAAAAAAAAAAAATTAAAGTCTCATACTGCAACTTTAAGACATGGATCAGACGTACGCTAGTGTTGATCCATCATGTAAACTCCCTACGAGTCCCATGAGCGCTTGCGGTTGTGATGCTGATCTTTTGCAAACTATATGTTGCCAGGGCGCGATAGACGGAGCGTTTGTCTTCGTTATACAAGGAGACTTTTTTTTTCCTTTCTATTTGACAGAAATCCAACAACAACATTTCTGTTTATTCCAGACAAAAGCGTTGAACCTTGACTAAACGGAAGGCGTGTCGTTTCGTGCCAGCCAAACACACTCTCTGCTAAGTCGGATGCCTAAACAGAAGAATAGGCATCATTTCTGAAATCATATTTATTTCACTGCATTCAAGGCTGATTCATACGCCCCTTTATTTGTTGAATATTTAGTAGTTTGAAAATATAAAAGCAAGAAACACACACACACACCACTTCTCGCTCATTCCATCAAGGCCCCAAAACATTTGCGAGGCGCCCCTCCCACCATATGGAACCAGGCATCCAGTCTGGGATTAGTGGTTATCACGACGCCGCTTTCAGGATCGAACAAACCCAACTCTTCTTCATAAGTCATCATGACTGTCTCGATGGAGTCATTCGTGCGGGAGCTCTAACTTGCGACGCCTTATAATTAAGCGTTAAGTATAAAACTCCTGTTATCTGTTCGGCCCAGATGAGTCCGACATCGACCTAAAATAAGCCGTGAGATTCTGGCTCGGTTTGTCCGTCGTCCACGTTTGTTCGGGTTTGCGATGACGAAGGCGGCCTGACGGGAAGAGTAGATTAAAATAACACGTTTAAGATGAGGTCGTAATTTGAATAAAAGATGAGTGCTTGTTTGTGTTGCAGCTTTCAGTCATTTCAGGTTTTCCCTCAGGAGACTTGCTAAGCCCAGTGGTCGGGGCGCCGAGGCGGTCCACCGTGTTTTTGTATTAAAAGATGTTAAGTAGGCAGGAAATGTAAAAATATTACTGGGTAATTGTATGTTATGGAAAACATCCCCAGTGAAACGCTATTTAGACCCACAACTAGTCTAAAAATAACAAATGAAAAAATACAATTAAAATGAATATTAATTATTTGCACTTCTGTTTAATCCAAATTCAGTCAGCAGCTCCATCAGGCCCCCGGGTCTTCAGGGGCCCTTGATGCTAATATTCTAACACAGACCACAGATACATAAATGTAACATTTGTTTATTGATTATCATCTGTGTAAAAAGCAAAGACTTTTTACACAGATTTTTAAAAATATTTGTGAGAGAAAGAAGGGCCCCCGATGTCCTTAAACTTGGGCATAATCGGGATCGGCAAGTCAGGCTTTTTAAAGACAGTTGATCGGTCAGAAAACTGCAATCGGTGCACAAGTCAAGAATGGTAAAGATTTGACCAACAAACTAGAAAACAATTGAAAACAACCCAAAAAAATCAGAAATTGTCTGTTTTTGTTTTAATACTGCAACAGCCAGAAACCTTTTTTGTTTTGAATCTTTATTAATATAAAGATTTTATAAAGATTTTATTTATTGTTGAGCAAAACAAAAAATCACAATAAACAAAACAAAACAAAAAATCACAATACGTAACTTTTGGCCCCTTAGGCATAAAGTCTGTACACCAGTGGTGTAAGCCTGTGCAGTTCAGAGGAGCCTGCTCTGTCTGGAGAGGAGGTCGGTTCCAAAGCGGGTCACCCGTTCACCCATATTACGCCTCCTCCAGCTGGACGACGGGGTCAGAGCGAGGCCAGGCCTACTTCTGACCGTATTTCTCTGACACAATAAAGACCTTCGGCCAGGTCTCGCTTTGTCCTTCCAGACTGTCCAGAGCTCGTTTCAACATGTCTGCCGCTGACGCCACTCCGGCCGTGGTGCACGTTGTACGACCTCCTCAGTACGGTATCGGATGAGGATATCCAAAGGGAGCTGCATCACCAATACTGGGGGGGGAAAATCGCACCAACTCTAGAAAAGTATTCACACCGCTAGATTTATCCTGGTTACAAATCAAACGGGCTGTTTGTGGTGCCTGTAACCCATCGTGATTTCAGATGACAGACCAAGAGAAAGCAGCAGGTAATTGTGAGGAGGAAAGAAAAGTGATACATGATTTTCAAATTCTTTTTGCAACCAAACTTCTCCATAGTGTGTCATGTGTATGTATTAAGCTCCCTTTAGCTAGCTGAGCTGCAGAGCAGACATAAAACCTGTTTTTTATCAGGATTATTATTTTTTTAAACTAGTGTTATTAGCTAGCTTGCCCTTAGCTAAATGTACAAGCTAGCTGATTTAAGTACAAGCATCTAGGTGAGGTCCAAAACAAACCCAAAATTTGTTTTTGCTCAGAATAATAATTTTTTTAAGTTTTGTTATTAGCTAAATAGATATAAGCAGCTTGCTTGTACCTATCCAACTGTTAGCCCGCTACCTGTGTTTCCAGATTAAATCATCTGCAGATTTTCTTTGCCTGGCTAAGCTGCAGGAGAAACTCCAGTTCGTGACCTAACGTGGAACCTCTGCAAGCACCTTGAGCCTTGCACTCCTTCTGTATGCCCAATCAGCGTGTGTGTGTGACAGGGAGTTGCGATGACAGCTTAACAGCAAGCACGGTCAACCCCAAGAGCTAATCTCATTGGGTAATTGACAAAGCCTTGGCTGTGGCACCATGTTTGCCTTCCTCTACAGGATTGGCAGCGTGAGCTGTGATTGTTTGCAGGAAGAGCTTTTCCCAGTGTGTGTTGTTCATGGACGTTTGTATGATAAAACTTCTGAAATTAGCCCTTACCTGGCAGATTTATGAGGGGGACAAAACAGATTTGGAGTTGGAGCAGAGATTCCAGATATCCTGGAGTGCTCAGCTCTCTTCCTCTCTGCTAACTGACACTCTCTCTCTCCTCCCCAGACTCGTTGGAAGTTGCTTTCAATCTATCACATTGTAATTGATAGGGCTTTCCTAGCTAATGATCACCCACAGCCTGCGGGTCTCGACTGCGTAGTCGGTGGGGTAGACCTCTGCTGCTCTGCTTGGCTGCAGGCCAGCCAGCATATGGTGCAGCAGTAATGTGGTTTGTTGGAACAGCTTTGTACCACGTCCAAAAAAATCAGATTAAATCATGATTTTTATCAAGCTTTGCTTTTCTTTTTCTGTTTTTTCCCCCCACTCCCTCCCGCAAGGATATCAGTTAAAGTCTAAATTGCTCCGTAATTTGGTGAATGCCAAATTAATGCGAGAATAATGAAGAGAAACCTGCAAGGTCGCAGCAAGAATCATGTTTAAGGCAAGAAAAGAAGAAGGTTCGAAGATGATTGTTTACTTTCTAGTGGTTTACTAGTGATGGAAATCAGATTTATTCGGTATGATTCACTCTGACTGAACAGCCTCTCCCAATTTTCTTTTTTTTAAATAAACTCAGCTAATTTTACAAAAAAGAGAAAACCTTTGCATGAAACTATTCATTTCAAGTATTGAAACATCTGTGAATGTATAAAATATAGTCATTTATTTGCATATTAATTCGCTTGAAGCTTATTCAGAATCTCTTTTACGTAAACATTCGATACAGCAAAGAGACCATAGAACTGCAAATCAACTTACATCATCTGCTTTAGCCGCAGGCTAACGCAGAGTTTATGTTGGAGCTGCACTTTCTGCACATTGGTTTTTGGTATGTGTCATATTTCTTCATGATTAGTTTTCATGGTTTTATTTTAGCAGCATATACTCTCATCTTTTAGTACCTGTACGTTTACTTAGTGTGGGAAAAATGTGGAGGATTTTACATAGAGGAAGTAATTGTCGTTATTTGGTTGACTGGTTGTTAATTGTCGTTAACAACCAGTCAAAGTTATCAGCAGCCTTTAAAATTTCCTTTAGGTGGCTAAAGCATTGTTTTTATGTGTAGCAAATGTTTCTAAAACTTGATCAGAGTTTCTATGAACTTTTTAGTTTTACTTTTTATTTTTCCTGAGGAATAAATATGACATGTAGTTTCTATTTTCAACTGATTCAAATACGAAAGACAAAAAAAAAACTGGAGGGTTCAGTTTGTTGATCTAGCTGTGAAATGGCTACAAAGAAACAAACTTTTGTAAATCTGCCATTTTACACAGAGCAGTAGGTTAAAAGTTTTGAACAACTGGAACTTTAATTAAGAAGCCCGAATGACATCTACTCTCCATAACCATTAGACACTAATCATTAGAACAACCAATTGGTTGGTTGGTTGGTCAGTGATGCCAGTAAAAGCTGTCACTGTCCTACTAGCACAAAGGTTTTAGTCAGATGGGACTAAAATTGACATTGATATTATGTGACTAAAACCTGTGAGTTTGGACTTAAACCCAAAAGAAAGTCTGTGTGGCAAACTGGAGAGAAAATTCATAAGAGGAGACTCAGGATTCTGAGTTATGTAGAGAGACTGTAAAAAACAAAGATTCCTCTTCCTGGCTGCTAAAACTTTGTAAAATGTTTAAGGAGAAGATGAAGAGCTATCTTTTTGCCTATAGACAGTTGAATGAACTATTCATATTGTAGGTGTACAAATAATTTAGCTATCTGGGATTTACTGTTTTTCTGTTTATTTACCCATTATAGTACTTTGAGGTTATAGTACTGCATTAAATTGTATATTTATTGCAGGAATTGCTTTTATCTTTTCACTTTTTTATATTTAATTAAGTAAATGTCTAAATATGGCGACCAGTTCTCTGAATTTGAAGCATTTAGCTATAGTAAAATTGTGTTGCAACATTTAATTTCTCTTTGGGATTACTAAAGTGTTTTTGATTTTTGGAACTGTATTAATAGCAGCACGATGGTGTAGGTGCAAATAAACATGATCTGCACTGAGTTTTGATTTTTATCAGATGCTATCTTGCTTTAGCCACAGGCTAAACTCCAGTTTACTTTAGCACTGCGCTTTCCTCACACTGTGGCTTCACGTTTTGTGAATCTTTACCAACATGACACAGTTTTTCAAACCTTTATTAACTTTATCTAAAGTGACGCGTCACAAGTTAATGACTTTCATATCAGCCATTACGCTGATGATGACCTGATTTTTATACACGCCTGTTCTCTGCAGCTCCTTGCTGATCATACCAGCTATGATGGTAGATAAAGATAAAATGTGCAGCTTTTCATCGTTCAGCTCTTTTTTATTGACTCAGTCCAGACTCACTGTCAGTCCTCAGAGGTTTGACCCCTGACCCTCTCCACCGCCATTCAAGTCACACGTCCAGCCGAGCCAAAACAACGTTTCTATTGTGTCAAAACCACACGTTTTCCTGTGTCTGCATGTCTGCGCAGATATGTCTCGGTGTGTCTGTGTGTGTGCGTGCGTTCATGAGTGTGTGCGCTGAGAGAGGGTTTCATGTATCAAGCCTAAAGTGGAACCAGAAGCTCGGGTCTTGAACTGGTGTTTTCAGTTTAAGAAAGAGGCAATATGGTACGAGGGGTGTAAGTCTTGTCAGCTTTCACGCAGCCAAAAATTGATTGCAGGTTTTATAGTGTGTTTAGGATTAAATTTCTTGTTTTCTTTTTTTATATTTCTTATTTTATATTATGTTTTTGTTTTTTTTTTAAATGAAAAATTTCACTTTACAATTTAACCATTTAAAGCCTGGTACAAGAAAAATTTGCACAAATAAAAAAAAGTCAAAGTATTTTGACTAGTCTTGCTTTTCGTATGGTAATTGATTCCATGACATTTTGCTATCTGATAATTATTATTAAAACATATATTTTTATATTATGCATTTAGCCTTTTTTATTAGAAAGAATCAGTAAAACAAAATTAAAACTTTGTCAGAGGTAGAAATCGGCTTTGTTAAAGACGTGAGAAAAGATTTCTCACTTAAAAAAAAATCTCTAAATTTTTTAATGCCACATTCCTCTTCTGATGTTACAGAGTAAAAATAAAACCAAAAAGCATTTTTTAAAAAATATAAACATGTCACAAATTTTTTTTTATCAAACATGAAATGAGTCTGAAGGAAAAGAGGGATGAACTTCTGTGAATATTTTTGTTCCAGCCTGAAACGCGCTCAAACAGCATTCCTTCGTCTACTCACAGGGGGCAAAGTGGGGTTAATTGTATTTTGTTGTTCCACCATAGGATTTTAAGGCTCTGTTGCTAACCATTAAAAAGATGTTTAGCTTTTAACACTTTTATTTACTTCAACTCAAGTAGAACAGACCCTTCGGTCGGCTGCGGCTCACCAGCCGACTCAGCCGAGTCTTTATTGTTCTCCACCTCTGGGCTTGATGAGATTAGCCGGAGATGCTGCGTCATTTCTTTCCAGGGAAACCAGAAAAAAGAAATTCTGCGTATAATGACATTTATTATTTAGTCCAGGCTTCTTGTTTTATCTCAACAGAGAGAATGAGGATTTCATCTTTGGAATCTGTGGATCCATTGCTTTGAGCCTCTCTGTCCTGAAGTATCTTAATTTAATCTCAGTCCATAATATACACCGTTGTTAAAATACATTTGTTTACTTTTATTGATAAATTGACAAATAATGTCCAGGTCTATATATTTGTCATACCGTAGCCTATTTTTTTGTTTACAAAGTACAGCTAATTTAACAATACCTGCAACACTCTAACTTCACAATATCCAGACAGCCATAATTTTTATTCAATTCAATTAAAAATACTTTATTAATCCTAAAGGGCAATGAAATGTCATCCAAGTTATCTTCAAAGTCAGCCCTGTAGCAGTCAGTCTTGCAGTGAACCTGAAGAGGCCTCTGACTGAAGACTTTTCTTGTGTTATATTCTCATGACTGCAATTATTTGCTAATAGCTCAGTATTCAGGAAGCAGAGATGATACTCCATCGTGTGTTCTGGATGATACCATCAGTTGTTAGCAAACACTGCTAATCCATCTCTTTTGCTCTTTGGATCCCAGCTAGCCTGGCCGTTGCTTTCCTCATTTCTCTTTAGTTCTTCGCCTGGACTTTCTCCCATTGAGTTGGATTCCCTTTGGTAGATTTTCTCCTGGGCCAATCAGCGAACAGAAGGAGGGATTGTGAACAATAGCGTTTTTCTGCACTGTTGTAGAATTGTAGTCTGGCTGTAGTTTTAGCAATGACAGCGGAGGAAGTGAACAAAGACAAGTGAATGTAGCCAAACATGTTAGCTACACTTCCAAATATTGAGTTAACATCAACAGCCACCTCGTTCGGATCGGCACTTCTCTCTTCACTGTGGGAGACAGTTGTTTACTGCAGGCAATTTCCGGTTACTTCGTAGTGTTGAAATAGTGTATTAGATACATTACGGCTAAACGTTAGCGATTGGGTGACTTTTAAAACTTCAACAGAGTCCAGACCTTTAATAAGTAATGATTTCTCTATATCCGAGGGTCCAGACTGCAAAACGTAGACGAAGCAGCTGGTTTGTACCACTTGTTTGTAACTGTCATGACAATGCCGGTGTCCTCATGGACCCATTGACTTACATGTCAGCATTTTCAGGGTTACAGTTAACAGTTCAAAGTTCACCTTTAAAGATGCTTCAGTTACAGTCATTGTTAACGGATTCCTTTGAGACTCAGTAATCATGTCCTCAAATGAATGAATGTTACCTCAAATTTATAAAGAATTCAAGGTAAGATGACAGCCCCGCAATAAAAAGATTTATTTTAATTTATTTAAGGCTTCTTAGTCATCTTCACCACAAATGCCAACCGATTTGGTGCCATTATCAATGTTTGTCCTGGACAGCGAAGGAAAGCAAACTGTTTGGTGAGAGTGTGTAAACGAATAAAGGAGGTCTGCATGCCACGCAAAATTCCCCTGCCCCTCCAACACACACACACACACGCACGCACGCACGCACGCACACACACACACACACGCACACACACACACACACACACACAACCCCAAACCTCCAACACACCTTAACTCTGACCGTGTTCTGTGACAAGAGCGTCTGGGTGTCATCTGACAGATGAAAATACTGTGTGTGAAACAGACACCGTGCTAACATGCGGCGCAGCAAACCGCTCTGCAGCGTAATGGTTTTAGAACACGGCTGATTGTGTGTGGGTGTGTGTGTGTGTGTGTTATGTACCCCCTCTGTTCAATTAAATGTCTCAGCAGTGTGGTGGTATTCTTTAATCAGTGCATGCTCTGTGGGTGTGTGTGTGTGTGTGTGTGTGTGTCTCCTGTCCTCCTGGCTGGCTCGCCACCTCATGTTTGGACATATGTTGAGTTTTATTTCACAGAGACATCAATCCTGCTGGCCAGCTGTTAGTACAGCTGCTGTCTCTGTTCTTCTCTCGCTCTCCTCTATCCCTCCATCTCTCTACTCAGTGTATTCCTGCTTCTCGCCCTTATTATTATTATAATTATTATCATTTCTAACAGAGTCCATTGCAAAAAATCTTCACACCAGTTGATCTTTTTCACATTTTGGCCATGTTACAAATTCAAACTCAAATGTTTTCCACTCAAGTTTTTTTTCCGTATACCAAAGCGATGTTTTGAAGTGGAAGGAAAACTACACTATTCTGTCCAGTTTATTCTGTCCCTGCTGAATGAAAGCATCCCCGCACCATAATGCTGCCAACATGGGGGTGGCCAACACAGATGACGTTTTACGTGCAGGCCAAAAAATAAACATACCATACTTTCTTTCTTTTCTTTAACCTTTTTATTGAAAGTTATGGATGTTAGCTGGTGTAGTGCATGAAATAATGATAAAACCCTTTGAGGTTTGTTGTTTTTCTGTCTTAAATTCTTTTTTCTTTTTTTGGTGTTTTACTTTCTCCCTTCTTTTTATCTTTCCTTCTGTGCTTCTTTTGCCCCCATTACCTCCTTAATTGCATTAATTTCTTCCAATAATTTCTTTCTGCTGTCAATTCCATCCATCTATCACTTCAGTGAGAACTCTGGAAATATGCGTTTAGACAATTATGGGATTTTGACACAAAACGTGTAGGAATCCTGATGAACAGAATTGCTCTCTCTTGCTGGACAAAAAAAGTACATAAAAATAGAGAAAGTTGTTCAAAAGCAGGAATTTTGAACACCTTTCATCATGTATCTTTAATCACAAATCTGTTCTTTTTCTCTCTTTCTTTCTCCTCTCAGTGTTTCGTTCTTCATTTCCCTCTTTCCCTCTTTGTCTCTGCGTCACGATGCTGTGGGGTCTGCAGCTGAAGTCACAGGCCCCGACATAAATTTGGAAGTGCAAAGTGTAGCTGTCAGCTTCCATTTACCGGCACTCAGCGGCGAAGTGAAGACACAGAGACCTTTTTTTTCCCTTTATTTTATTTCTTTTTTTTGGCGTTCCTGGGTGTGTTCTATGAATGTTCGCTAAAACACGGGGTCTCTGTTGACTTTAGCATTAACTCATTCTTCAGATGAATGTTTTTTTTTCTTTACTTTGGTATTTTATGGCAAAGTACTGAGCCCTGAGTTTCTGAGTTGCACTGCAGTTTATTACAGTGTGTGACCCAATCGTCACAGGAGAGCAACGGAGAACGGAAGAATGTGAACATTTTTTATTGTTTTATTTTTTATTATTTTTAAGGAAAATTCTAAACGATCCAGGGCCTCGGAAAGTCTTGACCCACTCAGAGATAACTTTTTTCTTACATTAATCAAAATTTAAAATCAAATTTAAAAACTTGAGTAAAGCAGTCCATTCAGGTGATTATTTTATTTATTAGGGAAGTAATAGGTTCTCCAAGCCAAACCTATGAGATAAAGTAAAAACTCTATTTGTTAAATTATGAATTAACTGTGATTACTTGCATTTTCTAGAATCAAGAAATCATTTAAACAGAACCTGTCTGACAACCTGAAGTAGGCTAAAGCTTGTGTAAGCTTAAAACCACCCTGTTCCAGTTCGAACGGATTAGAAACACAGTCTTACAGAGTTTGTTTCATTAAAATTTTTTTTAAAAATAAACCACTGAAGTGAAAGCGGGAAATTAAAACCAGAGAAGGCGACTCTTTCAGAAGAAGCCTGAGGCAGACTGTGTGTTCGTTGGCAGCAGTTGTTCGGGACTGTTGATTCTTGCCCGGCGTGCCGCAAACACACAAACAGGGAAACACACAGGGAGTTGCCCAACATCCAAAACGCTGCGTGATGGCAGGTTGGCGCGGAGACAGGTGATAAAATGATGTGTACCCAAAACACTTGGCAGCGGCCTGGCTGCCTCGCTCCTGATTTACTGCGTCTCTGCTGCTTCACGTGCCTTCATTAGCCTTTGTCTTCCCTCGATCCACGGCAGCTCCTGATGGACTAAAGAAGCAGGACAGGGTCACATGCTAGCAATGTGAATTTTCTGTTACAAGAAGTAACATAATGGCTGAAAATGGTAGAAAAGTTTTACAACTAAATAACTCAAATGTTATTTTGGCAGAGGTTGGTTTTAAGTAGTTATGCGAAAGTTTTTGGTGAAGATTTAAAGTCCTTTTAAGCTGAAAAGGAGTGGCAGTGCAACAAGTCGAGTTTCCCTACTGGCAGAGCAAGACGGGATACGAAGCACAGGGTAAAATACCAAAATAATCAAATGCAATCACTGAAAATTTGCAATCCTGAATGTCCGGTAGAGACTCGGTTTGTTTGGAGACCAAAGTTGCAACATTTGTTGCATTTTCAGTTGCTGTGGTTCGCTTTCAAACTGCATTGAGTCAAACTAAACAAACTCTTTGAAAAACCTGTAATCCCCTCGCCTGCGGGGGCACTGCACCAAGAACTACAGAAAGAAACAACATAAAAACTTCTGAACAAGACAATGAGTGCAACTTTCTTTTTTACGAAATGTAAACAAAGATGGAGTAACATTATATTTGATCATTTGTGGGAATTTTCTTTTGTCGTTAGTAAATCTCCACGAGTCATTTCTCACGCTAGCAAGAGACTCCCACGTTTCTTTTGGTTGTGTTTACCCACAATGCCCTGCTTTACAGTTCGCTTCCTGCTTTTGGTGTTCACATAGACATTCGAACGTGTAAGAGTTAACTTCAGCCAAACAGAGACCGAGGTTTTCAGGTGAACCAGAGTTTGATTGCCCATTCACACCACCCCAAATGAACCGGACTTTCTTGACAACCGAACTACATTTCGATTAAAGCCGCCCAAATAGGGCGGGTGTAATTGCATCCTAAGTAACAATAATTATTCAGCAGTAGGAATAATTGTTGCTTTCTATTCTAATTTTGTTTTTTGTCACACTATTCTATTTTTATTCAAGGCTATCAGAATGTTTCAATCTCTACTTCTCTCCTCATCATTTTCCATCCTTACCTCCTCAACCCCTTCGCCCCAGCTCTCTTTCCTTCTTTTCCCGAGCCATCCATCTTCTGCATTTCTCCTCCTCTTGATAGAGAGGTCTGCGTTCAGACGTTGTGGAATCTTTATCCCCCCGCTGGCCTTCCCCTACCTCCCAATCTAAACAGCTCTTGAACCTTGACTCGTTCATGGCGACAGATCAGAGAGCCATCTAGGGTAAAACATCTCCTTTTCATTTATCTCTTCCTCTTCTTCCTCCATCCCCTGATGCGGGGCTGTTTATCGGTGTGACGGGTGTAAGTTGTGTGTCGGAGTACACACGGTTGACTTATGCAGATGCTTCTCTGAGTTACAGGTTGCAGTTTCCCATTTAAAAGCTCTCATAAATTGCGCTGAGATTCTTTTGTGATGGGGACGCCTGTTACAAAAATGCGCACTGGCGTCTTTGGGTCGCCTGATGAGAAAACACATCTGTCCCACTGCAGTACTAGACAGTGACTCCAAGAATCAGCATTTGAAGCAAATATATGCAGTTTAGCAGATTAACCTGTCTGGTTTATATGTATGAGAATCATTCTTGTTATATTAATTGCTCCACTTAACAGCAAGGTGGCCTCGTTTTCCTGGAAATACCTCATATTTTTGTTCTGACAGTGGTGGACACACTTCCACTAATCCACTAACAGGGGGGCTAATTTTCCGCTCTGTTGCCAACTCTTCATCAAGAAAAGTATTTACTGGCTGTGTTAGAAGTTGCTGGATGATGTCATTGCCTAGTTTTTATATTTTTCATTGTCAAAAGTTGCTAGAGGCGTCTGAAAAGTTGGTAAATATATCAGCAAAGTTGCTAAGTTGGCCACAGTGACTTTTGTTTAGCGCTTTAGCTCTTTTGCTAACTTTGAAAACGTTTAGCGCACTTAGCTTCTTGCTATATTCATTTTATGAATTCCAAAGCGTTACTTTACTTGGCTGTTTTGTAAAGTTTCACTTATAGTAAAGTTGGACATTTGTGCCAAAGTTTTGAATTCTTCCAGTAGTTAGGCGTTTATGTTCATGCTCTTATTTTGAAGCGGACAGAGACTGCTTACACAACAATTTGAGTCTTTTTTCCCCCCAATAACTTCACCTCAAACAAGAAACATTCAGGAACAAAATAAAACGCGGACAGAAGAAAACAAGATACGATCACAAATACAATATCTAAGGGCAATATAGATCATGTAAATTATTATTATTATTATTATTATTTTTATTTTCATGTAAATTATTATACCTAAATCAACTTAGTGCTAGAGGGTTGTAGTCCTTCAAGGGCAGATATAATGTAAATCAAAATTAAGGCTAGCTTCTGCTTAATTCTGTGTTGGTGTAGCGCTTTAGCATTAGCTTTTGTTTCTGTAGCGCTCTAGCTTTAGTGGAACTAATGTTTATTATTAGTTCTTTACGGTTAGCGCAATTAGCTTTCTAGTTAGCGGCGCCCACCACTGTATATTGATATGCTGAATCGCCAGCAGTAATACCTGTAGCTCACACAAGGTTTCTCTGCTACATTGTGCAGCTGTCTCCCCTCTTTGTTTACGTTTTGCCCCCGTATAATTCAGACCCTTGCATCAGCTTATTTATATTGATCATAATCCCTCTGTAAACATGTTAGACTTTAATGAGCTCAGTGAAGGAGTTGTGCTCTGCTGGAGGACGGCATCCCATGACCGCACAGTGGGCCCGTACGTACAAACTCAACATTAAGCCATTCACAATGGAGCATGTGCAGTAATGAGTGCCTATAGCTCCTTTTGTCAGGATAAGGGCACCACAAATGAGCTATTGTCTGAGTTAACCATTCTAAATCAGGCAAGCCCTCAGGGGCATGTTTTCCACACAGAGCCCAAGAATGTCTCTTTTCTTTTTTTCTTCTTTATGTGTGCGGGTGCGTGTGTGTGTGTGTGTATCTTTGACATCCACGGGCTGCTGAGGCTTTGGCACGGAGCCCTGCATGGCTCTGACACCATCTGTAGCGCATACGCTGGCACGAAAACCACTGTTTGCACACAAACTCACGAGCTGAAAAGTGCGTCAAGCAGCTCTACATGCAGGAGGCTCTCATCATGCTGAGCCTTGCAATAGTATTCACACCCGGTGAATCCTGCCCTCATTTCTTTTCTAACTACACCAACCGACATCTGAGTACTTTATTTAGATTGTGTGTGACAGACCAACACAAACTAGTACATGTTGGTAAAATAGTAGGAAAATAATTGTGTTTTCTTCATATTTTGCCCTTTATTTGTGCGCTGACCATCTTCCCTATTCCTACTAATAAAGTTCAACCCTGCAGTATAGTGCTGCCACTGCCATGTTTCACAGTGGTAATGGTTTCTTTGTGCTATTTCTCCCTGTCACGGTTTGACACATACAAGTGGACCCCTTGCCTGGAAACGGTTTGGTATTTGCCAGTTTATCTATTTGCAGATTTTTCTGTGGAACATGAAATTATTCACGGAAAATCCACCTTTTCACAAGTTTTTTTAAAAGAGAATATCCAAAAGATATTTTAAAAAATTACTGAGGAAGCTGGAACATCTAAGTAAAATGAAACGTGATTGGCTAAAGTTTGCAAAACAGCTAACAGAGGAGCGTCGTTCATTTTCCTTAGCAGATGTTAGTTTCTTCAGTGGTAGTGCTAAGATGGTTTGCTCTTTGCATATTAATCAGTTTTTAGGTATATTTGGTATTTGATGTGTAAAAAAAAAATCAGTTCTAAGCGTTTTTAAAGGGTTCTCAAGTATGTGCGGATTTTATCTTGTCCTGAATGGTTGTGCTAACTAACCCCACGTAAAAACCAGGAGTTCACTGTAGGCCAAAATAATGACCCACAGATGAACTCTACCATAACATGACTTCTGAAGGCTGCAACTTTTGGGGTATCAAACTAAATTCAGCTGAACACAAATGCTTTCTTTACTGGATTTTTTTTTTTTTTTTTTACAAAACTAAGATTTCTAAATTAGTGGTTAATTTGTATTCCTTCATCTTCAGTCTAATAATCGTAAAGACAATCAAATGCAATCAACTGTATTCTAGTTTATATCTCAGCGCAAATCCGGCTGTTTAACAAAGGCAAACGGCATCATGAAGACCAAGAAACACAACAGAGTTAAGATCGCAAAACAATGTTCCCAACGTTCAATCCATCTTTGTCTGCTGACAGTCAGACGGGAGAGTTGTGACAGGAAGGCCATTGTTGAAAGAAAGCAATGAGAGGTCTGATCTGCAGGGCACACAGCAAACATGTGGAACTAGGTTCTCTGATCAGACGAAACCAAAACATTTTGGCCTGCGTGTTCTATGCCACACGGAGCTTTAAGCTAGCTCTGAAGCAATCACACACTGGTTTAAACACGGTGGTCGCCGCATCATGCTGTGGGCACAGCTATGCAAAGCTGGTAGATAGATTTGGAAGGTGGTTGTACAAAGTATTGAGACTGAATAGAAATGCACAGTTTTTATGATCCATATGGATGACTTGGTATCAACTCAATACCAAGTCAGTACAAGGCTAGCATCGCCAATACCGACACATTTGTTTAAAAATTATTTGATTTCACTGCATAATTTGGTGATTCAACTTATAATCATAATAAAATACAGAACAAAACAGGCAAACACATGTGTTTTCTTAAATGAACTACAAAAGACAACAGTATGGCAGCATAGAAATAGCATAATTCCCATATGTTGCGTCGTGCACAAAGTTTCCAAACGTAAACAGCAACATGCAACGTGTCTCTGTGGATATGATGTCGTCAAACTGGTTTACGTGGCGCTAACTTTGACACGTATTTTTAGAAAGCCACATCCTTCTGATGCACATCCTTCAATCAATGTGCGTTTCCTTCTTCATGACTTTATCCACAACCGTGACGCTCCTTCTCTCTCAAGTCCCGACCAGCGCCTCCCTCTGCCTCCTCCGGCCTCTCTGGGGGATAAATCGAAAAAAGTTCCCATTGTTGGAGTGAAGTTCACAGCAGGATTCCCGTCGAACAAATGGGACCTTATGAATCCCATGACCACGTCCGACCACGTGTCCCGCGCCGTCTGTTATCCCCAGGCTACGAGACACAATGTGAGAGAAGAAGACGGCCGCAAATAAGAGCCCGTCTCTGTATAATGCGCACATTGTCATATCGGTCAGCTGGATGGCTGCTGCTTTTTTTCTTTTATTTTTTAAAGTTTTTGGAGAAGAAGCTGGAGGACATTCTGGAATCTAACAAGTCCTCACAGATACGAAAAACAATATCTTCTCTCTGCCGGGTTCTCCTCCCGTCCGACTTTCTTTTCTTTCACACCGGCTGTTGTGTTCTTAGTTTTTTTTTTTTTTTTATTGAATCCACGAACCAGGTGCTTGATTGGCGCACGATTTTACTATGAAATAATAATGCCGAAATGCTAACTTCTGTTGTAAATAACATTTAAAATTGCTAAGCTAAGCTGAAGACGCATTGATTTAGAATTGCTTTTAGTACCTTGTAGTATTTTGTCATTTTTATGTTTCCACTAATGTTATTACTTGATTTTGTTTTGGTTTCTTTCTTCATTTTTATCCCGGAGCTAAAATGGAGAGCACTTCTGTGCAGCACTCACTGTCGTAATGTGCTATATAAATAAAACATGATTTTAAATATTTGACTTCCAGAACCATTGAAGACTCATTAACGTAACGTTTCATTTATGTTATTTTGCAGAACCGTCCTGCATGGTGAGGTTACTTTCCAAGGACTGGAAGGATCACGTTGAAGGCCTCAACGCCGGCGAGCTGCTGGGGGAGGTCAAAGGTGAGAACACAAACGTTCAAGATCCGAACTGTTACTGAACGCAGCTGCTTCCGTTGGCACAAAACTCAGAGGGATGTGTTTTTAAGAAAAACTAAAAGGTCAGGACAAATAGTAAAAACAATTGTTCTTCAGTTAGAGGGATTCGGGTGTGGAAAAAATGTTGTGTGGCCTTAAAACTTGAAATCTTTTTAAAGAAATAAAATAATTTGCTAAAGGAATGCAATAAGGTTGCACTATGGTTTCTTTTACGAGTTTGTCTAGAAATGCAGTGAAACGTGGAATTTGTTGGAGACACGTTTTAGAAAATATACAGGAAAGATTCTGCTGCTTTGATTTTGACATTAAAAAAACGAGGCTTCGGTCTACACTTTGTGTTCTTTATGTTCTTGCCATTTTAAATATTGTTTATTTCTGCACTAGTTGTTTGACTTGAGCATGGAAATTATTGTTTATTCAAAAAAGTCTGACAGGAAAACTACAAATCTTTTCAAACCGGCCACATCTGAAGTTCTACTTTTCTCCTTGGGCTCATCCAAACACAAGCAGTGTCATAATACAATCAATCAGCATGAGGAAAATAAATAAATAAAAACACACAAATAATAATAAAAAACAGAGCTATTTTCCATAGGAATTGACTGAAAATACTATGCTTCTTTCCTGAGTGCGTGAATGCACTTTGAACACATGAAAGCAGGAGCGTAAACGCCCTCCTGGCCTACCTACGGGTTATAATTGTATCTCTGATTAAGGGTTGGGTTGGAGGGGAGAGGCGAGACAAGCCCCCGGCTTTCTGTCCGCATCAGCAAATAGCCTTTATGAAGCTATAAATCGCAGCGACAAAAGTACTCTCGAGCTGAATCTGGTATTCAGATGTAAAAATAGCGATGCTACGGCCGGATTCTTCTTCTGCAGTTTGATTTGGCAGCTGCAGCTTGAGAAAATCAAATGCTTGTCAGCATTTCATCACACGACAACGTGCGTCGCTGTGTCACCGCCTCACTTTGCCTGGTAAATGTAAACAGACAATCTCTCTCTCTGTTTCTCTCTTTGTCTTAAAAGTGGGGATTGAAGTTTTGAATCGAGTTCAATTTCGAGGTCTGTTATTAATCAGTGGAAATGAATCGCTTTTTAATCGAAAACTATACGTTGACAAAATAAACGTTTTCAATTCAAAACCCTTTTTGCTTTTAAATTATTGGATATTTGGTCAAATAGAACAATACTTATCATTTTCTATATATTATTTTTCTGTTTCAGGAATCCCTGAACACTTATGTAACTTCTTTGAAAATGAACTTTTTTAGAAATGTCCGATCAGATGGATTTTTGAACCAAAAGTTAACCCTCAGCGCACCAAGAGAACTGACTTTGTCATCCATTGCTGTTGATTGTGTGTCAGAATTACAGCCGTACCAGAAACATGCGAGTACAAAGGTTCCGGCTTGGGAGATTTGTTGTTAAAAAGTAAATAAATAAAAGCGATTTATCGCATTACAATTTATTTTTACTTAAAATATATAAAATAAATGTGTCATAGTAGCATATGAATAATGTTTAAAGAGAAACATCTGCATATGTATTTATGTACCAATAAACTGCTTGTAACATTTTATGTTACATGTGGAGAAAAAATTGGGCCTGAAAAATTCATCCCAACCGTGAAGTATGGGAGTGGCAGCATCGAGCTGTGTTCCTGTTTTGCTGCAGGAGGGACTGGTGCATCAAAAAAGAAAGATGACATAACGATGACCAAACTTTCCAAAAATATGTTATCTCAGTGTATCACCTCTAGGTACACTGAGGCCTTCCCGATTGACAATGACCTCAAGTAAGTGGAAAAGGGTTGACATAGATGGAAAGGTGTGACTAAGTTACTGCAGTTGTATCAGGAGAAGTTTTGGAGTGTTCCTTTGATTCTTTCATGTATGTTTGAGAAATCCTTTAATCTCCATGGCAACCATTCAGATGTGTACATCGCCTGGGTGGATCTAGCCCCGCCTTCGAGGACCAAGCTCCTCCTCTGAGCTGCCGTTTCCAAACTTCGGTCTCACAGAGCAGCCGTTCCCCACTCAGCTCCTTCAAACTAGCCAGCAGCAATTAGCTGAGTTCATTATACGAGCTCCTTCTCGGTGAAACGCTGGTAAAAAAAACTTTCAAGGGTTAATAGAGGAGCCATGTTGTGATGACTTCCTGAAGGCTGAGTTTCAGAAAGAGCAGGAGTTTTTAAAGAGACAGAGGCCCAATTTCAAGGCATTAAATTAATTAATCAAATTTATTCAAAGTAATATTTAATAAAAACATATTTTTTATAGAAACTGAAGGTAACACATAACCTTCTTTAAGCAGTAAGCAAACACATACTGTACTTTTATGAATTTTGCAAGTCACACAGCAGTTTCTGCACTCCTAACGTTGTTGGAAAACCTGATGAGGAGTCAGACAGAGTGAGGTTTTCTGTCTCGGATGATTCGGCGGATCCTGCTCGCGCGCTCTAACGTTCGTCATTAACGGCTGTGCTCTCAGTGAGAGAAAGAGAGAGAGACTGTTTGTGATCGTCCCCTGTTGAAATGGCAAGAATTTCCTCTGTGGAAAAATCAACTACAGAGAGTCTTCTGCAGCAGAACAGCCCAGACATTGAGTTTCATTTCAACCCAGAAATCTGCTCTCCCCACGCAGCCTCTCTAAGCCTCCCCCCTCCTTCTCTTAATTGTGGCCAACTCCGTCTCCAATTACCCTAGGAGAAAAAAAAGAGACTGCTTTCACATCCGTAAGCACCTTTTGCAAAGTAATAATTGGACATCTGTTACAAGCCTGCTAACTCGAAAAGAAGCCTTCCTGTCAAGTCGTGCTTCTGGAAATTACAGAAGCTGAAATGACAAGCGGCAACACACCCAGTCTGCTGTCTCGCCTCTAAACCTGCGTTTCGGGATGCTTAATACAATTATGCAACAAACAGTATTAGTCAGTGGCCACCGCTGAGACCCTCGGTGTGGAAATACTGATGGACACTGGAAGGAAAAGTCAAACCTATTTGTCTCTTAACGTCATTCAAAGTACCTAGCTTAAGTTTCCTAAAAGCTCGTCTTCTGCTCCACACTGAGATGGACGCTTGGGCGAAGGAACGGCCTCCATCACGGAGCACACAGGCTCACAGATGTCTCCGTTCCCCCCCGCCCGACTGAAAAGGAACACCCTGATTACAGCGGAACGGCTTATTTCTTCGTGTCGGTCTGGCTGACCTAAATACGCAAACACAACTGTTGCTTAGTGCCTCCTGACACAACAACCTGAACTAGCTTGTAAAGTCACAGTTATTTTGAGGGTGAAGAAAACCGATGACCCTGGTTAATTCATTAGTTCTCGCAGTGTGTGCGCGCGTTAGTAAATGTGTCTTTTATTCGAAACGTCTGGTGGGAAATGTGTAGAAGACAGATATTCAGTGTTTTGAGGGGTTAGTTGTGATGTTTCCCCTCAAAGCTTTCAGGGTGTTTTCACGCCTCATAGTTCGATAGACTCGGCTGGATTGGGGACTAAAGTTGGGACGTTTGTTACGTTTTCAGCTGCTGCAGTTCGCTTTCACGCTGCACTGGGTCAAACCAAACAAACTCTTTGAAAAGCCTTTTCCCCTCCTCGCCTGTAGCGGCGCTGCACTTCAAGCTACTGAAGGAAACGACGCAAAAACCTCTGAAGAAGACACTGAGCGCAACTTCCTTCTTCACAAAAATGGAGTGGCATCAGATTTTAGAGGTTGTAGGTTGTTCCTGCGTCTCTCATGAAGCTCCGTAATCTTGTCCGATCATGCTTTTTGGCTGCAATATTTTACAGGTTTTATGTATTTTTCCTGGCTGGTACCAGTTTCTGTTTTGTTTTAGGTCTGACCTGCAGAATATGGAGTTTTGATAGTTATTTTCCCAGGATTATGCCGGAAAAGGAAATAAATTGAAGCTGTTAGAGGTCAAAGTTTTCAAAAATCGGCAGATTCCGCTCTCCGACAATCAGTGCACCTCGATGTTCAAATGTTCATTTGTCAGAAAAACAAAAAGTAGGAGGTTTTATCTGTGCTAAACATAAATTTGAATTATTTTGATGCAAGAAAAAGGAACGAGGAACAAAATTGTGTAAAATCTTTCCTAATAATCCACACTGTTTTCTTTCCATCTTTTAAGCCTCTCGGTATTTTTTCTTTTCTTAAATTATTTTCCAGCATTTACATTTAAATCTTTCACCAAAGCTCAGTTTGTAAAGCAAAAGAACAGATGGATCGAAAGTGTCTCATTATAATGTTAGTAGATGCATGAGCTGGCACATCTGGCTGCAATAATCATATTCACATTCAAGTGTCTAATCCACTATCTTATGTTTTCGCCGTTATTTTTTATTTTTCCCATGAAAACATATGTTACCGTCTGTCTGTCTGTCTGTCCGCAGAGGCGAACTGACGTCAACGGCAACCAGAATATTTTCAGATTAGATGTTACATCCTCGCAGCCTACAGATCGAGGTTAAACATATCGACTAATGCGATTTTAACGCACAAGTGAGATGAAAAAAAAAACATTAAATCTATTTAGTTGTCTCCTTGAAAATGTCTCAGCTTCTGCTAGAGGAGAAAAGAAGGGAGCTCCTTTCAGGATGTCCTTTATATGAAGAAAACTTTACACTAGATATGATTAGTTCTTATCAGTTCTTATTGTTACACAATAACATTACCGCATGATGTCTTACCAAGCTGACATTGTTAATACAGCTGGTCTTGGGTTAGTCTTGATCCTTTTTCTTTTAAATTTTTGTATTTTTTTTTTTAGAAAACCCCCCAAATCCCAGCCTCAGAGTTTTTTTTCTTCAAAGTTCTGTCTAACGGGGTCAGAAACTTCAGTGCTGGTACCAAACAGTGCTGGTACCAAAAGGAACACCAGGACAAAACTTCTGTATTCAACATCAACACAACTCATGTACTTATTCATTTTTTTGTGTGTGTTTATTTCTTAAGTTATTTTATGTGGTTATGTATCTGGTTTTGTCTGCTCCTTGCACATTTTTAATTGTCCACTGGGAATGAATACAATTGAATTGAATTGAATTGAATTGCAGCTTTTGTGGAAGCTAGTAAACAGTAGGAGGGGCTTTTTTTATTGGTTCCTTACAACAGGCTGTCTGTGCTGGTCACTTTCAAAAAGCACAACACTGTAGATTTATAATGTGTTTACAAGTACACTAATTGAGTAAGAAGATTGGGTGTTGTTTAGTAATTGTAACTATGTTTTGCACTAATGGATACGTATCTTAAGGAAAGACAAAAATAATTGTCCTTTGTCAAATCTTCAAGTTTAAGTTAAAAAGATAAACATGAACAAGTCATTACATAATCCTTTTACCCTCATCATATTATTGTTTACATACCTTGTCATTTCATTGGCCTGGTGAGGCTGCTTTGGTATATAACATTCCCTCCTCCTCTGTCTACAGCAATTAAGCCAAAGTGTCTATAATTGTCTCAAACTTGTTGAAACATTTGGTAGTATTAGCGTAGCTGCAAATTACTTCGTACCTTCACCAAATCCCATGCTGTGCTATGTCCAAGTTGTGCTAAAAGGAGTTAGCCTGTCAGCGAAGCTATTCAAAGCTAAAATAGCATCTCGGTGCTACACATGTAGCAGCAGCAGCAGCACAGACGCTAACGTCAGCGTCCATAATCCACATTTGTAAAGAATGATGAACCATCAGGGCTTCCTGAAACAGAAAAATATCAGATAAATATTGTTGTATTTGAGTTCGTATGTTTTATTTGTTCAATCATTTAGAAGCAAAAATGGTTTTTGAATTGAAAATCTTTATTTCGTCGATACATGGTATTTGATTAAAAACGATCAGTTTCGACTAATTTAACACAGACCCCAGCAATTGACTTCTTAAAAAAATATAACCATGAAAGATGCCGCCTAAAAATATACCTGGCGATGTTGCTTCATTATGATCAATAATGTGGACTTATTGTGAGGATATTTTTAATTATACATAGATATATTTGCGTATGTGAGGTTTAAAATGAGTCGGGGTTCGTTTTAAACCGAAACTAAACGTAACAGTAAAAAACCCCACAGAGGACGCAGGAGTTCTGGCTAAGACGCGGAACATCCACATCGCCCAAACTGAGCGAGAAAACAGCTAATGGCTTTTCTGTTTTGGCCCGTGACCTCAGCAGGCGTCGGGAATAATCCTGACGGATGGGAAACGGAAATATCTCCGAAGGTCGCCGGTGCCAGAAAGCGTCGAAGGAACGCACAGCAGCACGTCTGGAATGCGCAGCCTGTAATCCGCAAAGATGAATCATGGCGCCGTAATCGCAGTTGTTGAGATTACACAATAGGGTTTCACTTTTTGCAGAAAAAACAAAACAAAACAAAACATGTGGGGAAACACAAAAGAAGTCTATTTTTTTTGGTGTGTGTGTGTGTGTGATTATATGGTTATAAAGCATCCATCGGTGAAAATCCAGCCAGAGAGGAGCGGTGAGAACAGTAGAAGGGTTAGATGGGTGATGAAGAGTTAGAAAGGGAGGAGCAGGAGAAAGAGAGGAAGGTGTTAATGACAGAAGACAGAGATGCAAGAAAGGAACAGGAAAAAAGCAGAAGGCTTGAAATCTATGAATGACATAAAAAAACTGAACTGAGGCACAAATGTGGAAAAGGTGGAAGTGAGAAAACTCAAGGAGAGTGGGGTAAATCACAAAAGCAAACAAAGGGAAGAAAGACGAGGCTTTAGGGAGAATCTGAACTTGGAGGTAACTGCAACGTGCAGGACTTTAAGGAAGAATCAAAAAGAAAATGAAAACTTAAAAAGAGACGAGAAAAGACGAATGTTGTCTGTGAGTCAGGGCTGCTGAGGGGTAATTTCTCTGCTTGTGTGTGTGTGTAAATGAGAGTGTGTGTGTCTGTGTTGGAGGACAGTCTGGGGTACAATAGTGGCCTGACAAGACCACAATGGAGACTTTGTTAGTATGCAGGTAGTGTTGGGGGCCACCCTACAGTCTCCCTACATGGCCCCAAGGCAACACCGTACACACACACACACACACACACACATGTGCGCGCACGCCTCCACACACAAGGACAAGAACTTCTGAACATGATAAACTTCAGTCCGTGTGCAAGATTTACGTACCAACACACACACACACACGCACACACACACACACACACACACACACACACACACACGCAGTCAATCAAAATGAATGAAGCTGCATCTGAGCTCTAGAACTTGTTGCTGCAGACAAAGTTAGAAAAATGTGCTTTAATGACACGACCACACAAATATCGAGGCTGCTTTTCTTACTATGCAGGCTACAGATGCATCACCTGTCGTCCTCTTTTGTTTATTTTGAAAATAATAAATGTAAAAATGATTACATTTTTTCCTTATGTGATGAACTAAGGCATGCACAGGATGATTAATGGACCTCCATTAATCAGTCATTCAATCATTCTTTTGTTTCATTCCATTAGGTAGACATGATGCTGCTTCCACTTCGCCTTCTTATGTTAACACCACAGCTTCCTCATGTGTAATGCCTGACCATAGCAGTCAATGAAGTCAACAATAAGTGTCAAACATGCAGGACGCCATTTAACGTTATCGCAGCGGTTGGAGAACACATGCTATTGTATGAGTACAGATATTTTCTTCCTCTTCTTCGTTGGTTTACATTTTCTTGGTAATTTCCACGGACCTGTTGGGTTTAGAGCTGGACTTGCTGTGACTGAGTTTAGGGCTGCAGCGTTTTGTCGACTCCTCTGCTGCTGACGGATGAGGATGTTTGTGGTTCTACAGTGGTTTGATTGTTTGCTGGAAATGATTGAGCCTGAGATATGGTTTGGTTCAACTTTCCAGCTTCTTTCAACCGAGCTAAAGAGCTGTTGTCCCTTCTCAAAGAGAGTGGTTGTCAGTTAATCCTTACAAATAAAGTAAGTGGGTTTTTCCAGTTTTTTATTTACACTTTTCCCCCTCCCACTCCCCCACTCTCCCTGGCATCCCACCAGCAGGTTTTGATTTGCATCACCAAGCTTTTACACCACAAAATAGTCCCACTTACTGTTGGCCAGAATTGGTATTAATAAGTCAGGTAAAGCATTATGAAGGACACAAAGGCATAGAGAGAAGAATTCCTTCGTGCTCTATTGAAATGTTCTGTTCCTTTGTTAATTAAAAGGCAAACGTTAGCAACACCGTCTCGTCTTTGCTACCGTGTGAAATATTATGACTGCGGAGTAAACGCTGGAATGTTTCTGGTGTCGGCCCACAAACCTCTCAAGAATGCCTAAATCATAAACCCGACAAAAGTCTTTAACATCAACCCACTTTCAAAAGGTGAACTCAATCTAATTTTATTGTTCTTGTGAGCAGACACTGGTTGATAGCGTGTAGGGACAAGACGGAAGATAATAAGTAGTGAGATGTAACAACAAGTCAGAAGATTTATGGGAATTGAGGTATGAGCATTTTTCAAGGGGCCAAACAAGTTGTTTTGAATTTTTTTTTTCTGGTATCTGTGAAAGGAGTGCTTCCATTGTGACACTTTGGAGAAAAAGAAGCGCCCTAAAGAACTTCTGACTCTGGAGAATTTCTTAATAATGTTACCATCTGGCTGTCAACTTTTCCTTTTTGATTAGTCGGAATAAATTTCCACGCGTTTTTCATTCTCCGGTAATTTCTATGTGATCTTAGTGACCGTCGTCGTTATTGTGTTTCGTTTAATGGCCTCAGAGTAAAAATAAGCTGATTTACAAATATGTCTCCAGGTACGCCCGAGTCGCTCGAGGAAAAGGAGCGCCAGCTGTCCACCATGATCGGTCAGCTGATTAGTCTGCGGGAGCAGCTGCTGGCCGCCCACGACGAGCAAAAGAAGATGGCCGCCTCACAGCTAGAGAAGCAGAGACAGCAGATGGAGTTGGCCAGGCAGCAGCAGGAGCAGGTATGAACGGTCTGGACAGGTGCTGGTGGGCAACACCACTGAACGGTCCAACTAGCTCCACTCAGAAGATGTCAAATACACCTGTTCATGTCAAGTACCTTGTATTTTAAATAGAATAGACCAGTTTGAAAGTATGGATACTTTCAAACGAGAAGTGTTTGTAGATGTACCAAGGTAGATAATAAAAATCAGTTTTGCTTTAGACCAGCAGAGCCAAACAAATCCAAATCCAGCTCACATGTGTATGTGAACACCATTTGGATTTCGTTAGGTCTGATGGATCCCAAGGTTCAAAATTGCTTTTAAGGAACCCACGTGGGTTCTGCTCAAGAGACCAACTGCGAGCCCTGAATATCGGGACGGTTCTGAAGATAATCTTAAGATATTCCTGTGTAGTGTTTTAAGAGTGAAGGATGATCAGAAGGATGTTTGAGCCGCTCCAATCTTTGATATTCAACATGTTGGATTGTCTTGGCCTGATATCGAAGCACGTGTGGTGTCCCTCGAGGGTAAATGAGAACGCAGCCTGTTGAATGTGACATGTAGTCAGTCGGAAAGCGATGTGACAAACACATGGAGGGAGTTCTAAAAAGAAAAAGGTAAAACAACTGCTGTGACGGACCAGAAAGTCTGGTAGATGTCGGAAACCTCTTTGATCTCTGTTAGAAATAGTCCTCAAACTGTCAACATTGCTTCCCGGTCGGCCATGTTTGTTTATTCTGAACTCAAATTTGGTCTTTTAAAATCTTTCCATGTGAACTACAGTTTAGATTGAACTGAAATTTGGGCCAGATCAGTGCGAAATTATTTGCTTGACGCTCAGATGGGACTCAGGTTTTTGTGGTGCGTTTAATAATCCTACAATATATACAGCACAGAAAAGCGAAATTAGATATTTTGACGATAAGTAGACTACGATAATCTACTTATTGTAGTTCAAAGATGGGAGTAGGCAGCTTACTCTGTTGAGGAAAGACAGAAATTAAGGTGCGGATGTTCATTGGACTTTAACAAGCACAGCTGCACAATGAAACACACGCACCTCTGCCCTGCTCCGCTCCTATCAGTCGCACATCCCAGATGATTTGCTCTTGACTCACCTTGTGGTTAAAACAAGTGACAAAAGGGAGCCGAAAGATGTTTAAAGCAAAAAACGGGAAAAGTTACACCTCTCACTCAAACAATGGTCTACTAACAAAAGTTGCAAAAGCTTAATTAAAATAATATGTCAGGTTTACTTAGGGCTAAGGCCTATAATTGATGCTTTTCTTCCCAATCTAAGCTGTACTGTGCAGTAGACGTAAGTCTAAGTCGAATCTGAATGAATTGTTTTTGCAAGTCGAGTCCAAGTCAGTAGTTCAAATCACCATCAAGGAATACATTCATTTAGAAATGAATGTGACTATTGACAAAGGAAACCAAGCAGGCAGTATTAATGAAGGCATAAATAAATCAACACAACTTCCAACACACGTATCGAAAGACCGACTGGTATGGACTAGTTGCATTATTGGAGGCAAAAACTCTTCTAGGTTTAGGAAATCTTCTGCTTTCCTAAAATGACTTTTCCTCTGGTGAGGATTTCCCAAAGAGAAAACCTGTTTTCTTCTTCCGACATTTTATCCTCATTATATTTGATCTCTGCTTTGTTTTCTGGTACTGCTATGTGTAATTAGCAAAATTAGTCTTACTTAAGTTTAATGCGCTCCTATTAAAAAGTTGTTTATGTGGTCAGGCTTAAGGAATTGCTGGGTTTCTTCACATTATTAAGTAAGTCTATAAAACTCCCAATCACGCCTTGGTAATCTTCACGTCGTCCGCCAATACCCTTAAGTGTACTTTCTTGTTGTTTTTTTGTGTACGTACACATTCTTTATGGATTTTTTTTTGTTTTTTGTTTTTCTTTTGCTGACTTTAAAACTTTTAGCTGCAGTGTGTTAATCCAGATGTGAGTCTTCAGGTCAATGACTAAACATTTGAAAGAGCAAACACAAGCAGAGAGGTGTTTTAGGTGCGCTGCTCCTCTTTGTTTTTGGCTGTTCGTCGACATGTCACCGTGGGCTGGCATACGACAGGCTCTGTTTGGACACGTCCACACCTCCCATCAAAACACATACCACCTTTCAGAGCATTACAAAGGAGCAGGCGAAATGGGGAGAGTGAAAAGAAAGACAGATTCCAATATCAGCCAGTCATTTGGCTGTTGAGACTTGATAGGATAATGCCCTACAGACAAACCCCAGAAAAATCTGCTTTTAATGAAATATGACATGTGTACAAATGGGGCGCCGCCTCCCATTCAGAAGCCTGTAATTATGTTTCGGAATAAATATACTAAACGATTCCTCAAGAAAAAGAAAAAGGAGAGAGAAGCAGCTGTTTTCCTTTTTTTTCTTTTTCTTTTTTTGCTCAAAATGGGTGGAGGTAGTCGAACGACAAGTTCCCTCCTTTAAGGAGTCTTGAGTTTTTACAACTGGCAGGTCCCTGCCAGCCATCACTGGACAACACTCGAGCCTTTAACCAGAGGAAAAGCGTTTGACAATCTCACGTTAATGAAGATGACGGCTGCTTGTGTTTAAGTGTATGTAAGAGGGGTCCAAATGTTTTCAAGGTGTTGTAAACATGTCAGTCTCAAAGCTTCGTTGTAACTTGAGATGTCTTCATGAGCCACACTTTCACCAGATAGATGTTGCACGTATCGTCGACCTCACATGGTCAAGTAGCTTAAACATAGCGATCTGACATCCACCAGATATGGACTTCATGACCGACATGCTTTTTCCCTATCTCTTTTTTTTTTTTTTTCAGGTGAGCCACAGCTTTATATAACTTTTTTTATTTTTGCATCTTTTACAGTTAGCAGTTAGCTCTCAAGACAATATGAGATTCTTCTTTTTTTTTTCTTTTGATTTCACAAATACACAAAATATAATCAATCTGTGATAAGTATAGAATAATTCAATCCAAGTTTAATCAGTACGACAACTTTGAATTTATGAAGTAGAAATCATCAAATTCTAAACATTGACCTAAAATGTAGTAAAACAGCCCTTAAGGTTAGCAACTGGCTAACTGCTAGCCAGTTAGCAACAGATAATTATTTTCATCTGCCATTTTCTACCGACGACCCAGATGTTCCCAAAAAGACCATATTCCATACTTCATCATTGAAAATTTGTTCTAGTATCAAAGAAGCAGGTGCTAACTTCAGCAGGCTAATGGTTAGCCAGTTGTTAGCCAGTAGTGAAATTCTGACATTGTTTACAAAGTGTTTTTTTTAATCTTTTTATTGCTGCCTTTATTTCTTCTTACCACAGAGGAACCAAATGATTTATTGGGTCGACTTTTCAATGCTAATGTAGTCGTTTGCTAGGCCAGCTAACTGATAGCTTCAAAATACACATACAACAGGGTGTCGAGCTGAAATTGCTCATTTTCATATTTTTGCTCATAATATTTAGTTAAACTTACTTCAACAGACAATTTAAAATGCTGATATCAGCTGGATAGTGCAGATATAGATATCACATGAGAAACATTGAGATATTTTAGTTTTTTTTCTTTGTTTTTTATTTTACCGGATCATATAAAATTCGGAAATAAGCTCTTTCAATGACAAGTTGTCAGAAATAACATAATTTTTGTTGTTATTGTGTGTGTGCAGATTGCCAGACAACAGCAGCAGCTTTTGCAGCAGCAGCACAAGATCAACATTCTCCAGCAACAGATTCAGGTTAGTCGGCAGATGCATTTGTTCATTTTTAAAAAAATGTTTCTGCTCACATCTTTCACTCTTATTTTGTTATTGATGTTATTTTTGTCCTTCCCTTGTTGCAAGCCATGTCCAAACAGATATTTTGCAAAACTGAGATTTTATACTCAATTTGAACGTCACCAAAAATACATATTTTTAAAAAGCTCCATCTGTGATTGCAGAGGTTACTCAAAACAGTGGCAGAATTAGATTAGATTAGGATGTATGACTGGAGTGAAGCTATTTTTAGTTGGGTTATTCTGTGTCTGTCTTGCTTTACCTTGACTCAGTTTTAATAAAAATTTAAATGGAAGCAGAAGAAAGTGATGATAGAGAGGAGATGCACGACAAAAAGGTCACTGTTTGTAGAGAATCTTTAACCTAGCACTGCGTCAGCCATGCTCAGGAGCTTCTTCTTCTGAAAATTTGATATAGTTAATGTTAATGATAGGAATCTATCGAGCAAAGTACATTATTTTTTCAAAACCAGAGGGGAAGACAATTGATTAGTGCACGTCAAGTTAAGACCAGCAGTTTTTTCCTGTATATATATTGTGGGCCAGACTTTTTTCTTATAATTCCCCAATTCAGAAAAATAAAGTGGTACCTGTGCACTGACCAATGCAGCAGTGGGAGGGAACTATGAAGAAATCACAGGAGTTCTGCATGAAGTTGGTGTGTCACAAGTATTGGCCAGTAAATGCTTTATTCTTTCCACCTTCAGTCAAAGAATAAATTACTCTGCTTCTTTGTGGAGCATGTAGAGCTTTATATCAAGTTATAATGTTATTCCCTTGTCAAAAACATACTTGGAGTATTGCATTGATTCTTTCATGCATGTTTCAGAAATCCTTTAATCTCCCATGGCAACCATTCAAAATGCCTGAGTTTACTTGAGCTCCTGCCTCACAGAGGAGCTCTTCCCCTGCGACTCCTCCCCTCAGCTCCTTCAGACTAGCCAGCAGCAATTAGCAAACACCTGGTGGAATTGAGTACATGCTGAGCTCAATATTTATAAAACATTACTAAAGCCACGTTGTGATGACTTCCTGGAGGTGGGGTTTCAGAAAAAGTCTGAGCTTTTAAAGGGAGAGACCCAATTTCAAGGCATTAAATTATGAAGTCAAATTTCATTGAAGTCATATTTGATATACACAACATACAACTGAAGGTAACGTAACTTACTTGATTGTGCTGTGAAATAGCTGGAAACATAATGCTGGCCCTTTAAGAAACTCATGTCCACCTTGGTCATCCAGCCTTCATACAGAAAAAACTAAAAACAATGTCTGTCTGTAGATCTCTTGCTGGTAGAGATGCACACACATTTTGGCCCAGTGGTGATACAGTAATTGCCCTGCTTACGGCTCCATCGTTACTTTTTGCATCGATTGCTCCAAGATCAATATTCCAGAATTCCCAAACCTCCTGCCTGCGTTTTGTTTTCCCCTCCCCTCACTCGACTTTTCTACAGCATGTGTTTCTCCTTACATATTAGCATGTAAAACACTCCCTTTTTTTATATAACTTTTTTTCCCTCACCATATTTTCTGATCAAATCGCAGCTTTTCTCGTAACTTTTATCAGCCGTGTTCCTCGTATCGCCTTCTCTCTTGGTTTGAAGTCGTATCTTTTTCGTTTCAGCCACCTGACGCTCTTCCGTTCCAAACCGCTGCACGCACATCCAGACTTCGCACCAAAAATGACCCCCGACTGTGAGCCAAGTGCTGTCAAATTTGCACACTGTGGCTAATAGCCACGTGGGAATTTAGCTCCACGTTTGATCAGCTTATTTATTTTTTACTCTTTTTTTTTAGTGCTCAGACTAAATTAAATCACCTCTGGAGCCAAACCCGAGCACGCTCAGCGCTGCGATGTGCTGTGTTTTACCCCCCGTCACGTCTCCCTGCCGCTCTGGAGGAGTGATAGAGTTAATGAGGGGTTGTTTTCCCCCCATCCCCGCACTCTAAGTTTTTTCTTTTTTTTTTACTGCGAGACCCCACCGTTGGATCTTAATAAAGCTGCGATCGGACTTCATTAGGATTCTTAGCCCCTCGGGAGGAGAGGGAGCGAGACCATAAACCCCCCCGTCTGCCGCTCGGATCCTCTTCCACGCTGTGAGGCAGCGGATACTGTGTCATGTTTGGTTTTGAGGATGAAGGGACGTGCGGAAAATAGCTCTCCGGAGCGCCTCGTTATTGCGTGGGGCCTTCAGGAGCATCAGCTGTGTAGCTGTCGCTTTGCGCTCGTTTTATTTTATTTTTTTTCAACTCGCTTCCACAACTCTCTCTGTCTCTCTCTCCGTAGAACATTCCAGAACGCCGGGAGAAATCATTTGTTTTCATTTTAAAAGCCACTTAGCAATAAATCCCTCCACCCGTCCTAACCCCCCACGGCGGGGTTACAGCAACTTTTTGTCGTTTATTTAAAGAACAATAGCCCCGTCTTGGCACAGCGAGCCTGACTTAGCGAGAAGCATATGGCGGGTCTACTGTACGGAGGTGTAGAGTTATTATGGCTAAGCTCCAGGGTTTAGTCGCTGGGGTACGGGCTGTTTACGCTGTGTCGGATGTGTGTTGGGCCTTAAACACACAGGCAGCACGGCGGCGGTCTGTTTCCACTTATCAGTTCCAGACCTGAGCTTCACTCAGGCCAATGCTCAGAGGAGCTGACCGAATGCTACTGTTTCAGCGGAGAGAGAGAGTCGGCCTCGGCCCCGCCGCCCCTTCACATCTCAATTCAGAACAAAGCTAAATCTTGTCCAGATGCTGCGAATAATAGATCAACGCAAAGTAGAACATTTTGGAGCGCTCGCGCAAAGTCTCCTGCGTAATGAAAGTAACCCAGCAACAGCGCTTACAGGGAATTTTTTTTATTTTTATTTAGTTTTTGTCATTGTGAACTTTGACATGTTACAGATCAAGAGAAGTTTGGAAAAAGCTGGAACGCTTTTTTTTTTGTTTGTTTGTTTGTTTTGTTTTTTTATGGTATATTTTCCTGTTTTCTTGCTTCCGTTCCCTGGATGGTGTGAATGTGTTTGTCAGCTAATGTGGTGGTTTGTGGAGCAGGGGAGGTTGTGAGGTGGAGCGGGAGCGGAGTTCAAAGTGTCCTAGGTTTCCTGTCATGTGGTTTTAAATGGTTCAGAAAGCCAGCAGGAGACAAGCAGGGGTTAAAGAAATGCTTCCGAAGGCCTCATTCTGCTAGATATACTTACAAAACGTGAACACACAGAGGAGCGAACAAATGCAAGACTCAGGAAAAATCACTTACCTCCTTATAGAGTCTGCTGGGGTTTTTTTTAGGACATCTAAATGTTTCAGATCATCAAATAACATCTAATATAAGAAAAAATTACATTAGTAAACGTATAAATCAGGGCTGAAACGATTAATTGTGATTGTGATTAATCAATTCATGACATAATCGACAACTAATTTAGCAATCGATTAATCATTGACTGCAGTATGTAGACTAAAACAAATGATACTTGCTGAAAATAAAACATATTCAAAGCAGTCATTTTTCCAAAACTGAACAATATAACATAAATATATATAAAAAGGTTTATATATATATATGTATATTCCCCTGGGCCACATTCACTAAAAGAATGTTACGTCATTGCATTTTAAGCAATAAAATGTCAATTTTGTTTTTTAGTAGAGAAATGTATTTATTTGTTTATTTCCAGCTTTTATTATATTTCTAATATTGTATAGAAAAGGCTTGGACAGATTAATAGAAAATCTGCAGAATGTGTCCGTTTTTTTGTTAACCGATTGATTGATTAATCATGACAATAATCAATAGATTAATCGATTACTGAAGTAATGGTTAGTTGCAGTTCACAAATGATTTCATCTGATAATGGTAAAAAGCAATCCAAAACCAACATTATTTTTTTAAAACCAGTATTAAAACTGGTTTTAAAATAATAATGACCTGCTTGGGTAAAATATAAATTAATTTTAGTTGGCCTAATTCTTTTGGTTTAGTCTAATCAACCACATCCAGGCTGGAAGTAAAAAATAATTACACAGGACTCGTCCAACAACACGAAGTTGGCTAAACATACAACATATCAGAGCCCGATCCAAAGAAACTAAGAAAGATGACTAATCGCGTCATTAGCTATGTTTATATCAAATTGTGATGCAAATTTTGAGCAAACTTTTAAAATGTCATAAAAAAAGGAAAAAAAGATAGAAAATATTTCCATCTTCTGGTTTGGAGCGAATCAGCCATGCTACGAAAAACCTAATTTTGCCAGATGTTGACCCTTTGCCCGACTGTAACGATCAAGAAGTAGAATTAGCAAACTAGCCTGAACCAGACATCTACAAAAAGCGGAGAGAGGTTTTTAGGACTGTGCTGCTTTTGGTCGAGTTGGCGTTGGCGATGTTACCCGCTGTCCGGAGACGCAGAGAAAAAACGGCTCAAAAAAAAATCTGAGCTCAGAATTTATTCTGTAAATGCTTCCCACCCCGTTACCGCATTAGCTCTTTTTCGGAAAGCCAAAACCCACCTTTATCAGACGTGAAATCTGTTTCGTAAAATTGAGATTGTTACTTCAAATTGTACAGTTTATATCAACCTTTTCTAACGGAATACTTAAAAATGCACATAAAAAAAATCATTGATGGAAACCCGGTTATTGACACCTATCAGTCTGGGAAGAGTTACAAAGGAGATCACAACAAAACATCCAAAGCCCTACAGACACCAGGTGTTTCACTTAAGGTCATTAGCTGCGTTTCCATTGACCTTAAAATTGCACAATTTGGAATGACGAAAATCAATTTGCTTAATGGAAACACGGCAGTTAGAAACAAGATAAACTCCAGTATTTTTAGGTGGTTTTTCAGCTGTACCAAAAGCAGCGTGTTTCAGTGGAAACACTTTTTCCTCGTCACACGAGTCATGTGATCAACTGGCCAAAAGTTCGAAGAAGACGACAGGAAGGGGCATGAGGATGATGGCGCGTGATATTGAGTCATGAACAAACGTATTCACGTGATTTTGAGTGTGCTTGTTATTTCATTTAAACACCGCAATTCCGAAATTGTGTTTTTTTTTTTTGCTTGTTTTGGGGATTTTTTTACGTTAGAGGAATATCAAAATTTTGCTCCAATTTGTAATGGAAACGCAGCTAGCATTGACGACTCGACATGAAGAAAGAGATTGAGCGAAACGGCGTTCCAAGGCGTCAAGGGCTGAATGACCAAAAACACAAAGGCTCACCTCAGATATCGATGATCACTCAAGACTTTTGTCTAAATATCCTGCTGCCTGATGATTCTTGTCAATCAAGAAAATATCAGTCAGAACAGTGAACCATGGCGGTGGTAGTTTGCCGGTGACCTTGACGTTTTGTCCTTATCGATGAAACTACAAATTCTTCTCTGCAGCCAAAAACCCTGCAGACTGTTCAGCCGTCAGTTTCTAACCCTTAGATCAGGTGCGCCTTCGCATTTACTCACCTTATCTTTTGTCTGGAGTTAAAATTAGCTTGATGAGCTGAAAAATGGAAGTAAGCCAGAACAGAACAGAGGAAATCACGTGCGTATTTGTTTTCAGCGCTACGCCAAGAAGAGACAATTGGCGTTAACGCGTAATCACGCACATGTGGACAGTTCATGCCTTGCTCTGGCACAAACAACGTACACACACGCGCTCGTGGCGGTGGCGGGGCCCTTTGTGTGTGCCGTATGAGCCGAGTGGCCCAGCCCAGCCTGGTGGCTGACAGGCATGTGTCTTTGTTAAGTCAGTTCCTATAATGGCTCTCATATGTGGCCCATTTCCTTCAGGCCCACAAAGACGCAGGCCCTAACCGCACCGCCCGGGCCCTAGCTAACGGGCTAATTAATGACTGCAAAGCCGCACTCCTCCTCCTCCTCTCTGTTCTTCATTTATAACTCCTCTGTCTCCTCCTTCACCCGCCCTCCTCCGTCTTTTCCGACTTTGGGTTTCTCGTCTCCTGTTTTTATTTTTCGTCTCGTGTCCTGTGTTTTTTTTTTTTATTCATTTATTTTTAATAATATTCCAATCCCTTCTGTTTGGCTGTTGACGTAGCGATTGATCAAGATGAGCGATATTCTGTGTGCCAAACTCTAAACAGCAGTCTACGAGGACTAAATGATTGGCTATTTTATTAGTCCTGATAGCGCATCGCCCTCTGTAATTCAGCCGTTTTTACTGTCTGAATCGGAGCCAATAGCTCTTCTGCCGTCAGGGCAGCAGACAAGCACAAGCACAGCAATCCACTCGCTCACAAACACGCACAAGAACTCTTGAGGAGCTAAGAGGCTGTTAGATGAAGAGGCAGCTTCTAAGTCAGCACACGCTTCCAGCCTGAACGACTGTAAGGCTCACATTGGCAACCGAGTTCAGCCGCTGTAATCATGGAATAAAACTTTTATATGCAGATGTTTATTAAACTTAGAACAAGATAATAAAAAAAAAAGATCTTACAACAGTGTAAAATACACAGAACAAGATTTCCTGTTTTGTTAGGACTAATATGTGACAGTTGAATGACGGCATATTAGGGGCATTGTAGGTAGAAAAAGGTGCAAATTTCTGCCAAAAAACCCACATTTTCTAGAAAAAAGCAGGAACATTTCTCAGATTTAAAAGTGAAAAACATTGCTGGAAAAAAGTCAGGAAGTTTGAATTCCAGAATTTAATTTGAACAAATATGACAATTTCTGAGTTTAGAAAGTCAAAGATTTGCTTGAAAAAAAAAGGATTTTTGAGATTAATCTCAGAAATTTTCTAGAAGAGAACATGGACATTTCTGAGTTTCAAAAGTCAGAAAACTTTGACTGCTGAAACTTGAAAAGTTTCCAAAAGTTAAAATTTTAGACTTTTAAAACTCTGAAAATTCAAAGTTTTTTCTAGAAAATTTCTGAGATTAATTTCAAAATTTAAGATTTTTTGTTTCTTTTAACCAAATTTTCAACATTTTAAATTCAGAAATCTTCATGTTTTTTGTAGAAAATTTCTGAGATTAATCTCAAAATTTCTGAGTTTTTTGGCAAAAATGTTCTTTTCTGTCGACATGGCCCCTAATACTCTGTCGTACATTTGCTCGGGGGAATTTCCCACTGACCTTTTGTGAAGCCGTGCCCATCTTGGGCAACAAATATTATCAACAAATAATTTAAAGTCATTTTCTGTTAATTTACTCATTAGCTAGCGTAGGAAAGTTTGTTTATGTAACTTCAGTGAATACCAGGAAGTTCACCCAAAGGTATCTGAGATTATCAGATGTGAGATTGTCTTATGATTCCTAAAGGTTTGCCTCTTTAATAAGTGGAAATAAGATGTTTGTACTAAAAAATGTAGTAAATAACATCCAAATATAATTAACATTATGTCAGATTTAAGCATATTTTTGACTACTATCTCCTTAATTCACTTAGCCTGAATCAATCCATGATGCAATTGAAACCAATGTAGAGCTTTAGCTTTTGTATTTATTCAGCTCTTTTCAGCAGTAGATTTTCACTTGTTTTCCTTTTCTTCCATGTCACCAAATAACTTTGACAAAACCTATAATTTTACCTTGCAGAACAAGTGTTGTAACATGTTAGTTTGGATCTGTGAAAACAAGTCAAAACACCAAAGAAGCTCTAAGTCATTTGCAGACAGTGCAGCAGCACTCAGTCTTATCAGCAGAACAGAACGACAGTTTTTGTCTCAGGGAATGAACTAAAGCTCTGGCTAAAACTGAAAACCTTAGCTTGCTTTGTCTGTAAGCTGCTGTAGAATTATTTTTCATCTTCTTTGTGATATGTAATGTTTATTTACAGTTATTTTGATATAAATTTGCATACTTGAGCAAAATTACTGAGGAAAAAACATTAAATTTATCACTAGCTTTCTAGTGCTATAGAATGTCTTTTTGTTGTTCTCTTTACAGAAGCAACACGGCCGTTTTAAGAAATAGTTGGAACTGTTTGTCTTCAAAACAAATCCAACCGATTGTTTTGAAGAGATGTGGCATCTTGTAGAAAGATGTCACATCAGCACAAGTTTGTAGAAAACCCAGTACGTTCCTAGTTAGCCTTCCAAATGATAGCTAGCTTGCAACAAATGATAGCTAGCTTGCAACAAATGATACAAATGTAAAACAACTAACACTGAAAATCCTCCAGGCTCATCTGTAGACATATATCCATGGTTTATCCTTTCGCGAGACTGCCGTCATGTTCATTACTGTTTTCTTAGCCAAACAGCGTCCGTGTTGCTAAGCTAAATTTAGCAATTGCTTGATGCTGTAGATTGATCTGTACCAGTCTACTGGAGCTGCTGCCACTTGACTCTGTTAAAAGTTAATCAAGACTGGAGTAAGCTGCTGTTTGTGGCCGTTGAAGGTTACACTCTGCGTTTACAGGTCTTGAAGTGTTTTGGGAAATATCCTGGTGGACGGGGAGGGACCGGTACAGCCGTTCGCCAAAACAAGCCTAACTTTAGCTTAGTAAAATGGATATTGGGCTAGGAAAAGAGCTCAAACTTAACAATGGTCTCTTATGAAGGAGCAGATGGTGAATGCCTGCTAAATATAAAGTTAGAGACATTTTCAGTTTGAACTGGCTAAAAGGTTCAGGATATCAGAGTATTGTGGACTTAATCTTCCTTGTTAATGTAAGAGCCTTCTTTTGGCCAGCTGACTGGCAGTGTGCAGCAACAGGAGAAGGGGAGCTTGACCAAACCAAGCCTACAGTAAACAGGGCAGAGCTCCGTTAGTCCAAAGCTCGCTGGGATCATAAATATGTCCGATAAAAAGTAAAACTTATGTAGAAAGTAGAACTTTGACAGCTTTTAACAATGGGTGGGCGTCTATTGTGTCATTTGCCACAATAAACTACTTAGCATGATAGAAATTTTGATTTAGCATCACAGTAAATTCCCATTAATAAAGTTTAAAACACCCCAAGACTGTCATTATTGTCAGGATTGATGGTTTTGCTATTTTTTCCCCAGATTTTGTTCAATAAATGCTTGACAAAATGCCAATACATTTGAAAATACAGTTACCGTCTGCATCTTACTGAAACAAATCACACTTCTTTACGTGACTGGTGTCCTGAAGAAACACATTACTAATGGGAACGCTATCAAGAGCAGTATGTGTTTGTAGGGACATGAATGCAGTTACCTAAAAAAAAACCATGTAGCAAACAGTTGTTATCGTTTCTCTTATCGTTATCACAAACGTACCACAAAATATCCTGATCAAACCTGTGAGTTTATGTCGCCCACGCGTATACGTTTGACCTGTAAAGGAAACCGTGCCGTTATCTGCCTCCTACCCCCACAGGGTCGCCTGTCAGTCACGTTTTTTTGTTTTTTGTTTGCATTGCATTGGCGATGATTTCCTTGCAGGTTTACGTAGCCTGGCCTCAGTCTGAGCGATGGACCGGGTCAGGTGTCACAGTCGGTACCTGCCAGACAACACCGTATTTTTCTTCCTCGATCACGTCGACATAAAGACGCGTACACACTCGTCGCCCTCTCCAGCCGCCCGCCCCGCGCGGCCCCGGTGCCTTCCAACAACAGCCCCATTAATTCTGAGTGTGTACACATGCTCCACGCTGCCTAGGTGTGTATGTCGGTGTGCGTCTGGTGGGCAGTTAGAGGAAGGGGACTCTGTGTTTTCTTAGGGGCTAAGCAGAGGGGGGCCCACCGCCGCCCCCATCATCCCCCCCAACCATTCATCCAGTAGCACCCCCCCTCCCTGCCCCTCCCCTCAGTAAAAGGAGATCTTTGTGTGTTTGCGTTGGAGAAGCTGCCCCAGTCAGTCCCAGTGTTCCCAGAGGAGCACAATGAATGGGAGCATTTTGTCCTACTCCAAAAGAACCCACACAACACACACACACACACACACCGCACACACACTCCTTTCCTCCTCTTCTTTTTTTGGGGGGTGTTTTTAGCCATTCGGACTCGTTTTTCCTTCTCGCCTCGGCATGTCACGAGACATCAGACTTCTTATCTTTATGGGAGTGTTTGTACATATGTGTGTGTAGAAATGCCCCAACGGTGCATCAGCCACCAGTGTGCAAGCTTGGTGCCTCACTCGACATCGATCTTCTTTAGGGTGATGTGAACGGCTCGGTCCGAAGAGCCAGTCAGCCGATAAACACGTGAAGTCACGTTAAAAATCTGTAACTGTAGCTTATTAAGACGGGCGGCAGCAAGCATGTAATAGACAGACTTTTGGTAAAAATTTTCTTTTCGCTAAGCATGCGTTTTTCCATTTGTAATTAAAATAGAGGAAAAAACGAATAATGTTTGGATGTAATAAGCATGACAGGGTCTACTTTCTACAAGCCTGATGATGTGGAGTAAAATCCATTATCAAAACTGGTCTCCTGTAGCGCTGAAACGATTAATTGGATTAATCGTGAATAATCCAATTAATCAATTAACTTGATAAATCACGATTATTTGGATTATTTGTGATTAATCCAATTAACTAGTGATTAATCAGGTTAATTGTGACAAATCAATTATTGAAATAATTAACAACTCATTTACTAATCGATTAATAATTAACTGGAATATGCAAACTCAAAAAAAGGCAGTTTGCTGAAAAGAACAACATCTTCATCTTCAGTAATTCATTCAAACTGTACAAAAATATATATGCATTTTGTATTTAACATTAAAACTCCTCTGTCTGTCAGTGTGTTATGTTTGCATTTTTTTAATATTCCTCGGTTCAAATTCACTAAAGGAATGCCGTGTTGTTGCATTTTAGGAAAATAAAATGTTTATTTTCTTATTTTAAAAAGGAATCAAATTGATTGTTTCCATCTTTTAATGTCTTTCTTGTATATTGTACAATAAAGGCGTAAAGATCTTAAAGTAAAATTTGCAAAATGTGACAATTTCTGCACTGACTGATAAATTAATCGTCAGACTGATTGATACTAAAATAATCAATTGTTGCTGCCTTAGTCTCTTAAATGCATTATCACTAAGCAGAAAGAGGAAACTCTGTGGAAGCCTCTGATCAAATTTTGTAAAAAGCCTTAAAATAAGCTTAGTTTGCTGCAGTAGCTTAATGTAACACTGAAAATGTCAGATAACATCCAGCCTGTTGTTTCTATTCAGGCTGATTATTATATCAGTGAGAAATATTTGACCAATAACTGAACGAACTCTAGCAGACATTTCTCTTCATTGGTGAGACAGAAAGAGAAGAATTTATAATTCATAGTCAACTTTTTTTTTTGGGGGGGTGGGGGGGTCAATATTTATCAATACTATTGCAGAGAAATATTCTCCTTATATGTCACTTCTAATCTAACTGAAATGTGGATTTTGATCAGACGGTGTGTTTGGGGTACAACAAAAACTGCACTAGTGAAAAAAGCTTCCCAACCCCAGCCTTCAGTAAGGTAGGGGATGTGTGATGCTGTGGGTGTGTTTTCACTCACCTTGGAACACCAAGACTTCGACTTGGTCTATCTGTAAACTTCCCATTGGGTCAATATAGTGACCCAACGGGGTCATTGTACCTGAAGAGAAGAGAGCAGTTTTCATTATGAAAGAAAAAATTCCCTCATATGAATAAATATACTCAAATTCAGGCCGTATTTATTTCAGCATTTTTATTCAGAAAAGATTCATATTTTTGCAGTAGTGTCAACAAACTGATCATCTATAAATATGGGGTATTCGGTTAGCTCGCAGATCAAAAGGGCATATATGTATGCATTTATAGATATAGAAGTGTTTGCATTATTAATTTAAAGTCCAATTACTTTTCGGTTGATCTAATTATTAATCAGATGATAATTCTGGCTCTTCAGAAGGCTCAGAGCAGAGCGTCTGTGTTTAGTCATGCTGTTTAAACCTCCCTACTGCACACAGAGGGGGAAGTCGTCCTGTTTTACCAACGCAGCGGCGCGGCAGAGGTCTGGGGATCGGTTGATCATTATGAAGGGCCCCGATGGGTCAGTGGGGCCTCGGGGGGAGGGGCTTTGGGTCATCAATGAATTGTAGTAAAAGAGACAAATAGAGGGTTAAATACACTGAGGACAGTGTTTAATTAATTTTTTTTTTAAAGGACTTAACCATGTTGCAGCAAAAGCACAAAATGCTTAGTTTGAAAATAATAAAATGTGACAGGAAAAAAAAAAAAGAAACTGCAGGGCTGGAACAAGCTTTTTTGGGGCCTGAGGCAGATTTTTATTTGCAACCTCCCCCCCCCATACCAAAATGTCAACAATATATGTTTTATCATTCCTAAGCTACTCCATGTAACTATGTAAATGATAGAGTAGTATCATTTACTACTCTATGTATGCAAATGATACAAATTGATCCTAAAAATTTGATAGCATCAATTACAAATGACGCTACCATTAGCGTCATTTGTAATTGTCTTGCCTCATCCCAGTGTTGTCATGGCTGTGGATTTTAACCTTACAGGAGTAACAAACTGGATTTTATTGGATTTTGGGATGCAGAGAGGCATTTAAGTGTGTCATAGTATTTTAACTGTTTGAAAGCAACACCAGCTGATAAACATTAAATTTACAGTAAACAAGTTAACAAGTTTCCCCAACGGCAGCCTAAAGCAGAAAAATGTTAGATCATTATTAGTGTGAAGACTGTAAAAGTAGAATAAAAACTGATTGTCTATATGTAATAGCATTTAGCTTGCATTTTTAAATGTTATTTTAAACCTATATAAATATATATATGAAACTCCTCCTCAGCTCATATCTAAGGTATTCCTAGTTAACATTTTATTACTTTCGGCCTTTAGGCTGTTGTTGAACATTTTCAGGTGAAAAACTCACAAACGAGATGGATAAGTAAAAAGAACAAGAGGCACGAAAGGCGCCTTTTTGTTTCTTCTTCTTTTCTTTTTTTTTACAAGTCAGACAGAAATTAATGAAAAGAGAACAGGATGAGATAAAGGGCAAGAGATGGAGGGGAAAGTACAGACTGTTGGTTTAACCCTAATAGACTCCCGCAGGGTCATCTTTGATACGCTGCCTTCAGTCGGAGCCGTCGGCGCCGTAACTCAGGCAAACAAGCAGTTTTTAAAAGTCTTTCAAGCCGACATGAAAGGCAGCTTCTTCATGGCCTCCGTTGTTGTTCAGGCATTTTGTTCAACACTTTTACACTCGTCCCTCAAGAACGTACGACTTCATTTACTGCTTGGTTTCCTGAAGTCTTCATTCAGCTTTTTAAGTCTCGAGCATTTCTACACGACGTATCATTGATTAATATTCTTAACTTTTTGTAAAGAATACAATAAGTAAAGATATATATATGTATATATATATATATCTCCAGTAAAATAAAAAATATATATATATAAATTTCTCATCTTGATGTCTTTAATTGTTTGTTTTGAATTTTCATTTTTCCCCCCTGCATTGGAGCTTTTTCTTTCTATTTTTATTTTTTTTTCATGCATAAGACTTTCTCCAAAACTAAAAGCACCAAAACAGACCTATAAAGCTAATTAATTCCAGGTACGAAGCCTGCTTTGAAAATATTTATTAGGCACAAAATGTAGTGAAGTCTTTATTTAGTCTGATATATGTAGGACTCTTAAAAGCTTTCACTAATCAGATTAAGTAATGAATCATTAAGTGGTTCACAAAGATAGAGCTAAAACCTAAATGAAATGACAATTAGTAGAATAAAAATAAGTTCTTCAGGAAAAACTTGTTTCATTAAAAACGTCTTCAGCTGTCTGAAGTCGAGTACATGAAGACAGAGGAGGGTTAACCCATAGATGTTTTTATATCTTGCTCTTGGAAGTGTGAGTGACGTTCTGTGGGTGGAGTTTGAGGTAGACATGGAAGAAAAAGCTTGACCATGAAGGAACGGAGGTGAGATCTTCTGTTGGTTCCAGTTTGACGTTTTACTGCAGAGTTTTGGACCAGCTGAAGTTTATCGCGGATGTTTTTTGTTGATGCATATGAAAACTGTAATGAAGCAATTGCAATTGCTTCATTAACTATCACGAGCTTCCTGCTTCAACACCAACCTTCTTAGTTCAGAAATATTTCCGTAATACTGTAATCCTGTTAAACGACACCTATTTTTTTCAAAGTCAGAATTTGAAAGCCTGGTGTGGTAATCAGGCATTCAGTCATCTTAAAGTCCAGTTGGATAGAGCGACTTTTTTTTAACCAGTTTGTAATTTCACTTTTACCCTGAAGTAAATCTGACGGTGTGAAGAACTGTATTTGCATCTGCATAAAAGTAACGGGACATTTTCTTGTATTTGTCTGTCATCTGTCCAAGGTGTATGTGTTTAGCAAAAAAAAGAAAGACACGGGCCCAAACACAGCCTTGGGGTACGCCACATTTAAAAAGCTACTAGGTTAAAGTTGTTTGTAACTGCAGCAGATTCTGCTTCTCCAATAAGTGGTGAATTCTTTTGAAACAGAGCCTTTTTACTAAAACATCACCGTTTTGCAACGCTTTAAATTGAAAATGTTCTTATTGGGTCAGTAGAGACTAAACTGGCGAAAACAAAATTACAAGCCATGTATACTTTTAGGGTTTCTATCTGAAATGTGCTGGAGTAAAATTAAGTTGCAGAAAATGGAACAAAATCTCCAGTGAAACTGTTTAAGTTGGTAGCAACTGTTTGTGGCCTTTAATCACGTATTCTCGGCGGCGTCGGAGGTACTCATAAATGTGTTTTCAGTTCCTTTTTTCACGCTTTGGCCTCAGCCTCTCCCTCTTGGTCCGACTCCCCCTCAGGTCCAGGGTCACATGCCTCCTCTGATGATCCCCCTGTTCCCACACGACCAGCGCTCTCTGGCTGCCGCCGCCGTCGCACAGCAAGGCTTCCTCTTCCCGCCCGGCATGTCCTACAAGCCAGGTATATTTATGTGCACCTCCCCTCCCTTACACCCCTCACCCTCCAACACACGCCCACCCCCACACAGATTCTAGTTGACAGTAATGAGGTGTGTCAGGTAAGGAATGTTGTGGAAATGAGCGGAGAGATTTACAAGCGCCGCTTGTTCACTTCAGGATCAATGCGTTTGGACACAGAGCGGACTGGAACATCTCTTTCCGTGGCAACCGCAGAGCATGTCAGTCGCCCTGCACATCTGCAACATGGAATTTCACACACACACACACCCACGCCGTCACCCCAACCGCATCCACCTACTGCACATTTGTAACTGGCCACGACAAAATCAGGAACAAGCTTCATCAGGGGGGCGTCTTGAGTTACTTACTGATTCTGAAGATGTGGATTCTAAACTTTTTAATGATGTCAAACACAGAATATTTTTTTTTTAAATGAGGGAGATGTGGCTGTGTCAATGTTGGCACTCTGCAAAAACAATCAGTGAGAAAACAGGCCTCCAAGTGTCAGAAGAATTGCCCCCAAACAGGCCTTTAGTGGCGTGGGTTCTGGTGATGAGCTGGTGATAAGTAGCCGTGTGTTTCTGTCTAACGTCAATGTTATTAGATAGATGGATGGATATATAGATGGATAGCTAGTCCAGTAGCTAACTATCTAGATAGACAGGCGGACGGACAGACAGAGAGATAGACAGAAGATGTTTGCCTTGCCAAATCCAGATGGCATTTTTGATCTAATTTGTGAAGAAAACCAGGCAAACATTTCAGTCGCTAGATGTGCAATGCTAGCACAGACATACGCTACCAGATAGATGCAGATGGTTGCACACAACATTAGTTCGGGAAAGTTGCATGCAGTTAGATACCACGCGTCTCAGACACTTATTTTCAAAACTTTTACAACTACATATATCAGTTTCCTTCCACTTCACAGTTATATTTGCTATGATTTTGTGTTTGAAATAAAACCCGACCAAATCCCGTCGAAGTTTGCGGTGGATTGTGACAAAATGTGAAGGTGTTCAGAGAACACTTTTGCTGCTGTTGCAGTATTTATCCGTGGCTCATGCTGACCACCTAAACGTGAGAACGACTCTACGAAGGAACGCACACACGCAGCGTGTCGCAGCACATCTCTCTCCCCAGCTCTACCTCTGCAGCACGTCTGCGGCCACACCCTCGCGCAAAGTCACGCGCAATTTGCAGTCTTGTTTTTGCAGGACCCCACGCGCCACCTGCTTTCTTTGCGTCTCCCTCGTCCTTCGCATTCCTCTCTCCCATACATTCCTCCGGGCGCTCGCCTGACGCAGGTTAGCGGCGAGCCTCCGCGGTTCATATCGGTACAGTCTGCGTCCAGTCGGACGCAAGGCTGCAAACAGAAAGAAAAAGTAGTAAAACTCTTTTTAAAGGCGTCAAAAAGGCGTTAAAAGCCGTCATTGTGCACGCCGGGTTTTTTTTTTTCTTTGCTTCGATCTCTTTTCAACAAAGACCTGGACATGAAAAGCCTTTTAAGGACAAACAGTAGGGGTTTATACATGGCACTCGCTTATGAGCTGGTGAGTGCATCCCATTGAGCGAGCTCCGCTCAGCCCGGTCTCGAGCACTTATGTGTGCAGACAGTGAGTCTTATTAACCTCTGAATAAAGCGCTCCTGACCCTTTGTGTTTATGTATAAAAACATGAGCGGGGGGAAGGAGACAAAGCAGCGAGACGGAGAGAACGATTCGGGTCTGAAGGTAAAGAGCAGGTTTGTTCTTGTGCTGAACTCTGCCCCCACCTCTCTCTGTTAACACGCGTCGTCTCTGGTTGTTCACCAGGTGAGAATTACCCAATGCAGTTCATTCCGTCAACAATGGCAGCCGCGGCGGCCTCTGGACTCAGCCCGCTACAGCTGCAGGTAAGAGGGCGACGCCTTGACACTCCATTGAACCAAAACCTCGTCAAACTGTTTGAAAACATAAATTGACTCCTTTTTTTTTATCTACATAAAGCAAGGCTTCATGTAAAGTTGCACAAAGAAACTCTTATTAATAGAGTGGTGACAGATAAGAGCATGGACTCTGGTGATTGAGTGAGATATGGTTGAATTAACTTGGAAGCATTTTTTTTTCAGCTGGCAATAAAAAGCGTCTGTCAAAGTTGAATGCGTCTAAAAACAATCAAAAACTTTTTTTTGTTACTATATCTGCTGAGCAATCGAAAAGAAAAGTGGTTATCACAGGACAAAGCAACCAAGCTAGATGAGGGAGTGGATATAATGTTTGACATTTATAAAATTGAAAAACATTACAGCCTTTTTCAATCACAAAACCAAACAATTAAGGTTATTTTTTTGTAAAAACAGGGTGTAAAACTCAGAAGGTCTGAGTTTAGTTTTAGAGACCAAGCTTGATAAAACCACCCTGATAATGCATTTTATCACTATTTAACGTTATGATTTTAGTTTGTGAAGTTTTATTTATTTATTTGTATTTCTTATTATTTGATTAATATTTTGAAATTTCTTTCACATTGTACTATTTTGTATTTTGAACTTTGTAATCTTTCCCTGGGAAATAGAGTTGTTTTATTTATCATGACGCTTTTCTTTCCTTCTTCAGTATTGAAATTTGCAATATGACATTGTATTTGTTTCGTAAAATTTACTTCCTTGGGAATCAATAAAGATGAGGGAAAAAAAATTAAAAACATGTTCTGCTGTTGATTTAAAACCAATCCCATTTTTTGCCAGACACCAAAGCAAGTGCAGAGTCAATCTTTAAAAATCCCATTGTTGCAACTGGGAAACACATGAGCACAGCGTCTGTATTTTCAAATTAATTCACCAGGACAGCTAGTATTTGCTCAAAATACTTGCTGTATTACTAATAAATAAGCTTATCTATATACCTATGTATATAACCTATATATGGGTGGCCAGGAAAGGCACTGGTGAAGTGAGCAGCAGAGCGGAGACGCATTCAGTGTTGTTCCTGAGTTATAGATTTACATGAACTATATGGACTGAGGCAGAAGCAAGTGACCTTGAACCAAATTGTTTTTAATTGTAAGCGTGTAGCTAGCACTTAGAGGAAGTTCGGTGTGAGGTGTCAGTACTGCTGATACTTGTTGCCGTATTGTTTGGTAAGATGCCATAGAATGGACTTTTCTCAGTTATCTTCATCTCGTCAACAGACAGGTCTCCCAGAGAAATGGCAGATTTGTTTTATTGTTGTATTGACATTTCATCAACCAATGCTTTTAGAAATTTTATTATTGGCAGAAGAATTTGCTTTCACACATAGTAACTGGAGTGATAACCTTTTCTCAGTCCATTAAATGTTGACCTAAACTTCGCAAATACAGCAGCTTCAGCTCTTCCTTGAAAGCTTTCACAAGGTTTAGGAGGGCATGTAAGTGAAATCTTGGCCATTCTGATTCGTTCTTTTAGAAATGTTTGCATTTTATTCACATGTGGTGAAGGACGTGATTGGAACTTGAATTCCACGGTGTGGAGAGTTGACCCCAGTATGTGTTGCACTATGACGTATTTAGCATCAGAGATTCGATTTTGCTAAAAAAATTTGCAGGAATTTTGCTTCGACAAGTTGTCTGTTCAGGATATCTAAATTTGTGAATCTAAATCACTGTACTAATCAAAATGCTATATTATTTTGGAACAATAAAAAATTATTTTTTCTTTCTGTGGTATATGTTTGTTTAAAATCTTTTGTGCAGACGACATAGAATTGGTGTTATACACACGATTGAACTTCTTCCAATCCTGACACCTTATTCATCATCTATGTGAAGTACAGTTTTGGAAAACTAAGTTTAAAGGTTGTGTTTTTGTATTGTTTCAACCTTCAGCAATGACCTCAAACCAGCTGTTAAACAATATTTTGGATAGGAAGGACTGGAAGAGAATAAACTAAATAAAACTCGGGTTCATGTTACCCTTGTCCTGAGGTGAAGAGGGCACGGCACCAAAGACCTTGTGTTCTGTGGTTTAGAGAAAAACTTTGTGTTGCCTTCAGGGACAACGTTGTTGGAAAGGATGTGTAGAACGGCACAAAATAAATTAAATTTAACTACATCTTGTACAACAGTAGATAGAATAATTTCACACCGCAAAATGTAAAAAAGCTGATGCAAGATGGAAGGGTACAGTATGGTGCAAATAAATGCAGGCTCTCTGTGGATGAGCTAGAGCCCTGGGTTTCCATTACGCTTCCTTCTGCTCAGCTCACTCCGCTGGACGCTGAGGTGGAGAAGCAGGAGGTTGAGTTTGTTTCTGGTGAAACCATTTCTGTGTGGATTTGGATTGTTACACTGTTAAAACGCCCGATGGCGACTGAGTGTCTGTTTACTGTTTTAAAGTTTTAAAGAACCTGTTTTTCACACACACACTCTTCAACACATCATCCTCCACCATATGTGACAGTGGGACTTAGGTGCTTTCCCCATATTCATCATTGTTGCCAAAAAGCTGCTTGAAACCAGAAGTTTACATACACTGAATGCACTTGGTTCTCTCACGGTCTGAAGTTAAATCGGAGCAAACGTCTCTTGTTTGAGCTCCGTTAGAATTACCAAGAGTAAATGTGGCTTTTTTTTTCAATATTGCTTCTGTATAGCTGTCAGTTAGTGTCCATCTGGTCCTTTATTCCCAGCAATTTTATTTTTGAAGGCTTATATTATGAATAGTCCTCCAACACAGAGGCCCAAACCAGTTACGATATTTTGTATTCTTTGCAGAAACAAATACTTTTGCCCTCACTTACCTCATTTATGAGCCATTTTTGCAACATTGACAGTGTGTGCATTAGCCAGTATTGCTGTACCCAACCTATACACCCATTTCTCAAATTATGGCTTTTTTTTTTTAACATAATACATTCTCTGTTGCTTTTATTTAAAAAAAAAAAAAAGAATTACCAAGAGTATTTCCATTTGCTAAATTTGACAGTATTGAGCGAAAGAATATGCCAGAGATTTGTTTATGAAGGTCTTCAACATAAAATGTTTACATAAAGCACGGTTACTGTCTCTTTAAACAACGAGGAAAAGCCCAGATGATGATGTCACGGCTTTGGAAACCCCTGATAGGTGTACTGACACTTTTGAGTTAAATGGCGGCTCGCCTCTGGATGTACTTTAAGGTGTTCTGCTTTCAGGTTTGACATGACTGGAAAGTCAAAAAACATCAGCCAAGTTATCAGGAAGAGAACTTTGAATAACAAAGTCTGTGTTTTGGTGTGGCCATCACAAAGCCCTGACCTCAGATTTGTAAAGGTGTGAGCCAGCGAAGCAGCGCATAAACCTGATTTATTAAATCAAACCTGATTTGGTAAACCTCATTTACTCCAGGTCTGTTAGGTGAAATGGGCAACAGCTCCAGCAAACTATTGTCAGAAGCTCGTATAGTTCAAAGGCAAGGCAACCAAATACTGAGGAAACGTCTGATTTTGAAGGCATTATTAAATAAATCTCCAACATTCGTTCTTTAAAATATAAATAATTGTGGTAAGTTTAATTGACCTAAAACATGAGAAATGTTGCCTACGTTAATATCAGACAGTGAGAAATAAAAGTTAATATCTTTTATGGGGTCTGGGTAAACATCTGACTTCACCTGTATACCGTATTTTCCGCATTATAGAGCGCACCTCACTATAAGCCGCACCCACAAAGTTTTCTAAAAACAATGGAAATGTACATATATAAGCTGCTGGTATCTCCGCCGCTCTCTGTTTTCCACAAGGACAGCAGAAGGCTGCGTTCTAAATAAATCTGCTATTAAGGACGCAGTCATGCGTCTCCAACGCCGAATCCAGCAGCGGATATCGATCTGTACTGCCAGCCTCAACTTAAAAGTGGCATCATATGAACTTCTTCATGTCGTTTCCATGATGAGGGGGTATAAGTTTGAATAAATTTCTCCGTCCTGCCTGCTGCTAGCATGTGCTTGTTCTAAATGAAAATCAGCGCTTTCTTCTTTGATTTCCAATTTTGACTTCCAATGATTCACTTCCTGCTAAAGCACCCCCTGGTGGCTGAAGAAAAATCCACAGAGAAGCCGCACCGGGCTGTAAGCCACATGGTTCAAAGCTTGGGGGGGGGGAAGTAGCGGCTTATAGTCCGAAAAATACGGTATATGAAGCAATATACTCAAATTAAAGGGAGGATTTTATTTTTTCTTTTGTGAGGTCAAACGATAGGAGGAATACATCTGAATGCATTTTCCACATCTTTATCAACGGGGGCTAATGAAACTGTGTCTGTATTCCTAACTCAGCGAGAACACAATCCCATCGTCTGCATAGCATGACACTTGAAGGCCCAGGCTATTGTTCAACTCAAGAGCCAAGATTTCATAGTGATGGATATAATTATGAAAGAGGACCGTGGGATTTATTTGAAGATTAACATTCATAACGACAGCATGGTTAACAGGTTGACCAAAGGAAGCTTAAGAATGCAACACCACTCTGTTCTCTGTACAATATGCTAGCTTGGTCTCCTGTGCTCTGCTCGATATGTTCCTGGAGTACTTAGAAACTTTTTTTTTTTCTTGTGGAAAGTACAATCGGGAGCTGGAGGGCACCCAGCATGCGTTGATTGGCGTACGTTCCAGCTTCCCTCGTGTTTTCTTTTGACGCTTAATGGCGTTCCAGTAGCTCTTTAAAATAGCATGACACGGCGTTTGAAGATAGAGCTGGGTGGACTGACGCTAACAGGTTAGCCTCCTTATTCGCTGCCTGTCAACTGTATCAGACAAAAGCCGTTATGATGAATGACGGAGGAATTCCTCCCCACCAGCACAACACCTGGCCCCGGCAATTCATCACATTTATTTAATGGCTCCCTGACACCTGCGGTTTGAAAATAGCACTTATCCCTAATAGTTATCATACAACATGTTTGCAAAGCTAAAAGATTATGCAAAATGAAAAATAGGGAATAGAAGAAAAAAACACACAGATTTGCTCTCTGAAGGCGGTTGAGATCTTGACAAAACAAGCCCACCACCCTTCCTGCTCTACCTACCCAGGAAGGACAAAAACCCTTAAGAAAAAGGCTTTTTTTTATTTCACTCACCAACAATACAGCTTCATCATGTCACTCATTACCGTAGCATGGCTTTTTAGATGTCACAAGAATCCTTATCTCGCTTTATTCAATTTGCATTGTGGTTCTCGTTTATCGGAGAACTCATTAGCCGCTATTGACTTAGCAAAGCGCCGCGCTTCGCCGCGGGGGTGTCGGAGCCCTCCTGCCTCCCACTCCTGGCTTTCAAACGATCAAAGGGAGCCGCACGGCGCGCGAGAGGTAAAGAGGGCGCGTGATGTCAGAGGCGCAAATGTCGCTCACATTCATGACGCTCGCGGAGGACGAGAGGCGGCGAGGAACCTGAATGAGAGAGGAAGCTTCTCATCAGGCCGTCGGCAGAAACCGGGAAAAAAGGAAGAAAGGCGGGGAAGAGTTGAGGATGGAATAAACGGTGATTGTTGGGGGATTTTGCGTGTGTGTGTAAGAGGGAGTAACACACAGGGAGAGGGAGAGAGAAGCAGGCAGTGGCTTCCAGCATGTTTTGGACATCGTTTATACAGTAACGCTTTTGCTAAAAGTGATCATGATAAGACTTTGACAATAAGCCTGTACTTGTTCATCATGACAGAAATGTTTTTTGTTTTTTTTTACTTTACAACAAATTGAAAAATATAGAGAATAACATTTGTACATCATGCTGTGGTTATAACATTTCTGACTTTATTTCTGACAGAATTATGACTTTAATCTCAGTATTCTTCCCTTTTTTTCTCAAAATCAGAATTTATTTCTCTCTATACCTCATATTTAAGGTGCAACTTCATTTTTATTCTTGCTTTTTCAATTATCAGTTCTAGTGTTTATGTATCAGAACCTAATAAAAGTGATTGTGGCGATGCACGGCGTAGTGGCAATGTGGTCATCCCATTTTTAAAGACTTTTATTCCTCATCTGGGGTTCGATCCCTGACCTTTTTGTATCTCCGCCCCGTGTCAGTTTCCCTGTGATTGTCTCAGTGTCGAACAGGCTTCAGCCGTTTCATGGATCACCTCACATTTGACACCCTAAGACTTTGTTATAGTGAGGCGTTTGCGATCAGCTCGTTGACTGCAAAGTGCCCAGACAAGCCCAAATCATCAGCCGTCCATCACTGTGCTTGGTGGTTGAAAGGCCTTTAGAGATTTGAGTTTTTTTCTCTTGAGTTTTTACAAGGTTTGAATTTTCAGAAACATCATCTTCTGGTAGGATTGGCAGCTGTATTATTATTATTATTATTACATTATTGAAATGTTTTCCATTTCCGAGAAAAGAAATTCTGAGATGGCAACTAAAACAGTTGCCGTCGTCAGGTCATTGTTGAATTACGTTCTGTTGCCCTCATAAATTCTGTGAACGCAGAGAGGTTGCAGTTAGTCTTTCCACACACAGCGTCCCTACATTTGCCTTGTCTTTGTTTAATAATTAAAATATGAAATCCCTTCTTGGGGTTGGATGTCAACGATTCTAGAACCAGGTACAGAAAGGACCATTTTAATTACGTCCTAAAATGTATAAAAACCTTAGAATTTTACGACCGGGTGTACTTTCTTTTCACCGTGACTATCATTGGAAGTTTTAGTTACAGAGGCGTGCCAGTGTCAGAAAACGTTGTAACACTGATTCCCTGTTAACATGCTGCTCACTCCTGTGAAAACGTGGTGTGAGGCCAAATGCAATGGTGCAATCAGTAAAAATGCATCCAAAAAAAAGAGAGAATGTTTCTAAAACAGCGACTGCGCGTTGTAGGAGAAGGGAGACATATGGCGCACTGTGTGCATTTGCATACATTAATGAACTCCTTTTTTTTATTTGCTACCAAAAGGACGGTTTTCATGCAACCCTTGAGTCGGGCTGTCGGTTGGGACTTGCACAAGCTGCTGTTTGTTAACACGACAGTCACTTTGAGAAAACTGAGATCTTGCTCAAGTCATTAAGCTGTGTTGACTAGAAAGCCCCTCATTTCCATTTGGGGAACCTCTTCATTAGCCTTTTAAAGCAGCGTGCCACTTGCTACTTCATAAGGCGTGGTTCACGGCTTAGTTAACGAGTTTGGTTCTGTAGATCAGTGTGTTTCCAATTCCCAGTCTCATTGTGAACCGTTTGGACGTAATTCTCATTTCTCCAAGTCCTTTAACCTGTTGTGGTTTTTATGCTCTGCTCGGTTCGTCTTGGAAGTCAGAGATCAGATTTGGGAGCGACCCAAACAGAGCGCGTTCTCGACGCGAGTCGGAACACCAGTAGGATTTGCTAATTGTTGTGCCGATAACTACTGTCAGCAAAACGAGCCGATAAAAACGTATTTCGTTCCTTTTTACGCGTTCGAACTCTTAAAGGAATATGTTCACAATTAGGAATTGTACAGTACAAAGTGTGCCTCTTATTTAATGAGATACACACTGTCAGAACTGCTAATAAATAGTTTATGAAGGCAGCTTTTACTGTTTTTTAATGTTCTAGCCACAAACTTGTGATCGGCTCTGGCTACTCACTCTGTTAAGCTGCACTATAACCACTTTAAAGAGGAGTCCAATGTGCGACCTTCACAAATTTAAGCAAAGCCTGACAGTCGTGTCTCAGTGAAGCATTAACCATACCGGCAGCACCACCAAGTTTCTGGAGAAAAATAAAAAATCTGGAAATGTTGAGCTGTGGTAGTATTTATTTGTGCACCAGTACGTAAACGATGTAACATTTATTTTAATACTGATTAATAAAACTCCCTCCAAAAGTTCCTGGTAAACAGTTCCTACCTCCGAGTGGCTGCGTAGCCGAGCGAGACCGAGCCTGGTTTCTAGAAGTGATTCTGGATGCTTGTTTAATGTTCATTAGTAAATTCAGCTGAATGTGTGAAATCACTAAAGAGATTAGACAGTTAATAAATGAAATTTAGATAGAAAGCAGAATAATATTAGCTCGAAGCCCAAAAAGTTTTGTCAGTAGACCAAGCCGTTATTTTATACAAGCCGGACCTGACTATTAAAAAAGTGTGACTTATAGTCCGGAAAATACGATAAATGAATTGAATTATTGTCCAATGCTATTTCAAGGCATTAATTGTGAATCGGCTAGATTGCTCATTTCTTTACTATGACAAGAAAAGTTTAAAAGCTATAGCTTTGTATATCAAATTTTTCTCTTTTTTTTTTTTTACTAAAAAACTAATTCGAACGACTGTTTCTTGAGATATTCGACCAAAGCTGCGCATGCAGAGCTTGACCGGCCGCGACCTGAAGCAACAGTTTTTTGAACGCGTGAATCTTGTGCTGCCGCCGTGGGAACTTGTTCTGCCCAATTGTTTCTGAAGCCTCAAAGCAGGACCCCTTCACAAACAGTGGATTTCTGCCGAAGAAAGGCCCCCTTTGTGCACGGTTAATGTGAGGGAAACACAGTTGCTTAGCAGACATACTTGTTGAAATCATATGACATCTCCCTCTGTGTCTGTGCTCGGTCATTTTCTCGTCCGGCGTCTGGGGCCACGGCAGAAAAAAGGCGAGAAAGACCATTTTGTCCCACGAGGTCACTTCCTGCACGTACTGATCACATACTGGTCTGGTCTGAAGGGCTTCGTCCTTCGCTGGTGACGTTGTTTAACGTGGTGGTGGCAGAGTTGTTAGCAGACCCAGAGGACTTTAGCTGGGAGGGTCAGTGGCTTACTTTTCGGCGCAAGGGCACACTGCAGGGGCTTTTAATTCAATATAAATGTATAAACAAATGTTTATGTAGTGTTTAAAATAAAAATAACCATGTTTATTAATGCAAAAAAATTAATAATGATGTCGAAAAATGCTGAGAAAATCAATATTAACATTAGCTCATACATTTCAGAAATCTAATGTTTCACATCTCTTAAGTCTTTAAGCGGAAAATCAATCTACTCAATTAATATCTATCCACTCTTTTCTGAGTGAGTTGACAGTCAATCAGTTTCTTCCTTGTAAACCTAAAAAAGACAAAACCTCATTTGTTTTGTGTTCTCCAGAGAACAGCAGCAGCTTGATACTGAAAGAGGCCAGCTAAAGGGATCTTCCGCTCTGTTCTGACAAGAGAAAACGGTTGCTGTCAGACTTCACCTTTTTTTTCAATATACTTGCACTAAAGTAAGCGAAACATGAACAGATAATGGAGGAGGGTCAACAATGAGACATTTTAGTGAAATAAGCACTTTGTTCCAAAGGCTAGTCAGGTAGTTTGGACAGACAGAGCGCAGTTTAAGACCCTCTTCGTCAATTTGTAATTTAGGAAATGGCTTCATTGTCTTCCCTTGGGGGTTGATTGTGCAGCAAGAGCTTCAGTTTGGGTTGTTTACGCTGCACATTAGCAAGTCAACAATCAATTGCTGAACGTCTTGGAAGAAAAAAAAGAAAAGCTTTTATCGTGAGCCTTGTTGTTCATTCAAGACGTCTGTCCTTTGGTTGTTGACAGAACCGCTGCTTCAAGCACAATGGTGTAGGGTGGAGAAAATACGCAGAAGGCATGCATATGTGCAGACAAAGGGGTTTGTGTGTGGGGGGGGATTCCCAAATGTGTGTTCTACCCCCAAAAGATTCAGGTGTCTGTGCCGAGCCCCTCTGCTCCCTTTATGGCTGTAAGGGTATCAGGCACCGGCGTAAGTAACTCTGCGGTCGGCTTGATTGACGCGCGAGGCCTCACCGCCAACCATTGGAAAGGGGGATCTCGTATCGCCGAGGCGCTGGCCCGCGTGCTTCTGGTAGCTTCCAAGGAAAATAAGCAGCGTGACATCAGGGCTTTGTTTCAGCAGTGAGGCCCCTTCTGTTTGTGTTTAATATCGCTCGGAGAAAAGTGGAAAGGCAGCCAGCCAGCTTCTCTTGTCCCGACCGCTAAGCTTTGTGCCTTGGCGGCGTAGTGACGGTGGTCCTGCGTGTCTGCCACACGAGACCCTCTGTCCTTCGCTCTCCGTCTTCGTTCGAATGTTGTTTTCTTTGCTTTCTTTTGCTCTTGGATCTCGGTTCCTGTGAGGCCACGCAGTTTTGACTGCAGGGAAATCAGATCTCACAACACCGGGGGCCAGTCGAGGTTATAGAGGGCCAGACAGTAAAAATAAAAACTAACCAACGATGGAGATCTGGGGAAGACGATATAAAAAATGATTTCCGGACAAAAACTGAGAGTCAGAAGACAAGTGGAGAGAGGCAGAGGGGGACATCAAAAGGGAACTGGGTGGATTTTAGACAGATATTTAGAGGAAAAGGAGGGGAGAGTATAGATGAGGTGAGAGTAACGCAGAGGGGAGAGGAAAGCAGAAAAAGGAATAAGTGAGGGGAATCTAGTGAAGGCCAGCCACGTCTGGGTGGTTTTCCTGAGGAGAGGCTCTTTGATACTCCGGCACTCACACTCCAATGCGTTCAGACAGGAGTTGACAGTGGTTTCGGGCAGCGGTTTGTCTGGCCAGCAAGCTTTGATTTAGAAGACCCTGGACGGTGGGCCGAGTATTTGGCTCTTTGATTTTTGCTAAGTACCTTGGATGAAAAGTCAGCTCTATTTTTCTTTCTTCTTCTCTTCCTTCTCCTTTTTCTTTTAGATTGTCCAAACCAAAGGCTAATGTGTTCCAAGGCTTTTACTTTTTTATTGTTCAGTTTTCAGGTTTTTTTGTGGGAAAATTTGCAAAAGATGTAACTGGGGTTTGGCAAAAACTAACTGTGACTGCTCTTATCTAAATACTTGAAGTGAAGAAATGAACCTATATATGCTGCTGACAAGGGAAAGATGGAACTGTTTCACTTTACAAGCACAAACCAGCCCCTTGTTATACACTTCATTTCGTACAGAGGGTTTGGACCCTCGGCTACCGAGAAACTGTTCTAAATAGAGCTAACAGTTAGCTAGACTTAATGAGCTAATGAGCCCGCTATTGGTTGTTAGCTCTAGCTAATGGATGCCTTCAACAGAGGCATGGAGTCTTAAGTTTTAACCATTAGCCAATTGCTAATGTTTGACTGTGACGTTAACAATAAGCCAGTTGGACGATATGAGGCTTACCGGAAAATACCTACACTGTAAACAACCATCCTCCACTCCAAAGTGCTGAGCTGAACCAGATGGACGTTGATGTTAATTCAATGTTTTGGAAGCCTGGCCGACATTAACTGAACGGCTTTGTTCACTTCCTCCGCTGCCATTGCTAAAACAGACTGCAATTCTAAAACAGCTCAGAAAATCATCGTACACAACTTCTCCTTTTGTTCATTGATTGGACCGGTTGAAATTTTACCAGAAGAATCCAAGTCAATGGGGGAAATTACAGACAGGTCACTGGAGGGCGATGAGAAACCAGCAAAATTGTGTATGAAGGCAACACCCAGGCTACAAGTATACACAACTTTGTGTTGCATAAATCACATAAAAACCCCAATAAGGTGGAATGAAGCTGGTGGTTAAAAGAAATGAAAAAGTTTGGAGTGCATAAATGCTTTTGCATGGCATTGTAGCAGTAAGCATGCATAAGTGGATCCACTGTGGTGCAAAACAAAAAACCTCCAGAGAGGACCAAAGATATGCTACAAAAAATAGGACCAAGGGTGCGTGTGGGGGTGTGTGTGTGTGCATGTGTGTGTGTATATGGAAGTAGAAGAAAGGATGAAAGAGGAAAGCCACTGACGAGCTGCTGGCGAACAATGTTAATAAGCTGTTGGTTTTTCTGGTTTTTCCTCTTTTTGCAGCAGCTGTACGCCGCACAGCTGGCAAGCATGCAGATCTCGCCGGGAGCCAAGATGGCGCCCCTCCCGCAGGCTCCCAACTCCTCCGGTCCGCTTTCACCCTCCAACCTCAAGAGCGAGAAGCGAGCGTCCAGCCCCGTGACTCAGATTAAGGTGCGTGAAAAATCCAATTGCGTTAACGATCGGGAGAGACGTATGAGCCGGAGTCGCGTACGATTATTAGAAGACGGACTGACCGAGCCAGCGGTTCATACTTGTTCCCCTGTAATTAATAAACGCAGAGTTAAAAACGGCGTCTTAATGCGCGCAACAGGCAACGTAATAACACAAAAGGAAAGAGTGAATGTGCGCTATGGGAAAACACTTAAGTCTTGACGATTAGCGCAAAGTAAAAAAATAAAATAAAAAAGTGAGAGGCTGGAAATTTGGAAGATGTTGAAACGATGATCTGTGCACGGCCCAGTGCTCTTCACCCTCAATTAGTGGCAGCTTATTTAAAAGTTGCGCTCTGACACACACGCACACACACGCCCACGCACGCACACAGGACACTGGCGCTGGCTGCTGTTTGGCAGGAGCCCAGACCTCTTCACTGGAGAGAGCGTGCGCCTCATCTTTACTCAACAACCAGGCGGTAATGGAAACCACATGTGTTTGCGGGGCACAGCTGCAGCCGGCGTCACAATAGGCCGGCGTCAGAGCTGGCCGCACTCAAACAGTGGTGCAGTGCCCCACCCTCTGTAACCTTTACTGTGCATGCAATACCCCCCACCCACATTAAACCCCCTCGCTGTTTTTCCACGACATGGCTCATCCTAAACTCCTTTCCTCAACACTTTGTCGGCTGCATATTGGATCCGTGTTTGCAACGCGTTCGCAGCCAAACCGAAAATATAGACACAGACACCAATGGTGGGCACGTGTGTTTTTGTTTTTTTGCTAATGTATAGTTACAAGAATTGATTTGTTCTGTGTTGACATAGTTCTGTACAGAATAATTCTGTCTTTTTGTTTAGTTTGTTTTTTTGGCTTATTTTTGAAGCAATGTCTCAGACCATCCAACAGATCTTTCTGTCACGGACTACTGGAGTAAATACTAAAGTTAGTTTCAAGACTTAGTTTATTAAGAAGAAAACTGCTACCCTATGCTGGAGTATTACAGCCATGCTAAGAGAAAAATCAAAGATTAAAAAACTAAAATCATGAAAATAAAGTAATAAGAATACAGGAATAAAGGCGTACGAGAATAAAGTTGAAAAAAAAGAAAAGAAAATAAAGTCATATTATAACATTAAAAAGTCAGTATTACAAGAACAAAGTTGTACGAGAATGAAGCCAGAATAATACGAGAATAACGGCCTATGAGAATAAAGTTGTAATATGTCAGTGATGTCGTAATATTATCAAAATAAAGTCGTAATATTTTGACTTTTTTCTTGAATTATTTCTACTTTAATTTTGTATTATCGTGACTTTATTTTAGTTATTTTGGCCAATTTTAAATGTGAGATATCGATATCAGAAGTGAAAAAAGTGGATCGGTGCAATCCCTAGTCAGAAAGTGCAAACAGGAATATACAAAAATATCTGGCCTTTATGCCTTTAGTTTTCTGTGGAACATTTCTAAAATCTCATCTTGTCAATTGAATCGCATATCAAGCCCCAGCGGGTCTGTTGAGCAGATCGCGTGTTTACACCCCTGACATCTCCTCTCTTTTCCGGACAGGAAGAAGGATCCACACAGCCATTGAACCTCTCCGCCAGACCGAAGATGGCCGAGCCGTATCGCTCTCCGACGTCGCCCACGCAGAGCCTGCTGCCCGGAAACAAGACCAGCCCAGGTGGCCTGGGCAAGGGTCGCATCCCGAGCCCCATCCCCAGCATGGGCCGAAACGCCTCCCTGGGTAGGTGGCAGAAACACCCCGCCGGACCGAACCCCGTTGAACCTGCTGCTCTCGGCCCAAAGTCATGTCGTGTGTAAAAACGTGCTTCCCCACGTCTACGTCGTACATCCGGCCCCCCCTCCAACACACACGTCCTCGCTTCTGTGTGAGAAAAAAAAAAAAAGAGTCCCTTTAAATGGAAAAACAAAAACATCACGCAGCCAGACGCTTCGCTCCTCCCTGCCACCCACAGACACACTGTGCTGCACCGCGTGTGCCCGAACGACTGCAGACACCTCAACCCCACCAGGAGACCTCTGCGTGTGTGTGTGTAAAATCTGAGTGAGTGTTTGTGTTTTACAGGAGTCCAAAGCCCTGTATTTAGCCCCAATGAAAACCTGGCAGCGGAAGCAGTGAAACCCAGCACACGTTATTTGGTTTTTAAGAGCTTCCTCGCATTATTGTCTGCCCGCGCTAGACCTTTTATGCCCCTACCTCTGCTATCTGTTATTAAGGCCAATCTAAAGCCTCTCATTATACCACTCCCCCCGCTCCCCACTCCTCACCCTCCACCTCAGAAAACAATTTCACCGGCTTCTCTATTGTGGCTTTGAGGACGAGACGCTTGTGTTCTCTGCAAAAGTTATTTTTCGCCCGTTTTTAGCGGCCACCCAAGCGTACGGTGCCTCCTTTACGCGTGTGCTAATTAAACGAGGAGGGAAACGGAAACTTTACATCCTTTTCTTTTATTTATTTATTTTTACTTCTTTTAATTCCTCAAGTGCGCGTGTGGGGCTTCAAAAGTGAGGAGTGTGGCGCACAAACAAGCAAAGAGGGAGGGAGGGAGGTACTCCTCAGTTCCGGAAACCGGAAAACAACACGTTCGGGCCGTGATGCGAGTCCAAAAATCTGATCTTGGGTATTTAAGTGTTAAAATATTCTCTACTTTACCTAAACTAATTAATAAAAAAATTAGGTTGGCCACAAGTTTGAAATCAACGTTGAACCCCCCAGTATTTCTGGTCTAGTTTCAAGAGCAAACATCTTTGTACATTTGAAAGAAGTCAAAAGGGACTTAGAAGTAACTTTTCAGCAAGATATACAATTCCTTAACATTACTGAATAAGTAATAATCTGCTAACTCCACAAGCAGATTATTTCACTTTAAACAAGACATTTCCCCCATGTTATAAGTGGAAAATATCTGTCAGTGGAACTGGAACTTTTTCATCATTACTAAGGAGTTACTCACTTAGAACAGTCTCGTACGGTGCTGGAAAGTTCCTAATAAGTTAGTTTAGTCTTATTTCAAGTGTAGAGAGATATTTGCACTAGAAACTAGGCCAAAAATACTTGGTGAGATTGTGTTTCTGCTGTGAAGGTCAAACCAGGCTCTGTGACAAGACAGCAAGGACATTTTCTACCAGTTATCTAACATCCCAATTCCACTTTTCTACTTTTCTTTTGTAAACTGAATTTTGTGATTTAGAATCTGAAGATGCAAATTTATGTAACGTTCTTGTGCGCAAATCAAGTGTGTCGCTGTTCATGCTTTCAACCGTTCTCCTCCTTCTGCTGTGTCCGTGTGCAGACATCTTGTCCAGCCTTAACTCGACAGCGTTGTTTGGGGACCAAGACGCGGTTATGAAAGCCATCCAGGAGGCGCGGAGCATGAGGGAGCAGATCCAGAGGGAGCAGCTCCTCCATCAGCAGCAGCAGCCGGGCCACCAGAGTCTGGAGGCCAAGCTGTCCGCACTCAGCAGCATGAACCTCAACAACAGCAACAAGGTTAGAGGGACGTGTGTGTACAAGTTATGGCTTTGACCTATAAAAGTCACAACTGAAATTAGGTGTTGAGACAAGGCGACGTTTTCCCAATTTGCTGTTGTTCAGTTTTGTTGAGCCTGTGTGAATTGTAGCCTCAGGTTCCTGTTCTTAGCAGAGTAATACCCAAGGTTCTAGGTATGATATGTCTTTCATTCATTGATGGTATTCTGCATGGTATGGTTGTAATGAGTAGCTACTAAATTTGAGCTGCTGTTGCCCTGCTGTAATCAGTCTGATTTTTGAAATTAAGAAGGTATTTTTGCTCACAAAACTACTGCTGACTGGACACTTTCTTGTTTCAGACAATGTTCTGTAAACCTGTGAGAATGTTGAGGAAAATCCCATTAAATCCACAGTTTTCTGAAATGTTTAGGCCAATCCATTTGGAATCAGCAACAATGTAATGTTGGCAGTCATTGAACATGACTGTAAACATTGCAGTCATGTAACTGGGACGTAACTGGGATCCAGTCCTGGATATGACGTCCAGTTGTTAGCACATCTTAGACATATCTATGCTACAGCTATCTACTACTATCTATACTGTACCATCAAGTAATGAAGAAACCTGATGAACCCAGTCTTTTTAATCCAGCCCAAGGTAAACACTAAACGCCTCTGGAACAGTCACCCAAAAATCAAGTTGCATGCGGCCTTTCCCAGCCCAAACCAGTGTGCAGAGAGCCATATGTTACCAAGTGTTAGCAAGCATTTTTGGCCAGTTTAAAAGACATTACACATAATACTAATGTACCCGCTTCGACCTGCTGAAAGGATTCTCCATTTCTCCCCCTAAAGCATTGGTTTCTGTCTCTGTTGCCCCAAAATATACACTTTCTTAGAGAAACGGCGACACGCACCTCCGTGGTTCTAAAGCCGATTCATTCCTGTGGCGCATTTTTCTTTTGTATTACCTTGGCTGAGTGTGCGGGGTTTCTCCTCAGACAGTGCCTCGGTCTGAGGAATATTCATGGATGATATTTGGTGTCATTTGGCTCGGGCTGCTGCTGCTCTTAAGAACTTCTCTTTTTCTCCTCTCGTCTCTCCGGCCACCCAGAAGCCAAGAGCTTTGAAGCGAGAGCAGCTGGGCCAATGACAAGTGATGGTTTTGGCGTGTTAGTGTGTGTATATTTGTGAGCTTGCCCTGACTATGTGAGTGGGGCTTTTTTTTTCCCCTCGGTTTTTGATAGATCATGTTAACATTAGCCTGTGTTCATTTGTGTGTCTGTCTGTGGGTGTTCGGCCTGGTTGGGGCGTTTTAGCCCAACTACAGGGTGTGTTTCAGAGACAAATTCTCCTCCTCTAGAGATGTTCAAATCAGAATATTGTAGCAATATACCGATCTCCAGTTTTTACAAAGCTTTGACCAGCTAATAATGATTTTGGCCTCCCAGATTTGAGTCAATTTAGAGTTTATCAACTGGCACAGAGGCACTCTCTGCGTTTGTGTTTCAAATGTGAGCAAGTCGGTATCCTGCCAATGTTGAAAGAGAACAAGTTCACAATTGCAGTGTTTCCATTGACTAAGAAATCTTGTGTTTTCATGCTTGTTTACGCATTAAGTCAGTAAAAATCATGGCAGTGACAGATGTAAACAGGTACATGAGATATATTCATATTTCAAAGTGTTGTTATTTGCAGGACCTGCTCATGCTTACGTATGATATGTTTGCTGATCAGGAAACATACAGTTGTTGAATTTCTCACAGGCCTGCAAATATTCAAGAGCAAAATTATACCAATCGTCCAGTTCGGTCACCAGAGACATTTCTCTTCAGCGTCTTCTGCTCGTTTCTGTCCTTCGGGGTGACCAAGCTAGAGTCTTTGTACTGAGATCTCATATCCACAGGAGAAATTTACATTCCAAAACATCTTCAATCAGTCTGATCAGCCAATCATGGATTCTTAGGATCAGACATTCCAGGGGGGAAAAAAAAACAAGGGGGGATAAGGCGATTACACTGACTCTCCTGTGCAATTGATCCCATGTTGCTCAAAACCAAGCAGATAAAAGGGGAGGAGAGGAAGTCATAAATATTTTAGGGGTGGAGACTTTGAACCCTCTTCAACCCCCAAGTAGGTCATGATTGGTGCGCTCTAAGGATGGGCTGTTTTTGAATCTTCCGGACTTGTTTGGCTTGCATCTTTAGGAAGAAAAACATCCGAAATCTGGTGAAGAAGAAGAGGAAAATCCAGCGCCGTACACAACTTTTGCTCCCGAGTGGGTTTTTCTTTATGAGTCATTATACCAGTAAACACTGAAAAACTCATAAGCATAAATTATATAACAGCTGCAGATAAATTCCTTATAAAAGTTTAATGTGACTTGTCTGCTGCAGGTCCAGCTGAAAGTACCACGGAGATGAGTTTGTGCATCAAAGCGATTTCTTTTCTCTCTTTTTTCTTTTTTTTGCTTACAGTAAAAGTCAGAAACAGTCACACGTTAAGGTGGGCGAGGACCGCTGCAAGTCGTTGAAACTTGACATTTTCCAACTTTATAGGAAACAAAAACCAAAGCAATGCAGTTATTTAGTTTACAGCTGCCCGCCTACAAATAAAAAGCTCACTGGGAAAGTTTTAGTGATTGTTTCCGTCGGCGCTTGTTGTCATGTTGTTGTTCGCCACCTAACAACAGGCACTCGGGCCGTTTTTCTTCTCAAATGTAAATGCATCAACTCTTGACAAAAAAAAAACAAACAAAAAAAAACTGGACAAACAATTCTGTTGGTGTCAATGTTTTTCTTCTTCTTCTCCTTTTTTCCCCAAACTCCCCAAAGACTTCGCTCTGTCTTAAACAATTCATGGATGGAACTTGCCGGAGAGACCCAAGAGTGTGACTCAACGCTTCCACCTTCGGGAGGCAAGAAGAGCGCCATTCTCTCTGTACCTTGGACCTCCCTTTGCTGTCTGTTCGCAGAATAAGTTTCCGACTCCCCTTGAATATTTTAAGGCTCGGTCCTTTTGTTTTATGAGGCCGCACTGACAGTGGATTTGGGTTTTATTGAGGAAAAGGGGCAGAAGCTGAAACCGATACCTTCGGCGTTGAGCGCTGAGCTATTCATTGCTCCAGCTGACTCGGCTCAAACCCGAGTCGCCGGACGGCGTTTGTGTTTGTTTCGTTGTGTGTGTATTTTAGTCCCATAGGCATTTCTCTGAGACGTAAAAAGTGATCCGAGCCCTGTATCTGTGTGTGTGTGTGTGTGTGTGTGTGTGTGTGTGTCCTGGCTCTGCGCTGGCCTTGGCCATGTTAATGTCATTATAGCTGGTGTGCAGACTACAGGCCCGGCCAGTTAGTGGCATTGTTGAGTATCACCTTACGCTTACGTTGCTTCCAGCTGGCCTGCGGCTGCCAGAGCTCACAGAAATAGTCGCTGTGCTTGACTGTGGGTGCACACACGTATATGCAAAAGAGAAAGAAAAAGAGCGTGCGCGCTCATTTTTATCTCAACAGTCACAAAGCACTCAATAAGCCCTGTTAAGCATCTGAAAGACTGAAGCGTTTAAACTGCTCGCTTGTTACGTGATGACAAACTGGACACGGTCGTTTGTCACGTTACAACATAAGAACAAAGAGGCATGCGGGGGAATCAGTGCACAGTCGGTCCTGCGTAATGAATTGGTGTTCTTGGTATGATGTGTATCTGGCTGAACACCAGCAGACTGGATCCAAAAGCAAAAGTGGTTTAAATTTGTAAATCGGTTGAGAAAGGACATAAATGCATCTGTTTTCTCGCTCACAGCTCGACTGATAATCTCATAAATATGGTTCATTGGAATTTTGCTTCAATGCTTTTAGCAACAAGGCAGTTCAAAGTAAAAACATAATGCAGTAGCTAATTATGAGACAAGCGATAAACATTACATTTGATCAAACGCCATCACGAAAAGCCTTCAAATATATGTCAAATATTTTGATAAATGTTCCAGTTCTTATTACCAAAGGTGATTCTAAACAGGCGTCTTTTCATCCTTGATTTAAAGGAAGTCGGTGTTTCGGCAGTTTTGCTGTTTTCTGGAAGTTTGTTCCAGATTAGTGGAGCATAGAAGCTGAATGCTGATACCCCATGTTTGGTTCTGGGGATGCAGAGTAAGCTAAAACCAGAAGACCTGAGTGGTGTGGAAGGTTGATACCATGGCAACAGGTCTCACCTGAATCAGTTACCAGGCCTCTGTAGGATTGATGAGAGGAGTTGGAGCAGAGACGTACAAACCTTGTAGGACGTCGACCCTTGAGGAGTGGAGCTGGACATCCTTGTTGAGGTAGAGCAGTTCATGGTTTAATTAATCAAAGTTAGGTGCACCTAAAAAAATTCTTTTTTTTCTCCTGGCAACTCTTTTTTTAACAAACCACACTTGTGAATGTACTGTACTTTGACATTTACCATGCCTGAAGAGTCTAAGACTGATCTCTTAGGTAAATGTATTGTAGTAATTGCTTCAGGGAAGATTGACAATTGTCTCAAATATTTTCCTCCTGTGAGTGATCTTTTTCACAATTGAATTTTGGACTTTGAATTGTTTCTAAATGGCGTTTTAACCCTTTCAGAATTTGGGCTGCAGATAATTGCTTCTATAAGAGTTTTGCTAATGCTACCACATAACTTACTGACCCAAATTAGGAAAAACTGCCAAAAGTCCTTCTCATTATGAATTAAATGAGTTCACTTGATCAGCAGTCGTTTAAATAATGTTCCTACATTTACTCCTACGTCTGCACTTCGGTGCATTGGGTGGATTTTTCCATTCAGGTTTGTTTTTTTAATTGAAATTTGATTTTATGACCTTGTAAAGACTAGGGGTGTCAAGATACATAAAAATCATACAGTTAACAGAGGGTGTTCTTTTTTTTTTTTTTTACTATAACTGTTTGCCATATTAAGAGAAATTTCACTGCCAACAGAGCGTAGATGTTGTTCCACCTCCAGTGTTTCATTTACGACCATTAAAGTTACTTTCAAATTCCCTTTACGTCGGCTTTTCAAGGACCGATCGCAATATATGTACAAATTTTGCAGTATACAGGAAGCATAAATTTTGGGCTCTTTAATTTAATGTGGCCCATTCCACAGAAAGTCTTTGTCTGTCCAATGTTAGCGTTGGTCAGTACACTCGCACTGTTGAGCAGGAAAGGTCTAGACCGAGGAGAACAAGAGACTTGGTTCTTCTTTTTTAGGAAGCGTGCCCAATGAAACTAGGAGTCCTGATTAAAAAGGGTAACAACCATAATTTTTCTTCAAATGATGTCTGAATGATATATGCTGAAGCAATATATATAAAAAAAATGAAAGTGGAACCTTCAAATAGCCTTTTGAGTGTTTTCTTATTAGGAAAATTGACCTTGAGGGGCGGGTAGGTGGGAACAAAGGGCCTTGAATTGGAGAAGTTGTGGGGAAAAGAGAGAGAATAAAGGGAGGTGAAAAAGACGGAGTAGGATTGACTGACAACTCTGTCAGCTGAAGAAAATCTGAAGAAAGAAAAGAAAGGGGGGGCCTTAGGAGGTTGCCAAAACTTGATTGGTCCTGGAGGAGACAGTAAACGGTTGTGGGTCAGCTGGAGGGAGGCTGTGCTGGCAGAAAGCAAGTTGTAACTGTGGTAATGAGCTCAATACAGTATGAATTAAAAGAAGAAGAAGGGAAAAAAAAACACTGCAAAGTTTGGAGCGTTGCCTTGGCAACGGTGGCGGGATGCAAAACGACAAAAAGAGAAGAAACCGAGCAGAACAAAAAGCGCCGAGCCACTCTTAAATTTAGAACTACACAGCGACTCAGTGAAGAGTTGAGACGGCCGCATCAGCTGCTGGTATTTGTCTTTTTTTTTTAACAGATTAACATTTTCAAAGCGAGTCTTGCACTTCTTCTCGACCACTTTCCTCTTTCGTTTCTGTGTATACACGTACTATAATGAGAGACATCTATTACCGTACTCCAAAAAAAGGGCAACGATCCAGTCAGAAACCAGCAAACGCGCCGGCCAAAACTATTTAAATCTCAGCTAAACAAAGGGAAGACAGATCCTTACTGCATTTGCCACAAAGGGACTTTAAAGAAGACCGAAAAAGGAGAGCGACCGCAAAGGGAATATCTAAAGAATCGTCGACCCGGGGGCCTGTCGTTAATCTATCCCGTTGAATCTTCCCAAACTCTGCTGATGATGTCTTGGTCCATTTAGCAAAACCCCAACTTCTTTTTTCTCTGACTTTTCCGTTGGTTTCCTCCCGTTTGCCGCAGAGTCATCTTTCCAAACTGTTTAACCTGTTTAAACATTGCGAACTATAGAACATTTGACATCCAGCCCTTACGGACGGATTGCCAAGATTTCTCTCGCCACATCTTCAGAAAGAGGCATCAGCCGATGCGGCCTTCCACAGGCCGTCCTTTGGCAAGGCATGAGCCTGAACGGGAGGTTCTCAGGAGGCACTCGGGACTTGAGTGGCTATTATTCTTCTTTAAGCTGGTTTTCCATTCCTTACTTTATCTCACTCCGTCGCTCCCTCCCTCTCTTTTTCTCTTTTCTTTAGTCCTTTGTTAGGAGGTTGCTTCCTGCGGTGAGCGTGGCACTGCCCAGGCACATGTTCTGTGGTAGGCCTGATTACAGCCCTGCTGTAGTGCTGACATTGGCCTGCACCAACTCCTCATCTATAAACACACACACACACACACCCACACACACACACACATTTGGTGGGCCCTAAGTTCCACCAACTCTGCCAGCAGCTACCGCGGCATGACTTCACCCGGCAACCATTCTTTGCGTCAAACAAAATGCCTCTGTCACCAGAAAAAGAACGGGAGCTAAGAGGGAGGGAGGAGAGAGGCAAGGGGAGAGAAGAAGAGAGAAGAAGAAAGGGAAAAGAAGGGAAGAGTGTAGGATGTGTGGTGGCTGTGTGAAGGGGTTTGATGTGTTCGGACGCACTTTGGGATAATTTTAGCCAAGAGGCAACCGAAGACGAGCCGCTCAGAGATTGTCTATAAAAGTGGAGTGACAGGAAGATTTGCCAAATTAGAGCAAGCATGCGATAATGTGAAGATGAAGAACACAAAGGATTAGTCGGGCCTCAAGCTAATGCATCAACCAGACGATGATTTAGGCTGATGTTTGATGATTTTTGAATATCAGCTATTTAGTCTACAGCCAAGTAGGTGCTTGACTGTAGACAAGGTGCAGAGCTGGGAGGTGCTAACAAGATATTTTGCCACAAGATCTTCTGAACAATATTTTAAATATTTTCTAAACTGAACACAAAAGAAATTTGCGTTTGCTCGATGTTTTTCTTTTCCTATAACAATTCTTCTTGATAATATATCCTATGCTGTTGCTCAATTATTTTTCATAGACATATTTCAATGTGATTTGGCCACAATATCACGACTAAGTATTTTGAAACCTGATAGTTTGGTAGACTCTATTCAAATTGGGGACCAAAGTTGCAACATTAGTTACATTTTCAGCTGGTGAAGTTCACTGACACACTGCACTCTGTCAAATGGACTAAACATTTAGAAACACTTGTTGAGCCCCTGTGGTGGCGCTGCAGCATGAGCAGCTGAACAAAACAACCCAAAAACCTTTGAAAGAGACACTTAATGCAACTTCCTTCTTAACAGAATGTGAACAAAAGTGGAGTGGCATCAGATTTTAGCCTTTGCAGGATTTGTCTTTTGTCTTTGGCAAAAGATCACAAGCCATTTCTCCCTCTAGTTCTAGTCTTACACGTTTGTTTAGGTTGTATTGAATGCCCTGCGCTTTAGTCCGCTTGCTGCTTTTGGAGCGGTCTCTGGTCCGCCAAGCGTTTACATATACATTCGAACCGCACCAGAGTTCACTTCAACCGAACGGAGACGCAAGTCTGTAGGCGGACCAGGGTTCGCTTTTGCAGTCTGCATCGGAGCTTGACTGCGCATTCACACATCCCCAAACTAAAAGGACTAAACATGACGGGTCTGAATGCAACCAAAGGCGTGATAAAGGCTAGTCAAAGGATGTGATGCCATCTCACAGCAGTGTGTGGCCAAGCAGGTCGACTTGGTAATTCGACTTGGTAAGTTTTCATGGGTACAACCTTTATATACTCTGCTGCTCCACCCACAAATGCATTTTCTATATAAACTGCTCCCTACAAAGGAAAAATATATGAGATATATTAACCTTTCTGAAATACAAAATACATTTTGTAAGCATTGTGAGGATACTGCAACTGGCTAACCGTTAGCTTTGAACTGGATAGTTGGGATTTACTTCTGAGCTATTGGGGCAAACCTAATGTGCTATTTTATTCCACTTTTCAATAACCTTGACTGCATTTGATCGTATTTTCTTCAAATTCTGCGGTTTCACAAAATGTTAGTTTTAAAAAATATATATTTCCCCCCAAGCCCCACGCACCAATTGTTTGGCATCATCTGGACGTATCATCACATCTTTACATTCTACAAATAAACCCTAGAAGAAAGTTCAGTCAACTGCAGCTTAGTAAGCAATGCAGCTGCACGCGCTGTGAGAGCAGGTGGCTCCTCTGTCGTCATCTGTACTGGGGGTTCTCTCTCCTCTGCAGGGTGTGTGTGAAGCTGAGCAGATCTGTACATATATGCATGGGTATCAGATGAATCGTGTCCACCACCAGATACTTAAGAGGCTCAAGTACATACAGAAAAAAGCTATCTCTTAATCCATCTCGTCTCAAAATATACATTGATTTTTCACACACAGATTCCTGGGGGAAAGAGATATGAGCCATATAGATCAAAATGATTTGAATGGAATGTTAACGAAACGAAACCTGGAGATTTAGGTGTTATTAATTTAGTGCAGTGCAGGGAAATCATTGGTGAACAATTCAAAACCACTGCTATTCTTTTTTTCTCACTACGCTACACACAAACCGATTGCCATGGAAACTGACTGACAACAGCCACACTAATTTGTCAGGATTTAGCACCAAAACCTATCAAACATTTCCCTCACAAAGAACAGAACATTTAGTCCATTGCAGTGTTATGTCTTCAGGCTTGATGTCTACTTTGTGATTATTAGCAAGTGATAGTCTGAACACAGAGGTGGTTGATTAACTAATTCAACCACCTGCTCTACTGATGATCTGTTAGAGTTGATGTGTGGGTCACCGTTTTTTTACTGAACTGAAACACACTGAATTCTGCAGCAAATCTACAAGTAAAGGTTGTCAAAGTCAAGCAAGCATAACTAACCTACTTTCCTCTCCCTCTCTATTTTTATTCAATAATTTTTTTTTTATGACCTGTGAAATGTGGTACTCTTGAACCTTGTTAGCTAGCTGTCATTGTGTTGACAATTAGTTGACAAGTAATTGCAAAGCACAGCGTTCCTTAAGCTGAAACCAATGATGGTCATCGTCTGTGAGCAGCTTTTTACCTTCCAACAGAACGCTGGAGGTCGGAATCTTGCGCATGTGACGTCACGTTATAAAAAACCCTATTTAAAATAAACAAACAAGGCTTAACCTGGTGGGGTGGCAAGTAAAGCCTGGAAGCCCGCCAGGCTCATAATACACTGGGGGAAGCCCTGAAGTTTATACAGGTTTTTCTTTGTTGCAGGAGCGGCTTCACTACGAGACTCTCAGCCAGCATCTGGGGAAGCTTGGGGAGGACACAGGGAAGATGGTCCATCGAGTCATCGACCTGACGAGACCAGAGGATCTGGATGGTGGGTGCCTCAGATGGACATCCACTCCACTTTTGAACCAAACTTTTCCTTTCTTTGCTGCATGTTATCTGTTTTTTTCTCTCTTTTTTCTGATGAGATTTGTAATAATCCAGGCAACTCAAAATCATTGACAGATGTATCAAACGTAGATCAACAAGTGTTGGTACAGATATAGGTAACCTACTCCAGTTTAGTTGGCTCCAGAGCCTCAGTGAAGTACGCCGCTGTCTGGTGTCTTCGAAACATTTAGATGACATTAGCTGTTAAAGTGTGCTATTTGTCTTCAGTGTGCAAAACCAAAGCCGGACGGAGCTTAAGGCAGTCCGGCTTTGGACTGCCTTAATGATGCCTAGAAATGATGAGAAATGACATCTGAGTACCTAATGTTCCAAGCATTCCACGCAGCATAAAATATTCTCCTTGGATATTGCCTTGGATCACTCTGACCTCAACCCACCTGTTTCTCATAAAGCACCAGTGTTTACACAAGATGAGAAGCTGAGGAGTACTCATCATGATTTAGTTTAGAGGCCGAGGATAAACACAGGAGCCTGGGGACTGAGATAGTATCAGTCAGGAGCAAACCGACTACAGCGTGCAGCGTTCACGTCAAGAAGTGCAGGGCATCCCAGAAACACCTCACTAGACTTTTGTTGTACTCCTCAACCCAACAAGCACAGGGTTAAGTTCTTTGTCAGACTTTGTTTTTTTCTGATGGAAAGTTGGGAAATGAATCTTAACAAGTATAAAGCAAATGTCTTTGTTTGTCATCTCTTAGGGAATAATATCACAGAGGCACGAGTGTTCAGAGAGGCACGAGGCAGGAACAGCAGCGAGCCCCACATCAAGAGGCCCATGAACGCCTTCATGGTTTGGGCTAAAGACGAAAGGAGGAAGATCCTGCAGACTTTCCCCGACATGCACAACTCCAACATTAGCAAGATCCTGGGTGAGTATCTTGACTTCTCCACTTTGGACAAAGAATATTTATTTCACTCAAGTTTGCTGGCGAACTAAAGTATGAACTCCTCCACAGCAACAGCTAAAACCAGTGTTAAAGTTTCAAACGCGTTTCCTTAAACAAACGGTTAAGGAATGCATCAAGGAAGGCGGTACAGTGTCAAGCAATGCCCAATTCCAGATTGGAATAGGCAACGGTCTACCAATGAGACCTTAACGTCAAACAAAATAAAAATGATTTATTAGTTCAGTAGTTATTTCCTGCCCTAAACAGATGCATCACTGTCATTGTCCGTGTATTTACTCAATTTGATAATTTTGAAAGAAAATATATTTAATGGGAACACGTCAATTTCGGTTTGTCCTGTCTGTCTCTGTGTTGCCCTGCGACAGACTGGCAACCTGTCCAGGGTGACCCCGCCTCTCGCCCGAATCCTTCGCTGGATATAGGCACCAGCAGCTCCAGACCCCTCTAGGGACAAGGGTGTTAGAAAATGGATGGATGGACGTCAATTTCGACAGACACTATTGTTTGTTGATGAAAAGTTTTGGCACTAGGACGAGGAAGAATAAGACGACAGGAAGTTGTGGCGCGCCTTGTTTTTTAATGACTTGTTGCGTGAACAAACTAATCGAATTGTGCTATTAATTGTTTCTTATTTGATGGAAACACCATAATTGCGACATTGTATTTTTTCAACTTTAATGGAATACTGACAAAGATTTGCGCACATCTGTAATGGAAACGCAGCTACATAAGCGACAGATGACATAATTGTCGGTGTTCTACTCGGCTGACGCACATTATCAAGATACATTGTCTGGGTGTTGTTCCAAACAATACGCACTATTTTTGTAATGCTAGCTGTTTATGCTAATTATGCTAATTACTAATGTAGAATGCTAAATACATGAGAGAGCTGTCATTGTTTTGTTTGCTTTAAAGACTGTCTAAAGACGCTTCATTCTAGCAGGTCATAGCTTTGCAAAACGGAATAAAATAAAATAAAAACAACAACAACAACACAGGTTTAATTCCTAGGAACAACTTTTCTGCTAACTCAACCCAAGATATCCTCCCTCCCATCCCAAGATAAAGTAACTTGTCTCCTTTTTTTCCCGCCGCTCTCATTAGCTTACCCTCCCTCTGTATTTCACAGTTCACAGGGTTCCTTACCAACAAGCTGCAGATTATGAGAGGCACTAATGTGTTTTTCAGGCCAGGAACGCGGCACACACAGAGCTCCACTGTGCCACCTTGACTCGTGTGATGGATGCATTCAGTTGAAATCCTTGTGGATTCTGACCTCCTCCACACAGATATCCATTCACGCCGCGCTGAGCGTAACGGCTGTTCCTCGAAGCATTCCTAAGACCGCCGATGTCCAACGCAGAGTCGGGAGCCAGCAGAACGTAAATGCTGCTCCTGAGTGAACGGACCGCTTTTTTTTCCTCCAGAGGTTCTGCGGTGTTGACTTGGTTTTGATTAACAGGCGTCATTATTTCAGTGAAGAAAACTGGGAATAAGTCCTGTCGGCCGTTATTATGCTTGTGTAACAAGACTCCGAGAGAGAGAGAAAAAAAAGGAAATTGTGTACGTGTATACGACCGTACGTATACAGAGCATGTCCTTCCAACACAAAAACACAGCTGGGCTTTTTGGGGAGAAGGTGGGTGGCAGGCTCGCAACAAACTCCCCTGTGTTTCCTGTGTCACAAAAGTACAAGGAAAGTTTGTGATGAAACTCGATAAACAGACAAGCGAGGCTGAGTGTGTATAAGCAAAGTGCTTCACAGATGTGCTGCCTTCTCGCCGTAATGGCCTCGTCCACTTGTTCGGAAGGTCCTCTTTACCAGGAAACAGTAGAAGTACACAATGTATCATTCTTCCTGGGCGAAGAGGGAGCAGACAGGAATCCACTCCAGGTATTAAACAGCCTCTAATACCTGATGGTGGTTGTCAGGTTAATACGACAAAGTATTAGGACTATTCTAGGTACAAAACAAGGAAGAGTACATTTCTGCCAAAAAACTAAGAAACTTTGAGGCATAAATTTTTTTTTAGAAAAACAAGGAAATGTATGAGCTTCAAAAGTGGAAAACTTGCAAGAAAAAAACTCAGAAAGTTTGAAGTTTTTTCTAGACAATTTCTGAGATCAGTCGCAAAACTTCTACGCTTTTTCTCGCATGTTTTCCTCTTCAAACTCAGAAATTTCCACGTTTCACTTTTTTCTAAAAATTTCTAACATTAATCTCAAAATGTCTATGCTTCTTTCTAACAAATGTTTGACTTGTAGAAAAATGTGTGGAAATGTTTAAGTTTCAAAAGTCCAAAATGTTCAAGATTTGTTTTGTTCTTATAAATAAAATTTAAAAAAAACCAGCAGGAAAGCCAAAATATAGATTACAAATATACATGTTTTTAAATGTGTTATTCTTTCACTCTCTTATATGGTTGATTTCTACATAAATTGCATGTTTCAAGTTGTCGTTGCAAGAAAGAAAAGACCAAAATTCCAACGCTGCGTTTCAGGTTCTCGCTGGAAAGCTATGACCAATCAGGAGAAGCAGCCGTACTATGAGGAGCAGGCCCGCCTCAGCAAGATCCACCTGGAAAAATATCCCAACTACAAGTACAAGCCGCGGCCCAAGAGGACCTGCATCATCGACGGCAAGAAGCTGCGCATCGGGGAGTACAAGCAGCTGATGCGCTCGCGGCGTCAGGAGATGAGGCAGTTCTTTGTGGGGTGAGTGTGGCTGGGGTTTCACTCTGGGCTTTCTGAGCCCGTTTCTCCACTGCGGGCGACACGTCATTCCTCTCTTGTGCTCGTAATCACAAAAATGACGAGAAAATCCAATTTCAGGGATTTATTCGATCAATCAGTTTTATTTATAAAGCACTCGCCATGCTAAAAGTAGCTCAAAACGCTGATCTGTTAAGATCTTAGAGCAGGGGTGTCAAACTCAATTTCACCAAGGGCCACTTCAGCATATTGGCCACCCTCAATGGGCCACATTGACGGTATAAATCAGGAATGCCCAAGTGCAGCCCTCCAGACTGCAACTTTTAGATGCGTCCCTGCTAAAACATACCCCAGACAAAAAGTTGACTTCCCTCATTAGCAGCAACTCAGTTCTGTAGAGGCCTATGAATGAGTTTCTGATCCAGGTGTGTTAGAGAAAGAACACATCTAAAGTTGCAGAGTGATAGGTCTGGAAAACTAGACTTGGGCAACCCTAGCATAAATGTATGAAAATACAATGTTAAAAATAAATTAAACAACACCTCATATTGTTAAATGACTAATTTTATGTATTCAAGTTTTAAATATTACATTTGCATGTATGTAAAATTACTGCTCAGTTTAAAAATATGCTCAGTATTTTTAATCTGCTCAGCTAAACTTCGCTCTTTAGCTTGTTAGCTTGTCGATGTTTCAGTTTTATTCCCTGGGAAAATTATTCTTTGTCTGCGTTAAAGATAAGCAGACAAAGAATAAAAACAAGTTTTGATATTAACTCTCAACTTCACTCACAAAACTTTTTCGTTATTTATTACACAACGAACATGTATTTCACATAAGAACAAAACAATGAGGTGATGTTGCCTGTCCTTGAACACAAAGCTGATCCTCTTCACCCTGTCACCAACTCACACATCCTCACTGTGTTGTGTTGTGTAAATAAACACAAAACAAGCAAAATCAATAAACTATATGCATATTCCAGTATACTGAGTTTTGGTTTTACATTCATTCTATTTAAATTTAGTTTGTTTGTGCTTACCAATGTTTTCTGGCCGGATGTCTGGCACCGTTTTCCCCTGGTCAGTTCGTCCATGTCTGGTTTTAGTTCTTGTGCTGTTGCAATCCGCAAAACGGCGTGTAGGTTTTCGTCAGTAATGCGCGATCTGGTCTTGGTCTTGTTTAAATTCATTATTGAAAACATCTGTTCGCACAGATAGGTGCTTCCAAACATGGACAAAAAACACGAGCTGCATGGAGTCGAAGCTGCGGCATCAAATCAGGGGGCAGTAGACGGTAAAAGTCCTCGATTGAAACGTCACGGAACTTCGCTCTTTAGCTTGTTAGCTTGTCGATGTTTCAGTTTTATTCGCTGGGAAAATTAATAATCAGCTTGAGGTGACTCTGCTGCACTCTAGTGGCGAGAAGCCGTAATGTTGGCTGGTAACAATCGGAAGGCATTATGGGAGATGTAGTTTGTAGTCAATTCGTGCTCAAAACCTATTTTAAGTCAATCAATGGGGCTGTAAAACGGTGGTGGGGGGAGAGGGCCACATAAAATGACGTAGCGGGCCACATGTGGCCCGCGGGCCTTGAGTTTGACACATGTGTCTTAGAGTAAAAAAATGCTGCACATGTTTACTGTAAATTAAAAGTGTGGTCTGAGATTGTCAGTGCAACAACCTTAGCTAAAATTACAAATGCTGTAACATAATTTCATTTGACTGAAATTTATTCGTACTGCTTCTAAAATTATTATTATTATTGAATAATCGTAATATTTTAAATGACATCAAATGTTTTTAACTTTTTAAGTGATAGTTTGGAGACTTTGGAGAGAGAGTTTCTTTTAGAAATTCTAACTCTCGTGTAGCCTTCGTTTAGTAGCGTAGGCTAATTGTCCAGTCCAGGAAGCTGAAGCTAAAGGCTAGCCGTAGAGCGGCAGACTTTTAACTTCCAAAGAGAGATTAGAAGCATTTCAATTCCAATATGACATTATTAATAGCATTTACAAAACCTACGACATTTTTGATTAGAATTATTTTAAGATGGCAGAAGTGTCGTTTGATCTTGGCTTTTTTTTCAGGCTAGCCTCTAGCTTCAGCCTGTGGACCAACTAATCTGTGTTTTATATTAAATGAAGGCATCAAGAGTCTATTGCAGAGCAGATATAAACTATTTACTATGTTTCAACTGAAATTTACTTTCAAAGTGCTTAACTTTTTGTTTTTGTTTGTCATGCTGCCTGCTTTCTGCTCCTTTACATTAAACGTTGTTGCTAGCATGCTAACTACTGTTACCGTTCTAATGAGCGATGTGTGATTTTCCATTAGTTTTCGCATCGTTACATTTTTCCCCTGACAGACAATTTTGTCTCTGATGACGGGAAAGTGAAAAATCAGGAGTGTGCAGAAACAAGCAGGGGAGGGGCAGCATCATGTTCCTCTGTACTCCATGCAGCCTGTGAAGACTTCAATCCAGATTTTATTATTTTAAAAAAGAAGGATTTAATTTTTTAAAACATTAGTATTCTAACCCTAAACTTTGAGTATTTATTTTAGGCAAAATACTTTATGATATGCACTTTGGTTATTTTTGCATGTTATTGTTTTGATTATGTTTTTATGTGCAAAATGTTGCCATCTCAAGGTGTTTAATTTTATTTTTGTTATTGTAATACAAGAAGGCAAAAATGAATGATCAACAAATAGAATATTTTCTCTTTCCTCAGAGCAGTTTTTGTGCTATTCCACAAAATGTGTCGATGACGACTGATTACTTTATTTGAGGCTTTATTCTCTCATGTGTGCTGCACTTGGAGCCCTGATGGAAGGTCTGGAGCCCACTGTGGCTCCATCTGCGAAATAATTCAGGCATTTGCTTAAGAACATTATATTTTTAAGAGAATAGTCAGACCAGAAAGGTAGGGGGTAGGAGGGGGAACAGTGGCATTGTCTTTAATGGGAACCAGTTGTGGACGTGTTTAAAGCCATCTGAGTGGTCTGAGCTTGAGATGGATCTACCAGAGGCCGCGGCTTTAATCGGGAGCGATTTTTAATAGCTTGTCATTTATTAAATCAGGACAATGGCGGGTGCTTGCGGGCAGCGAAACCAGAGACAGACAGACAGAGTGGAATATGAAATGTAAGCAGATGTTTGAGAGGGGAAAGAGAGCGGGGCAGACGTCACAGGCTGAGTGCCACATTTTCTGTGTGTGTGGTCAAGTAATGTATATGAAAAAACGCTCAGGCTCCACCGAGGCCTGGACTTTCAGTTAGAGCCGTGCCGCTAACTCATGGCACAGTCCACACAGCTAAACCAGCGGCGTCTTAATGTGGCAACGAGGGCGGGCAACGGCATGTTGGGTGAGAAACGATTTTCCCGCTTCATGTGGTGCGTTTGGGGGCCTGTTTAAACAATGTTTACCCTCATCCCATTTGTATGCCTGCAGGCTAACTAGCTCATCCTTCCACTAACAGCTAGCGCTCCGTGCTAGCGGCACACTGGTCCAGAAGAGAAGCTTCACACTCAAGTGTGTTTTTCTTTTCTTTTAATCCCAACAGCAGGTTCACATTCAAGAATTTTTAGAAAAACATCCCAATTTCCTCTAAAACTACCATTAACTTCTTCATGTTAAAGTTTTATATCCATCTGGGTTTTGAATTACTCTTTCTAAAGAACAGTAAACTCACCTTCTCCTGTCACAATTGACTGTGATTTGCATTCAGTTTACGAGAATACATGTACCCCAGAGAGGTTAGCAAGAGCCCTGCCAAAATGTTAGGAAATGTTAGAGCAGAAACTGTGTTCTGTTTGGCTAGCCTGTTAGCATGTTGGTTTCAGCTTTTATGTACCAAAACATGGAACAAAAGATACAATTAAATAAAATAACTCTAGTCATTCAGTTCTTCAGTGCAGACAAATTACATTTTCTCTTTGTTATAACTCCCCAAATGTATATGGTTCCAGTCCATTTTTAGCTGATGTAGCCAAAATCTGTGAGTGACCAGACTGTACCTGGTTACAGCAAAACAAGCACAAAAAAAACTAAACAAATGAAAACAAAACACATATTCTCTTTCACTTTTAGGGTGTAATTTTAACATTCGAAAACAATTTATGTCTCAAGTGGTGACTTACGTTGATAAAGGCTGACGAGTTGTACTGTAGGAAGGGCTGTTTGTTAGCAAAAAGCTAAGTAGGAAAGACGGCTGGCCCTAGAGGAGTAAATGTCTCTGTCTGTGAAAGGTTGCTATGGCAATTATAAACAAGTTTAGTTCATTAGTTTACAGTGGGGAACCTTCCAGAAGTGAACTTCGTGAAGCCATTGAGTGAATCTGATTCTGTTAAATAGAAATGATTCAAGAACTCTGTAAAGATGCTAGTTTTGAACTGAGATAGGATGTATGTGTTTTTGACCTGGAATGCATTTGCATACAGATTTTTATTTAAATCTCACGTAGAATCCACAATGGGGAGATACTGTATGTGCTTGAAGTTGTGCGTTGTAGTTTGCCAGAATTTAACATGGGTTGTCTTTCTCTCCCTTTATTTTTCAAACCTCAGGCCTCAACCCCAGATTTCTCTGGGCAACAGCTCAGGAGGCGTTGGAGTTTACCCTGGCGCTATCACCATGGCGACAACGGCGACGCCCTCCCCGCACCTGACCTCGGACTGCTCGAGCACGTCAGCCAGCCCCGAGCCCAACATCCCCGTCATCCAGAGCACGTACGGGGTGAAGTCCGAGCCCGGCGGCGGCAGCAACGGTACGGGCGTCGGCGCCATGGATCTCCCCGGTGACCCCGCAAACGGAGACGACGACATGGACATGTACGAGGACTTTGAGGACGAGCCCAAATCGGACTATAGCAGCGAGCACGAGACGCGGGAAGTGGTCAGCGCCAACTGACCACGATCTGGGGGCGGGGGGACGAGTAAAACAAAAACGTGACAAAAACAACGACTCCCTTTACGTCCAGAGAGACGAACTCTGGGAACAAAGTTCATGGCGGAGGTCATCCGGGAAGACTTTTCACCGAGCATGCCCAGGCAAGAGCTGGAAGACTTGTAGAACAGTGTCTTGACAGGCGCCCCGTTGAAGAGAAACGGGCCGAGGAGGGAGAAGGTGTCCCACGAACACGACCTCAACAATCATTCAGACTTTGAGCTGACATGGAGCTGCAGTTTCCTACACTCCGACAATCGTTAAAGGAGCAAGAGGAGAGAGAGAGCGAGCGAGACAATGAACAAATGAGCAGCAAACGCATCACAACGCGGTGTGGTTTGTAGAGAGCATGCATGTTTTTTTGTTTTTTTTCACGCATCACAAAATGCTCTTTGACAGCTATTTGGTCTTAAATGTGTAAAAGAGTGTGTTAGTTTGACTATTATGATGTATTTGACTTTTCGTGACCCCGTTTGGTTTTCTGTTCCATCGACCTCTGACAGGCCTCACTGCCTGGACAAACTCTGGACTGTCGGAACTTGAAATTTAGAAAGTTTTTCATATAAATTCTGATTTGTGTTACCTTCTTAGTCTAACCTTACTTTCAACATAGTGCTAAGCCTTTTCCCCCGCCCCCCTACAAACTGCTTATATTGCATTACTGTTAGTTTTTTTTTTTTTTTTTAAGAAATATCCCAGCTCAGGTATGATGTGCCAGCTTGTGAATGTCGTTTTTTTTTCTTTGTTTCCATAAAAGTAGGACTTTAATCTGTTCCATAGATAGGATTTTTCAGACTGTCATTGAAATATAGGGAGTTAAATCCCTTATTATTATTATTATTATTATTATTATTATTATTATTATTATTATTATTATTAAGGAAGGAAAAACCCATACATTGTACAGTTTTCTTCAGATGTGCCAAACATTCACATTGTCCCTGGATGTTGTAGTCTTAATTTCCAATGCTGCAAAAAAAACGAAGAAAAAAAAAAGTCTTATACAATCACGTTTTTTCTATCTGGTGTGATAGATTGTTCTTTTCTCTTTTGTTTGTTTGTTGTTAAGTAAAATGCTGGTTCCCCTCCTGGTCCAGTCGCAGTCAGAGCTCAGGGAGGACGCGTCTTCGTCACGCTTTCCCCCCCAGTCACACGAACGCATCGCATCGTGTCGAAGCCGCTTCACTTCCAGACACATCGTAGCAGAGTAGCTCATTTTATTTCCAGCTGCACTGGTGCTTTCATGAACCACGTTGCTCTTAGTTCCTTCACGCCAAAGCAGTTCGCTCGAAGCTTAGCGTAGTGCTGCATCAGCACTTATGACCGGCCCTTTAAATCAGGCTAACGACAGAGGTACTTTTTAGCTTTTTTTTAAAAATTTATTTATTTTTTACACCTTAAATTAATCATTTCTGAAGTGATGTTTTGGTAAATCCTTGGAAACACTTGACATTTTACCTGAATTACGTGACTCTTATTTACTGTAAATCCAGATTAGTTGGAGTTTGAGGCAGAACGTTCTAGCTTGTCCGAGAGCCGAACATAAAACGGGCTCTTATGGTTTTAAGTCAGGCCTCAAAACCTCTTACAATGTAGCCAAATGTTATTTTACAAACTATTGCTCTATAAATTCATCCATAAGGATTTTAGTAGCTGATTTACAATTATCTTGAGACTATACATTACAATATTATTTAATTTTAAAAAAATTAAATAATATGTCTAAACATTTATAAATAATAAAAAAAAGAAAATCTGCATCAAGGTGCATCTCTATCATAAACTGCACTGTTTAGTGTTTTTTTTAAGAAAATAGATGACGGATGTTTAAATGGGGGGAAAAAAGAGGTCGGAGGTCGTGCACTATTGATTATGTTCCTGTGTGAAACATATAGAAAGAGTGGAACATGTGAAATGGTCCTGCTCAAAGTTGCTGTCTGATGTGATATTCATACTCCAAAAAATTAAAGGTGTTTTAGCAGTTTGAGAGAGAGCTATTTTACCAAAATATTAACATTAAATATAGTTTTCAATGAGTTAGTTTCTGCGACCACACGCGTGCGCTATTCGTTTCTCTTAGGAAACAAATATTGTTCTTCCCTCCGCCTCCGAGCTTCAAGTAATCACTGTAAATATGCATCCAGTGGAAACGTAATTACAGTTTAGTTTATCTGTAAATTGACATGAACTGTTTTTAAGATTGTTTTTGTTTTAAGACAGTAAAAGTTTATATTTTTCAGTCTCCTCTCAGACTAGACTTTAGCTTCAACTTTCTGGTTCAACTAATCTGGATTTATCCAAAACATTTTTGGGTCGCCTTTCAACAGAACCTCACTTCAAAAATCATGACCTGCCCCTTTAAGAATAGCTGAGTCCTGAAAGGACGTCTGAAGCTCTTCTTACTCAGATTCAGACGAAAGGTGGGAGAGCCGTTGCAGAGATGTGATTATTGTGGGTTTTGTGTTTTCAATTTGTCCTAAAATGTCTCCTAGCTTGTTTACTATAATCTTCCTCTTAGAATAATGTGAAAATTATCTGAAAACTCGCACATTTAAAGGCAAAACTAAACAGGTCGGTTATTTTAAAAAGATGACCTGTTGTATTTTCGCATAGTTCAAAATTAGGGCTTCACCATTTGATGCATAATGATGCTGAGGGGAAAAACATTTGTGCTCACTCATATGTCAAATCTTTTTTTTTTATTTAAAAAAATCTGGTACCCTGGGTGCTTTTTAAACATTTTAATTTTCTGCTTCATGACAAAATTTCTCCTTGCAACTATTTCCATCTGTATTTATTAGGACTGAACATTGTCTTTAGCTCCTGTTACATTTCTGTTAGCATCATACACATATTAAGCACTGGATATTAATTCTGATGTACTTTTCCTGTTTTTTTATTTTTTATTGACTAATGTGAAGTTATTGTTTGATTTAAAACATTACAAATTAGTCAAATAAAATCAGTTTTTTTTTTGAGGGGGGCCTCGGTGTTGCCAGGCTCCATTAAAATTGCCATTTCTTTCAATGCATTTTTAAAAGTGATTATTATTGTTTCATTTATTTAAGCGGACTTTGTTTCTCGCAGCTCTGAACGGGCCACGCCGCCTCCGATCTCTTTTGAAAAACAAGAAAGAAAAAAACGTAACCTCATGCTCTTGTTAGTCGTGACCTGCGGAGGCAGAGCACGCGTTTTCATGGTCACACGCATTTTTATTTTTGTTTTTTTCTTCTTTTTTTTTTGTGATGAGTATTGTATTTGAAATTTCAATTGTGCGTTTTAACATTTCATTGTATTTATTAGCCTGCTTTGGCTCTAAAAAGTGTCAGTACAACTTGGTGAGAGAGACAATCTGAAAACAAAAATATATATGAATAAAAAAAGAAAAGACTTCAGATTAACGTTGAAGTGTTATTTGCTGTGTGTGTGTGTGTGTGTCTGTGTGCGTGTGTGTGTGTGTGTGTGTGTATGTGTGAAAGCAGTGGGACAGGTAGTTCTTTACAAATGTCTATTTCCATTGCGCTAAATGGAGCTCGCTTTTTTTTTCTTCTTCCAAGGATCTAATAATTTCCAACACAAGGCTTTCAGTTCCCAAAGCCTGACTGTTCCCCTCAGTCTTTATATTTTTGGTGGCCCATTACAGTAAATGTGGCCTATTGTTCCGCTGTGTGTGTGCGCCAGTGAGGTAACGCTACACACTCTGACTGAGCTGCGGTGTAAACGCCACGGCGCCGGCGCTCGCTGCAGCCAATCCAGCGACACAAACGGAGAACTCAGCCACATGCGACCACATAATAAATCTAATTGTAATTCCCAAATCAACTGCAGCGTCACCCTTCGAGGGGCGCCGACAAGTTTGTCGCACTCCTTTGTATAAGGTTGTGTGTGTGTGTGTGTGTGTGTGTGTGTGTGTGTGTGTGTGTGTGTGTGTGTGTGTGTGTGTGTGTGTGTGTGTGTGCCATAACTGAGTTGGGAGGAGTGTTTGAAATCATTCTTGTACCGTTGCCATGTTCATCTCATTAACAAAGTCATCATAATTTACATTTCCTTTTCATTTTCTTAAACATTTTGCAAGTTGACAGATTGTGTGTGTGTGTGTTGATGGAAAGGTTTAAACACCTCAATACTTGACAATGTAGTTTGTAACATGATAAACTTTGGTATGCAGCAAAGGCATCGTCACGGAAACCTACGCCTGCTCTTGTTCCAACTTTATTAACTTTACGGGCAAAAAAAAACGTTTTTATTTTACTTAAAAGAAAGTCACTTTAAATCAACCGAGTTATTAAAAGTCCTGGTGAGAAACAAAACGAATGCGTGATTTTATTGTCTTTGCATCGTCGAATCAGAGAAACAGAATAAAAACTATAAAATGTTTTCAAAATAAAGTGAAAAAAGTTGGAAAATCTAAGTAATTTCCAAGAAAAATTAAAAAAAAGCCATATGGTCAATAGTATAAAAAAACACAAACATTTTTAAATGCTTAACAATGTCAAGCTGTGTCTAATTTTTGTTTCATCTCCATGCTCCTTTTCTTTGTTTTATGGCAGAGTTAAAATAATAAAAGTTGCCATAGTGCTGAAAACCACAGAACTGTTTACTGTTCACAGCAATAAGTTAGAAAAATAAGATCTTGTGAGAAATGGTTGACTCTTCAGTGACATGTTCCCAGCTTTTACAACAAAAAAATAAAATAACGGGTTATGTATTTTTTTTTAAAACCTAAACTGAAGGTACCTGTTTCTTTAAAAAAAAAAGAAAAAAAAAACATAGACATGCACAGTTGTTCATATTTTGTCTGATGTTGCCACATGCAGGATTTTCTGTGGCTGATATTTAAAATTCGGGGCAGGAGTTGCTGATATTTTAGGTGGATATATTTTATTTTGCTTTTTTGTTTTTTGACCAGAGATCAGAAATTTTCCATTTTCTTTCACGTGGAACATTCGCAGTAATAATTATTGATAGTTTATGATCTTATTGATGGGGCATTTTAAATAAACCCAAACAAAATGCTCTTCTTTTTAAAGTATTTTTACATCTAATTTTTCCATTTTCAACATTTTTTCTGAACAATTTATAGCAAAAATGTCTTGCACTCCACAAGCCATAATTGAAAGAACGTTTTTGTTTTTAAAGCTGGGATAACTTTTTTTTTGTGAATTAGTGCTAAAAAAAAACTAGCAGGGAAATCTTTTATTTTGAAACAGGAAATTAAACCATGAAGTGTTTTGAGCAAGTTTTTCCCGTTATTGTTCCTCTAATTGGTTATTTGCAGCATCCGGTTTAAGTGAAAACCTTTTGTTTCATTTATCAAACGGTCACCGTGGTGATCAGTCTGAAGCTCCTGGCTCCACTCTGCCAGCAGTGAGTCGGACCCGGTTCTGCTGAGAGTTGGACTCTGCCAAAGGTCGTCCCTTTGTCGCCGATTCTGTTCATGATCTTTACGGACAGAATTTTGAGGCGCAGCAAAAGTGTTGAGGGGATCCGTTTTAGTGGCCTCCGGTTCGGGTTCCACTTTCTTTTTCTCTCTTTTTTTGCAGATGATGTGGTTTTGTTGGCTCCATTGGACCGTGATCTCCAGCTCTCCACTGGAGCCAAGTGTGAAGTGGCTGAAATGGAAATCAGCACCATACTGAACAGTCTGGTCACTAGAGCACTTTGTTTGGCATGTTGTTAAAAGAAGTTTAACCCATAGGAATGGCTTAAGGGTCAATTTAACTGGTTTTGAACTTTTTAAAGCCTCTGTATATCCGTCGTCTGTGACTGATTATGTTAATAAAGGAGGGGGGAGGGGAAGTTGGGGGGGAGGATGAGCTAACAAAGAAAGTCAAAAAAAGGAAAACGTGGTTTATAATATTCAACACTGGGGTTTGTCTATGTTCTGCCTGGGTGTAAAAACCGGCAACACAGAAACAAAAAAAAGTTTCACGCAGTTTATTTTTACCCAATTCTTAGGTTGGTTTGGGACGTAAAACACTCAAAGTACGTATAAAGATTTAACGAACTTGCTAAAAAAAAAAAAGTTGCATGTTTCTGGTCAGTGAAAGAGGAACATTAGACTAAAGGAAAGGGAGTTATACTAGGCTTACCTTGGAAAACAGTCACTGGGATGCTATTTCTAGCTGGAAACCTGCTTGTGTTCCCATGTTGCCTTTTGCACCCTGGTTTCTTCAACTCACACCTGACTAGTGCGAGTCTGGGGGCATCTGTGCTATATTTAACCTGCTTTAAGGAAAAAAACAGTGCAGCTCTTTTATAACACTTCAGACTGCATCCAAACCAGCTCTGTTCAGTCCACTTTAATCGAACTCCGGTTCGTTTGGGGACGCGTGACTCGCCTCTGGTCCGCTTCCAAACTTGGGTCTTGGTTTGGGTGAAGTGAACCCTGGTGCGGTTCGAATGCGTATGTGGATCCAAGTGGACCAGAAAAGGCTCCAAAGGTAGGGAGCGGACTACAGCGCAGGGCATGGACCTTACCAAGCTCCGCCCACAACCGACCTGGTGGCCGCAAGTCTCACAAGCAAAGCCTCGCGGCGCGTTGTTTCTATGTTGACATGGCGTCTTCCACTTCGGCTGATTCTCTGCAGTGTATTTCTGACTCGATTAGTGCATCATTTCTAAACTAAGACGTTCATGTCATCTTTTTTGGATGAGATCAAGGTGTTTGAGCCACGCGATGCCTCCAACATTGAGCACGTCACAGCAAAATGCTTTCGCTCGATGAGGAAAAGGGCAGATCCACACACCCTCTACATCAATATAGCTGTGGACAAAGATCACTGATGCCTACTGATCTTGCAAGGCTGGGTAAGTCGGCCATTCATTGTTTGGTAGGTTACTTTTGAAACCACTGGGTGATTCCTGTGGTTTGTTGGCAGATGTTTGAGTGTGCCAAGGCCTGATACACTGTACTTGGTGCTAACGTGGCTAACATGAGTAACAGTTTAGTCCAAAGCCTTTTCTGCTAAAATAAAATCTTTAGTGTATGTCAGATACAGACACATTGCATATTGATCTGTTTAGCTAAAGTAAGACTGTAGCAGACAGGATTCAAGGTGTAGAAGTTGTATCAGTTCTGCCATTATGCTGTACTTAGCTAACGGGAAGCTAAGTGTGTTTGTGAGACAGCCACGCACGTGACCACGTAGAATGGGCATCAGCCAATGAAAGCGGCCCCTCTGGTAAGGTCCATTCTGGGTAAATGCAAACAAAAGTCTAAGAAACGACTTGTCTTTTACCAGAGACTTAAAAAAAATCCTGCAGCCGCTAAAATCTGACGCCACTTTTGCGAAGGAGGAAGTTACGCTTATGTCTTCTGAAGTTTTCATTTCCTTCAGTGGTTCTGGGTGCGGCGCCCCCACAGGCGACAGTGGGAACAGGTTTTTCTATTAGTTTCGTGTGTTTGACAGAGTGCAGTGTGAAGGCAAACCGTTCCAGGTGAAAATATAACAAATGTTGAAGTAATTCTTTCCAGTTTCCAACATGTAGAGGTTTCTCCATTATTGTGAATCAGTTGAGTTTTCAGAAATCTCCCTGATAATCTTTGAGGAGCTCTGACATTGAAACAAAGGGGGCAAATATTAATAATCACAATAATTACCTGGCCAGGCTGTCATGGTAAATGTTTCTTTCAGCTCAGTGATTATACACACTTTGAATTTACCTTCCTTTCTCGTGGCTCTGCCATGTGTGGGGATGATGAGGTATAATGACACCTTTCTTCATGAAAGCCAGCTGGACGGGGGCCTCGAGGCAAAAACCCACGTTTTGATTCTTAAAATTCACACTGAAGAGCGAGGGGGAACCACATCCTTTCTTTTCTCTCTTCGTTTACCTCTCCTTAGCAATCGGCCGTGTAGATCAAGAGAATTGTAAATTGTAAACACAAAAGACGGCTCCCTTCATGCCCCTCTTCTTCAGATGTGTTGAAGGGGCTTCTTCAGGGAGGCATCAAAGCGGAGCGGCCATGGTGCCGAGTACTTTGGGTTTGTGGTGCTTCAGCATTCAAATGCTCGTCAGTCCAGATGAGTTTAATTGGCCTCACACTTTGTTTCTGTTCGGCTGACAGTGAAGGTAAAAAGTTGGCTGGAATCCTCCATCACTCTGTACTTCAGCCACACTGCAGCATGGTGCCACCACTGTCATTGTTGTCACCGTTACGTTACTCTTGTTTTATTTGATGCGAGAAACATGAAGCCAAGCAGGTGAGCGCTCACGCTGCCCATGGATTAAAGGGGCAGCATTATGTAAAATCTACTGTTTTGAGCCGTACGCCATGTTCTAATTTTATCCCCTCATTGTTGCTTTGATTCTTTAATGCCTGTTTGAGAAATCATTTAATCTCCATGGCAACCATTCAAGTGTGCAAAATGCCTGGGTGGACCTAGCTCCGCCTTCGAGGACAAAGCTCCTCCTTGGAGCTACAACTTTCCAAGCTTCCTCCCCACTACTCCCCCACTGAGCTCCTTCAGACTAGCCAGCAGCAATTAGCAGTTCCACAACAATGTGGGACTGCACATTATTGTAAGAGCTACTTCTCAGTGAAACTCTTTAATAATGTTAAAAACTTTTTCAAAGGACCAATGTTGTGATTTCTTCCTGAAGGCGGAGTTTCAGAAAGAGCAGAAGTTTCTTAAAGAGACAGAAGCCCAGTTTCAAGGTGCCATATTACCAAATGAAATCTCTTTTAAGTCATATTTTATAATAATATGCGTACATATTGTACCAATTTACACCAATTTGATAACAATTGAAGGTAACAGTTACTGGATGTTTGTTTTTTAAAATGATTCTGTGAAGCTAGGAAACACATTATATTGGCCCCTCAAAGGATATAGACAGGATAGGATATAGAAAATTCAAAAGTGATAAATGTTGCTTTTATGATTTATTGGAGAAAATGCAAGAGATTCTGGAAACTGATCTAAAAGTAAGAAAGTGACAGTCGCTGAATGAGCATCACTTTTAACATGTCAGGGATTTAAATGATCTTCCAGGTCGTATGGAAACATAAGAAAAACATACGTGTTGCCAGATTTTATTCCCCTGTAATATTTGACTTGATTTCAAATTCAGGTCAAATTCAAATTTTAAAATACTCAATTTGAAATTGCTAAATGTTGTTGTGATTCATCTCATCGAAGTTTCTTCAAATAGTCGTAGGTTGTGCTGAAGGATCTCCTGTAGAGGTCTGCATCACGGCAACTCCGAATGAACCTCTGACTGAAGACGCTGTTGTTGTAGAGCATGCTCGGGTTTGTCTGCAAGTTTGTTGATTTTGGGAAGAGTTTTTCTTTGCACATCAATCTACACATTGATCTACAGGTAAATGTAGAACAATCTGCAAATTAATGAGGAAAAACACATTAAATCAGGTTCTAGCCGCACTAATGGGTTTGTCAAACATGAAGTGATTAAGAAAATCATTCTAGCTTGTTTCACAAAAACCTTTCTGGTAATAATTGTAATTTATTTATTTTTGTTACAGGCATACAAATCAAAATTTGTCTTTACATAAAGCAAACACTCACCTTTAATATATGTTGGTGTTTTTATTTTTACCGAGCGGACAATGGCAAACCTGCAACAGGTTTTATTCACATACCAAAGGGTCAGCATCCTTGGGGAGCTATTCAACAATATTCAAACAGCTCATCAAAATTACCTGAATAAAAAAAAGATTGTGTTGGGAAGAAAAAAAAAGAAAAATGAAGGAAATTGCTTTGACATTTTCTGGGTTTCCTTGTCTTTGAAGCGCTGCATAGAGGCATATACTTATTTTATAATGCAATTAGAAATGAAAAAAAAAAAATCTACAGCACTTTCTCGACAAAATAGGCGACGGACAAAGGACAATTTTCTCTTTTTTTGAGGCAAAGTCCTTGGGTCTTTGTAAGCGCATTAGTCCTGCTAATTAAATATTATATGTTAAACGAAAAATGCCAGGATGAAAAGCAGCTGGATTGTTTGACTCAAAGACACGGCGGCAGCCTTGATGAGTGGAAACTGTGCGTGACCATGAGAGGGTAAAGAACGTCATTGTTGCCGGTCGTCGCTTCATTTGACCCATCATAATTCTTTCTAAGAATTCAACAATGCCCATTCCCCCTTTGTGCTTCGTTCAGAGACAAAGACAAGAAGAAACAGTCCAGCCCGGAAGAAGGAGAGGCCGTCACGTTCGCGTTGGAAAGTGGCGCGCGCTTCGTTTTGCTTTACACGGAAATGAATTGTTGTTCAGCTAAAACTTAAAGACGTTATTTCCTCAAAGACCAACTAAAAGGCCAACGGGTCAGAAAGACAAATTGTTCCGTCCAGGTCAGCGTTACTCAAACGTCTTCAGGCTGAGGACCACTTGACCCGTTTAAGGGTCACGGATCACCTACCCTGAGACTGCCCCGGTGTCGCGATAACACACACATACACACACACATATGTATATATATTGTAATGACGCCAACACCGCAGATGTAGTCCCGCCAACAGGGTTTATTAGAAATAATTACAAGCTGCTATTTCTGAGGCTGCAGCTCACGCCTCTAACAAACGGGCAAACTCAACTGTTAGCTTCACTGCTAACTCTCCCCTGAACTCTCCCCCACTTCCGGTCCTGGTACTCCCGCTCCACCGATCCCCCGCCCACATGACGGGCCTATCACATGTGAGCGGGAGCCAGCAGAGTCAGACAGGGGAAGCCCATAACACTACATATAACAAAAAGGATCACATTGCAACTTATAGCAAATACAAATAACCGTATGGACCCCAGCAGAGCTAAAACACAGAATCGTTACACTATATATATATGATACAAACCGAAATGAAAATATCGGTCTCTTAACTCACGTATTGTTGTTTTCTTTGTTCATTCTAAAAAAAACGAGAAAGCCATGAACTGGTCTACTTTGGCATTTTGAGTTATTTACAGATTCTAAGATTTCCTATAATGTCAAACTCAAAGAAATAATAAAACAAAGAAGTTGTTCTCAAGTGTTTTGTGCAGTAATAACATTTAAGGCCATTTGTGATTTAGAAGCACAATTAAAGGAAAATAGGCTTGAGTTGCTTTTAATACAAACAAGAAAATCATCTTCTACATTGTTAAAAATAATTAATCCATTTCTATAATTGTATTTATTTATTAAATTTTTTTTAATTAAATAAAAATAACAATAGCTGCTGACCTGAAAGCAGTAAAGTTTACCAAGTAAAGTTATTTAAAAAACCCAAGGAACAGTTCTGACTAGCTGGAGCGATTCCTACCGTTCAAAGGAACTGTTCACTAGTCAACACTCAGCAGCTATGACTCAGCTTCCTCTGACCATATTGTAGTCCTGGAGTTTTTGAAAGTTTCAGGCATAACTGGGCCAAAGGGTGCTAAGGAAATCCCCCTACACCTTCACACCACTACCACCACCCTAAACTGTTGATACAAAGCAGGACGGATCCATGCTTTGGTGTGTTTTCTGTCAAATTCTTACCCTGTCATCAGAATACTGCAGCTGAGATGCAGACTCAGGCAGATTACGTTTTTCCCAATTTGCTTCCGACTGCTAATGGCAACCAGTGAGGTATTCTGCTGCTGTAGCCCGTCTACTTCAGGGTTTATCCTGTCGTGTATCCAGAGATTGTATTCTTGATTGTAATGGTCATCAAGCCACTGTTTGTCTTCTTCTTGATGCCCAACAGCAGCTGATTGGGTATTTTCAATATTTTGGACCCTTCTCTGTAAACTACGTAGAGATGACTGTGGTGAAAATCCCAGTAGATCAGCAGTTTGTTACTCAGACCTAGCCTTTCTGGCACCAACTCCAATGCCACAAACGGTCCCTGAAATCCCCATCATCCCCATTCCAATGCTTGTTTTAAACCTCAGAAAATCATCTTCACTTTGCTCAGTGGCCTTAATTGAGGTGAGTGTAGGTCTGTTGGGGGACAGCTCATGAACACAAGTATGCAGAAGTCAGCATCTGTCTGCGGAGTCACTGGCTACAATGACTCAAGATTTCAAGAATGGTACGTAGAGGTCTTCGTGAAGCAGAATAGGGGTTCAATGGCCAATCAGCTGCAGGGATGAATGAGGGATCTCAGTCTGACCATGTGAAGGATGAGCGATGACTTGGTACTTCCTGGAAACATTCCAATTGAGAAATTGTGTTGTTATTTTCGACCCTTCGTGGAATCTTGACGAAGTTTTGCGCACATCTGCAATGGAAACGCAGCTACTTTCACCACATGCATACTCGATGTTAGCAATTTAATCCGATTGGCTGAGGCTTCCCCATTTTGACTAGTTTGTATGCTAAACTAGTCAAAAGTTTAGCATACTTTTGACTAGTATGCTAAACTAGCATATGCATCATAGATAGCATAGATCAGCTATCTATGATGCACTGCATCATAGATAGCTGGAGTAGTTTAAATTTGATCTGTCTGGGACTGAACTGGCTAAATACATATATGTCAGTTTGATCTGCTTGCCTTGTAATGTATTTTGACCTTTTTTGTGATTTGGCGCTACATAAATAAGCTGAATGGAGTTTTACAGAGTTTATGATGTACTCTGATTACTGCCACATTTAACAAATAAGTAATAGTAAGTACAGCTCTGCATTTAAATGGTTTAAAGATATATTTAAAAAAAGATATGTTTTAACCACTCCTGTTTACATATTTTTCGATTATGTTACTCATGTTTCCATTTTCTATTAGGACGGAGCTCCAGAGTGCTTCACGGGTTTGTTTTTAGTATAATTTTCCAACGTTTTGTGACCTCTTTCTCCATAAATGTCAGGTCGTGCTCTGTAAATTAAATCATTACTTAAATGTAAACATTTCCACTCCTGGAAAAATAAAGTGTCTAAAACGTTAATAGCAGACAAGGTCATGCTTCACCTGTGAACGTGTCCCCGTCGTTTCTGCCTGGGGGAGGATCTGTGGCTGCGGCGGCCACACCAACCACATGAGATACGACTGCAGCACCTTTGATCACTGGAAGCCTCTTTTCAACACAGGCAAAAACACAGCTTTTCATTTCTGAAGCTCTTGGGGCCATAAATTAACAGAGGAAGAAACTCTAAGTGGGCTGTGTTGAGCCTATTAATCACGTTGCTCATTTATGTTTACTTATGTTATTATGTTTAACTTGTAGTTATCTAACCACAATATCTGTTAGTTTGAGAGAGGATGACCCCGGTCTTTGTGGTTTCTTCGTGTTTTCCTTGTGGATGAACATATGAGCAATTGTAAATGCAAACTAATCTTAACCCAAAACAGTCAAAGTTCCTGTGGAAGAGGTGAAGACGAAGTTCACAGTAGCTGCATTTCCATTACAAACGTGATCTTTGTCGATGTTCCTCCAATGTCGCATAAAATCCAACATGCTTCCATTAAATAAGATACATAATTAAAATTACTCGCAATCCTCCTCCAACCACTTCCTGTTAGCTTCTTCTCCGTCGTTTGCGCCAGTGGCAACGTCTAGTCCTGTGACTTGTGCGGGAAAAAAAAGTGTTTCCGTTGCAGTTTTGCGAAATTAGCAGATATGAATATGGCCAAAAAATAAAGAAATAAAACCTCAACCTAGCGCCAAAACATTTTATCGAAAAGTATTTCCGTTAAGCAAATTGATGTTCGAAACGTCAAATTATGAAATGCAACCAGCGAACCCAATCGCAGATCCAAATGGACAAATGACTGATTTCATAAAAGTGAAATTAAAATGTGAAATTTGTTGAGTCGTCAGACAAGAGTTACGGACAAGAGACGTCCTCACAATATGGAAGATGTGGAGGACGTTTGGAAGGTACATTAACCAAATATAACCAAGTCCAGATGACAAGCTGACAGGAGCCTCCCGAAGACGACTGGTACCAAATTACCCTTTAGAAAAAATAAAATCCCGAGGCTTATTTTTAAAATTGCATTGTTCTAAATAAAGATCACGCTACAGGTGGAAAACATTTTGAAACAAAATAATAAAACCAAGACATTTAAACAGGGATGATCAACTTTTAGAACGGCTTTTAGAACAGCAGAATTACTTTAGCATCACATTGTATTGCTAGCAAAAACATAAACCAGAGAAAGAAAACAATACAAAAAAAAATGTCATTTGCAAGCAGTACACACAGATTTCTGCAACTTTAGCTAACTTTTTCTTTAATTACTTTTCCTAGCATAAATATATTTGAATCCTCCCTAAGTTGCTCTTTGTAATAAATGGAGAATGTTAGACATTCGGATAAATCAACTGTGATTTATCCGAATGACTCACGACTCAAGCCGGTTCATGCTCTGCTGCCCAGTTTTTTCTAAATGCAGAGCGAGTCATAACAGCATAACAATAAAAACAATGTTTTAGGGCTAATTTTCTGGCACTCGATATAATGATAAGCATTTTCTGACATAGAAAAAAAAAAGACTATAATTGTAGCATCAATCTAGTTCTTGAAAGCTATAGTTTTCGTGGTGTGAATACCAACTTGTCAGCAAACAGGGATCAGCTCAACCACGGTGACTTTCTCTTCTCGAAGTGGCTATAAAAAATAAAATAAAAAAACCGTCAAAGATGCAACTACCTCAAATGACTTGTGCTGCCGTGTCGTTCGGTGTTTCACAAGAATTTCAAGCGCTCAGCTCGTATCCCATTTGTTTACCTTCTGGTAAATTAGCAGCTTGTTATGCTGCAGCAAGTTAAGCTGGGAGTTAAGAAAATTTGAACGCTTTAACAATGCTCTACTCATTTCAAAGTTAGTGCTGCGCCACCTAATGCTGGGAAACTCTGGAAAAGGTGCCGACAGCTGCTTTACAGCGTGCTCTGAGGAAACGGAAAGATTTCCCAATAACTTCCAACTTTGACTAAGCTGACATGAAAACTTGTTTTCCATCAGGACTGTGGTACATGCTCAATAAGCCCACAAATAACCCTCTTATGGCTTTTATGATCAGGCTCAGTTTTTGTGGCTTCATGCAACTTGGCTGTGGGAACAATTAATGCTTTTCTGGCATGAGCTTTGTTTCAATTTGCCAAACAGGCTTATCGGCATAGTGACTGTGGTAAAATAAATATTCAATAAATCACGGCGATAGCAAAACACATTAAATCTCCCCATGGACTGAAATAACAAACAAAAGGAAACACTTTTACAGGCTGGCTCCTTACGTTTACGTTTCAGCAACGGCTTTTTTGAGTGTCGTAGCCTGTAAAAAATTAAATGAAAGATAAAAATGACAGCGGATGAGGGAAGTCGCTTTGAGGTTTAATTCAATAGTCTAGTTGGTTAACTGGCTCAGCGTCAATTCGAAGTATTCTTCTTTCTTCTCAAAGTAGTAGCTGAGTCGAGCGATGGCGTACCTGGGGACAAAACAGAGAGCAGGAAGTAGAAAACAAATTGTGACTGGATTGGGTTTGAATGACACTCGAAATACATCTTTAACCAGTTTCAACATTTTTTTGCATCTGCGTTGTTTTTATTGAGCACATCGCCCCAGTTCTACCTCGCTCAGCTTCTATGCTCCATTAATCTGGAACAAACTTCCAGAAAACCGCAAAACTGCTGAAACACTGACTTCCTTTAAATTTAGGCTGAAAACCCACCTGTTTAGAGCTGCCTTTATATTATATAGTATATCGATTGATATATTATCAATATATAACTCGCCAGATGATTTTAATTGTGACATTTGACAAAATGCTTGTTTCATAAAGTGATTTTTTTTTTATTCAAAGCTCTTTGAACAGCGTTGTTGCTAAACTACTAAACTGTGACTTTATTTTTGTTTTGGTTATTTCTTACATTATCTCTGTCATTTCATCACAACGGAGAAAACCAAACTTCAAAAGGACCTAAAAGGAAGAAAATACATACAATGAAAATAGACTACAAAGGGAAAAAACACATTTATATTATTTGACCAGTTACAGCGTATTTTAATAGATTATATAACAATTCTCAGTTTGACGCATAAACGCTATAAAAATGTTTGGTGAGGGGCAAATTGCCTTACATATACTTACATATAAGTATCATTCACTTTTCCCTAAAACTAGAGACCATGAGTATTAAACTGAAAAATATGATCATTTAACTAAAGAACGTTTGGAATAAGTATTTATGAAATTGTCTTCCACATCTCTTCTTTGTTTTTACGTGACTTTATTCCCGTTGAAACAAAGTCACGTATTGTTTCGAACCTTAATGTTCCTCAATGCTCAGTTTTAACACAATTAAATAAAATTGTTCTGTTGGCAATAGTTTTTACTTTCCAGAAGTGTTTTGAAGTGTAAATCTTAAATCAAAGCTCAGTTCCACACAGGAATAAATTATGTTTAAATAGTTACAATATTTCATCAAAGCACTGACATAAAGTAATTAAGCCCAGACTCATCTTGTGTATCTGTTGCTTACCTTGAGTGTATCAGTGTCATCTGGGTGTATTGTGAGAGTGCATTTATATTAAAATCAGGGTTTGGAGCAGTCATAAATTCCAGTAGCTAACAATAATCCCACAAATTTGGGTCCTAAATAAATGTTATTATCATCTGCGTGTTCAAATATCTCTCGATTTTAACGTGCTTTGAGGAATATGGTTGTTGTGAGAACGGCGTCAACAGCCTGAAATGATCCAATAATGAGGTGCTTCTCAGGTGAAGTCACACTTTTGGGAGAAAAAGAATAGCTGTTAAACTACATTAAAAGTGTTAAGTAAGCAACAAGTATTCAGAGTAGCTTCTTCTAGTTTAGCTTAAAGTCAGCGCCGAATGACCTTAAGTTTGGGGTCAAAACTCAAAAAAAGATCAGCTTTAAATTAAGTGATGTTATTAGATGTTAGCTGCTAAATGTTAGCTAGTTAGAAAGTGGCTAACTAGGTCAGCTTTAAACGAAATGATATCAACAGATGTTAGCTGCTAAATGTTAGCTAGTTAGAAAGTTCTAAAAATGAGCATATTGTCTTCCACTCTGTGATTGAATCGTTTTATTTGGTAACCAAGTGGCTGCTCATAGTGACGGTGGGGGGACAGCTTCAGTGCTAATGCTAAGATAGATAAGATAAGATAGATAATATAAATCTGTATTGTCATTGTCACAAGGACAACGAAATTTAAAAGGTGCCATCAGTCAGTGCATATGCTTAAAAACAAAAAATAACTCTCACAATTCACACACAATGTAAGAATTAACAAATAACTGGTAAAAAACAACAACAAACAAAAAAACTAATAAATAAGAACAGCCACATTCTCACATACATACTGTACATAACCAGACAACGTAGGAACTACTTCCTCACATACTTCAAAATAAGAATCTTGAGTATAGATAAGAGTAAGGAATAAAAATCTCATCCTGAAAGAACAATAGTTGGAGTAGTTGTAATGAAGTCAGAAGGAAGTGGGATGGATTTCCTTTCCTGCAGGTGGATGAATCCATTAACAATTTAACACGTCGCCTAATAATCTCATGTATAGAGATTGGATCTATATACTAAAATCAAAAATAAGACATTGCAACTGCGTACTGTTTTAGCTGTGATGGGAAAAAAATGTTTCTCCTAATTTCAATCTCCTCTTTAAAACTCTTATTCAGTGCCTTTCAACACATCACATGTTGAAGAGATTTGTTGTTCTAATCAGAAAAACATAGACTAAAGGATGCTATTGTTGCTTTATGAAGTAAAGGTTGGACGTCATGAATGTCTTTTCCTTTATTCTTATTTTCTGCCACCCCCTCCTTCCACTTTTGTTATGTGTGTCCTTCTTGGGTTTTGCATTTACAGTATCTCTTGACTATGTTTGGCAAGGTCTAGTTTAGTAATATAAGACTTTTTTATAAAATGCCTGACGAAATACTAAAACCATTTTTAACACTCGCTGCGTTTCCATTACAAACATGCACACAACACTGCCGACAAAAAGCACAATTTCGGTGCGAAATTGCGGTGTTTCCATAAATTAAGAAATGGAATTAAAATCACCCATGAATAAGTTTGTCCATTTGACTTATGCAAAAAGTTGTTGAAAAAACACGCCACACCGTGATCCTCCAACTACTTCCTGTCATCTTCTTCTTCGTGGTTTGTGCTAGTGGCAACGTCGGTCCGGTTGCCAATCACCTTATTTGTGTGGCACAAAAAAAATGCTTCTTTTGCAATTTTATGAAATAAACCAATACATCCAAAGACCCACCTAACGCCACCACCAAAACATTTTGACAAACGAGGTTTTTTTTTAAAGTGCCGTGTTTCCGTTAAGCAAATGTCGCAGTCATCTGGTGAATGGAAACGCAGCTACTGTGTTAACCAGAAACTCAAAGGTTATTGTGATGTCAGAAATTCAGAAACACGCCTCCAGGCGTATTTATCTAAAGGGAAAATGAGCTGCTTTGTCTATACAGAAAAATGAAATTCTTTTCTTAAGAATAAAGATCGAGGTCTCTGTTCTGTTTGTGATGTTCAGACTGTTTGTTCCTACAGCCTAGATGTTGTTTACCCGTCACCACGGATAGACACAGGCAAGGATGAACCCTAAAAGCAAAGTGTTATCTACCAAGTGAGTTGCAAGGTAATGTACAATAATGTTGTCCTTTATTGTGTGTTTTACAAAAAGTTCACGCGGGAGTTTTCTAGCCCGTGGTCGGCACGGTGTCTTTGTTCGCAGAAGTTGCGAATCATAAAACCGCATCGGGTCTTTGTTGGATTAAGTACTGAGTCTGAAAGCTTCAGAGGACAGCTTAACGGTGATGATGAAAGTGGTTTAGTGCTCGCTCCTACCTCACTGTGTTTGAGCGTCTCGATAAATCTGATGTCTGAGTACACTGTTGCCCTTGGCCATTATACTATACCCCTTTGAAATGAAGCGAAGTTTGAAAAGCGAAAGAAAATGGAGGCGCGGAGAGGAGTTGGTCCTTTAATTAGTGCTTTCACTGAACTCCTCAATGCCGAATCGGTTTTCTCGCTCTTACCGCTTTAGTGAGACAAAAAAGAGAATTCAGACACATGCTTTTCAGATACATGTGTGCCATCACTCTGCTGCCCTTCTTTCATTTTCTATGTAAAAACCCCGAGCTCTAATTATTGTTTCAGAGTGAGTCTTCTGTTGTCTTCTGCTAGTGGAATTATTTCCTCCTTGTTGTTCCTGCCACTCCAATCGGAGACTCTTCAACACCAAGACTATGACAAAGACACATGCTTTTGGTGCAGCCGAATATGTGCCCACAATACTGGGAGGAAGAACAATTTTTTTTTGGTGTTATCCTGGCAAAACTCAGCAGGCAATTTTCACTTCCCTCATTCTGGTTTGGCGAGGTTTCAAAGGCATTTTTTTCTGGACAGGCTTAATCCGTTGAGAGCGGCGGGCTCCCGCGAGATGACTGACAGTTCTCTCGCTCAGACAGACACAAACGCAACAGCCAAGGTGTTGGAGTGCAACGAGACCTCATGATATTAAAACACCACAACAACTTTAGTCAAAGTGAGCCTTGTCTCGCAAAGTGCTATCCGGTTACTGTCAGCATGTTGACTTTGTCTGGTGTGGCAGGTCTGAGGTGTCATTATTGGTATGTGCTGTAAAGAGGCAGTATTATGTGTTTTCCAGGCACATGGTGCCATTTTATAGAACAATCAAGTAACTATGTTACCTTCAGCTGTTATAAAAATGCTGTATGACTTAAAAGAAATTTGACTTCGTAATGTAATGCCTTGAAATTGGGCTTCTGTCTCTTTAAAAACTCCTGCCCTTTCTGAAACTCCACCTTCAGGAAGTCATCACAACATCGTTCTTCTATTAACCCTTTAACGGTTTTTTTTTTTTTTTACCAGAGTTTCACTGAGTACTAGCTCCTATAATGAGCTCAGCAGATGTGGAGGTCCACCAGGTGTTTGCTAAGTGCTGCTGGCTAGTCTGAAGGAGCCGAGTGGGGGAGTCGCAAATGAGGGCTCAGAGGAGGAGCTTCATCCTCGAAGGCGGAGCTAGGCGCGCCCATTCATTTCGCACAGCTGGATGATTGCCATGCTAGATTAAAGGATTCCTCAAGCATGCATGAAAGAATCAATTCAACACTCCAGGTAGGATTTGATGAGGAAATAACTTTATAACATGATGTAAAGCTCAAAAAAGTTGTTTTTTGTAATGCTGCCCCTAGTCTGAAGGAGTTGAATGTGACGACTTCCTGAAGGCGGAGTTTCAGAGAGAGTAGGAGTTTCTTAAAGAGGCAAAAGTCAAGATTCAAGGCACTAAATTATGAAGTCAAATTTTTTTCAAGCTATATTTAATATATATATATATATATACAGTATATGTATGATTAACAGCTACTTGATTGTGCTATAAAATGTCAGTATGTGCCTAGAAAATACAAAGTACTTCCCCATTAATCATTTTCATCATGAACAGATTTCTAATACACTGATACACTGGAACCTACTTCTTTAAGACCAGCTGTTTTCACATACGATTTCAGTCATCCTTAACTATATTAAGGTCGACAGGTGAAACTCGAGTGCTCAGTGTTTATCATCATCAAAGATGAAACTGAGACATTTTTCTATGTAGCAGAAAGGTGGGGGCGGGGGAAGAGTCAGCCCCTGCATGAAGCGCAGGTATTCCCTTTCACATTGTGCTTTTGTGCACAATTCCTTCAATTTTGCAGCCCGACTCCTCCAAACAGTGGGCCTCCTCCTTGTTCATTTCCTCATAATAATGTCTTTGTCAAATAACAGCTGGGCCTGCCAGGACGTCCACAAATCGAAACCGCTGACTCGCAGACACACTTTCAACACATGAATAAAAATCATGAGAGGAAAGTAAATAAGGACGGTAGGAGGAGGGCGGGTTCGCATTCCCCTTGTGGCTCTCCATTGTCACATCCACATCTGGACCTGGTTAGAGCACAAGGCCTGTGTGACGCCTGTCACTCGTTGGGAAGTCGGCAAAGATTTGACTCATGGGGATAGAGAGCTGGGAGGAAAGTTTCTTACACACACGAATACACGCCTGCGCACGCGCACATTTAATAAATTAGCATGTGCGTGACGAGGCTCCTTTGTCAGATCCAAAGTGACTTTTTAAAAGTCAAAACTCTTAAGCAGGTATTAACCATACCTTTCATCAAAGCCACGTTTCTGTATCAAAATGTTTTTATTGGTTTGCTGTAATCTAATCTTAAATGTCAAGTTTTCGGCGGCTGAAAGCAGAAAGTTGTCGTAATTAATAGAAATAAAAGCTTGAAAGCATCAGTCTGTGTGGAGTTAATCTACATAGCACATTTCACTCAGTGAAGTGAGCTGTTGAAATGAATTAACTTTTCAAAAATATTCTAATTCATCGAAAATAACTTCTACTCGCTCTGAGCTCAAGTCTATTTTTAGGTCTCTCCTTAAAGGAAGTTGTTTACTACACGCTAGCAGTGAAATGAAACCGATTAAATCTGAACAAGTTTCATTTGAAAATGACCCTAAATGCATTTATCGCCTCGTTTCTTTGGTTGCTTTTAGTCAAATTTTTGGGGGGGATTTGTGGAAACTTTATATAGTTTAGTTTTTAAACCCATAACTTTTTTTCCAGCAGTGAGACAGGTTGACTTTAGATCAGGGGTGTCAAACTCCAGTCCTCCAGTCGCTGTCCTGCAGTTTTTAGATGTGGTACAGGTACAAAACACTGGAATGAAATGACTTAATTACCTCCTCCTTGTGTAGATCAGTTCTCCAGAGCCTTAATGACCTAATTATTCTGTTCAGGTGGTGCAGCAGAGGCACATCTAAAAGCTGCAGTGACCCTTGAAGACTGGAGTTTGAGACCCCTGTTTTAGATGCTATGAACCTGTTCCTACATAAAGCTGTTGAACGGTGCCTGTTTTTTTTCTATTTCTGGCTATTTAACCTTCAGTAAAAGACTGAGGGCTGCACAGAGGTGCAGTTGGTAGTCGTTGCCTTGCAGCAAGAAGGTCCTGGGTTCGATTCCCGGTCTTTCTGCACGGAGTTTGCATTTTCTCCCTGTGCATGGTGGGTTCTCTCCGGGTTGTCCGGCTTCCTCCCACAGTCCAGTGCATGGTTGTGTGTCCCGTCTGTCTCTGTGTTGTGCTGACAGAGCCCTTTTTTTTTTTTGTTTGTTTTGGTTTAACGTCAATCCTGTGCGATCCAGACAAGCAAATGTAACACAAAAAACATACTCTATTGGGGTTACTTGTTTTTTTGTTATTTAATTTTATTTAGTTTTGTTACCTCTGCCTTGACTTTTAAACTTAAACTCTACTTAGCTGACTACAAGTCAGAGCACCAATGGATATTTTTTTCACCGTAATATTTTTTTTCTTTCCTTTTTTGGTAGACTATATTAATGACATCAATGAAAAAGGAACACTGGGAGGGACATTAGTGTGAAGACTAGCAGTTTTGAAAATGTTACTTTGCCCAGATGTAGCTTATCTTTTTAGTAACTCATGTCGAAGCTTCAGTAAAAAGCCGTTTAGTTGCTCTGGTCACAATTTGGTATTTAGTTAGTCACAGGCATATTATCAGTGAAGCTAACTAGCATTGGACGTTCAGACAACGTCCCCTGAGAGTTGCCATGAATGTTCAGTGAATACTGTTCATCAAACGTCAAAGTAACACACCATTAAACAGTTTCCATAAATGTCTGTGCATGTTTAGTGAACATCTAGCACATGTCCATCCAATATTTAGTGAACTTTCATAGACAACGTTTGCCAAACGTCAAAGTGAAACAACATTAAACGGTTAACCAAGCAATATCTGCAGACGTTCAGCGAACATATAGAAAATGTCCGTCCAACATTCAGTGGATGTTCATTGGCAATACTTGCTGAATGTTTAACTGTGTTTCATTCTGACGTTCGGCAAATGTTCGCAGACAGCGCTCGCCAAACGTCAACATGACCCGTATTAACATGAAAGACTCCCGTGATGAAAGTAATTATTACATTGCTGTAAGTTATCTTGGTCAAAAAGTGCAAGACTTAGCAAATCCCACAAGTTTTCCTAGTGTGGAGTGTGAGGTTATACTAAGATCTAACTTTTGGTATTAACTACATTAGCTTGAAAGCTAACTGCTAGCATGTTGCTGCTAGTCAGTTCACATTTATTTATTTGTTTTGGCAACATGCTCACCATCTCTGAGCAGTCGCCCATAAGTTCACGTTTAAATGAAGAGGGCCATTTCAAAATAGAAATAGAAATGCAGAGCAAGTGTTGCATTTAGCTAATAAATCTGTTAGCTACAAGTACAACAGTTGCTCTTTGTCCCAGAGTTTTTCATTTTATTGTTTCTTTCACTCAAACAGAGGCTAATGAAAACAAAGAACAGAGAGGCGGCAGAACCCTGGCTGTCAATGTTTCTTTTTGTTGAGCCTGTTAAAATAAAGAATTATGACTTTGAGCAGACACAAAGAATTTGAATGGTTGTGAGCGTGTATTAAGGGATGGCAGAGGTTAGCGGAGTAGCGCCGCTTTCAAAGATCAGACTTGGTTCCCTGTCGTTACCGTTGCTCTTGGAGCTCATTTTAGTTTAACCCCTCCAGTTAAAGAAACGTAACCCAACCCTCCACATGCACTTTAGGACAACCTCAGCCAGCAGCTTAAAGTAGCAGACGGCTACGCAAGACGTATAGCGAGGCTGGGTCGACAGCACGGAAACAATAGCGCCTCTGTGCCCCAGCGCCCCTCTGGATCACATTTCCTCCGAGGCCCATATCGAAATGTGGCGGGGGCCCCTGTTGCTGATCTAGCAAGCGGCCGGAGAAAGCCACACAGAGGGGAGGGTGCCTTATGTCAATAGTGATTAGGATCATGATCACAACTGTTGCCGGTGCGGGGCACAGAGGAAAGCGAGTCATCAGGGTGGAAGGTGGGGGTGTGGAGGGAAGCGTCGTGCCCTCCTGAACTTTACTGTCAGGCGATGAGGAATGTCTCCTGGACTCGTTTAAGATAAATAACCCTAATGCACGCTGTTGTAAATTTAAAAATAAAAGAAATTAACCTCTGGCATCCTTTGAAAGTCTTAATGAAAGCTTTGGCTTGCATCCTATCGTGATGTGTGGCGCAACAGTGACGAGAAGCAGAGAATTCCCCCAAGTAAATATTTTGTCTACAAGGAGAAGTGACAAGAAGAGGAGATGTGGATATCATTCTGCTTTTACGCAAGAGTGAGAAAAAGAAATATGCTTTCAGTTAATGAAGGATATCATCGCTGTGTTGAGTCTTAACCCTGTTTCTGTTACAGCGACCTCAGCGGTGAGGACCCGTCGCCATGTGTACAAACCTTTGGAAGTCAAAGTCGATAGAGGAGAATCGGGACTGCAGGATGGCCCAGAGACCCCAGAAGAAGTTGGATGCCTGGTGGAAGAGAAAGAGAAACAATTTGTGGAAAACACAAATCATCTCAGTAAAAATTATTAACCGAACAAAGGTTGGTTAGGCTTAGGCCTCGCTAACGTTTTCGTGGCTCTATCTCGATTCTTCACTAAATAACTACAAAGACTGTCAATGGAAATTGTCCTGTAACTGGTGGATTGCTGGTATTGAAATCCCCCTCTGTTCGTCTCAGTGGTTGTGTGCTAGGGCAAGATTCTGCAGCAGCTGTGGCTACAATGTAGCTCACCACCGTCAGAGTGGGAATGACTGAGAGAAGTCCTCTGGACTAGAAAAAGACCTATACAAGTAAAGGACATTTACAGCAGAACTAAGCAGGTCTTCATGTATTTTGCTTATTAAAAACAAGTCATAAAAACAATTAACACATTATTATAACTGTAATAATAATAATAACCATATTGTATTATTTTGTTCTGCTGTTCTTGTATTAAATTAAATAAATTAGGTCCTGCTTGTTTTCAACTCTTTTGGAAACCCTTACGCCATAAAACTATCTTACTGTCATTCAAAATATTCATAGAGTGACAATCTTATACAAGGCTATGCTGATCTAATAGATACCTTATTGATAAGCGCAAGATCCTTCCATATTCCTGCTGGAGGGCAAAAAAACTGTTTACCAACAGTGACTAGCTTTGGTTTTAGCTGTTGAGTTGTCAACATAATGCACTACATCTTAAATGTACGCATTGTTTAATTGTCAACACTACAATAACTAGATCATAAGATCAGAAAAAAGTCTTTAAAAAAAAAGTAGTGAAGGAGAGGGAAGTATGTCTGTTACGCTAGCTTGACTTTGACAGCCTTAACATGAAGATGTGCTGCAGAATTTGGTGTGTTTCAGTTGCGTTCCAGACACCGACTCTCCGACAGATCATGAGTAGAGAAGGTGTTTAAATTCGCAAATCAACCACTGCTGTGTTGAGACGATCAATTACTAATAATCACAAAATAAACGTCAAGCCTGAAAACACAATACTGTAACCGATTGAATGTTCTGCTTTTTCTGTGCGAAATGTTGGCATTTACCCACCAGCGGAGCAGTTGTCAGTCAGTTGCTATGGCAACGGGTCTGTGTATGGCGTAGCCAACATACAGAGTGAAAACATAGAACAATATGAGTGGCTCTGAGCTGTTGTTCAACTGTTTGTCTGCGTTGTTTTCCCTTTCCTGTGGCGATAAATTAACAATACCTACATCTCCAGGTTTCCTTTGGTTAATGGAATTGTTCTACCAGAGACGCTACGGAAAGAATAATCTTTCTGCCCACCAGCAATGTGCACATCCGCGAAATTTCCGGACGTAAACAATAACATACGACGGGTCTACAGATTCTCTGCGGAGATTCAAATCGTCTTCAAGGAAAAGATGATTAAAAAAAATAAAAAAATGAATCCCATTAGGTTGCAAGGGCTCCCTTCCTCGGGATCCCGCCGCCCCCGATAGGTGGGAGCCAACGTGGGCGTCAAGACATGTGCATCTTTTCTTAAACAACCGCGAGAGAGGAAAGAAAAACGTACGTGGAAGACTCTGAACTCGCTTTGAGGAAGTAGAGAGTGTGAAACTGAAGCTTATTTTTGCAGCGCTGTAGTTTAATGTTTGGTTACAGCTCCTCGTGCCATGCTGCAAGGGCTGTAAAAACACACTGTGTGACCTCCAGTTGTCGGGTTGTAACCGCTTCCAAAACTGCTGCCGCTGCATGCCAGTTGCGCGCCGCTCAGTCAGAATGACAAACCCTCTGTATTGAATAGTTCCCTCCTTAATGGCCTTGCTCACTTAGGCTTGCGGACTTCCATGCCTCCATAAATTTCTGTTGTTCTCCACCCTTATTGTAAATCTTCATGGTAAGGCCACTAATGGCACGTCCTAATAAGATCCAGACGGGGGCCTCTGTTCTGCGGCCCAATGATATAATCACATTTTTATTTGATAATCAAATAAAGGGTGGAATGAAATGCTTGTGGAGCATTGTGTGGTTTCCCTTGGCTTCCCCCACAGCCCCGCCAAACCTGGCAGATTTTCATCTCTAATCTCCGTCCTCCGAAAAAAAAAAAGATTGAGCGCGCTTCCACTATGATTAGTAACTGCTCTTCATTAGGAGGAGCGTTAATCTAACGCTGAGCGGAGGGGAGTCGGAGGAGAGAGAGTGAGAGAGAAAGGGAAGAAAAGAAGAAAAAAAGAGGACGACGGAGACGTGAGGAAAGAGCGACACCACGGAGCGGCGGGCCCGAGCTGCGACGACGCAGGAGCGGCAGACGAAGGGCGGGGGGCCGGGGGGGGATCCCTGCGGAGGAAGAGGACGAGCTGCGAGGGCCCCGCTGCGTCTTCGCTGGAGGTGAATGCGGGAAGCTTCGCTCCTTTTACATCTTTGGCAATCGGCCACACAGCTTCTCCCACTGGATGATATTATCAGCTGAGGCTTTGCTGCTGAATCAATGCAGTTCAGCTTGATTTTTTTATTTTTTTTTCCCAGCCAGTGTCGCAGCTTTGGCATTTTAGTCTATTTGACAAATGAGGTAAAACTATCAGAGCTAAACGGTTTGAAAAAAAAAAAAAAAAAATTTTTTTTAAAAGACCAGAATTCTGCTACATTTCATATGTTTTTGTTTGTATGTTTGTGACTTTTTGATAGGTGCTGCATATTGTGTACATGTTACTGACTTTACTTACATAAAGTGACTTGCAAAAGTATTCACACCCCTTGAATTTTCACATGTTGTAATTTTCATTTGATTTAAATAAATGTGTTTTTATCCAGATTTCCAGGGACGAACACAAAATAGAGCATCATTGTGGATTGAGGTTTACTTTCTTTTTTTTTCTTTTAACAAATAATCTAAAAAAAACAGTTGTCTTGGTTTTATTTAGGGGTGTCAGAGCAAAAGGGGCTGAACACAGATTGATGTCATTTATTTTTACACTTGTCTTGCATGTTTATTAAAAACATAGACAACATAGACTTGTGTTTCCATTCACTGCATAATCTTCCTCAGTTTTTACAGCATTTTGGACATTTGAGAACAAAACTTTGACACTGAACCAGCTCTGAAACACTTCGGGTTCAAAAGTCTCGAAACACAAAGATGCTAAAATTAGGTTCCAATTTCCAGAGCACGGTATCGGGTCATTTAGCTGTTTTTGTTTTTTGTTTTCATCAAACTCTCTCACTCCAGGAGATAAATGCAGTCTTTAAGGTGCAGTTTCTTAATTTTGCTACTTTTATTATATTTTCAAAAATAAATTTTTTACCTTGGTCCAGTTCAACCTAACTAACAGAACTGGGAGTTGATTGAACAGGCTATGAAATTATTTTTTGCTTTATTTTAGTGTGCAGTCAGTCAGTATATGCAAAATCAAAATACTGAAGTATCAAATAAAATAAAAAATAACGGTGTGATGTAGCAACCCAAAGGTAAAGTTTAATTTACATCAAAATGTTAAAATGTAAAAGGTGATCACATTTATTTTGTTTTTTTTTTTTTAGCAGATGGAAAGAAAAGAAAAGAAGTCAAAAAATTTTTCAATGCTCATTCTTTGTTTTTTTTTTCATACTTATCCAGACCTGGAAAACAATGAAAGCAATTTCCAGCCTTTTCAAGACTATGAATGATTCTGGTTTGCGTGGCAATGTCATATAATTAGTTATATTAATATTATATTTGCTGTATACATTGTGCTTAAACATCGTAATCCTCCAAAGTGAAGCCTCCGAGTAAAGAAAGAGTATTTGAAAGAACTATAATGTGAAGCTGTTCATTCATAATTTAGACGCAATAATAGGTTGTTCAAACAAACAAACAAAAAATCAGTAACAGTTAAATAAAAACATTTAAAAATACTGAAATCGTAATTACTTCCCTAAATTTCATAATTGAGAAGCCAGTGACTATTTCTTTTGAAATTTATGGTTCAAATACTCCATGAGTGGAGAGAAGTGAGAATGACACTGGATGGATCTCTTCCCTACACATTACATAACCTAAAGCTACTTCATTTTTGCTACATATTAATCAAAGCCAACACTTACAACATAAAACAGGGCTATCGTCTCGTCGCCGAGGTTCCCCGTTTTAATGCAGCAGGCTTGGCATCAGTCATTCCTGACACACGGAGCGTCGAAACGAGTGCAGTTGGAAACTTGGCTTGTTACGTGTCAGTGAACAATTTTTCTCTCATCTCCCCAGTCAGACAAAAAAAAAAAAAAACCTCTTTGGTCTGTCACCGAAAATCTGAATTCAATCAACAAGACGTTATCACTTCTCCCACTCCATTCCAGGCCGTATTTCAGCCCCTCAGCCCCCCACTCCCTGCTTTTTTTTCTTTCTAATTTCTCTCTCTCTGTTTTTTTTTATTTTTTGGCCAAAGCATGGGTTATTTTAAAAAGTAATATGCTTTCTCATCACTTCTGGGCTATTTCAAGAGAAATTCACACCATCCCTCCCCCCCCCTCTCTCTAAATTGCTTGGACAATTCTGCATATTGTGTTGGAGCTGTGGAAGCACTTTCAGACAGATAGCTCAGCACCACTTGAGCCACCAAAGAACGAAAATTGTGGTCATAAGAAAAATAATTTTGGCTGCCGCCTTTCATTTTTCCCCCTGCGGTAGCTTCTAATCAACTCGGACGGAGTCCATCATAGTTTTGAGCGGCGGTGGCTTAAACAGGATGGTTTGGTTTTGCTTTTAGGAGGTTTGGGGGGGAGAGAAACGGGGGGGTTGTTGCTGGAAAAGTAAATGATCAGAATGCGGCGGTGAGGTGATGCCCTCTCCGTCATCTCGGAGGTCTGCGCACATCTGGATGCTGCTGAAATGAGAGCACTAATCTCATAATGTGAGTGTTTTTTTTTTTCCTCTTCTTTGTGTGAATTTGCCCAGAACTATAAACTAAACAGAAGGAAAGGAAAACTTAAAAAAAAAAAACAACAGAAGATGACTTTTAAAATTTCTCCAACGTGTCTCACAACGTGCTTAGCTTGTGCTATAATTCTGACTTACAAGAGAGAATTTGCAGACTTCGACGTAGAGCTTCGTGACTTCTTCGTCCGTAACCGTGACGTTGAGGCCCGTGCTGCGCTTGTAGCTCTCCAGGTAGGCGGTCAGCCAGTCCCTCTGCAGCTCCTGGCTCGGATACAGGCTGTAGTCGACGTCAGTCACACCTTTGGACACAACACCCACACACACACACACACACACACCCACACACCCACGCCCACACACACGACAAGCTGAAGTTACTGTCAGCTTAATTAGAAGGTTTTCAGACTTCCAACGGAGCCTGTTTACTTTGAAATAGGTTAAAAATGACATTTACTTCACATATTATGTGTGGAAGACAACTGGATATATTTTTTAAATAATTCATCGTACATAAAGTCACCATACAGGCAATGATTATCTATATGTACTTAGCAAACAGTTTGAAAGAAGTAATTAGAAGAAGCAATCTGGGAACAGATGTTGCAAAAAATACTTTAATCTTTTCCTCACGTTTCTTTAGATGCAGTGTATTTGGATTCAGTGGCGACCCCTAGTGGGGGAAAAGGGAGTATATATATATATATATATATATATATATATATATATATATATATATATATATATATATATATATATATACAGTATATATACAGTATATATATATATGTGAAATAAGTGACATTTTTTTAACCATAGTCACCCATTGGCCAAGGTTAATAAACCTAAATGTAATGGCTATATTAGGTGTAGCCTTTTCCATTAAACATAACGAAATAAAATTCTATTAAAAATTCAATTAAAATTACGAAATAAATTCACTTAATGGAAATGCGGCAATTTCAAGAAAAAGTTTTTGTGCTACAATGACGTGGTTTTTCACATCACATGAGTCACGTGATCAACAGCCAGATGTTGCTACTGGCAAAAACGACAAAGAAGGCGGCAGGAAGTGGGAAGTAGGAAGATGATGGTTTGTTTTTGTTGTTTTTTTTCTGACAATGTGCAGCTGGCTCCATCCAGAGCTCCCACAGCATCACACAGTTCATTAAAAGTTGAACGTGTCGAATCGATTGGCTCTTCTGTAAAATCGCCGACTACAATTTCCCCAAAACGTAGCACGTTACTGCCCTGGTCTGGGCACCAGGGTGAAAATATTCTGGGCGTGCCACTGTCTGGATTAAAAAAAGTGGATGACTTAAATGAGACAAGAGTTAACATATAAATTATTCTGTGACTGAAAATAGGCATGTGTTGATGTTCACAGGATAATAACCTTGAGAAAAAATACTTTGGTTTCATGGTATAAACACACAACAAAATGTAAACAGAAGTGTACAGCCTGACATAACAAATAGGCTAAAAGTTATTTCTGCTGATACCAAAATATGACATTTTCATCATCATAATGTCAACCTTCATCTCAGTTTTTATTTTATTCTAATTCACACACTTAAGCAAAAGGGAATGTCCTCACCGTTTAATGTTTGCTTAGCAGCGCTCATAGTGCAGGATATTATTTTGCTTTCAGTTCTTTGTCTAGTTAACTCAAATTAAAAGGTGATACTAATCTGTTGTTACAGTAGAGCCTGAAGGTTTAGGATGATTGGATGATGCTCCTTTAGTTTCCACAAGGTGACTCTTTGTGTTTTTCAGAGCGTTTCTGTGTTTTGAAAGGAAAATTTAGTAGCCAGCACTGGATGAGACAGGAGAGGAGCTCCATTTCTCTCTGCGCCTTACAACCAGAGAAAAGTCTCGAATAAAGAATATTAAATATTTAAATATATAAAAAGAAATACATAAATTCTTCTACGAGTTTTCTTTTTAACATTCTATCTCAGCATTCGCCACAGAACGAAGCCCACATTTAAACATTTTTGGCCAGTTTTCCTTCCACCTGGTAATAACTTTCAACCCAAAATCATTTTTTTAATGGTTGGACTACGCTTTATTATATGAACATGCATAAAATACACAGAATAAAATAAATGCATTCTGACCATCACAAATAAAGAATCTGAAAGCTGAACATCTCAGGGGGCTAATAGAGAAACTGAAAGTCATACTGAATCCACCTGTTTCCTAAAAAACCCCGACAGAAACAGACGGGAAATGATTTCACACGTTACATTCTGTACATACGAGTTGCTCGCTGCGTGAATCACAGAGTGGAGTTATTGTGCTAATGTGTGGAAAAACCCACTCAGACCTACCAGCAAACTCGTTGAAGTGATTCCCGATGTCGAAGGCCTGGTAGTTGTAGTCAGCGTACTCGTAGTCGATGAATTTCACCGACCCTGATGGAGGGGGGGGAGGAAAGGGTTACCGTGACAACCTGACAAACAGCTCGACCGTGTGGACTAACAGCCGACAACCTTTGTGGTATTTTACTCAAAGCAAAGGGGTCAAAGTAGCAGCACGTCTCTCCGGAGGCACTTCGAGTAGCTTTGCAGACATTGTGTGACGAATGAAAAACTAGAAAAATTGCTACAAAAATGTGATTGTAGAGGATAAATTCCATTTGATTTGATTTGATGTTTTGTTGGGGGGTTTTTGTGATTTTTGACTCTGGAAGGGTTAGTAACATACAACAACAAACATATAATTCCTCACCTTCTTGACAGTTGTAGATGATGTTTTTTGTGAGAAGGTCGTTGTGGCAGAGGACGGTGGGCGAGTCCGTCTGGGAGAGGTGTCTCTTCAGCGACTCCATCTCCTCCAACAGGACCTCGTAGCTCGGCACGTCTCGAAGAGGCAAGGAGCTATAACCGGATAAATCACATGTTCTATGAAAATATGATAAACATACACAATAAAAAAAAAAAAGGTTTTATTGGCTCTAGTGGCTTTTACTTGTTAATTAACAGGAAAGTGGGTAATGAGAGAAGGGGAAGACATGCGGCAAAGGTCGTCAGGCCCGGAATCGAACCTGCGACGGCCACGTCGAGGACTAAGGCCTCCTTATGTGGGTTGTGCTTAACACCGGCACCACCACAGCACAACCCAATACACAATTAGCTTAAAAATAAATTCAGTTTATTGAAGTAATTCAATTAAGATCATTATTAAACATAGTAAAAACATCAAATGCTTATATATATATATTAAAGAATATATATATTCTTTAAAAGAAAGCTGAGGTAACTTATTATTTTTGGTAAAATGTTACATTTTGTTCCCCTGAGGTTTGAGTAGGATGTGACACAAAAGCCACGTCTCAAAATGGGAAAGACAGGAAAACATTTATGTAAGCTGGACGCAGAGGGCTGTGTCCTTAATAAATCTGCTAATAAGGACGCAGCCCTCCGTCTCCAACACCGAACCATGGATTCGTTCAGGCCGAGCTGACATGCAGCGGCTCTATTTCCCTCCTGTACTACCAGATCGACAGCCTTCAACTTCAAAGCTGCATCATATGAACTTCTTCATGTCGTTTCCATGATGAGGGGGTATGAGTTTGAAAACATTTCTCTGTCCTGCCTGCTGCTAGCATGTGCCTGTCCTAAATGAAAATCAGCGCTTTCTTCTTTGATTTCCAATAATTCACTTCCCGCTAAGGCGCCCCCTGGTGGTTGAAGAAAATCCACAGAAAAGCCGCACCGGGCTGTAAGCCGCTCGGTTCAAAGCGTGGGGAAAAAGTAGCGGCTTATAGTCTGAAAAATATGATTTAAGGCGGAAGAAATAAACAAATATAAAAGTTCTTACTTCTTCTTCTACACAAGTCAAAGGCAGTTCAAAATGCTTTACACCTTAAAACATCACTAAATATGACAGAAGCAACAAACCTTCCGGTTTGTCAAATGCAATCATCAAAATCATCAAGCAAATAAGCCAATATGCATAATGATCCCACCCAACTAATTAACTTTAATGATAGGCCAGAGTCCAAAGTAAACTCGACAGAATATTTTAATTAAGATTTTACTGCTTGACCTGAACCCGGCCTAAATTTTGGCTCGGGTTCAGGTCATAAATCTAAAATCATCAAGCAAATGTATTTCAAAAACATTGATCAATGCAACATCACAGGCAGATGTGATTCATCCATCTGCTTGTGATGAATGATCTAAACAGGCGGGTTTTTAGCCTTAATTTAACTGAAGTCGATGTTTCAGCAGTTTTGTAGTTTTCTGGAAGTTTGTTCCAAATTGCTGTAGCATAAAAAAATTAAAGCAGCTTCACCATGTTTGGTTCACACGTTTTTAGTTCCAAAAGACAAACAAAATGGCTAAAAACTGTAATAAAAACTGGATATATGAAGACTGCGAACAGTATATCTCTGGTGATAATTCTAGGAAGAATTTGTGGAATGGTGTTAAACCCAGAGGTGAGGAACCGGGGTGGAAAATCGGACCACAGCCCTGACGTCTCCGACTCTTCACTTCAACAACGTGTTTGTAAACCAGCACGACTCGGCGAGAGGTCAAACATCCCGTCTTCTTCCCCCTCTGTTGATCACTGCAGCGTCTCAAAGCGAGTCGATCCTTTTTCATTTTTGCTTGCCGTCCCTCTGTCTGCCTGGACAAGACGGAGCTCCTAGCAGTGTTATTTAAACACTACCTATTTATCCAAAGGGGGACAAACAGACTCTTGCGGTATTATACACACTTACGGACGTGATTTAGTGCGGCCTGCGAGGAACGCAATAAAAGCGAAAAGAGCCTCGCTTTGTTTGTGATGCTGACACTGAGGTTCTGCTTTTTTTTTATATACAAATCCACCTACACATACTAAATAAGTCGTCCTGTTAGACAGAGATGAAGGAAATGTCAGAGCGATATTGTGTTCAGATCAGGGTCATAGTTCAGTTTTATTTGGTTATGACTTTATGTCCGACTCATCCGGTTAGATTTTAGTTCGTATTTGCTAGTTTTTGTTAGTTCGTATTTGCTAAGTATTGTTTAGTTTCAGTTAAGTTTCTATAAATTACTGTAGTTTGTTTTTTCATACTGCATTTTTAGGTGCCGAATTCAAAAAGGTCAAAGTACTGTATTGTGATTATATGTATACATTCACAGGGGTAATGAATACTCAACAGAAGACACCATTTTTAGAAAAGGTTTTCAATTATAGCAGAACAACCAACTGACTGGTGTTTTCTCCCAACTTTGTTGCCGTTGCCATTTTTGTGGACAAGCTCGAGTGCCACCAGGGTTACGCTAGAGTCGTAATTTGCGGGAAAGAAAAGAAAACGATTTCACATCAGTCCACTTGTAGGCTAGTAGGTTTTATAAACACACAATATTGTTTCAGTTACAGTTTTTCCCCTTTAATTACCATTTTTATCAACTTCAGATTTTGTTCGTTTTACTTAAAGCAGCACGACATGATGAAACTGTCATCATGTCGCGACAATATGGAATGAGACAATCTGTGAAAAGAAAAGCAGTTGGCCTCCTCGGCTTCTCCCAGCCCTAACTAGAAACAACCAATCAGAGCCAGGAGGCGGGTCTTAGCGCTGTCAATCACCCTGTGCTATGCTGCAGCTAGCATAGCCACTTGTGAATGCTAAGGCTAGTTAGCATAGCCACCAATGATGGTGGATAAGTTGCATTTGCACCATTAGCACATTGAGCAGCGAGTAAGTGAAGATGATTGACAGCACCAAGATCCACCTCCTGGCCCTGATTGGTTGTTTTTGGTCGGGAGCGGTTCATTTTTTCAGAGAGCAACAGTATCTCAGGAAGTATAGTAGGTTCAAGAGATCGATCTATTGACAGATTATCTGTCTCATATCAAACTGTCATGACATCATTAATTTTAACAAATATGTAAAAAAGGATATATATATATATATATATATATCTATATATATATATATATATAGTATATAAAATAAGTTAGGCCTACTGCAGCTTTAACTATATCAACCTGATATCAGTTTTAATTCCTCCAAAGGCTGCAAAACACTTCAAGAGATACTTTTATTCAAAGCTGACTCTAAACTAATCAAAATGTTCTTCCTTTTTATTAGCTCCAAGTTCAGAATCGAGTGCTTAATCACATTTACTTGCCTATAAAATTTGACTTTGTGAGAACAGTCTCTCTCCCCCCTGCCCCCAAGCGACACGCACAATTCATCCATATCCTCTCTAATATGAATTGAATAGTGAATCACCACTGATTCCTTTTCAACTCATCCCCCGAAACCAACGTGACTTTTTTTTTTTTTTTTGTCGCGGGAGCGCCCACGAACGGTCGGATTGGGGAAAAAAACCAAAATGAAAAGACCCTCGTCGACTTTTTAAATGGGCGAGACCTGACGCCTTGCCATCAGATCTTTTTCCTCTCCTTTTCTCTGCTCATGAAACGCCGAGCGCGTCGAGTGCGTTCGCCTCCTGCTCCCTGTCAAGCCTCTGTAAAGTAATTAGTGGAATTTCCTCCTCTGGCGCTTCATTATGGCTGGGCCTTATTTACATACGATTTCAAACAGGAGCCATGAACTGCGGATTTTTTGTTAATTTTTTCTCTCTTCTTTTTTTTTTTTGCGGTTTCCATGAGGAGTACAGGAGCACAAATGGGCGACCCAGCAGGGGGGCCCTTTTGGGAGAGAAAGAGGTTGCACTCATGCTTTCCATCGCTTTTCTTTCTTTGCTCTCTCTTTCTTTCTCTCTCGGAACCATGCAGCTGCTGCAGCCTCTTTCTCTCTCTCCCTCCTCCTCCTCTTCCTCCCCCTCTTCACTCAGCGGGTGGCTTGAGAGCTGAAGACCTCCTCTGCAGGTGCAGCCTCTTCCTGCAGCTCCCTCTGCCTTTTACCGACTCATCTGAAGACCACATTCATATCTGCACTTGGATACACTCTCGAGTACCAAAAGTTTCTCTGATGCAAATTTTAAGAACCTTTTTTTTTTCTTCCCCCAATCCCCCTCGCTGTGTTTCGGCCTCTGTCTCGTATCTTCGTCTCTGAAGAGGCCAGTAATTATCCAAACAGGCGCGCTCTGGTTTTAAATGCAAACGATCCTACAGTATATAAATAATATCTCATTTTCTTAAATGTTCTTTTTTTGCTGTAATTCCCTCCCCAACTGTCCTCGGGTTTACGTCCTCATCATTCATCGTCTTCAGATCGTTCGAGTGTCTCTGCTGGCAAGCGGCGCTTCAACTGCGTGAAGTCATGGAAATGTGCCACAACACAGCACCATCTATTGGGCCTCGACGTGCGGTGCAGCGTATGCTCTCTCACATGACCCTACCCTTTCTGTAGGATGTTCAAGCTACAGAGTTTGGTCTGAAGATCTGCAACAGACAGAAAAGAAACTGGAGAAAAACATAACAGTGTTTAATTGGAGGAAACTAAATAAGTATTAGATATACTCAAGTTGACCAAAACTCTCTACTAGAATCCAAACCTCAAACTTTTTCATATTTTGCCACATGACAACCTCAAACATGAACGCATTATTAGGCCTGTCACAATAAGTTTGCTGAACAAATCATGCAAATGAAAATTAGTGAGTTTGTTTTCATTTATTATGCGGTTAATTGATTTATTGTGACCAGTCTACGCAATATATTGTGATTTTATGCAATAGAGTCCTGCAAAGTGAATGCGCAATCAAACTCCGATTAATTAAGAGTAAAAAAAATTAAAAACTTAGAGTCACAATTTGCTGTGATTACAGCAGTGGTGCCCCAAAGACAAACTTTGGCCACCACAATGTTGGACTAATTTTGGTTATAGAAAGCCATAGAGCAAATTTCTTTTCAATCAAGACATAAATGTAAAGCCTAATGTATAAATCAATAATCCATCATTTTTAGCTGTGCTCTCCTAAACGTTTTACTGGCCTGGTTTACTGGTATCCCCAAGTAAACTTTCTGGGGCGCTGCTGTTTTAGTGGATCTTGGAGGTTTGTCTCGGTCAGCTTTGCACATCCAGAGCCTGTTTTACCTCAGCGTGGTCATTGCCTTCCTACGCAATTATCATCTCCCTTCAGTGCTCCGTCTGGGATTTCTCTCATTGACATGGATTTCTCTGGTTTAATTTCAACCGGGACAAATCAGCGAACAGAGGAAGAAGTTGTGAACAATGATGTTGATTTTCTGAGCTGTTTTAGAATTATAGTCTTCCTGTAGTTTTAGCAACGGCAGTGGAGGAAGTGAACAAAGTTGTTCAGTTTGTGTTGGCCAAATATTGAGTCGAAGATGTTGTGACCCCACTCCCCGCCCCCAAGGTTGTTTAGAGCTCACGCAATTTCCGGCTTCATTGAAATGGCGCATTACAGACGTCATGGCCAAACGTTAGCGGTTGTGTAAAATTTAAAACGTCAACAAAGTCCGCGCCTCCTGGAGGCAATCGTTTCTGAATAGCCAAGGGTCCAGAATCTCTGCACAAGCAAAGTGCTTACATTCTGTCATAGATTTAGTGTTTGCAAATCTGAATTCTCAAATCTCTGATGGAACTTTACTGCATGTGTTTTTTTAGGGTTAGTAGATTGAAAAGAGACTGAAAACTACAGCTATTAAACTTAATTGAGTTGGTTTTTCCTTAAATTATCAGCAATAAAATACTATATAATATAATATAATAAAATATTGTAGTGGAACAGCTCAAAGGTTGTATTACCACTACCAGACTAGGGTAAACTACCTTACCCACTTTCTAAGAAGAGCCATGCGCTCCCAGTGTTTGTTTGCATGGACTTCTGGCCCCCTCGCTGAAAACACAAACAAGGTTGAACGTTTGACCGATAAGGGAGAGCTTAGCAGGAAGCTCATGGCAGAGTGTCTGTTTCTTTGTAGTGTCTGGAGGGCCTTCCATGACCTCTGTCAGAGATAATGCAAAGCCACTGCCATTACGAGCCACTCCCCCGCTTCAGCCGTTTGACCAATTCTGGCTCAGCAAAATGAAAAACCGGAGGACAGAAAAAAGGGGGAAAAACTTTCCCCTGACAACTGTTGATTGGAAACCTGTTAGCAGGTCTGAATGTGTGAGAATGTGATGAAGGAACAGAGTACTCCTTAAAGATAAAAGCTGAGACTGGTTTTTATCAAAGAAATGATTGGAAAGAATCAACGACTGAGGCAGGCTGTTGTTTAAAACACACCAGCCCTGTTTAGTCCGATCGAATCAAACTCTAGTTTGTTTGCCTAGAAAGTCCGGTTTGTTTGGGGAGGTGTGAATGCGCAATCAAACTCTGATTAAGAACAAAAAAAACGAGCTGTGGTCTGCCTAGAAACCCAAGTCTCGGTTTGGTTGAAGTTAGCCTGGCCATTGCTTTCCTAGACAATTGAGTTTCATTCAAATCTTGCTTCACGGCACAGTCTGGGCTTTCTTCCGTTCAACCGGGCCAATCAGCTAACAGAAGGAGGCGTCGTGAACGATGAAGTGGATTTTCTGCGTTGCTTTAGAATTGTAGTCTGCCTGTAGTTTTAACAATGGCAGCGGAGGAAGTGAACGAAGATATTCAGTCCATATTGGTCATGCTTCCAAATATTGATTTAGCAATAACAGCAGTCTTATTCATTTTTTAGCATTTCTTCTTTTCGCAATGGAGAATAGTTGCTTACAATGCAGGCAACTTTAGGTAAGCTTCATAGTGTCAAACTGGAGCATTGTTGTGGTGAGTACCTCACAACAACGAACACAATTGGGTAACGGTGACGTGAGTCCAGGAAGCAATCGTTTCACAATAGCAGAGATTATAGACCCTGTGCAAGGCGTAGAACTAGGGGCTGGTTTGTACCAGGCTAGGTTGAAAAGCAGGAAATGGACTACAGCGCAGAGCATTCTGGGTAAATACAGCGCTAGCTTGAGAAATGGCTCATGGTCTTTTACCAAGACAAAAGAGAAATCCTACCACCGCTAAAGTCTGACGCCACACCATTTTTGTTTTTGTGAAGATGGAAGATGTGTCTTCTTCAAGTTCAGTGTCTTCTTCAAAGGTTTTCATGTTGTTTCCTTGGTGCAGCGCCACCACAGGTGAGGAGGGTCACGGGTTTTTCAAAGGGTTTGATTTGTTTGAAACAGTGCAGCGTGAAACCGAACTGCACCAGCTGAAAATGTAATAGATATTACAACTTTGGTTCCCAATCAAACCGAGTCTACCGGACTAACAGGTGTGAAAAGGTATAAGGGTGTTTTCACACCTGACTGAACAGTTGTGATTCCCAGAGAAACCAAACAAAACCAAACAAAGATGAATCCACACCAGGAACGTTTTCTATCTCTGTATTTCATTTTGAAGGAATTTCAGTTTTGCTCTCAAGGCAAGTCATCTGTCTGATAAAAACCGAACCGTTTTTAATATGTCTGGAAATGTACAACCTTGGTGAATTTTCTTTGTAGCTCCAAAGGATGACCTCACTTTACATGTTGTACAGTTTGTTTTGATAGATTCTACAGCCACTCTTCTACAGTAATTTGAATATCAATGTTCATGATGGTTTTTTTTTTATGTTCAGGGTCACTTTTACGTGGCTCACTCTTTACCTTTTAGTGCATGCCTGCTCAGCTGGATTCCTGGTGATGCTGCTCTTCACCAGAGTCAGAAAATGAGACATCTTCGCCCAGAGCTGAGGCTCTGTCGTCTGGCCACGTTTTGGCTGGATCGAGTGGATTTTTCCCATCTCGGCTGCAATCAATCTGCAGAGAAAAGAAAAAGATTTTAAAAAAAAGAGAAACATTTTCTCAGATGACCCTGGCCAGTGCTGTTATTGCACAAACAAGCATTATCGGAGCAGAAACACAACTCCCTTTCCATTTAGCGTTCTTATCTTGTTCTTTTTAGAATAATGGGCCTCCTTGCATATGTGACCTTTCATCCACTTGGTTTTTTGTTCTTGAGCCATCTTAGCTGGGAGGACGCAAGGTTTTCTGGGTAAGCACCAGGAACGGATGTCTATTGTGGTCCTGGCTGTTCGGCCTTCCCTGGCTCAGTTCCTGCCTACTGTGTTGTGCTGTTAGTAATGGTGTCAGCCTGTAATGGACATAATGAATAAAACGAGCCAGGAATAAACAACATTGCTCACCATGACAAGTAAGTGAGCTGCAAAACCAGCAAAAAGTCCCTCAGGAGCACAGCTTCATTTTGTGATTTCATCTTTTTGCAAATGTTTATTTTCTATATTAAAAAAGACTTAAAAGTCTTACATTTGTGTGCCTAAAATGAAGGCCTTAAATTGTCTTAAAACTATTTAAAAAGTCTAAGGTTGGTCTTGAATACATCAATCACAGGTCTTAAATTTTGTCATGGCAGGACTACTTAATCTTGCATGCATTTGTTTTTTTGCAGGACTTTTCTGTTAGCCAAACGTTTGAGTTTTCTCTGTATCAATACATTATTTTCATAATTTCATCTTTTTGAAAATGCCCAATATATTTTATATGAAAACAATAACAGTTTCCAGGGTGTCTGGAAATGTCTCTTTTTGTCTTAAATTTCTTTCAAGCTAGCATTAAACGTCTTAAATTTGACTTGTTAAAACTTGCAGATACGCTGCTTTCTTTTAAATAACTGTGTGTCAAGAATGTGGATGCAGATGCTGTTTAGAGTCAGAACCTTTTACTTGAGGTGATCGGTAGCTAACTGCTAGCTTGTTTTTGCGTCTATCGTGGGTATGTACAAATGTATCACCAGCTGGCTGGACAGCGTTTGTCTTTGCCATTGGCTCACTTCTGTTGCCAACCCAGACAAGCCGGCAGGATCCACCAATCATCCCCTATATTTATATTTTTCAGTCATAAACTGAATTCAAACTTGCATTAAAAAGGTCTTAACAAATCTTAAACTTGACTTGCTAAAACCAGGAGATACCTTGTATTCTTTTAAATAATCTGTGTGTGGAGAGTATAGCTGCAGAGTGACTGATTTCGCTGGGTGAGCGCAAAAACCTGTAGATGGACGGCTGTCGCAGCAGCTCGTCCTCCAGCACATTTCCTCGGACAAACTCGTAACAGATGCCGTTCTGGAAGCTGCAGTATATCTCGGGCCCGCAGCCATGCGCGTTGAAGACCTGGAACATCTCCACCTCTCGATCGCGATTCACGTAGAGCTCCGTCATTCTGCCGTAAAGTCGCACCAGAACACAACCGGGCTCCTGGAGAGAGCCCACGTAGCAGCCAATCAGCTGGTTGGTAATGCCTTCTGTAAATTTCTGCAGGGCAACAAGGTTCAGGAAATTGACTGTTTAAATCTGTGCATCTAAAAGAACTGATATTAATGGTCAGTCAACAATTGTTTGAATTCATTCATTGCATTATTTTTGGTTACACAATGCTGCTGTAATCTTAAATTTGAACTTTAACCAACAAGTCACACTTTAGTATGACTTCTTTAAGAAAACTATTTATAAAAGTTAAAAAGAGAGTCATGTGGGCGTGCCGTGGTGGCGTAGTGGTTAGCGTGACCCATATTTTGAGGCCTTGAGTCATCGATGCGGCCGTCGGGGTTCGACTCCCGGACCCGGCGATATTTGCTGCATGTCTTCCCCCCTCTCCTTCCCCGTTTCCTGTCAGCCCACTATCATATAAGGGACACTAGAGCCCACAAAAGACCCCCTGGAGGGGTAAAAAAAAAAGAAAAAAGTCATGTGAAACATAAATAATTTAAAATGATATGGCTACTAACCCTGAATAACTACAGATACAAATGAAACATTGTACACAAAACTAGACAAACATTGAGAAAGCAACAAATTTGTTTCCAAGCCTAGTGAGAAATGCAACTTTCTAGCAAAGAGACATTAGTAAGTTTAAACCAAACTTGTAAAAAAAGGCAAGCAGAGGAATGCACACAGGTGTCCTCTTCACAGCACAGTGGTGTTCCAGGACAGTCTGTCCTGCCCTGTTTGTGTACACAAAGATACCACATTGACCACTGTTTGCCTCCTTGTTGTCATTCAGCAGATTCTCATTCTGTACCACGGTCCCTGAAGTGTTTCTGAGCCTCCAAAGGGACACGAACACGACACAGTTTCTCATCTAGATAGACTGAACAAACATGGATACCCTGACATCGGATCTATTATTTATGGTGAATGGAGGGAGGGCTGGTTTTGACATTTGTAATTGTGCTTTCTTTGTCTGCCAGACTTGAGTCTACTGTCTTCTGTTTCATCAGATTCACTGAAATTGATACTTGTCAAATAATTATGAGAATACATTTGGAGAGGAGGATCAAAACATCACACTGAGAAGTAGCCGTGTGAAATTTAACTGACTGTTGGACAGATCTGCCTTGTTGGGTGGCTAAGAGAGTCAGGAGAGTTTGATTGTTGAGTCCATATGCGTTTTTGTACATGAGGGAGGGTTATAACCCTGACCTTAGGCTTGAAGCAAGAATATGAGGTGTGATGGTATTGTATGCCCACAGTTAAAGATGAGAGAAGGGATTCCAAATTCAGGGGTCACATACTTTGAATGACCCTGCCTACCCAGCCGACGTAGGCCAGGTCCTTCTTCCACCAAGAAGAGCGGACAGTCTAGCCATTTGAGTTATTCCTGCCCTTGACATATGCTCTTTCACCTAGCAACCGGGATGACACTCAACACAAACTGGTAAAACTGTAGCTTAAATTTTAGTGTACCTACATTTAAAACTGTAAACCAAAATTAGCCCACTCTATCTCCCGTCTCCTCATCCCACTATGAATCTTGGGAAACAGTAGGCTACGAAGGATGCGTGAAACCTGCCCTTCAAATCTGGGAAAAGAAGGGCGCATTTGAGGGCCACAATTGGACCTTGAACTCAGACACACCGGCTGTCTTCGAGCTGTGATCTTTAGCTTTCTCTGGAACAATTCGCAATCAACTGTAAGGCAACTATGATGAGCTCGTCTAAGTCGGGAGAGTCATGCAGCGCGTCAATTAACATACTGACGAGATGCAATATGTTTAGGTGGTGCCCTTAAGAGACAATGGGCATGCTATTCTAAGGCACCCTGAGAAAAAAACTGATTTTGTCGAAAACGACAAAGGGACAATAGGAAGTAATAGGAGGATGACGGCTTGTTTTGGGGGTTTTTTTTGGACAATGTAAACTGGTTCCTCCAGAGCTTGTGGATGTAAAACAGTTCATAAAAAGTTGTGTGTTCAACACTCCAATGTGTTGAATCCATAGGGTTAGGGTTATAAAAAAGCTAGTCTATAGCTTTTGTATAACCAATGCCTACAAATACCCCAAAACATAGTCGCTCCCATGTACAAGCGACTTGTTGCTCCAACGTCTGAATAAGACGCCGACGTCTCCTCTGACGGATGATAGATGATGAGCGCTAATGCCATGGCTGAGTTATAGCTTATTCATGTGTGATTTTAATTTAATTTCTTACTAACACTGCAATTGGAAAATAGTTTTGTCAACATTTATGGAATGTCGACAAAGATTTGCAACGAATCATAAGTAGATGGATAAATACAATTTACGCCCCGAAAGTAACCGTCTAAATCTTTGTGCATTCGTATCAAGCTAATGAAAGTAAAAATGTTCTTATTTAATATTGCTTTTTTCCCCCACATTTCTTGATTCGTTTATAGCATTTTTGTAACTATCCTTTAAGGGGTGTGTAAATCATTGAGTCTGAAGTTGATTTACAGCATTGTGTTAAAAGTCTTCCTTCTCTTTCAGATGATAAACAAGATTATTGAACAGGAAAATAGCGACTAAAGAGGAAGCCAATTGAAAAAGCACCTGTGACAGACTGTACACAGCCCATGCCAAAGCACAGGTGTGACAGCAGGAACCATCTGACCTTACCCTGACGAGTACAATACATCATTAAAGTGACTTGTGTGATCTGAGCTTTGGAGGGAAGCATCTACTCCTCTGTGTACTTTCCAGGACCCGGTGTAGATTGAGAGGTCACACAGTCGATGTGCAGTCACCTAACAAACATAAACCCTATTTCTCTGAAAGATTGGACCTTGTGTTTGCACATGGGACCAGAATGAGGTTCTCTTGTCCTCAATGGATGCTTTGAAAATACACACACACACACACACACACACACACACACACACACACACACACACACAAAAACTTTCTAAATTCTGCCTTTGTTGTCCAGTTACCTTGGATTTTCTCCAGACTTTTTTCTGAACGGTGATTTCTGACAAGGTGTCAGGGAAAGTTAAGGCTTTTGTCAATTTAAAGACAAGATTTTGCCACCAGACATGTGATTTGGTTTCAAAGCACTTTGAATGCAAAACGATATAATAAAAAGGTACAAATATGCACAAAAAAACCCAACCGAGACATTTGTAAATGGCCACGACAAAACAGGAAACAAGTCTTCCCGGAGGCATTTCGCGTTATTTCTAGAGTCTGAAAGTGTGAATGCTAAGTTTTCAAACATTGTCAAACACATAGAACAAGATATGGCCATCTGAATGTTGTAAACAAAGTCAGGGAGAAAACAGTCCTCAAAGGTTCAAAAGAGCAACTAATTCCTAAAAAGAGAGAATCTATCACTGTAGATCTATACTAAACCGTTTAAAATCTACTCATGTCCTGCGTGTTCACTGACCGACACATTTTGTGGTTAATTAGGCAAAATCAGCAAAATAGCGAGCAATACCCAACAACTTTAAACCTGCAACCTATAGTCACTTCCTGAAGCGCAACATGTTGAGGTTTTACTAGGTTGTAACACTTGGCAGGTATCAACACAAATTTAGCGCTTTAGCATTAGTTTCCACTAAACATGAAGGCATTATACTATGTTAGCGGAACTAATATTTATGATTGGCCCTTTAGGGTTAGCTCAACCAACTCTTTAGTTAGCTTTGACTATCAATGACAAATTTATAAGCAAAATGTTTAAATATTTTCGTTTTTTAAAGACACATATAAGCTTTTCACTGACTTTTATTAGCAAATTAAACAAATGGAGTAGCAAACATTACATTTGCCCTTTTCAATATACATAAATTACTTTTGGATAGTGTTGGCAATGCATTGTGTGCTGTTTTTTCAAATAGGGGCATCACCTCCTGTTTTCATTACATCACTTCCTGTCAGCTGTGCCTGAGCTTGGAGTTAAAAAGTAAAAGATTGACCTCAACAATCACACATGAGACCAATGGAAACAAACTAAAATCAGTCCATATGGCCAGTGGCGTACCTTCATCTGAATGTGCTGTGTCTTCCACTCAGGACGGAGTTTGCTCAGAAGGTCCAAGATTCCTCTCCGGGGTTCACGCTCGTCAACGGCAACGTCCAGATGGCGGAGCTGATCCCCAGAACCTCCGTGTTCCGGGTCCATTTCAGACAGCGAAAACAATCCCGTCAGTAACTTCTTCAGAACTTTTGCCCTCTCACCAGCTGGAATGTGTCCAGATACGGCGCCTGCTTAAAAGTTCGCCTGAGCCACTTTGGATATAGCTTTTGATTTTGTTCCAGTTTGCATTAAATGAACTCAGCATTTAACTCCTCTACTCGGTTCAGAGGAGCCATCTGTGGCACTTGGAAGTCGGTGAAACAGATCATTTGTGTGACCCAGCAGCAGAGGCCAACGCTCCTGTGGGCATCTTCAGCCACTCTGTGGGAGCTTACTTATTAACTACCAATGGGGTCAAGTTCAGCAGCAGGAACCAGCAGGTTGCAGCCGGAATTTAATAGGAAAAAAGTAACTTTAGCCCGTAAATTATAGTAATAGATGGAAGAAAGAAAAAAATAAATATTGAAAGTGCTTTGCAAAAGTTGTCATATCCCTTAATTTATTTAACATATTCTCTCATCACAAGACACTTATTTTACATTTGTTTGTGTATTTTGTGTTTGATTTTTTTTTTTGTTAGACCAACATAAAATAGAACATAAACTTAAAGAAGCAAATACATAGTTTAAAAGAGATACGAAGAAAAATCAGAAAAACGTGTCATGCCTTAGTGTTCATCTTCGGATCAGCCAAGAATTTGTCGAACTACATTTTCAGGGCGTGAATCAGGGCGTGCTGTGAATCGTGGAACATACAGAGGTAAAATGTTTTTTGCAGATACTCCTGTGCGAAACAGCGTAAGCTCAGATGGGTTGAATGAACACAGGGCGTGAACAAAGATCCTGATTTGGTTTGAGACCAACTACTCTGCTGCGAAACAAACGAAATCACATTGCACTACCAAAGTGCCTTTGTTTTCTTCTTCTTTGTACAAAAACTGATGTAGATACTCACACATGCACACGCTATTCTGCTGTAAACATTTGTAACCAAAGTTAAATTCCTTGTTTTTCTAAAAAATCGTGGCCAATAAAGTTGATTCTGATACCATGCTGTGACATGTAAGCTAGCAACGTAAAAAACACGCCTCTTGTTCTACGCTTTGCTTCGGCCAGAGGGCTTGGACCAAACACTATTAAGAATCGACTGCTTCCTGGAGCGTGGACTCTGTTGAAGTTTTAAACCATTGGATCTGATTTTACCCAAATCTAATGTTTCCAGAAATTGCGTGTGCTGTTAGCAATGAACCCCCACTGCAAAGAGAGATACGCTGAGCCGAACAAGGCAGGTGTTAATGAGAGTTGCTTCGTTCTTGCTTCGACTTTACCTGCTCAATATTTGGAAGTGTGGCCAGCACGAACTGAACGGTTTTGTTCACTTCCTCCGCTGCAGTTGCTGAAACTACGTCCTGGTGACAATTCTAAAACAGCGCAGAAAATTGACGTTGTAGTTCACTACTTCTCCTTTTGTTTGCTGATTGGCCCAGTTTAAATTTTACTCAAGAAATCCAGCTCAATGGGAGAAATCCCACAAGGAACGGTGATGGGAAATGAGAATCAAGTGGAAGGCAATGGCCAGGCTTTGTTCACTGATTTTCTCTTACAAACTCCTGAGGCCGTTACAGGACAAACTGGGACTTACATACACACAGATGGACTCCATTTAACTAGATGAACTCCGAAGGCCAACAGTTGAATTGGATTTTATGTGAGATTACCAGAATAAAAGGGATTCAATATAAATGTACATTAAGCCTTCAATGTAAAACAAATTTAAAATATATATTATTGTTGAACTTACAGACTTTGTGACGGCATGTGGGAAAGTTTAAGGGATAAGAATCCTTTTCCTACGGAGTTAATGTGGAGCATAAAAAAAACATTTAATGTAAAACTAAAGATTTTTTAAAATAAATCATTAAGATCAGTCTACAAATGTTTTACCTCTGTGCCTTAATTTAGAGAAAATCCTACAGTAAGTTTGTGAAACTGAATTAAGTTTTTTCCTTTCTCATGAAGGCACATGAGATTTTCCTACAACGTTGATGGACACTTTGTAATGCCACTTGACTCCAAAATTTCACCAACAATGAGAAACTCTGTTTACAGTTTATTTTACCGAGCTACATTTAAAACAACTCTATAAACACACGAAAAGTCTGGCCAATTAAAAGACTTTTGCTCTCTAAACATTTTTCAGATGCATTACGTTTGGCTGTCCTGGCCTGAGCGAAGAGTTCAAAGAAAAGCTGGAGCTATTGTCCGTCACATTTAAATATCATACAATCAAGCAATTCAAGCATGACCTCTCCTTTTAGCTCAATGCCATGAAAGGTTCTAACGTGTTCAGTCTGTAAGCGCTGAAACGGATTTTGGTAAACACTGGAGCAGCATGTTTTCAGCCTGTTAAATTATTTACATGCTGGCCCAGTGTTTACCACTTTGCATCATTACAGTAATTGCCTAGAAGTCACGAACGCGCTGATCGTCTCGAGCCGTATGCTTTGCAGGCTTCCAGACCCAAATAAAATTCACTTGCCATCAAAGGTCGTCTCATCATCAAAGACGTTGAGTATTAAAAAGAGGGATGAGTGTGCTGATTAAAAATGTAAGGGTCAGAATGGAGGGTTCGATTTGGTGTGTGTGTGTGTGTGTGTGTGTGTGTTATTTGCTGTGAATGCGTCTCCTCAAACACAGCTGAATGGAGGAATTATGGGGAACAGATGACGGGTACAGTAAGCCACATGTGACCTGTCTACCTCACTTTATGTGCCCCCCCACAGTTTGGTAGGACCATGATTGACTAAAAATAGGTTTAAAGCACAAATTTACCGTAAACTACATCTCCCATAGTGCATTTTGATTATTACAAGACATTATGGCTTCTCGCCACTAGAGTGCAACAGCTTCACCTCAAGCCGATTTTTGATTTTCCCAATGAATAAAACTGAGACATCGTCAAGCTAATATCCAAGAAAAGAAAAATCGATGCACAACGAAGATTGTTTCATAAACAATGGGGAAACGAATATCTGCTTGTACTTCCAGGTGAAAAACCAGTAGGTGGTTTGTGTTCTGGGACAGTTAATACAACATACGTCAGCATTTTGAAACCAAACATGGAGCTAAGTACGCAAGAGTTAGCCTCCAAGAAAAACTAAAAACTGCAGCAGAATTAAAAGGCAGACCATTGACATCGCGGACCAAGTTGAGCAAATGGCCGGAAATTTAGCCACACCGCTGGCCGAAGAAATGTGCAGCTATCTAGCTTTTTCATTGGCTGTCGATGAAAGCACAGACATTGTGGACACAGCCATTTTTGTTAGAGGCGTGAAGCGAGACCTTTCTGTCACCGAGGAGCTCCTACATGTAGCTGCAAGCTGTGTGTTTTTGGCCATTTTAACTGCTTCATGACCCTGACCTCATTCAGATGGACACCTTCATCGCTGTCTACGTGGGTATTAGCACTTTGACAACCTAAAAAAAATAACAGTTATAAGAAAATAGACAAAAGGTACTGCGCTACAAAAATGAGAGGGTGATTGAAGTGAGTGGGATTCTTACCACAGCGAGTCTACCGTATACTTCCCAGTGATTACTGCAGATGTTCCAGAGCAACACCATAAACATGAAAGAGAACAAAGTGCATCTTTCACAAGATCTCTAGCAGAGAGACTTGGTAAATTAAAAGGTAGGGAATTTTAATTGCATCATTGATACTTGGAATTCCAATCAAAGAAATACACAAAACACAATACTGGATGATTAATGAGGTTTTTGTGCCACAAATAAGGAACAAACGGCGCTTTAGCATTGAAAACTGACATGGAAGAAAAAAAGAAGTTTTTAATTATTTCCATACCATCAATGTTAAAGAATTATGAAATGAAAACATTCTTTTTAATCTACTGCAAAGGAGATGAGTTTTAATATGATGTGATGCTTGTTTTGTTTTCTGAGCTTTGCCTCTGTAGGTTCAATAGAGAACTACTATGAGCAAATACAGAGAGCCTGAACTCTGAAAATGACCTTGGCATTTAAGTAGCTGTTAAACCAAATAAGATCGGAATAATTTGATTGAAAGTGTAACAATCCAAGGAAAACTACTTCCAATTACTTCCTTCGAAAAATTTCCTTTAAAAAACAATTTGACATTTTTAAAAAACAATAACAAAGCCTCTTTAAGGAACAATACGTGATAGAAATGCTGACGTCCACTCATCAAGACCATATATGCCATATTCCTTTTTTTAAAATTATTTTTCTTAAACCTTGAAACCAATTTTTCCAATGAATTGACTAAACGGCATACGTCGTCAAAGAATTTTGGAAACAAGAATTAGATGTGCAGGATTGACATTTTGGATGACTTTTCCTCTAAACCCCTCAAGGTCAAACTTCTTAAAGCTTTTTGGCAGCGCTGCTAGTTTATTAGAATCGGTCGCCTTCATGGCACAAACCACGAATTGTTAGGAGAGTTCAGATCAGGGCCTTCAGAAAACCTTAAGACTTTTAAGTAGTTTTTCTTTTCTCATTTTGTTAATAATGATCGATTTGTGAAAGCAGCAAAAAGTCCCAGGGGGTGAGTACTCTCTATAGACACTGCACACCTTGGTGTTTTTGGTTTTGTTCGCTGAAGGTATTAGTTATGTAATCTTTCTCTGAAGAAAAGCTTATGGTCCAAATAAATCACTAACAGATTAAAACCAATGTTCAGACGGTTCACACAGAGAGAAATCCAAGGAAATTTTACTCTATATTATGACGCAGCATTAGGGCTATATTAAGAATAAAAATATGTACATATATTACAAGAATAAACTTGTCTGGCAATAAAATCTAAATATGAACGAATGAACTCACAGTGCTATGAGGATACAGTTGAAATAATACAACAATAAAGTTGTAATAATGTAAGAATAAAATAAATATTTTGAGAATACAGTCATAATTTTATGACTGTGGTAGTACTATGACTTTACTCTTGTAATACTTAGAGAATGCTTTTTTCTTGTACAGTTTTATTCTCTTAATATCACGGCTTCATTGTCACAATTTCACTTTTTTCATTTTCATAGCGCAGCCATAATACTCCGTCGTACTCAGTACTTGGTCACCTGCCTGTGAAATCTAAACGACTCTGTCCTTCACTTTGAAAGTCTTTATAAACCACGTCTCCTTTTTTCCCCCTCTCGTCCTTTTCTTGTCCTTTAGGAGTTCTTGAAATTATTATTAATAATAATAATAATAATAATAATAATAATAATAATAATAATAAAAAGTAAACAACAGCTAAATGTCTCATTGCATGGCAGACAGTTGTTGGTGTCCTTTATCAAACAGCATTTCGTGGAGAAGAGAGACAGCAGCGCTTTGTAGACATTTAACCTTTTTATATAGTCTTACAATTGAGGCTCTCAAGGCCTTTCATTTGTGAAGTTCCTGTGGAAAAAAAAAAAAAATCAGGGAGCTTGGACTCATTTTACTACCAGTACAGTATATTTATATTTCAGCTCCAATCAAAATCTAGCCAATATGCCTTCCCTATGTATTTTTCCCTCTGAGCCATGCCTCCCCACTATAATTTCCACAGACATTTTGTGTGCAAATGCAGTAATAGACACATTTATCACATCAAAAGAGATTCAATTTTCTTTTCAATCATCCACCGGTATGAATAGCGCCACATCCTCACCGGCCAACAATGAGAGGCCATTACCGTGAGCCAACGGATGACTTCGCCTTCTCTCTTTATTCAAGGGGAAAAGTGTGTCAAACAGTTTCCCCGAAGCCAAACGTTTGTTCTAGGCAAATAAGAGACAGCTTTCAGACAGGTTAGTGTCCAATTTTATTGTCAGACAAACGTCATTTTTGTTTGGGTCGGCAGTAATCACCGGGCTTGAGACACCGGCGGGGCCTCCGGTGACAAAGCCAGCAGTTAGTCCATTTAACACTAACTCACGTCTGACGTGGACAGCCGAGGACAGACGTGACGCCCGCCGTCTCTTCATTACGCAGAGAGGGTGACATGTAGGAATCAGGCGTCGGCCTTCGGCAAAAGGAGGCGAGTGGTTGGGGGGGCTAAGTGCTGCTGATTTACAAGAGCCTCGAAAATTCTTTGTATCTGCAATTAATCGTCACCAAGAGATCAGCTGTGTGGGTGGGACACTTTCCACTGGAATAAGTATTGTACTTAATTTCTTCTGCTGCACTTTGATGTCATTTCAGGTTTTCCCTCAGGAGACTTGCTAAGCCCGGTGGTCGGGGCGCCGAGGCGGTCCACCGTGTTTTTGTGTTAAAAGATGTTAAGTAGGCAGGAAATGTAAAAATATTACTGGGTAATTGTATGTTATGGAAAACATCCCCAGTGAAACGCTATTTAGACCCACAACTAGTCTTAAAAATAACAAATTCAAAAAATACAATTAAAATGAATATTAATTATTTGCACTTCTGTTTAATCCAAATTCAGTCAGCAGCTCCATCAGGCCCCCGGGGCTTCAGGGGCCCATAAAGGCTAATATTTTCACACAGACCACAGATACATAAATGTAACATTTGTTTATTGATTATCAATGCTGCTAAATTTGATTAAATGGTTTCAGCATACATAACTTAAAATAATGTCAATTGTTTAACACTTCTTTGTAAGATTTTAAGGATCTGGCAAGTTTACTATGTAAAAGTTCAAAGAACAATATTCATTTTGTTTTGTTACCATAGCAACAATCTGATGCTATGAGTTTAATCTCTTAGTTTGAGCTCTGTTTGTTCACAAATACAAACTAGTAAACTGCGATTATAACTGATTGTTTTTAGGCTGGCCAATTAAACTACTCCCTTGTCCCAGATTAAATCCAACACAGAAGCTGTTAGAGGTGCTGGTGTTTTTAGTAACAAAAAGGGCCCCTAAGCTCCAAAGCCTTCATATCTTTGGAGCGGAGCGAGATGCACTGATGATGGTTTTCAAGCCAAGCCATGATGCTCTGATAGGAACATTTTTTTTGATTGATTTAGTTGCTTTCACAATGTACTCTTTGTATTAAGTTTAAAAAGTATGGGGTGTTTTGCACCAAGTGACCGACGACAGATCACTGTTATCACTGTTTTTTTTTTTTTTAAAACTGTGGAAGACAGATAATAGGTTGTTGGTGCCGAAGGGGAAATTAAATGTAGTTGTAACTTATATTAACTCAGAATTCTCAACAGCGTTTTTGAATATTGAGTAAAAACTAAAACAAGCTCAAACACAAGGTGGTCATTTTATCTCAATGTAGGTTTTGTTCTGGTTAACGGCTATTCTACAGATTTAAAGCAGCCTTAAATAGCCACGATGATGCATAGAAAAATGATGAATAATGCATTTTGACCAGCACTTGCCAGTAATTTATTGAACCACTAGCAAGAGGATTATACTATCCAGCTTCATGTAAAGACGTAAGCCACACCGTCACATTTTGTCTTTGTCCATTAAATATGTATAACAGGAGGCTGGGCCCTTGACCTTGGCTTTAGAGCGAGCGCCGCATCACTTTATCTCGGAATAAAAAGCGAGACTGCCAGCAATTACAGCATGTTAATTACATATTCACTTTCATCTAGTGAAAAATCACACAGCTCTGCCCTCAGAGCTGCTGTTGGGTTTCTTTTGATGAAGGGGGGTGGGCGTTGTGCTGTATTTGAAAAAACATCTGTCAAGTGCCCCGTCTTGTTAACATCCACATTCGCCGTACCTGTTCACGCTCAATGGGCTTCGTTTGATCAGCCGACGAGAAAGTCAAGACGAAATCCGAAGCAGCGCGCTCCAGTAGAAGGAATTAAACGAGTAATGATAGTGGATCTTGTTTTAAAGCTCTGCAACGCGGCAACCTATTAGGATAGAGGACGGCAATTTCACTGTACAGCATGTTTGAGTAATTCCCCAGTTGGGCTGTTAGGGCGCAGACATCCTCCCTTTACCCCGACACCCACCTCACTCTGTGTCAGAGAGCAATTGAAGCGGAGATGGTAATGTTGCCACACTTACGGGTGAGCAGAGCTGAGCAGCGCTTTCCGCCTGGCAGCCAGCGGAGAGGGCAAGCATTTCTTCTTCTGCTCTGGTAAATGAAATCCTTCGGAGGTGTTTCACAGGGCAGGGGAGACGCAAACAGAAAAGGAAGCCACATAAAGACATATTTGAAGTTAAATTGACTAGATGAAAGGCGCTGAGTACCGAGTGGAAATGTTATCTGATTTGGGACGTGATGGGAATGTTGGGACGTTACGGAGAAAGGAAATAGAAATGCAGGGGTTATTTTTCTTGTTTGTTTTTTTTTTTTACTTTTGGTTAGATGGACATCTTCACCTATAGGAAAAAAATTTTAACTGCTTAGTAACGATACATTCAACACATGTTCATAAGAATGAGGTGAGATTTTGGCAGTATCTTCAGGTAAAACTGGTAAATATTTGACAAATCACAAACTGATTAAAAAAAAAAACAAATTAATTGTAATTAATTGATCATTTTGTTTGTGCATTGCAATTTTAAGATGTTGTATTTTAAGGTAGTCCAAATAGTAAAAAACATTAAAAATGATCCTTTATGTGCTTTCCCGAATGAAACTACGGATGTTTTTATGCCTAATAGTCCCGTGAGATTTTGGCAGTATCTTCAGGTAAAACTGGTAAATATTTGACAAATCACAAACTGATTTACTAATAGTCCCGTAGTGTCAGTTTGATTGGAAAAGTTACAACATTCGTTACATTTTCAGCTGGTGTGGTTCGCTTTCACACTGCACTTTGTTAAATGAACCAAACCAATTGAAAATCCTGCTTACCTCCCCACCTGTGGCAGCGCCGTGGCAAGGAAATGACACAAAAACTTCTAAAAGTCACCAAGTGCAATTTTTTTCTTAACAAAATGTAAACAACAATGGAGTGGCATAAAATTTTAGCATTTGTAGGATTTCTCCTAATGGTCCGGTCTCCAGTCTGCTTGGCATTTGAACCGCCCCAGAGTTCACTTCACCCAAATCGAGACCTAGGTTTTTAGGCAGACCAGAGTTAACCATTTAGGTCCACATCAGAGTTTGATTAAAGCGAACTAAACAGACCTGGTGTGAATACACTTGTAAGTTTTCTTGAGCTTCAAACATTGTTTAAATGATTTCTTTCCAGTGTAGAATTGTCGATTTCAGGTTTGGCTAGTCTTTTCAAATTCTGAATTACATTTAAATGCAGCCAAGATACACGAAATAGCTGTTAAATAGCTTATAGTATGTTACAGATAGAATCTATCGATGCTAGCAGGTAGCAGTTTGCTAGTTGTGGTAACCTCAGTATTTCAAAATTGTTTGTATCTTGTCTGTCACTGTCAGACAGCTTAAAGCTGGAGGGAACCTCTTCCAGTTTATGTTAGCCAGCAGACTCTGTTCATACAACATGGCAACCAAAGAACTACTTCCTTTCTTTTTTTCAAAATAAGAGCCTCTTTGTCAATAATTAACGTGGCGCTTTAAATGTCGTCCTCACTACTAAAGCTTCTTTTTCCAATCACTGCTCATTAAAAATTATGTCTTCCTTGGATAACAAAAGGGACATGACAACAATTTATTCTTAAAACAATTCAGGAACTTAATAACTTTATACTACTACCCAGTCTTTTGAACGTTTACCATTTATTTGTAATTTATAATGTTAAATAAACACTGAAATACAAAAAACTTGTCATATTATTTAAGTTCCTTGTTCGTACTGATCTGGCAGTAATCAGGCTTGGCTGTTGCTTGTGAAAATAAACTCGACTTTCCACATATTTGTTGTTAAATTTGTTTCTCTTTTAAATATTTACTCGTTTCCAAAAATGAGACAAGAAATTAAAGGTTAATTTTTGACATCGCTGTATATAATTTGTCATGAAGTGATAACCAATCAGTGTTTCGAGTCGAGAATGCCCAGTGGCGACAGGCAATCTTCGCCACTTCGGGAAAGCAACTAAAATCCAAAGGGAGGGAATAAAAAAAATAAAAAACTCACTTAGCACACGGTCAACATTTTGGAAATTGTCGCTTTCTTTTCTCCCGCAGTTACAAAAAAGTTAAAAAGAAAAAAAACAAAACAGACTTAACATGTCACTCAAAATATAAACACCGTAGAGACTAGACTAAAGTGCTGCCAGTCCAAACCGGTGTCAAACACACTTAGGTCTTGTCAGACGTTTAAAACCCAAAGGCGATGGATGCTGGGCCGTAACACGATGCGTTCCGTCATAACTGCGGACACCGACAGTTTGCACACGCGGCCCGGCGGTTCGCTACTGTCTGAAAGTTATGGGCAGTTCTACAAAAATAATAAATAAAATTCAGCCGCTCGGTCGTCTGCAGGAGAAACAATCTGCCCTCAAATCCTCTGAGATGCTTAGACAGCGAGAGGAAAGTGGAATTTCGCTGTGTGTGTGTGACCGTGTGTTTAAATGTATTTGGCTGGTAATGGGGCCGGGGTGGAATGGAATACCTTAATGAAGACGACGTGTGAAAGGAAGCCAATGGGACCAGCGAGAGAAATGTGTGTGTATATGTGAATTGTATTATTTTACTAGTGTTGTGGGGATAAGATTTTAAAATTCATTTGAGGGGAAAAAAAGCAAGTTGTTGCAATAAAAATGTTAAAAACTATAGATTGAGTACAGGCTAAGTTGATAATTTCCTGTTAAAATAACAACTTGCTTTATTGGAGATGTTGGGTTAAGAATATTTTGTGTTATTTGTTTGGCTTTTAATTTAAGCAAATTAAAACCCAAAATTATTCAATTAAAATGTTTGTGTGTTTGTCTGTGCACCATTCCTAGTCCCTCTTGTAGGACGATAGGACAACAGTACGGTTCGGGCGACGCTATTGGCGTCACACAACTGTCCATTGGTTGAGGACAGAAAAACATCACAACTCGTGACAAGTATGAGACATACGAGTACGTCAAGCGTTTGGGTTTAAAATAGCGTACCAAACCACATCGTCCAATGTCGTAACGTTGAGTGGAAACAAGACGCTTGTTATCTTTTTGTGCTCTGAGTGCTTCTATTTGAACAACTCTAAGTTTCTGAATTTAAAATAAAGGAGAAAAAAAGCAACACCGCTGGTTTTTTCCCATTCAATATGAACAAGCACCCTCATAACCAGTGGAATGTGGAGAAACATGACTAGTGAAGCCTGCCCGTCTGGAGTTGCGTGAAGTAACTAACTCAGAAAAAGATGATCACGAGAAATAAAAATAAGGTAGGAAAATGTGAGCTGGTAAACAAAACAGACAGAACACTATATCTGTATTTTTTTCTTTCCCAACAGGTCAGAATTTCTGGGTTTTCTGATTGCAAGGCTTTTTAAAATGTATGTTTACTATTTAAGCAGGAAAGACCCATGAGATCTGAAAGTGCTGGTAGCTAAAAAAAACACAAAATCAACACCTAGCAAACAAGCTAAACATCATATAAAACATGAGATCATTACAAGCATAAGGAGTAATCTGAGGCCAATGCGATCATTGATTTTTAATCTCTGAGTCAAGAGGCAACCAGAATTGGCTAAATGTAGCAAACTAACAAAGATATTTCCTTTCATAAAAACTATACCCAATTCAATCTGGAGAGACTCAGACGGAGATAAGAAGACAATTAGAAGAGTTTATTGACAAACAGAATTTAAAGTCTTTGGCGCTCGGGCCCCGGCTGGGGATAACGGTTATCGCAGCGTTAGCGATAGGCTTCAGATGAGCATCCCCGATGCTGTTAGGAACGTCATCCCCCGGGGCCCGGCACTGGTGGTGGAGGTTGAAGAAGGGTGCAGGCCTCAGGACCGGGCGAATGGAGGAGAAGGGGTGGTGGTGGGTTGAGCTCGGCTGGAGAGCGAAGGACGCCATGAATGAAGGTCCTTATCAGCTGGGACTTGGTTGATGATTGGACGTGACGTGGCTTGGTCCGGCGTTGATAGGTCGACGATTGTGGGCAGGTCGCTTCAATTAACGGGTCCCGGTGGGGATAAAAGAGTCTTCCAGTTTGAATTTGCGCCTAGGCTTCATCACATACAGGCTTTTTTATATTGGGTCTACAAGTATACAGGGCATTATTAAACGGGAAAAAAATACTTTTTTGAGCTTGTTATAATGTTGTTCCCTCATCAAAAACATACCTTGAGTGTTGCCTTGATTCCCTCACCTTCGAGATGCAGCTCCTCCTCTGAGCTGCAGTTTCTAAGTTTCTGCCTCACAGACCAGCTCTAACTTGCGACTCCCCCACTCAGCTCCTTCAGACTAGCCAGCACCAATTAGCAAACACCTAGTGGAACTGCTGAGTGCATTATATGAGCTCCTTCTCAGTGCAAAGGAATAAAAAACTTTGTTAAGAGGTATTAAATTACAAAGTCAAACTTCTTTTAAGTTGTGTTTGATAGATATGCAGCATTTTTATAACTGAATAGTTACTTGACTGTGCTATAAAATGATACAATGTGGCTGTAAAATATGTTTAAACAAACAGCCAGACTTACGATGAAATATTTCATATCAATTCATATTCATCTATCAGAATGGCCCAGTTAAAGTACTGACATAAATATAATTTGAGGCCAGTTTGAACATTTTTATGGATGCTTTCTAAAAGTGCAAAGCTTGTGGACAAAAAAGAAATTGTGCCATTTAGTTGATTTTGACAAATATTCTTTTGTACGGTCTCCCAGAATCAGTTTGGTTTGATCGCGGATCAGAATTCTGTAAACTGACCAAATGGAGGTCAGAACGGGAATCAATGGAAACGGGACGTTGCGTCACTTTTGGCCTGTCAGCCAAAGGAACTTTTCTTCACACAAATCTGAGTTTCACACAAAAAAATTATTCTGAAAGCCGTTTCAAAGTGCGAAAGTTTCTGTCATTTTTCAGCCCTCTCAATTAAAAACAGCAAGACAGTGGCCAGAAAAAAGGCAAAGAAGATGTGACACATAAAATATTCAAACCCCGGGAGATTTAAAGGGAGAAGTGTCTTCCTGCATTCCAACTCTTAAGATGCTTTTCTTCCACAAAATGTCTCTGATATACTCTTCCAGGCTGAGAAGATGACAGAAAGTTTGACTCTAGGGGCGGAGGGGAGGGCGATGCCTATTCATGCACGAGTAATTAATTTGATCCGTTTTATCAAGAGGGCTTGTGTTGATATTCTCCGAGGTTTTTTTTTTTCCTGTAAAGTAAAAATAAAAACCAGCTATAGCCTCGTTGGTGTTTGTTTTCTCTTCCCCATTCAGTCGCCACCTTGTAACTTTGGCCCTTTTCACTCGTGGAGGAGGTCCACGACGGAACGTACAATGTGTGCAAAAGACGACGGAAAGGGAGGAAAGTGAAAGTTCAGGAGCGCAAAAACCGAGAGAAACTCAAAAGCTGCAATCCTTGGTCCTCGTGGTCATGGTCAAGGCGAAACAATATCAAAGGAACCTGTGTTTTTAGGCTGTCTGTTTAGTCCTCCTCTGCGTCAATACATATTTCATTGGTTCTCAACAAAGCGAGGCAGGAGCATATTCTATCACAAAAGCCTCTGAACTGAACGTGGTCCCACGTGTACAGCTGGACAACTCGCACGCGCGCGCTCTCCTCTCCTCTCGCTCGCTCGCACACACGCGCGCGCGCGCGGAGCATTTGAATTGTCTCGATATACGAGGTTGGGAGTGTAACAAGTCCAAGCTCAGCTTATGCCCTTAGGTGAGAAAAAGAAAAGCAAGAGGACCCTCAATTGTCTCTCCGAGGAGAGGAAGCCTTATGGAGAAGAAACAGAATCAAAGAGATGACAACACAAAGCGCGAGGTTTTCCACATAGCCTCTTTGCTGCTGCTGCTGCTTTCTGCATCACGTCCAAGGCCATTCGTGAGTTTAAAGACGTTTTTTTTTTTCCTTTCTTTTTTTTTTTTTAAATGAATTTGTTGAGAGGAGGCTGGATGGTTAAGCTTGTTCCACAGTTCAATATCTCTTCGAGTTGGGCGCAGAACTTTTTATTCACCAGATACCTTTACAACAAAGCAACCCGAAAGTTATCAACATGCAAGGAGCAGAGAGGGAAATGGAACTGATGCGGCTTCACTTTGTCGTTCACTTAGCAGGTCTTTATGCTCAATTCTGATTTTCTCTTCTGAATTTATTATTATTATTATTATTATTATTATTATTATTATTATGTGTGTGTGTGTGTGTGTGTGTGTGTGTGTGTGTGTGTGTCTTCGTTCATACTTACTGAAATAAAATCCCACCGCAATGAGACTTCTGTGTGAAGTGTCAGCTTCACTCAGCTCTGTGTGAATGGATTACGTCCATTAGCGACCCGCATGCGCAGAAGTAGAACGTTCACGTCACAAAGCAGCGCATTGTTTACGGAAGCAATAGCGTATCGAGCCTTTTATGGGTTGATTTTTAAAGTTACTCGGCAATGAGAGCCCACAGTCGGCAGCATCACAAAATCACAATAACAACACAAAGTAAGCTAATTAAAACAAAAGTGGAAACTAATTTCAAATTGGACCAGTACTAAAATTTGCGGAGTATTGGCTGCAATGTTGAATTTCTCACTTGTGGGACTAATAAAGGATTATTACCCATCAACCCAACCTGAGCTCGGCTGCATGCACTCACTGTACAATGGCTGCTGAAAAAGACAAGTGTTTTGCTATTGGCTTACCATCCAGAAACCACGTGCTGCATTCGTGTTGATTGTGCAAGAGATTCTACCTCTGCTTTTCAAAGATGAACAGTTGTATTATTATACATCTGTTTACAGCCATTTTCAAGTGTGAGATTAAAGGTTGATTCAGGCGGTGTGGCCAGTAGCAGCTTATTTGGATTTAAAGCAACAAGGCCCTAAACAGTTCATTCTGAAAATAGGCAGAAGTCAGCAGACAAAATTGACATAATCTAAAAAATGTTTTGTGCAAAATAAATGTCATAAATTTAATTTGTGTAACTCAACAGACATATCCCAACCTGTTCTAGGAGGCATAAAATCCCCCGTTTAATCTTCAGTTTTAGTCTGAATTTAAAATGTTGTTTTATGGGCCCTTACATCACCACGCCCACTATATTCTCAATATTTGAACTTTATTCTGCAAAAGTAAATAATAATAAATAATACAAATCCACTTTTTTTTTTTTTACCCTATTTTACCTTTTGCAGGACTGTGACCTGCCTGCTGTTGTTTAAAATCTACTTAATAGCCAGAAATGCAAAACAGATTTAATTAATTAATGGGCAAAGTATTCCTGAAAAATGTCAAAAAACACAGTCTTGACTTGCACAGATAAAGCAAGGAGAAATTGTTTTATAAAAAGAAAATGTTATTCAAACTTGAAGAAGAATATTTAAATAAAAATCACAATGAAAAATAGAATTTAGTCAGAAATACCTGAGTTTGTAGTCAAATTTCTCTCTTTCAACCTCTTGCTGAAATGGGGCTTTCTTTTTCATTTTACCTTGTCCTGCTCAGACTGCAAACACACTGATAAAGGTTTTTCTCGGCTACTATAACAACTCAACCAAAAACATATACCACTCAAAGAAAAGAAAAAAAAGCAATACAGAACAACACACGGAACTCTCTGACAAAGAACGTCTTTATTTAATGCATTGCATACGATAATGGTATATCTATATAAATAAAAAGCATTTTTTTAATTTAAGATTTATTTCACAACTGTAATATTTGTTAATGGCAAATAGGTTTAAAGAAATAACGTAATGTGCCAATGTTTTTTTCTATTTTTTATTTTTTACAATCACCTCATATTTCTGACTCTGTCTTAAACAAACGCTAAAATGATGTGACCTTTCAGGTAAAATACACTCATCACACAAACAATGACAAACAATCTTTGAAACACCTTTGGTTCAGAAGAACAAAAAGAAAAAGCACAGTGACAGAATAAATCCAGAATTTGCACAATAATTACTGGCATATTCAATTTCCCGCGGAATAAAACGATAAGCTCTTTTTAACCTTGCGCACTGTAAACAATGAATACATTTACAATGACTACGGTCGTGTTAAGCCGTACATTCATCTCTGGGCATGCATATAATTATGTGTTCTGCATACTCCGTGGGGCCAAATCCACGGTCGAACTCGGCGAAAACCGACAAAAGTTTCACTCGAAAGTTCAAACCGATGTGCGCGGATACGGCTCTGATGACGTCCTCCGTCAGGGCTGTAATGTGCGGCTCGTCATACGAAGCTCTCCTCCATGTTGGAGCACAGCAGGAAAGAGTCGACCAGCCGTGGTTTGATGAGCTGGTGGTGGTCGGCCGCCTCGATGCTGTCCGGGCAGCCCGCCGCCAGCCTCCTCAGAGCCGCCTGGAGACACGCAGGCATTACGCATGGGCAGAAATAATGCTGTGCATTGAGATCACATTAAGATCTTGCTGTTCTGGGTGGTTGCAGCAACACTACGTCATTTTCCGTAACATTGTGGAAAACGGAGGCGTATAACTTGGGCTGTATGGTGCAGAGTCAGACCTTTTGTGCGTTTTGGCTTATATCTATAATTCATTTTGATTAATCAATGATAGATTTTAACACTTAGCTTAAGTGTAAAACTTAAGCAAAGCTAATTGTAAGTACTTTTTCATGCAATTATTCACTTTCTTTTTTTTTTCTAGCCAGAACCTTTGCACACATTTCTGGTACGCCCATAAATCTGACGCACATCCACAAACAACTGGAGTGGATGCCACCGAAAGACAACATGTTGGGTTAAATCTGTTATTAGTACGTTAATTTTGATCAGGCAATGATAGATTTAACACTTAGCTTAAGCGCTATGCTTAAGCTAACACATAATAGATTTAAAGTGTCGACACATTAAAAATTTTAACGCATTTAATCGCGTCTTTTCTTGTTTGTTTTTTTTTAACATACAAAGGATCCAGTTGGAGCCTTTTTTCACATTTCTGGTACATCCATAAATCTAATGCACATCCACAAACAACGACGTACAACAAGTCTTTTGGTCCACTGGGAGTTCATTTTTTCTTCAAAAAACGATCTGATGGGACTAGGGTTGTAACGATTCCTCGAATGATTCGAGTACCTCGATTGTTAAAATTCCTTGGGGCAAATTATCTGCCTCAAAGCTTTGTTAAATTATATTTCATTATTTTGTGTGTCGGCTGATTGACTATGTTGTGCAAACCTCTCACTTCTGCCTCTGAGTTGTTGCTAAGTGCTAAAATCATTGTTAAAGGGTTAATAGAGGAGCAATGTTGTGATAACTTCCTGAAGGCAGAGTTTCAGAAAGAGCGGGAGCTTCTTAAAGAGACAGTGGCCCAATTTTTTAAAAGTTGTAACAACTGAAGGCAACATAGTTACTTGACTGTGCTATAAAATGGAACAATATGCCTGGAAAATACATAACACTGCCGCTTTAAGGTTGGAAATGATCCGTAGGAAGCTCTGCGTCCTTTGAAGGCCGACATAGACGCTGCGCTGGCGCTGCCAGACCCCTGGCTAAAGGGATAAAATGGAATTGCATTAATGTGAAAAGACTGACAAGTAAGGGCATTTCTCAGCCCAATTAATCCTCTAGCCAACGTGCACTTGAAATCCTCACATCATAATCACTACTGTCAGATTTAGAGGAGGATAAAGCTCTTTCTTATTCTATATGCATTCTGTGACTAAACACGTTTAAGACGATGCGGACCCTCTTCTGTATCTCGGCTTGAAGTTACCGAGCTCGTGATATATTGTCACGCCTCAAACATTTGCCTCGTAGAAGTAATTAAGTCGGACCTTGGCTCTTTGCACCCAACTTCAGCGCGCCTGCCAAATAATTCTACCGCTACGCCACGGAGATTCTTTATGGCTGCAGAGGAGAATGTCTGACATTAAATGGAATAGGCAATTTGAATGTTTTGAAAGAGTTTTTTTTGTCTTGAGGACACAGGGTCATTTGAAAGCCATTCAGAGCTCTGAAAGAACACGCACAGAAGCATATAGAAACAGCCGACATGTTCCACCTACCAGGCAGGCCACCAGAACGGAGTCACTGTTATTTCTCTCTGTGGGGGAGCGGCACAGCTCAATGAGACGAGGGACGGCTGAACACAGTGGAGACACACACACACGCCCACACACACACACACACACACACACATTCACTTCTAAGAATATAGCTCTTAAGAACGACATGAAACACTGTGGCTTGTTTCGTCTGTTATCATTTCTGATGGACAGGATTTGAATAAAACCAGGCATTCAGAGCAGGTGAGAAGTTTTATGGTCACTAGTTGTATTTCCATTAGACACACCGATCCGATATCAATATCTGTATTGGTCCCGATATTGACAAAAATTCTACATCAGTATTGGTGACAATTTGGCCAATCAACAGGGGCAACTCTATCCACTCTAATTCTATGCTTTGTACTCTAAGCGACGTAATAATTTATGATTTATTTTACATTATGATTGTAATTCCTAATTGCACTTTCTGAACCGTTTGAGAGAAGGTTTGTTGCAGTTTATTTTTACGTGTTTGAGCCAAATAGTCAGTTTCAGTTTCTCTATTATTTATTTTAGATTGTCTGCTATACTCCTAATTAAACTGAGCAAATTAAAGTTGTGTTGTTTTTACATGTTTGTTAGCTTGTGGCGCTATTGGTGTATTTAAGTGTGATGTACTGGTGCAGAGTTACCAAATACATTTGTGATCATGTCTGTGTAAAAAGAAATGTTTCAAGTCAGTTCAGCTCAGTTTTTCTGCATTGGATTGGTATCAGCGGATACTAAACCTCACGTATCGTATTGTATGTGAAAAAAGTGTCCTTTCACCATATAATTGTGCAAATTGGAAATCTGAAAATAAATTTGCTGAACGGAAACACAGCACTTTGAAAAAATAACTGTTTTACAATAAAACGTTTTGTGCTAAGATGAGGTGGTTGTTTGGCGGTATCGAGATGAGTGTATTCCACAAAACTGCAACAGAAACACTTTTTATTGCATCACGAGTCAAATGATCAACAACAGGATGTTTCTACTGGCGGAAATGACAAAGAAGAAGAGAGGAAGCAGCTTGAGGATGAAGGCTCGGCATGTTTTTTATTGACTTATAGTGTGAACAAGCTAATTCGCATTTTTACTTGTGTCTCTTATTTATCGGAAACAACACAATTGCAAAATTGTGTTTTATTAACAAGTTCTGTGCTCATTTGTAATGGAAATGCAGCTAGTGATGCATATCACATTTGACACATCTGAACCATTCTTTTCACAATATTTACTGACTTTACAAACAAACATATTTGATGACTTTTCTGAAACAAGAACTGAGTGCTCATGTTTGAATTAATTGTGAATTTTCTTATTCAAACAAGCTCAAATTGATACATATAGGCTAAAACATACAATTTACAAAGACACCGATGCTGATTTCCACCATGAAAGCAAAAATAAAAGCTCAACAGGAAGTCATGATTGTAATAAGTCATAGTTGAGTCAGCTTTTTTTTTCTTATTTTTTTACAAGTGGAGCATAATAACTAGTTAATGTGTGTGACAAAAGAGGAACATTTAACAAATAAGCTTTAAAAGCATCTCTGCACATTTGCCTTAGTTTACATGGCTCTTTGTTTCTTTCATTGATTGTTCCTTTCTTTTTTAAAACACTGAAGTTTATCATTAGCCCTGGACTCGGAGAGCAGTTGCCAATTTTAGATCTTTTTTAAATGCTTCATTTTCCTGTTGTGTTTTTTTTTTCCACCTGTTTTTTTTTGTTGTTGTTGTTTTTTAAAGGAGGAGCCGAACCAATGCAGTGTGACCTTTCACCTTTCAGCTGGATGGCGGTGTGGGCCACATCAGGGTCTCTGCTCAGACGGGCCAAAGTGACCGCAGCTTTCTGCTGGACGCGCTCGCAGGCAGCCACCTCTGACGGGTTGGAGGACGAGGGTTTCTCCCCCAGCAGCAGCAGCAGTCTCTCTATTCCTGGTGGGAAAGAAAATACAATGACTCGTTTAGAAAGAACAGAAGCATCACTTGAACTCAGCAGAAAGACTATAAAAACGGTATTAATAAGGAGCAGTTTGGAAAATAGTCAGCCTCCGAAACATTAGAAATACTTCAGGTCGCTCGAAGTTGGTTACTTATAAATAATTTATGAGCAGAACGAATATAATAATACATGAGTTACTAACTAATACTCAAACTCTTGTCAGGCTAACTCCCAAAGATGACTAGATGCTGCCTTCTGGTGGAAGAAAAAAGAACTACACTCCATTCAGTCAACTTATGTAAATGTTTTAGCAGTTTTTTTCATTTTTTTTTTATGTCTGCAGGAGGGTTAAATATTATCACGTTCCGAAAATAACAGCCTAAGTAATTTTTTGCCAAAAGTTATTTTTTTGTTTTTTGCCATAATGACCTTTTGATAATAAGGAGGCGGTCATTTTTTTATTTTTGCAGAAAAGCTGTTGGTAAAAAAAACGACGACATGCTGAATGAAAGCAGAGATGCATTTAAAATGAATCCCAAGGAAAATCTCCATTTGTTACGAAAATTTTATTTCACACAGAAGAATTCACAAAAAAGTTCTTAAACTTTTGATTGGAGAATGTTTACTAAGAGGTAATTATGCAGTGGGAACATTATCCAAGACGCAATGGTGACTCTTTTTTTTGCCACATTCATTTTAAATTTATTCTGGTAATATTAAAAATGTATTAGAGTATTCTTTTGACTTTGTCATACGACTTCATTCCTGTAATATTATGACTTTATTCTCGTAATTGAAATTAAAAGTATTGGCCTAACATTCTGTCGTTTAATTCACCTGACTTCAAAGTTCACATAGACAGAAGCCGTGGAACACGCTTGTCAAACAAGATGGCCGCCCTGACATCACAATGAACTATGGAAGCCCAAGAAATAAATTGGTTGCGAAATTTAAATCTTCAGAAACCAAAAATTAAGATTCATTGATAAAATTAGTTTGTGGTCCAGGTCTACAATAACAAAAGAAACAAAAACATGGTAGTAAAAAGGGAAAATATGAGAACACACAGCAGTAAATCTTATTACCTTGCTCTTGCAAGACTTCAGAAGCACACGACTCCAAAACAGAAAGATTTGCCAAAATTGTCACCACCTGAAGTTGAAGTGATGCAAAAATAAAAAAGATGAGTAAACGGCGTGTGTGTGTGTGTGTGTGTGTGTGTGCGTGTATGTGGGTGTGTGCGTGTGTGTGTGTGTGTGTGTGTGTGTGTGTGTGCTGGGGCCAGTTTCGGCTGCTTTCGGTACCTGGTCTTTGGAGTAGGGCGTGTCCACTCTCTGGCGGTCCTTGCAGGCCTGCAGCAGGATGTGGATGGCGTTCAGCTGCAGCAAGATCTCACACGCCATGCTGTCGAAGAATGTGATGTTGGCCAAGGCAGCAGAGGCCAGGAGGAACACTTCGCCACAGGAGGCGCTCTCGCACAGCTCTGGGAGAGGAAACGGCAACATTTTTACGTCTCGACAAGGCAACATTTGCTGCAACAAATTGTTGAAAAAAAAGAGTAATTTTTTAGTGTTAACAGAAAGTTTTCTGATGCAGATTTTTTTTTTTTTTTTGCCGTCACCACTCACTGATGAGCGCTGTGACGATGTCGTGCATGCTCTCCAGGAAGCTGGCCAGGTGCTGGGTGGAGGTGTGGTGGGGTGACGTGATCTGGGCCACCACGGCCGCAGCCTCGGCCCGGGCAGCCTCCACGCTGCTCTCATCGGTCAAGATGTCTGCCAGGCACAGGATCCCGTCCACCTGCAGGTCGGTCACAAACACACCTGACTAGGTCAGTGGAAAGGGGCAGCATTATGTGTTTTCCAGCAACATATGATCATTTTTGTAGCGCAATCAAGAAACTGTTACCCGGAGTTGTTGAAAAACCTTGCATTCATCAAATGTGACTTAAAAGAAATTAATCTGACTTAGTAATTTAACACCCTTAAATTGGGCCTCTGTCTTTTTAAGAAAGCCCTGCTCTTTCTGAAACTCCACCTTCAGGAAGTCACAACGTTTTTACCAGCGCTGCACTGAGAGGAAGCTCCTGTAATTAGCTCAGGTGGTGTTTGCTAATTTCTGCTAGCTAGTTTGAAGGAGTTGAGTGGAGGAGTCACAGGGGGAGGGCTGATGTTCGAGGTGAAAACTCTGAAGCTTGGAAACAGAGGCTCCTTGAAGGCGGAGCGAGGTCTGCCCAGGCGTTTTGGACTGTCACGGTTGCAATGGTATCAATGGTTACCATGGGGATTAGAGGATCGCTCAAATAGGCGTAAAAAAATCAAGGGAACACTGCAGGCATAGGCGTAAATCCCAGGGGGGCTGGGAGGGATTCACAGCCCTCCCCGGACCCCCCAATCTTGGAAAAGTCTAGAATTGCCCCCCCCCCTAAAAAAAAATCATAGAAGAAATATATGATGGGCATCGGCCTGGTTTTATGCCTCATCGGCTTTAGTGGAGGAGTTCGGCACCAGTGATGGGATTTTCGGCTCCTTTTCGAGATGCGGCTCTAATGGCTCTTCTTATTGTGGAGAGCCGGCTCTTTCGGCTCCCAAACGGCTCCCCACATATATTTTTGACATTATTTATTAATTAATAGCTTAAACCTAATTTTATAATATTTGTTTCATTATTGACATTGTTAAGCACTTATGATGAGTAAAAATGCCGCATAACAATGCTTTATAAATAAACCTTTTATTATAACCAATTAAATTATCACAAAATAGCACCACTTCCACAAAAATAACTTAAAATAAATTAAACAGTTAAATATAAATACAAACACCCACCACAATACGAAAAAGTATCAAAGCAGCTTCATAACAGAAAAGGTGCCACAATACAAATATCAAATAATATTCAGTGTTATGTGTGACTGGTCAGATGTGTGGAGCACACGCTTGACATGAGGGCAGTGGACCGACCGAGGGAAAAAAAACTCTCCGCTCTAGCACTGGCAGAAGAGCAAAACGCGCAAGGAGAGGGAGAAGGGGGAGGATAAGGGGGGAGAGACAGCGAGGCACCGCAGGACAAAAAAAAACGATGTGGGGAAAAACTATCGGCTCTGGCACTTGCAGAGCACAAGCACAATGACAGGGAGGCGGAGAGACAGTGATATACTGTAGAAAAAAACCCGGCTCCCAAATAGGATCCTAAAACGGCTCCCATTGTGGAGCCGGTTCCAATCGTTCACTTCAAAGAGCCGGCTCTTAGAGCCGGATCGTTAGCGACCGACACATCACTATTCGGCACCAAAACCGAAGATTTGCTTCAATGTATGAAGATGAAAAACTCATTGAATCTTTGTATGACTTGTTTTGCATTTTGTCACAACACAGCCAAAACATTTAAGTGTGTTGAACTTGGATTTTATGACAGAGCAACACAAATTAAAACAAAATCCACATGGTTTTGAACTTTTTCACAAGCAAAACTCTGAAAAAGTGACGATAAACCAATAAAACATAAGTTTTGTTTGCTGTCATGTAGAAGAATGTGAGACCTGTAATTTACCTTAAATTTATGTTTGGCATTCATGCAAAACACTGGGTGTGTGTGTGTGTGTGTGTGTGTGCGTGTGTGTGTGTGTGTGTGTGTGTGTGTGTGTGTGTGTGTGTGTGTGTGTGTGTGTGTTGTTGTTGTTAAAGCAGCAGGGACAGTGAAACTGTGCAGAGTTAATTTGAAAAAGAATGAATCTAAATATCCTTGAGTGTCAGCATGAGGCTTTTATTATATTGTTTATTAAGTTGTGAAAATCTCTTGCAGTTTCTTCTTCTTCTTCCCAATTATGCACCGTTTTGTGTTGGTTTGTCATATTAAATCCTATGAAATACACAGAAGATTATGGAAAAATGTGGAAAATGCTATTAGCAAAGTTCAGCATTTACTTTCATGAGTGATGTTAGAGCAGTATTTTTTAAAGTAGGGGCTCTGGCCACCATGGGACGCTGTGGAGACCTCAGAACGCTAGAGGAAAGATAAGTTAAAACATTTTTTTTTAAAACTGCAAAAATAAATACAATCACATAAGAAATATTTTAATCTGATTTTTTATAAGTTTTTTAAAATAGGTTTTATATAATTTTTATAAGTCCTTATTATAAAATATAAGTTAAAATAACTTAATGAAGTGTTATTTTCCATGCTCATGTTTCTGATTGGGTCCCAGTCTAATTTATTATTTGTTTATTTATTAGCTCTTTAAGCTAGCAACCTCAAAACGGACAAGTTTCTCACAAAAAAGTCTATCACACTGCTGCAAAAACCTCTTAAGAACTCATGACCACCTAAAATCAGAAATTATGAGGCAGGATTTCTGTTAAACAAATATAATAATTATTCAATAGTGAATAGAACTGAGAAGAAATGTTCTGAAAGTTGATGTTTCTTTACATATTTTGTAGCATTGTCTGTGGGTTTGGAAATGGGCTTAGCTTCCGGAAGCGAATCCTTTTTCGGGTCCCATGTTTAGGAAAAGTTTATAGAGAGCCGATTCCTGAGCCTGTCATGCTTTAGAACCGATCATCCACCAGGGGGCAGTGTTGTTCAGTTTAAAGCGCACCAGGAAACATCTGTTAACTTGTGCCTGTATTAGACCTTAATGATGAGCTGTTTCTGCGTGGATGTAAATGTTGGAATGCAAAACACAGCAGAATAAACTAAAGTGCATTTTTACTTTGGGGTTAACCTACACATGTGTGGGAAAAACTAATTAGCTTTGCATATTAATTAGCTGTTTCTGACTCTGCTGTGGTCCCAGCAGTGTGTTCCCACATTTCCCATGTGGGAACACACTGAACCAGAAGCTGCTGGGAGCTCAGCCTCCAACCAGATATGCCTGAAAACTAGAAGTTTACCAACAAACATCTCAAGTGGAGCCGGCTGTCAGCTCTCAGCCTTCCACACCTGTCAGTCTTATCTGCAGACGAGCATCAGCCCGCCGAGCTTCACAGGACAACTTCCTATTTTTGTCTCTGCGGACGTCAGCAGCGCTGCACGACAGCGGCCCACTGACGTGGAACCGTTCGCTCTCCACGCCCACGTTTATCTACCGTTTCATCCTCCCCACCCCAACCCCACCACCAGCCGGACCACCCTACCCCCTCCTCCTCCTTCGTAAAACTGGATGTTCCCCCAACTCCTCGTTTACAGGACAGTAAATGTATCTGCATCAATCTGTTCGCCCAGTCGTCTTTACATAACCGTCAGACGCGCCAGATAAGTTAGAAGAAAGTTGGCGCAACGTAAACCTGGGAGCTTGGCATCAGGAAATAACAAGGACAAAACATATTTTTATGATTTGATGTTATTATATTAGAAAAAAGTTTGTGTTGTAGCTAAAGGCCTTTGACATTAAGAAAAAAAATGCTCTGCCTGCTTCAGTCTGTGACAATATTTACACAGGATATGAAAAGTAATGCAGAAATGTTCACCTATTCAACTTAAGCAATGTTGTTTTTCAACAGATAATTGAGAAATAACTCAATTATAGACAAAAGAATATTTTGTGTGTTAGTTTATAAATCACTTATGGGCTCAGCATCAAAATACCTTAAAAACCTGTTGTCATAGTAACAATCTTCCATACCTCTCTGGTCTTCTGGTTCTGGTCTGCTGTGCATCTCCAGAACCAGAACCAAGCATGCAGCAGTCAGCTTCTATGCACCACAGATCTGGAACAAACTTCCAGCAAACTGCAGAACTGCTGGAACACTGAGTTCCTCTAAATAAAGGCTGAAGACTCACCTTGCCAGTCCTAATAACTGGAATAACTGGAACCTGATCAGTTATCAAGTTCTGATGCCATCATAATTCTGACGATGGCATTTGACTAAATGTAATGTTTATTGCTTGCTTCATAATTGATGACTATATGATTTTTTAAATTATTATGTAAAGCACTTTGAAAGCAAACAAGCCTTTATTTTCCACATAACTACTGCCTGTGTTTAAACAATTTTCCAAAACATGCACATTTCTCTTTCTTGTAAGCCCAGCAGCCGTCTTCTGCCGGCTAACTGGTAGTGCTCAGCAATAGGTGGGGGTGGGGCTGTGATGTCACTCTGACACTTCCTCTGGCATGCCATTACAAGGACTACAAATTGCAGGAACACCATGATGAAAAATGTTTGTGTTGGTACACCTTGAAACCAGAAACAGAGTGTAACCATAGCAACACAGCTGGTGTTGCCCCCATAGCTTCAAACTTCCAAACCAAATGCTACTGTCTTCCTTTCTACCTCATCCCTCATCAATGAGGAACCTTCTACAATGTAGCATCATAATGACGGCAGTAAGGGCTGGAGTTTTCTCTACACCTGCGTCTTTCCTAGCTCAACACAGACAGGTGTCTTTCTCAAGCCTGAGCGATCGGCGGGTAGCGCTCCGTAGCTCAGACCCGCCTGACAGCTCCCCCTTCGGGACTGGCTTGCTAATCCAGGGCGGACTTTGCTTCCCGACGAAGCGCCTTCACAGTTGGATAACTCCTGCCTTTACCAGCTGCTCTTTCCGCCAACAGACACCGCTGCGGCATCATTATTCGCGGGGATCGTGTTGCGTTTCGTCTCTCCGGCTCGGCTGCTGTTTATTTTGGGTTTATTTTCTCCTAAGAGAATGAAGGAGGACAGACAATAAGGGATGTCTCATTAGCTCTCTCTCTGCCTGCCACGCCCTCTTTGCTTTGCATGCACAAACGCCAACAGGGTTGGCCAGTTCAGCTCAGTTCGGTCCTGGTGTTTGACCTGTCAGCTTAGCATTCAGAAGCTCTAACTCAGTGATTCTCAAACTTTTTTCAGTGATGTACCCCTTTAAAAATATATTTTTAGTCAAGTACCCCCTGACACGGGCAAAACATTTTTGGAATTAAAAAGGGGTACAGTGCTGTAAAATCACTGTCTGGTTTATTAAAGCCAAACAACTTATATCAGTGAACCTGATAAATACATCCATATTGCAAACATTGCATGGTTAAACAAAAAAGAAAAACAGAAGACGGTGACCACCAGGAAGGTATAAAACCAGTCAAACCGTTTTATTTTAAAGGATATTGAAACTAAATACTGAATATAAAATTCAGTACATGAACACACATTTATATTTTATCGAACTTTTCACAAAATAATTTTTCCCAAGACTTATTATGAGGAGCCTACTGATTTTTTAAAGATATTTTGAAAAGCTTCACGTACCCCCTGCAGTACCTCCACGTACCCCCAGGGGTACACGTACCCCCATTTGAGAACCACTGCTCTAACTAATGACCTCATTAATAAGCCCAACAGAGCCTGACCGGGAGTCATGTAAACAAACACTCACTTTATCTAGTCATCATATAGCAGATGTTGTCTTTCTCATAGTCTGACAGTTACACAGCAGAGTTTCATAAAACGCGTTAGGAAATTTATTCTCAGGAAGTCAAATGACTACAAATATGAAAGTGCTGAAGAGAGGCGTGCCACAAAAGGTTGGATGCAACAGTGACATCCCAAATTGCTTTCACCTAGGCGTACCCACTACCATTTTGCTATAACATGAGGCAAAGTGGATCAGAAGTCCAAAACATTCTTTAGACCTGTCTCTTTCTACCTAGCTTTACTTTTTGCAGGTGAGGTAGTTCTGTTGATGTCTTCCAGCAATGAGCTTTAGCGTACGCTAGAATGGTTTCAATCTAAGGCAGTGATACTCAAATAACTGAGCCAAAAAATATAAGCCACCCCTAACTTATGGTTATGAGAGATACAACATGACCGAAAGAATGAAATACTGGATCGACACACTAGAAATAATATTCCATTCCTTCGTAGGGTGGCCTCATCCAGCCGTAGAGATAAGGGTAGGAGTGTCATCATCCAGCGGGAAATCCAGTGAGATCGAAAGGAGTCATTAGAGTTATTGCCCTCTGGAAGATTTCCGAGCATATTCCACAGATTTAGAATTCCCTCAATCCCACCTGACCTGGGATTACCATGAGATTCGTAAGAAACTGAAGAGAGACGAGAGAAATGTTACTCCCATAACGCTATCTTGAATAAGTGGAAGAGATGTAGTGTAGTGTAGAGTGTAGATGGATGTTTGATCTCAGACTGTGTTCTTTTGAACACACCATAAAACAGATGGAGAAGATGTTCCTCACAAGCAGATAATGAAAACTGTGTGTGTTAGAGACAGATGTACCTTGTCCAGCTGGTTGATGCCCTCTTCTACGCAGCAGATGGAAGCCACCGTTCTCAGAGCGTGAGCGTAGAGGTCTCTGAAGCGATCCTGCCTGCAGATCTTGAACAGGGCCACCACAGCACCTTCCTGTATGCAATAAAAAACACCATTTAATCTACAGCCATCGAGAAAGACTGTTGTTAAGACTCGGGGCCAATCGCTTCATGAAACTGAGCCTGCATGCGTATTGAAGTAATTGATTATCAGCTGCAGTAATCAATTACATGGCAACGATAAAATATGTTACTCATGAGCATAAGGTTACGTTTTATTCACTGGTTTGTCAGAATTATTTTTCATTGGTGCCTATCTCCAGCAGTCATTGGCCGAAAGGCCTTGTACCCCCTGAACAGGGTGTCCGTCACAGGGCAGATCTGTGTTAAAATTGTATCACATTTTGTTTAATATGTGCAATAATGTTCTGTCTGTTGTATTCCACAGAAGAAAAAGTTTTTTATTAACAAGTAATGTATTAACAAAACCATCTATTTACAAAAAAAAGTTCAAAAGACAATGACTGGGGCTGAAAAGCCCACACATAAAGAAAACTTGCCTGTCTCCCTTATGTGCTGCTCAGGTTATTCACGTTGAATACACTAGAACATTCTGGAACTTTGTAAAAAAAAAATTAAAAAATCCTAGCATAAGCTATAGAAACTTACAGAAAAGCATAAAACTAACTGGAACATTCAAGAACTTATAGGAAAGTTCTTGAAGTTTATAAAATGTCCTAGAGAGAAGCTTGCTTTAGTCTGTCTGTAAACAGACGACCCACTGGGTGTAGCTTCTACCCCAGAGGAGGTAGTAGAAACTACACTTTGTAGTTTCTGCCCTGGGGTGAATTTCCCATTATATCTTCTGCAAACCTGCCAGCTGATCCGCTGTGAGAAGACTGTAGAGAACAATTGTGCTACATTCAGGCTGCGACTTTGCGTGATGAGAGTCAGAACGTAGGATATTCCCACGCAATCCAGCTGTCTGGATGTGCTAACCTGAAGAGACGGAGGCCTCACACCTCCACAGTCTGCAACACCTGTCGTCTCTTTCCAACCTGCAACCTCGAATAAAACTCCAGACGGTTTGGTTTCTCACTGAGTCACTGATAGAAATCCCAGAAATCTGTTTTCTTCGATTGGCATTTCCTGACTTATGAGAATTAGTGAACATCTGATTTTCTTCATGCTCTTTTGTCGCTCCCATCCTGAGGAGAAACTAAGAAAAGTGGCCTTCTGCGTTACAAGAATAGTATGAATATATTGCGAGAATAAAGTTTTTATTCTCGCAATATTATGACTTTATTCTCATGTAGTGACATTACTCTTGTATTGCTACGACTTTATTCTCATTTTATTTTGACTTTACGCTCATATTTCGACTTTATTCTCGTACGACTTAATTCTTGTGATAATTTGACTTTAAGTTTGTAATTATATTTTGTTCTTTTAAATCTTTTCTCGATATTAAGGTAATAGTGTTATATAAGAAGCGCTGCTAGTAGAGGGAAAACTTTCGGCCTCAAACTCAAACTAAATGTCTTCTCGTCGACGTCACACTTTCTCGTAACAAAATGAGACGCCACACGACACCGTCCGCTTTTGTTCTGCGGACGTGCATAATCGGACAAAATGACACATCAAATTGCTCCTTGCTACCCGGATCCAGAGCCAGCAGCGTCGTTCTCGGCCCTGGAGAGTCCAATGGACGTGAGATGACCAGCGGATTTGGCCGGCTCCACTCGGCGAGCCCGCCACCTGCAGAACCTCTCAAATCCCTCCTGCAGTTTGTTTTTTTTGATGTCAGCTGAAACAAGTGAAACTATGCACGTCTCATCAATGGGAACCAGTGAGCTGAGAAAAAAATCAAATAGAATAGATATGCAAGTCCGTAATAGAGGGCATTTTCTCTTTTGCTTGGTGTAAACAAACAAAAATAGCTTCTTCACTCGGTCCGTGTTCGGCGCAAAAGCGTCCCTCTGTCTAAACGGATTGGAAGCGACTGAATTGTATTCCCCGTGCGCACGGCTGGAATTACCTGGAGGAAGACGAAGCCTGTAACTACCACCATTATCCTAATAAGGCCATTATGCTGGACTGGCATGTCTCGTGTTGTGCTGGGGCCGTGCCGCTGAGGCTTGGAGTGGTTAATCATCCTGCCCTCCAGCCTGACCGCTCTTCCCTGTTCGCTGCCTACGCAGTCCCGCTCTGCATTACCTGGCAGGACTGTCGCCGCCGTCACACACGCTGCAGAAAAGCTCAGGCTTCTGATTTAGGCTGCTCAGGTTGGTCCCTGTCGTTTCACTACGAAGGCAGAAGATATTCAAAAATAAATAAATGAAGGTGTAAAAACACGGTCCAGCTGGATCGGAAAAGAACTCGTTTTATTTTTCAGTGTGTATAAAGGTGGAGAACATTCTTTCCAAATAGATTTACTTTTGTCTTTTGCTGATTATATTTGAGGCGATAATTTTGGCCAAGCATATTCAGCAAGTAAAGGGATTTTATATGATTTTTTTCCCCCATTGTGACTGATTTCTATGACAGCGTAATAGGGTTATACTAAAAAAAATAAAAATAAAACAATTAAGTTAAAATGATACTAGAATAAAGTCATAACAATGAGAACAAAGCCATAAATTTACAAGAATAAAATCGTATTACAAGAAAAATCTCATAATTTGACTTTATTCTCGTAACTTTATAACTTTATTCTCATGCGACTTCATTGTCATAGATTATGCAGACAGATATTTGTAAAAAGACAAAAAAAAAGTGCACAAATTGAATTATATTTCATACAATTTTATTCACACCATGTCAAAAATATAAAGTGCCTATAAAGTATTCACCCCTTGAATGTTGGGCCATTTTGATTGCTTTCACAAATCAGTCATGGTCAACAAAATTGGACTTTTGACCAAAACAAAAAAAAAAAAAAAATTATCAAATAAAAACTGATTTCCTGATTATATTGTGGAGATATTAGTTTTCAATTTGACTTTGAACTTTTTTTTGTCTTTTTTTTTTATCCAAACCAGCCACGGTCAGCAAAATGTTGCTTTTTGGATAAAAAAAAAAGACAACTTTTTACAGCCATTATCATATTATTGTTTTTTATTACTATTATGCCACTCATTGTAAACCGCGCCCAGGCATCACTGACAGTAAAACACCAAGCATCACCATGCTTGACAGTTGCCTCACTTTGAAAAACTCTTTCCCTCCTCGTTGAGGTGAAAGGCCTCGGTCTTGGTCTCCTCTAAAAAAACATTTTTTTCTCGCTTAACTTGCAGCTGCATGCAGGAAGCAGCTAAATCTATTCTGAGGAAAAGTTTTGGCTTGTTCCTGTGAGCAGCTGCAAAGTTCAGTCCAGCTTATAGGTTTCGTTTCATTTGAGGGGGGGGAAACGGTTTGGATCCGATGGTTCAAATTTCTTCATCGAAATTAAAGATTCCAACAGAACGAGGATGCAACGGTCTTCCCAAAACGCTGACCTGCAGCCTCTTTAAATTTTTTGGAGCAATGCTTTAAAGCCAGTGCCTCGCCAGGAAGCCAATCAAATTGGAAGGAACTCTACTAATTTTCCCAAAAGGAGAGGTCACATCCCAGCTGGAGTTACACCAGAGTCTTGTGGGTTGCTATAAAAACCCTCGTGTTCGAGGTATGACTTGCTCATTGGGCATTTACCCATGCCTTAGTGGTAACGCATGTATATGTAGTGGTGTGCTTGAGAAAACCAGATCCACATCACTACCCAGATCAGTTTACTGTTTCCGGTTAAAATCATATTCCAAAATTTCAAATAGTTTCCTACCAGCTGTGGCGGAGCGACGGGAAACTAACAGACTCAGGCGTCACAATGTGCATGGAGATGATTCTGCACAACTGGATTATGTGAAAGAGCAGGTGTCCAAACAGTACGCCGTGTTTTAGTTTCGAAGGCAGCAGATGTTCTACATCCTGGTTGTAAGGCATTCATATTTAAACATTGGGGTCTAGTTGGTTGTTTCAGACGACTGCAGTGATGTCAGAGGCTTTAGATTGGTAGCCAAAACCAAAAAGGCGTGGAAGAAAATGAAAACTACCAGTTTAATGGATCAAAGAAGGGCCAAAATAGTAAAGGCTGAGGCAACAATCATCTCCAGGGTGATTAAAGGTCTACAGTTCCTGTGAGCACCGTAACAATCAGCAGAGACCTACCCGGAGTCAAGCTATCACCAAAACCCCACTGAAAATAACTGCACTAAAGAGAAATGGCATCGCATTTAATGGGTTGTTTTGGACATAAAATCACTGAAATCAAGTCAGTATGCACTGAAAAGTTTCCTTGAGTCAGCCATTAAGTTACAGAAATGTTGTTGTTTTTTTAATATATTTTTTTTTTACCCCTCCAGGGGGTCTTTTGTGGGCTCTAGTGTCCCTTATATGACAGTAGGCTGACAGGAAACGGGGAAGGAGAGGGGGGAAGACATGCGGCAAATATCGTCGAGTCCGGGAGTCGAACCCGCGACGGCCGCGTCGAGGACTCAAGGCCTCCAAATATGGGTCGCGCTAACTGCTACGCCACCACGGCACACCCCCAGAAATGTTTTCTTATACAATTGTATCTGACATACAGCTCCGGAAAATATCACGAGACCACTTACCATGATCAGTTTCTCTGATTTTACTTTTTATAGATATATGTTTGAGTAAAATGAACATTGTTCTTTTATTCTATGAACTACTGACAACATGTCTCCAAAATTCCAAGCAAACATTTTGTATTTATTAGCAGAAAATGAGAAATGGTCCAAATAATAAAAAAGATGCAGTGCTTTCAGACCTCAAATAATGCAAATAGAAACAACAACACTAACATTTTAGCTCAGGAAGAGTTCAGAAATCAATATTTGGTGGAAAAACCATGAAGTTTTCAATGGGCTTCAGTGCAGCGGTCTCTTAATTTTTCCACAGTTATATGTGTCGCACTACGACGAGACAGGAACAAGTCGCCTTAGCAGAAACAGTAAGACGATAACCGTCAATTTCTAAAAAAAGTTATTGAAGTCATGAAGAAATTACCCCACGCTTTAAATATACGTTTTGGAGATTTTAAAATGGTAAACTTGGTGCTTGAGTTCAGCTTGAAAGGGACACATGGCTAGCGCAATAATTATCCACCTTGAGACGCTATCATGCAGCCGCATAGTTTCGCTAAAACTCATATACGTTTCACAGATAACATTCTGGTAGCAGAAAGAGAGCGACAGGACATAAGAATAATCACATATCTTGAAGCTAACAGGCATACAGTTCTTCTGAGATGATGATATCCATCAGAAAGACACCAGTGGACCGAAAATACACCAAACTATGATCGGAGACATTCATGTCAGCGTGAGCAGCGCTGCGCCCCACACTGACTGACTGCATCTACAAACTGTAACACTTGAAATAAAGCAGTTATTAACATCAGGCCGACAGAAAACATTGTCTAACACGTTGTACGTAGGCAACCCTAGCGTACAGGGTTCACATGTGACTTCATAGCAAGGAGTGTTTTGGCAGCAGAAGATAGTGAGCTTCTGTCTCTATCTTCAAACAGAAGCTCACAGCCTCGTTGGAAAATGGAACAAAAGGAGAAAACATCTAAAAATATATATAAATAAAAAATAAATAAATATATATAAATATATATATATGTAAATATATATATTATATACAAATATAATATATAAATATATATAAATAAATAATATAACCAGACACACCTTTTGTCTACACACCGTCAACTGGCATGACTTCCCAATTGCACCAATTGACAGTCAGTGTTGGGGGTGGGACTAATATAAAGTAATGTAAATGAACAGTCTTTGTTCACACCAAGAGGTTCCCATCAAGTTTGAGGACAATTCTTCTGGAACTTTGAGGCCTGTTTTTTCTCACTAATCCTGTTTGCAAAGTCCCAACATTTAAATGGTCATATCCTACTTTTTTTTTTATTTGACCTCATTAGAAAGCTACGAATCCACACTTTCAGAATCTGTAAATAACTCTAAACGCCCCCTGGGGGAGACTTGTTCATGGTTTTCTCGTGGCCAGTCACATATCAGATTGGTTCATGCAGAAGAGGAATTACCCTGGAGGTTGATGTTTCTAACGTCACAACAACTCCAAACACGTTAAATGAGTAGCACTTTAGTTCCAGATCAATCAGATTAACATCACAAAGACACCATTCCAATCTGCAGACTTCAGTCCCAGAGAAAACTCCTCAGAAAGGCATCAAATAATTATTCCCAGTGCATTTCTGCGAATGGAAATACATGCTATCAAAATAACTGAACTTTACTCACTCTTTTAGGAGCACTGCCGTTATTAAAGAGCTCAAAATTGTTAGGTTATTTATGTCGATGATGAGTGCGTGTAAACTTCTGACCAGAACTGTAAATCCTATTTAGCTTACAGTTTATAGTTTGGTTTCTTGCCAGTTTCGCTCTGACTCTTATTCTTCTTCTCCTTACCCCCGCCCCTCCTTTCACTGTCCTTTTTCTAATTAAGGTAAAACAAACTAAGTGGATGCGTTGGAAATATTTCTGAGCTGCAGCAGCAAATCTGCAATGTGGCCCCATATATCACCGAAAAAGTGATCATTTCTGCTACTATAAAGCCAGACGATGGCTGCTTTTAGAGGAAAACTCTTTTGTTTCTCTCTCTCTCTCTCCCTCTCAGAGCATCTCCAGCTTTTCACAGATTGCTGGGCTTCTCGTTCGCTACTTCCCCGTCTCTTCCACCCATTTCACCCTCATTCCCTAAATGGAGCCCTCGGAGGACTGTTTCACTCACACTTCATGCGTCTCCATCCGTGTCTCCCCAGCTATACGGGCCCACACTGCGCGTAATTTGTTTCCGTCTCATAGTTTTATGAATCATTCTCTTCTCTGCTCTGCTGAGCTCGCTAGCAGGAAAGGAGGTGATTTAGAACGAGATTTACAAGCAGAAGCCTTGTCAGTGAGAGTTTAAGTTATTTTCTTTGAGATGACGCAACGCTGAACAAACGGCTTGTTTGAATTTTGGAGTCATAGTTTTGGTATTATTCTAGCTTTTGAGGTGCTAACAAGTTGCTCCGAGTTGTAAAAAGAATACTTTGTTGCTACAGCTACACATCAAAGCATTGGACTGAAATGGAAAAAAAAGTGAGAGCATTTCTACAGCATCCAAAACCAGAGGAAACAATCACCCAAACATGCGACGCTGCCCTCAAAATCAGAATTAAAACGTAACAGAGCTGCTCCAACACGTAACAAGTGCAATTTTGAGAATTAAGGATGATCAGTGTGATATTTTGGTGAATTTCTCTCCATATTTAAAGTTGCTTTTTTGTTCGTTGCTCATATTCTGAAGACATATTTTAGTGTGTTTCTGCACAGACATATTTAAAAGGCCAGTGTTATGTATTTTCTAGCCACATAGTTCCATTTTGTAGCACTATCAAGTAACTACGTTACCTTCAGTTGTTATGGAAATGTCTAAAATAAATTAATGGAATTTTACTTTGCATGTGACACCTTAAAAATGGGCCTCTGTCTCCTTAAGAAGCTCCTACCCTTTCTGACCCTACTCTTTCAGTTGCCATGACAACAATGCTTCCCTCTGCCATCCATTGATGTCATTTGCAGCCATTCTTAGGTGTCTGAACTAAGATGTAATTTGTACGATGAGCTCAGGAGACGCGGCGTTCCACCAGGTGTTTGCCAATCGCTGCTGCCGCTAGTCTGGAGGAGCACAGCTGAATAGCTGCCACAGGAGATTAAAGGATTTCTCAAACATGCATGAAAGTATTGAGACACCACTAAATGTATGTTTTTTTGATGAGAGAATAACATGATAACATGTCAGCCAACAAACTCCGAACACGCAGGTGAGTAAAGTCAGCAAGAACATTAAAACGTGACGAAGAGATCCGACACGAGGCGGATGATCCGTACCTCAGAGTGCTAGCGTGACAGGCAGCAGGAAGCTAATTAGCTCAGATAGCAGGTGGACGCATTTTGTATTGGGTATTCATTAGCGGCCACCAGCAGCCGAGCTCTCCCCTCCCCCAACCCGACGGTTCGGTCAGCGGCGCTGTGCTGGGAGTTAAATATGAGTGGATGGGCAGGTAAAGGCATGTGTGCAAACTGCAATTGTGATCTATGTCCATCGCTAATAGGAGCTGACAGTATTGATCTCGCAATCTGGCTGTAAAGGAAGCACACATATATATTTATATATATATGTATATATATATATACACACACGTGTGTGTGTGTGTGTGGCCATCAGGATGAGTCTTATCGAAGGAATCATAGAAGCAGGCAGGGGAACTAATGGTCAGTTGAGACATGCTGTCTGGTCTGTCTCGTCTTATCTGGTACTGAAAGAGCGAGGCGGCGTTGTGTTCTAGTCTGACTGGTGGCTACTCGCTAACGGTGAGTCACCACAGATCCCAGTTCTGAGACCAATCTCAACCCTATCAGGGTGAAGCCCCCTGAGCAGCTCAGCCAACCGGCTGCGCCGGTTTATCCGGACTACCTTGGCGATGATGCTGCAGAGCTGGGGTCCGTCCTGGGTGAGAGACAGCAGGTTGCTGATGGCGCTGCCGATAGTCTGAACACAGTCTGACGACTCGATCTGTTTGATCAGAACCTGCAAGGAAGATGAGACCTCAGGTCACCTCTGGGTGACAGAAGGCAAACAGATTGACGACAAGGGGGTGAATTCAAATAAAGGCGCGACTTGTTAAAATCGCATTTATTCGATATTTCTCTTACTCAAATTCTTTGGTATTAAAACATAGGAAACAATTATAACCCCTCATTGTAGTTACAGCTGCAGGTCTCTACCGGCTTTTCCTGTAAAGAACTTGCAGGCATGAAGCTCCTGCTGCTGTTTCTCTGCTCCGTGGCTTAAAGTTACTCTGTTACTATAAAGTCAGCATGACTGGAAAAGCTTTGGAAGGCAGGTAAACAAACACAGTCACCGACCCGGATCTCGTTGGCCAACGCCATGTCGATCATGTTGCTGAAGGAATCGCTGACGTCTGTGAGGATCTCATGGATCGCCTCCCTCATGGATTTAAGGAAGAATTCATCATCTGTGTGAAGGCACCTGCAGGAAAGAGGTTCAAATATCTTCACACACCGTCGTGGGGAAAATGAAGTAAATACTGTTTGATTCCAAATGATACTAAACACTTTTTTTTTTACTTTGAAGTGACCTCTGATGAACATGACACATTAGTTTATATTTCTATAAGATGCAGATGACATTTAGTAAAACCAGAAATTATATAGAAACTATGTGTCATCAATCTACTGTTTTAGTGATCATCAGCAAGTGAAAAAAAATCTGTCAAAAGAAGAGTTGACAGTTTGCTGGTCTACATTAAAGCTGCACTATGTAACGTTTATTTAAAAATGTATATATACATTTATTAAGTACCTCCTGCTCTTTCTGAGACTCTGAAATCAGAAAGTCATCACACCGTGTCTCCTGTATTAACACTTTAACGGGGAAATGAAAGAATTTCTCAAACATGAATGAAATAATGAAAGCAACACTGCAGATGTGTCTGTGGTGAGGGAATAACATGAGGTGAACTCAAAAAAGCAAATTTTACACAATACTGCTCCGTCAAATAATAAACCGTCATAATAAAAAAAAAAAAACGTTTTAACAGTCTTTCATATTTTTCAATTCCACTCAATTTCCACAAATTCAACATTAAAAGTACCAATAACATATATTCAATCTTTTCTTTGCTTTTGTTGTTTTCCACAAATATCAACACCCTGAAGAAGAAAATCGTCTTTTGCAAAATAGTTGAATGAATTTCTAGATTTGAAAACCTTAGAAAAGAAATTAGAGCGCTGAAAGTAACACTTATTTTAGCGGATATTTTATGAAGACGTATTGGCTGTATTTTGTCAAAAATAAAAGGATTACTAAAACAGGAGGAAGGTGTTGGGAGAAAAAGGCAGACTTTCATCGCCAGACCTTCAAACACAACGTTGGACCTCATCGTCCGCCACGGCTCGCGGCACACAAGAAGTCCTGAATCATAACAGAGCGGCCTACATAACATGAACTCCAATAAAGACCCTCTGGTGGGAATTTAAAAAAAAAAAGAAGCACACAAACACAAGAATATTAATGAACCGGAGGCCCTTGCCTGTGATGGGAGGGCTAAGATGCCCCAGGAACGGTGCCAGGAGCCGGTGTCAGGCTATGGATCACATTTACAGCAGGTCAGAACAGTTAAAGTGCGCTCCACTAAAAGACTGCAGCAGTCATTAAAAGTGGCGCTTCGTACTGAATTTGAAGAAACCGCCTGTAATATTAGCCGAGTTAAGCTACTTAAACCGTCCGTCTTTCGTTTGTTTATTGCGGAGAGGTTCTAGTTTTCAGAACCCAAATTGGCCCATATTAGCTGTAACTGCAATTTCATAGAAATGGAAATATTTTGAAGTTTCTGACACTTTTTGTCGGAGAACACTGAGCAAGTCTGGCTTGTGGCGGATGATAATGGGCTCCACTTGCGGTTTAGTCGTCGCAAAAACTAGGCGGCACTTTAACCCTTTAACTGTCACCCCAAATACTGTCACATGCAGGTCAAAGGGTCGATGGGGACACCGGCGTCCTCATGGCAGTTAAAGGGCTTTAAGGGAGATCGAGATTTTTCTGTTGAGACTCCCAAACTTTAAAACGAACTGCCTTTAAGCTTTAGTCAAGAATCCACACTTCCTGTGTCTAAGTGTCTATTAAAATCTCTTTTTTTCAATTGTTTTTGATCATGTTGATGTGCTATTTTATTGACTCTTTTAAAAATCGGTTGCAGTCTTGTGTGTTTTAACGTTTCTATTTTTATAAAAATCTTTTAGTATTTACAGCCCTTCAAGCAAACTTTCTGTTTTTAAATGTACTTTTTAAAATGGATTTGAGACTTACGAAAGATAAATAAATGTTTTCTCTTTTTTTGCGTCTTCAGTCAGTAGATGCATGTTACATTTTGATTTCTCACGTGTTGTTGTTCATTTAAGATTTGTCTTTTTCATAGTATGTGGATCTTTCTACTTTTTTCTTATTTTTCTTATATTCATTCTTATTTGTGTGTCTGTTACCTCTCCGTGATGCTAGTCAGCTCCATGCACTTTTCCAGCAGTGTTTTTTCATACTGCAAAAAAAAAAAAAAAAGCAAAGAGAAACAACATTTAAAGAAGCGTTTCAAAAAGAAAGAAAACCATAAAAAAAAAATCCTGTTAGCAATTTTCTACAATCCAAGTAGGGGGCAAATGAAGCATTTCAAAGACGTTTCTCTGGTCAGACCTTCTTGAAAAACGCCGTGTGTGGCACAAAACGAGTCAACACATCACAAACTGAACACGTGATTCTAGTGGCACACGGTAGTGGCAGCATAATGCTGTGTAGAGGAACTTTATTCTCTGTATATAAAAAAGCCAGTAGAGGCCCAAAGACGTTCAACTGTACCTGCAGCAAAATAGAATTCATCAAAGTACTGACTAAATGGCGATGAATACAAATGTGGGCCACACTTTTCAGATTTTTAAAAAGTCTAGGGGGTAAAAAAGCGTCATTTACTGTTCATTTGTACTACAAAGTATTAGAACCATACTAAGAACAAATACAAATATTAAAACAAAGTCATAATATTGCGAGAATGAAGCCATACTAAGAATAAATTTGTTGTATTGTATGAATAAAGTTGAAATAATATGAGAATAAAGTCACGATACTGAAAGGATAATGTAACAAAGTGAAAATAAAGTTGTAGTATTACATAAAGTCATATTACAATTTTATTCTCATAATATTATGCCCATTCTTGTAATACTATCACTTTATTCTTGTACGATTTTATTCTCAAAATCTTAGGACTTTATTCTCGTAATATTGTTGTTGTTTGTTTAGTTGGTTGTGTTTTTTTTTGTTTTTTTTGCGTGGCTTTAGTACTCCGTCACTTGCGATGCTTTTACTCTGTCAAAATAAAATTCTGTTCAAATCCATCAAAGTTCCAAAATGACTAAAAGTTCAAGTCGGAGCAACACTTTTGTGAGCCGCTTTATAACCAAACATGCAGAATGTGTACTCAAAGGCTCATATCGTATCCTCATCAATGTTTCTGGTGGAAAACCAAAGTCTAGCCTCACCCACCTTCTGCATCTCCGGCGGCGTGCTCCGGGCGGCGCTGTACTCGTGGACCAGCGAGCGCACGTGGCAGTTGGCGCGTACGGCCGTGCTGTGGACCCTCTGCCAGCGGCCTTTCTCCAGCCGCTGGAACATCTTGCCCAGCTCCGTGCTGACCACCAGCGCCCGGCGGAGGAGCGTCTGCAGGTTGTTCCTGGCCACGTGGTCGCCCGCGCCGATCCCGGACGTCACTATGAGCTCCCCCTGGTGGGAGTCTTCGTCCACCCCGATGGGCTTGGCCTGAAGGACGCACATGCACTCCACCTCGGTCATGTGGCGGAGGTCCTCCATCCACCGCTGGACTGAGTCCACCTGCAGGGTCTGCATGCGGGTACTGGAGGGGGAAAAAAATGAAGATATTTGTTGAGGCATTAAAAAAACAAAAAGCATTTAAAGGGACAGTTTCATGTAAAATTTACTTTTTGGAGCTTTGCTTCATGTTGAATTGTCATCAAAAAAGGACCTGGAGTGTTTTGATTCTTGTACGTTTGAGAAATCCTTTAAAGGGACTGTGGTATATATTTTCCATGCACATGATACCATTTTATACCACAATCAAGGACCTATGTTACCTTCAGTTGTTATAAAAATGCTGGAGATATCAAATATGACTTTAAAAAAAATGATTTCATGATTTAACACCCTGACATTGGGCCTGTGTCTCTTTAAGAAACTCCTGCTCTTTCTGAAACTCCACTTTCAGGAAGTCATCACATCATGGCTCCTCTATTAACCCTCTAACCACGTTTTTACCAACGTTTCATTGGGAAGCTCCTACGATGAGTTCAGCAGATTCTCAGTTTCACCAGGTGTTTGCTAATTGCTGCTGGCTGGTCTGTAGGAGCTGAGTGGGGGGCTGCTCTGTCCGCCTTTGAGGATAAAGCTCCTCCTCGGATCTGCAGCTTCCAAGTTTCTTAGCTTCCACCTCTGGGCCTCTGAGCAGCTCTCCCTTACCACCCCCACCCTCCCTCAGCTCCTTCAGACTAGCCAGCAGCAATTAGCAAACACCTGGTGAAACTGTGCATCAGCTGAGCTCATTATAGGAGCTACCTGCCAGTCCAGTGCTCCAACCAACACTTGTAAACATGTTGACTTCCTGAAGGTGGAGTATTGGAAAGATCAGGAGTTTTTAAAGAGACAGAGGCACCAATTTCAAGATATTAGCGTATTAAGTCAAGTTTCTTTTAAGTCATATTTGACATTTATAGCATTTTTATAACAACTGAAGTTAACAGTTATTTGATTGTCCTACAGGACTGTGAGGCTGGAAAATACATAACACTGCCCCTTTAAGTTAAGTTTAAGGTAGTATGCTTAAGTTTTAAGGAAGCCTCACTTGTTCTGAATATGAGCCTTTTGAACTAAAGGTGTGCCAACCACAAAGAAAGAAAAACAAACCGTGCGTCGTCACAGACTATAACCAACCATGAGCAGCTCGTTCTCCTCTACTCCATCAAAAGCAAAAACCATAAACATCCGTCGCAGCAATCAATGCGTGCGTCGCAGGTCAAATCCGTCAATACTCGCTAGCTTTTGTTTTTGTTGGCTCAACCCCTCAGTTCCAGCAGGTAAACACTCCCTCCCACTTCAATCTCTCCCAGCGCTGACCCTAATGACCGGAGGCTTTAGAGGGCGACGGCGAACCCCAGGCTTCCTGGAAGGATCTGGATCGATGGCCACAGCGGCCGGCCCCGCTTTGAGTCAACAGAGGAGGTTCTCTAATGAAGATGGATACTAGCTGCTTTCGCTCACTGGCCTCTTTCTGCGCCGTTTGGGCAATGCTGCGCCGCACATCGGCTTTTCTCTGGAAACACGTCATCACACGGCAAAAATTGGTGGCAGGAGGATGAATCATTGTTGAACAAAATGGAGCCCTCTTTCACACGTCTGTGAGCGGTATGATAAAGTATAAAATTTAGAAGAAATAATGAGGCATCTTATCTTGTCCCTTTCACACAAGTTTTTAACTCTTTTCTTGGTGTTTCATCTGTTTTATTTTTTATCTCCTTGTAATTGTTCATCTTTTCACAAATCGTCTTTTCGCCTCCCAACGCTTGCTCAAAACTTCCGGATGTAAACATTAACATGCAACATGTCTATAACAGTAAGCTACCTGTCTGCCATTACCACACTGAGCAGCATGTACATGAGCTCAATTGACAGCGCTAATGACCCTGACCCTCCCCCTAACTGATTGGTTGTTTCTGACCAGGCACGGTGCATTTCTGCAGATGGCAGTAGGAGCACAGGAAGAAGGAGGAGTAACTCCACAGATTCTTTTTCATGTTGTTATGTGAAAACACAGTGATGATTTTAACAAATATAAATACATATATATATAAAAAAACATTGTTTCTAAAAGTTACATGCTGCAGCTTGAAGTTTCAGAAAGTTATTTGGTGTACAACATTCTCATTTAATCTCTGTAATGCTAGAAAGGAGATAAAGATCCAATAAGCTGTGAATGTGGAGTGGAATAAATAACGACGCAGTGTTACGGGGAGTAAGGGTCATTTATAAGGAGCTTGTTGTACTAAGTGGGGTAAATGGCCTCACAGTGACAATGGAAGCCCCTGAGAATGGATGAGGTTCAATCTTATGTTGCTGTCTGAACAAAGTTATTTCTCCCTAAATGATCCTGGTTGTCAAAGAAAGCTGAGCCACACTTCTGTTTCGTGACTCCTGATGTTTTTTGCATTTCATATCGTTAAACACTTGTAAACCATGCTATATGACAAGGTTTGTCAGGGAGCGATCACATAGACGTGACTCATGGTTTGAGTAAAATTACCCACAAGGGTTTGATCATTCGACGCCATCGTAACTGAAGAGGATACGGAGAGATGCTGCAGGTTCTCAGCGTTTACTGTCTTTCAGACTCATCTTAACAAGAAGTGGCATTTTATACAAACATACTTTATATAAGTGTCTTTGCTAAGTACTTGGTTTAGGACGTTTTGGCAGCTCCGGCCTCAGGTCTCTTTGGGGAAGGGTTGGCACAGCTTTCCTCTTAAAGCTTTTCTTCTTCTTCTTCTTGGCAGAAGTGATCAAACTCAATTAGGGTGGAGTGCGAGTGGCCGTGTACGTCTGCTTTTAGGTCTCCTCAAAAGTATTTAATTAAGAGCCTCTACAGACTCTGGATGCTGGAGTATTTTTCGAAGATTTCCTAAAACACCTCCTATGGTAGTTCTTGCTGCTGCGCTTCAGATTGCCCTCTTGATCTGCTGCTCGATCCTGACCTACAGCCTTGCCTTTTTGCAGAACAAGGGCGAAACAATTTTCAGGCTTTGAATATACCAGCACTCATTTTACATATTTAAGCAATTCTGCATGGGGTAAGAATCTTGGTATGGTATTTAGGACTTGCCTCTCACCATGGAGAGATGAGAGGTGATCTTAGAGCCTTAGACTGAGCCGGTCTGAGTTTATCATGAGATTTTTTCCAGGTACTCCAGTTTCATTGCCTACACTCCCAAAAAAAACCCACTGTTCTTACACAATTAGCAGCTCCATATAGCATTTTTGAGTGGCTTATAAACAAACAAGTAAAACTCAAACAAACTGGTAAAATACACAATGTCTATCAACACTGAACAGTAGACGATGGAAAGACAGAATCAACAAATTTAGCTGCAACTCATGACTTCCCTGCTTACTACCCAATTATGTTGCACCATGGGTATCCAGTGTCTGAAGACACAAGAGCTCAACAACATAGAAATGTATTATTTATTATCTGTTAATTAGGTTATCCAATCATCAGATTAGTTCTAAATGCTATTATGCCAATTCAGTTCTATACACTCATGGACTACGGACGGTGATAAAGGGACTAGCGTCTGTGCTGTTGCAACATCTTTAGCATTGAGATGCTATTTTAGGCTTGAATAGCTGCAGTAATGGGTTAGCTCCTTTTAGCCATACCACAACAACACAACAACAGCATTTTTCAGTATTGCATCAGATTGTTTTCTGAAGCGAATGTTCACCCCCCAGTGGCTGAAGACCAGCAGCTTCATCGTTCATCGCCGTCGTCTGCAGATGTCAGTTGCGCGTCAGAGCTACTGGCGTTCCAGAAACATGTGAATACAGAGGCTCCAGACCAAAAAAACGTCACATTCAAAACATCAGTTTCATCAAAAATAAATCGAAATGAAAGTCCTAATTAAAACATGTTCTCATAAAAGAAACAGAAAGGCTTAACTAGTTCAGATATGTGGACCATGAAAGACATACTGTAGAAATGCATTGCCTAACCCTTATTGAAGACGAAGATGTTTGGTTAAATTTTTGAGGGTGATCGGGAAGGAAATGTTATACTTTATTACAGTCCTCCAAAGGTGTGTTTAAAAAAGTAGTGCCTAAATCAACAGTTTCTTCTGAGAGTGACATGTTCGGTAAGGGGCACGTTCCCACCCAAGGCGGTAATTTACCAACATTTCCCTTGCGTTCTACAAAAAGTATGGCTTTTATGGTTTTGGACTAATGGATAGATTTAAACAGTGCTCGTGTGTGTGTGTGTGTGTGTGTGGGTGTGTGTGTGTGTGTTTTCCATAATAAAATGTAAAGTTTGAAAACCTGCGGCGCTATTTACTATTCTATGTCATCCTTGATTCTACAAAATAATGAAACAAAAACAAATTTAGTCCCGAGGAGGGGGATGCAGGGAACAGAATAAAGAGTCTCACTGTTTGGACCAAACCAAATGTGACCATTTCACGCCATCTCTCTCAGTTACATAACCAGTCTCACACGAGGATGAACCCGTCCTGATTTACACTCCCCTCCGCCTCCCGACGAGCCACAAAACATCACCCTCACAAAATAATAACCGGTTTGTTTTCCAAAGGAGGGGAAGCGGTGCGCTCCGGCAAAGAGGGTAATGACAAATATTTACATGTATGGCCAAGAGAGGGTCAGGCGACGGCGGCTCTATTATCTCGTTGAGCGGCGGGATCCTGGGGACACGATGCATCACTGTCACTGCTGCAGGTAGCTGCCGGCCGAGTCAGTGACGGCGGTGGAAAAAGTGGTTCAAGCTTGCTAATTTGGCTTTGTTTGATGTTTTTCTTTTGTTTTTTGATGACTATGTCTTAATTGGTTGGTAGAGATTTTGTACATAGAGGTTAAACTGGATATTGACATGCACCTATACAAAAATACACATCAATCTTTTTTTTCTTACTGTCAAACAATAAATGAGAGCAATCCAGGGGTGTCCAAACGTTTTGTCACGGGAACCAAATCGTCGGGTCAGAAGGCACTCACTGGCCAACGAAATAAAAATAAAAAAAAATCAAGCAAATACAGTAAAGCTAATATTTATTTATTTTTTTGTGGGAAAGGGACCTTATACATCCAAAACGTAAAAGAAATGTGGGCTTGTACCTTTGCTGTATTAAAAGAAATATATCTGGTTTTCAGATTCTTTTGGGCTCAATTTAACAAGTGTATTCTCAAGTATTGGAACAGGATTTGGTGCTAATATTTAGCTAAGTTTGATCAATTAAATAACAGCTGATTTGGGTGCACAAAGTCGGCTTTTCAGTAAACGTCTCTGGATAAACGGGGTTCAACTTATTCTGAAAGTCAGGTTGAAAAAGACAAAAACTTGGTGTCGTACTTAGCATTTTCTATTGTAAGAATGATTGATTAAAAATAAAATGTCTCCATTTTACATCAACTGCCCGTACTGGACAGGGAGAAGCCATGTCATTCTTTCACTACAGTTGGGGGACGCGCTGCGGCGTTTGGGCGACATTGCAGTCTGCGGTTTTAGATAAGAGACAAAGCGTTCTCATCGTCTCATCCTTTTAGCAAAATATGGGAGTTCCTTTGAAATTTTTGTCTTTTCATTAAGCTAATTTATTTTCAGAATTTCAATTTGCGCAGTTCTATAGTTACTAGAAACGCAGCTATTATTCGCTCCTACACGTGTGAATCCCTTTGAGCCCTGGGTTTCAATTCTCCGTCTGCTTATTTTAATTGTACGCAGTTCTTTAAATGTCCTGTGAGTAAATATTTTTGCCCATTTATCCATAACAACTGAAACTTTCAATGTCTAGCAGTTATTTCCGTAATTTACCGTCCGTTAAGAGCGCTCCTCTGCTTAATGTCACTTCCTGCTACGGCGAGAGTGAAATTACCGATAGCCAATCAGCTGGAGAAATCCGATATTGACTGGAAAGCGCAACGTCTCCCCTTTCAGAAACCATTGCAATTTTTCAGATAGCGCAACGTATGGCGGCATTACGGTACTGCAAATTTGGCTGGATCGTCGCCGAAACGTTCAGCCTACAAGGGTTAACAGATTCCTCTGATAAATGTCAACAGTAAGACTCGGTCCTCCTGAGCTGTTAACGAATTCAACTTTTGGATGAGTCACTTTTTCATTTGGATGTGCTCAAGTAGAGAGTGCATGCAGAAAGTACTTCATGCACATGGAGTTCTGACCGAGCGGTCCTCACTGTGAACCCTGAGGTCAGGGATGACGAGCTGACTCGATATTTGAAACTATCAGGGGGCTTGTTACTTTACAACTATAGAAAGTCTCTCTCTGTGTGTGTGTGTGTTTTCTATTTTAAAGTTTTAAAACCATTTTCTCACTCCAGAGCAAGGTGTTAGCAAAATGAGCCCCATTGATGCTTCTCCAGTTTACCACAAATCAGAAGCTCATGTTAACAGCTGCTCTGTTCGTCCAAGTGAAAATGAGCTGTGAAAAATAAGCAGCGTGCCACAAATCAATTCCAGTTAATTAGGTGAGGCGTGCTGAAGATGGGGACTGGAGTAGTCAATATGGGTTTTTATCAAAAAAGAAAAAAAAAAACCCACTTTGATCAGTTTTATAATTACGTTTTGAAAGATTGAAAAAAGCTGAACAATAGCTGTTTAAAACAAGGAAAGAATGAAGATTGTTTGGCCACAAATGTGGGAATTTGGCAGGACAACTTTATATGCTTTCTATTTTGTACGGATTTGTGGAGATTACTAACCTATCAAACGGTTATAGATGTAGTGGCTGTTTTTAAATTTATTTTCTGTTCTATTCCTGCTTGTACTTTGAAAACATAGTGCTTAAATATTTGATTGTAATGTATAATTTTTTTTTCTATCTTCACTTCCCAACATTTCCAATCTATCTTAAATTTATTGTTTCACAACACAAATCGGAGTCTCATTGTAGCCTTTCATAAAATTACACTTTTCTTGCACTTATGTATGTGTGTGATTTTGCATGAACTGCTCCCTGAGCAGCTATAAAAAATAAATTCTTCCACAATTTTGTCAAGTATGTTCTGCTATGGATTTTTTCATCCATAAATCCATATTTTCAGACAATATGTATATTTTTTGTAATTAATTTTGTCATCAAAAGTCAAAGATTTTTGACTTTTAAAACTCAGAAAGTGTTTTCTCCATAAAATTTTCTAAGATTAATCTCAAAATTTCAGATTTTTTTCTAGCAAATTTTCAACTTTTTTTTCTCAAACATTTCCGAGGAGTTTTTTTGTAGCAAATTTTTGACCACTGAAACTCAAATGTCTGTGTTCTTCTAGAACATTTCTGAGATTAATCTCAAAATTTCTGAGTTTTTTTATACCAATTTTTATGTCATTTTCTCAAAAGAATTTCAGAGATTAATCTTCAAAGCGTTTTTGAAGAAGAAACAGTTTTCTCCTCTTGTTTCTTCCCCTATTTTATATCCACAATTTCCCTAATATGCCGTTGTAAACATATCAGCCGCACAGACTCAGGAAATTCCCACAAAGCTCAGCAAAAAGTAGAAAAAAAAATACACGCTTGCCTGACGGACTCCCACATCACAGGGTGAGTCAAGTTTGGTTACGGCAAAAAAAAAAGACAATCCTCCACATGAAAACACGCTCTCTGCCTCAATCTCTCACTGTGTGCAGTCTGTGGGTCAAGCCAAGTTGTGTAACGAAGACACTAACCGTAAATGACAACATAAACGTGCTTCAAACTACAATGAGTCACAATTATAAAATAAATAAAGCGGTTATTAAATTTTTGAAGGTAACAGGATTATATGTAAGAATTTAGATTGGGGGAGATGCTCTGGTCCACACACTCCACCACAGTAGATGGCGATAATACATCTTAACGTTAGATGTCATCCGCCAATAAAAATCACAAAGAAGAAGAATGAGTCTTTTTTTTTTTTTTTTTTTTTAAGTTGCGTTCTGATCCACACTCCATACCAGTAGGTGGCGGTAATGCACACCATTAAGTTGCTTGCCAACCGCCATTAAAAACAAAAAGAAGAAGAAGAAGAAGAAGAATGAGTCACAACGTTTTTAGCCTCCCATCAGACGGACAGGTGGGAGACCAAACGGCGGCTGTTACGGGATTTTCTCTTGAGGGATTAGAGTTACTGGCTGTTCTGGCTCTTGAGGCTTCCTGTGATTCAGCGGCTATAAATTACACCTCACAGTGATTAATACAGGCAGCGTTTTGTCGGCTTCGTCCCACAGGAAAATAACAGGTTTGAAACGCAGATCAAGAAGGCAAAGCACGTTTTTTTTCCCCCTTTTTTAAAAACTTATGAGATTAATCTCAAAATTCTTGCAAATTTTCAACTTGAGACAGTCATGTTAAAAAAAAAATCTCAAATCTGCCATGGAGAAACAATTAGATTAGCACTACAGGTAGCAATTGTAGCTAGCTAGCAATTCAATGTGTGCTAGCTAAAGTAAGCTAGCTGAAAACAGGAGCCTGTGCAGCAGAGCTAAGCTGTTTCCCACTGTCACTACTAATGCTTATGAAGGTACATTTGGTGTGTGAACTACTGAAATAGGTGATTATATTTAGGGTGTGTTTCAAATATTAGCAGATTTTAGCTCTTCAGGTTGGGTTGTGGTACTTTACCCCGGTAATATCGTTGGTCCACTATATGTAATTTCTCCTCACAGTACTTGTACAATGTTTGAATTCACATTTATTTACTTTATTGTAGCCTAAACTGTAAATAAAACCGATTTATCTTGTAAAAAGAAATTAGCTTGTATACGTGTACCAAAGCAGTTGCGAGGTTTGAAGTGGCTCCATAAAATCCAGATTTATGTTGCGGTTTCACAACATAAACTTTTATCAAACTTGTGACCCGAAAGAAACACTGTGTTTTAATTTTATTTTATTTTTGTGTTATTTCATAGTTTCTCGAGACTAATTTGATGTTTCACCCTATGGTTGATTTAAAACTCTACAACAAAGTCTTACCATCTTTATTTTTTAACATGAGGTGAAAATGTCTTTTTGTGAGTGACCTGCTTAAAGGTTGTTATTTATCAAAAACTACTTTTAATTTGACAAATTAGCATCTATTGGAACGTTTATTCCATGGTCGTAGGTTTGGGTATGGACGGTCGTGACATGTCACGACCAATATTCAAGGGATATAAAATAGTCCCGACCAATTTTTGCCATATAAATTTAAATAAAAAAACATATGTATTTTTTAACAAAAACAAAATAAATAAACGAAAATCTACATTGATTAGTTTAATATTTCAATATACTACGCAGTGGTAGCATTCATTTTAAATGCTGGTGAGTTGTTGAGTAAGTTGTAAGGTCCCACCAAAACTTAGACCAAACCTACGCCCTTGGTTTATTCCAACTTTCTGAGTTGTACCTGTATATCTCATGTGTCAAGGATTAGGCTGTTTGGCTTGTTTATCAAGTCATCAGAATCAATCAAGCCAGAGAGACATTTTTTGTTAAATTTTCTATTAGTTTGTGGTGTCCTTATGAATCTTTTGGATTTAAATAGTCTTCTAAATGGCTAAACGTATCATTCCCCCTTTTTTATTGGCGACCTAAGAAACAATATTTAAAAAATAAAACATAAGAGCGTCCACGTTACAATCTGTTTCATATCTTCCTGTATCCAGATCGGAGACAGTCTGCCAATAGAGGATTTAATAAACACATACTGAAAGCAGGAAGGAGTCTAATGTCTGTGGAGCATTATCATCACAGTCCGATGCCTGGGGGTCAGTGAGGAACAAATGGAAAGCATTTCTAAACTGCACCACAGAACCACAGTCCTTCTGGGCAGACAGACTGGAAATGTGGGCAAAATGACGCTCAAGATTTTGTGGACCGATGAGTGTGGCTTTGGCTTTAGCTGGAGGTAGAAATAATGTCTCAGAAAGAATTAAAGACAAAGAATTAAAGGTACCAAAATGGATGGAAATGCAATTTTGTTCAGCTAACGACTGAATAATGCTAAACTAAACGCTCTCTTGAAGAGGAATTAGAGGTTCGGCCCATACAACGTCTCTCTGATTGGACATGACGCCTGAACTCAGAAAACGGGGAGAAGGAGCAGGCAAACATACTTTTTAAAATACACGAGGCAGGCCTTGATTTTCTAGAGGTCAAGCTTGAAAAAGCAGCACGTTGGTAGGACATTGTTTGAGCCTCCGGCTGATAGAAAAAAATCCTGGCGGCCACAGCAGACATCTGACTTCCAGATGTTTCTCGCAACTTTTAATGTGCAGCCAAGGCCAAAGTCAGCGAAGACAAAACACGCCGACTCTGGTTCTCCCATTTTTCAATCTCTTTGTATCAGACGACGTCTAACCTCAAACTTCACCCCTTCACTTATTGGCATTTTAGATTACACACACCAGAGGGCGTATGGATACAGTCCCTTTGATGTCCAAAGTGAGGCCCGGGGGCCGTTAATGGTCCTTGAGCTGGTTTTGTGTGGCCCCCCTGACTACAGTTCAACATTGACACAAATTTGACGGGCCCAATACATGGTTACCATGGAGTGTTAAGGCCATTGTAGATAGAAATTCGCCAAAAAAAATCAAAAACTTGAAAACTCAAACATTTCTGAGATGAACATCAAAATTTAAGTTTATTTTCGGATAAAAATTTTGACATTTGAAATTTCAATTTTTTTATTTTTTATTTTTGAGATTAATCTAAAAATTTCAGAATTTTTTCTAGCAAATGTTTGACTTTTCAACTCTGAATTTATTTTGATGGAAATTTAATTAAAAAAAATTCTGCTCACAATGGTCTTCATATGACGTTGAAGGTGGTTCATGTAAAAGACTTTTTACTTTTCATCAGAGTCAAGTTATTCTCAACATAATTGTCTTGGAATGGAAAACGTTAAATAGAACAAAAACTTTTTTAGAACCAAGCTTTTAACCAAGTCGATCCAGAGACTTTTATCGAAAAGCTGACTTCGCTGCACCCTATTAGTTCTTATTTCATGTATTGTAGTGAAACCTGTTTAATTTAATGTTATTCAATGTTAAGTTCATCTGCTGAGGCCACCTAGTGGCAAATGTTATAATTTTGTCTATTGCTGGTTCGCTGACGCCATCTTGTGGTCACTTTTATTACTACAACTTGTTTACCAGAAAGGAAGAAGGCCTGTTGATCCATGTGCTCTGAAATAAGCCCTTTTTGTTGTGTTTTTGTTAATCTAAGTGCGAAAAAGAAAAAACAGCATAGTCTGTAAGTACTGTTCTAATTTGCTTGTCATATAAGTCGTAATTTGTAACCCGTTGACATGTTTATGTGAAGATAGACATTTGTTTGGGCTACTTGTGTCAGCCCAATGCGTTAGCCTAGCTGGCATTCATTTTCTGTACCTTTGTGTGTTACAGTTTTACACGATTCTCATTAAACCCTGCTAAAGAACCAAATGGAGTGCTTCTTGGTGGACGGATGGGAAAGTGTTTAGCTACCTGTATAGCTGAGTTACTGCTAAAAGTCACAGTGCTTAGTGAGGCCAGGACATGTATTAAACTTGGTTAAACACGGGAGCCATTTTGAAAGTCACTGAGAATAGATTTGTTCAAATAAGCCTTTTGTGTAAAAGCGTAAAATCCTTTTTTACTTTTGGATATACATTGAATAACACACTTTTCCAACAAACAGAAAAAAATTGGACTAACTTATTTACTTTCTGACTTGACAATTTTGGCCCACGTAATGAAACGTTTTGACATCCTTGCCTTATATTTAATATCTGAAAACATCCCTACCACATGATGTTTCTTTTTTTTTTTTTTACCCATTCACATTATGCCTCACATCAGAATACAATGACGTAACAGAAAACTCTCAATTGTCAGACTTTTCCTGATTAATTAAGTGCAGATTAGGCAGAGAAGCCGATCTGGGTTGATTCTGCTGTAGAAACATTTGACAAAGACGTGCATGAGACACGGACGCCAAGTGAAAGAATGTTTTCCATCTGTGTTTGCAATTTATTTTAACACAATTAAGCCGTTGGGCGGTTTTTGTCACTTGATTTATTGACTGTTAGTTTGCCATGCGCAGCACAAAAGGGATTTATTGTAGAGGGGGGCACAGGAGATGAAGGCAAAAAGTCATTTACATCACTTCGTTGTTTACGCGCCCAGTTGTCTACGTAGTCGGTGACAGCTCCACTGATCTCATATCCAAGTTTATTCAGCAGATTATATATTTAGATTGATAATGACTTACATTTATCATTGACTGCTCACTGGGTTCTCTTCTGAAGTTTAGGATACAAAAACCTCGCAAATTGGGACGAAAATAAATTCTCTTAATGGAAACGTGACAATTTTGAAAGAACTCCCGTGTTTTTGACTAAAACGTTTTGTGCCAGTATGAAGTGGTTTTTCAGCCACATAGAAATAGTTGTGTTTAGCAAAAGACCGGAAGAGAAACACTTTTTTCTTTTTACATCACGAGTCACATGACCAACAGCTGGATGTTGCTACTGGCGAAAACAAGCTTATTCATATGAGATTTTAATTTAATATCTTATTTAATGGAAACGCTGCAATTGTGTTTCTTTACATTTGCTCATGTTTGTAATGGAAACACGGTTACAATATTTTTCTCAGATTATCAGAAATTCACATGGAGAAGTAGGGTGATACATAACGTTAGCTACAAGAGTCATACTTGAGATTAAATCAGATCAGCATCTGGTTCTTAGACTTGTACAACTACAGTATGTCATAAGAATTTTGACTGGTGTGTTTTTTGGATGAAAATATTTCTAGAAATTCATCAGTTCTTTTTTTAAAGCCTCAATAAACTAAGAAGGTTTTGCTTTATCTGTTACTGAGAAAGGAATAAGCTGAAAAAAAGACTAATTCACGTTTTTAAGATCTCCAGCACTGCAGGATCCAGTTGGATCTTCAAATACCTGTGATGGTTTAACAAGCATGGAAGATTTGTTGTTGCTTCAGGTTTTAATTTTTTTAGTACGAGTTCTTGGTGTTTTTCCCTCTCAGACGCATGAGTCTGGCAGAGAGTTTGACATTTCAGCTTTGAATTAGCAATTTACTGATTTTGAATGTGAGGCAAAAATTAGAAGTATATTTACTTAGCTTTGCTGTACCGAAATGTTTTATGAAAGACGAATTGCTAATATGAACATAACCCAAAGGTCAAAGCAAACGTCTCGTTTGGGTTGGGCAGAATTGTGACAGCGTTTCTATCCGTTTATCCAGCTCATCTGAATCTCATTGGAGAAAATGGTTCAAATGCCAAGTGTTGACTTGATGTCTTGTTCAAGAGAAAAAAGAAAACTGTTGAAAAAGAGGTCTGAAGGTTCACTGACATTACGCTGGAGCTAACGTTTGTATCTCAGCTCAATAAACACCTCCAGGCATCTGGAGCTACTCAGTGCCAAAGGTGGAGAAGTTCTTAAACGCATTAAGGCCTTATGGCAGTAATGCAGATGGGTAAAGAATAATAAAAGATTTCTTTCTGGTCCATTGAAATTTTATAAAACCTCTCAAGACCAAACATGAGTTCAGAGTAAACAAACATGGCTGACTGGGAAGAAGCATTGGCGGTAGTATAGTTTGTGGACTACAGTGAACCCTCGCTATAACGCAGTTCACCTTTCACGGCCTCGCTGCTTCGCGGATTTTTTTGTGCAATTTTTTTTCACAGTGTGTTTTGCGTCCTGATTGGCTAAACAGTCTCCGTGCTTCTACTCTACCTGTGTGCCAATAACGTTACGGTATTTCAATATACGTAATACAGCTTGGCAAATTTTGGTAAATGTTTTTGCCCAGAAGAAAAAAGAGCGACAACAAATACCGATAACTATGCTCTTCTCTCGAAAAAGCCACTAGACAGCGGAGTCAGGCCGCAGCGTCACAGTCAGAGGAACAGTGAAATACACAACTCACAATTTGTCCTACTGTACTTCGTATTGATGATTAAAATGATTATTTTACCGTAGTGATTTGTAAGAAAGTGTTATATTTGTTAAAAAATGCTTGGGCCTGAAAACAGGTTTTGTTCTTTGGTTTCAATGTAGAGTATTTAATTATGCTGTATAATAATTGTAAAAAATAAAGGTAACTATTTCACGGATTTCACCTATCACAGGTTTTTTTCGGAACGCAACCCCCGTGAAAAACGAGGGTTTACTGTATACTTAAAGAAGAAACAACTCATAAAGACGTCCCTAGTGTCCACTGGACTTCCTGTTGCCCCATCACAGTTGTCTTGTCTTTGCGTATTTTGGTTTCTCCTTTGTGTCTCCGTGAACTTGCTTTCTGATTGGCTAGCAGACTGCGTGCTTGTTTATCATCAGGGAACAGCACGCATAGTGCAATATTGGGCCAAGGCAGTCGATCATGACGAATGTCCCAGATTTCTGACGGCCTTCTGAATGGACCAGATCACTTTTACTACACCCCACCTCACAGGTATATCTCTTAAGATTATTAAGAGAGACGTCCTGGAAATAGGAGTGTCCTCCAGATAGTTGGAAGGAGGAAAATTCGGGTCAAGAATCGACATAATTATTGTCATAAATAAGGATGTTACACCACAAGTGGAAAAGCACAGAGGACCATCTGAGTGTCTTTATACACAGATCTCCAAGAATGTTTTCAAGATTCATCAGGCCAGAATTGTATAAAGGAATCACAAGGATCAGTTCAGGATACGTACGAGCAGCTAACCTTTGATTTAATGTTTAAGAAGTTTGTATAAAACACACAGAGAAAAAGTTTTGGATTATCTACATGAACACCCCTGCAGTCAGTTACGATAAACAGTCTTGGGTTACTTTCTCTACCTGTTCAAGACTTCAGCACAAAAAGACACCTTGACAACCCGTCTCTGCACAAAGTTACGTAAGAGCAAGTTACTTTTTTTTTTTTAAGAATGTCTTTGGAAAGAGTTTCTGACATTTAAATTATAAATGACTAAGTTGTGACTCAGGATGTGTGTACATCAGAGCCAATTTCTAGGGAACCTCAGGCATAAATTGGTTGGGAGCACAAGAACATCAGATTACCTGTTTTCTAAATTTATAGATCACCTCACACCAACTGGAGTTGTTCTAAAACAGTGAAAATCTGCTTTGGTCTTCCCAAACCACCGGAAGATCCTGAACTACCCCTTTCTGCCACTCCGACTGGCGTTCCTTCAAGCAAGCCTTTCGAGAGCGAACACTTGCCACTTGCCTCATCGGCGACGACGAGAGAGAGCTGCTCTGCCTCGAGCTGCTCTGAGGGGTCGGCGTTCTTTCCGAGGCCATCTTACTTCAGTTCAGCATCTGAAATGCAACACATACATCATAATCACAAAGATTGCATAATATTTGTGATTTTCTTTTTTTTTTTTTAGTTGTCTTTTCATCTCAAAATTGCATCAGCGGTCGATGATATTCTGGATTCACTGAAGGGAGGAAAGTGTCACACACACACACGCGCACTGTCTGATTGCATATCCTGCATCCTCTGAGCCGTTTCCCTTCCACTGCAGCGTTGTCCACAACAATATCTCCTTATTGATCTACCTCCAAGCATTCTATTCTTGTCATATAGCTTTTCCCCCCCCTCCAAGTAATTTCATTATCAATAGTCCCCACCCCCACCTCCCCTTTTTAAATAGAAGTAACCCACTGGTGTGCCAGTGGAATAATATTTCTTATCTTCTAATTTATTGGCTGGCTGCCAGCCAGTGACTCTCTGGCGTTTTTGGAGGCTGACGCTTCTAAGTGCCCGCAACGTTATTCTACTGTTTTATTGATGTATCCCATTTAGATTAGTCCATCTTCAATTGGGAGAAGCCACAGTTTGCCTCCCCACAGCCCCAACAACCCCCTGTCTGTACTGTGCTCTGACCCTTTTAGTTAATTATGTCTTCCAGAGGTGTGGCTACATACTTTATGTTTATCGTGAGGCGTAATTAGCAGGCAGTTAAACAAATGAGATCTTTTTTTTTGTCCTATGCAATCAAAAACTTAACTTCTGATATGTTCCTGTTCTTTTCTGACAACACAGTTTCCTGTTGCCAATAGATTTAGGCCCAGGCCACACGTGAACGGGTACCTGTGAAAACAAATTAATTTGTATGCGTTTTATTCCACCAGAAACTATTATTTCTGAAAAGTGGATATATTTGAGAGAACTCTATGTTTGCACTTATGTTCTCATTGGAGAACTGAGTGTTATGAGTGTGCTACCCTAACCCTAACCCCCCGTTTCTAGGGTGGCTATTGCCTTCCTATGCAATTTCGCTCAATTCTAACTCCCTTCTGTACGCCGTCTGGACTTTCTCAAATTCACATGGATTTCTTCGGTAGAATTTCAACTGGGCCAATCAGGAAACAGAAGAAGTTGTGAACGATCAATAGACCCTCTGGACGAAATGAAGCGCAGAACAGGGTCTGATTTTACCATTGACATCATAATGTGTTTTAATAACTTCATATTCTAATAAGCTCTTTAAAAATTGTTCAACCTAAACATCAGACCACACTAACAAGATGTTTAATTCCTAACAGGAAGTCCTGGTTGTTTTGAAGCAATCTCATTGGCTCACATAGGTGTTAGTTTTGTGTTATATTGCCCCCTATGTGTTTGGCACGTTAAAAACAGAGCTCAGTGGTGTATTTGTAGAGATTTGTGTGGATGAAAACTTTTCTGATACCGATCCCGTGTCTGTGATATTTTTTTAAAAATGATGTGAGGGAGATATTTGTTTTTATAAAGACACGGCGTACAGCTTCAGGAATAGAAAAGCAACAAAAACACTTCAGAGGAGAAAGGAATGAAACCTTCAATCACACATGAGCAGCTTTTTGTTCGCCTCAGTGGCAAAAAGTCACGTGACAGAACAGCTGACTGGTTTCTAAAGGTTTGAAAAATTAAATGATAACATAGAAGTCACTTCCTGTGCCGTGTTGTTTGTTTTGAATGTGCTGAAGCTCTCCGAGTTACGTAATTATGAACAACGAGGGAATAAACGAGTCAGTGATTTTGTTGATTCAATACCCGAATGGATGAATGGGTGATTGGATCTACAGACAGAATAGACACAGGGATGTGAGGAGGAAAAAGGAAATGGGCGGGGGGTCTTTTAACTGCAGTCTTGGCAGAGCTCCTCTGGGGCCATTTTTTAGAGAAAGCATCACAGTAATTCAGAAATGATACCGGAGCTGTGCCAGCACCACAGAGGACTGGCACACCCAGGCATTTTCTGTCGAAGGGACGAATAAACACGACATCCATGACTTTTGGTTTTGTGGTAACGGAGCAGAATACAATAAAACAAAGAGTGGATGCAGGTTAATTTCCCTGTTACAACTGTTGCAATGAAAGTGTGGATGAATTATACTGGCCCTATAATTGTGGAAAGGGTCAAAGCCATCGAGTCGGAGTCGCAGCAGATTCCATTACATGCGCCTTCGGCTCATTATAGCGCTCTTCTGTGGATTAGCCTATAAATGAAGATGAGTTGTTCAATCAAGCAATTTAGTCCTGGACACTTAGAGTGTGTCACTAAGTGCTGCGTTAAGGACCATTACACTGAAAGTGATCACTTTCCCCTGTGTCCACCTCACATGGTTCTGTTTTGGTTCTATTTTCTGATAGTCGTTTTAATGTGGTGCAGACAGTGTCTGTCTGCTCGGATTTCCAAACGTCCGGTAAAACATTTACATATTCTTGCAGTCATGAATGTGATTTTAGACCTTACAAAAAGTGCCTTGTAGAGCGAAGCTTGTTATGGGATATTTATGTACAGTATATATCTGAGCCTGTAGATACGTTGCTCCCTGATGGAGGGTAAAAAAAAAAAAGCTTGCCGACAATGACTATCTTGTTTTTAGCTGTCAATGTAATGCGCTAAATCTTAAATGTAGGCATAAAATAAAAGAAAAGGGGATTCTTTGTTATTAACGTTTAAATTAGCTAATCAACCACTGCTGTTTTCAGATTATTAATAATCACAAAATAAACACCAAGCCTGAAGATATAACACTGCAATTGACTGAACGTCCTGTTCTTTGTGAGGTAAATGGAGCTGTTGTCAGTCGGTTTCTATGGCAACTAGTCTGTGTGCAGTGTAACCGGCGCAGAGAGCGAGAAAAAAGGAGAGGTTTTGAGTTGTTCTTAAATAAAAACAACAATCATTTATGTCTGAAGTTGCACTTTTAATAAAATCAGGACCACATTCCCATCGACTACAGACGGCTCAGGCTGCACTCTTGTTCACCTCGGCTGAAAGTAACACAGAACGTTTCCTGACCATGTTGGCAGTAACAACAGTAGTATTTTTTTTTTGTCCCAAACATTTCTTTTTAAAGAAATGGGCGACTGTGGCTGTATGGTAGAGTAGTCGTCTTGCGATCGGAAGGTTGTAAGTTCGATTCCAGCTTCCTCCTGCCACATGTCGATGTGCCTCTGGGCAAGGCACTTAACCCCAAATTGCCTACCAATCAGTGTATAAATGTGTGTGTGTTTGTGAGTGCGAGTGGGTGAATGTGATTCTAGTGTAAAGTGCTTTGAGTGGTCAAAATGACTGGAAAAGCGCTATATAAGTTCAGTCCATTTACCATTTTATGTCCCAGCTGAAACCTGAGATTGCCCAGACGGTTTCCCCCTTTAGGTTGCCTTGGTGAACATGTGGTTTGTAGGTAAGTCAAACAAAGGACACCTCTGTCTGAGTCACATGCTGAGTGTAATAACAACCGCTCATAGACTTATATGTAGGAGCAATCGCTAGGTGTGTTCTGAGATGTACTGAAGGATATGTGTTGAAAGAACTGAAATGTCTTTACATCATTGTTTCCATGTTTCTGTCACTTACAGTTAAAGATAAGCATCTATTGCATTGTTTGTCATTTATTGTGAAAAACCTACCATAAGAAATGTTCATTTATAACTGTTTCTATTCATTACAGTTAATTATGCTAAGAAAAAAACAAAGATGACAGTCCAGAGGGTCTGGACACTCGGCTATTGAGAAGCGATGACGTGGACTCTGTTGAGGTTTTACATTTTACCCAATGTATGGTTTCAACGCCATGAAGCTTATGGGATATTGACTGCACTGGAAACAAGCATCCTGCACTGCAAAGAGACAAGTGCCGAACCAACGGCTGTTAATGTTAATTCAATATTTTGTCACCTTCCTAAAATAATGACCTAGGTCATTTTTTTTCCAACAGTGAATTATTTTTGTCTATTTTTTTCATAAGAAATAGGTGGTGTTTTTTTTTTTTCCCTCCAAAATCACCTTTGGAAAAAAATTTACTTTAGTAAGGTCACAATTTTGAAGCGTGACCAACACGGACTGAACAGCTTCGTTAACTTCTTCTGCTGCCGTTGCTAAAACTGCAGGCAAACTACAATTCAAAAACAGCTCAGAAAATCAACGTCATGGTTAACAACGTCTCCTTCTCTTCCCTGATTGGCCCCGTCAAAAACTTCACTGGAGGAATCAAAGTAAGCGGGAGTAAGACCTGACTGTCTGCCATAGACATGGGAATTCAACAACGAGGCTAAGTAAGAGCCTCTTTTCTCTTATTTCCCTTCTTCTGTTCCACAAAACTTGCCATATCAATTTAAAAAAAAAAGATGTTCAGTCTTCCTTATATAAGCTGTGGTAAAATAGAATACCTCTAGTTAAAACCACCGAATGAATCCAAAAACTGATTTGCAGAAAACAAAATACCACAGTAGTCGTGGTATTTTGCTTCACTGTCATGCCAAAACCTTTGGGCTTGTGTGCAAGTCGAACAAAGAAATCAAACATTGTGGAGCAGGAGGAACAAGTAAAAAACCACTCACCATTTCTTAGAGGTCAGCGCTAGCAAGAATTAGTGTGACGGAGTTCAAGATGAAGTGAGAGCTGTGATACTCCTGAGTCTTCAGCGGCCCTTATTATGTTTCATGTAGTTTGGATTTGTTTCGATACAGCTCTTGTTCAAAACGCTACGTGTCCGATCGTTCACCTGACACTCCAGCTAATGGGAAGCCTCTGCTACGCGAGTTGCCTTTGGGTGCTGAGTTTTATAGCAGGCGGACACCCTGTGGACTGGCGTCTCAATAACGCTTCCTCGTCTCATTCGGCTGGAGACTGGATTCACAGGGGAAGACAGCGGTTGCAGTCTCACCACAGAGCTGTCATGTGGGGACAAAAAGAGAGCGAGAACGGCACTGTATGATTGCCTGGGTGGGAACAAGCCAGAAGATGGTTGTGCTGAGCCATGGAGTCAGCATTCCCATCCCACACATGAAGTGGGTTAGCTCAAAGTGGGGCCTTGTGCTTGGACAGAGAAAGCCACACAGCATATAACGCCCGATAGCTTTAATACTCGGTGAGTCAACTCAAGTTTCCCCTCATTTATCACAAAACTGACAAACAGTGGATTGAATGTCTACATTGCCATTGAATTGCTACTATTTCAGAATGTGATGGAAAAAGACTTGAAGAGAAAGCAGAATTACGAAACGACCTGGATTAATCGAATGACTCAAGTAAGCTAAAAATAAACAAAAAGTAAGGTTTTGTCAGCTAATATACACTTGGCCTAATCAAAAAATGTAATTTCACAAAGTGATGTACTGTACAAAGGCTACTACAGTACTACTTTATTACAATCATTTTGTAGAAACCTTCAGAGTACATGATTTTTGTGTCCAGACACAACAACCTTGCCACTATCTCAATACAGCTAAATGCAGAGCATTCCTCAGATAACACTGGCATGGAAAACCTATTTTAAGTGACAGCTGGTGTTTTCAGGCAGTGTTGGATGTTTGCCTCAGCGTTTGCCCTGTGGTGAACTTTTGATCCTGGGGGACAGTCCCCTGGTCTTGACTGTGTAGTAACCAAACCTCGTGGAAATCAGAACCGGGCAAGTTTCTGGTTGCCAAGGTTTTAAAATGTTATGGTTCAAAAACTAAAACATTTCCGGTTAGAGTGCTCCTACAGCTTAAAGTGTTTTTTACTTGGCTGTAAAAAAAAAAAAAAAAAGGAAAGTAATTTCCTCTCAGCCTATTTTGGATTTTAGCAAGACAGAAACCATCAAGTCCTTGATTGACTGGGAGAACAAAGACACCTTCCTGTGCCAACTAATGTTTCAAATGCACCAGAGTTTACTTCAACCGAAGCGAGACCAATGGTTTTTAGACAAGCCACAGTTCGCTTTCTTGGCCCGCATCGGAGTTCGATTACGTATTCACTCCTCCCCAAACCAACCGGACGTTCTACCCAAAAAAATTTGAGTTTGATTAAAGTGGACTAAACAGGACTGATGTACCACACAGGGAGCAGAATACTAGAAACCAAATACAGAGGAACGAACCTGAACGGTAAGATCTTCCCAACACTAATGAACACAGAGAAATGAACTGAATATGACAAGATTCTTCAAACAATAAAGAACTTTGAAGTGATCAAAGACACAAGCATTAATGAAGCCCAAACACCAAAGGATTTTAAGTTTGCAACATGTTTGGTTCTCTTATGTTCTTGTTTTCCCCCCACAACACATTATGTGGTGGCCGCATTTAATTTGTTTAAATTACATGTTGGTACTTTGAAACTGATAACAACAGAAAGTCAGCCGGCTCACATACATGAACTTTAATGTAAAAAAGACAAATAATTTTTTAAAAAAAAGTTAAATACTTTGTGTTGTATTTAACATTTTCCATTGTAATGAGATTATGTCAGCAATAGTTTTTATCTGATTACAAATTTTAGCCATATCATTATTACCTCACTATCCTTTGTAACATTATAAATGGCAAAATCAGTCCAAGGGCCACAAGTGGCCCCTTGGCCGCACTTTGGACACCTCTGGTTTAAGCCAAACAGGACCATAAAGCATTAGATTTTTTTCACATCTGACTTTGCTTAGATATTCACCTGAATATAGGGACCAAAAACAGTAAGATGTGTATTTGTCGTTTCTGATAACAGCTGTAAAAAATATATATATATTGACATCTTCCACAGTTCTTCCCACGTTCTGTTAATGACCAGGTCCAGAACCCGGCGTAAACCCGGACAGCTCCCATTCTGTGTCCACATCACCCCGGGTGGAAACATAAATTTACCGTTCTGAAGACACACAACAGCACATCCTGCTAAAGCTGCACTGTAGCTCAGGTTGGCTAATGATAGAAAAATAATGTCAACATCCTGACACGTCTCAGGGAGGATGATGGGCCTCGGTGGCGTCACGGGTTTCAACGACACGCTATGATGTCAGGAATAAAACGTGTGGGAGGACGGAGACGTTGCGTTCTTCCTTTTTCCCCCCAGTGTATTTTTAAAACAATAAGAGGGCAAGTTTGGAAAGGGAAGTAGTGATGGGGGAAAATAATAAAAAAAAAAAAGTTAAAGGAAGTGGAAATGTCGAGAAGATGACAGCCGGAGATGGACTGTGGATTCTTACAGGTAAGAAAAAGGCGACACAAACCCTCTTGTCACTTACAGTTCTTCAGAATGAGGAGTTTTTGACTGGAAAAGTTTCACAGTAGAAAAATGTCTTATTTGATTGCAGAAATGCAGAGATTTTAGAGTTTTGTTTTAATCAGCTAAGGTTTCTTTGGGTTTGCAGTGATAAAGCAGTACAGGATACGCCGATCAGGCATAACATTATAAATACAATGCTTTGTTTATTCCTATGCATTTCTAACTTGACATTTGTTAACTTCTGTGATTTGAAACAATAGTTAATCTGTTGGATCAGAGGTATAACGGTTGGTGGGTGACCAACCTGTTTTACCATAATACAACGTAGCTCAGACAAAAAAGAAAAGATAAAAATACGGAAATGTTTTAACTGCCAGAACGAGGAAATAAATTCAGAAGCAAAGTCTCGTTATGACGTTCAACTTTCTCGATATAACGATGCACAACACTTGGTAGATTGAGAAAGTTTCTCGTTTTAGCGAAATATGAAATTAGTTGTGAGATTTATGTCATTAAAAACCAAAATATGTTGTTTAATAAGAACAATGTTGTAAATCTGCAAGACCTCGTGAGAGTTTTGTCTTATAGCAGAAACAGAATGAGAAGATGGAAAGTCAAACGGAGTCCATTTATGCCTTTCTAAAAAAAAAAGCTGTGATCTGTTTGAGACATGTCACAACATTTTTACATCTCAAAAGAAACAAAGATTTGTTACACGTTAAACACGTCTCCTTAAGACAAAAACCTGTCTCCCTGTAACAAGTTAAAAAACGTAAAACGAGAATGTTTCCCATCATAATGAGATTTCCTGTTGCTTCTGTGAGTAAACACCACAACTCTGATGAACTCTTGTTTGAAAGGAGATTTCAAATCGCTTAGTTGCTAGAAACAAAGACAAAAAAAAGTGAATATATAGGAGTTTCACTCTCTGGTAAAGACACTGTTGTTTTCATTACTCAACAAAGCATTCTTCCCGGTTTCCTTGAGCCTGTTTCGATGAAAAATGAAGCAGTCAGAGGTTATCAAAAGTTTGCAGAGGGATACACTAGCAGAAACATTCTTCTAGCCGTAGCTTTGTGCAGATGTATTGAGAAAAATTTTAAAAAAATAATAGGTGATACAAGTCGGTCTGACTGGCTCTAAATCTCGTTTTGAAGTACCAAGAAGCTGAATCTCTTTCACCTTCTTTCTCTGGCCTCCACTGACACAGTGAGAGTTTATTGGCACTTAAAATGTTCTCTAAGCAGACTACCTGGCAGCACAGCCACACTTTTACTCCTGCCTTCCCTATCTGATATTAGCTTGGGTCTTAAGGTGATCCTAAAGAAAACCAAAATGTTCTCAAGTTTTGCAAGAAGCATTATGTCGAGCAATAGGCTTTAAGTGTATTTAGAAAAGAACTGGAAAAGTAATTTTGTGTAATTTGCGGGGGGAAAGCATGCATCCTTTATCCAAGCTGACATCAGATATTTGAGAAGTTATAATAAAAGCATTCTAAAAGACTTTACCAGACAGAGGATTTTTTATAGCATGTCACAGTTACTTTCTAAAGTTTCTGCATGCATGAATATTGAAATTTATGAAAACCTCAACTTGTTCCTTTTTTGAAAAATTCCTGGCTGCACTAATGTCCATGTAAGGCCAGACCCGGTGCTGTCTGTTCGGGTCGGCTAGCATTCTTTCCCTTTGCATAATGTGGAAGTTAAATACTATGCTTTCATAGAGTTTCTAGGCAACCCGTGGACGCAGATGAGATCACAGGGGTTACGTTGCACACCCACACACACAGGGACACATTCATGTATAAACTTACAGCTTCATTCATGGTTTAGCATTAAGTCACCCTGCAAAATGTTTCACTAATACATGTGGGCTGGGACTGCTCTTGTATCACTTTAAAGTTGATTTTCCAGGCACACATTTTATAGACATGACAAACGTCATTGTTTACATCCGGAAATTTCCCGCATGTGTACAACGCTGGAGGGCAAAAAGACGATTCTGTTACTCGCCATCCATAGCCGATCTGCTGTAGTCGAACAATTCAGTTAACAAGATGAAACCTGGAGATGTAGGTGTAATTAATTCAGTGCACTGCGCCACAGCGACGGGAAAATAATGCAGAAAAATGACTGAAGAATAACTCAAAGCCACTTGCATTCTTTTTTCTCACTCTATGTGTCAGCTACGCTACACACAGACCCGTTGCTGTAGCAACGCACTGACAACAGCTCCACTAGTGTATTGGGATGCAACACCAATAAACACCAAACATTTCCCACACCAAGAACAACATTTAGTCTATTACAGTATCATGATTCCAGTGATTGTCTGAACACAGCGGTGGTTGATTAGTCCATTTAAACATCTGCTCTACTGATGATCTGATAGAAAGTTGATCTGTGGGATGCCTTTTTTTTTCAATGGAACCAAAACGCACCAAATTCTGCAGCACATCTACATGGTAAGGTTGTCAAAGTCAAGCTAGCATAACTAACCTACTTCTTACTCCCTTGCTATTTTTAAAACTTCTTCTTGATCTGTGAAATGTGATACCGTTGGACCTTGTTATGCAGTTGTAGCAATATTAGCAGCAAAGCAGTGTGCCCCTTTTCATTTATATGTCACGCGTACATTTAAGATTTAGCGCATGATGACAGCTAAATCCAACGTGAACATCGTAAGATCCCACCCTCTAGGACGAAGCTGGAGGGCGGGATCTTACGCATGTGATGTCACCCTGCAATGTGTCTACAGCACAACCAAGTAACTGTTGCTTTCAGCTGTTATAAAAATGCTGTCCATCTTAAACATAGCTTGAGAAAATTTACTTTGTGATATAACGCCTTGAAATTAGGCCTTTGTCTCTTTAAGAAACTCCTGCTCTTTCAGGAAGTCATCACTGTATGGCTCCTCTATTAACCCTTTAGCAACATTTTCACCAGCACTGCACCGAGGAGATGCATCGTTGATTTTACATAATACTGCCCCTTTAAGGCAAGAATAATGACAGCAGTTCCCCGAGGCACCTAGTGAACCCCCGGCCCAGTAAAGATTACATTCAGCTGCACAAATAACTTTACCGCCTTACCACAAGTCTGCTAATGTGAACACACCATCTTCTTGCTTCTTTATAGCAAGCTATAAAAATTACTCATAACTCGGATATTCCAAAAGGCAAAGGAAAAAATAAGATAGCGGCTCCATTACCTCACGAGAGGTCCAACGTCTCCGGTTTTACACCACAACAATTATCCAAACGCTTTTGAAGTCTCCCAAATTCGTCTACAGTTAGCTGAATAAATTAATTGATTCATTAAAAAAGGCTAGACTTGGTGAAAAACCCCCCTCCCCCACCACCAACAACAACACACACAACTAATGTGCTGGTCTGGGGCGGAGAACTCAAACAGTAAAAACAGAGCAGAACAAGATCCAGTCTGGAGGAGTGAAGAGGACCTAGCAGGCACCTGACACCCGAGAAGTGAGCAAGCAAAACATCAGGAGCTGTTAAATAATGGATAAGCTAAGCTTGTAAAGAAGCCCAACACACACACACCCACACACGTATACACGCCGCATGGTGTACAGCGAGTCAGACAGACATAATTGAAGGTAGGCTTACATTGTGGTAAGGTAAAAACAGGGTCTGTAACTATAATCAGTCAAAGCCTCTTGACACATGTTGCTAACTTTACAGTCTGTCATCCCGGTGAAGCCTTCTCACATTCAACTAAATTTTGCAAAGCTTTAATTTCACTTAAGTTTTGGTCCAATACTAAATTAAAAAAATCGTATCAGATGGGGCTGGTTATTTGGAAGAAAAATTACAATCCTGTGTGGTGTGCAAAATGGCAAGATTGATGGGTGTGACTGCAACCACACCCAAACCATACGCATAGTTTCACTGACAGAGCATTCTTCGAGGCAAGAAAGCGAAGAAAATCCAATCAGTGACGAAGAGCAGTCAGTTTTAAGAAGCCCAAGTACAGAAAAGAGGAGATTATTCCTCTGAAGCAGCAGTGGAGTCCCCACAGCGCTGGTATAACCATGTTTAGTTGTTTTACAGCCACAAACAGCAATGGATGTTACATGACAGATCAACACTAACTAGAGGATTAAAATCAAAATCTATCCATTTGCTCTCAGAATAGAGAGAAACTTTCAAATAGGGTTACATAATAGAACAGCATCCCAATCTCTGTTATAGAGCTCTGTTCAACCCATCATTCACAATGTGAATGTTATGGTACAAATACAAATGTACAAATGCCTGGCTGTTCACCCAAATTGACAGGAGAGCATTAATGAGAGAAGATGCCTTTGGTATTTCTGGAGGAAGTGCAAAGATCCACAGCCCAGATAGGAAAACATGCTGACAGGACTATTAGTCATGGACTCCATGAATTTAAGGGTGTTCTCAAACCTGATAATCATATACATAAACTTAGTTCGATTCAGAACCAAAATTGAAACATTTGTGTTAAGCAAACCAGAGACTTTAAGCAAACTGTTCCACCCCCTCGCCTGTGTTGGCGTTGCATCAAGTATCATTGTATGATACTTGTATCATTACTCAATGATACAACCTGAAAACCTCTGAAGAAGACACTGACAACTTCCTACTTCACAAAATGTGAACAAAAAGTTAGTGTCTTCTGATTTTAGCGGTTGTTGGATTTCTCTTTTGTCTTTGGAAAACCTTTTTTTCCACTAACTTTAGACTTGCTCGTTTGCTTTGGTTGTATTTACCCAGAATGCCCTACACTACAGTTCACTTCCTGTCAGCGATCTCCAGTCAGCTAAGCTTTGAAACCGCACCAGACTTCACTTTAACCTAGCCAAGACCTACGTTTGTAGGTGGACTTTTTTGGTTCGCATCAGAGTTCAATTGCACGTTCACACCTCCCCAAACGAACTTAACTTTCTAGGCAAATGAACTAGAGTCCGATTAAAGTGGACTAAACAGGGCTGGTGTGAATTCAGAAAAAGTAGCTAAAAGAAAGCCTTAAGAAGTGCTGGCAACAGTTTGCCAGAATCAACGTTGGGGAGCTAGCTCCAGAAAATAAAGATGCGCTTGTAATATGAGACCAAAACAGAACTTTTTCCACTCCATGTAAAGGGCTGTAGCACCATCATGGTTTGGGAATGTTTCTGTATGTACATATGTAACCTTTATTTGACCAGGTCTCAATGAGGTTAAAAAGCTCTTTTTTTTCCAAGTGGGACCTGGCCAAGACTGATAATTAGCAAAACCTTCAGCAGGGAAGCTGCGTAGCAATGGAAGAAAACTCCTTGATGTTAAAACGTCAGACTGGAGTTGAGGCTCACCTTGCTGCTGCAACGGAATGAGCCTGAACACACCATCTCTATGTGGGTTTGTTAGTGGTTGTAATGGAAAGTATGAAAAAGTATATGACTATTTTTGTCTATTTTTTATGAGACAACGACAACTTAAATTTAAGATTCAAAATAAACTAACAAGGATGTGTAAACCATGGAACATTACATATCTAAAAATGATCATAATTACATCACCAAAAACACAGTGGGGCAAAACCCTTACGCCTGGGCTGGCTTTGTTTTTTCGGGGGTTTTTTATAGACTCTAGCGATCACAATGCCAAGCATCACACATCCATTGCAACAAACGCGTAGCACTTTTAATGAACCCGATATGGGGATTAGCTTTTTCCGACTTTCACAACAAAGCAGGACAACCGGGCTCTGCGGATGGGTTTGAGAGACGACAGCGACAGCAGTGCATACACAGAACCATGAAAGAGTGCTGAACTCTCCAAGCTGCTAGACTGGAGCTACTCAAACTCAGCGTAATGTCGCAATAAAACCACACGACACAGGGGAAAACTCCATAAAGCAGCAACTGAACAACTACGTTGCACCAGTTTTCAGAGTCAGTAAAAGCACTCCGGCTCCTCCAGACTGAAGGGAGCGCAGGCATGAAATGACATATTGCTCAGATGAAAATGTTTTATCAAAAGGAGTTACAGACTGGCGGCATCGGATCACACCACGACTGTTGGCAGGCTCAGCAGAAACGTGTTGTTTTCTGGAATTGTGGTGAGTTACTGCTTTTGAAGTTTGACCCAACATTTGACCCTGTATTTCAGGCCGGTCACAAACCTGCATGTGGTCTCACATTAGACCACATGCTGCTAAACAGCTAGCTCTTTTTCTATTTGACGTAGTATCATCGCTGCATCTCTGGTAGAGACGTGACCTACGGCTGTGAGAAGGGAACCAATTCTTCAGGATCCATTCACCTCAAAGACCCGTTCAAATTTAGAAAATGTACATTTTTCTAAGAACGAGCCATTTTATCTGTGATATTTACTTTAATCGTTTTTGTGAGGGAAGTTCACAAAAAGTCAGATCATCTGTATTAAGTAAATAACCGCAGTATACAGCAAAAACATTTTTCATAAAATATAAAATGTCAAAATTAAAATGTCAAATTCTCATGCAGGCTTTGTTTTATAAAAGTCTTGTGTGTGTTAATAACATTTTAGCAGAAAAGGAAAGTCTCTTCTGCACAATTAATGTAACAGAAGTTGCCACTGGCACAAACCACAAAGAAGAAGACGGCAGGAAGTAGTTGAAAAATGACGGTGTGGAAAGTTTTTTTTAAAGACTTGTCTCATGAAGAAACTTACTCATGTGCAATTTTAATTGTATTTCTTTTTTAACGGAATTGAAAAATTCTGGGTTTTTTTTTTTACTTTGGCGAAATATTGACAAAATTTTGCAGGTACTGTGTCATGTCAGATGCCCTGCGTATGAGTTGCTATGACTTAAAGGAATAATCCTGCATTGAACCCAGAGGTCATTGATTTGAGCGGATGGCTTGTGTTTTCAGAAACGGGCTTCAGAGTGAAATGATCTTGGTTTCTATAACCAGGGCAACTCCTCCCAGGTCAACCCTGCAGCTGTTTGACATTAAGAGGTGGGAGTATGTCAGGCCGGCTGCGTCTGTGTGTGGATTTAAAGTCGCAGAGAAAGGAACACTAAGAATCATGGGTGGAGGGTATTCGTCCTGCCCAGGTCTTTCCTCCAGGGTGGGACTTTTTCTTTACTGACCACTGATTTAAAGGCGCAGGAGTAATGGGAGTCACATGCGCGCAACATGATAAGTAAATATCAGCACGGTATGCAAGAAATGTTCCGTACGTGCGGGCCGAGCGCACACGTGGCTTTTTTTTAAAAAAAAAACATTTTCTGTGCTTTTCTTTGCTCTTTGGGTATAAAAAGCAAACACTGGAGAAAGTTTTCTGCGTAATTAGACCCGGCAAACAGTCTGCCAAGTCTAATTTAAGATAGCAAATCCAGAGAAATGGCTTGGTGTATGCGGCTTTGTAATGAGTTTAATACTCAGAAGGACCTACGTTAACAAAGGATCTTTTTATGCAGCAGTTCGACTGTTTTTGCTCATGTTTACTGGTCATCAACTGTACATGGACAATGAAGGTTGCCGGGCTTTTCTTTATTGTTAATCCAAAGAAAGCACACACACTATAACATTTGAGGGTTTTTTTCCCCCGGGACAAAACTCAAGCTGTCTTAACCAAACTTTGGGTGGAAATTTGTGAACCTCCTCAACAAGGAACCTCATGATTCTTTCCAGACCAACCGGATTGAAGTTCCTTATCAAAACCAAGAAATGGAAAAATGTTATAATTATGCTGTATAATAATGGTAATGTCAGTGTTGGACGGGTTGACTTGGAAATTAGGCTATGTGAAGTTATAAACAATAATATTTCCTTTGCCTTTGTTGGAATGATGTCATGTTGGAAACCAAAATAAATCTATGAAGTGGTCGACCCTAACAGTATGGTCAGATTCTTTGTTTCAGCTGACGAGCGATTTATAACAACTTCCAATTAAAAATGTGATGGGACGCAGATGCGTTGCACTTAGTTAGTCTGCTCAGCTCTGCCAAGAACAGAGTCAACTTTAAGGTTTAGCATCAGAATGAACAATGCTGCCATGTCTATTTTTTTCTAGCTGAAGATGTCTGCTGAACATACTGACAGCCAATGTCAAAGGTCAAAGAGTTAAACCTGCTTTTCCTACTTCACAGTTATCGCAAAATCATGCTTTCTTTCTTTTTTGCACAAATTAGATAAAAACACTTCATATTTTTTACATGTTGAGTGACACAAATAAAAATTTTTTCGTTCTTTTCTTACAGTGGATGAAGTTATGAGGAACTTCCGGTCAAATAAAACAATGAAAGGTTAAACCAACAGAAAACAACACTAGATGAGAAAAGTATGGAGGAAGCAGAAGCAGTAGTCCCTTAAAACTAGGTGCTCTCAATGGACATTTTCAAAAGGATGGGGGGAGCGGAGGGGAGTGACGACCTTTCAATCTTTGGAGGAAATCTCACGACAAACAAAAGCTGAGAAGAACTAAAGCTCCAATTTCCTCTTCTGATCTTCCCAGTGAACCACAACAAGGCCTACAGAGCAAATACAGTAGATAGCGATCGCATCGAAGACAGATAAGAAGACTGGAGCTCAATACGCCATGACCTGCCGGCAATTAGTTGATGCAGATAGGAAGAAAAGAACGGAGTAAAGAAAGAGGTCAGCACAGAGAAAGGCTTTGGTCCGACGCTGAGATTCCACCAGTTTGATTTGGATCGATCTCCCAGTTCCTTGGTGGCTCCCATACTGGTACACACCCACACAAAAATTTATTCCTGCACTCTTGTAATTGGGTTTCCGTCTTCGAAGAGTCGTCACTGAGTCATGGATGCTGTCACAGGGTTGTCAACAGTCGTCATCAGTACAGCACCATCCAATATACACCGCACTGCTGAATGTGAAACATCAGTATAGTTTTAAATGTATGGCTTCACGGTATGATGTGATGAGAAAGAGCAATCTGACTTTCATCTGATGAGCCCTTGTATAAGGATAAAGATAAGCTAAAAACCATTTCACAAATTTTCTACCTAAAAAAATTTTCTTTAAGGATATAGACACTCACATCCATCGCTTAATACATTTTTGCAGATGTTTGGTGTTCAGGTCATAAACCCGTATTTGGAATTAATCACACCTGATTAATTTGGATAAAATACAAACTCACAGGGTTGTTTTTGTTTCCTGTCAGGACAGCCAACCTTTCACACCGCATGTCACCCAATGACAGCTGGAAACTAACTGCTAACTATTAACGGGTCTATTGTTTACATGTGAAAACAATAAACAAAGGAATAAAATACACATCTTGAGCCTTGAAGGTGAATTAGGTTGTTGTTGTTAAGGACACCAACTAAACCATTAACACGGCAGTAAATGTGTTTGCCAGCGACTTCTCCAAACCAGACTTGCGGCACCAAGATCTGCTTCCTGTTTCCAGCTTTAACTGTGGTCAGACGCTTCTCGTCCCACCCTCAGAGACAGCCATTGCTCATCATTGACCGCCCTCCCTACTCTCTTAGTGTCACAGGACAATGAGAGCGGGGGCGAGACTGTGGAGAGGCAGGCGTTTTACAGCGGAAACCCCAGTGTTCCCCACCCCACGGATGGAGGACCTAATTAAACAGCATGTCAAGCCCAGCCAGGGCCCCACCTGCCTGTGGTGGTTGGTGTTAAACGGTGGCACGCCCTCAACCGGCTCGGCACCAGGAGACGCAGAGGAGGGCGCAGCGAAGAAAGTCACAGATTTAAACCCAAGTCAGCCACACGTCATTAGACAAAATAAAGTCCTGGGCTTTGATCACAGCAGACTGTAATTTGCTCATGTGAACTGAACTGAACTGCTGCAACAAGTTTAATCTTGAGCAATACATAATGCTGAGGAAAGTGTTTTTTGATTTGAAAACGCAACGCCTCTTAGGAAGGTCTGGGATAAAATCTCCTCACTTTCACTTACATTGCCTCTGTACACTTTGCGTTATTTGAGTAGGACGATATACTTCTGCAGTGCTTTTTAAAAGTATTCAGACTTCTTGAGCTTTTCAGCATTTGTTGTGATAAAACCACAAGCACTTAATCAGTTGAGTAGAAGGAAAATGATATACGGTTTTTGCTTTATGTTCACAATTTAACATCAGAAAAGTGTGGTGTGCATTAGTATTCAACCCCAGTGAGTGAATAATACAATGTTGAATTACCTTTCACTTACAGCCCAAAGACTTTCAGGATATATTTCTACCAACTGTTGAATACTTTGTCATAGGGCAGCACAAGAAATCGTGAATGTATCATCATCGTCATTATCAGTGTTTGCAACCTTCAAATCACAAATGACTGTTTGGAGTGCCACACTTGTTGGCTAGTATAGTTTACAAGTTCTGATGTTGCACTTTTCATGCTAATCCAATTGTTAGCCAGTCCAATAGAATCTCATAACAGAAAAACCTCAAACTGGACACAAATGACAAAAGTTAAAAACAGATTAAAAACAGCAGAAAGATACAAAATACACCTTGTATTATCATGTAATTTCCAATGATGTTATAACTGTTATTAATATGTATATGTTGTCTGTTTCTTGGTTTTGTTTTCTCTTTTTCTGCAGGTTTAGAGGCAGACTTCAAACGTGTTAACCAGTGCTCTCTCTATGCTTATTTCTCACTCCTTCTCCTATATCCTTTCCTTTTAAACCTTTCCCCCACCTTTCTCCTTTTCTTTTCTCTTTCCTTTTTTGTCTCTCTGTCCGTCATATTTGAAATAAATGCAAAAAGATTTCTAAAACAGCTCCATAGCGTTATAGTGTGTAACCAGAGCCCATTCTTCACCTTCTTCAGAGACAATAATTGTCCAGTCAGAAGTCCTCCTACGTGGACGGTCATGTCTCCACTGCACCAAACTCCTTCCATTGTTGCATGATGGATTGAGAATTGAATTAGACTGTTGTTTTATAAACTAACCCCGCTTGAAACCTTACCACTTCTGAACTTCATGATTCTGTTTGTTTACTAAAGCTCTCTAGCATCCGTTAGTTTATCCCATAAAATCCCAATAGAAAAACAACATCAAGTTCAAGGTCTGTCCAACTGCGTCTAGAGGAATACTTGCCTCCGGACTGTAGGAGGAAAACCACCAAACATCTACACAAGCACAACCAAATGAAAGGACTAAGCTCGTTTTTTTTTGTTTGTTTTTTTTTTAGTCAGGACCTCCTTCTTCTGAGGCTTCAGAGCCGTCCATCACGCCACTGATCTGAGGAACAACAGTAACAAACAACAACGGTGACAAATGATTCACATGTATTGTCTTTTTTTTTTTTTTTTTTGGCCTACTTGTACGTCTTCTGTTTGGTCCTTTGTGTTGCTGTGTGACAAACAGTGACATAGTGACAACACGACTTGTAGCGCCCCAGAGATGCCTGCGATCCCAGTTCGCCGTGGCGTTGACTGCCCTCTTATGCAGTGAACAAAAAGCCAAAGAGGAATTAAAAGACTATAAAAATATATTACAAAAACATCACGCATTTGGAAACTTTTCCTAACAAGTCCATCTTGATCTTTTTATTTATCTGCCGCTGCCAAGCGCAGATTTTTCCGCGCACCACAGTGCCACACAGACAGGCCGTCGTAAAGATGCATGCCGACTGTGTTGTCGTTATTACTTTCAGACTCCCAGAGATCTTTGTTGTTTTTTACGCCACCTCAACTTTCATCACTCCTACACAAACCAGATCAGCCACTTTCCAAACTTTTTTTTTTTTTTTGCTACCGTGGCGCTTGGCCTCGACGTGACACAGAACAAAAACATAAAATATTTTCCACTTGAGAGCGACGTGCGAAATCTTGAGGGGGCCGTTTATTTGCCATGCGATGCCCTCAAATCACAACGGAGGCCACGCCAAAGGGATGACAGCAGTACTTCTCCAAACCAGATATTTAGAATGTGAGCACGTCGACCTGAAGTAATGAATTCATTCGAATACATCCATCTGATCCCCATATGAGTGTAATCTCTGCTGAGCTGCTGTTTAAAAATAGGAGTTCATCAGTTGCATCAGTTTAGACTGAGGTACAAAACCTCAAACAACTGGACTTTTGATGGAAATATTTCGCTACATCTTCGAAGCATGGCTAAGTCACCGGAATTGTCGAAGGAATGACGATCACTTACAACAAACAAGGACTGGGATCTAAAAAGAGAGCCAAGGTCTTAATTATTTTAGGAATTTCAAAGAACAGTTCACCTGGACACGGGTGGAAGAGGAAGCCATCATCAGGACACCGTCACCAAGGAGCTTTTGAAGGACATGCCACACCTGTCACGTTTTGGACCTGAGATCTCGGGAAATGTCACCATGCGGTGCTACCATAAGATATTTACGGGAAAATAATAATAGGGGGTAAAAAACTGTCGTTTCCCAACCAAAGCGGGAGACTTAACTGGTATGGGATATGCTGGAAAAAAAAAAAAAAACAACACCCTCAGTATTGTGTTTTTCGGTCAGATTTCACAAGAGAAAAAGTTGTGCCATCTGTGAGGAAGCTGGAGTGTTGGTGTCGCTGGACCCTCAAACTGGACAATGATCCTCAATCATACCCCAAAGTCTGAGATACAACAGCGGCCGTCATAAATACCTGATCTGAACTCTGTTGAAAATTTCTGGTGGGGCTTTTTTAAAAGTTGCAAGATGCACACAAATCCAGGAATATCAATGAACTGAAGGTCTTTGCCTATGGATTAAGATTCATCAGGAACGCTGCCAGAAATTGATTTCTGGCTATAAATTAGACATTATGAGAGGACTTTTAGAGCAAAAGTACTCTATTAAGAGTCAAATGTCTTTGTTACAATACAGTTTTCACACTCAGTCTTATGTTTAGTTTGTAGTTAGGTTAGTTGTGTTATGCTGTTTAAACTGTTTTTCTTTAAAGGGGCAGTATTATGACACTTTTTGTCAAGCTTTACATCATGTTGTAATGTTATTCTCTCACCAAAACACACCTGGCATGTTGATTTGACTGTTTTATGCATGTTTGAGAAATCATTGAATCTACATGGCAACCATTCAGCTGTACAAAACACTTGGGTGAGCGTAGCCCCGCCTTCGAGGACAAAGCTCCACCTCAGCAGCTGTAGTTTCCGAGCCTCTGAGCTCCACAGAGCAGCCCTCCCTCGCTATCCGCCCTCTCAGCTCCTTCAGACTAGACAGCAGCAATTAGCAAACACCTGGTGAAACTGTGCATCTGCTGAGCTCATTATATAAGCTACTTCTCTGTGCAATGTTGGTAAAATAACAGTAGAGTGGCTGATGCACTTAACAGGGATGTTAATGCATGTTGGGCGGTAAGTAGCAGTTCCAAGAGAAAAACTACACATGCACAGGAAGAAAGTGTAAACTCTAGAAAGAAAGGATTTAAACTCAGGATCTTTTTGGTGAGTAGCAGCCATCCTAATAACAGTTTCCTGAAGCTCCAAAATACAATATGACTCAGTCTCCTGAAGGCGTTGCACAACTGTGGCTAAAGCACTAAAACCTTCAAACTAAAACAGTCTTTATTTTAAGATAATTGCACCTATGCATCATGCTCATTTTTGTCTCACTTCCATTACACTTCTCTCATCACCAACGGCAACTGTGAATTATTCCTCATGGAAACTGTGCAGAGCTGACTGCACATCAGTCAGGCTATGACACACCGACGAACTCAGAGAGGGAACCCGGCGTTAACAGTTAGCAGTCAGAGAAAGTCAATAGTTTAAAACAAACCTGACAAGCTCAAAATGTTTGTCCAGAAATAAGTCTGGTATCAATAACTCATTTGGATGGATATCTGGCCATTTCATTAAAAGAAAAAAATTTAAAAAAAGAATACCACTTTATTGGAGATCGTCTTGGTTTAACGTTTTCACACCTTTCTTTTCACACCAGAAAGTAACCTTTCTAACTCGGGTTTATTTTTGGCTCCAGGCACTGCTATGGGGGTTTTTGATGGAGATAATCATGATCTGTTGTAGATTATAGACGACAAGGAAATGGTGAGGAGATAGCCCAGCTGAATGAAATAATCAAGTGCTGACACACAAAATGTGTTGTGCTTGAAGGGGGAGGCTGGGCAGCAGAGCTGTTAGCCAAGCGGCTAGCAGTTCTCGTGTTTAGGAGACAGCTACACTCTGCTACGTTCAGGATAGATTTAAAAGAGCTAGAAGTACACATGGCGTATGTGCACTTGTTTTTTTAACATCTCCATAGCAACGTTTATGAATCCAACAGGCACGCATCAGCAGTGCCGCCGGCAACTGATTTCATCACGTCCGCGTGATGAAATCAGTTGGTCTGCCTCTGGTCAAAGCTAAAAACCAAAAGAGTCATAAAAGTAGCGGAGAATACCACTCATCGACCGGCTCAACAGTCGGTTCCCATGGATACTGAACTACGAATGCAGAAGAGACATTGTTGGGCAATTAGCAATGCTTATTTCTTAGACGAGTCCCCAAAGAAATGTGACAAATGAAGGAGGATTGTACCTCACAAAAGAATAGCAATTAACAAATGTTTAGTTTTTTGTCAAAGTAACTTTTTAGTGAAGTTGTGGCTAGTCTTTTCTGCAAGTTTACCAATCTGGCATAAGCGTCTTTGAGTGTCCTAAAAAGCACTCTATAAGTTTGATGTATTGTTATTATTATTATGAGGTTAGAAATTTGCCTGTTAAGTTATTGTCCTGAGAATTTACCAGAGTGTTGCAGAGGATGCTTTTTTTAAATCTGAAATATTGCTGACACTTGTCACACTTCACGGTTTACCATAGTAACTGGCTCCAGACTGCCTGTACTGTGCTTCATAAATCAGACGGCACCTGATGGAATATTCGGTGTCGTACTACTGAAGTTTTACTCAAACTATCAACAAGGCTTTGACTTTTAACTCAGTTTAGTCCAGTGTTTCTCAGTTCCGGTCCTCACGTCCCCCTGCCCTGCATGTTTTAGGTGTTTCCCTTCTGCTACACACCTGGATTGAATATTTGGGTGATTAACAGGCTTCTGCAGCACTTGATGGCCATGCAATCATTTGAATCAGCTGTTCTGGAATAGAGGCACATCTAAAACATGCAGAGCAGGGGGGCCTGAGGACTGGAACTGAGAAGCGCTGGATTAGTCCAACAGTCCCCAAAACTGAAAGTTCACCAAACTCACCCATTGTCTTGGCTAGAGACTGAACGGTAAGGTGTTCCCGCCGCGGTTCATAGTCAAGAAGTTTGTGCTTCTATCCGCACGCGCGCCGGGCCCTCTGTTCCCTCTGCTCACTTTTATCCACTCCGACTCAAACTCTATTCAGCTCTGTCTCCTGCTTTAGAGCCCCAGCTGGCCCAACCACCACCAACGCCTGCCGGAGTGCAACTGAACGGAGTCTGAGCGCACAGCTGGCCTTATAGGTTTTTTCTTGAGGAGAAAAAGTCCACATCCCACTGTCAGTCACAGCGGAGCATAGTTTCAGCTGGGCTGCCTTCCAAACAGACATGAAACTATTCTATTTCGGTCCGCCATATGAGCAGCGGTTCAGTTCAGAGGAGGGTGGTGGGGTGGGGGTAAGATTCTGTGGTGGAGCATGTAATTGCAGAGTGACCTGTTATGGTGAGATGTAATTGCAGACTTCATCAGATGGAGAGAAGCTGCCAACAAGACTAGGTAAAGAACTTTTAAATAATACTTTTGGAAAAAAAGAAAGAAAAGAAACAAAACAGACCACATAAATACACGAGGAGCTGGGTTCCAGATGTGGCAGCAATGGGAAAGGGAGGGGAGAAGAAGAGGGAGGGACTGAAAAGAGAGTTAGATGAAGAAGAAAAAAAAAACTGCCATGGCAGCAGAAAGAAATCCCAGTTCTGACACGGTGAAAGGGTGTTTTCCTTCCCAGGAGCTAGTCCCAGAAGACCGAAAACAGGGGGATGAGGGAAGGTAAGAGGATGTCGGTCTCGGCCCGGTGTTGTTTCTGGACCTTCACCACGACTGCTCCTGAGTGTCTGGTTTCACATCAGCCTTGAAAATGACTACCTCATGGGGAAAAAACTGGGGGCTTTAAAAATGGAGGAAGAAAAATAATAAAGCATAAACGGGGCAGAGACGGCTGGTTCTCATTTCCACGAAAGACCCCGCTGCTTCGGCCTGATGCAGCTTATATGGTTGTACTCTTGAGTGAATAATTATCATGCCGTTATGTGACGCGGACGACTACGCGTGCTCCTCCATGCGTACATAGGATCCTTATGCGCCGTAAGAGGGGGGCAATAAATATTAGCTCCAGCGTAAATGTGAACGTAAACATCTAATTTCCTCACAAATCTGACCTAATTTCCTGGCCAACGTGAGAAAAGGAGCTCATATAAACTGAGCAGAATGGCACATATATTATAGGACGGTAATGCGAAGGTGGACTTTAAGAAAACAAATCAGAGGTTCTGGTGCCGCTTCGAGTTAGACTTTTGTTTATGAGCTGAAACGGACTACAGCCAGCAAGATTGCTCTGTTGCAGAAAGATTGAGATAGAGGGTACAAAATTAGATCCGTCACATACCTGGATATATACAAAATAACCCCATCTCAGAGTCTTTCCTAAAAATTTGATATATACCAATACGCCATGAAAAGTCCTGCATGTTGCTCTGTAAGCTTCCCTCACTTAGGTCCTGCTTTAACATACTGGCAACAGCAGACCAGTTTTATTAATTTTATAACTTGAAAGGTTTATTGATAGAATTAGTGATCTAGACATTGATTTTAAAGCCAAATATTTAGCTACAAGCTAATTATTTAGCTAGCAGACTACATCTTTATTTTAAAACTAACTTGAAGCTACATATTTAGCTCTAAACTACACATTTTCTCAGAGTTAAATATATAACTAATATGGAAATTCACGTGTTGATTACCGGAAATGGACTACCAAAATGAAAGCTGGGTCTCGCAGGCCTCTATATAAACTCCTGACGGTGAGCCGGCGCAGTCACTGTTGCCATAGATCCACTGGTATACAATATACTGCTATTGCCATTGAAATGGTTCATCCTATGTTTTAAGCTGAAATGTTGTGCATGAGCAACCCAAATTATTGCTGTTCATTTCTGACTGTGCAAATTTTCCAAACGGGACCCCACAGTATGGAACCTAAGAAACGCTCGGTTTTTATTGGGTTTTGATACAAAGACCGCTTCAGTTGGGATAATAGATTCCTTTTACTGTTAGCACTATTATCCAGACTAAATCCTCACATATCCCTTTAAACAGCTGTGTTGAAAAAATATTGATAAGTTCCACAATAAAGACAAGCAAAGCAGAAAAGTTGTACACTGTAAAACCAAAGGAACGCTGGTCAAGGATATGTCTGAAACCAAGCGGGGTCCTCTCAGTAGAACCAGTAATGTGCTGAGTTGCAGAATCCGGTGGAACATAAACCATCTCAGATGCAGCATCATGCCTTCAGCTCTCCATTTCCCCTACCATCAAATTATTATTTAAAAGGAAAACGTCTTCCAAAACCCTCGGTTTGGAATCAGGCGTGTGGTGTGGGTTTCTGGGAACCAGACGAGAGGCACGTCTTTCACTTAAAGGGGCACTTCTTGGTTTCTCTCCGATATGAATTGTTTAATTCGTGCCTGGAAGGGCCCCATTCAAAGCAGCTGTCTGCCATTAGGACTGCTATTCTTGTTTACAAAGTGGGGTTGTTAGATTACGGCTGAGAGAGAATCCTAAATCCGAACCGACCCCAAGAATCAGCTCCCCCTCAACCTCCTGCTCCTCTCAATTATCCGGAATATGGAGATGAGATTTTATTTTTCCTCTTCTGTCATTTCAGAAAAATGTTCCATGTGGAAGTTAGCTGCTCTCTCTCCGGCAGACGGAGCAGCAGATAGTGTGACTGATCAGGGATTTTTTTTAAAGTTCAATGGGGAATAGAAAACAATTCCCCTCTCTGCTTCAACAATAATGACATAAGTTCTCGTATTAGTCCTACAAATCCATCAGCTGGGAGTTATTTCATCAGCCAATTGGTCCTTTTATTGTCAATACTTGCTTCCTTTCTCCTTTATTGTACTTCACTTGAGCTTAAGTACAGTGTTTAACAAAAAACTCCTTTGTTTTTTTGCCGCAGACGCTTGTGTGTTGGAGCATGAAGCAAGTAGTGACAAATATCCCCTATTTGCTCGGTTGCATTGCTTAGCATTCATCCATGCAGCCTGATAGGATCAACGTTATCCTGTTTGGCACGTTTTCCCCTCATTTGGAATGTACTCATTATGCCTTCCATCTCTAAAGTTGCATTAATGCAAACGCAGCTTCAAAACGACCAGATCAACAGCAGCGACCCGAAAGACGACGCTTCAATCGACACAAAGGGCTTTGAGATCTTCGATCACAAAAACCTCTGTGAACTCTGTGGATTAGACGAATGTCGTAATGAAAGTTTCCAGCACGTGCAGCTAACGAATGAGAAGTCAGATCGCTGGAGATCATGGAGTCCCACAAGGTACTGTACTAGGGCTTAAGTTGTTTATTATGTACATCATTAGCAGGAGTAATTTATTATTGTTGTTTTTACTTATTTAGTTTGTTCATAATTGATTTTAAAAAATCTCTAATTTTGGAAAGCTAAATGAATTGCCAGTGTTATCTTAAGACAACAGCGAACCTTTAGGACCCTACTGTACTCTGTAGGTTAAATATCACAGTTCTTGTTGTCTAAAATCAAAATGAGTTGGAATTAAAATGTGATGAAGAAAGAAACTGCCAGGAGAAACTTGGACTAGACCATTAGGATGGGGTGAGAATGACAGTACAGAAACAGGTAGCTTTAGCACAGTGAGGTACATAGAAAGTGGTTTCTAACCTCTTCTGCCTTGAAGGGGCTGAATTAATCCGTCACATGGAACAAAATGTGTGGAAATTAGAAAAAGGTTACCGTAACAATAAACTGTAGCTTAAAGATTACAGTAACAGCCTGACTTTAGTGTTGCCATATTCAACTTTTCATAAAGATCATTTTGAAAAATGATGGTGAAACACTCTTTATTTATTTCAGTGTGTCGTTCCACAATGATACAATGTCAGGCAAGAAACTCTTTCAAAGAGCTACTTTTTACACTTAAAATGGAATGTATTTGAATAAAGTAATTTAATATTTGATGCGTTTATGAAATACATGAGACTAAAATTGAAAAAACAAAATAAAATACAATTTTCTTTTTCAGCCATGCACCAGCAGAGTGAAATATTCCCCATAGGCAGTGAAAACAGAAAACCTTCAGAAAAACAAACAGGAAATGTCTTTAAGTTTTAAGAACACTGCAGACATCCCGTACCGTGGAGGAAGAGACGCTGCAAACCTGCAGCTTTTTTTTGGTGACCTTGGGTTTGTTTATTCTTCTTTGCAGAAAAACATCTATACGGATAAATGTGCCATATTTCAGTTCCAAAACTAAGAGGTCTTTTTTTTTTTTCACTGATTCAGGATTCGGTCCATTTAATTTCGCTAATATGGAAAACGCCGCACAACAAATTATTCCAAATGACTGGCAGGAACACAGAAATGTTCATCTGCACGACGAGGAATCCACTCGGTGTTGCGTGGAAAGTATTACCTGCTGCTGTGAGCCCTTTCAGGCCTTTCACCACGGTTGATGTTCTGAGTCAAGTTTGGCTATTTACAGAATTAACCGTGACTCTGTCCCATTTTGAGATCATTTGTGAAAATGTGAAGACGTTACAGGAGGCAGCTGGAGGTGTTGGAGAACGGAAGGTTTTCTTCCTCTCTTGAAGCACATCAGCAGAGCCGCACAGAAACTATTTGTGCGGCTAATCAGATTGCCATCTGTTGGAGTGTTGCTGTAACAACAAGTGAAACCCTCCCAAAAGGTTTCCATCATGTTACATTTCCTGCAGAAAATTCAAATATTGTGGGGCTTTTTTTTATATATATATTTTGCCTAAAATATTGCCGCATGTGTCAACCAGATGTGGTTGTTTTTTGGCTGCACTTTGTTCAGCAATTCCACGTTTTTCTTGTCATGTATCCAGACTTATCCGGGTTATTCGGAGTGAGTCATTTCTGCTCCATATGGACTGTTTGTATTTGTAAATTTGACTCAAATGTTAAATAGTTTTCAAATTTATTCTGGGATCAGTGACAGCATCGTGAGTACAAATATAAGTGGCAGGTGATTTTTTTTCCCCTCTCTCTCTACATCTGTTTACGAAATGCTTTGAAGAACAACACAATTACCTCAAACCAAAGTGTATCTAAAATACATTTTAATCTTGCTGAAATTTTTTTGTTTTTCACAATATTGTTTACAATATGAGTCCATCACCATTCTCCTCCTCATCCTCACTCGGGTTCTTCTTTGCCGTCTCGAAACGAAGCCGTACAATCATGTTCATGTAAATTTTTCTACATCAAGGCACAAGACAAAGTTGTGTGGGGAGGATCTTTACCAGCGTAAAAGGGGGAATGTTAAGATGTGACTCTCAGCGGGGGGTCGGCGCTACAAATGTGCTCTAACGAGGTGAAACGTGGGGCGAAAAAAAGAAAGTGATGACCACTGCTCTTTTCATTTTATTTTCCAATAATAAGTCATGTATAAAAAAGAGTAACCATCGGGATGTTTTTTTTTTTTTACTTTAAGGAGTTCATTTGTTCATGTACATAAAGTAAAGTGCTTTTTTTCCCAAATTTTTTTTTCAGTTATTTGCCAAAAGCCAAAAAAAGAGAGAAAAAGATTAATAACAGGATGGATAATGGGGACAAAACATCCTTTCTTTTCCAGTAAGAAGGTGAAAGAAAAGATAAAGGGCCAGTTTAGTATTTATCTGCGTAGTTTTGCCGTGTTGAATTTTGTTCACAGGTTGTTTTTTTTTTCTTTCTTTCTTTTCAGGTGTCCGCCTCTGAAAGACAGAAAACAAGAGAAACTGAGGTACATCCTGAGGCAATAACACAAACTTCTATCGATAAAAAAAACCCCAATTTGTATAAAACCGTATTTACCATTTCCCAGAAGACTGATGGAGAGCGCTCACATCTGGGTGCTTCTCCTTCGCCTGCCGAAGGCCTTGGCGCCAACGTTGGTGGGAACGAAGTTGCTGTTGCCAATTCCGCCCGACCGGCTGAGGAAGTCGGCCAGGCGGTGGGTCACGCACGTGGCCGTGTTGCAGGCGCGCTTCTGTGTCGTAACGCTGCTTCAGGACAGCAAACGGAGATTAGCACGAAGACACCACAACACACCAGCAGTGCGACAAATTTGATAAAAGTGGACAAATAAGGTAACAGCTTATGTATTTTCTTACCTGCTGACTTACTGAGGACTTCCCAGACAGATTTCAAGGCATCGTAAAAGTTCATTTACGCTCTAATTTGTTCAATTTTGGTGTTAAAGTGTATTTACGCTCTAATTTCGTTCTTGCATGTTCACACAAACCCATTTTTGTGTCTTTAACGGACAAACAGAAGTTAAGGCTTCCTTGTAGAAAATTATGTTCATTGAATAACAGACATTGGTGTCTACATGAGTGGATTGTTTTCTTACCTTTGGACGTACTGAAGCGTTTTATAGTATATTTACACTCTAATTTGTTTCGCTTTGCTCGTATTCATGCCAACCAAATTTTGTTCTCGCGTGTTCATACAAACCCAATTTTGTTGTGTCTTTAAAAAACGAACAGGAGCTAAGGCTTCCTGGTAGAAAAATACGTTTATTGAACAACAAACATGGTGTCTTCATGAGTGGATTATTTATTAATGTTTACATTAAGTGATCTGTCTATCAGATGCCATCAAAAACACTACACAGAAATGGATATCTGATATTGTAAATTACAGCTGTGTAAATTGTGTCTGATTGTCTGAGAAAAAAGGAACAAATTATTCTCTGCCCAAAAAAACCCCAAAAAACCAAGCAGGGTAAAAAGGCGGGAAAGAGGTACATAAAAAAAGAGAAAAAAGTCAGGTTCTTCTCAAGCCGGTAGGAGTCAGCATGCACTTGCCAGGATGAAAAATACGGAGAGCAAACCGGGATAGATAGGAAAGAAGGAAGGATAAATAAAAGGAGAGAGAGGAGAAAGAAGGGTTCAGATGCTGTCAAACGTCTCGCCGTAGCTTGCATAGCTGTCCCTCTCAGGAGCGCCGCGCTTCTTGCCGGGCGTTCCCGCTCCCACGTTCGTGCGGGGGAATGTCTGCAACTTGTGCAGCTCCTGAGACAGTTTGCCCAGCACGCAAGTGCTGAGGTTGGAACAGCGCTTGGTTAGGGGCCTGTCCATGCTGTTGGGGAGGGGACACACAGAAAAAGACATGCAGAGGAAAAAAAGGACTCATAGGTAAGGGAAAACATGCAAGAGAAATCATCATCGTTTGGTCTTTTCTCTAACCTCCGCTCACACGCCGCTCTGACCTCGCATGCATTTCTGTCTCATGCCGTCACAGATTAAACAAAAGTGGAATAGGAACGTCTCGAATCTCATACAGCATCATGCCACCAGCTTTTCTTTTGTGAAGCATTCAAAGAACTCGTCATCCGTCCCATCATGCGCCAACCTCCAACCCCCTCTCCCACAAATCCTTCTGCTTTTACACCAACAAAAACAACCCATCCAATTCCCACAGTCATGCAGCTTCCCGTAACTATAACTGACATCATGCACACTTGTTTTTTTGGGGACGGGGGTCTGATAAGTGAATATATGCTTTTCACATGCCCAGCAGGCAGTTTTTCACCCCTTCACACAGTCAAAACCAGGCTTGTTTCATGCGGGAAAAAGGGTCATGACAGAGAATACAGATTTTTTTTTTTTACTTGTTTCTCCATTTTAGCATTTTGTTGTGGGGAAAAAACATGTGTTTTTTATTCTATTTTTTTTTTGTTTAGTTTTTTTCCCTATATAAGGACATACCTCTCTAGAGCTGACTGATGATGATGCATCAGCAGTGGTGTTAGAATGAAACCAGAGAGTGAAATGTGGGAACAATCTAAAAACAATCTGTCCGGTTGACGTTTTCGCTAAAAGCAGCCGGGTTCAGGACCTGTCCACATTGTTGCCTGAACAAAATGTAGTCTAATAATTCTAGAGCATGTTCTAGAAAGTTCTAGAACAAATCTGTTCTTAAACCCACCACACTATTTGTACAACCCTCCAGAAAAAGACATGGTAATATATAAGTTAATAAAATTAACTTCATGATCAATTAATTGAGACGATTCTACATCATTCCATTAGAAATCGAGTCGTCTGTGAGTTTGCTTCTGCTGTAAGGAAATATTAAAGCTTTATTTGAGGAAATAAGAATCAGACGTACCTGTTTCCCTCCGTCGCCTGCTGTTCCATCTCTTCTGCCGTCATCTGCACAAACTCCTTGACAATGGCGTTCAGTAACCTTCGCGCCTCGTAGTCCGTGAGCGTGACTCGTTCTGACATGGACTCTAAACCTGGTCTGTGATGGGACGGTTCAGGAGACAACAAGGGGACAAGCGGTCAGTGGGCCAGGAGTTCAGTTTGGTTCCTAACCCCCTTAGGAAGCTGCCGGACATTTGTCACACATTTCATGGGGCGTTTACGTAACTCAGAAGCTGGCTTTTGAACATTTCTGAAGAGGTCTAAGAGCTCACACGGCCCCACAACCTCCCTGAGATGCCAGGATGTGTGTGTGTGTGTGTGTGTGTGTGTGTGTGTGTGTGTGTGTGTGTGTGTTTTGGGGTGGGATCTTGGGGTGCTGGTAAAGACGATGGATGGAAAGGCGAGGCGGAGACATCAGCACCTCGGAGAGTAATGACGTCTGGGTTTGAGGGCCAGCCGTTGGGGATCGGCTGGGGGGGCGAAACAATCTGCGGAAAGTGCCCCATATGAGAAAGGGGGGTTGTTTTCCAACAAGCTTTAGATTTATTACAAAATCAATAGCTTCATAGGAACGCTCGGGAGAGTGGCTGGAATGAAGCTCCGTATGGATATATAGGTCTCATTTATCTCCCTCAGGAGTGAATTACAACTTCCTCTTTTTGTGTCTTATTAATAGTATGCAAACTGCGGAATAGATGTGCAATAACGTGCAGCAAAATCCATGTGTTGACGGTTTTCCTTCCTAACTTCATGACTTCTATATTCTAAACTGAGCATTAGATTTATCTTTTTTTATTATTTGCATCATAATGTTTAGCTACAACTAAGACATCCCAGGTTGGGATTAAATCAAGCACATTCTATTCTATTGCATTTTATCGAGTCAAATGAATTAGTAAAACAACCTTTTAAATGTAAAATATTTCAAATGTAAGAATGTATTCTTACACTGCAAAAACACAAAATCTTACCAAGTACTTTTTTGTTTACTTTCTAGTGCAAATATCTTGGAACACTGCAAATAAGAGAACTAACCTTTCAGCAAAAAAATAGGAGATAGTTTTAGGCTAACAATTCCTCAGTATTGATGAAAAGTACTAGTTCCACTGGCAAATTATTTTATTTATAACAAGACATTTAAAACAAATTCTGTCAATGTTACTTTTTAGAATCAATATTAGGGAATTATTAACTTAAAACAAGCTCCTATATCTTGCTGAAAAATTACTTGTAATTTAGTTTGTCTTATTTCCAAATGTACCAAGATATTTGCATTAGAGACTGGAAGATAAATAATTTATTAGATTTTGTGTCTTTGCCGTGTAGTTAAATTTACAGTATGCTATATATTTGATAGTAAAACATCACACTTGTACATGTACATTTACGTACTGTATATCAGCTTCTACTGCTTCCATTAATGTTACTGCAGATAATTCCTCAAAAAGAAAGACATAATGACTAGAAACACCTTTTAAGACTACAGTTTGTTTGTTTTTTTAAAGAAAAACTCCTGAAAACCAGGAAACCAATTGTTTGTCATATGAGCGTTGCTTTTAAATCCAGAAATCACTGCAAGTGCTTGACAGCCGCCTGAACGAAAAGTAAGCCGCAAGAACCGTGTCTCACCTGGCAGGGGCGGCTTGTGAGCAGTACATCTGGCAGATGACCAGGGCGTAGGCAACGAGGAAAGCGGAGATCTTCAACATAACCATGGTCCCCTGCAACAGGAAGGAAAACACCCCAACCCCAACCCTCTCGTCAGCATCTTGCGCACTGATGTACCTACAAGGCAACATGTGTAACAAATGCACTTGCTGCTCGCCGAGCCCCTTCTTCCTCCTCTCTCCACCCCACCCTTGAGTTCCTATCAAACTTGGCTTAGTTCTACCCACGTCTCCTCATCCTCACACACACGGCAGCCACCCCCCGTTCTACTCTTGTTCACCGAAACGCACTGTTCCGAAATATCCAACAGCGAGCACAGGACATGTAGTTCTCTCATGTCATACGCAGCGGGGACTGGAGTGCGACATGCCTGCAGGTAGCTGGGTATGCATAAATGTGTGTGTATGTGTTTGTGTTTGAGAAGGAGGGGGCGGGCGGGTAGGCAAGGGTCCCAGACTCTGCAATATAGGTAGCAGTTGCTGGAAGAGGAGGGGTGAAAAGATAGGTGGTGTTGGGGGGGTTACTCCAAGCTTGCCAACTCCCTAAGGGACCTGTGCATTAGTGTAATGAGCTTCCAGCACTCTCTAACACACACGCGCGCACCCTTTTGTCTGCAACACACACTTTGAGCTGGCTGCTTCTGCCCGTTTTTCTCGTTCTTGTGAAGTGCACCGCCTCAGCAATTTCTTCTTTTTTTTTTTTCTTTTTCTGGAGATTTCCTTGCCCATTGTTTCTACCTTACCTCCCTCTTTTTCCGACTTGGCTGAATCTTTGGTCCCCAAGAGGAAAACAGGAGCTTCCCAACATGTTCTGCTTCTGGTAACCAGCCTCATTTCATTCACATCAACCCAGTCAAACAGCTGCCACCCGTCTAATCCCACAACCAAAGAGTCAAAATACAACCCCGACCCACTGATGTAGACAATAAAGGAAGTCAACACTCACCTTCAATGGTAATCACCCAGCAGTAAAAATAAATTTATATAAATATCTCTCTGAATCTCTGTTCAAAACAACAAGAAGTTGACTTTCTCTCAACTTGCAGGACAACTCTTGACTCTGTTGCATGAAGCGCCAACCACCAGCCTATATATCCCACCACTCGGATTTGTGCATCGACTGTGTAGGTGTTTAATTATTTGCCGGCAGCCAATCGCGTGGGCCGTGATGCTACGGCGAGCCAATGGGAAGCCTCCTCTAGACCCCCCGGTTTGGACTTGGCTCGCCGTTGAGAGATACGGCTTTTGTGCTGACGTCATTCCTCAGTCACTAAGTGCTCCATTCACAAAATTCACCAGTCATATGGACCATTTGCCATCCCTCGTTTGCATTGATGTCATTAATCAAATAAGAGGCAGAGCGAACTGGTGGACATGCAGTAGCACCGCCGGCGATAAATAGTTGAAAAAAGTTTCCAAAAATGGTTTGTTTCATGCTGTATCTCAACCTATGAGATCAATAAAGGGCACCCCCACCCCTGTAAGTCACCGCTTCCCCCCCTGAATAAGCACTTGCAGGCGGGGCCATCTGCTGGGGATGGACGTATACTACACAGTGACGCACTTCTGGACTCCTGCACTTCATTCATAATGCTGCCAACTTCATTGTGCTTAATCACAATCCAGACTTCCTGCAGTGAGTTTGAGTAGTCAGCCAAGAACTTTAGAGTCTCTAGTATAAATAACTGATTACCTTCCGACAATTTTTGCTCTCTCTCTCTCTCTCTCTCTCTCTCTCAGCAAGTCTTACAAGTACTTTTTTATTAGTAAAGCCACAAGTAAAGTGTGGCAATCTCCTGTCCGGAGTAAAAACCTCGAACCACATTAAGGTAATAAAGCCTTACCACGGCCAGTCCAGTAATGACCGAAGCTGCTCAGGCCTCCTCCCACACAAGTGAGCAAACAACCAATCGATGACAGCCTGCGACAAGGGCCGTTTCTCAACGGCAATTACACAAGTGTTTGCCCTGCACAATTGTCTCAATGCCCTGCCTTTTCATTAGAGGGGCAGGGCGGCGTGTGCATGTGTGTGTTTCTTTCTAAACTGCCTCACATGAGCACGCGTGTATGGAAAATGTCTTTCTATGTGTACTTAATGCCGGACAAATTGGACAGGTGTGTGTGGGTGTGTGTGTGTGTGTGTAGGCCTATATGTCAGAGTAAACTAAAGGGGAGGGGTTGCCTCTCCATGTTTGCGTCACAGAGGAACCCCATTATACGGGATGAGCCTTTTAGTGCTATTGAGCCACATGGTTCAGCCTTGTCAGCTGCTAAATCACTGCTGAATAGGCAGCTGCCGGGCCTCAAGCCACATCTTTTGGACTCTGGAACTTCCAGCAAGCACTTTCTCACAAATAAGAACAAAGATGTTTTCTTGGGCTTGTGCATTTGCTTAGGTTTCTGCAGTTAAAAGGTTTGTGCATTGTTTCGGTGAAGGGCTTTGGATCGTGGAACTCTTTCTTCATATTGTTAATGAAGATAGCCACCACTTTGCTACAGGGTCTTGCAAATGCATTCTTCCCTCTTAAGAATTTGAACATTAAGTCATTAAGAGCACAAACGTTTGTTCACAGTTGCTGGGCTTCACGATAAACGGCGTGGACGCTCCCAACAATGAGCTGTGGATGGTTCCTGGAGTACACTGAGCCTCCTTGATGTTTGGGCAGATGCACCCAACTATTCAGCAAGTAGAAAATTGAAGAACTCCAAAACAATGCAGCATTAAAGAGAAAGAGCTTCATCAAAGTCAGTTTGTTTTTCTTCCAGGTCTGTGCTGTGCCGCCCCTGTCAATTCTATCCAATGGGAGCAATGATTGTCATAGCTGTGTTTACAAGACATAACTTATTTGCAAAAAGTACTATCCCAAAGAAAACCGCACCAAATGAAATAATAGTCTACTTTCTAGAGACCAAACAAGCCCATCAAAGGACTTTCCAGGTGTGAACACACCCTTAAACAGGATGCTCAACAGATGTGTTTAGGATTAGCTCAATCTAAGCTAGTCCTAATGTTTTATTTTACAGTGTGATGTTTGTATGCGTGAGTTCAAAGTATCTTCAAAAGGTGAAAGAAAATCATTGTCCTCCTGAATAGCTACGTTTTCAATACAAATGTGCCCAAAACTTTTTCAGTATTCCGCGAATCTCGAAAAAACAATTCCACATCTGTGGTGATTCCATGAAATCACAGCTGAATAAGTTTGTTTACCGCAATAAGTCATTAACAAAAAATGCCACGCAGCGATCCTCCAACTACTTCCTGCTGTCTTCGTCTTCGGGGTTTTCACTTGTGGAAATGTCCGGTTGTTGATCATCTGACTTGTGTGATGAGAAAAAAGGTTTTTCATTGCAGCTTTCCGAAATAAACCAACTTCGACACAACCAAACAAACCACCTCAGCGCCAAAACATTTAATAGAAATACTAAACGCAGCCATTGTAGTAAAGCATGCTTCTCCTAAATGTCTTATGAGAGTTTCCTGAAGTTCAAAATGCGCAATAACAAATAAGTGATACTCGCTCAGCTTCCAATTAGCTTAGCTAATTGGTCAAGCATTTACCGGCTAATTACAACAACCTCTCACTAAATGATGATAGTGATGACACTAATGGCATTCAATGTCCAACACCTCAGATATAGACACAGCTGAAACATCATAATGTTATTGTACAAAAACATTTCTGAAAGGTATTTAACGGCAAAAACCAAATCATTTCAGACAAACACTTGTTAGGCTCAGCTTGTCTAGGTGTTGCAACAACAGGGCAGTTATTCAACTTAATTTATTTAAGTATTAGTAGAGGATGGCAGAAGGTTACTTGGGTACAAAACATTAATGAGCTGTGACTGCTGTCCAGTGGGAATGTCAGGAGAGAGGGCGACCTTGTCGGGAACTGGAGAAAATTAATCACTTATGGCTATGTACTTTACAGTTTGTGGTCAAATAACACATTCCAACATCATTACATATTCAACGTCTTCAGTTCTTCCGTCTTCTGTAGTCAACATCAGGAGGAATAGAAGTGTACAAAGGACATACAAAGAGAAAACAATCCATTTCACTGAATGTAAGTTTGTTTTGTAGGGAAAACAGCATTGCCATTCCACATGCCTCTTCATAGCTTTTTCCTGACTGTATATTCTATGTCATAGGGGAACACTCACTATTTGTGCATCTTCGACAAACATTGTACACTCGCATCTGGACGAATGTGTCTTCAGTGCCTGCTTCCGTGTGTGTGTGTGTGTGTGTGTGTGTGTGTGTGTGTGTGTGTGTGTGTGTGTGTGCATGCTCGCGCTCTGTCAGCGTGGCTGTTCCTTTTTTTGGTTCATTGGCATCACACTTCACCCTTGGGAGATGCAATGCGCAAGCCACCCCGACTCCAGCAAAGTTTCGCCTCGGTTCCTGAAAAACTTCCGAGCGCCGAGTCGATAGAGTAACCTTTAAAGCGGGGCCTCCCCCAGCTGAGATCAACACACCCAGCCTAGAGTAAGTCATTACTGTGGACACAACTTCCCACGCAGTGTAATTGGGTGCAGACAAATGTGCGATATGTAACGTTCATGGCTCACCTATGTTGGGCCAATCAAGGATCTCATGTGGAAATGTAACAGTTCTGGAAGTCTAGCAGAAATGATAGCAACACCCAAGAGTGACGCTGTTGCTATAACAGGAGGGATGAAACGGAAACCTAATGGTTGAGCCCATTAAAGGGGCTATATTCTGTAAAAGTGAAAGTGTGTTTGTGCAAAGTACACATGGATAGATACAGTATTTACAGGGAAGTCAAATGTCACGAAAGGTTGGTAGGGTTGTATAATGGGTTTTTCATTATAGTTTTATATTGTTGTTACTCCAATTCAATCTGGAGAGACTCAGACGGAAAAAACAGCGATTAAAAAGGTTTATTGACATGCATGAATTTAAAGTTCTTTGGCGCTCGGGCCCCGGCTGAGGACATTGAGCTGTGAATTGCGATCAGCTCGGATGAGCATTCCCGATGTAGGTTAGGAATGTCATCCCCCGGGACCCGACACTGGTGGTGGAGGTCGGTGAAGGATGGGAGCCTGAAGAGTGGAGGTGGAGAAGGGGTGGAGGAGGGTTGAGCGCAGCTGGAAAGCGGAAGATGCCATGGATGGAGGTCCTTATCAACTGGGCCTTGGTCGGTGATTGGACGTGACGTGGCTTGGTCCAGCGTTGATAGGTCGGCGGTGATGAGCGGGACGCGCCGGCTGGATGATGCAGGTGGGGCTAAAGAGTCTTCCAGTTTGAATTTGCGCCTAGGCTTCATTTCAGTTTGTTTTTAGAGTGTGTTTACTAGTTTTTATTAGTTGCTATTAGCTAAATATTATTTAGTTTTACCTTAGTTTTTATTAACTATAGTCGTACTTTTAGTTTTTTCATACTATGGTTAATTTTTAGGTGCAGAATTCAAAGAGGTTAAAGTATTGTATTGTGATTATGTATACATGGATGGGGTAATGAATAATCAATAAAATATACATTTTTCCCAAAAAATGTTTTCAATTATTATTGAACAACCAGCTGACTGGTGTTTTCTCCCAACTTTGTCGCTATTTTGTGGAGTAGCTTAAGTGACGTAATTTGCCGACAGCTGATGTAAACTGCTTGTGTGTGGGCGGGGGAAGTTTTATAAACGCACAATAGGTTAGGTTAGGTTAGGTTAAACTTTATTAATCCCATAGGGAAATTGAGGTTATCTGTATATCCTTCAATCTCCATAGCAACCATTCAGCTGTGCAACCCAAACAATTCCTGGGCTTTTTGTAAAGACAAAGGTGGAGCTTTGGGTTTTTTTCTTCTTCTGTATAATCAAAACCACCACCTGCCTTCAGCATTATGTAGTTGTTTCATTCCATGAAGGGAACAGCTTTAGTCACTGAAAATCTAAGGCAGAAATGTGTTTTAACATAGATGAATGTGAGTATATTTTACCTCTAATGAATGCATAAGGCATCACTGAAATTTATGCAAACTGTTCAGAGAGACACCAAATTGCTTTCAAGTTTTAGGAGCCGGTCGCCCTTTGTGTGCAGATGGAGAATTAGATGGACATGCAAACGTTTTTGCACACATTTATCAAATGTGATTCTCCCTCTGTTTTTATAACCTCTTTAACGGGGCCAAGCACGCAGACTGGAAACTTCTGACCTGAATATGTTTGTTTGTAGTCATAGCAAAACAACATAAACCACATGTAAACATTATCTCATCATTTTTAATTGACCAGACAAATAATGAATGATGTCATGTTCTTGTAATGGAACATGAAGGCGAATAACAGCTAGTGTGCTACACTATTATTAGCTAACCGCAGTCAGATGTGTTTGTTTAAGGTATGGCTTTCAGCTGACAGGGACTGTTAGTACTCTTCCCGCCTACACGTAACCATTAGCTTGAAGTTAGCGTTGCATTGATTATCGGATCTAGTTGCCGTTTTGCTTTCAATAAACTTGCAAAGCGGGTGATTAAAGGGAGAGTAATGAGCACATCTGGGATACGCAGAAAGCACAGGGCAATTTATAATCTCAGGTTCAATACTCAAAGTAAAAAAAAAAAAACAGGTAATTTGACTCACCAGGGTTAGCTGGACCTGTAGGCTGAAGCTAATGGCTAACCCAACGGACCCAGTGGACCAAAAATGGTCTTTTTCCTTCACCACTTCATGAACTCAGAACTGCTCTTACATTTGCCGTGACTTACACTGAGGCTGATGATGTACATGGGAAATAGAGGTAAGAGGAGGTGCACCACCATCAGTCTTCCTGTAGGGAACAAGAGTGGAACATGTAAAGTGTTTCCTGTTCAGAGTAATTACCTAATAAAACTAAGGCATTGTAAAATATATATATATATTTACTTTTTTCACACATATGTCAGAGACTTACTTTGACTAGGAATGCTTTAAGTGATCTATGGCCTGCAGGTGAGGCCTCACCACTTGTCACTTCAATTTCCCATATAAGTAAGAGCCTAATGGAGACCTGACCACTGTTTATAGGGGCAGTATTATGTAGTTTCAAGGTACATAGTGCCATTTTATAACACAATTAAGTAACTGCGTTAACTTTAGTTGTTATAAAAATGTTATATGTAACAAATATGACTTAAAAGAAATTTGACTTTGACATTTAACACCTTGAATGTGGCCTCTGTCTGAAACTCCGCCTTCAGGAAGTTATCAGAACATGGCTCCTCTTTTAACCCTTTAACAACATTTTTATCAGCGTTGCTCTGAGAAGGCGCTTCTATAATGAGCTCAGCTGATGCTCAGTTCCACCAGGTGTTTGCTAATTGCTGCTGGCTAGTCTGAAGGAGCCGAGGAGGGGAGGGATGCTTTGCGAGGCAGAAGCTTGGAAACTGCAGCTCAGAGGAGGAGTTTCATCCTCAAAGGCGGAGCTACATCCAATTAGGGGTTTTGTACAGCTGAATGGTTGCCAGGGAGATTGAAGGATTTCTGAAATCAACCAATCAATCAAATTTTATTTGTATAGCACATTTCAGCAGCAAGGCATTTCAAAGTGCTTTACATCATTACAAACACAAAATCACAAAGCAACATAGAATCAACAATCAAAACACGACATTAAGTCAAGTTCCATCGTTAAATTCATAATTGATTAGGTTTCAAATACAACTCTAAACAGGTGGGTTTTTAGTTGATATTTAAAGGAAGTCAGTGTTTCAGCTGTTTTACAGTTTTCTGGAAGTTTCTTCCAAATTTGTGGTGCCTAGATGCTGAAAGCTGCTTCTCCTCGTTTGGTTCTGGTTCTGGGGATGCAGAGCAGAACCAGAACCGGAAGACCTGAGAGGTCTGGAAGGTTGATACAACAACAGCAGATCTTTAATATATTGTGGTGCTAAGCCGTTCAGTGATTTATAAACTAACAACAGTATTTTAAAGTCTATTCTTTGAGCAATAGGGAGCCAGTGGAGGGACTTTAAAACTGGTGTTATGTGCTCTATCTTCCTGGTTTTAGTGAGAATGCCAGCAGCATAAAATATGCATGAAAGAGTCAAATCAACACTCCAGGGACTTTTTTGCTGAGGGAATAACATTGTAACATGATGTAAAACCCAAAAAAGTAAATTTTACATAATACTGCCCCTTTAAGGACTATAGACAAGAAATTTATTGGTTTGGAAATGAATAACTATTAAGATCCACCAATAACAATTGTTATCAAAATTTGTAATTTAGATAAAACTTACCAAGTTGGTGCCCCACCTGATTCTCAAGAATTAATAGCCAAAAACTCTCACTCTATTTATTTTATGAATATCTGCCTAGTGTGGTATTACAGAACAACAGATAGACCAAATATGGAGAAGCAGCATTCAGCTTCTATGCACCTAAAATCTGGAGCAAACTTCTTGAAAACTGAAACACTGAGTTCCTTTAAATCAAGACTAAAACCCTTTGTTTTCTTTCTACAATGGTCCTAAGTTGCTGTCGTAACCAGTTGTGTTGGACTTGCAAAATTTATGTCATTCTAACCAGTTCTGGAGCAGGCTGACCTAAAGAAACTCCGGTTGGGTCAAGCATTGTATTGGTTATGAAACACCCGGTGGCAGAGATTGCAGTTTCCATAAACTATAATCATTGTTTGGTGAGTTGACACAATCACACTGCTAATGTTGATCAAAGAGACATTAAATACTAACATTGCACAGAAAATGCGGTGCACGCTGGGTTTTGTGTAAAGACCCCAAAATGGCTCCGATTAAGAGACACGCTTACGACGCAGAGTTTAAGCTCAAGGCGATCAGTCACGCAGTAGAACACGGGAAAAGAGCAGCAGCGAGAGAATTTAACATGAACGACTCAATGGTTATAGCGGAAGTGGATTTATATTGTGATTGCACTAACGTTTGATTTACCATAACAGCATCAGACTGTTTTTTACGTGTTTATTGAATCGAGGAAAAGTTCCCCTCCACTATATGTTATACCTTGCTGCTGTTGAAAGATAAACTGTGTCACAAAAATACCACGTCACTTACTTTACCTCATGGAAAATAATAAAACAGCTGTTTATTCATTTTGGGAATGAATGGAGTTTTCAGAACGCTGGTTTGTAATCTATTAATAAAGTTTGACTGACCTATCTGACTGTTTTGTTGACATTCCCTTTATCGCAGTTTCATCTAATGGATGCATAATGTAACCCCAGCCTCTACTGTAGCGTCTATTCTATGCGCCTTGTAATGCGGTGCGCCTTATATATGAAAAAAGTTTTAAAATAGGCCATTCATTTTTTTTTTTTTCTCCGAAGAGTTTTTGCGACACTAGTGGCTCGTATTTTTTCTACAGTAGGCAGACAGGAAGGAGGGTGGGAGACATGCGGTAAAGGTCGTCGGGACCGGGAGTCGAACCCGCAACATCCACGTCGAGGACTAAGGCCTCCAAACGTGGGGCGTGCTAACCCCCTGCGCCACCACAGCACGCCCCACAATAGGCCATTCATTGAAGGTGCGTCTTATAGTGCGGAAAATACGGTAGGTCGTGTATCAGTTTTGAAAAATATCTATACCCTTGTCAAAAATCAATGGAAACATTTTTATTAGCAATACAGCAAACACGTCTCATGATCAGCTTGTTCTTGTTCCCGCTGGCATTTTGATGATTTAACTTTGTCGATGCTTTCCAAGTCTTTGAGGCTGAAAGGCCTTTCTTCCATTACCCTAATCCTCAGTTCTCGCCACAAATTCTCTGCCAGATTTTGGGTTTTGGCTGGACCACTCTAAAATTATAAATATTGCTTCAGGTCAGGAAAAAAAAAACCCATTTAAGCCTAAAACTGCCAGGGATGTGAATAATTTTGGGCTTGTGTAGAGGGCATTGATTTTAGCAAAGTATCAGATTGAGACTTGGCATTGGCAAAAATCTAGTTTTAAACTGGCAGTATCATGTAAAATTGACTTTTTCAGGTTTATATCATGTTATAATGTTATTCCATCACCAAAACACACCTCGAGTGTTGCTTTTTTCTTTCATGGATGTTTGAGAAATCCTTTAATCTCCATGACAACCATTCAGCTGTGCAAAACACCTGGGTGAACCTAGCCCCGCCTTCGAGGACGAAGCTCCTCCTCTGAAGAGACGGGTTGCAGTTTCCAAGCTTCCACCTCACATCTGCCGAGCTCATTATAGCAGCTACTGCTCAGAGCAATGCTGGTAAAAACGTTGTTGAAGGGCTAATAGAGGAACCACAACATGAGTTTTTAAAGAGACAGATGCTGAATTTAAAGGCCTTAAATTTCAAAGCCAAATTTTGTTTAGGTCATATTTCATATAAAAGTGCTATATGCATATAGCGTTTTTATAACAACACAGTTACTTGATTGTGCTATTAAATAGCACCATGTGGCTGGAAAATACATAATACTACCCCTTTAAATATCTTGTATAGGTATAACTTAGAATCCCTAATAAGGATATCCTACTTTCAGGTAAATTGCTGAAAAAAATTTCTTTGTCAATTTTCCTATAATGTTAGGAACACACTTAACGTAGAGACTCAATTGGGTAGAAACATCTTTGGCTTCATGTACTTAAGTACAATGTTTGGCTCTGCTCTTGTTAAGGGGTTGCTTGAACTATTTAGTTCTAGAATACCTTGTTGTTGGGTCTACAAAGACAATTGTTTTGTATCCAATATGTTCTATGATTTTTAGCATGGGTATGATTTGTTTTAACCTGAAGTGGTTAATCCCCTTCCACATAACCTTGCATGATCTTGCTCGACTTCTTTGCACAATTTATGAATAAGCAATCGAAATAAATGTTACTTTTTTTTTTTACTTCTTTCTTATTGTAAAGCTATTCCAAAAACATTGAAAACAATCTTTTTTTGCAACTTGTTTTTGAATTTACCTGCAGTTGTTGGATAGATTTGCCATAAAGTCTGCAGTCTGGTATTACAATATTAGTGAAAAACACAAACGAAAGATTCCATGTATCAATCTGTAAAGCCAGCCATTGTTTTCATGCTTTTCCAATGCTCAAGAACCCCAACAGTAAGACGGAGAGTGGTGAAAGGGTCACTGTAGATTAATACTATCTATATGGCATTGCTCACCGTTGGGCTCTTCAGTTAAGGCCAGGCCCATCCAGATAAATTCCTTCCTGCGGAGGAAAGGAAGACGAAACAGCACTTAAGTCATTATCCAACTGCAGCCTCCTGTAATGGTTCTCAATCTCCAAATCTAATCAGTGGCTTGCCACCACAAACGGGGGTGGGAGGGCTCGCCACCTGATTAAATGCAAGTTCAAGTGGTGAAACCAGTGCCACTTTGTGTTTTTTTGTTGTTTTTTTTTTACTCAGGGGAGAACAGGGTGAGTGTTTAAACACCTGGAGCGGCGTGTTCATCCAAATTAGCCAGAGCGGGTTAAAGTGGGAGATATTTAAGCAGGTGCTGACAGTCTTGGTCATGTTCTGTTTGTTAAGGTGGGAGTGGAAGTAGCTGAGGGGAAGTCATGCGAACGTCCAGGGACAGGTCATCCACTTCGGAAGCGTGCAAAACGTCGAGGGTGTGAGGGCTGGGGGTGGGGACGGAGCGCGCTTCCAGGCTGTTCATCAGCAGACATTAGGTGGATTATGTTAAACCGTTGAATCTTCACAACATCAATCAGCGGCCTTCAGTGTGGGAGGAATGCTGGCCCCCGTGGCCGTGATGGAGTCTTTATATGAACCCTTGCTTGTATTTACTCCACATTTATTCAGGACAAACGGAGCAAATGAGAAAAACAGGCCTTTTAGCAATCGATAGTTAGACACTTAAAAATGTTGTGGACTTCTAAAGAAACACCACGGAGAGTTTGTGCTTACGAAAAGTGCCTGTCGTGGCACTTTGTATTCATTATGCAATAATGAATGAAGTGGCCTGACTAGCAGAAATACGGCAGAATTGGATTTAAGCTGTGCAGAGTGCTTGCCAAAGGGACAATAGAAAACACAATCTTGGCAATCATTTAATGCATTATTTCCTTTCTAATAAAAGACTGGAGTTGGACCCACAAACAGCCCAATACTGAATACTTTTTAGGTTTTGAGAAAACTGAAGACAAAGCACAGCACAACCTGTTGACAGCAGTGCTGTTCTTTTTTACCTACTAGGCAATTACCAATAGAATTGAAAATTGTATCCATTTCCCCTTACCTCGGGTTGCCTAACTCTCTGCACTGGGATTAGGAACCCAACACAGATCTTCCAAGAGTGGGGAGTTGTAAGATTACTGCAGCCAGGAGAAGACATCTTGGACTAGATACCGGGTCACAAGATTGTTGGAAGGACGGAGCGTACAACTGAGGTAGATGATGCAATCCAAAACACATGAGCAGCAGCAACGTATCTGGTTCTTTAAATTCGTTAATGTTAAATCTTTAAGTCCTTCAATACTCTGAGTGCTGATTGTTTTAGTACATCTCATTTAACATCAGGGATGGAGTCAAGACCGTTTCTTCCGAGACCAAGACTGGACCAGACATTCCTAGACCAAGACCAAAGCTGAGGCCGAATGATTAGAACTTCGGTAAATATTTCAGGATATTGCTTTCTATATGCCATGAGAATTGCAAAAATAGATGGAAAAATATTTAATTACTCAACCAAAACTACTTCTTGGTATTAATCTAATAATTTTCATAATAAACTAGTACAGAGCAACCAGAACAAGAACCAACCATCTCAGAGACAGTTTCTACCCGAAAGCAATGACAAAACTAAATGCAATCAAAAACAACCATTAATCATCATAAATGATGTATGTGAGAATGTGGCTGTTCTTATTTATTTATTTTTTCTGCCAGTTGTTTGTTGATTCTTGCGTTGTGTGTGAATTGTGAGACAGTTATTTTTTGTTTTTGGGCATGTGCACCGACTGATGGCACCCTTTGAATTTCGTTGTCCTTGTGACAATGACAATAAAGATTTATCTTATCTTATCTTATCTTATCTTATCTTATCTTATCTTATCTTATCTTATCTTATCTTATCTTATCTATCTTACTTAGGTTATTAAATGCAGCCATACATTGATAAACATCCTCTAAACAGAATTAATCAGCTTATGTTGCACAGTAGTTGCATGATAAAATTTTTTTTTAAAACAGTGAGATTAGGATAATAAAGATTTGTCATATTTAACGAAAATTATCTGAATAAAAGCCATTCATCAGCGTCAGATGTAGAAAAGCTTACGTATCTTAGTAAGGTAATTTTTAGGGATCTTAACTAGTAATGCTTTTCTGTTTTGTTCATGATGTGTTTTTAAGATAACTTTTACTCTCCAACCTCCATACTGGCTTGTGGAAGTTATTTAACATTTCCACTAAGAATCTAGGATTTTATTAATGTGACTTATGTGGAAAAATATTTATTTCTATGTGTTTTGGACTTTCATCCACACAAAAACTCTGTTTTATGTCACAAAAAAATGATTAATTATGAAAACTCCGACCAAAGTGTAGATCTGAGAAAACTTTGTAGTCGTGTTTACGTGTAGACATGGAAGAAGTGAGATTTAGGGTCCCGCGCAGTACACTCTGTGACAAATAATGTCACACACTTGCCCCAGTCAACGTCGCCCTGTGTTTTAATAACTTCATATTCTAGTACGCTGTTAACCTATACATTTGTCCACACCAATGAACCTCTTGGCGCCATATTTAATTCCTAACAGGAAGTCGTGGTTGTTTTGAAGGACTCTGATAGGTTTTAGCTTTGTGCTACACTGCCCCCTATGGGTTTAGCATTTTTAAAACAATGCTCAGTGGCATTTTTGTGCAGCTTCACGTGTATCAAAACATTTCTGATTTCGTGTGTACAATATTTTCTTTTTAAATGTGACAGACATTCATGCTTGTAAAGCTGAGTGCACAAGGCTGTAGTTAGATATACTGTATATCTTAAATATATATTTTTACAATTTATATTACAGAACAGTAACAAACTGAAAATTGTGGTTTAAGCAACTGACCATATCAGGACTGCCCTTTTAATTGCATTTCTTAATAATGGCGCCTTTATTATTGCATGACTGCTGTCATGCAGCCTATGCAGAGTGACTCAGGCCGGCGGCGCCGTCAGAAGCTGGGCAGAGGCGAGCAGCTCTTCCAAAAGTATCTTAAGGAAACTTGGCACTCTTCTTTGGAGTCATTTCAGATTCAATCACACTTGATCAACTTGGACCGGATCCGGTGGTATTTATAGAAAGTTAAACATTATGCGGTTATACAGCCTGGCCGAGACCCAAGAGCCCGCTATTTATTTCTGCCTCTGCAGCAAAGCAGGGAGTTGAAAATTCTTGGCTCTCAGGTCGACTCGAGATCGCTCAGTTTCCAGTGAAACTGAGAAGGAGATTTTTGTCAACAGAACTATGCACATTTAAAACATTGTGCTATCTTAAGCTACAGTTTAAAAAAAAAACTGTCTTGAGTAAGAGTTGACATTTTCACATTTTTATTTACTTCCATAGTCCATTACTAGGGAATAATCCGGTGTAAATAATTGACTGATTAAGTTGTGTAAAACGTCAGCAGGCAGAGCCAGGAAAATTCCACAAAGTCTGTCTCCAGATTTATTTTTCTCCTGTGACATTCAAGGCAGTTAGCAGACAATAGACTATTAAACTCCTGACCCATTAACCTTTATTTTCCTATGTTTCAGCTCCCTCGCTAGCAGTCTGAGAGTTAATGAGTCAGCTAACATGACAATAAAATTAGCAAGGTGTTTTAAGCTGTTGCGTTTCTGATGCCTAGAAACAGGCCAACTTTCCCAATCAGCAGAAAGCATTTAAAAGCACCCTTCCCTCCTAAAAGCCATTATCGCAACAAGATAGATCTTGAAGCGCAAGAGGCCATTAAGGCAGTTTAATGAATAGACTAGCCAGAGCAGCCAGGTGTCTCCAGAAAAGCACTTGATCACACGCCTACAAAGTTTCAGCTCTTTGCTTCACCGGCTGGCGCGTTTCTGAATGAAAGCTCGGTGGAAATCCGCAGCGGGGAGCTGAAAATGGCCTTCATGCGTTTTGTGCAGAAAGCCATCCCATAAGACATAAGCATGTCTATCGGTTATTTGAACTGATTTCTCAAAATGCAAAAGCAAAAGGCATAAATATCAGCCTGGGCTAACCTTTAGCTTATGACTGAGTCCTTGGCTGTGTGCTGGACTTCCTCCTTCCTGCTAATATTGACTCGTTCTAATTTGCTCTCATGCTCGCTCAACTGGAACCAATGGTAGGTGGGTTGCATCATGTCAGAATAAAATGCAAGGCTTCTTCAAGCCTGCATGTTTTGCATTTGGAAAATTTGTCGCTGTCAAAGTGTTATCCCACACGAACGTTTCTCTTTGTTACAACTAGAAATAGTTGTAACAAAATCCAGATTTGATGCTACAGACGACACAAAGCAGCACATGCAATGCCTGACGTAGAAAATAATTACGGTTTTTAAAACTGTTTAATAAATAAAACCCAATCAACCAAAATTCAGAATCATATCCTCAACTCCAGCATATCTCTGGCTGACTTCTAACTGCGTACAAACAGAGAGGTAAAAGGGAGTTGCAAAAGCAAATGAGGTGTGTGGTACTCAATTAAATTTTTCTGAGTAACTTTTTAGAAAACGTGTAACTGTTTTTGAAAATATATATATATTAGGAGTATTTTTACTGTACTTTTTACTTTTACTTGAGTAATTTTATTATGAAGTATTCCTAATGTTTTAACCAAAAAATTCACCAGACACAGACACACATCTGCAGTATTTGATAAAGTTTCATAAATTTTATGTTGATAAAACCCTGATTTGGATTAAAAAAAAAAGTCTTTTGCCTGATTTATATATTTTTTTGTTAATTATTTGAATTATTGTTATTTTTGTCCTTAAAACACCGAAATTTGAACTTGACTTCATATTTTGGTTCGCCTGATTATGCAGTTCTTCAATATTAAATTCTTGATCATTTGATCAGTGACTCAGTGCTTGAGTCGACTTTTTACCAAAAACTTTTTTACTTTTGCCGTCCAAGTAATTTTATTGGACGGCTGCTTTTTACTTTTACTCGAGTAAAAATGATGTTGAAGTAGTCCTACTCTGCCCCCTTGTGGTCGGGGGGCTTTGGTCACCTGGGTGAGTGTTGGTGCAGCCCAGCGGACGTAGCCAGGCTCTGTGGTTGCTTTGGGTTTCTTGGCCTTGCACTGGGATTGGGTTGACTTGTTTGCTTGGTGGGGGATGCTGTGGACAGGTGTCTTTTCTTTTTTTTTTTAGAACTCGTTTTATAGGCAACGAGTTCAAACTGGTGGCTTCACTAGAGGTAGTCAGCGGAGGATAGAAAGGTTTCTTATAGACGGACTAATAGATCTGAGAGAGTCAGAATTCTTGCTGGTTGCTAGGTGATCAAATGTGTATTTCATCAAATAAAAGTATTTTTAAATTGTACAATATGATTTTCTGGATTATTGTTCAGATTCTGGTCCTAATGGTTGAAGAGAATCAAGTTTAAAAATGACAGACCTCTCCGTTTTTGTTAGTTGGAAAAACTTGAAAAATGTATGAAAAACTTGTTTTCTGACTGTATGAATGTGTTTCTCCTTTTTTACCAGTTATTTTTTGCTCAAAGAAATGGCGCTCTTCACCAGTTATTAGCCTCTAGAAGCAGTGAGTCGCTGAGGTCTAAAGTTGACATAAACGTCTACATTTATCAGGAAAGATGAAAAATTATGACTCATAGAGAGGATAAGCTACCAGTTTCTCCCAACTTTTTGTTCCCCCTACTGCTGCTGCCATCAAAACATCAGTCATCATGAATAGAATAAAAAAGTTTAAGTTTGGGATAACAGCTGACGGAAGACATTGTTCTCATCTCACACCGCAAGCAGAACATACTATCACTATAACAATAACAAGAATAGTAAGGCAGTAAATATCAGTATGTTTCACCGTAACATTTTTCTACATCATTGTTTAAAAAGGTCGTTTCCGACCCAACTCCCTTTTATTAAAATCACAATCACCGTTTCTGATGGCAGTGTTTCACCCTGGAGTTTATAAGTTACTCCATAGTGGCTTTTTTCCACGACCTTCTCGCATCAGACGATGACTAACGTCAGAGGCCGCGTTCACTCACCGCTGTGACATTCCGATAGCCAGTTGTCGTCTTGAGTTACAAGAGCCTTTAAATGTCAAATGGGAAACGTCTGGGTCATCCTTTCAGTGCAGGGGTCAAATCGGTAAGTGCAGGTAGTCAAGCAGTCTCCGAGTCGCTGAAAAACACTCATCGCACGATTTGTCTTCAGCTTTGTCTATTTCTCGTAGAACTCCTGGCTTTTTATTATTTATGCCACTGTCAAGCATACAGGTGGAAACGTATTTTAAGGCTGTGTCTTCGGTCTTCACCGAAATCATAGGGCCAAGGCGAGAAAGGAACGACCCCAGAACAACAACTGCAAAGTCCTAGCAAGTATCTAGACTTTTAAAAAATCTGCAGCGAGAAAAACACCAAGCTCACTTCAGCAAGAAGAAGTTTGGGAACATTGTCATTCATACGTGGCTGTGGGGTCCGAAGCCAAGGATATTTTCCAGGTTTAATATTCCAGGGCGTTTCAAACCCAACAACTCTCTCAGACAGAAACTGGTTCCTCCCAAAGACAAAACACCAGCGGTAAAACGCTGAGACAGATTCGTGGCAGTGATGGTTGTTCAGACCTCGTCAATGCAGAAACAAAAGCAACATAAGGTCAAACATAGAAGAACAAACTCATTAGTTCAAGAACAAGTGTAGAGTATGAGGGACAGCTGTTTGAAGATGTCGATGGTGACAATTAGAACAAGGTAGGAAGTTGGTTTGAGGAGTGAAGGAAGCCATCTTTGTTAAACATAAAAAACAATACTGAACATAGGAGGTATCCTCAGATTTGATCTTTCTAACAGCTACTCTGCAGGCCTGACTGATTTCCCCGGGTGATTTTATACTTGCATGTACACCTTAGGACACGTGGTCAAAACAACTCATGTTATTGTTAGGGAGACGCTTGGATCGTCAAGCAACAACACAAACATTGAGCTGAATGGAAGGTAGGACCAGGTGCTTTAACTGTCCCGTTAGTGTTGGTTTACAAATGACTGAGCTGTCTAACGTCCATTAAAGACATGCTGTTGTTCAGACCTCTCAGGTGTTCTGGTTCTGGTCTGCTCTGCATCAAACAGAATCAGAACCAAACATGGAGAAGCAGCATTCGATTCTAATCTGCAACAAACGTCCAGAAAACTTCAAAAACAACAAAAACACTGAGTTCCTTTAAATAAAATGCAAATTTTAAAACACCAAATAATTTGTAAAAAAAAAAAAAGCAACCTATTTTTATATTAACTGAGTTCACATGCAGTATTTAATATGTTTTCTTTGTCACTGTTTTATTTACTTTCCTTTAGAATAGCCCAAAATGGAAACCTCTCGATCTCCGCATATGAAATGCAGATTTGAAAGAAGTTTTCAAACTTCTGTTCCGTGAGCTGCGTTCAGAGGTAATCAGAACATTAAAATGATGGATGCTGGTTCTCTGGCACTGGCGTGGCCGCACTTCCTGGCAGTAAAACAATAAAAATGATAGATTGAAAAATCCTAATGACATAATGACTGAAATCAGCTTCTCCCAGAAAACGCTTTTCCTCACAAAGCATGGGGTGTACTTTTCCAGGGAAACTTTAATGGGACTTTAACTGGTATGTATTTCTGTAAAATCACAGGTTTTAAAACAAGTCTGGTTCGGTTTGGCCACAAAGATGGTCTTTTCCTACACTTAATAACCTGTGGGTAATTTTTCCAACCCAGATTTTGGTTAAATATCAACCAGTGGATGGGCATTTTAGATATCTTCTAATGTCTGTCTAATGTTAAGGCTAGCTGTAGCTAGAGGCTACCTCAGCAAGTAGAGGGGTATCCACCTAAGGTTATTTTAGGACAAATTAACCTACCCGGGTTTTCCCATTGTTGGAGAAAGCCGATATACTTCAGCTTGAAGTATTTCTTACATAAATACAGAAGAAAACATGGAAACGGGCTCTGGTCACCTAGCTCCTTTGCTGTTTAGGTTGTTTCAAACCTAACCTTGTCAGAAAAAACAATCGTTTCTTTATATTTCTGAATTTTTTACACCAACCATGTGTCAAGCCAACACTTATTGGCTTGACGCAAATTTTCTGTGTTTAATGCTTGGTCTACTGTCAGGAAATCTGGTTTTAGGACTCCAATTGATAATTTGATTTTATCAGAGGTCACAATCTGTCACGTTGCACAAGAATCAGAGTCCAAAAGGTGATTGAAACCGCAACAACAACATATGTACAAAATGTTTTGTTTAAAGTACACAATAAAGGGAAAAAAGGGATGAAATGATAATATATATCAAGTTTTTGAGACCACTGAGTCTGCAGCTGCCTGTTCAGTTTTAACTAATTAGTTATTTATGTTCTTCCTGTTAGCGACTTAGCCAGTGTATGGTATCAAACGTCTGGTCTGAGCAAAAAAACATATAAACATTTAAATCTGGATAAAAAAAGTTCCTGCTCAGTATGAAACACTACTAATTTAATTTGACTATACTGTCTGTTTTGTTAAAGTGTGAACATTGTAGATAGCTAGGACTAGCTTGCACTGGCTAACTAGCAAATTGAAGGCTAAAGTTATCTCAAGTTATCTAATTCAATCTCTTGGGTAAACGAATGTCATTAACACAATGACATAAAGAAATGACATAAACAGAACAATTTTACCATTCTTCCTTATGTTATTCGGTGAAACAAGGTTATCAACAGGTTGTTGAAGAATTCAAAATGGCAGCCTGTGAAAAACGATGAGCCCTGTCCTCCGGCATTCTCTAACTTAAGAACTACTAGAAACTCTCCCACCAGCTTTAAAACTGCATTTTTGTTAACTACCCAGCCCAGCAGTCCTTTCTGTGGAGGTGCAAAGACAGAACAACAGTCTTGCTGATATTATTAAGAGTAAAATGTGCTTTTTTAATACCTAAAAGCATCATCAGCGATTTACCATCTCAGTTCTGCACAAGCGCAAAAACAGGAAGCTGACAGCAGGGAACTGAGTCTCCCTTCTAACCTTTCCGCTCGCACCTACAAGCCCAGGCTCTTAGCCACAGGAAATGTTGGAGACAATGACAACATCCAGTATGAGGAGCTATAAACATAGTGGTACGGCGTAAGATCGAGAACTGGTGAGCCTTGACCTTCTTTTCTAAGGTCGGCTCTCAGCTTAATGCGAACCTGGCACTTTTCCCACCCATTAACCCCGGTCGTTTCCAGGGATCAAACCTGGACCTGTTTTAAGAAACAAGAAAGCGAGGTGTAAGTTTCCAAACTAATTTTGTTCTGTAAATTAATGACTCCAGTCCAGCTTAAAGAGATGGTTCCAAATATTTAAAGTAAAACTGTTAAAATGTCAAAAATGTTGTACATGTTGCAGTGTGAAAAGCAAGACGAAGGTGTTCACTTTAGCTAAGAAATTATTTTATGTTCTCTTTATTTAACTTCTATACCAGACAGTTATTCTGCCAGAAAACACTTTGCAGGATCTGTTCTCAGTACTTGTTTCACCCAGGAGAGTCATCGATGGCGCACCACCTCCAAGCCTAATTTCCTATAGATAACTGGCTAATGCAACCATGGCAATGATTTAACGGTACGGACTGAGAAAATTGTCTTCATTTAGACTACTTCAAAGTAATTTTGCTTTTTACTCCGCTTTACTTTTACGTCAAAAAGCTTTTCTAAGTGGAAACGCTCTGTTCTTAGTATTGGTGTCTTGCAGGAAAATCACCTCAATTTCCCAGGTAAATAATTATAAACTTTTGTGTAAATGATTGCCCAACTCAAGCGTGACGATGATTTGTTTTAGAAAATAGAGATGTTTTAAGATGATCGGGGTTTACTCTAGCGAAGATGCCAAGACAGCTATCTAGTGCAAGTAAGATATTCGCTGGTTATAATCGCTCAACAGAACCTCATTCCAAAGATTCGGAATACCTTCAAAACAACAGAAGAAGATAGGGGAAAAAAAAACAAAACAAGTTGAAGCAATTACATCCAAAACTGGTATGGAAACGAATATTTCGCCGTCACTAAACAAACTTAAAAACGATGCTTGTAGGGATGGAAGCAAACACACTGCATTCAGCGGTTAAAGGCATTTTCCTTCAAGGCATCATCTCCAGGTCTGCTGTGTGTGGCTTGGACCCGTCGCACAGTGACTCAGGCTGCTCTCCATTTGAAAAATTAAACAGCAGAGAGGGAGGTGGGTGGAGGTGGTGGCGGTGGAAGAGGCTGGAGTTGGCGGCGGCTAGGGAGTTGGCAGAGTTAAATGAGGGCCTCGGGATGAAGAGGGAAGAAAAAAAAAAATTATAAAATAAAATAAAACATGCTGAGCTCAGCACAGCCTTTACAATCTCAATCACAGAGGAGGGAGCCGGAGAGCTGATGTAATGGCTGAAGTCGTGCCGCCACCGCCTTGGCAGAGGGTGGGGAGCTCGTCAGCACAGCCGCACTAATTCACCCCGCCACACACACCACCAATCATAAGATCGACCCCCCCCATGCCGGATCAAGGGTACATCATGCCATCAGCGGGGTGGGGGTGGGGGGTGGGGGGTGAGTTATGGTCAAGTGTAAGAGCAGGCGCTCATAAGGTCCAGGATGGGAGATTTAGTGACACAATGAGAGAAAATTACCCCTCCTCCTGATCCCCCCCATGCAGCCCTCTCTTTTTGCACATTAGAAAATGTATTGAGATCCTAAAGAATACGTACTTGTTACACCTTCCTTGATGACTGAACACACTCCTCTCTCTTACGATCAGTCTTGGGGGCAATCAAGTAAAAATATAGTTATGGATTTCCGGGAAAAGAAAGGCGGCCAGTGTCGAGAAATTTTCTGGAGGTCAGCAGGTGGTGGTTGAAGAGAAATATTTTTGTTTTTTACAACCATGCCATGAAGCCATGCCAAGCCTCTGGTCACTTTTATGCAACGTTTGTGCAAAACTGTTCCACGAAATGGAAATTTATTCTCAAACGATACTTTAAAGCGGACCTTTCATGCTTTTAAATACTTATTTTTCATATTTAAATCATCCATTTAAAGTAGGACCTCAATGTTCTGGTCTGAATTCCTGGTTATTGCAGCTCCACAGTCCGCTCGTTTACCTGTTCTGAGGGGTTTTACAGCAACTCGTTTTGCAAAGGTTTTGTTTTTTAATTGTGATTGAGATATGACACGACACGCCCCCCTCCTTTACACCTTATTCGGCCATTTTTGTAGTTTTATAGCAGCGATACGATTATATACTGCAGATGTCAACAACGGAAGACTTGTCCATCGTATCTTGCATGTTGGACCCAGAGTCTGACTCCGAGCAGGAGAATGAAGACTACGAACATGCCGAACCAGGCGTTCAAATGAGTGTATTTCCATGGTGTACTTACCGTATTTACACCCTTTTTATCCCTACCAACTACCTACAGTATGGAGCGTAGTTTAACTACAGTGTCCATGCATGTCGGATACCTTTTCAAATAGTAATTAGCATTACACAATATGAAAGAAGTAAACAAAGGCTCGACATAATTGAGGAGGCAGCGTCGAGAACGTCACTGAAAGCATGTTAAATTTAAAGGCTCAAATAGTGGATTTTGCATATGTCCCTTTTGAAGTGCACAAGTAAAAAAAAAAACTGACAGAAATTTTCTTTGTCAGAACAAATCAGAATATCCTTTGAAATTACACCTGAACGTAAAAATGTTTAGGTTTAAGGCATCCGAAATGTCATAAGTAATTATAAGACATTCACGGTTGTTGTCTACAGGTCCGCTGGGTTTTCTTCGCTGACGTTTCTTCAGGGAAAGCAGTTAGTGGGTGTGTCCAAACTAAATTGTTCTCCAAGCTAAATCTGGACCCACAATAATAACTTATGTTCCGCCACATCGAATCAAAACTGGGGAGAGCGTGCAGTGATTTCTTCTAAGTCGCTACTGCCACCTAGTGTCCGAATGCTGCCATTGCGTGTCCAGGATGAAAACGGATGTAAGACGTCAACAGTTACGGAAACTTACGTTAGTTCGGGCCATGTTTACCTACATGAAAGGTATGGAGACACAATTCAACTTCACGTTTTTATTTTGTACATTAGTAAAACTGTAGTCGAATTCAAGGAAATTTCACAGAAATGGTTAATTTTTTAAAAAGTCCATTGTGACATAAAAATACATATTTTAGAAATAATTACTGTGGCAGCAGATAGCAAATGTGAATGTCAATGGACAACATTTTTCTTTCTTTTTTTTTATTTTTTTTTTACATATTTTAGATTTTATTTACCTTGTGAGATAATCCAACAAAAAGTAGTGAATCATTTTGAAAAGGAGTAGGAAGCTACAAGATTTAAAAATAAATCTTTTTAATAACTATAAATCTAAAAATAATCATGGGCATTTCTTTTCAGAAGACGTAAGTCCGCTGAGATATGTCGCCACTGCTTCTGCTTGACTAATAGAAGCTGTTTTTCGCAAAAAGTCAGGATCAGTCGGATTTGATGAATTGGGATCTTGAAAAGAAATTTTTGTGTCTTGCCACATATTCGTAAATGGTTTGATAATAATAATAATAATAATAATAATAATAATAATAATAATAATAATAATAATAATAATAATAATAATAATAATCATTAATCATTAATAATTAACATTTTCCAATAAAATTAATTGTACTCGGGGCGGGAGACCGATGACTGATTTGAAATCGGCACTCTTCTACTCTCCCCTGTCATCACATCCAGGAAGAACAATCGAGTATCACAGCGGCACAGCCTGCGCAGGCACTTGGACATTATCAGAGCAGAGATGGTAGGTTTGAATGAAGCTGAATGCCGCTTTATCACTTTAGTAATATGCGATATGTACATTAACAATAAAATGTCCGGTTAGTTATTGTTATGTCGCTATTTTTGATCAGGGGTTCATTTAGTCACGCTATGCTAAGCGTTAGCCTGCTAAGTTGTGTCTGCGCTGTGAGTAAGCAAAACAGCTTCAGTAGCTGTTAGCATTATAAGCTGTCTCAGAGGGAACACGAAGCAACTTTTCTTTAAAGTCCACTGTGGAGTACTGGAGAACACGTCTCCTTAAACTACATGATAAAAACCGAGAAGCTTATTTGTGCGGTTAAACCGTCGGCAGCGGGGTACAGCCGAGGTGCTAGCTGAAGTTAGCCGCACCAGATTGAGTTAGCATAAATGCCCTGAGCGGAGGGAGAACCGTGGCTTTACTTTCGCTTTGTCTCAGGTCACTTTCTTTTTATCAAAAATAACGTGATATATTTGTGTTGCATTCTTATATGTAAAGAAATTCGCTTGGAGAAATCTTTAGATAAATTTAATGTGTATATTTTAATCCAATGTGTATATATTAGGCTACAACCGCAGTGTAGACTAATAAACGGTTCAAGCTAGCATAGGCTACTGAGTTGTCATCGTTTAACGGGTTTATCAATTATTTAGCGGCTATACGGTCATTTAAAACCCCTGACCAAAACAGCCCAGGCTACAGACGGGCACAGTACGTTTTACCTAGAAGGTTTTTTTTAACACACATATTTTCTTAAAGAACTTAGTGATTATGGAAGACAATTACGTGCGTCTGGTTCTGTTGTGTTTGTCCAGCTATCAAATTGTATAATTTGCTCTGCATGCCTTTTGACGTCTTGCTTGTTTTCTCTCTAGTTCCGCAACCAGTACGACAACGATGTAACAGTATGGAGCCCTCAGGTGAGTTTCCCCCCGGCAGGCTCCAGTTGCACCGAGTTCAAGGCCGTTTTCTGAGGCGCTTCTGTGTCCGCAGGGTCGCATCCATCAGATCGAATATGCCATGGAAGCGGTGAAGCAAGGCTCAGCAACTGTGGGACTGAAATCCAAAACACACGCTGTCCTTGTTGCACTGAAGGTACGACCATGCAGCCCTCTGGGATGGGAAGGGAAATGTGATTGTTAGGACTTTAAAGATTTTAACAACAGAGTAGGTGGTTCTGGTTGGATGTTTACAGATTGACAATAATTGTTCTTAGTACTGAGGAAGTTTCTGAAAGGTGGGGAAAAAAACCCCTCAACAACAACAACAACAGATTTTTCAGTATTTGACCTGCTAACGACAGATCAGAGCTAATTACAACCTCTGGTTCATTTACCAAGGTGTTTACAATCAATACTGTTTTCAATTCAAATTTGAAAATACTTTACTGTTCCCAAAGGGAATTAAAATGTTGCTGCAACTCATATTAATTCAGGATTCTCCAAAGAGTTACTGTCGCTGGTGGTGGCTGTGGGCAGGAAGGATCTCCTGTAGCAGTCTGTGTTTCAGCGTGTGTGTGAAGAAGCCTCCGACTGAGGAAACGTTTTTGTAACCTCTGCTTCATAATAAATAGGCCTGTCACGATAAGCAATTTTGCTGGACAATGAATAGTCCCTGATACTATAACTATAATTTCAAGTATTGTCATTTTGAAATGATTTTGAGCTAATATAATAATAATAATAATGTCATATTAATGCAAGTACATGCCCCCTAAGATGAAAAAACTTTAATCTCCAAAGAACGTTTAACACTACAGCTGGAAAACATTTCAAATAAACGAAACAACAAAAAATTGAAATGGATTATGAAGTCTCTGTAACAGAAATTGAGTTTGAAAAAAATATGAACCATTCAGCTTTGACAGGCAAAAGGGGCCAGTTTTGTAAAGGGAAAAAAGAAAAGCAAACAAACTACGTTGCACTGGGCGCCAAATGTTTACAGCAGATTTGCAGCATGAATTGATTTACTGCTTATCGTGTCTGGCTTAATAATATTATATAAAAGATGAGCTTAATGTCCTGAGAGTGAAGCCAGGATCATTGCTGTTTTCCTGAAAGTTTTCTCAGTTTGCTAAATTTGCCTGTATAATAAACTTTGGGAACACCACAGATATTTTCACATTAAACATAACCACACAACTCTGTGTATGAAATTAACTTCTACGTGACTGATAACCATGAAATTTGACTTAGTTTTGCGTGAAATAACATTTTATCTACCAAACTTCCTGATGCCTTTTCAGAGCGAACAATGTGCTTGTGTCAGATTACTGACAGAGCTCATTAATTTTAATCATTCCTTTTGTTATCTGTGATCTTAGCATCTCATTTCGTTTTGGGAAAACAACACCTTCCAAGCAAGATGTTTGTGTAAAATGTAAAAAACACTTGGATTTGGTATGGTCACATAATGTTTTTTGTTTTAATTCTGAACAGAGAGCCCAGTCTGAACTGGCTGCCCACCAGAAGAAGATCCTGCATGTCGACAGCCACATTGGCATCTCCATCGCCGGACTGACTGCTGACGCCAGGCTGCTCTGGTAGGACATGAGGGACGTCCATCACCTGGATCTAGGTGGACGTTGGACATTTCGGAGACGTCAATAAAACTCTTGACATATTTTCTTTCTCTCAATATTATGGCATTTAGCAAATAAAAAAGAAATTCTGGTGATTCTGACTGAGCTAAAACAAGAGAAGTTTGGTCTGATTGAGCTTCAGATTATCCAGCCACTCAGCTCCTTCAGACTAGCCAGCAGCAATTAGCAAACATCTGGTGGAACTGAGCTTGTTCTAGGAGCTACTTCTCAGTGAAACACTGGTTAAAAAAATCAAAACAAAAAAAAAAACAACTTAAAGGCTTACTAGAGGAATGATGTTGAGATGACTTCCTGGAGGCGGAGTTTCAGAAAGAGCAGGAGTTTCTTAAAAGAAACAGGCCCAATTACAAAATCAAATTTCTTCTGTCATATTTGATGTATATATACATATAACATTTTAATAACAACTGAAGCTAACACTGTGCTGTAAAATGCCACTATGCGCTTGGAATATACGGACTACTTCCCCTTTAAACAGAAGGATTTTCTCTCACCTCCATCTGACAGACATCAAACAGGGAACATGTCTCTTAACCAGATTAAGCCTGTTGTATGTTTTGACTAATCAGACCTTTAACCTTTAACCTTCTCTCTTGCAGTAACTTTATGCGCCAGGAGTGTTTGGACTCGAGATTCGTCTTTGACCGACCCCTTCCGATTTCTCGTCTCGTTTCACTCATCGGCAGCAGTATCCTTTCTATTGTCAAAGTTCTCATTTGAAAAATAGTTTGAACTTTAGCATCAGTGTTGGGACTAAAAAAAAATCAATACTAAACCACTGAAAGTGATGTGGATCCCAATATATTAATAGCACACAAGCTTCTATCCATTGGATTGAGGAAAGTAGATGTGGTTCTACTGGACTAAACATGATCATTTTAAGTTTATGCAGTTATTAATTACTGCATAAACAAAATGGACAAAAACAAATATTGGTATTGGCCCAAATTGGAGGGCAGACTTTATAAAGATCTGTGATGTGTCAAAAAGCTTCCTCTTGACACTAATGTTTGCTGCCCTTAATCTGCTTTTCTATCACAAAGCAAGTTACATCACAGAAAAAATGCCGACTCATTTCCAGGAAAAGCAATGAATAAGGGAAACAAGCAAATTCAACGCTTAGCTAAATGTATGTTTAGCCTTAGAGTGAAAAAATAAGATCCTTAACTGAAACCATAGAAACCCAGATTCCCACACAGCGCTATGGGAGGAGGCCCTATGGAGTCGGGCTCCTCATCGCAGGCTATGATGTAAGTTTCTGCCGTTTGGATTTACGGAGTTCCAGCGTTAACTTGAAGCACGATAAATGGAGTGATGAGATCTTTCTCTCTGCCAGGACATGGGGCCTCACATCTTCCAGACCTGCCCATCGGCAAACTACTTTGACTGCAAAGCCATGTCGATCGGAGCGCGCTCCCAGTCTGCACGCACCTACCTGGAGAGGTGCATGGACAAGTTCCAGGACTGTAAGAGTCTGATTTGATCAAAAACTCATTTAGAAGCGTTTTGTGACATCATTCAGCGGTGACCCTTGTTGTTGGCAGGTGCTCTGAATGAACTGGTCCAACATGGCCTCCGTGCCCTCAGAGAAACGCTCCCCACCGAGCAGGACCTCACCACCAAGGTACCACGTTCCCTCTCAGTCTGCTCTGGCCAAACTTTTTACAAAATCGTCAACTGTAAAAATATACAATAAAAAAAACAAAAGAAAACAACTCACAAAAAGAGATTTTTTTTCCCCCTGCATAAACAATAAACTAAGAAATATAAAATATTTGAATTAACAAAGAAAATAGTTTTTTTTGTAGGAAAGGAAGGTATAAATCATTGTAGATCTAAAGCTTCATAAGGGTTTCGCATGTTTTCCTTACTGGAATAAAGGCAACCACTTTGATTTATTTTGGGCCGCAGTTTGGACAGCCCTGCCTTTCAGTGCCCACCATTGTTTAAAATCAGCAGGGAGGTTTTCTGTTTGGGTCGGTTTATGACGAATGAATGTGTTGCAGAACGTCTCCATCGGCATCGTGGGTAAGGACATGGAGTTCACCATTTACGACGACGACGACGTGGCGCCGTTCCTGGAGGGGCTGGAGGAGAGGCCGCAGAGAAAGGCACAGCGCTTTGGCTCGCATCACGCTGCTTTTCGTCTGAAAGGATATCCGTGAACTAAAACACAATCTGTATTTCCGTCCAGGTCGCTCAGCCTGCAGAGGGGCTGGCTTCTGGAGAAGCACCCGATGAGCCGATGGAGCACTGAGGGAGCAGAGCCTCCGTAAAACCCCCAGACCAACCGGATGATGCGGATCTGTAGAGGAGAAGGCTGTCGTGATGTGCCACTCACAAAACTGTTCATTCAAATTAGTCTTTGCCTACATCAACCCATGTAACGTTTTTTATTGTATGGGTCAAATCTACCATTATAGTAATAAACATCTTTTTTTTGAGTTGTGCTTTTGGTCTTTTTTTTTTTTTTTTTTTACCGATTTGAGTCCAAAACGTTTGATCAGACGTTTAAACGAACGTGAAATAAGAGGAAGCAAAAGCGTTTATTGTCTTTCAGAATATCTTAATATTTTCTGTCTGAACTTGTGTGCTTTTCTGACAACGGCTTTCTAAAACATCCTCATACGTTTTCAGGAAAAACCTTTTTCAGTTTGCATGCTAAAATGTAAAAACGTGGAAAACACAAGGAAGTCTGGAAATGTCCTAAAAAGGGTAACGGCAATCCTTTAAACGCAGGAGCAGATCAAAGCCAGAACCACATTAAAAAAATTAAATAAGTTTCTTGCATGATTACATATCTGCACAGTTCATTCTAAGTTTTTAGTTTGATTCTCATTGGCCTGGCTCCATAATATATAAATATTTTATAACTTTTTATTAAAAAAAAAAACTTGAGCTTTTAACAACTTTAGATGGTGATAAAGTAATAAATTAGAGCTTATTGTTGACATAACTTTCCAATTCTAAACATTTGCCTTCATATGTGAACAACTCCTGCCCAGATGAACTTGCTCTGTGATACCAGGTTCTTTGACGCAGCAGCATGTTATTGCCTATGCTTCTGTCCGGCCCGGCATCTATGATCATTCCACTCTAAACAGAACATTTCAAATAAATCATTAAAAGCCCAAATTTAATACACCAGTGATGATTGGCTGACAGTTTTTGTCAGAAATAATAAATCCCATAAACAGGTTCCTGGGTTAAAGTCAGTGTTGCAGTATGAACTCGGCTTATTAAACGGTTCATTTAAATGCTACTTTACGATACCAAACCTTCAGGTAGAGCCGTTCCTGACGCTCAGGTTCTGCTCTCTTCCAGGTCAAGGAAAGATTACCATGGCTGGTGTTGTCATGCTAACACCAGCTGCCATGCTACGGCCAACCTGCCGAGAGCTCCTAAAGCCCGAGCTAACGTTGCTAAGCCTCATGGGAGTCAGGGTGCGGCTTTCTTGGCCTTCCTTCTCTTGTTCCTCCGTCTCACTGAGCCGCCGGATGTTTCCGTCGCCGCAGGTCGGCTGAGCTCGTGGACTTTCTCCTGCTCCAACACGGACGTCACCTTCAGGGTGAGCTCCAGCTCCTTGAGGACCCCGGCCAGGTCAAGCTGAGCACCTTCCATGTTGTGCTGATGCTCCTTCTCCTCCTCTTTTGCTCTTTCTTCAGTGTCTTCAGACTCTTGACCTTTAAATCCCCCCAGAAGGTTTTCCTCCTGGTTGTCCGAAGCCTCTTCTCTTCTGTCTGCATCAGGTTCTCCTTCTGGGCTGTGCTGACAGCAGCACTGGGTACCGTCCCAACACGGGCGAGGTTCCTCTGGATAGTCTGAGAAATGTTGCAACAAATTTAGTCATTAGCTGCGTCTTCATTACAAACTTTTTTAATATTCCACTAATGCCAAAAAAAAAAAAAAAATTTGCAATTACTGTTTCCAATTAAAGTCACGCGTGAATATGTTTATTCCCGCGATAAGTCATCCTCCTACCACTTCCTTCTTTGTCGTTTCCGCCTGTAGTAACATGCAGTTATTGATTTTCCATTACAAATGTGCGCAAAATGTATTCGATATCCCGCTAATGTTGAAAAAAAGTTTTGCAGTGATCGTGTTTCCATTAAATGAACACAATTAAAATCACACGTGAATAAGTTTGTTCACACAATCAGTGGCAACATCTGGTTGTGGATCATGTGACTTGAGTGATGCAAAAAAAGTGTTTCCATTAAAGTTTGGTGAAATACACAAATTTTGATAGAGCCAAAAAGCCATCTCCTAGCACAAAAACCTTTTATCAGAGAACATACATTTTTTTTAACTTGGCGTTTCCATTAAGCAAATTTATTTTCAGAATTCCAATTTGAGCAATTATGTGGTCAATGGAGACCCAACTACTGTTTCCATCGCAGTTTTGCTGTCGTGTTCTGTGTTTTCTCTGTGTTAATTTCAAATTTTCAGTGTCTCTGTGTCTCCGTGTTGTCCTGTTCTCCCCTCGATTACTCCCAGGTGTTTCTTGTTCCCTGATTACCCCCAGGGTATTTAGTGTCACCTGCGTCTCTGTCGGGTCCTTGTCTTGCAGTCGTCTAATGTGCGTTCTGTCCTCGGTGTTATCCAGTCGTTTTAACGGTTGCTACTGGCGTCGAGCCCTGGCTTCTGCTCGGCCGTGCTGCCCGTTGCTGGACTGTGTTTTTCTTTATTAAAATCACTGATTCGTCTTACCTGGGTCTACAGCGTCTGCCTCACCACCTCTCACCACAAATTCATGACATTTGCGAATTTTCAAATTTTGATACAACCAAAGAACTAACTCATGTTAGCAAACCTAAACCTTTTTTTATTATCAAAAAACATGACCTTTTTCATCTGGAATGTTGCAGCAAATTCATTTTCGCAATTCCAGTTTGCGCAATAAAATGGTCAATGGAAACGGGAAATGTAGCTGGTGTTTCTATTGCAGTTTTGCTAAATACACTAATTTTGATACAGATGAAAAATGATCTCATACTAGCGCAAAAACTTTTTAGCAAAAAAATTAGTTTTTCTCAAAATTGCCGTGTTTCTATTGAGCAAATTTATTGTTGCGACTACAACTATGGGCTCTTTGCAGGTCAGCTTCCGCGTTCGGGGAAAAGCGGCTCAATCTTTTCCGATCTATTGAAAAAGGCTCTTTACTCTGGGTGTTTGCAGGGCTTGTCCATGATGAACATCGATCCAAAGCCCCGACAATAAGCTGGAGAAAGGTTTTAAGATGTTCGCCTCGTTATACACAGATAGGAAGGTGAGTTTTACTTTCTTTAAACTTTGTGGCTAACATTAGCTTTAGCTTATGCTAGACATTTTTCTTGTAAAAATGTGCTATTTAAGTTTCTAAACATTTTTCATCCATTCTAACGGACAATGTTTTTACCTTGTTTTCAAGTATATTACATGGTTTATTGTCGTTAGTGTCAGAGACCAAGTAACGGGGATTTTACGGTTCAGGCTTTTTGCTTCTGAAGCACAACGAGCCCATAGCTTAACAGTAGAGCAGCTCTGGTGTCGGAGTTCTAGTTAAGCTGACTGTTCAGGTTCAAAGTTGTTGCTTTTAGAAAAATATGGCCGTGTTCCTTAAGGTCTCCATGTTATTTCGCTTTATTAGTTTTTCATGCTTCTTGTGAAGCAGGACGGTGTTTACAGCGGTTTGTACAGGCGGATCAGTTGCTCGGCTGTCTGGCTCTGGTCTGCTCTCTGGTTCCCATAAACTCTTTCAGGCTGAATACAGAAGTGATTCCATGGAAATAACACAGGAGGCTCCTTTACCTTCTGCTTTAGGTTGAAGAAGTTGATCCGGAGTGAAGTGAAGGCTGTAAACTTTGCTGTGCGGCGTTAGCTTTAACTGGTAGCTACGAATATTTACAAGCCACCGTCTTCTTAATTCAGGACCGTTTGGAAATCCATGAAAACTTAAAAGCCCATTACATTAGGAAGACAGCAATGTTCATAGTATTGTTTTATTTGCATCTGAAATAAGACTTTGTCTTTTCTAGCTGTCATGGTAACAAAGCGGAAAAAAGAGAGCCGCATTTGCGCATGCAGTTGTGACGTCAGCGCGGCAGGTGCAAAGAGCCCATTGTGGTCAATAGAAACACAGTTATTGAGTCTTATGAGCTAACTTGTTTGGAATATGATGAGTTTGCAACATTCCCTCACCGTCCCAGCCTTCCTGGACCTTCTTCTCCGGCAGGATCCCGTCCACCAGCTGGCCCTCCTGCATCACTCTGGTTATCTCCGACAGCTGCTGCAGCAGACTCTCCTCCTGGTCGGCGGTGACCCCCGTCACCCTGCAGATGCAGTTGCAGTTTCTAGTCTGTTTTTCCAGAGTAATGCAACCTCAACTCAAAAAAGTAATTATTTTAGCAGAAGAGTCACCTGTCAGGACTGTGGTGGGCGCTGGAGACGATGTTCTCCATCACCAGCTCCGTCTCCCTGAGCTTCTCCTGCAGCTGGGCCAGCTCGAAGTCAGCTGGGGGACCAAAGAGACGAGACATTCAGACGGTGTGGAACCAATCGTACAGTCAGCCACTGCCAGTTCAGGAATACTGAGTTCTCCTGTGCTCCTTCCATAAGTTTTAGGGATGAAAGTATCAGCTAGATTCTGCTCTACATGGCTGTTTCCAGCGTTTTACAGTCAAAATAACAACCAGAAAAAAGATTATTTACACAATAAAAACATTTGAGACATTGTTCCCAATCTTCACAGGACTGAAATTCCTTTAGGTTCAACATGTGGAGAAATTACAACAAACCCAGGAGCTTCATCTGAGATTCAGAATGCTAAATGTTTAAGTTCAGAAATGGATCGAACAAAGGTGGTTTCCACGGAGAGGTTGCTAAGAGAAAGACCCGTCTTTCTGAAACAAACATGGCAACCCAGCTTAGGTTTGAATAAATAAACTAGATCTCTGAATGACAGAAGGGACCAAAGTATAGATGTTGGCAAAAAAATAAATAAATAGTACAATTATGTTAAACAATATTTTAGGCAAGCAAGTTAGTTTTTGTATTATTATTTATAAAAGTAATGAAAGGGTAAATCATCCAAGGAAGTGAATACTTTTCACAGGCAATCAGTATCCAAATATTACAAAATCAACAGGTTTATTAATGAGATGAAACTCACTGATCTTCCTCTTCATGTTCTCAGATCGATGTGGGAGACACCTTCTACCTGATGGCTTGTTGTTCCCTTTAGATGTGATCTAAAAGTACAACATTCCCAATGATTCCCACATCCTGTTGTTCTGGTTAGTAGAGCTCCTTCCTCAGTGTCACATGATTTTATTTATTGTTGTTTTACCTTAAATAAAATGTAGAGGATGTAGAGTAAGATCCCAAAGCCGTACACGGGGATAATCTGTCCCGCCAGGTTGGATTTGCCGCCGGTCCCGGTCCCGGTCCCGGCTCCTTTAGCCCTGGACATGGAATCAGAGTTATGGGTTCTGGAGAACCCGGACCCTGCTGCCCTCTGGCCACGGCCCTCTGGAGCCATCTGCCGGTGCATCATGGGAGGGAAATGGCCTGAGCCTGAAGGGAATGGGCCAGGTTGGTAAGATGGTTGTCCAACCCAAACAGAACCAATGAAATATAAACCCAAGTGACCAAATACTAGAACTATTCTCTACTTTTCAGCAGGCTTTCAAATGATTTGGAAATCTGTTTTTATTATTTTATTTTATTTTTTTCAGTTGATCTTTTTTTAATGTTTTTACTTTAGTGGCCTTTATTTCACAGTGAGTCAACAGAGAAGAGGGTTGTGAGAAATGGGGAAGACAGACAACGGGACTCGAACCTGTGACGGCCGCGTGGAGGACTGAGGCCTCCAAATATGGGTCGCGCGCTCAGCCTCCTATCCGTTTATAATGTTAACTTTTCTTTACGCTTCCGAAAAAACTAAGTACATTCAATTTCTGACTTGGGTGTTTTTGGCGCCGCCCGTAGGGAGGAAAATGCAATTACAAGACGAAGAATGATACAATTGTCTTGGAAATATTTCATGCCTCATAACAGAATAAACACAGCATCTTTATTGTGGTGTGATAGAATTATGAACCCGCCCGAAACCAGGATATCACCAAATCAAATACAGGGACGGTTTTACGGTTAGAAAATAAATGGCGACGCACCTTCTGGCCGCTCGGCAGCATCCTTCCTGCCCCTGGACAGCAGCATCTTGGGAAGCAGCAGCGCCACGCACAGCACGAGGCACGTGGCGAGGGTCACCTTTTGAAACGTTGACATTGACATACCGACAGGTGGGCGGCCGCCTTCCGGCAGCAACGCCGCGTTAAACAAACAGGTTGGAGTCACAAAAACAGAGAAGACATGATGGAGCGGCGGGGCTTCCTCTTTGACCGCAGGAGCGGAAGTGAGAATGAACGGCAATTACAATGATTTACCGCCAGGGGTCGCCAAGGGACCGTATTTTAAATATCAAGGGACCCGTGAAGAGTAAAGTATTATTAAAATGGAAAGTAATTGAGCTGACAAATATTACATGGGCTACAAATGTGGCTCCTAAACTAGACACAACATCAGCAGCGTCTTTCTTGTGGCTACAGAGAAAAATTACTGGGCTGTTTACATTTTCACATGCATAGCTAAAGGTATGAAATTCAAATTCTAAGATACATAAAATGTCCAGGTGCCCCAAGTATCTTTTACAAGCACCATAGTTACAATGAAGAAAGTGTCATATTTCACCAAATGTTTGACCTAAACTCAAACTGCAATTTTTCATAACAAGCGTGGCTATTTTTTTCTCCACCACTACAACACCCACAATAAAAACATTTTGGTTATAAAAGCAAGTCACGTAGAGGACCAGGGCAGACTGGAACAGACAGATTTAGTTTCAGGTACCAACTACATTTCATTGGAGTTGGAGCTGCACAACAGCCACATCATCTGCCTCGACTGCCAAGAATGATCACCAAGGAGAAAGAAGGATGTCGGGTAACACCTGAACCAGCCAGTAGTCATTTTACAGGTGGTGAACATGGTCAGAAAAAAATGCAATAATAAACACCAACCAGAAATATAAACAGAACGGTTTAACCCAGGTGGCACTGAACACTCAGACAACTTCACGTGAACATTGCCGTGGCGTTCAAACGTTAGCTGAACGTCCAGCCAATGTCCGCTGAACACTGGCTGGACGTTTGTTGAGGACGCTCATTGTTCCCGTCATCGTTTGTTTCAGCCTCCATAATCGCTCAAAACACGAGGCTAACTCCCTGCTTTAGTTTTTCTGATGAAAATGCTTCAGGATTTGTTCAAACACTGATCTTTTTATTTCACACAGCAAACTACTAAAAAAAAATAAAAAATCTCCCACTCGAGCCTCCTTCTGCCAGATCTTATGACACCAGGTGACCGAGATGTTTACTTTGCAGAAACAGCAGGGGCAATTTTAATGGGTCTTTTAAATCCTGTGTTTTAGATTCAGTATTTACTGTCCTTCTGTTTGTGTTCTTTTTACTATAATTTCAATGTTAAAAAGCAAGTCCATCCCCATCCATTAAATCTGGGTATGTAATAAATGAAGAGCGCTATCTAGTGTAGATTCAGATATTATATTTCTATTTGACCTTTTCTGTTGGATTTTATTCTTGCAGAACAAGCAATCCTTTCTTTGGCCTAAAGTGACCCTGTGATGTCACATGTAGTAATGTTGGTACGTAACATAAATAAACGGCAGACAAACTGTGATTTAATTAAAGTTTAATAAATCAAGAAAAAAAAGGCAGCAAGGGAAACAGTTTGAATATAATTAAACTGGGCTGGAAATCTAAGTTTTATGTATTTATTTATTTTACTGTTATTATTATTTTGTTTTCCTCCAAAGATGAAAGCCAGGAGAATCCGGCAGTCCTAGAGCTCCTGATTCTTTTCGTTGGTCTGTTGTATCAATTTTTGTTGTTGTTGGGTTTTTTTTAAACAAACTCCTCAAATTATTGTCAGAGTCCGCAGCGCTCCAGCAGCTCGCAGTCCATAAAAAGCATTGTGGGAAACGTCCTCCTCACAGTTCCTCCAGTTTCACTTCCTGGCTGACCTCGAGCTCATCTGATCGGAACGGTCAGTTGTTTTTTTTTTTTAGGGAAACTAACCACGCAGCTCTGCAACAAAGAGTTCAAACATCGGCCGCGGCGAACGTGTCCAATCGGAGATTTTCTTCTTCTTCTTCTTTTTTCTTTTTTACATTCTTCAGTTTGAAGCGAGAAGCTGATGAGCAGTGTGCTGCTGTGAGTTTCATGGTCCAGCTGGCTCACAGTGGTCCCTCTCCAGATCTGCTGCAGGAGAAGAAAATATAAAAGATCCTCGGGTCACTTTGCAGCAGCGAAAAAGAAGAAGAAGAAAGGGGGAAAAAAACACTTCACAAGTGTTTTTCTGCCATAATATAGTCCCTAGACCCCTTATTTAAGAAACATTTCCCAAAACAATAACTATCCAGTGGATTCTAAGTTTTTTTTTTTTTTAGCGTCATCCAACTTTTCTTCCACTAATATAAAACTTTATAGATTTGGAGCTCATTTCAAGATTTGAAGACATTGGAAGGAACTGCAGCACGTCTCCACACTTACACAGAGCGCCTTGCAAAACTAATAATCCTCCAGAGACCTTTTCACTTTTAGAGCCGCAAATTTCAGCGCGTTTTGTTGGTATTTTATATGACAGGCCACCACAAATGAGTACAGAATCGTAGAGTGGGAGAAGAGTGGTGCACTGTTTTCGAAAGATTTTACAAATAGAAATCTGAAAAGTGTGACGGGTCTTTGTATTTAGCCGCCTCTTGACTCTGATACGCCTAAAAAAAAAAAAACATCCAAGTAAGTGGTAAACGGAGTCAGTTGGTGAGTTAGAAACAGGAACAGAGCAGAAAAACTAGTAAAACTAGTAAAACCTAGCAAGGCATGGCGGTTTATCTAAACTCAGTGGTGGGCACACTTTTTCGAATGCGTTAATAATAGAATAAAAATGTTTCTTTTAGCACTTTATAGCTTTTTTGCTAACTTTGAAAATGTTTAGTGCACTTAGCTTCCGCTAAATTATATGTTCCTAATTTACTAGGCTGCTTTGCAAACGTTCAGGTGAATAAAGGTTGACGTCTGTGGTAAAGTTTTGGTGATCGACTTAAGAATTCTTCAAGTAGATAAATGTTTATTTTCACATTCAAATTTTTCGTTTAGCGCTTTAGTGTTTTTGCTAATTTTGAAAAACATTTAGCGCACTTCGTTCCTGCAAATAAACTTTTCCAGGTAAATTATAAACCTCTAATTTACTTGGCTGTTTTGCAAAACTTTCAGGTGAATAAAGTTTGACGTCTGTGTTAAGAGTTTTGGTTATTGGCTTAAGAAGCGGAAGGAGACTGTTCAAGCATCGGTTCTGTGATGCTGAGCAGCAAATTATGTTTATCCTGTTGGTAGAAGGCATTGCTGACAACAACGCCTCCTCAGCGAAACATTGGGAGAGCACAGAAGAAGACGGACGGCGCTAAATGGAGGAAAATCCTGAAGAATAACCTGTTCGAGGCGGCATTAGATCTCAGGTTGTGGCAAAGTTTTCCCTTCCAAACAGAAAGCCAGGCACACAACAAGAGGGTTTAAATCACAATATTCTTATGTTTTTGAGTAATCCTGTCAAAGCCCATGTCTAAGTTATACTGAGAATCTGTGGCAACACTTAAAATTTACTGTATACAGATGCTCTACATGTAGTGTGAGCTGCAGCTGTTTTTCAAAAGGGAAGAGGCAAAACCTCCATTTGCCAGATGTGCAAAGCTGGCAGAGACAAAACCACAAAAAGATTTGCAGCTGTAATTGCAACCGAAAGGTAATCTGAAATATCACACATGTATTTCTTTCTTTTTTAGTTCGTCAAAAGCGCGCCACCCCTTTCCTTTCAATTCACAAACCCTCCAAAGTCAAACTTCTCCAACTGGGATGGTTTTGTTTTTCTCCTCCTCTGAGGAGTTTCAGTCTCTGGTGTGAAGTATCGTATCTACATATGGTCTTATTTGGGACGTGTTGGGGGGGGGTAAAAAACGCTGTCACGATATCTCACGGATGGTCTGGTCCAAACTGTCAGCGCAGCTGTGTTGGGACTGCAGCTTCATTGTTATCAGAATATTACCTCTCATTGTGGCTGTCTGTCGGAGCCTCCATTAAGATGGCCTCCTTCGTAGTCCAGCTGGCACAGGATCATGTTGTTCTTGAGGAAGAACTTGTCTCCCACGCAGAATCTGCAGAGAGAAACGATCAAACTACGAACCGGCTCCTGCTCCTCGCCGGACCTCAAACGAATCGCGAGGTTTTCCCGCGAGAGCATTTTATTGTTGTTTTTTTTTTTTACCCAGGCATAATTTCATACCGCACACATCTACCGCTATTATAATCAGAAAATTAATCTTGCATAGCCACGGCCCTGATTAACTATTCAAGTGTCAAAGTCTTTAACCCTTTGAGCTTGTTTTTTTTTCTTCCTTTCTTTCTTTCTCTGCTGTGGATTTAATCAACTTGTGATTACGCCTGCACTAACAGTGTGCTCACCAGTGCACCTTCCAGATAAGTCAACTGAATTTGATCTCCCTGGCTAATTGCTCCCCTAATCTTACCTCTGGCGGCAGAGCTGACAGGCAAAGCAGTCTAAATGGTAGACGTTGTCTCTGGCTCTCATCACCATCTCAAAGGCAGGGATCAGCTTACTGCAGGCTGCACAGTTCCCCGTCACCCCGAAGAGCCTGCAGAGAGAGAGGAGGGCGACACGCGGGCCTTTAATCTGGGCGCGCAACATGGATGCATTTCACCAAAGAGCTGCGGTGAAGGGGGAAACACAATACAAGATGGCCTGCAGAGGAATTTCTACCGTCTTGTACTTTTTGGTTTTTCCCCTCCGATCCTTTTGAAACATTACAAGGAAAGACTTTATGCCTATTGTGTTGTGATTTTTACGTGACAGGACAGCAGAAAGTAAGTGGTGGGTCGCTGGGCAGAAAAGGAAAAAAAGAAACAAACAAAACGTATCGCCCGTATCATTTATCGCGATACATTTCTTAATATCATAAGAATTTTGATTCATCGTTTAACATTACATTCTGATTGATGATGCTTAAAAGCCCCCAAAATGTCTGAATTGTCGGATTTGCTGCTTTTGCTAACGCCTCCACTGTCTGTTCAATGAAATCAATAAATATCAATAAATGTGAAAATATGATTAAATGCATTTATGCTGTGAAGATCAGCAATACAGATCTAATTTTTTTTATGTGACCAGTGCCCTGAGGAAACATGTTACAAAAGCAAATGTTTTTCACGAGCAGTATTTGTTTTTGTGGGTCTATAGTTGCTGTTCCCCTTCAAAAGAAGTAATAAACAGTTATCATCACTTTTATCGTTATCATGACACTACCACAAACGATCGTGATAAAACTTTAAGTCCATATCGCCCACCCATACTTCCATGTATGTGTTATTTAATTCCAGTATCGCGAAAGATGTTCGGTTAGATGTTTGTTAGAGTCACGAAGACCAAATCTATACTTGTTCTTTGGCTGATATTGAAACGATTTCCAATATTAGCATCGAATTAGAACAATCCTGTTGTGAACTTTCCAAGATGACTTTCCTTCCGCACAAACTGACAAGTCAGGCTAGGAGAGCGTTGCTCAGAGAAGCAGGCAAGAGGCTCGTGGTAACTCTAGAGGAGTAGCATAGCTCCATAAAAGGCCAATATGTCTAAAAAATGTATCACGATATAAAGGCTTCATATCAATCAATATTGATAATTATTGATATTGAAAATACTGTCAAACTGGTGATGTAACCTTTCCTGTTTTATCGAGTTCTCACTCCACATTGTTATTTTTTTTAATTTCTGAGTAATTTTGATTCAAAACATGAAACTGCTGCTATGCAAGTTACTCAACAAGTTGTTGCTAGGCAAACCAAAGAATGAGTGAGTTGCTAGGCAACCAAAGAGTTAGTGAGTGAGTTGATTTCACCAACCTATAGCTTAGCTAACTGTGAGAGGTTGAGCGGCTAAAGCATTTCCTCTGCCTACGTCCCCCAGAACGCTGAATCAGAGTTCAGTAAAATTATTGTATTTTTCTATTATCTGCTGATATTGATCATGTGTCTATTGTGATATACAATATTATTTCATTATCCAGCCTTACTTTACAGCTCACTCTATCAAAATAAAAACAATTTTGCAGGCTAGCAAAGATGGGCTGCAAGCTAGCAAACACATAGAAGTTTTTTTTTTGGACAAACATGGTGATAGTGACCATTTTTAAAGAAACAGTACCTCTTTAAACCGCTTTAAAATTTACTGCCTACAAGATGCTCGTCGACAGTGCCGGGCTGGGCAGAGAGCTTTCTCGAGTTAATACTTTTTCAAAAAATTAAACATTTTTGGGCTCAGAGTGATGTTATGAAATAAAACAAATCTCAAATGAAAGACAACCTGGTCCTAAAACACCAAGCTGGCGAAGAAGCTAGTAGTGTCTTTGGAGTATTTGTAGTTTTTCCCTAAACTAAAGACATACTGGGACTTAAAAAAAGAAAACAGGCTTCAATCTGGAAGGACATTTCTAAGAATATAATCTTAGTAGACATGAGATGTTTGGGTTTTTTTTGTATTTACTGTTGACACTCAAATACTGTTAAAACTGGTGTTTGTGGTAGAAGCGCGACACATTACAAAACACTTTAAGAGGTGTAAATACTTTTTCAGTCAACTACGGAGAAAGTAAGGCTGTTAAAAACCTGCTTGTGCGTCTCAGTGAGCAGCACAGATGCTGCTAATCCACCATCTCCAGATAACCAGTTTACTCCTTTCTTTCTAGGGGTGATCTGCATTTCTCACAGATTACTCACCAGAGTCATCTGCACACGCAGCCAAGTGTGAGGAAGGGACTCAAGTCAACATCCAAATTGTAATTATGGGAACATGATGGGATGAGCTTCTCATAAAAAGAAACTGCACTCTACGTCGTTAAAAAAAACAACAAAAAAACCCCCCCGCCGCAAACCATTAAATCCACTCATCCTCCAAGTTGTCCCATTGCAGGTCGCAATAAAAGAAAAACGGAACGGCCCCCCCGACTCCCCATCTCGGAAGTGGAAAGTGGTCAATGTTTGCACATGTTGAAAACTGATGGATTGTTTCAGAAGTGGAGTCCTGCGCTGCCACTGCCGTCACTTACATGGTAACAGTGACTTCAGTGAGTCGGGGGTTCAGCAGCTCATCGTCCGCCGCTCAGACCACTGCCGCTTCGAGCAGCTTGTCACGTTTGAACACAAAACTATGATGTCTTCTGTTTGGTATTGTATGTGATAGATTGTATGTGCCAAGTCACTAAAAAGTGACTAAAAGTGACTCGGCGCTTTCTAGAACCACGTTTTGGTGTGTGCTTGTACCAGGTTTACACGTCCAGACGCTGAGATTTTCCCCCACTGTTCTTTACGAAACGGATCAATCTCAGTCAGGCTGAGTGAAGAGTCTCCATTGTTAGCAATTTCCAAGTCTTGTCACAGATACTTATTTAAATATAGGTCTAGACTTTGACTGGGCCAGTCAAAAACATGAGTTTTGGGGTTTTTTTTAAATCTAATTTAATGTCAGAGCTTTTATACCCCGAGGGTAAAAGTCGTTAAGTTGAAAGCGCTTGGGGCCACAAAAATTGAACTTTTTTTAATAAAGCATTTCTAAGACAAACCTTTGGTGCCTTTATTTTATTTAAATGTTACTAAAACTAAGAAAAATAGTCAGATTTTTGTACAAAACAGACCCACAAAACCGACGTTTCTTCAATGTTTGGGTTGTTTTCTTATTTGAGAAGTAAGATTTGCTTTTGAGAAAAAGTAGGTCACTGTTTATGGTTCTAGTTACTCCAAAACTAAGATGAATACTAAAAACTCTGTTGATAAATGGGAATCCATATACTGTCAACAAGTTTCATAACGTAACTTTGATATACATTTTCCCACAACCCGACCCCTGACCTTTCTGCTATGTTTGTCCTTTGGTGTTCATTCTAACCGGTGAGTTAGTCTGTCACAATAACAAATTGTGTCTGCAATTATTGCGATAAACGATAATATTGTTGTTTTGAGACTAGCGGTGGACGATATTGAATTTTATCGTGATATTTTATAGTACTAGTATGATAACGATATTGTTACTTTTGTTTTAGGCAGCTGACTGTGAAAAGCATTTCAATTTCAAACAGTCTTAGGAGAGGAAGATTTATATCACTAACCAGCACACAGAAACTATTTAATCATATTTTCAATTTTACTGATATGTATTGATGCTCTTGGGGAACAAACAACACAGAAATGAGCAATTTTAATATTTTCAATAATACTATCACTTTTGTTTCTTATTTAACATCAGTAACTGGAGTTGATTGAGGCAACGATGAATCCAAGTTCTCATCACAATAAGACATTTTTCACAACAGTTGATAAATGACACGATAAATATTTCATCTTTAATCAAGTCAGACGATTGGTTGCTCTGGATTTTACTCGGCGGTGCCAGAATAAGGTCGGGCTGAAAAACAAAGGCGTGCCCCACTTTCCAGATGTCCATGTAGGGTTAGGGTTCCACTTCCCCTTCACAATCATGTCCTACATAATGCTGGTCTGTCTCATAAAATCCCAGTAAACTGCATCAAGGTTTGCGGTCGCAACGTGACCAAAGTTCAAGGGGTGCAAATACTTTAGCAAGGCACCGCACTTCCAGCCTCTTATTCCTCTGCAGAATGTTCCTCGCTTTGCTCGGGACGGTTTTACTTATGTCCGATTTTAGTCAGAAACAGCTGGCCAGGAATCTTGTGGTTGGGGGCTTTTTATTTTTCTTTCTTTCTTTCTTTCCATCGGGGTATACAGTGTGATTAAAGGCCTAACAAAGCAGCCAGCAAGGCCGGATTAAAATGAGCATGCTCCCCATATTTTAACAACGTTGCTGCTCTCCTGCCAACGTTTCGCGAAGACAAGCTCAAGGATTCTTTTCTGCTCTCATCAACGCTCTGCTTCCTCTGATATGTGGCTGTATGATATTGAGGGTGATTTTTTTTTTTTCACAGCTTCACTTTGTCAGCTCTTTTTCTAAAAAAAAAAAACCCTGAAATGTTACCAATTTTAACATGGAAGACTGCGGGATCCGAACATTTTCCTTTAAAGCAACAAGTGAACTACCTGGGAACTAACTCTGTGGGGCTTTAAAGCGCTCTGGCTCTGGCCAGCTGCAGATGGCTTCACCTCTCACTCACCTCCGACAGAACGAACAAACGGCTCCCTTGGAGCCGGACACGCAGGAAGGCAAGTGGCCACGACTGATTTCCATATTCCATTAGAGGCCACGTTAAAAAAAAAATTTAAAAAGGGGGGGGGAGGTCAAAGAGAAAGCAGTTGGAAGAAAAACAAAACGACATCCGTGGCAGAAGAGGGAAAGAGAGGGGGGAAAGAAAGGAGAATTTGTATCCCACAGCCTGAGACAACAACTGAAAAAACGTCATCAAATGAGTGACTAATGCGGGAACAAAAGCAAGCCCTAATTACCAGAATGTTCTGATCTAACGAGTGTGAGTCCTTCACAGGCACCTGGTGGAGTTTTTTTTTTTTTTCCCCTCCCCCCTTCTCCTTAACGAGGCTACGAAGCTCAATGCTAATTCTCCACTAATGGTCCAATTAAAAGAAATCACATGGTTTTAATCCAGCTCTTCAAAGGCTTTTGGTCTGCACCCTTGCAATGATGAGGGAAACAGGAGGCAATCTAGCCAATTTAACTGTCAAAAGGGGTTTTGGTCTCCTAAGTGCAGCGCGGCTAATGAGCGACTTAGCTCCAACGAAATCCAGCTGGATTGTACATGAGACTAACACATGGGTTCGGCATCGGGGGCTGAGAAATCAGGAGTTCTAGCTGCTGACCTGACTCCACACGTTGCTAATTTGGTGGAGAAATTGTTTTTGGGGTGTGACCTTCGGACCAGCCAGTTTTATAAAATCACGTTGATTCAAATCCTACATTTGGCACCGTTGTGTTCAGTCAAGTCAAGTTTATTTGCACAGCACATTTCAGCAACAAGGCAGTTCAGAGTTCCTTACACCTCAGAAACATAATATAATAAGCAATTAGGAAATAGCAATACGCATTACATTTTGAAAAAGGAAAGAGAATGACATGAGTTCAAACTAGGGGTGTCCCGATACAACTTTTTCACTTCCGATACGATACCGATATCACATCTTTCAGCGCTGGGAGATACCAATATTGACCCAATGCGATATCAGAACAAATAACATTAATTCTTTAATCCTGTAGATGTTCTTCAGGTGATAGAAGGCTGACTTTGTAACTGTCTTTATGTGTTTGTGAAGGTCGAGGTTACTGCACTCAGGTTGTGGATCTGATCACTCGTCTCTAGCATGAAAACCACATTAGCTTGGGATGATTTATTCCAACCAGGTTGGAATGATTTTACAACACTTCAATAATTTAGAAAAAACAAGAAGCGAGTGGATACGTTTGAATCTACTGAGGTTTTTTGGGTTTTTTTCATAATGACCGTTTTCAATCGAGTTGATTTTATAAAGCTTATATGAATACGCAATATTGCTGACTTAGCTTGAACAGCCAGAGGCATTTTAGAGAGGGGCTCGTTTTGACAAAGCTCCTTGGAGACAGAGACCAGTGACACTTGTGTTTAAGCAAGTTTCAATTTATAGCAAATTAGAGCCTGGGTGGTTCCCAACCATCCAATTTTTATTCTTTTGGTTTTTTAGTTGTCATGCAGGCCTTGACATCAGGTTGACTTAAACAAATCACTTGTTGTTTGGAATTTGCTTTATTTTTTTTGAAACTGGATTCGAAGAAATTTCCCAACTTGCTTATTTCTCAGTCCAATCAGTCTTGTCAAGTAAATCTCTTTTTTTTTTTATAGCAACACAGAAACTATCATCTGCAAGCAATCATCATCACCAGTCAGAAGTTAATGGGACTTTGCCTTTTCAAGTTAAACACATTCTACAACCATCAGCACCACTTATTAAAGGATTTAGAGGGATTTAGGCTGTGTGTATATTTGAGTACAAGACCTTGCATGGATTAGAGAAAATCTAGAGTAAATTCAGGCCTGTGCAGCAAATTCTTGTTTTCCTTTTAATCAACTTGTGTATGGAAAAAGGTTCAATCAGCTTTTTAACATGAATGTATTTTGGCAGGTAGGCAGCTATTCATTTTCTTGACAAACATAAAACCAAAGAAGTCCAAACCAAAAGATATTTAGCTTAGCTCACCTCAGAGAGAGTAGGCTAAGCTAATTATCTCTCGGGTGTTAGCTTGGTTTAGCATAGAGATAAGTAGGTGGGACACTGCTAGCTTGCCAGCAAAAACAAAACCTCTGGGGGCAACCGGGGAATGTCTGCAATTACCATAACCGTAAGCTAATATTTTCCCTGAAAACCTACAAAGAATTGAGTTATTATTGTTTCTTCTGTCTTTATCCCATGCTATGCTAGGAATGCCACCTTTCAGAAATGAGTACATAGCAGCTAACAAGCTGTATCAATAATTTACCAAGACAGTTAAAATGTATTTTATTTGTTCATTCCTCCTTTGTCTGAAAGAAAAACGTAACAACAATTATTTAGTTTTCGTTAGTGAGTTAATCATGTTCTACTTTGCAAAAACAACAAATATATGATATATGAAGATTGTTAGCTAAGCATAGAGAGTTAACTGACTAAAACTTCCAAATCTGCATTGCCTAAGTGTGAACCTACTTTTACCTAACAAAGCACATACATTTCCTGAAAATGCACAAAGAATTGTTTTTTGTGGTCTTAATGCTTTTGCCACATGCTTCTCTAACAAGCTTCCATCTTCATCGGGAAACTTTCATTGGAGACAATCAACGTTACCCACCATTTTTGTAATGGCGGTATAAAAAGAGAAAGGAGAAAAGACGTCAACATGTTGGTGTCTAAATGTGGTTGAAATGTGTTTGAGGTTGACCAAATTCTCTAACCAAGACTTTCAATGTCTTGGTTTCGCCTAAATTTGGACACGCCCTATGGGCTAAAAATGTTCAACATGTGTTTCGTGCTAAATAGAGACAAGGACTGGCCAACATTAAGCAGCAAAACAAAGACATCCACAGGCATTACAGGCCTCCTGTCTCTCGTTGCTTATTCCTTTGGAAAGAAAGCTCAAGGTTTCCCCTCACATCTTACAGAGGAAGCCAAAACACCTGTATTTCTACATTATTTTTCCTTCCATTCTCTGCAGAACAAATCAAACAGAGGAAAGGTTTCATAATTCATTTTAAGAAAATAAGGGTAAGTCTATAGAAAGTTCCAACCCCACTGTTCTGGCTTCACTCTGCATTTCCCGACAATGACTCAAAACATACTAAAAGGTCAGCAGCTTGTCTCCTTTGTTCCTGCATTCATTCTTCCAAGTCCGTGGGCTTGCTGCTGACTGTTGCATTTGGTGTCAGTTCTCCCAAATCCTTGAACCCTCTAGCTAGTTTATGTGTCGAAGAATGTAAAATTGTTGCAGTCTGATTTGCGTCTAAGTCAAACAACACTATAGCAAACAATCAAATGCGGGCGACACAACGATCAAGCCCATCTATTGTCTATTCCAGCTTATCCTTGCTCTAACTGGGCAAAAGGCAGGGTCACATAGAGACACACAGCATAAACAACTAAGCACACACACTCACACCTCAGGACATTTTGAAGAGACCTGACCATCCAGCAGGAGTACCTGGAGAGAACACATGCATGCGCAGGAAGAACACATCTAGAACTGAAAAATCGGTTTGTGAACTAGGGTGCATTCACATCAGCCCTGTTTAGTCTGCTTTAATCAAACTCTTGTTTGTTTGCCTAGGAAGTCCGGTTCGTTTGGGGAGGAGTGAACGCGCAATCGAACTTTGATGCGGACCAAAAATGCGAACTCTGGTCCGCCTACAACCTTAGGTTGTGGTTCGGTTGAAGTGAGCTCTGGTGATTTGAAGCTCTGGTGAGGTTCAAATTAACTTGTGAACACCAAGCAGACCAGAGACGGCTCCAAAAGCTGTCCTGCAGGAAGCGGACTATGGCACAGGGCATTCTGGGTAAATAGAACCTAAACAAATGCGCATCTTTTGCGCCACCAGGCCAAATGGCTTGTAGTTCTTTGACAAAGATAAAAGAGAAATTGTACAACCGCTAAAATTTGATGCCATGCAACTTTCGTTTACATTTTGTGAAGAAGGACGTTGTACTCAGTGTCTTCTTCAGAGGTTTTTATGTCCCTTCCTTCAGTTCTTGGAGCAGCTCCATCACAGGCGAAAAGGGGAAACAGCTTTTTCAAAGGGTTTGGTTCATTTGAAAGCAACTTAAAAGTGAATGGTATAGTCCACAAGTGTCAAACTCCAGTCCTCAAGGGCCGCTGTCCTGCAGTTTTTAGATGTGCCACAGGTACAAAACACTGGAATGAAATGACTTAATGACCTCCTCCTTGTGTAGATCAGTTCTCCAGAACCTTAATGACCTAATTATTCTATTCAGGTGGTGCAGCAGAGGCTCATCTAAAGGTTGCAGGACACCGGCCTTTGAGGACTGGAGTTTGACACCCCTGGTATAGTCATTTATTCTGTCTTCACACATGGAAGCCATACCTCAGGTAGTCTCTGCGGCAGAGGATGAGATTTGCCCGGGTGTACAGGGTGGAGCCGATCCGTCCCAGGCGGCAGTCGCAGCAGGCACACTTCAGACAGTCTTCATGCCAGAACCTGTCTAACGCCTGGAGCATGAAGCGGTCCCGGATCTTCCCATTGCAGCCGGCACAGCCTCTTGGCTTCTCTCTGGACTGGAGGGGAACGACAGACACGCCTGAAATGAAACAGAACGAATGACCAAATAGAAACCTGAGAACTGATATTTTTTCCAATTTTTCTAACCGTAGGGTATAGAGCATCAGTAAACTTAATTCCAGTACTTCCTAGTTCCCAGCATCACATGAAATGTGGCAAATCAACTGATTGAGTTATTTGTAAAATTTCTTCAAAAGAAGGATTTACAGCAAAGCAAAAAGAGATAACAAAGACTGAGTTCAACTGAATTAAGAAGTTTACATGTGTGCAACTTTATGTCAGTTTAAATCCTGCTGTTCTTCCAAGGCCTTAGTGGTTTGTTAGGCAACACTGACCAGACAGTATCATAAAGACCAAAGAACACAGCAAACAGGTCAGTGGTCAAGTTCTGCAGAAGTTTCAAATTGCTTTGCTTTAAGCTTGATCTGTCAAGCTTTAAGCTTCTCAAGGAGCTCTGTTCAATGTGTGATCGCACCTTCAAAACTACCAAGCTTTGACCTAAACCGACAAGTGGGATAATTAGCACATTAGCTGGAGAGATCCACAGGTTAAGTGGAAGAATCTGTTGATTGGGCAATCAGTGAGGTGCTCCTCAAACCCAGGTAGGTATGTCTGCAGGCGAGGTAGAAGTATCTAAATATCCAAAGGAAGAACTATACCTGATTGGACGAGCAAAGTCAAGCACAACACGATTGGACAGGCATCATGGGGGTATCCCAATGTCAAAGACTGATTGGATGAACGTTGCTTAGGCGTTCCATCAGGAACAGGAAGTGATTGGGTAAAATTAATGTCTGTCATCTGACTTTTTCTTAAAGGTACGGTATTATGTCAAATGTTAAAAACACCTGGGTGGACCTAGTGCTGCCTTTGAGGACGAAGCTCCTCCTGAGAGCCGTAGTTTCCACGGCTCTCAGGAGGCTGCTGCCTCACAGAGCCGCCCTCCCCTCACTGCTCTCCCACTCGGCTCCTTCAGACTAGCCAGCAGCAATTGGCAAACACCTGGTGGACCTGCTGAGCTCATTATATTCATTATAGAGGAGCCGTGTTGTGATGGCTTCCTGAAGGTGGAGCTTCAGAAAGAGCAGGAGTTCTTAAAGAGACAGAGGCCCAATTTCAAGGTGTTGAATTATAAAGTCAGATTTCTTTTAATTTGATATAAATAGTACTTTCATAACAGCCGAAGGTAACATAGTTACTTGACTGTGCTATAAAATGGCTCAGTCAAGTGACTGAAAAACACATAATACTGCTCCTGTAAATATCACTAACTGACTTCTCTGGTATCATCTATTTATTTACTTTAGCAAGATTGCTGATTTAATCACTAACGGTAGCAATTTTTCAAAGTTATTTATAAGTAGGGAGGGTTAAACGTTGATGAGTTCCTCCGTGCAACTTAGCAGTGAGGGGACAGAAAAACAGCTCAAGTAGAGCCAGCCAATCAGTGTTTGAGCTGAAGGAACTCCTACGCTTTCGAGACTCCCGCCTCATGTCTGCAGGCAGTATGAAAGAGCTGCAAGAAACACTCGAGTCCCACAGCAAACATGGTGGTGGCAGCGTCATGATGAGGGGAGGCTTCTGTGCTGCAGGACGCCAAGGAGAAAAACTGACAGAGACTGCGGAAGACTTGAGATCTTTCTTTCACCATCTGCAGGACAACAACCCTCAACATGCAGCCGCAATGGAGCGGGTTAGGTCAAAGCATATTCATCTGTTAAAGGCCTAGTCAAAGTACCGATCTAAATCTAATTAGGAATCTTTAGCAAGATTCGAAAAGCGATGTTCACAGACGCTGTCCGTCCAATTTCACTGAGCTTTTGCAAAGAGGAACAGCTGAACATGTCAGTCTGACAACAGCTAGGACGATTTTCCACTTCCTATTGAACTCCAGTGTTCTTTTGTTTCTTTGTTTTTTGGGGGGTATTTTTTACATAAAATGCTAAGTTATTTCAGGCACATCCGTTTATTCTGAGTCAGTATTTCATTTTTTCCATTTCATTCATATATTTATAATTTTATTTGACATGCAAGAAAATTCAGCTGCATACCAGATCACAGGATAATGCAGCACCACATATTCTAGTAAAATTCTTTCTTTTTTAAAGTACAGCTGATGACAACCAGTGATATAAGTCAGGAATATACAGCTTCATGTTTATGGGAGAAGATCTGAGCAGATAAAGTGCATTTCAAGCCTCCACTCCACATCTCACTTCAAAAGGAACCAATATCCCGTTATACTTACTCTCCTCCTTGTCTAGCACCATCCTTCAGGGGAGGAAAAAGCGGCTACAGTTCAACAAGAACAGAACTACCCGCACGTCTTCTTCTTCTTCCTCCTCCTCTCCTTCCTCTTCTATCTGCTAAATAACAGCGCTGATCAACACGGACAGCCTCGGAGCGGAGCGTAAATGACTGCGATCCGTCTGGAGTCGCTCAAACTTCGGATCCGCTCCTCATTGTCCCCGGAGAACGGCGAGGAGAAGGAGAAAAAAAAATCTGTCTTCTTAATAAAATAAATAAATAAATAATAATAATAATAATAAAAACTGAGTCCGTGGATGGATGACAGATGACGTTTCTCGAGTGTCGCCTCTTCGGCGAGGGGGAGATGTCCTTTAAACGTAGAGCGTGTGAGCGCCGTCCTGGCTGATGTCAGTGCTTAAGTATGTCTGTATCTGCACGGACTGCGGCCGTTCCCTTCAGTGCAGTGAGCCGCTCTGCACACACTCTGCACGGCTCCCTCCCCTTCTCTCTCTCTCTCTCTCTCTGCTTCTCCCACGGCAAAAAATTCAAAAAGAAACTTCCACAGTCAAATGTTGTTTTTTTGTTTTTTGTTTTTTTTTTAGTCCTTCCGTGCTAATTCTATAAAGTCATTATGCTTCAGATCTGATAGGAACCGCCCCTCCCTCTTGGAATCAATTATTCAATAGACACACACACACACACACACACACGCACACACACACACACACACACACACACACACACACACACACACACACACACACACACACACACACACACACACACACCGGGACAGCCCGGGCCTGAGGTGTTTTAGAATGAGCTTATTCAACTCCAAGGACACCAATTATCTCCGGGGCGCCCTGTAGTCAAAGCCGGAGCTTCTCAGCTCGACAGATGCACAGCCGGCTGACGCTGCGCGAGCTCGTGCGCATGCGTGCCAATTCCTGCGCATGTTGTTTTTATTTTTTGCTTGTTTACTGTTTTTCCTGTTTCTTTTTGTTGTTGTTGTTGTTGTCAGAACTAGTAGTAATAGATTCATTGTGAGTAAATGCCGTGCTGAGGTAAAAACAATTGACGCCATTATTATTATTTTTATTTTACGTTTCTTTTAACCCAGTCGTCGAGTGGACCCTTGTGAGCTTTTTACCTCGCACGCGGTTCCAGAAGGGGCTGAGTGGACCCCCCACCTCCAGGTGGCCTACTGACCCTGAAAGCGCTTTTACAAGCTCTTTCCTCGGGTTTTCAGGAAATGACGGGACACCCACTTCCGCCCCGTCGTCCGACCCTCCCCGAGCTCAGCGGGTATGTGAGGGAGTCAAAGTTAAAATACTGAGTGAGTACAAGGTCCACTGGTGGAGTATCGCCGGTTGGACTTGCTTTCTTCAGTGGAACCCACAACAAAAATCGTCCTTGTATTATTTAAAAATAACGATTGCAAACTGATGTAGGAACCAGCAGTGAGCCAGGCAGGACTGGTTAGCAAGCTAACAACTTAGCATAATGAAAATAATAAGCTACTCTTACAAGTTCTGTACTTTTTAACACAGTAGTAATAACACGTTGACTAATGGAGGTTGTATAATGCCGTATGTGTGAATTTTTTTTTTTTATATCTATTCATTATCCTCATTAATAATGAATTCATTAACGGCTTATCCATCCAGTGTTGCGTCACAACTAATGGAAATTTAGGGAGCCAAATTAAGCTAACAGTTATTACATATTGAACACCGCAGACGTTATTGTTCCTCCCTACAGATAGATTACTGGAACATTACTGGGATTTTTTTTTTTAACCACAATCCATAAACAACACTGTAGCCTGCTTCCCTAATAGATCACCCGACCCTAAATCCTCCTCATTAGGCGCTGTGGGATAAACAACTGTTCTAACATGGCCCCTGGATCAGGTCACACTAATTAACCAGCACCATCGACCGACTATTCCTCATTATCCGCCCTCTCGTCTGATCGCATATAGGCCGTCAAGACGGCTAACGATCAACGCGCTAATTAATCAGCTGACGAGGTGCAAGTGGAGCTCTAAGGTTCCCTCTTCATTTGCGAGACACATGGGAGCTAATTAGTTCAATTATTAATGAATCTAATTAAATATTTTCTGTAGGTAACCACGGTTGCGGTCTTGTCGTCCATCGTTGTGCGTTAGGCCTCTTTTGTCCCCCCGTTTTTGGCATACAGTCACTCCATTGCAAAGGCTGGCTTAGACTAAACATTACAGGCTATTCATGGGATCCCATTAGTCTAATTGCACTAAAAAGCAGTCTGTGGATGACAGTAAAGGTGAGCTGTGGTTAGAGCTCTAATTAGCAGTCTGTGTGGCCATCTGCCGCAGCGTACTGTCATGTCTTCTGTGTGAAAAGGGCAGAGACAAATTTAGGCATGTTCTATTAAAAAAAAAAAAAGGGCCCGTTTTGTCTGGTACAATGCCACGAGAGGCCTCGGCGCTCATTGGAGCACATTTTTAATGAGCGATAGGCTGAAACTTAAAGGAGAAAATGCAAGAAAGTCCTCCCAAGATGTTCCATGCTAAATCTCTCTGGACGTATCTGAATGCACAGGTTAGGAAAAAGTTCCAAATGTGTCCAGATGGTACTTGGTTTTCACAATTCTTTACAAGTAGAAATCTAAAAAGTGGTGTGAAATCTGGTGCAAACAACTACTCAGTAGTTAAAAGTCTTCACCTAAACTCCAGCTGTTCAGTGAAGGCCTCACGGGTCCGTTAGAGAGCTTTTGTGAATGAACAGAATCGTAGGGAAGTGATAAAGACTTGGAGGAGCTATGTTGTTGTAGTCTGGTGGACCCGGTTCCATTGCTTCCACACTGCAAAGTGTCAAATGAGCAAAACCCCTTGAGGAACTTGTTCCCCTCATTGCCTATGTTGTTTCCGGCCACTGAAGGAAACAACAGGAAAACCTCTGAAGAAGACACTGAGCGCAACTTCTTCCTTCATAAAATGTAAACAAAATTGGAGTGGCATCAGATTGTAGATTGAATGCGCAATCAAACCCTGATGCGGAACAAAAAGCAAAGCTGGTCCACCTAAAAACCTATGTTGTCGGTTTGGTTGAAGTAAACCCTGGCCCGGTTCGAATGCATATGTGGTTGCAAGTGGACCGGAGACCGCGCCAAATGCTGGAAGTGGACTATAGAGCAGGGCATTCTGGGTAAATGCAACCAGACCATGAAGAATTCAGAGAGCATTTGGAAAATATTAGATTGTTCTTCAAGGAGGCACTGGGATGATTTTTAAGTCTTGGGGCTTAACCTTTCAAAATTTGAGTAAGAACATCTCAGCTAGTTTTAAAGCTTCATATATACATTCTGCAATAAATCACCATTCACTCATGTAATATGGTACAATGTACATAAATAGAAAACCTCAACCCATAGCTTTCTGATTTCCACAAGAGGAAATGTTTCCTTTTGCCCTTCTAACAGTTGATCTAAAGGGTAAGTGTTTCACCACACTTTTATAGTACAGTGTACAGTGGTGAGTAAACCCCGCCTGTCACGCGGGAGACCGGGGTTCGATTCCCCGACGGGGAGTGAAGTTTGTTTCAGGTCCCTCTTGAAAATGAGATCTAGATCTCAACGGGGTTTACCTGATTAAATAAAGGAATATATAAAATTTCCATCTTTTTCTTCTTCAAACAAAATGAGCAAATCAGTCTGTGTTCTTACCAATGCTTATTAATGCAGCTAAATCAGCAACCAGAACTGATGAGGAGAGAATGAACGCGGATCCTTTTCCACGGAGGTTCGCTTCTCCGGAAGCCAACCAATCATCAGTCGCTCGGTCAGTCTGAGCTGCTGAGATTTAGATTGGAGTGGGGATGTGCTCACCAGCTGCGTGATGAAGAGAGACTGATCGATGGGCTTTCTGATTGGCTCTGGGGGTTGTCTCAGCAGCATCCTGTCCCCTCAGTTCTGACGGCCGTCCTCGAGCGAGCCGAAAGCAATTGTCCCTCCACACGGGGGCCAAATAAGACCACTGACCTGAAGCTGAGGGGCCACGCCCCGGAGCGTCCGTCTCCGTGCGCCTGGATTCCTCGCTTTTCTTCGTAAGGGAAAGACGACGGAGACAGATGGAGAAATTGAATCGATTTGGATTTTTCTCCACGTTTGCTGTGCGCATTATTTGAAAAATAATGCTAGGCTAAAAATGCTAGAGAAAAACTGAGTCCTCCTCAAGTACGTACAGACGTACAGACAGAGAGTGACGCACACCCGAGTACGTTGGAGGCAACATGAAAGTTGCCTCCAACGTTTTTCAGACAAAAGCTGAAAGCATCTAAAAATGATAGATTTTTAATCAGTTAAGTCAGATAAGAGCTTACGTTTGTCTTCTCATCTTTCCAGTCAAACCTGTTGAGGATCAATGCTGGAGGGTGTGGTTAATGTAAAGTAATGTAAATAAAAAGCTTTTGTTAACACCAGAACCAGGTGGCTGCTTAGATGATGGACTGAACAAGCTGTGTCTCCATTCACATAAAATTGCATAATTTAAGATTTAGGAAAACAAAATTGAAAATATATTGAAAAGTTTTCAATTTAAGGTTTTGCCGCCAGGATGAGATTGTTTTTTTAACGCCGTATCGTAATTGTTGTATTTCCCAAAACTGCAATGGAAATACTTCTTTCGAATCACACGAGTCACATGATCAACAACCGGATGTTACTGCTGATGGAAACAACGAAGACCACGACAGGAAGTGGTAAGAGGATGATGGGGTTTTGTTTTTTTTAAATGACTCATCGCATGAACAAACTTAGGCTACAATCTGCAGTACTAAGTGACCCAAGTCCGATTTTTTTTTGTGTAAAATCGGATGTATCCCAAATATATGCGCCTTGTATGTGAAGAAGAAGTAAAAGTGCTCAAAAGTGTTTGTGGAAGTAAACATGGACGCTAACGGTGGAGCATAGCTTACGATTTGGCAGTTGTTGTCCGAATGGAAGCAGCACATTAACAACTTAATCCTCATTATCGTCCGCCATGGTTGTTGTTTTTCTTCCCCCTTGTGTGTAGCAGGGCACAAAATCGTGACCACGCATCCAAGTAGTCTGGGTCACATACGAAAAAATCTGACCTGTGTTATTCAGAAAAGATCAGATACAGGTCGCATTAAGGCAAGAAAACAAAAACAAATGTTATTTGGGTCACTTCAGGCTGCAGTGTGAATGCAGAATTATTCACGTGTGTTTTTAATTGCATTTCCTGTTCAATAGAAACACAGCAATGGCAAAATTGTGTTTAGTTTAGGTTTTTTTTTTTTACTTTAGCAGAATAACTACAAAGTTTTGCACACATTTGTAATGAAAACGCAGTCGGTGCTGCGTGGGACGTTCAAAGCTATACATTTTATTTTGTAATCTAATTCTGCTTTAAATTTCTCCACAACTTTCTCTCTGACCTGTCTGCTTTGTTCCTCAAGATACCATTTGTTCTCTAATGTTGCCCAACAAAATCCAACAAAACCTGTGAAGCTTTCACAAAACAGCTGGATTTATGATAGATAATTGCACACAGGTGGTCTCTGTTTGGTCATTTGATAACTTCTAAAGGAAATCGACAGCGCTGTGTATGTTTTCTAAGGGTAAGGCGGGTTTAACTACAAATGCATGCAGCACTTTTAATTTGAAACAAAAAAACTTATATTTTATATTCACTTCACAATTTTACACCAGTTTCTGTTTTGTGTAGATGTGATCCCAACAGAATACACACACTGAAGTTTCTTTGTAATTCAACTAAATGTGTAAAAATTCAACGGGTGTGAAGAGTTTCCAACAGTTGTTTTTTGGATACATCCACTATGTCTTTGTCATTTTGTGACTAAATCTTTGAAAACTCATTTTGCATCCTTTTGTGTTGCTTTCAAACAGAAGGTGATCATCTATTTGACAAAAGGGGAAAATAGAAATTGCGAGTAATTATACAGAGCCATAGGTCATTTTTTGGGGGGGATTGTTTATGTTCTAATCCATTTTTCTCCCCTTTGCCATGTTATTTTCTTCCACTTGTAATTCTTCATTGTGTTGTGGAACCTCATATCGTGTCCTGTTGGGCCCTTCTGACACAATCCCAGTGATGTTCAGATTCGTTCTATGCACAAAAATAAGTGACAAAACAAAGGAAGAGACGTTTTTGGGTCCAGATCATGTAAATGTCTGAAAATGGCCTCTCTGTAGTAGAATGCAGCCATGATTGGCGTAGTTATACTTCATCTGCTGTGACTCATGCTTGAGAAAGGCTCTCTTAAATTACTCTATTACACGGCCTATCAAGTACCAAGAGCAAGGAATCATTAACTCCTTCCAAAAAAAAAAAAAAATCACAACGTGTTTTGATATCTGTGCTGCCATCTAGTGGAAAACCTTCAACTAATTTGTTTGTGGAAATTGCTTCATACTTTTTCCACCTTCGGTCGGGCTATTTTTAGCAAAAACACACAACAACAAAAAAGCCTCCTCTGGTGGTGGTCTAATTAAAGTTAAGCTCAAAGCATGGGCGCAGCCTGCTGAGGTACCAAAATAGCCGTCGTGTTATGAAATGTTTAGCTTTAATTTCCTCTGGAGCAAGCAGTGTTTTTAAAGTATTTACAGAGGGAACATTGGTCTCCAGATCGCTCTATATAAGAACACGTTTGTAATTGTGTGCAGAGTCTGAGGGGTGACTTCACTCGAAGTGGAAAAACACTAGAGTTCATGTCCTTAACTGGAACGTGGCTTTCTTCGTTCATTTCATAACCTTTTCTTTACTAATCGCATAAAATGTCCAACATATACATGTACAGACCAAAAGTTTGGACACACCTTTTAATTCAATGAGTTTCCTTTATTTTCATGACTATTGACATTGTAGATTCACACTGAAGGCATCAAAACTATGAATAACACATGTGGAAATATGCACTAAACAAAAAAGTGTAAAACAACTGAAAATACCCCTTATATTCTAGTTTCTTCAAAGCAGCAACCTTTTGCTGTGATTACTGCTTTGCTCACACTCTGCATTTTCTTGATGAGCTTCAAGAGGTCGTCACCTGAAATGGTTTTCACTTCATATGTGTGTCCTGTCAGGTTAATAAGTGGGATTTCCTGCCTTATAAATAGTCATGAAAATAAAGAAAACCCATTGAATTAGAAGGGTGTGTCCAAACTTTTGGTCTGTACTGTATATGTACACAAAACACACACTATAAATTAAAAAAAACAAAACTGCGTTATCACTAGAATGTTATATGATCACGCATTACAGCATGGAAATGGAACAAAATTACCTCCACACAATAAATCCTATAAAAATAACTAAATTGTCAGACTTGGAAAATTTAGAAGAAAAATGCTGGAGGATTAAAGTGAGAAAGGAAGTGGTTTTAAATTGTTGTTCAGAGTTTCTTTGTTGGCTGGATTCAAATAACGACTTCTGTGCAAACTGTGAAAACTCCCGTCTGCGCCATAGCACCACGGCTCAATTATGAAGTTATACATCTCATATATACAAGAGATATAATTTCTGACACACATACATGTGTTCGCGTCTAACGCTGCCGGGATGTTTAATGACTTGCTGCGTGAACAAACTTACTTGCGTGATTTCAATGCCATTTTTTATTTAATGGAAAAACCGCAACTGCGGTTTTATTTACCGAGGGAGTTTACGTCCGCCATTTTGATCGCTGTTTACGTTCCCCCATCAGCTGATGCAGCGGTGGCCTGTGACGTCATCAGCTCTGCCACAGCCAAACTCCAGACTCAACACCTGGACGTTGTGATTGTGTCTTGTCTCTTGTCTTGTCTTGTCTCTATGCTGTAACTGCGAAGTAATTTCCCTGCTGGGATGAATAAAGTACTTCTATTCTTTTCTATTCTATTCTTTTTTTCTTTTAACAACAAATGGAGGAAGATTTGTGCACATTTGTAATGGAAATACAGCCGACGGGGGAATAACCGGTTAAAACCAGTAATGCCGAGAGAAAGCCTCTTCTGTCAGTCTGCACTGTAGCAGTGGCTATGACGTACATTACCATGAAGGTGTGGTATAGTGTGAAACTGTTAGGAGTTTGCCGACTTGATAAAGGGCTTTACAACTTTTACAACTTTTATGTATGTGGTTTCGGTAACTGACGTCCCAGAGACGGCTTATGACTGTAGACAGAAAAAAAGAGAGGAGTAAATTTATCTCAGATTTTTTTTATTTATTTAGAAAAGCAAGGACATTTCTGACTTTTCCAAACTCATACGATTTTTGGCGGAAATTTACTCCTTTTTTTTTTTCTCAATGGCCCCATCACACCGCCGGCCGTTGCATCTGCCGCGCTCTTCCTGAAAGCCGCGCTTTCATAAATTCATTAAAGTACATTTAGAAAAAATCTAAACGCGGCTATCCAGAAATTAAACTTAATAGCAAAAGCTATAATTTCAACACACTTTCATCGTAACAGGTAAACATACACAGACAAATGAAAGCCAGAAAATGAGCTGCTTAGCATTTTCCTTTATTTTGTGGGTCAGAAGCTAATATGTTTGGAAATCAGGGATTAGATTTAGAAATTAATTTTTTGTTCCACAATGGAGAAACTCTGGTATTGATACCAAACAGAGCTGTATGGTAGTGATTTGTTTGGTGAATAATAAACACAAAATGTCACCTAAGGTACCTAATACCAACTGTAAAGCCTGGTGGTGGAGGGTTGATGATTTCTGTTGGCCACTCTTATGGTTAACAGTTGTTGAGAAAAAACTTTATTTTGAGAAAATATATTTCTACATGAGTCTTGAGTCCAATTTTATTCAGTAAAAGATTGCATTTGGCACTGCTGCATCGAGGAATGTAACACTAAATGACATAACATAAAACATATTTTACCCAACTGTAGTCAACACTACAGCTTTCCAGGAGTACCATTACAACGAAAGTATGTTTATAACCCTTTACATGATGTCCATCATATATATTTTTCAGTAACGACACTTGGCTAACAGTTCACAGCGTTGCTAAAGTTTCTAAATGACAAGGTGTTCTCTACTAGCATCTCAAAAGTTTAATCCAGACAGGAAATGCATACAATCTCACACTGACACTCTCGTCTTTAAATTTTGTTCAGGTTTCAGCCCAAATCTGAATATTCATTTAAGAAAAATTACAAAAGAAGTAAGGTTAGTACAGGGAAACCATGCAGGAAATGCCCTGATATACCAGAAGAAGAGTTATAATACAGGACAGCCGCCAGCAGTGCACAATGGCTACAAACTTAGAGGGTTTTTTTTTTTATATTTGGCAAGCTGCAGCGTTAGCTGGCTGTCGTCTCCGTCCTGTCTGGAGCAAAAACATAATTTAAGAGTTGGCCAGACTTGGACATTTTTCTATTGTTGACTTTTCAACCACTTATCATTTATCATAGGTGTTGTCGTGTTGTAAAACTGCCTCAAGCTACAACAAGAACTGTGTTCTGAGTGAAAAAAAGGGGTGGGGGGAAGCAAATTGAAGCATTTCAATTTGAGAAAGGAAACGTTTGAGTTATTGCCTCTTTTTGTGCAACCATCTGCTCTGTAGATCCTTCAGGTCCTAATCAATAAACCTCTGATTGTTTGATGAACGCCCTCTGCACGTGCATGTTTTATGTGTGCAGGTGTTTGTTTCTTCTCTACGTATCAGTTTGATTTTTGGAAAAAGCAGTTAAGATAGGCACAATAATTGGATTTATAACAAGAAAACCTGGGCAGAAAAAGTGCTTATTGCAGGATTGTTTTCTAAACTAGATTTGTAAATATTCTTTAACTTAAAGCAACTTGTTAGGGGGCTTACAAAAGTGGCCGAAATTTGAAGCGGATCTATAGAGTTTTGTCACTAGATGTCTATACACACTAATTGCTACTCACAGTCAGTCGTGGGCACACTTCTGCTAATCTGCTAGCATGCTGATAGCAGAGCAAATTGTTTTATTAGGGCTTTAGCACTTTTGTTAACTTTGAAAATGTTTAGCATCGTTAGCTTGGCTAAATACATTTTTTCACATAAACTCTGAAGCACTTATTTACTTTGCTGTTTGGTAAACTTTCAGTTGAATAAAGTTTGACGCCTCCGTTGAAGTTGAGAATTCTTCAGGAATTCTTCAAATGATCAAATCTTATATTATTTGTTGTGACACGTGCTTCGTCATTGACACATGGCTGGTACTAACATGTTTGAATTTTGCATTTTATATTAGCTTCTGATAAGTACCATGCTGGTATAGAACTAGCAGATCTAACTTTTACGATTAGCGCTTTGTGGTTAGCACAACATTTTAGTTAGCGGTGCCCATCACTGCTTGCAGTCAGCCATTCATGTTTCTTATTATAAAGTGTCTTTGAACAAGCAGCTGTGTTTGTGATCGTCCAACAGAAAAAAATAATAAATGAGAAGTGATAAAAAGTATGCAGGATAATTCACATTTGTTCACAAAAACAAAATGACAGTGTGTTTCGGACTCATCCTCATTTACAATAATACCCCTTAATAAAGTCCATCCAATCAACTGCCATCAGGAGTCACCTAAGTGGTACACAGAGCTCCCCTGTTTGTAATTTCATCTTTTCCCAGGTTCAGTTATTCTGTAACTCTGGAGGGATTGTACGCTCTGTAAATGTGGGCTGTAAAACAAAAGCACCAAGGAGAAAGGAAATGTTCAAAAGCGCTCCGGTCAGATGAGACCAAAGTTCAACTTTTTGAGAACTAACACACCATCTACATTGTGCGACACTAGTGACCATAAAATGGAATTCACTTAACGGAAACATGGCAGTTTCGAAAAAAACCTCGAAAAACCTTAAAACGTTTTTGCTCTAGTATGAGGCGAGGTTTTTTCGGCTGTATCAAAATGTGATCAACAACCAGATTTTACCACTGGTGGAAAAAAACAACAGGAAGTGGTAGAAGGATGATGGCGAGGCATGTGTTTTAATTGACTTATCGCGTGAACATAATTATTCACATGTGGTTTTAAATGCGTTTTTTTTATTTAACGGAAATACCACAATTGCAAGATTGTTTTTTCAACATTAGCAAAAGAAAAATAAAATAGAAATGTTGACATTTGTAATTTGTAATTATGACATTGCTGCTGTTTTGCTTTAGATCAAAGCATATTCAGGTGCTCCTGTGGCCTAGTCAATGTCTACAGCTAAATCCAATTAAAAATCTCTGACTAAACCTAAGTTTGGCCAAAGAGGAGGTTTCATTTGCAAAAAATATTCATAAACCAAGCTTCATTTTACAGTTTCGCACCACTTTATGTGTCTAATACACGAAATCCCAAGAAAGTAGATTAAAGTCGTGGCCGTAACGTGAGAAGTGGAGATGTTCAAGAGTACGTTTCAACGGTACTGAACGAACACGAAGCTCTGCTGCTTGCCTCGACTATGGCTTTGTTGGAAAAGGAGAAGAAGAAAAAAAAAGAAGCAACCTCCCAGTTCACCCAGCTTGACTATGTTGTCATCTCATACTGGGACCATCACACTGATTTCCTCCTCTTGCCAAACACGTTGTTGATGAGCTTGGCCATGGACTTGGAGCCGCTGTAGCGCCGGCGGTCGGCTCGGTACTTGAGGTGCTCCATCACCTGCCGGATGAGCCGGGTGAAGAGGCCGGCGATGTCCTGGTAGCTCTCAGCCGCCGACACCTCCTGGAAGTGGCAGCGGGTTTCCTGCGCCAGGCTGCGGCCTTCGTCCTCTCGCACCTGCCGGACGTGGCACAGGTCCTGCTTGTTACCCACCAGGCACACGGGAACGTCAGAGTCCCTGAAACGGGAACGAGTGTTAACTTGGACGGACACCATCATCACATATCCTACGTCCGGACACATTTCTGAACCCAAAACGTGTCCCTTCTGCGTTTGAGGCGGCTGTTCTGGCTTGGTATTGATCTTAATAACCGTATCGATCCCGTTAATGAAAACAGAAAAAAGAAAAAGGCTCATTTTTATTTTGTTATTCATTGCAGATCCAAAACTTTAAAACAGATGTTTCACATTTGCTGTATCAAAAGAAAGCCATCTAGTTTTTCCTCCCCCCCCCCGCTTGATTGAACGAATTTACTGTTATTAAAACAGCATTTGGGTCACTGTCTATCAACACTTGCTAATATTTAGCCAAGTTTCATCGGTTAAGTCAATGCTGATTTTGGCACAGCACAGTCGGCTTTTCAGTAAAATTCTCTGGACAGACATGGTTCTAATTATTATAAAGGTTTGTTTATAAAAAAGATAAATACATTGTGCCGTATTTAACATTTTCAACTGTAATAAAATGAGTATCTTAATTTACCGTCTAATTCTAAGCTTTGATCTCTTATTTCACTTTATATTTAGAATTCCTAACTAGACTTTCTGAAACATTTGAAAGATTTTGCCGTTTATGTTTTACATGTTTGACCAAGATAGTTAACCTATTGTTTCTGTCAGTTTCTTTATTATTTATTTCACATTGGCTAGGAAATGTGATGCAGGACGGTTCAGTGTTAGGAACTGGAAACCGACGGCACGGTGAAGACAGCAGTTAGAGTCCTGCTTTATGGACGCTAAAATTTTATGGAAATTTCTAAAAGTTTCTCCATTTTTAGAAATTGAGAAATATCGGAGTCAAAACCAAACAGAAGAATCAGTGCAATTCAAGTCACTTGGACTGACTGAACCAATTAAAGTTGTTTTTACACGTTTGACCAAGCTTGTGAAGCTATTGGATAATTTAAGTGTGCAATACTGATGCAGTTATCAAATAAATTTGTAATTTAGAACATTTTTGTCAGTGTTAAAAAAAAAAAGAGAAGAAGAACCCTTTTAAGTCAACTCGGCACCGTTTTTCTGTATCATATCGGTATCGATACTAAACCTCAGATATCGGTATTGGAAGTGAAAAAGTGGATCTGTGCCTCTCTGATCCTAGCATACAAATGCAACATTCACATCCTCTTCCTATCTTCGCCATGAGTTAATGATCTCCTCTTTCCTTTCCCTTGGTGAGATGAATTTTCCTGAGCCGGGTTGCCAGCCTGATGTGGCTCGGCTTGTTTTTCTCACCCATCCTCTTGAACCGTTTATCAGGACCCACTCGGCTCAGTCGGGACATTCCACAAACTCAAACCTGCACAAAGATTCCTGTTCATCTCCAAAGAGCCGAGTGGCGCTCTCGTTTTCGTTCCGTCTGCCCGCCGTATTTTTTTCTTTTTGGTGGATGTCTGGGTGCGGTAGATGTAAATAATTCCAACCATTTCACAATTTCCCTTGTTTAAATATTCTCTCTTAAACCGACAGTCTAGTTATGAGAAGAAATGCCTTTTGTTGGAGGTGGCTGGTGAACGACTTCCTTCGTCAGAGCGGATGTAACGCTACTCATTAAGATTTACGTTGTGTGCGAATCATATAGTGCTATGGAATCAAAAACAACAAAAAAATTACATTTCTTCTTAGGAATCTTCGCTTTTTATTTGTTTTTTGAAATAAAAACGTCTTTCCGTGTTCAGTTTTATTGTTTGGTGAAAATACAGCTATGAATATCACAAAAGTTATTTTTATGCTTTTCCACACGAGGACAGGTTTGGAATGTCTCAAAATAATAACGACAAACACCTCAACTGATCGCCATCACATGTTGGGCTTACAACATGGCAAAGGAGTAACGTCAACAGGCCTCAGTTAGCAAGTTAAATGTCAAACTTTATGACAGAACAAGGAGATAAAGAATAAAAAACAACCATGTCATGATAGGAGGGATACACAACATACTGCCAACATCATCAGTATTGGCCGATATTAGTCATGTCTTAACAAATCAGTATCGCCCCCGTAAATAAAACTGGGCTGATGTGAACAGATACTTATGCTGATACTTATTTTTATCTTGTTTTATCTGTTTCTGGTTGGGTTTATTTTTTTCCCCCCAAAGGTGTCGAAACGGTAGTGAAATATATGTATTAACTAAAAATATCGGTTATCAGCCATAATAGCAATGAATAAGGAGTATTCAAAAGGTACAAAAAAAATGAGGACAGTTGGAATGTGGAAAATATTAAAACCAGATATTGATATCAGCCCAAACCTTTGTACTGGTGCCTCCCTAGTTTCTAGGAATTGACATTAAAAATGACTTTTCTCCCTGAACAACTTTGGGAAAGTGATTTCTGCAATCAGTTATAGCATCTGTCCAGCATGGAGGGTTGCTTTTAGAAATATTATACTCAAACCAAACAGAAGCATTGATCCAACTAATGTTTCTTAGTGTTTCTGTTCTTATAATTTAGCTTTTGTCACTGGTTTCAGTGTAGTTTTTGTAGTACATTGCACATTTTGTTAATTAAGAACATTTTTATATTTTCTTTGTCAAAAAGCAGTCTCATCTTTCTTTTTTACTTTTGAAAAACATGGATATTTTTGAGTTTGAGTTTTTTTCTAAAGATTTTTAAAGATTAATCTCGAAATTTCAGAGGGTTGTTTTAGCAAATTTTTGGTTTTTCAAACTCAGAAATTTCCCCTTTTTTGTGGGGCGGGGGGAATCTTTGAGGTTTTCACCTCTTTTTTTCCACCTTATCTGCAGTGGCTCTTAACACGCCGCTGTAGTTACTTTCTGCGCTCTCAAATTCACAACAGAACTTCCATAAATGTTCACAGTAGGACATATTTCTACCTGTGAAACAATTAGAGGCTAACAGGAAAAGCCTCATTGCTAAAGACAACCTCTGTCAGAGCTCCTCACAGCTACGTGACGTCGGCGTGTTGTTGTTTCTGATCTACTGTTCTCTGTGGCCGTGTTGAGTTGGTTTTGCCTCTGACCCTTTGCAGCTGTCGGTGCGCGCCTCCCGGATCTGCCGCAGGATGCTTTTGGCGTTGATGAAGGAGGAGCGGTCACTGATGTTGTACACCACCACGAAACCGTCTGCCCAGTCCACTGGCTCCTCCAGGATGCACCGGGCCTCGGAGCTCTGCTGACAGGGGGACATGTGCTTCTATTGTAAAATCACTACAAAAGTACACACAAAAAAAGAAAAAGCTGCTTTAATTAAATTTTCTATTCTAAAACTATTAGCTACCTAAGTTTCTATGAGTATCTTATGCTGTTTTCATGTCTGAAAGCTACGTATAACACCTTGTAGAAGTCTTCATACACCCCATTGTTTTCACGTATTACAACCACGCAGTGGCTGTAAAAAGTATTCAACCCCTTTGGATGTTTTACCCTTTAATTACCCTTTAACTCCGAGAATAGACTTTAAAATACTTCTGTTAGTTTCTATTTGCTAAATGCCACAATAATGAGAGAATATGTCAGAGATTTATATTTGATTGTCAAACTCAGACGTTTACATACAGATTGATTACTGTCTCTTCAAACAATGAGGTGAAGCCCAGATGATGACGTGGTGAGGAACAGGTGCACTTCATGAAATAGATGACATGATGAGAAAAACAACATTATGTGAAAATATTGAAACAACGTCCAAATCAAGGTTTATTTATTAATAGATATTAATGTGTTTTTTTTTTTTTAAATTAGAAGTTTACATACATTTCCTCTGTATTTCTTAGCATTGCCTTTGGATAGTATGAGTTTTATGAAGTGCACCAGTTCCTCACCACGTCATCATCTGGGCGTTCCCCCATTGTTTAAAGAGACATTAATCAATCTGTACGTAAGCTTCCGATTTTTAACATATTCAAAAATAAGTCTGACATATTCTTTCTCTGGTTACTCTGACATTCAGCAAATAGAAATATTTTTGGTAAATATAACTGACCTAAAACAATAAAACTTTGGTCTGATTTTACTTCGGAGGCTGAGAAAAAAAAAAAAGTGTGCGTCTTCGTATTTGGTGTATGTTAACGTCTGATTTCACCTGCACATGCCACACTTTTCAGATTTATAGAATGATTTGAAGTTTTGTAGTTGGAATGTGGAAAAAAAAAAAATTTTTTTAATCTGTTCCAGGTATTACTGCGTCCATCCTGAAACAAAACTTGTCTAGAAGCTGACTTTTGTCTATCTAAAGTAATGAACGTTGAAAATAAGAGAATTCCAAACAGGAAAGTTGAACCTGGGCTTCGCATCGTAGCTTTGAGATGTGAGCCGTACCTGAGAGCAGGGGTCAAACACTTCGAGGTTCAGCTGCCTGCCGTCGATCGACAGCCTCTTATGGTACAAAGAGTCTGTAAACGAGACGCAAGAGAGAGAAAAAAAAGGGACAAAACCTACAGGCATAAATATCATTGCAGCTTTATTCTGTTGGATTTGTGCATTTTGTGTTTATGAGTGACGTACATTTTGAATTTGTCCTTTACAAATTAACTACAGTCTTGTAGTCTTGCATGGATTTTAAATAGACGCACCGATCCTATATTAATATCGGTCTTGATATTGGAAAAAAATACTAGATCGGGTATCAGTGCCAGTGTTCCTGATCCATAAGGGCAGATCTATTTAGTCTAATTCAATGCTTTGTACTCTGAGGATCATGCTTTATTATTTATTTGACAATGTATTTAGATTTCCTAATTGCACTTTCTGAACCATTTGAAAGAAGTTTTACACGTTTGACCAAGGTAGTCAACCTTTTGTTTTTGGCAGTTTCTTTGTGTTTATTTCACGTTGGCTGTTATGCTTCTAATTGCACTCACTAAACAAATGAAAGTTGCTTTTACATGTTTGACCAAGATACTGGTGTATTTCAGCGTTGCTGTACTGGCACACAGTCATCGGATAAATTTGTAATTCAGTACATTTTTCCACGTTGCCAATTTCTACCCTCACTTTGTAGCCTGTCACTATTGCTTTTGGGTACTTTTTAATAGAGAAGTCAAATAAATATCTACAAATGCACAAATGTTTTGTACAAGTCCAATTAATTGCATGTTATTTGGAGGTTTATGATGGGCAAGTGAAAAACTCAAATAATGACCTCTGCCATTAATCATGATTATGGTAATCATGGTAAAGCTGACTTCTGGACAAATTAAAGGTTATGAACTGATCACACCAAATTAATTCTGAGTAGTTTCTGTTTGGTTGGTAATTTTTTAAAAGTCATAAAAATCCATCAGAAAAAAATACCTTAGGTCATCAGGTTTCAGGTTGGATAAGAAACATTTTTCAGTGAAAGGAAACGACCAAAACGATAAAGAGGTGAAACGACCGTCACCGATCTGTCTCTGATAGCAGCGCTAGGTATTTATGGTCTGCTACTAAAGCTTTTAAAAGCAAAGGGCTTTCTGAATCTGGAAACACTTACTTGCATTCGAGGCGTATTCACCAATAAAGCGTCTGGTCAAGAATCGCACAAGGACAGCTGGAGGAAACAGAAGAAGAAGAAGAAGCAGCAATATGAAGCACGGGATCATCAAGGTCTCATGTCTCACAGGTGAAGGGAATGAGGTGTGGAAAAAAAAAAAAACTTAATTTATCTGTGCAGGCCCAACACAGAGCCAACAGTTTCTGGGACTGGAACGGTGAAAACCTTTAGATCCACATCAAACAGGCCACGGAGCTTTGCTGGAAAAGTTTTGTGTGCATGTTTGGCACACCGAGCGGGTCCATTCACGCCCACATGGAACCGACTGACCGGGGCCAGTTCTGGTCCCACAGACAACAAGTTTCAATTGTTGGGCCGGGGTCCCAGAACAGAACATTAATGATGGTAGGACTAAACACACACACACACACACACACACACACACACACACACACACACACACACACACACACGATGTCATCTCAATTCGGAAAAGAACCCGAAGGCTTACATCTCATTGTGCTTTAGCGCGTCGGAAGTTCTTGTCGCTGCCACAGCCGAGAGGCCGAAGCAGCCGAGAACAAAACCGAGCACAGAGCGCAGCAAGCAGAGCAGAAATGGTAACGAACGGACCCAAGCATGCAGGAACAGAGTGCAGAGGGTCAAACCCTCCACAGTCACAGCTCCGATGTAGGCCGTTCAGTTACTGTTATGTCCTCTGATCTCTAGGACTGCATAAAAGCTTCAGTAACATTTGAGCTTCAACATGAAAGGAAAAAAAGAAAGAAAAAAGAAATATATATATATATATTTCTTTTTGAAATATATATATATATATATTATATATTGAATTAGACTGAATGGGAAAAAAAGAAAAAAGATATATATATATATTTCTTTTTGAAATATATATATATATATATTATATATTGAATTAGACTGAATGGGAAAAAAAGAAAGAAAAAAGATATATATATATATATATATATATATATATATATATATATATATATATATTAGATTACATCTCCGTCCAGTTGATGGCGGTAAAACGCAAAGTATGTAAACTGCCATAAAACGCAATAGAAGAAGAAGAGCTTCAGCATGTTCAGTGCTTAGATGGGGAGTTCGGTTGGGGTTCTCTGCCATTTTCCTTTGACTGATTTCTTGCAAACTGTTTAATCGTTGTTAACCTGTTAATCATTAATTGTTAATCGTTGTTAACACGTCGTGACCTGTTTCTTCGAGCCGCCTTTAAACGCAACATGAGCGCTACGACTCTCGCACTGGGTTTATACCTGTGCGGCAGTGAAGGAGACCTGCTGCTGCTGCTGCTGCTGCTGCTGCTGCTGCTGCTGCTGCTGCAGCTGCAGAGCTACTCAGGTCTGTTAGATTCATGGCAGCAAAACACGAAGAACGTTCCACTGTTTTTTCCCCAAACTAACCGACTGAGTTGAGTAAAGCTGCTGGATGCAGGTAATTTTAGCTAAATGATGACTAGCTAATACCAATACAGCACCTTCAGCTTGTTAACTAGCAGCCTGTAGGCTACTGATGTTGTTTATGTTCAAGCGTGTGTAGTTACATTGAGTAACTTTTTTGGGGGAAAAAAACCTACTTATATGAGTAGTTTTACTGCACTGTACCTTTTTCTTTTACTTGAGTAATATTATTATTATTGCTGTGTATTCATTTTGCCCCCCCCCCCCCTCCCAAAATAAGCTGATGCCCCCCATGTTAAACTCGTCTGGAGCCGGGGCTGGGGAGGGATAAAGATGTTGGAGAGACGAAGAAAAGCTTTTCAAAGTGGTTGAAAGACAACAGGTAAGTAATGTCAGTGTATCAACTAGAGAGTTGTAAATATTCAGGTTAGCTTAAGCTAGGCTACAATGACAGGTACTTGTTTTTGTCTCCGCCCGTATTGAACCAATACGGGAGGCGATTTATTCCGTATTGCTATAATGTTTGATAGACACCCTATCACACATCTCAACAGTGAGTGTAATAATAATGACCAAAACAAAACACGGGAAATATTAAGGTCAAATAAAATGTCGTTGCGGGACCTAAATAGGAGCCCCGCTCCTCCCTCAAACCCCACGAATTGACGCTGTTCTCACGGTTGCCTAGAGACCGTTGCTACGCAGCCGCGGTGAGCTGCTATGAACCCGCCTCTTTTTAAAATGTCCACCCAATAAAACACCGTCCTTAGAAGCAAAACCTCTGGCAAAAATACAGACGGTAGTGGGAAGACAGGCTAAACAATCACAGTGACGTTTTAAAGGGGCATTAAAATAAATGTGTCGGCGATATTCAGTGGGTTAGATATCAGATATAATGGATCAGGAGAGGAACCGCAGACCCGTCAGAACCTAAAGAACCAGACATCAGTCTCTTCATCCCTCAATCATTTCCTGAGACTGAAAAATAATATAGATGGCAATTTAAAGAACATATCATACAAATAGATTAAGAAATAAATTAATACATATTGTGAAGAGAACATTAAAAACGTTTGTTAGGATTGTGTAGGAAAACGCCCATGACATGTTCGCATACACCTCAGGAAGTATGTAGTTGTGCCCCTGGCGTGACTCCTCCAAGTAGTGAGAGGGAACGCCATGTTGAGCTCAAATCCACTACCTGGGGCCTTCAAAGAGAAAACAGCAGAAGCTTCTCAGGAGATGTACATTATCTACAGAGGGGAGACATTCAAAACAAACCGTTGGCTAGCTAGACAAGCTCAAGGCCACAAGATACTAACAGAAGTCTTCAAAAAAATCGAAAAGCAAGATTTTGTGCCACTGATATGGCTGTTCGCAGCGCGCGTGATCTCTGGTAAGCTTCATAGTGTCGAACTGGCGCAGCAATTGGGTAAAATTTAAAACTTCAATACAATCCACATCTACAGCAAGCAATCGTTTCTCAATAGCCAAAGAGTCCAGACCCTCTGGACGAAGCCAAGCGTAGAACAAGGAGATGGTTTTTACCGCGCTAGTAAATATGATGTTTACAATATTTCTCACATAAAATGAAAAGAAAAAAAACCTAACCCTATCAACATTTGTATTGACAAAACTGAATGATTAACTGCTGACTGTGATAAAACCTTTAAATCAGGCACTAAGTCTGTATTCACTCAATTCACAACCCGAAGAACTGACATCAAAATATGGCAACAACTGAGTTGGACATAAATTAGCCTAACTTTTATTTTGAAATGTGTGCCTTACTAATTCATTTGAATTTAAGCAATATGTCAAAATGTGTACGATGTCAGCTCTTTTTCAAGTACCAGTGAGGAAAACCAAGAAATGTGACAAAGAAATTATTTTAAATTCCTTGGCTTAGGGGTGTGCCGTGGTGGCGTAGTGGTTAGCGCGACCCATATTTGGAGGCCTTCAGTCCTCGACGTGGCCGTCGCGGGTTCGACTCCCGGACCCACAACATTTGCCGCATGTCTTCCCCCCTCTCCTTCCCTGTTTCCTGTCAGCCTACTATCATATAAGGGACACTAGAGCCCACAAAAGACCCCTTGGAGGGGTAAAAAAACAAAAAAAAATTCCTTGGCTTTTAAATGTCTCGTTTCTCTTTCTTCTCAATAGCTCTCCTTTTGTTTCACATCTGGCCCTTCAATCAGCTGACCAGTTTATGACGGTTGTGTCAAAAACAAGGCCGAAGCTCAAAGGAGATTGAGCCTCTTCATTCTTGGAGATTATGGGAAAAGTTGCCATTAAACATTAGTGTGTCTTTTCTTTTAAAAACCTACTTATTTGGTTCTTTATCTTCACAGTGTAAGCTGCTTTATTTCTGTTTCTGTTTTTACTTTAGTCCATTGTAACATGATTTAATTCTGCTTGTTCCTTTCTCTATTTTATTCCCATCTAAATCTCGGTTTGATCCGTTTTAGTTGCGTACCGCATTTGGTTAAATAAATGTGTTTTTTCTAACTAAAAATTGCTTCAGAAATGGTGACATTTAAACTCTCAGTGGCAAACAAACAAAAAAACCAGATACTCCACTGTTAGCATAGCTCTTCTCGGCATTTACCTATTTTTTTCCTACCAAAACAAAATCACACCGATGAATATTTGAATGGAAAACAAGACCCCGTTTGTCTTCTGTTTCAGTAATATATCGTATATTCTGTTAAAAAGTTTGGTTTTCATACTGGGAGAAAGAGCAGCAACCGTGGCTAGCTAGTAGTTTGCTCGTGCTAGCTTTAGCTGTTTGGGTAAAAGTCAGTCAACACTCCACAGTCTGAAGTCATTTCAGGTTTTTGTCACTTCCAATCGTCCAATACAGAAATGAGACGTATCCAATTTCTTCTCTGTTCTCACAGTTGGACAAATATTGGTATCATCGAGCTCCAAACCCCCTAGTGGCCAGTTTGACCATTACTCATCAGCTCACTCACATTACAAACTAATGTTGTAGTTTGTGATTAAGGTCGAAGTGAGTGGTAGGGTTAAGTGTTATCGAGCAGAAAAGTAAAGAATCTCAGAACTGGAATAAGCCTGCTGGGAGCGGCGGGGGCTTGAGAGCGGTGCCAGCTGCTTGATGCTTTTCTTCCACTTCTCTCTGATTAAAATTGGAACGATTTCATTGTGCAAAAAAAAAAAAAAAAAATCAACCATATTTTGGTCTCCAGTACATGTGAAGTTTGAACTCTGGCAAATCGAAACCTTCCACATGGACCTGGGTCAAAATGGGATTCATGCTAGTCGATGAATCTACACGAACTCGGCAAAAATTCCTCTGTTTTACTTTTTTATTTTTTATAATTACGTCAGTGAAAATGAAGACCTCCAGGTGTGCCAAGAATCCAGAAAAACAAAGTGCTACTGTTTTGTTAGCTGGGCAAAAAAAATCCTAATTATTACTAGACTATTATTACTATTATTATTAATAAGGAGATGAAGAAGAGCATAAAGAATATACTTTCCTTGAAAATAGTAATTAACTCTGCGTTACAAGAGAAATTTCAATGACGTAATTAAATTCCAAATACAAAATGTTCTTAGTACCTTAATCGTTATTATTTTTTTTAAAATTTATTTTCATTGCTATTACATTACAAACACCCTCGAAAGTTTTAAATGAGAAAACGTGAAACGCATCGCAGAGTTAATCAAGGCGTTCTAAGCAAAATAAACAAACAAGATTAATGCAAAAAAATATAAAATATATTCATCTTATCACATCTGAACAGTTGATTTAAGAAGAAAACACAATACTGTCAGGTCTAAGTGGAAAAAAAAGAAGAAATTATACAGGAATAAAAATATATAGTTTCTTAAAAAATTAAACGGCTAATAAGATACAAAAAAATCCTTTTTTTCTGAATAAATGTCATGTTTGGATTTAATTTGATGAGTAGAGCAGATTTGTTTCGCTTTAAGATGAAAGTGACAGATTTCAGCTTCTTGGGAAGAACAGGGAGCGAGGGCGTCAAGTACGACGAGTCATTAGTGATTAATTAATTGATCAGTAATTAGCTGAAATTTCCAGCAGCATCTCTCAGACAAACACAGCCAATGTTTTCCTGAAGACTGAATGGATGTCTAGTGTACATTCTGTTGCTGCTCATATGTTTTTTTTCCCTGCATTTTTGAAAATATTATATTTATAAGTAAAGCAGAAAAAAAATAATCTAGTTAACAAAGAAGATCTATTTTATTCTTTCCATCTCAGGAATAAGTAGAAGAATCTGGTTTATTACACAAAAGTCACAATTAGTTCTAAAACGATCCATTTACATCGATACATTTTTCACTGATTTCTAGGATGCCTCTGCCTCAAAAGAAAAAAAAGAGAGAGAAGAAAACCAAGTAAATATTTATTTTTCCCCGTTATCCGAGTTGGTTTTGTGGCCCACCTGACTTGCCGGCCCCCTGGCTTCCCAGCAGGGCCAGCTTGACGTCGTTCATGGTCGTCGTGGCGTCGGGTCCTCGGCTGGTTGTCCGTTTGCAGCTCCGCGTTGCGTCTGGGATTCAGGTCCGCGTCCGTGCATTATATACTCCTGACGGTCCAGACAGGATGGTGAAGGTGCAGCACTGTGCCCCCACCAACTCCACCTCCTCTCTTCAAAGAGTTGTTTCACTTTTTAAAGCCAGAGGGAGAGAAGAGAGACGACGAAGCAATCCCCCTCCCTCCTTTTGTTTCCAGGAGCTCTACAGTACATGTCTCTCTCTCTCCCGTGTCTGTTTTCTCCCTTTCTGTTATCCTACAGCTCTCTCCCTCCCCTCGCTGCCCCTCACTCTGTTTTCATTTCCGTCTTCCTTTTTCCCCCCCTTGCTTTATTTCTTATATGTCTCTTCTGTCTCTGCCCCCTCCCACACAGGGGTCACTCAAAGGCCAAGAATGACTAAACCTATTTTGCTGATCCTGCCCTTAACAGTGTAACTGTAGACTCACTGCCATCTGTGAGCCTTTCTGTTATTCTTCATACACCAACGATAACGAAGCTCGTTTCCTCCTGGCAGATTCGGAGCCGATCGTTGTTCGATTGAATTGTTCCACGTCGGCGATTAAAATAAATGTATTTGCTTTAATAAACGAGGTCTTCGTGGGAGAACAACTTTTTTGGTAACACTTTATTTGACGGGTTGTGAATAAGACTTTCCTGACACTGTCATAAACATGACATGAACATGAACCGTCATGAACATGAGTAAGTCTTCATGAATATTTATGACTGTTCTCATAAAGTGTCATTGGGTAAATCATGACACTTTTAATACAAAGTTGACATTATTCAAAATATCTCCGTTATGACAACTTGACATTAACCAAGAAATCATGATCTGTCATACATTAGTTATAAAAGTATTACTGATTAAACTTTAAAAATGATGTAGCTTAATGTTATTAGAGCTAAAGTTTAGTCAGTCATACAATTAAAGTCTTTAATTTACAGAATAACTAGTTTTGTGTAGAAGGAAACACATCATAACACTGTATTCTAGAATAAGTGTGCACATTTTAGTTTACACTGTTATGTTTTGCTCAGTTTAACCTCTGTTTAATTTGAGTCACCTCAGTGCCGGCCGCTCCAGTCCTTCAGGAGAACGAAGGGGTGGAGAAGGGGTGGAGCAAGCCTGCTGAGACCAAGTACACTTCGCTGCAGCCTGCGGAAAGGGGCGGTGACGGACCACTGTCAGTCTCATACCTTATATGGAAATTGGACTATTACATTCCGGAAATGAAGGGGGCGCCAGTGACACCATTTCCTGTACCAGCCGTGTTTTAATAATTATAATAATAATAACGCATTTTATTTCACAACGCCTTTCAAAACACCCAAAAACACTTTTAACATTTAAAATTAATTACTAATTAGGAAATGACATACCACGTGTTACGTTATGTTAGTGACGTGGTATGTCAGTCACGTGGTATGTCAGTCACGTGGTATGTCCGCTTTTTTATCTTTATTAAATCTTTTTTTCGGATGTTAAAATTACATTAGTAACAAACAATCTACAATAAACAATAATAAGGAAATGAAGGGTGCGCCGTGTTTTCATAATTATAATAATAACGCATTTTATTTGACTACCCCTTTCAAAACTTACACTTTCAAAACTTTTCAAAACACCCAATAACACTTTTAACATTTAAAATTAATTACAAATTAAACGTTAAGGAAATGAGATACGTTATATATTACGTTTATTAAATCTTTCTTTTCGGATGTTAAAATTATATTAACAAACAATCTAAAAGAAGGAATCATGGAGATGTATTTATCTATCTTTACACCCTAACTATCCCAAACAAAAGTCATAAAACAAATTAAATTAATATTTTAGAGACAAATGTACATTACATTAAGAACACATCTATCCATTCCATTAATTATTATACACATATAGCGGGGTGGTGAGAGCTGCTGATGGACCCTGGACACATCGCCAGTCCATCCATAAACAAATACTTGCTGGTGTTGAAATTCAAATAATAGTTTTAGATGTTGTGAATGGTATTCTTAAAATAAATAAGTTAAAATCTAATATACAATGTCCTTTTCATTATTTCATAAGGACTAGATGGAAAAGAGGTTTGGTCAACAATTTTGGCCAACCTGGTCCGTTCATTCACAATTCTGTTTATTTGCCAAATATTTTTCTTATTATTCATATCTTGAATATAATTCACTAACAAATTAAATGACTTTTGAACTTCTAACAAGCTCAACTGTTATTGTTTACCATAATGTCTTAACCAGTAAACTGGTTGGTGTCCCACTATTCCATTTAGAAATTACAAATCTATTCTAATTGCAATCAATTTATAAACTGCGCTCCAAAGACCTTAAATATGCAATTGTTGCAGAACCCAGTGATTCATTTAAAACTTTAAATTCAGCTTCAACCTGGAAAGACTCACACAGAAAGTAGGTTTTAGAAATTTTATTTGATAAGAAATAATCTTCGGACCCGGCCGTAGACGCTGCGCTGGTCACCGCCAGAGAGAATGATCTGCTGTTCAGGAGTTATTTTTTTCTATATGAAAACCTTTTTTTAATAAATTCACTGGATACATAAATTAAACCTGTGTAAATTGTAACTATAACTGTCTTCATCTCACCTGATCACGGCGCCGGTCTTATCTCCTCCACCCTTCAGAAACTCCGGCTTGATGTGCAACTGCTCCTCACCTGAGCTTCCATCACTTCCACCTGATCTCTACTTTTGCTCAGCTTACCTTTAATCTTATGTTTGGATTATAACTTTGTAACTAAACAATGTTTCTGTATGTGCTTGCTTTATTATAAAACAGTTCATTCTGACTGTTAAAACAAGCAGAAACATTTGTGTTTCTGTTTGTGCCGTATGTCAGGTTTGTAAATGAAATTTGTATTGATTCCAGTCATTGTTGAAAAAGTATAGGAAACATTGTATTTACACATATAAAATATTGAAAATTATGAACTTAGCATGTATTTTAAATTGTTAAATCAAGGTTATCCAAATACTAAACAACACTGTTACAATATATTTACAACCATTTTATTGGCTCTACTCTACAACAAAATACAGCCACAATGTAACTGTGTGGAAATGACACCATTTCTATAAAAACTAAATAATTTCAATCAAATGAGTTACAACAAAAGTAACATTCAAAAATGTACATAATATTTTATTAACATATTTCAAAAACAAATGACTGAACAAGAAAAAAGGCAAATGTGCTTCATCATAAAAAAAAAAGAAAAAAAACTAATATCTTCCTTGCATTTAGTACTGGCATTCAGGGCAGTGTCCAGGTATGCCATCACAATAGTAACGAGGGAACTCTCCTCGTCTTCCATGCCCGGTGAAGCCCACAGAGTCTTTATACTGCCGGTTACAGGAAGAACATTGGATAACCGCAAAAGGAATCCTGTTTTCTGCCTTGAATGATTCAGAAAAATTTTCCCAGTTGATCTCACCTGTTAATGAAAAACTTATTTTATGTAGTGGAAATCTAATTTCACATGTTTTAGGTGAAAAAAGTGAAAGGTCCTTACCATCCAACCAAGCAAAGTGAGTCTTCTTCCTGAACACTGGGTCAGACACAATGGCTTCAAAGGACTTGCATGTCAATGCCAACGTGAGGTAAGCTGTGTCTCCCTGTGCCAGTATTACCTCCTGGAGAATAGCTTCCAGGACAATCAAAGGCATCTGAAAATAATGATAGTAAAAAAAACAGGTGCATTGCAAGACTTATCCTGGAAGAATGGCTATGACATGATTATGAATGAATCTTACCTGTAAGATTGGCGGTATACTTTGTACCTGAATGGTGACGAGCATGAAACAATAATTAAGACTTAGTATCTGTCAGTACCTTATCCTATCCATCTGTAATGGTATAAAAAACGCTGTCCAAATAATACATTTTACTTTTTTTTGCCTAAATCATTTAGAGTTGTAGTTTCATTTGCACATAAAGATACACAAATCAAAATTACTAGTTATGCATATTTTTAAAAACTAACCTCAATTTGTGCCTCGGTTGCTTTGGCATAGTTGTGGTCATCAGCAAACAGAGTCTGTAAAAATATAGATTTTTTTAAGTGGAAGATTAATGCAAGCCCAAATAACATAAAAAGTCATTCAACCCTTTTAATTGTTCTATCCTGATTTTATTTCAGACTTAAAAAAATAAGCATACACCAAAAGTGTACTGTGAATAGAAATTACATGATTTGAAAATACAAAGTCATGAATTTTAGCTACAACTCACCTCACATTTTTCCCTTTCCTCAACTTTTTTCCGCTTTCTCTCCTTTTGCAGTTCTTCTCTGGACCTTTAAAAAGGACAAAGGGATGTTTTCTTAAAAAAACTGTCATATTTGTAACATGATGTGGTACATTATTGTTCTTACTTCACAGGGAAGTTTGTCAAGAGAGTGAGAGACCACCATCTTCGTATTGTCATCATATCATTCTGTGTACATCACAGGTTGAAATTTAATGAAATATCAAACAGAAATAATAGACTCTCATCTTTTTCTTTACCTCGCTGAAATCAAATGATGCTCCCATCACAAAGTACAGTGCATACTGTTGAGAAAATTTTGATTATTACATCTACACAAACCATACAACAATATGGTGGGTGAAAGCGGATGTTACCATCACTACAAACATTCCACAGTTGTTGGACAGTCCTTGTTTCGGCAATCCCTGTGGTGTTTAAGAGAAAATTCAAACAGGGTAGAGAAAAGTAATGCGTCATTACTTTAACTATAAAATTGAGGTAAAGGACAACAGCCTTACCCACAGTATTGCTTATAAACATTTAAAGCAGGAACGGTTTGAAATAAGCAGCTCTTAAGAACCACAAGTGTCCCATCATAACATCTCACCTCAACATCGTTGCCAACAAATTCTGTCCATGGACCAGATGACATCTGAAGACAGACTTCTCTGATGATGCAAATCATAAGAGAAGTTAAAAATTAGCAAGGGTATATTTCACAACATAAAAATTATAAAGATGTATGAAAATGCAAGACAGATGTGAGACAGAACGGTCTCTTGATGGTCCAGCTTTAACCCATGTCTTTGTTAAAAAGAAACAAGAAACTGCTTACAAAATGTGTGTCTTATCAAATTTCAGACATTAAAATGTTATTCACAAATTCAATTTGTATATTTACTGTTACATAAAAATGAAGATTAATGCTGAACCTTTGCCTCCGTGGAACAACGGAACAACATATTGAACACATGCCACACTCAAACTTATTCCTATAAAACCTTAATGTTCTGATGCGGTTTTCATCAGTGAAGCCAGTGCCATTGATAGAATCAAGGAAGAAAATCTCCCTATGTTTAGGCTTCAGAATCTGAAATAATATGTCGCACTGATGGTGAACACTACTGCACATTAATGAATGAATTTGACTACTTTCAAGAAAGGCAGTAAATATGAAGGTGAATATCAAATAAGTATTGTACTAACGCATAGTGTCCAATGTCCAGGATGCCACACAGGAATCAGAACCCAGTCCAGATCTTGTGCCTGCGGCTTCCAATTAAATCAAATAATTAATATATTGTGGTGAATCTGACCTCCAAAGGTGAACATAAATTTATCAACAGGATGTACTGGTAGGTGTTGTGCTGGGTCAAGGGAAAGAGGTGGAAACCAGGTGTGGACTACATGACTGTTTCCTGCAAAAACTTTGATGCCCTAGAGAAATAATAATAAAAAAGGGACAATCAAGAAGTTCAAAGTAAAGAGACACTTTTTTGTCATCTATGTTAAATTCACATCCGAAACCATGCCTGACATTGTTTTTCATTTCCACGTTTATGAGATTTACTCTTTTAGTTTTTATACGATTCCAACCTCTCAAATATCATGAAACAAATGTAGGTTACATAAATTGACATACCTTGTTGATGCACATTCTTTCAACAACTTTCAGACAGGAGTTCAGAATCTTTGAAGAATTGTAGCAGTCATATTTTAACAACATAAAAAACAACTTTAACACTGATATGGCTTGAAAAATATTTAAACTCACCTGCCCATTCATGTCTTGCGATAAACCAAGAGTGAACATGTCTCCTCTGGTGAGGACCTGCCCATCAACACAAGCAACATATTCAGCTGGATCTCTGGTTTGGTCCAATACTTGAGCAAGCTTAGGAAAGAAAAATGGAAGACAAATACATTTTATTAACTTAATTTTGCACAATATTATGCATTCCTCAAGTATGTTTACTGATATCCACAACTTACAATGTGCTTATACTGCTTGTTTGTTAGAAATTTCACATCATAACAGATGTCTCTAACAGAAAAATATTGGGAACACTGTTGTGCAGTGTCTTTTGTTTTAAACTAAAATTCAAACACCTGATCATGTCACAACTATAAGTACTAAAAATTATTTGAAAAAAAAAAAACACAGAAAGAAATATTAAAAAAACAAACACCAAGCAAAATTGATATAAATATTTACCAAAGTAATTTCTGTGTTATTAGGCTTTTGAGTCCAGGTGAATTTATTTGCTCCAGTTGTTTGTAAGCTTGTCAAAGAGTCATCAAGAGAACATTGGTGAGTTTGAATAACGCTGGCTTCCAAACTGCAAGCATGTTGCTGGTTTTTCTCACAGCCTTTATCAACAGAAACAGTCCTACATTAATATATGTGTTGTGCTTTAATTTCAGAGACTACCACAACGATAACACAAAAGTTGAGCATTACCCATTATGATGCATCCATTTTTGTCTAGGACCAAATTTGCATGCGGCCCCGCAACTTTTAGAATGTTTTGTTTGGTTTTTGTGTTCTTCCTAAGATTGAAATGGTGGAGGATGTTTCTTTGCAGAAAGATGTGCGTGGATGGGTTGAGCATATTCAGGAAGTAGTTATTTTTCCTCATGCCTGCAAATAGTTGCTCTGCACACTGGCTGTTTAATCTTCCTGCCAGTTCCGGAACCATCTCAATCTTCCGCAAGACATCCTTCTCATCCTTACTATTGCCTTGGTGGAAAACGTCACTCAGACAATAATGCTCTAATGAGCCAGTGACAGGATGCCCTCCCTTGTCTTCTGGTTCTTTCCTGTGCTTCAACCAGGGTAAGTTTACAGCAAGTTTTTTTTCAGTAGCTTGTCTTATGTTTTCAGGGGTGGCCTCAACCATCGTGGATGGTAAATGGGGTATCCTTAGCACACCTCTTCTTTAGATGACTTACCAATCCCCTGGGGTAGTCATACACTGTAATATTGGGAAAAAACTTCCAGGATAAAAGAAGGTCTGCAAAGTCTCTAGGGCTCTCCGCTCTCAGGTTAAACTTTACAGAATAAATAATGCCACAGGGACAAGTGATTACAGCCCATCCACCTGAAACAACAAATCATATTCTTATTAGTACAGCATACAACTTATCTAGGTCCTTGTTGTTGTGTACTAAATTAAGCTTAACAATAGCATTGACATTACTATGACAACGTGTTATATGTTCAAAATAGCAGATACACAAGGCATGTTTTTTTGGTAATTTCTATTTTTCTCAAGGTCATACTTTCTTATGGGTTAACACATTTTCTGTTAGGAGTTGTCACACACTTACCAGAGGCACCCCACACTTTCTCAAAAACCTTGTTATATGTGGCTCTAGAAGCCATTTTGTCCCGCAGACGGAGCACAAGATCCATCTTAGAACCTCTGCTGTCAATTCCACATTGACTGCAGAGTCTCCTGATCTCAGGTAGCTTTAAAATAAAACCAAAAGTTAGTTATTTTTAATATTATTTAACTGTCCTGAAAGACAAACACAATCGGAAAATTCTGAAAATAAATAAAAAAAAAGAGACTACCTTGAGATTGAGAACCTCATCTGCAAGCCGCTCTTCTGTGAGAAACTGGTCTACATCACTGTCGGAATCAGGCAAGTGGACTTTTTCACTCTCTGTGTTGATCAAAATGTCAGATCGTCTTGTCTGTGGTCCAATCCAGGGGGACCAGTTGTGATAAGTAGGCTTTACAACAAAAGGATTCTTGCAGCCACCTGAGAAATACAATGGAGACAAGGAAAAACATTTGAGTCACATTAATACATGAATTACTTGGTACACAAAATGTTTCCCATTTATCTGTTGAGTAGACACCAGACTTACGTGGATAAAGGGAAGACAACAACTGAGGGTCACCAAGACTGGCGTGCTGTCCACATTCTGTGCATTCAGTCTCTGATGGGATCAGATGTTTGGGCGTCTCTACTTCTGGTGATAAGACTGTCAGGAAGATCAGCAGGTATTTTCTTGTGGTAAATCAAATACTTGATTATCCTCTCTGCTGCATCATCAGTAATGGAACCACTTTCCTCCTGACATTCTGATACTGTTGTCCCACACATAACATCCTCCTCTGAATGTACTGCTGCTTTGAACATGTCTGGCATTTTTTCAAAAAGATGCCACTTTGCCGTAGCCTTGTGCGTACAGGACCTTTTGCCCTCTGTACATGCACAATGCCAGGTATTTTTTCCTTTGTCGTAAGTGACAATCACCCTTCCAAGTCTGCTGAAAAATGCCATTTTTGGTTCAAAGATAGACACGTGAAAAGTTGTGTCTGTCCCACTGCCAAAAAGAAGAACTGAAAACGGCGTATTACTTGATAGCGCCTCTTGCTGATTTTTTAAAAGTTCTTCTTTTCTTTTAACACTGAACCATAAGTTGTCAACCAGGATGTTGAGGGTAGTTTCAGACAGAGGTCCTTCTGAGTCTGTGGCGCGTGGACAAAAGCGTAATGATTGAATGTGTTCACACTCAAAAGGCAAAATCCCACTTCGCTTGGCAAATTGTGCATTCACATTACACCTGTCAAGCTCACACTCTGATCTGTGAAATTGTGACCAGGTGTTTTTGATTACATGTATAGGTTTTGATGGACCACAAAAGGATTTCTGAACAGCAAAAACACCTTTTTTTGCATCCACATACTGACTCCTTAAATGATGATTTTGTGAAATCAGCTCCACTTTTTCATGGTGTTTTCTTTTCAAATGAATACGAAGATTCTTTTTTCTCAGGCGCAGATTGCACATTTCACATGTAATCATATCTTCTGAGCGGACAGGCGCCTGTGTAGCCTGGATGTCTGTAGCTGCTGGACGGACAGGCGCCTGTGTAGCCTGGATGTCTGTAGCTGCTGGACGGACAGGCGCCTGTGTAGCCTGGATGTCTGTAGCTGGTAGGTGGACAGGTGGCTGGGCTGCTGCACAGCTGGACACCATGTGAAAAGTCATTCTGTGATTAACCAAATGATTAACAAACCTGTCCCTTCTGTCAATGGTGGAAAAACAGTAAGGACAATGGAAGTGAGTGGTGTCTCTACATGGTAGGCCACATCTGAAGATATGGAATTCTGCAGTAACAAAAAGAAATGAGTAAAATTTTAAAAAAGCATTTATATACATTGCAGATATGTTTAAACAAGATGTGATTCATTATCCCTCAGAACAGGGAGAATGAATCCCTGTTTTTCTTAGTAGCCTCATAGCTACTACAATAAAAGTAGTAGCTATTAAATACACAATTGATTGGTAGAAAAAAAGCCATGTTTGAATTAATCACTGTACATTCCTTAACATTGTTACTGTTTTGTAGGATTTAACAATTAATGGCTTCCAGATAACAAATATATATTCTGCAAAAAATGAATTTAAATTTTAGAAGTGATATTGCTCAAACAGCCATGGGCAGAGATTAACTAATCAGATTAACTCAATTACTCTGTAATTTTGACAAAAAAATAAATAATTAGGACCATTTTTCAAAATGTTATACTCTTACATGCAACATAATGTGAGTAACTTCACTGAATGAAGAACACATTTTAATACACAAAAAATTTAAACACGATACACAGATAAAAGTTGTTTATGTTAGGTTTCCTCTAACCTTAATTTGTTGTCTTGTATTAAAATGTTTCCTTTTTGGTTTTAAAATACCTAACAGTGCACATAACTTCATTTTTATTAATGTCTGCTTAAATAAATGGGTAATATTACATTGCACGTTATAATCAGTAAAACAGTACTTAATAATAGCCATTTCACAAAATACTTTGTTACTTTTAAATGTGTAGTTTGCTGCACAGTTACTAAAAATACATTGAAATACATTGAAAATACCCAGAGATGTACTCATCTCTGGGTACTATGATGGCAGCTGATAGCTTATAAAGAAAGCTGTTAGTTTATAAAAAATATTAGACTTTCCAGAAATTGAACATTGGTGTACAAAAACATATTTTAAAAAATATTAACCTTAAAAAATAAAATAAAATAAAAACACGAGAGAACTGATAAGTGTGTAAAAAAAAACATTCATTAGTGTATTTTTCCATACCGTTATGTTGAACCACAGCAGTTCTTGCAATGTGGTTCTTAACCTTGTAAGACTCATCCGCACTGTATGAGCAAAGGGGACAGTAGTACTTGTTGTTCATGCAGTACGGAACAATTTTAGCTCCGATCCCAGTGTTACAAATTGATACGTGCATCTGTGAAATTTAAATAAAAAAACAAATTTTGAGCATAAAATACATTTTTCAATTATACATTTTCTACTTTTAGATTTTTATCTAACGGTGGCCTGCACGAAATAATTAGCTATGCTACATGCTAAAATTAGCCTTCCCGAACTACGAATTTCACTCGTTTACAGCTGTCAATTATATTTTCTAACTAATCTAGAAAAGCGTATTGATTTACTCTGTAAAAAAAGGATTTAATACGGTAGAAAGTACCTTTTGCTGACTTCCTGGTTTTTGCATTGTGGATCGCGTGGCAAATGTCAGTGGTGAAACCTCTCAAACTTCTTACCCCGCTTCTTTAAGGTATTTATACTAGTGACTGTGAAAATAGCGCCCCCTTCATTTCCGGAATGTAATAGTCCAATTTCCATATAAGGTATGAGACTGACAGTGGTCCGTCACCGCCCCTTTCCGCAGGCTGCAGCGAAGACCCTCTCGCTGAGACTGCAAATTGGTTCATACCATTATCATCATCGAGAGTGGGGGGGAAATGGGATTTTCCTATCATAGCTTCAGTTAGGTTTTTTGTGTCGTCTCTGTGGCCTGATCAGCCAGTATTTAAGCTTCCCTTTTGTCTCATTTAGGTAGGTCTGTTTGTTTGAGTCAGTCTGAGTTGAATTCTGTTACTTTGACCTCTTTTATGGGCCCAATGTTGTCATTTTTCATTATTTACCCAAATTTTTGTTTTGGGTTAAATAAAAAAATAAGAAATATAAAAAACTCTTTTTGAATTTGAGCCTGTGCCTGGCTCTCTTTCGACTGCACGGACCATCACAAGCACGAAAAAGTTCAAGAGGAAAACTTTTAAGATGTATAATAAATATCGAAGCTTTCTTTTTCTAAATAACATTTAGTTAAATAAAAGCTTCTTGCCCGCTTGGATTTTTGATATTTCTGCATAAGGCTCATTATGTGTCAGATGTTCCTTATTCTCGAAAAAGCGTGAATTTTTGTAATAGCCTTTTCACATTACAACCACAACCTTCAGCGTATTTTATTAAGATTTTTATGTTTTAGATCGATACAATGTAGTGCGAAATTTTGTAGGATCAAAATGACACAAGGGTTTTTATATTTTTTGGATATTAACAACCTAAGAGTGGCATATGCTTTTATATTTCGGCTCCATGAGTTAATTCCTCATAGAGCCATATTTCACTGCAGGTCCAGCTGCATGTCTTTACCAGCTTTGCCCATTAAGGATTGTATTTTTTGGCAGGTGCTTGGTAAAATAGCTAAAGTTCAATCAGAATGGTTGGAAAACATCTGTGAGCAGACATTTTCTAATCTTTGATCGTCTTTTATTTTTAGCTTTGGCTGTGCGCTGCATCCAGAAAGTATTCACAGCGCTTAACGTTTTCCACACTTCATATTACGGCTTTATTCCAAGTTATACTAAATGAAGCTCTATCTTAAAAATTCGACACACAGATACCGTGCTATGACAATGTGGACAAAAGTGCACATTTGTTAAAAATAGACAAATTGACCTGAACTACCGCTGCTTCTAATTCTCAGTTGTGGACTCAGCAGTCCGAAGTGTCGCGTACGTTTCGTTTACCTCGGACATCGGACCTTGGAGGGTTTGACGTTGCACCCCAAAAATAACAACGTTCCCATCAAGATTATTTTATGCACATTTTGAAGTGTTGCGATAGAAAAGGTTGATGGAAATGGTCAAGTTAGAAAAAAGTCCTTACGAATTTCGCAAAGGAAAGTTTTTGCGTTGGCTTGAGAAGGTTTTTCAATTTTCTGAAAAAGAGTTGATTGCGCAAAAGAGACACGTTCGCCAAATAAGTTCTGATGTAGCGAACTCTCCCATCCGCTGGTGGGTTTGTACCTTAGATTAGCTTCAAACCAGCAGACGGAAACATGCCTAATTTGCATTTCCTTTTGTGCGGACATTTTATAAATTCGCACCACAATTGGACGGAAACATGGCAATTGTTGAAAAAGTGCAAGAGTTCAGGCAAATGTTGCTGTGGGTGATATAATACATGAAATTTATGGTCACTCTTTCCTAAACTGGCGCATTGTAATGAATAGTAAAGCGATAAGGTTAAGGTTTTGAGTCCAAAACACAGTGAGGGTCAGCCAGAAAGACCCATCCGTCACACTCTTGGCATCAAATGGAACCAGTTAAGACAAGCAATCCGTCTCTTTCAACAAGCAATGGCGTAATTAGTGTAAAGAATGTTTGTTTTGCTGGCCAGCAGGGCCAAACGTTGAGTGAGTGATAAGTTCTAAAACATTTCTGTCTCTCCTGGCCTTCTTCTGAATTTGTCCAGCTGATTTTTGGGCACATCTTCAAAATGTCTGTATTTGGTCTCGCTTTGTGTTTTCAACAATAGTAACACAACAGCCCTGCTTTCAGCCTCTGCTCTTGGTGGACTGTACGGTCCTTTACTCATCTACTTAGAAATTCAGTCAGTTTTGACGTAAAGGTTTCTTGCCAATTCTGTTCCTGCAAAGAACGCGGCCCCGTGCTGGTTGTTTTGGTCTCCAGGATCAGGAATTTGAACTTTTGAAAGTGTTAACACGTGAGCCACAACAGAGAAATGAAAGCAACCTGACCACATTGTGCGAGTCCAAGTCCATGTGTTTGACACGGCATGCAGATCGGAGCCGCTTTTGAAATGTTTACCAAGCCGTCCTCTTTCCATTCTGTGATGTTTACATATCATATACCCTGAAAATCCTTTCTGTTTGAGACAAAAAATAATTGGTTCCAGAGAACCTTTGGTTCTGTGTACTCAGATGTGGACAGAACTCACAAACACACCACTTCAGGTTCTGTGAGCTGCTCCATCAGAACAAAGGCGCACCAGAGAGATTAATATTTTGAATAGTAAAAACATGTTCGAGTCAATTGAGCTTCATCGTCGTCGTGACAACAACAACAAACATGAATTCCCAACAGTATCAACAAAGATAACCAGAGCAAATACAAGAATCCCATTTACGAAGCGAAACCCCAGTGATGAGCACACTTCCGTTAAAGCGCCAATAGTGGAGCTGATTAGCAATTTAGCTAACCTTTGAAACATTTAATGCGCTAAGCTTCCTCTGAAATAATTTAAAGTGTTAATTCTCGTAACTGTATTATAAGCTTTCAGTTGAATCAAGTTTGACGTTTGTGCTGAAGTTTTGGTTACTGACTTCAAGTAGCCAGGTGTTTATAGTCATGCTATAATTTTACAGTGGGTGAAGAGTTTGCACCCAGAATGCATCGCTGTAGAACAGTTTAAAATCTACCGAAGGCCTGCAGTGGTCAGTTAGCCTAAGTTAGCAACAGAGTTAGCAATATTCTTAATTATAAAACTGAAGTCATTAGAGAAAGCTCTATTTAAATTAAGCTTCTTCGAGAAACTTCCTGAAGAGCAACTACACAGTCAATAAATCTGATTTTGTTGAGGGCAAAATACTATATTGTAATACATGTTGTGTCGTTGACACATGGTGGATGGAAACATGGTTGGCTTTAGCACTTTAGCATTAGTGTTTGCTAACTAACATGTTGGTACAGTATTTCACAGTCAGCATAACTAACTTTTCTAGTTCCACTAGCTACTATCCAAACTCACCTTTATTGAAAAAAAGTCCCTATATTTCGGAAAACTATGAATGAATTTCACTGACCAGAAACCAAGGCCTGTTTACCAGACTTCTAGAAACAGTTAAATAGAATGTGTCTGACAACAGGAAGTAGGTTTCTAGATCTAAGAAAGCAACATAATTCCCCAATCTATCAGAAATGAAGTCATTGATATCTTATCAGTGTGGAAAAGGTTACAAGGCTTTCTAAGGCTTTGGAGTTCAGTGAACTACAGCGGAAGCCATTGTTCAAAAATTTAGAGAAAACATGAAGCGGTATTTATCCGTCCAGGGAGAGGATGGCCAACCAAAATTACTCCAAGAGCCAAACAATTACTTATTCTTCTGGATAAGTCTTTGACATCTGATCGGGAACACATGGGCCCATCTCACTTCTGGCAAAAAGCATCTTGATGATGCCCAGGACTTTTGGAAAAATATTTAGTGCATTGATGAGACAAACGGTTGATACATTTAAGGTCAATCACACTTGGGTTGAGGGCAGTGATCACAACATCAAAATAATTGGTAACTGGCTTTAAAAAAAACCCCAAGAGTCTTAAATTAAATACACTTGAGGAGTTTAATTTGTTTAAAACAAACTATGGTTAGTTTCACTGCTTGTTGCGGTTTGCTTATGTCGATGTGAACACAGCAATCGTACTACAGTCCGGACCAAAACAACCTTCTCCCAGTGGTCTCTAACTCTACTGTAGAGCGTTTCGGTTACAGCGTGAATTCGATCCGACTTCAATCCAGCACTGCTAGTGTGCTAACCTGAGCCCTCTCCACAGCCAGGCATGCAATGCTTTGTGGGATGCAGTAGAGTAAACGTACGAAGAAAGAAAGACTTCTTTTCCGTAAAATCTTTGTCACATGCAACTTTCAAGACACCCTCTTCAAATAATTCAGTGTACTTCTCAGATGAACTTTGAAGGTGAAGGTGGGTTTTAGCGCTGTCAATTGTTTTTCTGCAGCATTAAGTTGTTTCTTCGCCATCAGCACCTAAAGCAGCATGTAGACAAGCATGACTGACAGCGTTAATGCCCGCCTCCTGTCTCTGATTGGCTGTTTTTAACTAGAGCTCTGCATTTCGTCAAATAGCAGAGAGGAGACAGAGGAGCTCCATCTTTTCACAGGTTATCCGTTTCACGTTACGCCGTCACGACATGGTGACACTTTTAACAAATATGTTAAAAAAAAAAACATATTTTTTAAACAAAACATACTGCAGCTCTAATGATTAAGGGGGGAGAAAAACGAACAAAATGCTGAAGGAATCCTTGAGGGGCCTCATTCTTTTTCACAGCAGTGAAAGTCTGATAAATCAGCTGCGTGTACATTTGGTCAGTGAGAGACTGAATATACTGAGAAAAAAAAAGGGAAAACATTTCCTCCCATGACTGCTCCACGTTGTCGGAGGGCATTCCTGCTGGGATTGCGCTAGAATCTTATTTCCTTCCCTTACTTGGAAGCCGGCGGGTTGTGCCATCCGCCGTGCGGTTGGATCAGTCGGCGAAGTAGAAGCCAATCTGTCCTGAGCTGATCAACACGAGGCCGCAGAGCCGCAATCACATGGGACACCATCATGTGCTCACACAGGAACACACCGGGCAACTGACACACACACACACACACACACACACACACACACAAAATTTCATCACATCCACATCAGAAAGCTGCCACGGAACGTCAGCGTTGTCAGTACAAAATGACACGATAACCCCAAGAAGTTTTTTGGGGGTTTTTTTTCTGGAAGGTTTCTGTTTATTCTGTGAAGTCAGACTATGTCCGAAGTATGGAAAGCTGTATTGGATTTAAATTGTGGTTTTTCAGTCTAATAACATTTAAAAGCTAAACATTTGCCGCATGTCGCTGCTGTCAGACAGGCTGATCAAGGAAATTCATCACCTGTAATATTTAGAGTAAATCTGACAGTTTTGTTTAGTTCTGGTTTTCAAAAAAAAAAACGATTATCATATAATCGTAGTTTATCCTCACATATAAGCTGTTAAACAAAAAGCTTATATAAATATAAATACATATATGGGAGAAAGAGAAAATGGAGGCCACTGCATTCTTCTCTGCTACCCAGTAGAAATAACTTCTGTTTTTATTTCACACAGGATTTAGTCCCTCAGGAGACATTTTACCAGATCTCGTCCTTATTCTTTATCTTCCACTAAATGCTATCATCATCATCATTCATAATTTGCAGACTCTTCTACTATCCAAAAGGAAAGCGACGTGGAACTCCACGAAAAGGAAAACTAACTGCGAAAACGTTTTATTGCTGAAAATGTTTTCTGATTTTATTTTTCACTCTGAGGACTTCAATCATGAGTATTTGCTTTAAAGACTTTACGTGCTGTTGGTTTGTTACGACAGTTTAATAGCACGTTTATGACTAAAATGGCATTTACAGTGAACTTCTATTTACAACATGATACAACTATTACCAACATTATGTGTTTAGTTTTAAGAGGGACTGCGAGCCTAGGCTGAACATGTCAGGCGGTATAAACCGCAAATCTCACTGGTTTATTTGTCGGTGGCGGTTTGGTTTGTTCCTTCGCAGTAATGCGAATAAAGCAAAGCAAAGGAGATTGTTTCCCTGTGGGGCCTGAAAATACATAGAAGTAAACGAGTAAAACACTTGACATGCGAAGACTGATAAACATCACACAGACATGCAATGAAATTACACAGCAGGGTTTTGATTGTGGAAGGTATTTCTATTTTTAATGAGCAGGCTTTAAAGTCTCTGGATTTCCAGCTACCACAGCTGAAGGGAGGAGTGGAAATAAACATAATGAGAGCCAATTCGTCCGTTTCTCTAAAGATAAACATTGAGAAAGAAAGAAAAAAAAAAGCCCCGTTCATTTTGACTCGACTTTGATGGAAAATGCGGTCTTCCTTTTGCTAAAGAGAGACAACAACGGCGGCTTGAGGTGGCAGCTATCGATCATCCTGATATCAGCGTCACACAGAGGGACTGTGGAGTTTCACGTGGTTGTCCTCGTGAAGCCCCTTCAAGACTGGCCCTCAACTTCTTTTACCAGGTTAGTAAGAAAAAAAATAAGAGAAATCCTTTATGTTCACATAAAGGTCTTGAAAGAGGAGTGCAGACCCGGTGGTTATCCAACCAGAGTTTTATGACTCCTTTGTCTGCTTCTTCGTGAAACAACATCTTCTTCCTCCAGCTTTTCCTCTAAATTCAAGCAGTACAAAAGAAGCAAAAAAGAGGAAAGAAACACTGAGAGTGATGTTCGTTTGAAGAACCAGCGAGACTTTTTATGTGGGAGGCAAGCTAATACCTAATCTGAGCAAAGATGAGCTAACAGCTATCTGGGCTGATCAAAAACAAGCCAGACTCGACCTTCTTTCTACTAACTTCAGCCAGAAATACATCGAGTACCCGACAGGCTTTCACATTTACATTCAAAAGTAGATAATCTACTCAATCCCTCCAGTACTTGTTTTTTTTTTTTTTTTTTGTGGGGTGATTTTTTCCCCCCATCTAAATCACATGTTTTGTAGTACTACTTCAGAATTATTTTAAAGAAATTTTGCAAAAAAATAATGTTTTCCTCATGAAACCCGGTCCAAAGTCTACATGTAGAAGAAAGATGGTGAGAAAGAAGTAGGTCGCCATATCGATCACGGACTAGAACTTCACATCAAGCGAGGCAGAGGCAGCAGAGTAATAAAAGCAGGAAATACTGCCACCTGCAGGTTGGAGTTGGCAGTCTCTCAATCCCAATGTTTTTGACCAGTTTTGCTGAAAGTTAGCAATAGACTCGCTATGGACCTTACCAAGCTCCGCCCACAATCGACCCACGTGACCGCAAGTCTCACAAACAAAGCTCCCGGCGCGTTGTTTCTATGTAAACATGACTCGATTAGTGCAACATTTCTACAGGATTTTCACAATATATCAGCTACTAAATGGACAGAGGAACTAACAAGTTCATGTCATCATCTGGGAGGAGGTTACTGGTTTCTCAGTCACAAGCTGGTTACTGTTACTCTTTTCTTATCTGTTACTCTTTTATTTTTCATAATACTTAAATCCGGAATTATAAATGCTATTCCTATTTCATCATTTGACATTTTAGAAGCATCTGTATATACTTGTATATACTCTGCATATTCTTTCCTTATATACCTTTCCACCTCTTTCTTTTCTATTTGTCTGCCTTTTTCCAATAAACTTAAATCAACTTCAGCTTTTCCACTTAACCAAGGTGGAGTATCAGGGATACTCACCACAGGACTAATTAAATAATGATGTATTCCTACCTCCTTTATTTCATTATTAATGATCCATCCAAAACTATTTATCTTCTCTTTTTTTTTTTTTTTTTTTTTTACTAGATCTGAACTTTGGTTTGATGATGTCAATATGAGAAGCTACAGACTGATAGGAGGAACCAAAGAGCTCTGTAAAGGTAAAGGCAAATCTTCTGAAGCTAGGATGTAATTAATTTAATTTCACATCATTACTACGGTAAAAGCCATTTGTTTGTTAAAATTTTATGAAATATATTTGTTCTATTTGATGTTTGTTGTGAATGACCTAAACTCACAAATGAACGAGGTAATTAGTCCAACGTTTAGAAACTACAGCGGCTGTAATGAGCCACAGCAAAGGTAAACAAAGGTAAAATAACCGAACAGGTGATCAACTCAAAACCACTCCTACCTTTTTACTCTCTCTCTTTCTTTGACGCCCGCCCTGTGGCGGGCATGACGTCATGCATTTAAAAGACTTCTGTATAAAAAAAAGACGCCATGAGAAGTGTGCATTTCATTTCTGTTGGACATTAGAGACTTCAAACTTTGTAAAAGTAGTGTTTTTATATTGATTTTGTTTTATATTTACTTCCAAATAAAACCAGGAATATGATCGATCATTTTAGCCATAGCGTAGTGCGCATTTTACGCATGTTGAGTGCAATCAGTAGTTGTTTTATGCAACATGAAAGCCATTTTTCCGAGTTCCTCCAAGTGCACCACATTTCCGAAGCAACCAATCAGAAAGCATTTTCGGGCATTTTGACTTGAGATCGGAACAGCAGCGCGGGGAGAGAGTTTTGTGGCGGAAGAGAACGGTGCGCTGTTGAGATTTTGGATTTTACTAGTAGTGTTTTGTATTAGATTTTTTGGAAGTAGTGTTTTGTATTAGATTTTTAGATCATACGTGTGTTAGTTAGTGTGCATTAGTGTTTGTAGACGGTTTTTAGTGTTTAGTGTGTGTCAAAATGAGTCGCTACATGACTGCGCAGCAAGCCCTGAAGTACATGTACGAATGTGAAGAGGACGAAGGCGCGCTGCCAGAAGGTTCGGACTCGGAGTTTGAGCTTGACGATGAGGTTTTTTTTTTTTTCTTGTTTTATTTCTTTGTTTGGCATGGGATATGTACAGTAAATTATTATAATCGGAGTAGATGCACACTGAAACACATTATATGCTAATTTCCATCTCCAGCTTGGTGATCCCTCCATTCTATTCAGGGAGGAGGAGGAGGAGGAAACTCCCACGTGCTCTGTCCAGTTGAGGCCCACACATCAGAGGACACCACGGAGAGCGCAGCGAACTCGGACAAGATCCAGATCTCCTCTGACTGAGGCAGCACCAGAAACACGGGCTGGACAGTGGAACACTGAAGAGGACGCAGATGCAGCCCCTGTTGTAAGCCGCTTTCAACCAAGGAGAACACCAGGACCACACATGGATCTGATGTCCAACCACAGTCCAAGTGAGCTGTTTTTGTTGTTTTTTGCAGCTGATACAGTCAAAACCATCTGTGACAACACAAACAGATATGCTGCAAAAAATCAAGCAAATGGAAAAAAATATAAATGGGCTGAATTAGACACAGAGGAGCTGTATAGGTTCTTTGGTCTATTGATCTATATGTCCTTGGTGCAACTACCAAGTGTCCAGGACTACTGGAGACAAAATCATTTTTTGTCTGTTCCAACTCCAGCTAAGGTCTTGACAAGGGACAGGTTCAGGACCATTATGTGGAACTTGCACCCAAGTAATCCTGAGGAGGATGTCAAAAATGACAAAAAGAAGGGAACACCAGGCTATGACAAATGATCAAGACTGCGGCCTGTTTATGATGACATCCTCAATGCCTGTCAGGACTGGTATAAAAATTGTCCATGTAAATATGGTAGCCGGTGCCAAGATAAGATGGCTGAATAAGTTTCATTACCATATCATAAGACAGCCCATGCTCACTTGCAGTGTGAGTCTTGCCAGTGTATAAGCTAAAACTCACAGTGTAGCCACTGCTTGACTCGGTCAACACAAAAAGCTTTATTCCCCATTTAGTTGGCTTGTCTTTCATATACTGGGTCATGCCAGTTTTTGCCTTTGTTGGCACCATCCTTTCGTCAACTGCCAGCTCCCTCTTTGGTTGGTAGTAAGCCTTGGATTTGGAGGCACTGATCCTCATCCCGGCCGCTTCACACTCAGCTGCGAACCGCTCCAGCGAGAGCTGCAGATCATGACCTGATGAAGCCAGAAGGACCACATCATCCGCAAAAAGCAGAGATGAGATCGTAAGGCCACCAAAACGGATCCACTCAACACCTTGGCTGTGCCTAGAAATTCTGTCCATAAAAGTAATGAACAGAATCGGTGACAAAGGGCAGCCCTGGCGGAGTCCAACTCTCACCGGAAACGAGCCCGACTTACTGCCGGCAATGCGGACCAGACTCTGACACCGGTCATACAGGAACCTGACAGCCCGCCGGTACCCATCAGCTGCTTCCGGAGTCCCACAGGCCAAAAAGGCCCGATAGGACTCCTTCTTCAGCCTGACGGCATCCCTCACCGAAGGTGTCCACCAACGGGTTCGAGGGTTGCCGCCGCGACAGGCACCGACAACCTTGCGGCCACAGCTCCGATCGGCCGCCTCGACAATGGAGGCACGGAACACGGTCCACTCAGACTCCATGTCCCCCACCTCGCTGCCACCTCCGAGCTTCCTAATGCCCCCTCCAAACTCCCGAGTGCCCCTAGTGACCCTTTATCGCCCCCTAGTGTTCCTTCTGAGTCCCCTAGTGTTTTTTCCGAATTCCCTAGCGTACCCTCTGAGCTTCCCAGTGTTTCCTTGTCGTTTCCTAGTCCCTCTGAGTTTCTTAGTGCTCCCTCCTCGTTTCCTGCCCCTAGTGTTCCCTCGTCACCCTCTAGTGTGCCCTCCAAGTCTCCTAGTGTGCCCTCCAAGTCCCCTAGTGGTCCTAGTGTTTCCTCGTCACCCTCTGTACCGGTTACTTATTAAATCATCATTCACTTCTACCTGGTCTACCCTGTCTGCCTTCACCACCTTCCACAATGCAGATCATGACAGCGCAAGTAAAGGTGCGATTTCAGAATTCTACAACTTTATGGTTTTGAATTCCCTAGAGGACTCAACACTGAAACTAGAAGCCTGTAAATTAGACCTGGGAGTAAACCTGTAACTGGAGTACTGGCAATCTGTCTGTACAAAGGCTCAGAAACAAACTGTTAACTCGCTCTTAAGGTTACTGCAATACAAACGGTTAATGCGAATCTATATTACACCAGTCAATTTAAATCGGTACAATCCTAATACACCAGACATATGCACAAAATGTTTAGAAGAAAAAGGGACTTGGTTTCATTTTATCTGGGAATGCAGGGAAATGCAAACATTTTGGAAAGCAGTTTAAAAAACTGTAGAACATCTTGTCTCAAAGGATGTTGCACTAGATCTAGTTTTTCTAATTTTAGGTCTGTATCCAAAAAATACTTTGTTTACCAAATGTGAACAACCATTGATTGATATGTGTCTACTACAAGCTAACAGACTGATAGCACTATTCTGGAAGAGAACAACAGGACCAGGTATCAAACAATGGATCAAGCAAATGCTGAAGACTTTACCTCTGGAACGCATAACATATCTCCAAAAAGGGAAAAGCGAATTATTTGAAAACATTTGGAGACCCTTCCAGAATTTTGTTGAAGGAGTGGAATTGTCTCAAGACAAAGAAGCCAGCTAAAGACAAGATTAATGTCAGACCATTATGTTAAACAAGGAAGCCTCAGCAGTGGACTATTATCTCCTGTTTACTTAAAGGAATTTATGCAGATATGTATCTAAGAGGGCTTTTGTTGGCCAAAGTTTAGAAATTAAAAAATCCACGGTGGCACCCAGTATCTTAACGTTCCAGATTCGTACATATTGATAAAAATACGTCCAACTCTTTGGAACAATGTTGGTCTTGGGATCTCATCGGGGGTCTCATCAGGGGTCTTTTCACTTGTCCGGACATCCTTGGTTTCTTCTGCCACCCTGGCATTAATGCTCTCAAGCTTTGCTTTCAAAGCACAGGTTTCTTTTTGAAGCTCTTCGTTCTGCACTTTAAGCCAGTACAGTGTTTTGGACTTTTCAATCATTGAGTCCTCTGCATTTGTTCTGTGTTTAGTGTCTGTTCAAAGAGCACATTTAGCCTATCCATGTCGTCACAATCACATTTTAATCGCTGAGCTGTAGCTCTCGTTTCTTCCAAGTTCAAATTAAGAGACCTTATCTGGTTTTCATAATGCTCATTTTGTCTTTCTAGGATCTCATTTTCTTCCTGCCAGCTTCTTGCGCTGTTATTTCGGCTGTTGTTGAGGCGCTAGAATTTTGCCCTCAAGTTCTCCACCGTCTGCTGAAGCTGCTCATTTTCCTTCTTCAGCTTCTCGTGGTTCTTTCGTAAAACGTCAATTTTTACTAACAAGAAACCCTGTCCTGCCATTCTGTTTGCTTTCTGAGTCGAGCTTAAAACTGCAAATGAATTTCTCTGTGGAATCTGGGAATACAGAGACTAGGCCTGTCACAATAGCAAATTTTGCTGAGCGATTAATTGTCTCAAAAAATTATTGCGATAAACGATAATATTGTCTGAAGACCTTTTTACACTGATTTAATGGAAATGACGTAATAATGCATGTGATTTCCTGCCAAAGATAGATACACTTTATTTTCAAAAGAATATTTAACACTGGAGCTGATAAACTAAATAAACAGAACAACCAAAAACAAAATGGATTCTCAGTCTCCATTAACAAAAAATGTACTTGATAAAAACTAAACATAAAGCCAAAGTGGAAATAAATACTGCATTCAACCAAAAGAGTGCAGATTATGAAGTCTGTATATTATGTTGCCCTTCAGTAATAATTAGATTTAAATAGAGAAGATGGGCACATCGACTACCTGATGCAATAATTCACACTACATGATTTTTTGCTCCTATTTTTCCCTTTACAACAATCTTAAAACGTTGATCTTTCTAAGATTGTGTGGTGTGTTACGGTAGATCGTCTCCGATCCAAATCAGGGGATTTTCCCGACTGGGAGTTTTAACGCAGCCTGTTGAATGTGACAGGTAGCCAATCAGAAAGCGCGGATTCTCCTCCGCACTTTCTGAGGGGAAATTACGGAGGGGAATCCCAAACAGCTGACATGGCGCAACCCGAAGTCCAGCGGACGTGGAAACAACATTAATGTTTATTCAACATGCAAAGAATATAGAAATGACAAGAGGAGGAGTTGGAGCGAAATTGCTACCGCAGTTGATAAACCCGGTAACTTTTCAGCTGTTCTTCGTTAACGTGACGTAAATAGGTTATAATGATTTTCATTCAGTCAGGACTTTACTCTGACACTAGCCACATGCATTGCAGGTAGATTGTAGTAAAGCATTGATTAATACCTGGTTTTAAAATTAGTTCACTGGACTTGCAGCCATTATTTTGTGCCCATTGTTGGACACCACACGGCAGGAACGAACCACTGAACAGTTATACCTAGGATTTCTGTCTGGTAATGTGTGATCTGTCAGGTTTTAAAAATGGGCTGACAATCAGACAGCTCTAAGATCCTGTCGTGTGCTCTGGGCTTTACACTAAGGAAATGAGAAAGGAGGGTCAGTGGAGAGCACCGGAGTTGAGCCTTTTTTCATTCGGTGTCATCAACAGAAAGAGAAAAAGGCCGGAAGAGACGATAATGCCGATAATTGAAATGACGTCCATAGTTTTAATTTATCGTACGATTAATCGATTTATCGTTTATCGCGACAGGCCTAACAGAGACAGTCACAGACATAGACAGGATGAGTGACATCACTGTTTGACATCAAAGCCACAAGAAGTCTGTTGGGTGTGGAGGGGGGGAAGCGGGATGTTTTTTTTAAAAACTTTATTCACAGATACACAGGTGAAAAATTTGTTATGCCTCAAGAAAAACAAATACAGATAAACATATTCAAGAAAAAGAAAAAGCTAAGGGGCTTCGGTTCATTCAAAGCAATACAGATTTCAATTGTTTTAATAGCTATTTTTTGTCAGAGTCTTTGATAGTCGGGATATAAAACTGAACTTCATTGTAAAATGTAGCAAGGCATGGCTTTCCCTACCTGGAACAATGAATATGATATTTAGCTCGTGGCAATAAAGGACTTATGAGAAACTCAGAATTGTTAAGCTTGTTTTTAGTGAGGCCAAGTAAGACATCTTCCCATAACAGCATAAATTGTGCTTCTATGTTGCTGTGGATAAAGTCACACCGATTCTGCCAAAAAGCATCAACAAAGGGACAGTGCCAAAACAAGTGGACAACAGTTTAAGGATATGAATCACAAAACGTACAATTTACATCAAATTCTTTCTTGAATATAGAATTAATAGAAACTATGATAGGCCCACTTCATGAACTGTGAACTGAAATAATAAAACCCCGACTCATAATGTCCACTTTTCCATAGATGGACATTCATTCTTGTAAAAAAGGCCAGCAGCTGCATAACGTTCAGATAAAAATAAGGGTAATACAATTTCTAAGTATGATTTTCAAATAACGTTCAGGTTAAGGACTCATTTTCAATAGTCTTTAACCTGAACTTCTACCTTGATAATAAGCTGGCTTTAGGTTTATTAATTCTATGCATCAAGTAAAATGTTCTTCAAATGACTGGAAATGCATAGTTTTGAGTAGATTTTATTTTAATTTCTGGGCAGCAGACCCCCACTAGGACTGTGTCACTCCACAGCTGCTTGTGTGTCATTAATGTTAGCAGATGTTGGCAGGCTGTCATGTTGAGTCTATATTTCTAGCCCACATGCAGAACACGACACAGGAGAGCAATATATAGTATAAGTGAATTTATTACAACAGCAATGATAGAATGCACTGAAGATAACAGGTCTATCCAGGGGGGGAAAGGCTCACGGAGTGGTCGGCACACTATAAAGAACACAGCAAGAAGACGGTGAGTTCACAGGGTATAGGAGACGGGAGTGATGACAGTAAATTGGAATAATCTTACTTGTTCAACAGGAGTTTGTAGATTTGGAGGGATAACCGCAGTGCTCGGGGACCTTGTTTCCTTGTGGTCCAGGAGGAACAGCGCTTGGCCACGGAGATCCAGAAGGCTGCGAGAGAGTGTTGTCGGAGGGCGGACAGGTAGGTTCAGGCAGAACAGAGACAGAGGAGCGGCACAACTGCCAGTCGGAACATCCAGGAGGAACTTGCGATCAGACAGAGGAGGTGAGTCTGGATACTCGGGCAACCAGTGGGTATGTTCCACGGCGTCACGAGGGAGGTCTAGTATAGGAAGCCAGGGGGAATCATCACGAGGAGACTCCAGGACGTCTCAGGGAAAACACCGTTACTGTCTAACACTCAGGCATCGAAGTACTGGTAGTCAGCTCCTCTTGTACACCTCGCCTGACGAGCAGATTGATCTCAGGTGCGTAGGATGACGACACACCGCTCCGGAGAGAGGTGAGTCTGGCGCTATCTGGTGGCTAGATGGTGAGAAGCAGCAAGCAGTCTCCCACAAGGAAAACAAAGAACCCCAGAACACAACACAGGCATGATGTGTTCTAGAGATTCTGTTTCAAACTGAGTTTATACACCTCTGGGAAAAATTTAAAGTTTCTCTGATTTTACTCTTTATAGGTATATGTTTGAGTAAAATGAATATTGTTTATTCTATGAATTACTGTCTCTTAATTTTGTTTGTGAATGTAGGTAAATAAGCAGTTAGATTTAGAAAACCGCACCATTGAACATCTTTTCATGGGTCTTAGTCTTACTGGGGGCTAAGCACCCCTAAAGGTCAGATCCTACAATCGCCCTTGGTACTGCCATTATGCTGTACTTAGCTAATGGGAAGCGTGTGTTTGTGAGATGGCCACTCACGTGACCACGTAGAATGGACATCAGCCAATAAAAAGCGGCCCCTGTGGTAAGGTCCATTACGCATTCGCGCGAGAAATTGCAGGGATCTGTTGATTTTAAGTAAATGTCCGTAATGGCGGAATCGCAAAAAAAAAAAAAACCCAAAAAACGGTTGACCTATCCAACAAAATATCTTCTAACTTCTATTAGCAATGTGAGGAGTCCTTGGTAATATTCGCCCACTGCAACTGGGATAATGGCTTAAAGGTTCATAACAAATCATTCACATGAACAGCAGCGAAGTTCTTGAGATTTTAGTTCTTTTAAGTCTGATTCTGTTTCGGATTAGCCGTTAGCTTCAGCCTCTAGGAATTAGCTACCAGGTTTGAAGAGCTTATTACCTTTAAAGAACTTTAAAGCGTTCTGAACTACCCCTTTAACTACCCCACACACACAGTCTCTTACAGCTTAAAACATCTAAAACTGAGAAAAAAAAGTTGAAACATCTCGTTTAAAAAAAATGCCGTATCTGTTTAACTGGCTGGATTTGTCTTGTTTTGACAAAGAGGATGTAATAAACTATCAGCTTGGCTTTCCAGTGTCCAAGGGAGACGCGGTCCATATACTTGGCAGGCCCAAGATTGAGTGAGTCAAGCGTTTTTAATGCAATATCTTACCGAGAGTGGAAGTGAGGAAATGAGTCTAAATGTCCACAAATCACAGAGAACTGCAACAAATCATAGCCAGCGGCTCTTAAAAGAGCGACGGATCTTGCAGTGTTTCTAAAATGATGCTTCTGTGATATGAATCGGGAATACTGCCGGCTTAATCATAGCTAATGGACGCTGGGGATCTTTTTTTCTTCTTTTAAACAAATAAAGAACTAGAGACGGTCTTATCAGAGGAGCCATTCCTCTCTGCAGCTGGAGGTATGTCTGATTTTCTTCCTCTTGTTTTTGTGCATTAGTGATTCAAACTGACAGAACAAAGGCGGCGCGCTTTGATGTCCTTAAATGAAACATCTACACAAAGGTGGTGGTGGTGGTTGGAGGGGGGACATGCAGCCGTAGAGGAACAAGGAAGGCCGACATGTGACTAAGGTTTAATGGACTGAATAAAGTGGGTTAAAGCATTAAAACGTCTCCGTAATAACATCTCATGGTCAGTTTCCGCCACTTCATCTGAACATTAACCACAGGAGTGCTGGCCAGACTTTCACTTCATTCAGACACACAATGTTTACAAGGAGGGGGTGGGGAGAGCAGAGTGGGTTTCATTAGTGCTTCCAATGGATTTTTTTTTCTTCCCCTGTTTAAAAGTCTTTTTATGATGCTCACAGAGTCCAAGTGCTGCAGCTCTAAACACAATGCAGTATAGGGAGGAAGGGGTGGGAGAGTCTTTTGAAAGCACAGAGTGAAAATAACTCTGTGCACATGATGTGGCACAAATTAGCCGAAGGTGCGTCTTTTGGTTCTTTGTGTGTGGTGATTTACGCTGAGCAGCATCTGAGCTAAATGTCCTGAAGTAAAAAAAAAAAACACTTGCGGATATGATTTGGATTCATAAATCTGAACGCTGCAGTCGGGGCGCTAATGGAAGCGCGACGCACAGAGCAGAACAAGAATCGCAGGAGAAACGGACCGGCTCTCGCATAAGGAGGATGACTATGCAGCGCCAATGTAGCATGGAGAGCAGCTTGCTTCCTGTTCATTGTGTTACATTCCCATCCTACACGTTTTGGAGGATTTTGTGGGATAAATCACAAAGTAGATAAAAATCAGTTTCTTGCGTTTGTGTTTAGCCTCCATTACTCTGACGACACTTTTTCAGGCTGAGGACAACTTAACCCAGTTCACAGTCATGGACGACCTGACCTGAAATTGCCCCCACAATAACCCAACATTTTAATATTTACAGCCTGAAATGGAAATATTAGTCTCTTAACTCACTTATTGTTGTCTTCTTTGTTCATTCTAATGGGAAGGGTGGTGCTTCTTGGTAAATGTGACTGGCCATGACAAAACCACGAACAAGTTTACTTTGGGACGTTTTGAGTTCTTTGCGGATTCTGAGCTTTGTTTCTTTTAAATAATTTTTTGTTATTTTAGGTGTTAACAGATGCAGTTAGTCTGCACAGGGCGCACTGCTGCTCTCCGCCTTGTCACCGTCAACTCACACAGAGAAACAAAAAAATCTTCCTACAAACATGAATGACTGATCATTTAAGTAATCCTGAAGTTGCTTTCTTTTTTATCTTCATATTTTCTTTTGAGTGACCCGGTCTTAAGCTACTTAACCATTATCACTTTTAAATACAATCCTAACTGCGAGCTAACTGTACACGTCACACTTTGAGCTCACATTAAGGGCAAATAAACAGCTGTTTATATGCAGTATTTTGTGAACAACTAGGGGGCGCCACTTAAGGTATTGTCACAATTGGCAGAATTTATTTTCAATGACAGGGATCTGTATTCACCAAGAACAAGTGTGAACAATAACAGAGAAGCATGGCGTTGTTCAAGACAGGACTAACAGCTGATTGAACCAATCTTGTTGGAAAGTCTAAAGGACAGATTTTTCCCCCAAAGTAGAAAAATATAGTTCATTTGTAACATAAACTGACCTTCCTGTTAAGCAGAGAAGACAGTCTACTACATTTTCTTGTAAAACTATAAATAACAGCTGACAAATGAGTGATTCCAGTCCAAACATAAGAAGTCTCTGTGAATATTTTTTTCCATCTTTAGCTATGTTGTTATTCAAGCTTGCTGACATATGTTAGAAAACTAAATGAAGACAGAAGACATGTATGTATTCTATAGGTAGAATTTCCTTCCACTGAAGACATGTCTCCTCTTCCTGCTGAGCCACCGGTTGCGAGCTTTGTTCATCCTGTCCTGGCTGGCCGACGGGAACGTCCGCTCTGGGAAAACCTCCTTCAGGCTGCTGAGGAAAAACACCTCCAGGGTCCGGCCGGCCTGGGCCACCTCCGAGTCTGGCTGCCCGGGACGAAACGGAGGAATGGTTAAAACCTGGAGACCCGCTTTCAGAATCTGGGTTGTGTAAACAGACTTTAACTCGAAGGAAAAATATACACTGCTCAAAAAAATAAAGGGAACACTTAAACAGGTGTTTAACACTTAAAGTGTTCCCTTTATTTTTTTGAGCAATATAGTTTCCCAGTTAGGAAACTATATTTTCCTAACAGTAAACCTACATAATTGAAAGTAGCGCAGTTCTTGAACATCAGCAAGATGTCGTCGACAAACTGCTCTGCTGTGAAGTAATGCAGGGTGTTGCATTTGTCCAGTTTCCTTCGGATCACTGACAGATCAATGGGCCTCTTGATGATCTGATAGTAGTTTCGGGCCTAGGGAACATTGTCAGGAATTAGAGCAGAAGGAGACAAGTGTGCCTGCTTGGTTGTAAATTGGGGGTTAAACTTTTTTCCAATAAGTTGAACAAAAGTAAAGCACACTCTACATAAAACCAATAATACAGTAGCTTGTATAGACACCTTTAGCAACAACGATGTTTCGTGAATGAATGTTTCCTTGGTGAATCCAAGCCTTCTCGGCCCCCAAAAACCACCGCAATCACACTTTTAAAACACGTTTCCCAAATCACAACCTGGGTTTTAAAGGATCTGTAGCCAAAATTATGTTTTCATTCCAGAATAGCCAAAAAAAAACACCTTTTTTGTAACCCTGAACCAGAAGCACAGATTTCAGATTCTTTATTTTGCGTAGCTATCACACGCACTACCGGGGCCAATCACACTTGTGATGGTTCGTCTTAGCGGGGTACGTTTTTTCCCGAGGTGGTTTCTAAAAGACGTCAGAGTTGCGGAGGAATTTCAGGTGATTGTGTTGAACTGACCAGAGGACTGACGGGATCGTGGAAGGGAACGCTGAGGGGGTGACAGTACAGCATGAGAGACAGCTTCTCACACCTCTGCAAGACAACAAAAAAAGCACAGGAAGAGAGAGGAACACTGTTAACAAGGATTTGAAGAAGTAGTTGAAGCAAATTTGAGAATTCGTAATTTTCCTTTAATTTCAGCACTCTCCTAATCTAAATCAGACAGCTGATTGTGTATTAAAACTTACTCTCTGGTCCTGGTCGGAGAGTGTGTAAGGCACTCTGACCGCCTCACAGGGGTGTGTGTTCTCCACAGGGTCCTTGTCAGTTCTACACAGCGTACACACCCAGTCTCCTCTGTCGATTTAAGATCAGGATATAGGAATGAAAATGCTGGAGAAAACCCCCCCAATAAAAATCTAATGTTTTTTCAAGTTACTACAAACTATTTAAGTATTAGTAAAATGCCTAAGATCTCTTGAGGAAATCTTAAAAACTTCACCTCATTCTGAAGACAACAACAGTATTAGTGCATAGCAAATACTGAATATTTTTCGTAGTTGCTTTTTTTTCGGTCATGTAATCACATCACGATTGATGTGGATTTCTCATCTGCTTTGGGATATTGTAGCGATTAGCTGAAATACCTTAAAGCAATGGGACATTTCTGCATCTGCACCCTCCGTTTCAGTCCCAGTGCGCTGGTGGAGTCGGCACCAGTTCTGTCATTAGCTTAGCAGAGCATGTAGGTAGTAGTTTGGGTGGGTATGGGTAAGGGAGAGAATGGATGAATGCCTTGTGACAGAGTGTATGACTGCTAGTTTATCACAAGTCATGTATTGGTGTTAGTTTTGAACATGGCTATCTATATTATCTATCTAATCTTCATTTTAGCTAACTCTTTAGCTAGCTAGCTAGCCAAAAAAAAGATAGCTAGCCCCCTGGTTCCACCTAACTTTAACTGGATAGCTAGCTAGCCAGATAATTGTTAGTCACATGACTAAAACCTAATGTGTCATGTGACTTGGACGCCTGGGGACCAAATCCTGCACAACATATTTTTTTTCTGTGGCCCTCCAGATTCTAGGGACACAAAAGTAGAGCTTTCAAGAAAACAGTTGTGCACTTGTAATTTTTATTTCATCAATCAAATCAAAATAGTTTTGTCTGTATACAGCCAAATTACATAAATGTGAAAAGATGTTCAATGTTATTTCATTTTAAATAAATGAAATAACATTTAATTGAAACTTATTGAAAAGAGTCAGCTGTTTTTTTTAAATGTGTTTTATCAGTGTAGTTTGTTAAACTCAGCCCTTTGAGGACATCAGCAATCTTGATATGGCCCAAAATGAATTTGACAGCCCTGGTCTATAGCCTACTTTATTGTTGCAGCTTCTTGAAGAAGTCCTTTTAGTTGGACTTTAGTTGGAGAAGTTGTGTGACCTCATGTGCTGTATAGCCGTTATAAAATAAATTAGGCTAGCATGGTGTGAAGGACACCTAAATGAAACGCCAATCTCACCTACTGAAAGATCTAGACATGATGTGGTTATGTCCTGAGGTTCGAATCCGAAGTGTGAACTTTGACATGTTCCCACGGTACTTACACAGGGAAGCTCATGAGAGAAGGTACGTGACAATCCAGGTGGTAGACTTTCGGGCAGCGGTCACAGCACAGCAGCTCTCCGCCGTTCAGACAAACGGCACAAAAATCTTCACTCTCCTCCGTCTGTTCAGTCCCCGCTCCGGATTCCGACTGCGGTTTGGTCAGGCAACACAGGTCGGTGCCTCCGTCTTCACTGAGCTCCGTTTCCAATACGTCGGCTTCGCATTTAACATCAGGGTCGTCCTCCAGTTGCAGGCACAGGTCCCGGTTCGCCTCCGGGTCCAGTTCCATCATCACAGCTTGCTTCGCGTCTGGGTCCAAGTAGAAGGTTTCTGTTTCGCTTCTCCCATCATCCGATCCGGAATCCAGAAGGATGTAAGGCTGATCAGGGTTGGATTCACAGTCAAAGCCCGAGTCTTGCTCTGGTTCTCCGTACGGTGAACCTGCAGGGCAGTACGGTTCAGTCCAGCATGCGGACACGGTTTCTACCTGACACTCATCAGACTGGGGTGGGCCTTCGTTGACTTCCAAAATGTCTTCCTGAGTTGGACTGAACACATTCTGTCAACAGATAGCATAGAAAACAGAATTAAGGAACCAAAATGCGAACTTATCTACTTCGGCATATTAGGGCAACTGTAGATATAAACAAAAAGGAGGACATTTCCACTGAAAAACTAAAAAATCTTCTAGAAAAAAGAAAACAAGAAAGTTTCTGAGCTCCAAAAGTCAAAAATATGCACAAAACAAAAAACGACAACAACTTGACAGATTAATCTCAAAATGCCAGAGTCAAGCAAATTTCTGATTTTTCAAGCCTCAGAAATGTTCTTGATTTTTCTCAAAAACATTTCTGAGAGGAATCTAAAAATTTCTGAGTTTTTTTTTTCTAACATATTTGACTTTTCATATTCCAATTTCTTTTAGAAATTTTCTGAGATAAATCTGAAAACAATTTAGTCTTTTTCTGGTAAATTTTCAACTTCTCAAGCTCAGAAATGCCCGTTTTTTTCTAGCAAATGTCTTGGATTAATCTCAAAACGTCAAGGCTCTTTGATGGAGATTTACTCCCTTTTTTTGATTTCCGATGGGCCTGATACACCGTCATACTTATCTTTGTCTCAGACAAATAAAATATGCAAACTTGCGGACCTGTTGAGGACGGTTTAGAGAAACTACATCTGCTTGAAGAGGCAGTCGGACCAGAGACACCACTGGCTGCAGAGATGATGACGATACACGCTGGAAGTTCAGGCGCTCCAGACTTACAACAGCAATTGCGGAATTACCCAGAATCCTCTGGGCTTCTGGATGAATCCTGCGAAAATAACCCGAGGAAACGTGAGTCGATCAACTCAGCAAAGTCATCGAGTCATTTTCAGAAAGTTACAGGGTGACTTAATGCCTTTGCTGATCAGTAAATAAAAAGGCTTTAGGCCGGCTAAAGTTAGCTATATAGAAAGAGATAAATATACGAAAAATATGCACACACAAAAAATGAGCTAAGTGACTTATTCTGGCTAAAAGTAAAACATACGCTTACCAAGGTTCTTCAATGAAATTAAAGTGTAAACTTATCCGCTAGGTTTTCTACACATGCAGTTGGATGGTTTGGAAACTATCTTAAAGGAAGAGGCCAGGCTGTCCACTGTGATGGTCTTTCCTCTGAAGACCAGTTTATTCACAAGGGGATACCACAAAGTTCTCTACTAGGCCCCTGGTTATCTTGCATATTTGTTTTATTCAAGTATTTGCCTATGTTTTATTGTATGTCTAGGTTTGCTGATGTTTTTCTCTCTGTATGCTGCCAGTCTAGGCCAGGTCTCTCTTGTAAAAGTGATCTTTTGTTCTCAAACCTGGTCTAATAAAAGGTTGTTGTTATTGTTATTTGTATTACTGTTTTATTCCACTAAATGTTTCCACGAGTGAAGATACTGTATATCCACATGCTACTGCTACAGTCAGAAAGTAAGTGTTGAACTTAGAAGCTCTCTGGGTCCACCTGCTGTCTATCTTTATGTACTGCGGCTTGTGACGCCTCTCAAATTATTATTGATTTTATATGACAAACCAGTGACAATGATGCCTGCAGCACAACGTCATCAGAAACTGGTAAGTATTAATGCACAACTGATGTGCTTTTCATTTGTTGCTTGTGAACAGGCTGAGTTTAGTTTTGCGAAGATTTACAAATTTGCACCGTTTGAGTGTTTTGAGCGTCATTGTCTTAGAGAGCAGATGTTATGAATAAATGTGACATTAAACATAATTCAACTTTAAAGTGTTGCATCATTTTCAGCCTCCTTTTTAGCATTTGCATTTGGCAGCAGGCTAAATTGACAAAGATAATGCAGTATTTTAATTCCTCAGTAGAGTTAGCCATATAGTTTGTAGTAAGCAGGTGTAGGAAAAAAGATATCGGTATTGAGATCGGTTATCAGGCAAATGAGTTTTAGTATATCAGCATATCGGATATCGACCATCCCTAATTTATGTTTGTTGAAATATATGAAGGTACACTTAAATGTCAATGTAAGACATAAGAAACCAATACTCACAGTAAGTAATTCATATATACGTTAGAACAAGGTATAATACTTCCAGTGACAATATATTATGTGTCTTCACTTGACCTCCAAGTAGCTCAACAATAGAAAATAAAAAGCTATAATAACATAACTATAGCAAAGCTTGGGTACACGCCAGATGTCTCACTTTAACATAAACCGTAGGAGAGTGTCTGTGTCCCTTTCTTTATTGGTTAGCATGAAGATTAATCTCAATATTTTATTTATTTATTTTGCTGAAATTTACTCTATTTACAATGGCCCTAACGTGGCACAGTACCTCCTTCTGTTTGCTGATTGGCCTGGATGAAATTCTACCGGAGGAATCTACTTCAATGGGAGAAATCCCAGACGGAGCAGATAACAGAGATTAGACTCGAGCAGAATTGCACAGAAAGGTAACAGCCAGACGAGGGTTGAATGCAAATTTCTCTTGCAAGACATTTTGATAACATCATCCTTTTTTTTGTTTGTTTGTTTGTTTGTGGTTCCATCTGACAATTTTGCACTAATTGTGTTAGTCCGTATTTTAAAATTCCACTCAACGTGAGCGCAGCAATTATCTAAAATCTCAAACTATTCCTTTAAACATTACAGATGAGAATCATAGCAACAAGGCTGCTTACCTCATCGTCTTCAGTAAATCTTTGACACTTTTGTAAGCCTGAGTTTCCAGTTCCCCAGAAGAAGATGCTCGATTTTTTTCTGTCCTGGACCAGTTTTCCGACTGGCCCAATCCAGAAACGGTGAACTACATTAAAAATAAAATAAATAAATACTTAGTGTCAAAATAATATTCATACGACTAACTCGTCTCACATGTATTGGCTTGGTCAGTCTTGAATAAAAACAAGAGTATGTGTGCGTTACATTTTCCATTGCTGGGACCGGTTCCTCCGCCGCTGTCGCCAGACGCGGACCCGTCTCTGGTGTCGGCGGCTCTCTGCACCCGACTCCCCGTGGCAACGGGGCGGCTCTCCTCTGGGGAAAGTTGCCATGGCCTCTCTTTGTCAGGGCCGCCATCGCCCGGAGATCAGAGCCTCTCGGGGGCGAACAAACAGGAGAGGAAACGCACAGAAGCCGCTGCCGGTTTGAAATCCTCTGCGAGCTCCGTGTTGGACAGGGCAAAAGATAAACGGAAAACTGCAGAAAACACGGCGGGAAACAAAATCAGTCAAACAAACATTTCAGGTGATTTTTCTCTAAAATCTTCCACCCAAAAGAAAAGAGAAAAAAGAAATAAATTTAGAAACCATACAACAAAAGGCACCAGGTATGAAAGAGATACTGAAAACAAACTTATCTAGTAAAAAGAAAGAAAAACAAACTAGATCAAAACATTATTAAACTTCACCTGAGTGTGAAATAAATCAATGTAAAACCAAGATGTCAGCTTCAGATATCCAGGAGAAGATGAGTGAGTCTACAGCCACAGAGGAGAGGGACGGACCCGTTCCATGTGTCCAGTATCAGGGGAGAGGAGATGTGTGATCTGACTGGTGGAGAGCCGACGGAGAATCAGCCCCCTGATAATTCAGCTCTGTTCGCCAGAAGTCACAACAGGCGAGGTGTTTGTGTCAAACACGTTCCAGGCGCCCTGATTCGTTGTTTTTCTTTTTCTGGTGTTTGTTATTTAAAAAAAACAAAAAAAACAACAACTTGGTTATGATTAGTTAAAAGAAAAGAAGAAGACCTTCACAAAAAAGTCTTACTCTTTCATGATTTTTAAACTCCTTAATGTTCCAGTGTGCTGTAATTCAGAAGGGGAAAAGAAGAAAACTTCCCTATAGACTAGCTTCAGCTGGGTAGGATTTCTGTCAGAGGAAGAGTTGTCGAAGAGCGAGGGCTTCACAAAGATCTGGAACCAGTAAGGAGGTTTTTTTTTTCCCACAAGAGAAAAAAGGAAAGGTGCTAAACTGCCTCTATGCACGCTCACTGCGCAACTCTCCACTGATGAAGAAAAAGAGCTCTGAAGCCTGCTTACAGTTTTCTGCTGAAGACTTGAACATGCCCGTCACAAACTGGGAGACCTGTACTCTCTGGATGTCTTTACACACAACATGTTTGGAGGAGGATTTACATGGATGCGGGCCCCTAGGCTGGAGCCGGTTTTGGGCAGGAGCCCAGAAAAATTCTTCTGCTAATACAAATTACAATCCATTAACAGGAAGCCAAATCCATGAGATGGTATGAAGTGATCCATGATAGGCTTAATACATTAGCTCCATTATTCATTAGCTGTTCCCCCACAAGATTGTTCCATCACTTTCAAATATTTGAGAATTGTTTACATTCATCAAAATCCTAAAATATTTTTTTAAAATGTGGTTTTACATCATGTTTTAATGTTATTCCCTCGTCAAAAATATATCTGGAGTGTTGCTTTGATTCCTTCATGCATGTTTGAGAAATCCTTTAGTTTCCCACGGCAACCACTCAACTGAGCAAAACGCGCCATTCAGCTCCTTCAGACTAGCCAGCAGCAATTAGCAAACATCTGGTGGAACTGGGCATCTGTGCATCCGTTCATTCTAGGAAACACTTCTCAGCGAAACGCTAGTAAAAACGTGGTTAAAGGGCTAATAGAGGAGCCATGTTGTGATGACTTCCTGAAGGCGGAGTTTCAGAAAGAGTGGGAGTTTCTTAAAGAGACAAAGACCAAATTTCAAGATGTTGTTTACAAAGTAAAAAAAAATTTAAGTCATATTTGATACGTACAGCATTATTGAAACAACAAGGTAGCAAAGTTACTTGATAAAATGGCACTATGTGGCTGGGAAACTCATAATACTGAGTTTAAATCTAAAACCAAGTTCAATAAATTTCTGTTAGCATGTTCAATGCTTGTTCACCATGTCATTACAGTTTTTTAAACATAACTTTGTTTGTAATTTCTTTTCCGTGACATCATATGTTGAGTACGCATTTTAACTACCGTATGTAAAATTAGCACAAGTCAAAATAACAGCATTTCCACTTTGCTTTGTTTTGTAAAATACTCCTCAAGCAGCCTTCGGCCACACCTGTGAAATTTAAATTAGGCATTACTCCCATATGATTAGAAGGAAATATTGTTTATGGATCAAATTATATATATAATAATAATATATGTGTTTCCCAGGAATGATGTGCCATCTGTTTTACACAGACACAGAATTATGTTTGGCAATCCAGTTTTGGGGGGGTTTCACAAAGCATCTCAGTTATGCACTGACATTATTTGGTTCTGTTTGAAACGCCTCACATTTTGTACTTTTTTCTTTTTTTTAACGGTTTTATATGATAATATTTTGGTTTATTTATGCTAAAAAGCGTTATATTTTCTGCTCATTGAATGTTTCCTTCTACCGTTTTGTTTTTACAACTAACTTTCGTAAAATGTCTTTCCCAGAGAATGCAATAAAAATAAAAGATCATATTTGATGTGACTTTGTTTAAAATGGTTGATCTTACCACTCTGATGATGCTGGCGAGCAGCTGCAGCTGATGTGGCTGAAAAACCATTTGAGGGTGAGAATATCCTCTCCCTGGGTGTTATTTTAACCAATGAGAAGTTACACTCTGTAAAGGTGTAACGCAAACTTTGAATAACGGACCTTTTTTTTATGTAAATCAGCTCTAACTCTGAGTGTGTGTTCCGCTATTTAACGGTAGGCGTCGCTGTGGCTGTTAAGCCCGAGTTTGTCAAGAAAGCAAGTCTCGCACAAAACCGCGTTGTTTCCAAATCCCGTTCCCCTTTCAGCTAACCTCCAAGATGGTAGGTGCTACCGTGTAGTCCTTGTGTACTGAAATGCAGCGAAATCTGTTCCCATCCTCATTTGTACTTCCAAAATATAGAAAACTTACATTCTCGTTATATGCATTCATCTATCAGTGACCGTCCTTGTGTGTTATTTGTACACTTTATTAAGATTAGCTGACTTTCTGAGCGTTTTACACTGTGCTAACCGGGTTTTCTAGGGCCGCGGCTCTTGTTTAGCTACTTTTTCGGCATTAACATAATATATATAACGACTACGCGAACATTTGTTCTTCAAATCATAATATGACTGCCGTATAAAATTTCTTTTTTCGCTGTTGGGTGTCGCAGTAGCACAACTATCCACCGGCTAGTGGTTTTAGCTGTTAGCTTTCAAGCTCATAGACGGCATGCAGTGTATCTGTAGTCTGCAGCGAGTTTAGTGGTTGAAACACGAATTTGTGGCTCTAAATTAGTTAAATAAATGCATTGGAACTGTTAAAGTCGACTTTCATCAGAAGAAAATGTGTCCAGTTATCCTCATCGACTTCGAAAATGACAATTGCTAAACTAAATCAGTTCATAGTTTCAACCATAAGCAACCTTTTTTTTTTTTTCTTACAGCCTACCAAGAAGTCCAAAACCAGGAAACTCCGAGGACATGTGAGCCACGGACACGGTCGCGTTGGTGAGCATATTCTGCGGTTTTGATGCAGAATGATCAGAGTTAACAGGTCATGTAGAGTTATCCCTAAGAGCAGCTGGTTTCTGTCCGCAGGGAAGCACAGGAAGCATCCTGGAGGTCGTGGTAATGCTGGTGGCATGCATCACCACAGAATCAACTTTGACAAATAGTGAGTATTAAAACATCAAAAACGCCTTTCTTGTTTGGCTCGTTGGTGGTATCGGGTATGTTGGACGTCTTGTTTTTACCAGACTTGAAACAACCCCCTTGAATAGTGATGCATGACCGTGACGTTAACTTGCTAGTCCCTAATATGTCTCGTATCCCAACGTTTGTGTTTACAGTCTAACAGCCGTGTTTTTATCAAGGGATTTTATGTAATGCATATTTTAAAGTTTGCAAGTGGCAAAAATCAAAATAACTTCCTTAAGATCGCATAAAGTAAGTTTTTCACGCTCGCTTGACGTGGGTTTTGTCTTTTCTGAAAAAGAGCTAATGCGCTAAAGGTTTGAAACACACTAGCAGAATAAGTTCTGACGTAGTAAACCTGCCCGTCCATTGTTAGGCGTGTGCCTTGCCAGAGCAAAGAAACTCTGACAAGTCCAAGCCTCCAGCTTGGAGGGACAGGAACTCTCATGTGGGATAAAAAAAAAGAAAAAGAAAAGAAGTAACCAGTTACGGTCTCCTCTGCTGTATGAAAACGCTCCGTCTGGCTCCTCACGTCTTCATAGATTTGTTCTGAACCAGTGCCGGTTTGTCTTCCTCAGCCACCCGGGCTACTTTGGGAAGGTGGGCATGAGACATTACCATTTGAAGAGGAACACGTCCTACTGCCCCACCATCAACCTGGACAAGCTGTGGACGCTGGTGAGCGAGCAGACGCGGGTCAACTACGGCAAAAAGCCCGAGGGCCCCGCGCCTGTCATCGACGCCGTGCGCGCTGTAAGCTCCCCGTCGATCCATTCACCTAAATCTGCACTTTGTGGGATGCACAGGCAGAACTTTGGTCTGTGTTTGAGCGCAAAACCAGAAGTTTGTTTGTGGTAGTAGTGGTTTGGTACGTGGTTTGTTTTGATCTGTGGATTTGGTGGAAATGTAGCTTCAAGCAGGATTTCTGTTTCAAATTTATTGGAAAGGGATTAAAGGCTTGAAATCAAAGATCACGTTTTAAGATTGAATAGAATTTTGAGGCACATTGAAATGAGTTTTTTTTTTTTTTCTTAGACTTGAAAGAGAAATATTCCATTCTGTCCTAAATTTGGAAGTTGTGCCACAGTAGCTAATGCAGAAAGGCGTTAAATTTGAAAAATCATAGATTTAACTTTTGGTTTTACTGTTTAAACCAAATTTACCTGAAATAGGTAAACACATTCAGCGAGAATATGTTTACATATTAACATTTGCGATTAAAAAGCTTAAATTTGAAACTGTTGTAGTGGGAGGAGAAAATGAGTTGGATTGGCTCCGTAAATAAAATAAACTGAAAAGCCGTTGCCATAGCAATGCTAATTTGTGCCCCAGATGTTTATCAAGTTAGATGGATATTTTCTAAATCTTAAAAAATCTAACTTTGTAAGCTTCTAGATAACCTTCCTTCTGTTTTCATTTCCTCTGCTCTCCATCTTTATTTTTTCTTGTTTGTTTACTTATAAAGATTAACTCAAGTTGAAAATGGTTACAAGTGGTTTCTGTTTATAATGATTGTTAAATTGATATTTGTATGGTATTGTATGTTTTTCCTCAGCCATCACCACTTAAGTGTTGGTTCAGTTTCATGTGTTTTGTTTTTGCTTCCAGCCATTTGTAATTGATCCTGCGATACGGCCAGCTACGTAATATTTGATGCTTTTGCTATGTGTTCATAAATAATTTGGTCTCGTTGTTTTTCCTGTGCAGGGTTACTACAAAGTTCTGGGCAAAGGCAAGCTGCCCAAGCAGCCCGTGATCGTCAAAGCCAAGTTCTTCAGCCGCAAGGCCGAGGAGAAGATCAAGGAAGTGGGAGGAGCCTGTGTGCTGATGGCATAATGTTTCTTTCTACTTGTTTTTGGCAGGAATAAATTGTGTAAAAGGAACTTGTTGTCTCATTTCTGTTGGCAGTAAAAAGGTCAAGAATGAGCTCAAATGTGGCCTACAAGTTTTAACTGTCAAAGCCTCTAAAATTAAAACAACTATTCTGTGAAATGTTCCTTTATACGTACGACAGGGGAAATCCATTCACTTTTAAGTTCTATTTCAATAAAATAAAAAGGTGGAACGGATCAGCTAATTGGTTTTCCAGAATAAATTGGAAAAATGTCGGATCTAGAAATTTAGAAAGTCATTAATAACTTGAATATTGACAATTTCATTTGTAAATTTGTATAGATTACAGGCAGAATAGGAACAGCAAAAACCCATGTTTACACATTCCTGCTTGATGGCTGGATATGAATACACTTTCTGCTCATCAGCTTCTAAAATGGAAGATAGAAATAGGTTCAGTCTGAATATTTGCGTTCTAATAAATGAAAACTGGTTTTCCCTGTTTCTAAACTTTTTAAATCCTTGAACAAGAATGCACAAAACGGATGCAAAAATAAATCAAAATAAAAAATGTAAAAATCTAGGAAAAAAATTAAAAGAGACTGTTTCAGAAAAATATTTGTTGTAATTAGAAAAATGTTGCTCTTTATTACTCAATTTTAGGGATTCAATCAGATTTAGGTTTGTAAACTTAATGAAAAAATTTTGCAGAAATAAATTAAACTTGTGTTAAAAATACAACTTTCAGAGTTATTACAATAGGAGATAATACCACAAAGTCTTTTAAACATTTAATTTATTATTCCAAACAGAAGAAGCGCGGTGACGTTTCATCTGTGCCTCCTGAAAGGGGCGGGGTTTAACGAGCAGGATTTCCTGTCGTGTCATTTGAAAAGAAAGTGACAGTTGTCAAGGAAAATGTGAGTATTTACCATAAGCCTCGGCTCTCCGAAGTTCTGACTCTGTTAAAATAAACCAGGCTCCGGGTCCCGCCGTACCGGCAAGGCGTCGGGGACGTAAACTAGAGCTGCTGCGGATTAGTCGCGTGGTGACGGAGAGTTGTTGTGACGACACGGTAGGAAACCGCGGCGCGTGCAGGCGAACATATTTGAAAGTGTTTTTATTCGGAGTTTCTGAACCTACATCCCGTAAAGCTACTGCTTAAAACCTTAGTTTAATCCAGTGCTTCTCATTTCCGGTCCTCAGGCCTCCCTGCTCTGCACGTTTTAGATGTGCCTCTATTCCAGAGCAGCTGATTCACATGATTGCATGACCATCAAGTTCTACAGAAACCTGTTGATCACCCATAGATTCAATCCAGGTGTGTAACAGAAGGGAAACACCTAAAACAGGCAGGGCAGGGAGGCCTGAGGACCGGAATTGAGAAGCACTGGTTTAATCCATGGAGAGCGTTAGCTTGTCACCTGCGCACCTAAATAATAATGTAATGTGAGTTAAATCGTCGTTTTTGACCCTCATCCCCCAAAATGCAAAAAAAAACAAAAAAAAAACAGCTGATAAAAGCATACCCAAAATGAATCCGAAGATGCTCTTGAGCCACTTAGAGTACATGCAAATGTTTGAGGTTTTTGTAGAGGGAACAATTTAATCTTTTTGGCTGAGCAAGTCCAATTTATTGAGCCTAAGGCCTTGAGCTGGTCTCACCAGTGTTTCCTGTAAAGTTTTCTGTGTGAGAAAACTTCTGTGTGAGTTTTCTGCAGTCAACTTGCACTCACCACAGCAAAGTGATGAAATAATGTTTTGTACCACTTTCATGTTTTGTGGAGCACTCAGCGCATCTGATACATCCACTCCTCCCATGCATCTGAAAAATGAAAACAGTAAAGGGGAAAAAAAAAAAAACCTAAGGAACGAATCAAATTACAGCCAAACATTTTTACATGATGCATTCTGCAGTCCTTTAGAGCTGGGAGAACCAGAACTTCTTTCCTTGTCTATCTTCCATCTCTGTCTTTGACATTCCTGCCAGCAGCGTCCCCTCATGTGCTGTGTGCAAAGTAGAGCACAGACGGACATCCCTGGTGCGTCTCCACTGGACAAACGGGACAGAGTCCTTCTGGATCCAGCGGACGCTGAAAACGTTAGACGTCAGATAAGGCAAACGGTTTCAGGAGTGTCATTGTCTTTCCTTGTTATATGCATGTTTTAGTCCAATTTCTTATTGAGATGTGTTTAATTATATTTAGTAAAATATAAGCAAACACTTATATTTTAGTGTCCTCCAAAACTATTTGAGATCACTGCTCAAATAGTTGCTTTTTAGGAATAAAATCCAATGTCCATGGAATCTGGTCTTTGCGTTACAGACCAATTTCAATAAATTAGAATATTATTGAAAACGTTAGTTTATTTCAGTAACCTTATCACCAAGCAAAACACATTATATAGATTAATTTGAAAATGAACACATTTCTTTCTTTTTTTTTTGATCATGAGGATTTTCTGGTAGGAGCTAATGAAAATATGCAATTAAAATTACAATGTTGCTTCAGACCAATAAAAAAAAGTTTTACAAACAGGAATGTAGGCTTAGTGAAACGGATGTTTGAACGTTTTTTATTTTTTAATCTGACAAAAAAAAGTATCCCTGTCACAATAACAAGGTTTGCTGGACGATATAAATTGTACCTTTAGTTACCATAATAAACGATAATGTCGGGGGGCCTATCCAAGTAATGTATGCAATATAAAAATGTAAGTCTTCACTCTGAAAGACATAAAAAAAAACTTACATTTTGTAAAGAACACACCACACTGGAACTGGAAGACATTTGAAATATCCAATATAAAACTCAAAAACCAAAAGTGATGAAACGGAAATAAAAAAAACCCAAACTATAAATAAAACGTATTATGACGTCTCCATAAACATCCATGCATGATGAATTGATTAATTGCCCATTGTGACTGGTTTACTCATCGGGACGTGTATTCTAATTTAACGAACGACAGACTGGAACGGGCCAGACTTTGTTACGAAAGACCCTCAGCGTTAATTTCCAGCCAATTTGTCGTACAACGTGTGACCTATGACCTTTCAGGTAACATGTTGATGGCGAGCCAGGCGTGGCTGGAGTCTTCCCTGCGTCGCTCTGGCAGGCTTGGCTTGGAAGTGCTGGAGCGAGCGTCCAGGCGCGGCGTAGACTGGACCGGCATCAGAGCGTCCCAGACCTCTGCGACGTCCAACCGAGACGCTACTGAGGTGGGAACGCGTTCTTATCGGGTTCCCGCTTCCACGCCTGCTGTCGGTTTGTGTTCTGTCCGTCCACTGTGCGCCTCAAACACATCGTATTAAGCAAACACGCTTTCGCTTCATTCTCCACCTTTCAGAGTACCCAGTCGGAGCTTCGTGATGCCTTCGCAAATATCGCCGCGTTCATGGCACAGACGAGCCGCCGCTGCAAGGTCAGGGAGGATCTCGTGACTTTTTCTTGTGCATACACTGCATTGCGCTTAATGCAAGTGTTCCTCATAATGTCATGCTACAGCCACACTTTATTGGGATCGTATGGATGTACAGCACCAGTTGTTTTAGTAATCGATTAATCAATTATTCTTAGGCCTGTTGCAATAAGTCAGTAAATTGCACGATTTCTTTTCAAAGGACAGTTTAGTTTAGAGAGATTTCATAATGCATTTTATTTGTTGTTTTGGTTTTATTTTGGATTTTTAAAATGCCTTCTGTTTGACTGTTAAATGTTCAGAGTGGATTTAAAGTTTATTAATCTTTGATAATGTGTTCTTGAATTATTATGCCATTAACATTATGTTACTTGAAAATGATCTCAACTCAACAATATTATCGTTTTTTCCCCCAATAACTTCTGGGACAATTTATCGTCCAGAAAAATTTGTTTACTGTGACAGGCCCAATTATTCTGACGATTAATCGATTATTCGGATAAGGAAAATTGTCCCATTCTGCAGGATTTTCATTAAACTAGTTAAGCCTTTTCTCTACAATAAGAGAAACGCACTAAAAGATTAAAATTAACAAATCGGTTTCTTTTTAAAAAAAAAAAAAATCTATTGCTTAAAATGAAATGACATGACATTCCTTTAGTGAATTTGAACCGGGTGAATATAGAAACAAAATGCCAGTTGATGAGTTTTGGGTAAAACATATTGACAGTTTTTAATTTTATATTGGAAACATAAATATTCAAAAACATTTTTGAGTTAACTATTGATAGCTGACGATTATTTCAACAATGGATTCATCACGATTATTCGGATTAGTCGCTTTAGCTGTGTACGCGTTTTGGTCCTAACATCAAAAGATGTGGAAAAAGTTCAAGCGCTATGAATTCTTTTTGAAAGATGATGAGACTAAAGAATAAAAAAAAAAAGACAGTGATTTATTTATTTATTTATTTATTTATTTAATGCAGAAGTATTATGAGTCTGGCAGCTCCGGGGAGCACAGCGCCGCTGAGAGGAAGCACATGTCCAGGTTCCACATGCAGCAGACGACATCTACACGGCCCAGGAGAAAACCTGTGAGACCCAGGGTCGATCGGAACATGTCTGTTTTAATGCAACCAAGAGCTTTAGCTTCAAGCTAAAGCATTAGCTACACTTAATGGCTAATGCTAAAGTGTTTCATGTATTCCGTAGCGTTTCCCGCAGAGCCCCGTCGTGGCTAGGGATGAAGACTTTTACATCGAGGTGTCACCTGGAATGTACTCCGTCTCTGCCAGTTTCCCAGATTCACAGCCACAGACTCACCTGGTCAGCATTCAACCTGGAGAGAGCGCCGTCCTCACCTTTAACCTCTGACGTCTTGGCTAAGCTGACCTGGCCGCCCTGAGCTTCAATAACAGAACTGACCAATGCTAAGGCTACGTGTGTGTGCGTGTCCTTCTTGCCTTTTTTAAAGTCTAATGCTTTGCTTTCAAAATGGATTGCTGTTTTTAAATCATGGGGAAAAGCCATATTATTGGACATTTTATACATGGTTAGCAGAATTTTACCCAGCATCATGTAAACATTTGTGGATTTTATAACCTGCGATGCTACCGCGCTTTATTTTTATGTTTTTACAATAAAATATATATTTTTTTCACAATATCCTGTGTTTTACCAAGATAACAATCATCCAGCTCATTCTACATTCAGTGTAGTCAGTTCTTGTGAAGCCTTAAAATTTGGGTCTTTTTTGGCCATAGAAAAACATTTTGTGCCTGATGAAGTATTTCAATTTCACCTGATGTTTTTGATTATCATCCTCATTTTTCCAATCGAGAGCCCCGTTTATACAATTAAAATGGCCTGGAAAGTTTCAATAACGTAGGAACAGATCGTGCATCATGCTAAACGGTAGCGATGCACGGATCCAATATCAATATATGTATCCATCCCAATATTGGAAACGAATACATTCTAGCTCAGGTCTTGGAGACGATGTGCTCAATCAGTAAGGGCAGATCTATTCAGTCTAATTCTATGCTTGGGGTTCTGAGCGACATCATGCTTATTGATATTATATTTAGAATTCCTAATGTCACTTTCTGAACCATTTGAAAGGTTTGTCAGTTTATATTTTACATGTTTGACCAAACTTGTGAAGCTATTGGTGTATTTAAGTGTGCTGTACTGACGCAGAGTTATCAGATACATTTGTAATCCAGTAGATTTTTGTCTGTGTTTTTTAAAAAAAAAGAGAGAAAGAGAAATGTTTAAGTCAGTTCAGCGCCTTTTCTGTATCGGATTGGTATCAGCCAATACTAACCCTCAGATATCGGTAACGGAAGTGGAAAAAAGTGGATCGGTGCATCCCTACTAAACGGAGATGATCACATATTTCTCCACATATCAAAAATTGTTTTCCACCTCACAGACGTTTACTACAGAAAAGCTCGGTTTTTGTTTCCTTTGACTAAAATACAAATACTCTGTAGATTACGTTTGTGACGGTACAACAAAAAACGTTCTTGCTAGCATGACTCCCATACAACCAGTTGGTAAGCTGGTATCGTGTAAGTTAATGAGCAGCTGTTTTTTTTATTTTTAATCCCTGAATTATAATCAATAAAAATGAAGCCAAATCTCTAATCTTTACTATTTTGAACAACAGCTAATAGAAATTGGCCTCTGGGTCACATATTTATGTTCATAGGGAAACAGTATTTTTTTAACTGATAAAGTTAAGCTAATCAATTTTAAAGAGTAAATATCATTTTAAATTACTTCACTTGCTTTTATAGGAATTGGTAGGGATGCAATGAACTGGTGAAACAAATTTTATTATGAACCAATTAACGTTCCTTTTGCCTCCAACTGAATCCGTTTATCAGTGGGAGATCATGCTGCTGCAATAAAAGAGTAAACTTACCATCTTTTCACACATTTACACCATTATTACGTAGGGATCAGAGTGGCTTTGCCAGCAGAGAAGGACCTGGCGCTGTGCAGGCGGTCGAGGCTTGAAGCTGGCCGTTCCGAAAACATCTCTGATGTCCATGTGTTTTGCGTTGGCACCAGGAAGAGGCTGAAACAGGGAGCGGTGGTTTGGTGAGCTGCTGATCTGTGGGACAGGGAGGCTGGAGCGTTGTAACGTCGTCCTGTTCACTTCACTTCCTGGGAATACAGATGCATGTAACATTTAATATGTGGCTTTCCACAACTCTTCGTTTTATTTTGTGTAAATAAAATGAAGAGTGCAACATGCAGTTGAAAGTTTACAAAAGACGCCCTTCTTTCACTACTTGAAGTTATAACAGATCACATTGGGATTACCAACATTATTTCTATTTGCTAAATCCCACAATAACGAGAGAAATAATGTCAGAGGTTGTTTTTTTTTTATTAATGTATTCAAAATATGAAATTGACATACAGAATAATTACTATCTCTTAAGAACAAGGAGGGGAAGCCCAGATGATAATGGAAACTTCTGATAGGTTCTGATGGGTGGAGGAATGCCTGGAACTCGCTGCTTTCTGGTTTGACATGAAACGAAATCAGCCAAGATGTCAGGAGGAGAATTGTGGCGCTCCACCAGTCTGGCTCATCCTTGGGATCGATTTCCAGATGGTTGAAGGCGAGACTGATGATAGACTGCTTCACGGGGAAAAGAACGTCGACAGACATCATCCGTCGGGAAGCAAAAGCTTGGGCGCAGGTTGGTCTTCCAAACGGACAATGACCTGAAACCTAAAGCAAAAGTGGCTTAAGGACCTCAATGTTAGTGTTTTGGTGTGGTCATCACAAAGTCCTGATTTCAATTCAGTGGGCAGGTCGGCTGAGTCTCTGTGCAGGAACTGGATGGCTTGTTTCAGCCTCCTCTGCTGCCTCAGCGCCGCAGCATCCAGGACTTCCGAGCGGCGAGGCACTACGTCATCACGTCCAGGAGGAGGAGGAGGGGGGGGCGGGGGGGCCTCCATGGAGGCGGTGAAGTCAGACTGTGTGAGGTTTGATTTCTGCTCTGAAACTTTTTAAATAAAACGTACAACACCGAATATTTTCACTTAGTAATTCACGCTGCGTCAAAAATAAATAAATAAAACAGATTATGTGAACTTTACTTTTTTTCAGCTTTACATCGTCTAATGTTATAATGTCATTTCCTCCTCAAAACATCCTTGAAGTGTTGCTTTGGTTCCTTTTAGCATGATTGAGAAATCCTTTAATCTCCCATGACAACCATTCAGCTGGGCAAAACGCCTTGGTGGACTTTCGAGGATGAAGCCCCTCCTCGGAGCTGCAGTTTCAGACTTCACATAGCAACCCTCTCCTTCTAGTCCCCCACTCAGCTCCTTCAGACTAGCCAGCAGTCATTAGCAAACCTCTGGTGCTAATGACCCTTTTTGCCCTTGTTGATTAAGCCACTACAGTTGTGGCATCTGCTGAGCTCATTATAGGAGCTACTTCTCAGTGTAAAATTGTTGCTAAAGGTTAACAGAGGAGAAATATTTCCTACATTAAGAAGTATCACAACTCTTCCTGAAGTAACATTTTCAGGTATTCTTCTCAGTGTAAGTAACTTTGCCAAATTAAGAACAAATATGTTTTAACCACAATTCTGGAACAAACATCCAGAAAGCTGCAAAACAGCTGAAACACTGAGTACCTTTAAATATAGACTAAAACCCCACCGGTTTCAGAGTTGCTTTTGAAAAAAATGAACAATGACACATGACAAAATGTTTCAATTGTTGACTGTGTGTTCTGTGACTTTGTATTTTGGTGTTTTTTTATGAGGCTAAACACTTTGAAATGCCTTGTTGCTGAAATGTGCTAATCAAATCAAATTTGATCTGATTTAACAAAAAATGCACCAGAGAAACACACACCTACACTTTCTGTTGAAGTGAGACTTCCTGCTTGTTGTTCTCCTGTGCCTCTTGTTGGTCAAGAAGATGCAAAGAAAAATCAAAAGTAAACACTGTAAATTCAGTCCCTACACAGAAACTTGGCCAAATTTTAACACCAAATTTCAGGCCTGTCTTGAAGATGCCTTTTATTTCTAAAATGCAAAAAAAGTTGTACTTTGTCAGGTCAAACCCTTTTTAGGGTTTATGGTATTTCTTTGAATTTCGTTTTTTTGTTTGTTTTTGTTTTTTACTTTAGTCTTAATATTATCAGACTTTTAAAAAAAAATAATTTATTATTTCCTTTATTTAACAAGGTCTCCATTGAGATCTAGATCTCATTTTCAAGAGGGACCTGGGCAGAAATCTGCATCTTGGTCTTTCTGATGATACTATTTCTAAATATTAAAGCAAATGTTCTGCAAAAAATACTTTGACTTGAGAAAAATGAAGTTGTTGAAGTAGTTCTACTCTTACTTGAGTACAGTTTATGGGTACGTTCGTGTTTGTACATGTAAAATGTATCGTTTCTCTATGTTGCCGTGTTTCAAATCCACGGACACGTTATTCCACCGAGTCTCTTTTCACTGCATTGCCCACATTCCCCCTTTTTTTCCCACACGACCTTGTTTTCAACATGGATGCCGATAAACCTGCGCACACGTCCATGTTTGTGCGACAAAAGCAGCATTTTAACTGCAGTTTGCGGCGCACCGCAGCTAGGGATCCGCAGAGTCGGCTTTCCGTGATCTCCTTTGAAAGCTTAAATATTTATTTTCCGCGACGACAGGGCGCAGTGGAACTGGAAAGCTTGAGACAATACGAAAACCGGCGCGGAATGGCGCCTGCTAGGGGCCCGGGAGGCTGAATGTCGACTCCCGAGGCCGAGCGACGCCTCGTCAGACCAATAGGAATGTACCTCACAAACAACTACCCAATCATATCCCGTGGTAGAAGAATAGGCGGGACAGCAACAGGTCACACATGTTCCTGGTTTGTGAGCGTCGCTGCTCGTTTCCTGCACTGTTGCATGGTGGTCGAACAGGAGGAATTGTTGGAAATTTTCAGAGGTTAGTATATAAATTGGTTTTTACCCAGTGTGCATTATTCCCACAGCCATCGCTGTTGCTAGTGGGAGTGACAGGCTGTGGGAAGGGAGTCGGCAGGAATCGGGAGAAATACTTTGAAATGGAAAAAACCGAATAGAAATGTAGCGACCAAAAATGCTTATATCATTAATTAGCTCATGGATTCCTGGGTCTTGTTTCCGTCTCTGTGGCTAGTTGGCTCAACCGGGCTGGAAGCTTGTTAGGGAGAGCTAGCTTGGCTCCATCTTCCACACATTGTCTGTTCAGGCATCACGAAATGGCTCAGAATAACAAAAGCGATCGCGTCGACCACAGCTTTACAGGAAACATTTGCTCTCCGCCGCTAGAAAAAAGTCGTGTCAGCAGCGCTTGGCGTACTTAGCTGCGTCGTTAGCTCGACAGTTAGCTAGTTAGCTTACCCCGTCTGACATGTCGGTGCTGCGGGTGGAGCAGCGAAGTGTTTGAAGGATTTAGCAAAGTTCACCACTTTAGTGTTCGACCAACGTGTCCCGCAGTAGACTCGTTTTAACATTTTTGCTTTGTATGACGTGTCATTAAAAGGGGAAAATATTGCAAGTCATAGCTGTAGCTAACCAGCTGAAAGGGCTATAAACAAACAAGCGCCAAAAACTCATCAGCGGGCGACTGGCTGTTTATGTGGCCCCGTTACGTTTCCCCCGCTGGTCCAAGGTTCTGGTACTGTTAGCAGCTACGTTTCCCCCGCTGGTCCAAGGTTCTGGTACTGTTAGCAGCTACGTTTCCCTCCGTTAGTTTCTCAAGAACCATTCCCTCCCTGCACCAAGGTGTCACTTTTCCCGGAATAAAACACTGTTGGCTAAAACCATGGCTATTTACGTTCTTGTTGTGTGATGCAAAGCGTTGTTAAATGTCTTGAGTGTTGGTAAAAGTCACATTAAATGCTAAACACTGTTGAGTAACGTTTGCTGACAGGACATGTTTAATTAAATGAAAAAAAAAATAGGAATAACATATTTCCTGAAATAGAAGTTCAGTCATTTGATTTGTGGATAACAAATAAATGTCGTTAAACTTAACATTTTGACACATGACCTCAATGTGGGTTATGAAATAGTCCAGCATAAATGACCCATATTAGATGGAAAATATACTTGAGTTTTATTTTTATTTTTTTTTTAAAGTTCCTAAAAAGTGATGTATATTGGTTTTCAATATCCCCAGGAATCTAATCCATGCGGGTTTAATTTAAACACTAATACATTTAAACAAATACAGTTGTTTTGTGAAGGTCTTAGAGGTTTTGTTAGAATAACGGCCATGAAAAGCAATGCACTAACCAGACGGGTAAAGGATAGAGTCTGTTTTTTTTTTTACATTTATAACAGAAATAGGTAATAAAAAACGATTCAAGATTCCTTTTAATTGTTGTTGCCCAGGTGTACAGCAAAATGTTCATTGCACTAGCTTAAAAGAAGAAAAACAAAACAGCTCTCATAAGGTCTAAAAAATAATTCAATCTGAAGTCAGAAATATCACATGCAGTTCCATCTCACACAGCCTATATTTTAATATGCCAACATATTTAGTGAACAGGAAGATAGCTGTAAACATAAAATGAATGCCACATACAGACTGGATGAGAAAAATACTTTGGAATAAGTGTTTTTAATTGTATAAAAAAAATAGTGGAGCAGCGATGGAAGGTCACCAGCAGATGTTGTGGCAGGTTGATCGTCCTGGAAGCTCTCATGTTGTTGTGGTTTCCTGATGATTGTTTATAGGAGTGACATCTTTTGATGGGTTTATTCCCAGGAAGACAAAAAAATAAAATGAGGAATGTTGAGGCTCTTGTGAAGTTATATTTTGGTATCAGTTTCACAGATAAGTTAATACTTCAAATAACATGTCAGCATCAAATAATTACCAGCAGCAGGACTTTGAAACGACTGAGCAAATGACTAAATCTATTTCAAAGAAAGATCTTGATAACTCTCGAAGCTTTTTTTTTTTTTATTAAAACAATATTTTTTTTTCAGAATTCTAAGACGTTTTTAAGGCAAAATTGCGCCCTCGTTTTGCTAATATTCCGACTATGTTCTCGTAATTAAACAAAACCCCTCACAGCCTGGCCCTGATACTCAACTCACAGAAGGAATGATTGAAACAAAAGCCACTTTTTGAAAATATTTTCTGTAATTTTTAATGTCTAATTTTAGAGAAGAAAGTGTGGGGGGCGGAAGAGGTAAAAAACAATTCAGCAGATCGTATTATTAAGTGGTGTTTCCCAACCCTACTGTGTCTTTAAACTCCGCAGATGAATATGTCTGAATTGGTTCTGACACATACGTCAAACTACATAAACCAGGCCAGACATTTTAGTTTTATATTTCACGATCCAAATATTGCTGATATATGGTAAACTGAAGTTTTAAAGACGGCTCATTTGCTCAGATTTCTGGTGGAGTTTCAGTGCTTGCGTTTGCTGACTTGTGAGCACCGGGGTTAACTCGCCTCAGTTTGTCGCCCCACCAGCTGCAGCATGCTCTTGGCCCAGATCAACCGGGACTCCCAGGGAATGTCCGAGTTTCATGATGCAGACGGGCAGCCGGTCACGCTCTGTCTGACGGAGGCTGTGACGGTGGCAGGTGAGTTTCCACACTGGTTGTAGGTTGTTGCTTGTACCATAAACTGCTATAATAACAGTTAAAAACATTGAAAACATTTCCAGAAGCTATAAGAACAGAAGATTGTCCATTTACATCTTAGAAGACAGAGACAACTCTTAACTTTCAAACTCTTAACTTTCAAACTTTACTTCCCAGATGGTGATCAGATGGAGAACATGGACACAGTGAGCCTGCAGGCTGTCACTCTTGCAGATGGTTCCACTGCGTATATTCAGCATGAGTCCAAAGCGTCCTTCTCTGATGGACAGATCATGGACGGTCAGGTGATCCAGCTGGAGGACGGCTCAGCTGCCTACGTCCACCATGTGTCCATGCCTAAAGCAGGTACAGTATAAACCCTGACTTATGATTAGATAGTTCACCACTGTGCTTTATTATATGATGTTGTTGTTTTGGTGTGTAGTAGTGTGTCTGCTGTGCAACAATGGAATCTCTAAAATGGTGGTAGTGACGGTTGTCTAAATGTGTGCTGCAGGAGGAGACAGTTTACAGCTCGAAGACGGCCAGGCTGTCCAGTTAGAAGATGGAACAACTGCCTACATTCACACTCCCAAAGGTAAACGCTGCTCTTTGTGTGGACTTCAGTAGAAAGCTTGAAAAACAGCAGTTTTCTTCCTGGGATGAGTCGTAGCAAGAGTGTTCAGTCATCTGGTATCTTAGAACCAGGGTTTCTACTCTGACGGGAAAGAGTTGGCCTCATCTTTTTCAAAAGTCCCTAAACAACCTTAACTGCTTCCGAGAAATGTTGTTGTTGTACAGTGGCTGGCACACCTCTGCTAACGTGCTAATAGTGGAGCTAATTTGTTATGTAGCACCTAACCCCTTTTGCTAACTTTGAAAAAGTTTAGCACAGTTAGCTTACCCTAAATTAATTTTTGGGAAATATTTCTCAGGCATCCAAATACTGTGTTGGTATAGCACTTTAGCATCAGCTTCTGATAAATACCGTGTTGGTATAGTGTTTTAGCGTTGGCTTCCTCTAAATACTGTATTGGTATAATGTTTTAGCGTTAGCTTCCTCTAAATACTGTATTGGTATAATGTTTTAGCGTTAGCTTCCTCTAAATACTGTATTGGTATAATGTTTTAGCGTTAGCTTCCTCTAAATACTGTGTTAGTATAGCGATTTAGCAAATACTTCTGCTAAATACCGTTTTGGTGAAGGGCTTCATTGTTAACTTGATTAAATACTATGTTGGTGTTGCTCTTCAACATTATCATTTCCATGTTTGTCTTTTGCTTTAGCATTCAGCTAACGTTAATAATTAATGCTTAAGGGTTAGCACAGCTAACTTTTTAGTTAGTGGTGCCCAGTACTGCAAAACTGGTTCCTGATTGAGCTAGTGTTTATCCTACCCTGCCTCCTGTCTCTGTGTAGAAACATACGACCAGAGCGGCTTGCAGGAGGTCCAGCTAGAGGATGGGAGCACCGCCTACATCCAGCACACGGTGCACATGCCTCAGCCCAACACCATCCTGGCCATCCAGGCTGACGGCACCATCGCAGACCTGCAGGCCGAGGCCGCGGCCATCGACCCAGAAACCATCAGTGTGCTCGAACACTACGGCACCAAGGTGATATACCGTTTCATGCTACTGCTGTAGCAGCAGTTTACCCAACTCAGCATTCTTTCTCTGCATTGTTTCCTTCCGTTAAATTTCTATGCGTTCATGTGTTTAAAGAAAAAGCACAAAATATATTTTAATGTCCTGTTTTCCTCCTTTAGGTGGAGAACGTGGAAAACCCCTTGGGGTCGTTTGGCAGAGTGGAAGCAGACAGCGGTATCCACATGAGGGTAGAGTCACTTTGTGTTTTTCTTTCTGTTCACCCCTGGGTTGAAATCCGATTTCCATTCTGATTTGCGCGTCACGTCTTCAGATTGTGCTGCAGGGTCAAGACAACAGGCAACCAAGAGTGACAAACGTTGGAGAAAAATCTTTCCGCTGCGAATACGAAGGCTGTGGAAAGCTCTACACCACTGCCCACCATCTCAAGGTTCGCTTCGCTCCTCCGTTTCAATGGATACAAATTAATTTTAGTACAAAAAAATGTTCTCGCTTCTAGATGTTCTAACTTTAAAAGGCTGTATTCTTGCAGCATGTTGCGGAAAAGTGCATTTGTCTGTCAGCCATTTTGTTTGAAAGGGTTTTGTGTCGACATCCTGCAGGTACACGAGCGCTCGCACACTGGTGATAAACCTTACGTCTGCGAATATCGGGGCTGTGGAAAGAAGTTTGCAACAGGTGGCTAATTGAATTTTATTACTTTTTAAAAATGTTTTTTGTTTATTTTGTATTTATGCTTTAATTTATCAATGCTTGTTTTAGTTTTATGTCTTGGAAGATGCTATTGCAATATGAACTAAACAATTGCAATGGAGCGTTTTTCAGCTGTTGCAAACAGATGAAGAGTTCACCAAGGAAAAAAAGCCTCCCTAACTGTCTGTCTGTGGAAATTGAAGGTTACGGACTGAAGAGTCACTCGCGGACGCATACAGGGGAAAAGCCATACAGATGCCAGGAGATGAACTGCTGCAAGTCCTTTAAAACCTCCGGAGACCTTCAGAAACACACAAGGACTCACACAGGTACAGAATCAGAATCTCATAGAACAATAATAATAATAATAATTCTTATTTTAGTAGAATTTATATCATTTTCTGATCTCTGGTTATTGAAATGTTTGACCTGCCAACACAAAGTTTTGTTCCAGCTGAAATATTTGTTTCTAGCCCTCCTGCATGACCTGTCAGTAATTATTTATCTTCAAAGTGACAGCTTTGATATGGAGTTTTACTATTTTAAAATTAGTGTAAAAGTAGAGAAAATGTAGCTCATATTTAAAGTTTTAGCATATGATCAGTTAGGTCTACTAGCATGGAGTACCAGTTATCTTACTGAAAATGGGTTAAACGCGCCAGATGCGCGTCAGTGCAAGCTCAGCGTGTTTCTGTTGCTGCAGTAAAATTGCTTCAGACAGATCCAGTAGAATATAATAAACTGAGCCTGATAAATTTTGTTCAAACCACTGAAGGAAACGCCAGGGAAACCTCTGAAGAAGACACTGAGATCAGCTTCCTTCTTCATGAAATGTAAACTAAAATACAGTGGCGTCAGATTTGAGCGGTTGTAGGATTTCTGTTTTGGCTTTGGTAAAACGCCGCAAGCCATTTCTCCTCCCCCTAGTGCTAGACACCAGGGTTTGTTCAGGTTGTATTTACCCAGAATGCCCTGCGCTGTAGTCCACTTCCTGTTTTTGGAGCAGTCTTTGGCATTCACATAGGCTTCGAACCGGGCCAGAGTTTACTTCAGCCGAGCCGAGACCGAGGTTTGTAGGTGGACCAGATTTCACACTGCCCCAGACAAACGCCCCAGAGTTCGACTGAAGCGGACTAAACGGGGCTGGTGTGAATTCACCCACAGTTGCACAGTAAACATTTAACCATCAGCTCCAACATGGCAGGTCACTTTGTCCTTACGCATCACACAAGATCATGTTAGCATTCAGATAACGTCGCTGGGGTTGCTGAATCAAAGGGATTTGTAGCTTTTCTTCCCTGTGAGGGATTTCCCTCAAGGATAATCTGTTTATGCATGCTCCTGTAAATACCAGGACAGTCTTTGTTCCCAGTCCTCAGCAAGTTATCTGTGTCAGATTCGGCTGATCAACACTGATACTGAAGGGTGATGCGATCCCTCCGCCATCGCCGTGCTGCGGCCGCCATCTTTGCTTGGTAACACCTCACCAGACGAAGAGTGGAGGGTTGAGACTGCAAGTGGATCAATCAGAGTCAGAATCTTTCAGGTGTGAAAAGGACATGTACGTCATGGGACGAAACGGTAATCTGGAAGGAACTTTTGAGTTTTCTTCGGTCTGTAACTGTATCTGCCACCAAGAGTGTTGTTAACGGTGGGTTCACTGATCAGAAACATAAAAATCGGGTCCTTTCTTATTAGCTTCTAGCTGGCTGAACAGCGCTCAAGGACATTTGGACGAGGTCAAAATCATCTGCTTCAGATTTGCTTAGTTTCTTTTGGAGGGAATTAAATTAGCTTCTGATAACTGATGCTTCTGCCTTCCAGACTTCACAACAAAGAATCCTTTCAGAGGCGTGTGTGTGATACGAACAATCACATTTTATCCCAAACTGACAGCTTCTGGCCATATACAACGGCTTTTTTGAAAAAATAACAAGACCAGAAAAGACTGGATGGAACAGCATGAGGGGTTGTCAATGTTCCACAGCATGCTGGAGGGAAGAACACATGGCTTCTGTGATGAACCTGATGCCTCTATGCTGCAGGGTTCCCTTCACAAAGCTATAATTTACAAAATAAACTGCAGCGACTTGGCCTAATAAGAGAGAAAAAAGGTGGGAGTTAATTTTCAAAGTCATATTTTCACCATTCTACTCGTTCTTTTATAAATGCCACCTTCAAACTGAATATTTAATTACAAAACTAAATATTTAACTTAGTTTGAAGTTTCTTCAACCACATATTTAGTTAGAAAGTCTAATATTTTGCTTCATACTAAATATTTAGCTAGGTCAGTGAGGTAAATCTTGAGTTTGAAGCTAAATATTTACCTTGAAGCTAGCATAAACTAAATATTTATTTAACAAGCCAAGTAGTTAGCTTTAAACAAAGTGTTTTGTTGAGTTAGTGAAGTAAATACTTAGTTTCAAACAACATATTTACAGCAAAGCTTGTTTATAAACTAAATATTTAGTTAGCAAACTGAAACTTGAAACTGTGACATTTATAAATGAACGAACACTGTGGTGAAAATGTATTTTGAAAACTGAACCTTGAACTGACAGTTATTTAGTCTGTCTTCTTTTACAACAGATTAAATAACTGTTACTTTTGTACCAATGGCACCTCACAATCTGTGGCCATTTTGAAATAGTAAAAGTATTCAGCAGTCAGAAATGTTTGTAATAATAACGACTTTTTAATTTTTTTTGTATAAGTTTCTACTTACTTCAAGGCTTCATTCTTCCAGGTTTAGAAGCCTTTCGTACAGAACGGAGACGTAACGGTTATCTCTTTCTTCTTCTGTGGTTTTCAGGGGAGAAGCCCTTCAAGTGCCCAGTGGAAGGCTGCGGCCGCTCCTTCACCACGTCCAACATCCGCAAAGTTCACATCCGGACGCACACGGGGGAGCGGCCGTACTACTGCTCCGAGCCCAGCTGCGGCCGCTCCTTCGCCAGCGCCACCAATTACAAGAACCACATGAGGATCCATACAGGTGTGTGTCCACATACGCACGCACGCACACACAGGTGGACCTGCATGTTCCAATCCACGCTCTGAAACATTCCCGCTGACTGTCTTGCTTTGTTCTCCAGGAGAGAAGCCGTACGTTTGCACAGTGCCCGGGTGTGAAAAGCGTTTCACCGAATACTCCAGCCTGTACAAACACCATGTGGTTCACACGCCCTGCAAGCCCTACAACTGCAACCACTGCGGCAAGACCTACAAGCAGATCTCCACGCTCGCCATGCACAAACGCACCACGCACAACGACTCCGAGCCCATCGAGGAGGAGCAGGAGGCCTACTTCGAGCCACCGGCAGGTCCGCGTCGCCGTGTCGACGGCTGCACCTTTCCTTTTATTTTATTTATTTATTTACGTTTTTTTAGTCATCGGCGGTAGAAGGTAATCTGCCAACTGACTTGTTTCAGACGCCATCGACGACCCAAACGTGAGCTACACACCGGCCGTGGTGGACACGGACGACTCGGAACCAGTGGACTCCTCGGACATGTCCGGTCAGCCGCAGGTCGCCTTGGTAACGCAGGAAGACGGAACGCAACAGGTACGCTGTTGGATTTGGATTGAATTATTTGCCAAAGCAATAAAGGAGTAAGAAATCCAAGGGGAAGTGAATACTTTTCACAGTACCAGTAAAAGGTTTAAGCAACTCTTCATCTGTTCTGAAACTGTTGAAATCAGTAGATTTCGGTCTTTTGCTTCATGTCAGGTCAGCATCTCTGAAGCAGATCTGCAAGCGATGGGTGGCACAATCACCATGGTAACCCAAGAAGGCACCACCATAACCATCCCAGCGCACGAACTGGCGACGCAAGGCGCACACTCGGTTACCATGGTGGCAACCGACGGCTCGGACGAACAGGTAAACGAAGATGAAGGCTTCAGCGTTATGACGTCTGTTTGTTTTTCTGGTTTTCTTCTTTGTAAGTGTGATGGACCGAGCAGTTAAGGAACAGCCAGGCACCGGTTCAAAGTCAAAAATAATTGTTTTATTTAACCCAAAACAAAACTTGGGTAAATAATAGAAAAAATGACAAAATTTGGGCCCATAAAAGAGGTCAAAGTAACAGACATCAACTCAGACTAACTCAAAAAACAGACCTCCCAAACAGAGACAAAAGGGGACTTAAATACTGGCTGATCAGGCCACATACAAAACACAAAGGGGAAAATACACAGAAACCTAACTGAAACTAACATAGCAAATCCCATTCCCCCCCTCTGGATGATGAGTAATGGTGTGAACCAATTTGCAGTCTCAGCTGGCTTGCTCCACCCCTTCTCCACCTCTCTGCTCTCCTAAGGATTGGGCAGCCAGCACTTAAACTCAAAAACAAAACAAAGATTAAATCAAGCAAACACAACAATGTAAACTAAAATGTGCGCACTTATTCTAGAATACAATGTGATGTGTTGCTTTCTAAACAAAACCAGTTATTCTGTAAATTAAATCCTAAACTTAAAGAAATCCAAATATAAGTGAAATGAACTTATTGCGTGTGGTGAGAGTGAATATTACCACATTTGTGTGGCTGTAACTGCAGCCATCACACACTCCCCCTCTTCAGATCTCTCACTGGGACAGCGAGAGAGACAGTCTGCGATGCAGTTGTCCTTGCCGGGGATATGGTGGATGGTGAATCGAAATGGCTGGATGGCAAGGTACCATCGCGTAATCCTTCCATTGGTATCTCTCATCTTCTCTATCCATTGGAGAGCTTTATGGTCAGTCTCTAAGGTGAACTCTCTGCCAAGAAGGTAGTATTTGAATGAGTCCAGGGCCCATTTAATGGCTAGTGCCTCTTTCTCAATGGTTGAATATCGTATTTCCCTTGGAAACAGCTTGCGGCTAATAAAAGCCACTGGATGGCGCTCTCCAGGGGGTCCCTGCAACAGAACAGCTCCCAAACCTCTCTCAGAGGCATCAGTCTGTAGAATAAAAGGTCTCTCAAATTCAGGGCTGTGCAGGACTGGGCTCTTACTCAGAGATTGCCGCAGGTCCTGAAAAGCGGTTCTGGCCTCCTCTGTCCAGAGGATCTTATTGGGGCTTCTTGAACCAGTGAGGTCCGTTAATAACGCGGCCCTGGCTGAGAAATGAGGGATAAACCGATGATAGAACCCTGCCATACCCAGAAAAGATCTTAACTGTTTTCTGGTCTCAGGCAGAGGGCAGGACTCTATAGCTGTAATTTTATTTATTTGAGGCTTTATCACTCCATTTCCTATAACAAACCCCAGGTACTCAGTTTCAGACTTGGCAATTGTACACTTGGCTGGATTAATAGTCAACCCTGCAGATTGAAGTCGCTCCAACACCTTCTCCAAATTTTTCAGGTGATCTTCCCAGGTAGCACTGAAAATGACTATGTCATCAAGGTAGGCTGCAGCAAAATCAGACATGTCAGATAGTACCTGATCCATCAATCTCTGGAATGTTGCCGGGGCACCATGTAGTCCAAATGGCATGACTTTAAACTGGAACAGGCCCCATGGGGTCCGGAAAGCAGTAAGTTCTTTTGACTGCTCCGTCAGGGGTACCTGCCAATAACCTTTGCAGAGATCTATGGTTGTTAAATATCTGGCCTTCCCAATCCGCTCAACCATGTCATCGATGCGGGGGGCTGGATATGAATCAAATTGTGTTATTCCATTCAAATACCTGAAATCAATGCAGAACCGTAGGCTGCCGTCCTTCTTCGGCACCAAGACCACTGGGTGGCACCATTCACTTCTTGATGGTTCAATGATTCCGAGTGACAGCATCAGATCAACTTCCTCTTTCAGTGAAACCAACAGACGTTCAGGTATTCTGTAACTCAGTCTTCTCACAGAAGCTCCATCTTTTAATACAATGTCATGTTGGACAAGGTCCGTTTTACCAGGATTTCCCTGAAACATGTTTGGGGTGCACAGATTTCTCACCTGAGCCTGCTTTTCTTCCGAGAGGTGGTCCAGATCCAGCGATTGAGGTGAGGGCTTTGGCAGATACTGATTATCCTCCTCCTCTTCCTCTGTCACATCCTGAATAAGAAAAACATCTGCCTTTGGCTTTTCTACCCATTCTTTAAGCAGGTTGACATGGAGCACCCTGGTGGAACGGGGCTGATCTGGAATGGCAATCTTGTAGGTTGTTGGCCCCAGTTTGCTCTGGATTTCATACGGACCTTGCCATTTTGCCAACAGTTTACTGTCAGCACTAGGAAGGAGCACCAGCACTTTCTGGCCAGGGCTGAAAGACCTCTGGCGAGCTGACTGGTCATACCAGTTTTTCTGATGTTTCTGTGCTTCTTCCTTATGAGCTTGGGCCAATGCCATCATCTTTTCCAGTCGTTCCCGCATCTGGACAACATAAGAGACAACATCTACAGCTTGAGATCTTTCTTTGTCACCCTCCCATGTCTCTCTTAACAGAGATAAGGGACCCCGGACTTCATAGCCATACAGCAATTCAAAAGGTGAAAAACCAGTAGAGGCCTGTGGCACTTCTCTATATGCAAAGAGAAGATAAGGTAGCCACTGGTCCCAATCTGTGCCGGTTTCATTGACAAACTTGCGCAACATTTGCTTCAAGGTCTGATTGAAGCGCTCTGTCAGGCCATCTGTCTGAGGGTGATATGGAGTAGTCTTTAGGCTCTTAATTCCTAGGAGTTGGTACACCTGCTTCAACAAAGTGGACAGAAAATTAGTTCCACAGTCGGTGAGAATTTCAGTTGGAAACCCAACTCGTGAGAAGAGCTGTATGAGACAGAAGGCAACTGCTTTAGCTTTTATTGATTTCAAAGGAAAAACCTCTGGATATTTTGTAGCATAATCCAGGATCACCAGCATGTAACGATTACCTGATTTACTTCTTTCTAGAGGGCCAACAATGTCCATTCCCAGCCGCTCAAATGGGGTGTTGATGACTGGCAAAGACTGAAGAGGAGCTCTGGGGGGAATTTTTAGGGAAGACTTTTGGCACTGAGGGCAGCTTTTGCAGAACAGAGTCACATCAGATCGTATTCCAGGCCAATCAAAATATTTTCTGATGCGGGCCAGTGTCTTGTGCTTTCCAAGATGGCCAGCCCATGGAATGGAATGTCCTAAAGACAGCACCACCTTCTGGACTGGTTCAGGAACCACTAACTGCAGTGCTGACCCCTGCTGACGATATAAGATGCCATCTTTCAGCAAAAATTCACCCAGGCCGTTCAAACCTCGTTCAGGATTTTTATTTCCCTCTGCTTTCTGAAATAAAGATGTTAGGGCTGGATCGCTGTGCTGCAATTCTCTAATGTTAGCAGGGATTTTAAGCCCCATTGGTAACTCAGGCTCAGAGCTAGAAGGTGACTTAACAGCGTGTTGAAATTTCTCTTGCCGTCGCTGTCTGCGGGACTTGCGAGACTTCCCGGGTGTGGTCTCCAGGTCCGCGTCATAAAAAGGCAAGGCACAGAGTGGTTGTATAAACTCCTCTCTCTTTTTAGCCTGAGATCTGGTTAATGCAATGTTACACATTTTGCTGAAGTTCAATAAATCACCCAACACAGGCAGGTCTTGACCCAGCACTGCTGGAAATGGCAAATTCTCAGCCACACCAATATTTAGAAGATAAAGTTGGTCTTGTACTTTAATATACAAGTCTGCTGTTGGATACAACAACTCATCTCCATGAATGCAGCGGACAGGGATTGGTTCCACATTAACCTTATTTGCTGGAACAAAGTCTCTGTGCACCAGAGTTTGAGTACTTCCTGAGTCAATGAGTGCCTCTAATTGTTTACCCTCAACTTCAATTGAGGTCGTTCTTAAACTAGACTCCCCTTTGGAGTCCATACTTTGTCTGGGCACAAAACACATTTGTGTTATTTTGGTGGAGTTCTTTGGGCACATTGGTTTTGTGTGTCCTTCCATCCCACACAAATAACAAATCACTGTTTTGGCTGGGACTCTTGATAAAGCATTCCATGATTGGCCCTTTAGAGGTTTACTCACCCCTGCCTTTTGGTAATGGGGAACAGGTCTTGCAACCTCCCTCAACTTCCATGCTTTTTGACTCCAGGGTTGTCCTTTTGCCCGTGCTGCCACAAACACGTCAGCCAGCTGGGCAGCCTCTGCAGCCGATTTTGGATTGTGTTCTTTAATCCATATCTGCAACTCAGGAGACAGCATTCTTAAATATTGTTCTAAAATGATGATCTCTCCAACCTCCTGCACAGTTTTTTGTCTTGGCATCATCCACTTTCCATACAAGTCCTTCAATCTTGCATACAATTCTTTTGGATTCTCCTCAGGTTTTACTTCCAATGATCGAAATCTCAATCTATATGTTTCAGGATTAATGTCGTACTTTCGAAGCACCGCTTCTTTAACTTTATAATAATCCAGAGAGTCATCCATGTCCATGTGAACATACGCAGCTCTTGCTTTGCCAGTGAGTAATGGAATCAGGTAAAAAACCCAATCTGCTTTTTTCCACCGGCAAACTAGAGCCATGCGTTCAAATGTTGTTAAAAAATGTTCAATGTCATCCTCATCCGTCAGTTTTTCAAGTCTGGGTTCATGAGAGTGAAACTGACCTGAGGGAGCATATATTTGTTCATTATTGCCGCAGGTATGGTCATCACCTTCACTTGATTCTGCATCGGATTGTTGTGACTCATCCAATCGAGGCTCAGGAGAAAGGGGGGTACGCGCTTGCACTTCCACCTGTAGCAGCTGAAATTGGTGTCGCAGTGCTCTGAAGCGCTGTTCCTGCCGATTAAACTCCTCCCTCCGTCTTGTTTCCTGGGCTTCCTGCTGGCCCATATGAGAACGAAGAATGGAAATTACTTCTGATATTGTTGGCTCCTTACCCTCAGTGCTATCCACCCCTCCAGAGGCTCCTTTTTCCTCTCCAACTTGCTCCTCCATTCCGGCAGGCTGGTTTTGAGGATCTCCTTTTTGTCCTTTGGCACTCCTTCCTGCTCTTTGCATGGCTTGGTAAGAGGAGGAAGAGGACTACTAAAAAAAACAATAACCGGTGCCTTTAACTGCAAGATCCCACTTCTGACACCACTGTGATGGACCGAGCAGTTAAGGAACAGCCAGGCACCGGTTCAAAGTCAAAAATAATTGTTTTATTTAACCCAAAACAAAACTTGGGTAAATAATAGAAAAAATGACAAAATTTGGGCCCATAAAAGAGGTCAAAGTAACAGACATCAACTCAGACTAACTCAAAAAACAGACCTCCCAAACAGAGACAAAAGGGGACTTAAATACTGGCTGATCAGGCCACATACAAAACACAAAGGGGAAAATACACAGAAACCTAACTGAAACTAACATAGCAAATCCCATTCCCCCCCTCTGGATGATGAGTAATGGTGTGAACCAATTTGCAGTCTCAGCTGGCTTGCTCCACCCCTTCTCCACCTCTCTGCTCTCCTAAGGATTGGGCAGCCAGCACTTAAACTCAAAAACAAAACAAAGATTAAATCAAGCAAACACAACAATGTAAACTAAAATGTGCGCACTTATTCTAGAATACAATGTGATGTGTTGCTTTCTAAACAAAACCAGTTATTCTGTAAATTAAATCCTAAACTTAAAGAAATCCAAATATAAGTGAAATGAACTTATTGCGTGTGGTGAGAGTGAATATTACCACATTTGTGTGGCTGTAACTGCAGCCATCACAGTAAGTCACCTGAAAATGATTCACAGAGACTGTCATTTTTCAGTGGCTGAACTCTTTACTTTTAAACACCTCTTCAATAAATAACAGGAGAAGTTAGTGTCAGGTCAGTTTTCAAACTTTAATTTCTTTAAAAAAGATGTTTGAACGATTCAGATTCACAACTGTGACTATAATGTGGACGAAATGTGGGATACAAACAAACAAACAAAAAAGGAGTTCCAGGTGCTGCTGTGTGTAACATCTATGCTAGCACTGTTGACTGTATAGAAATAAAACACTAGCTGCTGCATCGGTAAAGTGCGTTTTTGTCGCCCTCAGGTGGCCATCATGACACCCGACATGGCGTCGTTCCAAACCGTGGAGGAAGCAAATTACGGCCAAGACCAAGAGGATCTCCATCCGGTCACGTTACTGGCCACGCCCAATGGCACTCACATCGCCGTTCAGGTTGGTAAACCAGTACTAGTCCAGACAACTAACCGGGTAATAACCTAGACAAATATGCACTTCTGAACACTGAACAACTAGAAGATATTTTAACTCTCCAAAATAACACTAAACATCCAAAAACAATAAATAAAAACCATTTACAACCAAACGCATTAATAAAATGGGTTATGATGTGTCTGTAAACAACATTTTTCTTAAAAAATATTAATCATCTGAATGGAAATCATCATTATTTGCCAGATATAAACTAGATGTGTCCATGTTTGTCCTGTTAGAAATGCCAGATTGTGTTAGTATCAACAGCAGCCTACAAAAAGTTTGTTTATATATATATATATATATATATATATATATATATATATGCAACATAGCAAAGAAAGTCAATCTGGAAACTGAAATCTTTCCAACAATTTTAAATATTAAAAAAAAAAGAAGTGCTATAATAACTCAACTGTTTTTGGTTCGTCCTGATATAAAGTAATGAGACACAGATGGATTTCTAGAAACAAAACATCACACTGTTTCTTTTTTTTTTTTTTATTTATCTTTCTACACACATAAAGTTTAAAATATTTTTGCAACAACTACTGCATGACATGATCAACTTCAACTTCAGGTCTTCACCCCTAGTGATCAAGGAAGACACAAAATGTCATATTTTGTTTGTGGGATAGTTTCTGAAAATGTGGAGCGTTTGTTTCCTCACAGCGAGGCTGCAGAAACATCCCGGATATTTAGGGACGTCCTGGAGATTGTGACAAAGTCGAGGAAACATTCCAGCACTTCAGTGATAATTGTGACAACAGCATGGCGGTTTGACTGCAGTGGCCATTGCTCAGTTTGTCCAAATTTGCCACTTTCTGGTCACATTCAAACCGGTCGCAGAGGCTGGAGAGACTCTTGGTTCCCAGTCTCAAAATAACAAAACAAAACAAAAAAAAAGACAGTCAGATTCAACCCAACACAGAGCTCAAAAGAGGTCAAAGTTCACATTTCTTTATGGATTTTGTGACTAGAACTTCTGTTAGTCTTGCAACGTAATTCTTCTTTTCAGATTTCACCTCATTAAATATTTGCTACAAGTTTCCTGCAGGAGGCGTAACCTCACCGCTGCCCCCTGTGGGTGGACTCTGTTTCTTATCGTAGAGAATTAAAAAATATATATGAACAGTAAGAAGTAGACATCCAGGAAATGACTCAAGTAAGAGTAAAACAGGTTTTGGTAACAAGGCGACTTGCGTATAAAGTACCTGATCAAAATGTCAATCAATTCATTTAAAAATTATATCATCAGACGGACCAAAATCTAAAGTTGTGTGGACATTTTCTGATATTTTAAGGACCAAATTGAAAATAATTTGTATAAATAGCGTCATTACTAAAACAACAAAACAAAATCAGGCAAAAGATAAATGTTTCAAAATCAGTTTCTTTGGGCGTGCCGTGGTGGCGTAGGAGTTAGCGCGGCCCATGTTTGGAGGCCTTGAGTCGCCGTCGCGGGTTCGATTCCAGGACCCGACGATATTTGCCGCATGTCTTCTCCCCTCTCCTTCCCCCTTTCCTGTCAGCCTACTTTCATATAAGGGACACTAGAGCCCACAAACAAAAACCCTGGAGGGGAAAAAAAAAAAAATCAATTTCATTAAATATAAACCTTTAACACAATCAGCAGGTGTGTGTCTGTCTGGTGAACGTTTGGCTAAAGCTGCCATGTTCTTGTTTCTGTGAAGTTGTTCACAGTGTATTCAGGAATTTTACTCAAATGAGAGTAGCAATACTTCATTATACAATTACTCAAGTGAAAAGCAGTAAGACTACTCCTAAAAATCCTTTTACCCCCCTAAAAAGTTACTCAAGCAAATGTAACTTGTTACTAGTTAAAGGTCATGGGGTGGCAGCTTGATTAGATCAAAGCAGGCAGGTCTGATCCCTTGTTTTCCTTTGAAAACTTTTGTCTTTAATTAGCACCTCGTTCCCTTTGGGGTATTCTAATTAGAACCAGCTTCCTTTGTCTGCTTGTTTTGTCATGTGACCGCACTTTACAGCAGAGTAAAAGATGCATCTCTAGGAGCGATTAGTTAAGCGGTTTTTAATTAAAGTGAGTGATTTATTCCTGTTTTTTTTTGTTGTTCCTCTCGTAGCTGAGCGATCAGCCTTCTCTGGAAGAAGCCATTAGAATAGCCTCCAGGATACAGCAAGGAGAAACCCCCGGCCTGGACGACTGATTGGCTGACGACTCTGCAGGGACAATGAATGAAGATCAAGACCATTTCAAATGGACTATATATAGATAGATATATCTATATATAGATATATATATTTGGGAGAAATCATGTCTTCCCTATTTTTTTTTTTTCACAACTGAACTCGGCTTTTACTTGTAAATAGGATTTTGATAACTGAAGCTGCGTCGTGCTATTTTGTCTCTCTTACGGAAAAATGAAAGGGGGAATTAATGCTTTCTAATGTTGCTGAATGCACAGTGCAGTGTACAGAAAATGCTATTTCTAAAATAAATAAATAAAAATTAAAGATTGCGTGGATATGATTGGCTTATACTTCTGCCTTAGAAGTTATGCAACAAACTGCGAAAGGGTGTCTGACCAAATGGAGATTTAAAAAGCTGACTGTGGATACAGACGAAGGATAAAAGGACGAACTTGCTTCACAGCATCTGAGAAGAGGGGGTGTGTGTGTGTGTGTGTGTGTGTGTGTGTGTGTGTGTGGTGATTCAGGTGATTCACTTTGTACATTTTTCGTAGCAATTCTCTCCACCATGTTGACAGACTCCATCTTAAAGTTGTCTACCATACAAGGCAATGACTCATGTTAAGTTGAAAATATTGCTTTTCCATGGTGAAAAGCAATATTCACCATAGTGGTGATTCTATTTGCACAAACGTTTGAAACAAAACTGTGTGTTCTATTTAAGTTTAAAACAGAAAAATGACACTTTCTACAGCTAAAACCAATGTATTAGGTTATTATAACACTTGCTAATCAATAAGACTCCCCTTATCGATGGCTAATAGTTTATAGTTACCAATTTGTCTATAAATACTTTATAAATCATTAATAACTGTTTATTATGCATTAATTGATGCTAAGGAGGCCATATGCTAAAGAAAATTACATCACAAATGCTTGTTGTGCTTATAAGGTAGTCTAAAAGATTTAGCATAACACCAGATAAAATATAAAAGTTTACAAATTTGAATCACTATTTGCATAATTTTTTTCTCTTTCTCACCCTTAATTGATGCATAATAAACAATTTATAGTGTTTAGAGATGAATTAATAACATGTCTATGAACTATTTATTAGCCATTTTTAAGGGGAGATTTGCTGCAAAGTGGTGACGTGAAATTTAGTAGTAGTTTAAGAGTGCAGAGTTAAAATATTACACAATTTTGCCGTTTTGCTAGTATAACAGGCTGATACTACTGCTGGAGTACCAGACACGTCACCCTTAGCTTGTTTTGAAAGCAGCTTCGCCTTCCTGGGGTTCACCTTACTGGACTTAAGAGGTGCTCCCTCTAGCTTCCAATTTGACCCCCTGAAAATGTTCACAACTGCAAATATATCTAAAGTGCTGCAGTGTTGCAGCATCAGGTGTGGGAGGGGCAGCAAGCACTTAATCCAAGATCCAAACATTCAGAAATTGCATTTGCACTCTTACTGGCATCTTGTTAAACACACTTGCAATCATATGAATAATATAATTGTTAGAGAAAAAAACAACTCTTGGCCCCGCTCTCAAATGGTGCCAGAATCACATGTTTTAAGGGGTCTAAAAATGCAATAAACACATAAAATTAAGTGAAGAAATTTAATTTGCATGGCATAATTTTATTCTGACTTAACTTTCAAATTTGTCCATGCTAATGCAGCCTTAAAAAAAAAATAATCTAAAATGCTGGTTTAAGTTTTGGGTTTGGTATAAACCAAGGTTTCTGAGTCATGCATTAATGTAGCATGTTGCTCTTGTCAAAAACGTGCATAGAATGTTTAAAGACAAGTAATGTTTAATTGTAGTTCAATTTTGTTGTACGTAAAAACAATGTCCTGTACAAAATAAGTGACTTTTTTTTTTTTAGGTGATAGAACACTTTATTTTCGCCCTCACATACATAAATCTTTTTTTTTTTTTTCCTCATCCGTCTGTTGTTTGTTTTGGGCAGTAATAATGGACGCATTGTCACCGTGACTCATGACTTCTGTCTGCTGAAGGCACACAAGCCTTCGCGCCACATTCTTCCACCGCAGGGGACTACCAGAGGGACGACGCAGCCCGTCCAAAAACTACACTGGAACGCCCATCTTTCAAAATTCAACGTCGAGCCGTGATTGGCTGTTCGGCGACACGTGATCAACGGTCGCGGGAAGTTCTTTGCCACGCGCTTCATGGGAAGAGCTCGGTTTTCGGCTCCCTCAAACTTTATGTAAACATTGCTAAGGTTTCTACTCCGGAAAGACGCGTTTCTGTGTCGGCCAGTCATCCAGGAGAGCGTGACGGATTAGAAGAAGGAGGATTGTTTCTATTTTTCTTTTTCTTTATTTATTTTTTTACCATTCATTTCTACGGAGGACGTTGCTGCTTGCGTTCGGCTCTAGCAAGTACGAGGCCATTTTCCCAGTTTTTACTGGGGGGTCGGACTTTAAAAGTACAGTAGTTTTTGTGAAGCTGAACTGCTAAAAGTAGTTTTCATGAGCTTAACACCATTTTAAAGGTAAATAATTAAAGCTAACTCGTTTTTGAGGAAGCTACCACTTCGGTGGGAGCACCAACCGCGTGTTTTTCCTCTCCCTCCCTCTTCTTCCACGAAGCCGGGGTTTAAATCCTCGAAATGTCCAACTACAGTCGCCATCGGCTCGGAACGCCTTCCCCCAAATCCCGACCGATTCGCCAGAAGCTGCAGTTCACGTCCAGCGACGGAGAAGACGATTCTATCGAGGACGTCAACAACAGCACCGGGGGAGAGTCCGGCTTCACGGAGATGGACTCCCCGACGCCGGTGCGACGAGGAGCCGCGGACAAGCTCCAAGTGGGCGGCAGCAGCCCGCTGAACCAGTCCGGCGGAGACGACGACGACGTGGAGCTGTGGGACGAGGAGGGCTTTGATTCCCCGTCCCTGCTGCAGTCCCCCGGCAGCGTTATTTTCGCCAACTGTTCGCCGTCGCCGAAGAAAGTGTCGCGGATGTACGGAGGGTCGCCGGAGCGGAGCTACATCCAGGACGACGGGGAGGGCTCCAGCTCCCCGATACCGGACTGCCCCGACACACCTCCGCATAAAACCTTCAGGAAACTTCGGCTCTTCGACACACCACATACACCAAAGGTTAGAATTAGCCCACTTTTTTTTCTTTTAGTTTTAAAATAATACATTATATATATATATATATATATATATATATATATATATATATATATATATATATATATATATATGTATATATTGCATGAGCAACATCTCATTTCTGCTCTTTAAGAAGAAAAATATAAACACATTAATTATTTTATGCTATTTTTTTGCACAATCCGAACCTGGTCAGGAGATGCACATTATTTTTTAAACATCTGGTTTTATCTGCAGGATCCGTTACTGACCCACTGACCCACTTAACATCTCTACCTGTTGCATAATTTATTGGGCTCAGCGATTGGGTGTCTTTTATGCCCAGACTCGTGTTGGCGTTGAAGAGAACGCAAACTTTAAATATTTTTTTGACGTTTATTTGACTTTTTATTCGTTTTTTTTTTTCCCCACGAATCTGGATGTCATTCATTCATTTATTTTAAAAAAAAATTTTTTGCAGAGTTTGCTGTCCAGAGCCAGGAGCTCCGCCCCGGGATCCTCCAGCAGGAGAGTTGCTCTCTTCAAGAATGTCGAGTCTCCGCGAAAGTCCTTCACAGACAGCAGGAAACAGCAGATCCCCATGGTCAACTTTAACCCTTTCACTCCCGACTCCCTGCTAATCCAGTCCGCCACACAGCACAGAAACAACAGAAAGCGAGCGCATTGGAATGAGTAAGTTAAGCTTTTGGAGTTTGTTACATGGAAAAAGTAAAAAGAAGAAGAAAAAAGTTGATTTCCTTTGCAGACCTACTCCTGTTTAACATAAACACAAAGGCTTATTATTGCACAGTGGAAAGCCAGTTCAGTCACCTTTTTTGTTTTTCTTTAACATAGTTATGTTGAAGTTGTTGATTAGGTCGAGGGGGAGTTACCCGATAACAACGACCTTGTGGGTTAAGGTTGATCTCCATGTGCTTGTGTAGCTCTCAGTGCTGCCCCCTGCTGGACAGGACGCTAACAAACAACTTTATTATTGCAGTTCCTGTGGAGAAGACATGGAGGCCAGTGACGTCGAAGGGGAAGATGAAATTCTGCCGCCATCAAAGGTGGAATTTTTATCTTTAAATTTCGTCATAATTTTTTTTTTTCCCTAGGATGTGTTAATAATAATTTATTTTAACCAGGGAATAAGTTCAAATTTAACCTGACATTCAAAGGTGTTTTCTTAATGCAGTAGAAAATGCTTTTAAATATATTTCAGTGACTTGAATTGCAAATATGCCACTATGCCGTTTCTGTGCAATCTGTAGATGTGTGGAATTTGATCAGAATGCTTTCCAAGCCTGAATAATAATAAATGAATTTTAGCCCTTATAAAAGCGATGGTGTCCGTGCATCTTTAAAAAGTTGCACTGACTTTTTAAATAAGGCCTTGTTATTTAAAATCAAGGCATTAAAAAGTCTTAATTCCACGGAAGGAAAAAGGTTGGCCTCAAACACGTTCACCACAGGTCTTTAAAGCATGATCATTTAATCTCATGTTTTATGCAGTTTCCTTTTTCTCCCAGGACTTTACTGTTACCAAAGCTTTGAGTCGTTTGAAGACACCGTTATTGCGTTCTGTGACTTGAGGCGGTTGCGGCTACCGGTGGCTAGCTGCCAATATACCCATCAAGGGTAAAGCTAGCTAGCTTATTTGTGTCAATCGTGAGTGAGTGCAAAGTTATCTGCAGTTGGCCTGACGATGTTTGTGTTAGCCATTGGCAAACTTCTGTTGCTAACCTACATCACTTGTGATTGTTCTTTTGTACATTTCTGTCACAATACAAGTTAAAAATTCACTTCATATTGGTCTTAAAAAGTCTTAAATCTGAGTTGATAAAGCTTGCAGAAACCCAGGTTTTCCTAATCATGTTACTACTTCCTTCAGTTTTTCTGGTCGTTCCTCCGTCTCGTCCTTGAATCTGACCACCTTTCAATCTCATTAATTCAATTTGTTCTCATTTGTTTTAACTTTGGGAAATATGGAATTTTAAACATGCTGATCATGCAGGAGCCCAGCGGGTAGAACGATGTAACAAGCTGTACTGTACATGGTGTTTGTATTGCTCAATAAGCATTTATCTGAAGCACAAACGGCTGCAGGCAAATGTGCCAGTTCATATGCAAATGCCCTGGAACTGTGTTTGCTTTTTTGTGTGAATGCTAATTAGATCTGTGTGTGTGTGTGTGTTTGATGTGTTCCACCCCTGCTTAAACATGCCGTTCTCTCTGCAGAGGATCACCATGATGGAGAGCAACATGATGTCCCGCTACGCCTCAGAGTTCCTGGAGCTGGAGAAAATCGGCTCGGGGGAGTTTGGCGCCGTGTTCAAGTGTGTGAAAAGGCTGGACGGCTGCATCTACGCTATTAAGAGGTCCAAGAAGCCCCTGGCCGGATCGGTAGATGAGTAAGTTGAGCATAAGCGGAAAGTGCAAGTGTGCTGAACAATGTGCTTTCTGATTGAAAAAAAAAAAAAAAACAACTTTTTTTCCCCTTCCCTCACAGACAGAATGCGCTGCGCGAGGTCTACGCCCACGCCGTGCTGGGCCAGCACCCCCACGTGGTGCGCTACTACTCGGCCTGGGCCGAGGACGACCACATGCTGATCCAGAACGAGTACTGCAACGGCGGCACCCTGTCCGACGTCATCGCCGACAACTACAGGCGGCTCAGCTACCTGTCGGAGCTGGAGCTGAAGGATCTGCTGCTGCAGGTTTCTCGGGGACTCAAGTACATCCACTCCATGTCTCTGGTGCACATGGACATCAAGCCCAGTGAGTCCAACCGCTGCGCTCAGCCGACACGTCCTACATGGAGACGCGCCGATCCAATATATGTATCGGTGCCAATATTGAAAAAAGATTTTATATCAGATATCGGTGACAATGCGCCTGATCCTTAAGTGCAGACCTATTCAGTCTAATTCTATGCTTTATTTATTTTACATTATATTTAGAATAACTAATTGCACTTTTTGAACCATTTGAAAGAAGATTTGATGCAGGTAACAATTTCTCTGTTTAAAACATGTCTGTCGCAATAAATCAATTAATCGCATCATAAATAAAAACAAACTCAATAACTTAAATTTGTGTGATTTCTCTTTCTGTTTCTGCCAAATACTGGATGATAAAAGTCTTCAGTTTGGTGTTTTGGTCTCAAGTATGTCTTTCTCTTGAAGTACGGTTTTGTTTAAAGATTTCATAATTCATGTTTGTTGTCTTGTTCATTTATTTTGGATATTTAAAATGTCTTCCAGTTGCAGTGTTATTTAAAGTTTCATTCTGTATCATTATGCCATGACCGTTATACTACTTGAAAGTGGTCTCAAAATAATACTATTGTTTTATCGCAATAACTTGTGGGACAATTTATAGCCCCGCGAAATTTATTTTGATAGACCTAATTTTAATTTTAAACACGTCTGTTTAAAAAAATGGAGAGAAAAACCCTTTTTCAATGGTTTTTCAGACTTTGGTACTGAATAAGTGGGTCAGTGCATCTCTAGTCTCAACACTGGTTTTTATTTTTCTAATTTGCTTAAAAAATTCAATTGTGGACGACATGATTTCGTTGCTGATAATTGATGTTTCCCTCTTTGTTCCAGGCAACATCTTCATTTCCCGTAAATCTGTAGCGAGCTGTGACGAATCCGACGAGGACGATGGACTCACCACCAGCGTCGTCTACAAAATCGGTAAGCTGCTCCATGCTTCCCCAGTCGACTAAATCTTTGTAATATTCAAGGTTTTCCTGAAATTCTTAAAAATGCTTGAATTTCAATAAAATGCTTTCAGGTTCTTTACATTCTGTCTGTACAGTTTTGCTATAAAGCTGTAATAATTTTTTTAGGAGAAAAGACGCCTTATAGAAAGTAAAGTGATTTTATTTATTTTAAGTTTGATTATTTAATTTGAACAGGAAGGTTGTTTCCCTTAACACAAACTGATTGGTTTAGTGTGATGAATATTTCTTATTCATCTGCTTGATTGAAATAAAGGTTGTCTTATAGTTTGTTAGTTATTGAAACTGAGAATTTTTGTTGAATTTCTATTTTAGTCTCAGACCATTCAGGTGTGGAGGGTGTGTGTGAGAAGATTTTCAAAACATAACGTTTTGCTATATTTCATCTTACTTTGCTCCCGCTATGCAGATTATCACAATACTTTTTTTTTTCTTGTCCAAGATCGCTTTTGGCAAAACAAATTAGCTTAGGCCATTATTTTAAGGTGTGTATGTATGTATGCATGTGTGTGTATATATATATATATATGTATATATATATATATACACATACATATGTTAGTTTATTTGTGTTTTTTTTCTCAAAAGAAAAATGAGAAGTTTCAAAACCTACCTTGAAAGTGCCTGAAATTTACTGTAAGCAAAAGTGTACGAACCCTGAATATTCAGCTTTTTATTTTCTGCTATTCTTTCAGGCGACCTTGGTCATGTGACCCGGGTGAACAATCCACAGGTGGAAGAAGGGGACAGCAGATATCTGGCCAACGAAGTTCTGCAAGAGGTATTTATTCTGACTTGGAAACATAAATAAATAAAACAAAAAGGTCTCTCATTTTCTAGGCGGTCCATGTTTACACCTGCTCTGTGTTTCTCTGTAGGAGTACAGTAACTTAACAAAGGCGGACATCTTTGCTCTGGCCCTGACGATAGTCAGCGCCTCGGGAGCCGAGCCTTTACCCACCAACGGGGAAAAGTGGCATGAAATCAGACGGGGCAAATTACCCTCCATCCCACAAGTGCTTTCTATAGAGTTCCTTAGTTTACTCAAGGTAGCCAGCAGCATCAGTCTGGGATTTTTCTCATATATCCAAATGCATCAATCAAAATGTTTTAACTAATTTGTTTATTTTGCTTATTACTTTATTTTTATATTTTTTTTGTTTAGCCTTCCAAACATGGGCAGCCTGGTTTACATTTTTTTTTTATTTTTTTTTCTTCAAATGAGGATAAATGATTTGTGTTTTGGCTATTTTTTTTTTTTTTTTTTTTTTTTTTTCACAATTAGCAGTCTCAATGTCTTCATCCGACAAAATGTAATTTCTTACCAAAATTCAGAGAAATCTAAAAGCCTGCTAAAATATCCTAATCCAGCATATTCTTTGTAAGCATGTTAAAAATCCTGGAATTTAAATAAATTGAATGCATTCTACAGCGGCGTATTACGGCAATTGTAGATAGAAAAATACATTTCTGCCAGAAAAGTTGACATGCTCTAGAAATAACATGGAAGTTTCTGAGTTTCAAAAATCGAACATTTTCCAGAGTTCTCAGATAAATCTCAAAATTTGAGGGTGTTTTTTTTTTTTTTTTTTTTTCCCAAGCAAATTTTTGAGTTTTCAAACTCAAATATGTCGAAGTTTTTTTATTTTTTCTAGAAAACTTTTGAGACTACCTATCTAAAAATCGCTGAGATTTTTAGAAATATACTTTTTTCTTTTTAAACCAACACTGTCCCTAGTACTCTGTTATAGCACTGAGCCTTCCTGTTGCTTGCTGAGAGTTTGCCTCTCTCTCAGCCTGAATGAACCGTATTTGTGTCTCAAGTCCTGAACACGCTGCTTCTCTTCTGGAGCTTTTGCTCTGGATTTTCTGGCTAAAAGTTCGGCCCCGTTTTCATGATGATACTCTTTTTCTTTTTTTTTCGAACAGCATATTATGCAGACATTTTTATTTAGCTGTTGCACGTTATTCTAATTTTTCTCGGTAAATACAGCGGTGTAGTTTTCCTTTCCAATTGTGTATCGTTTTGTTTTGTTTTCTTCCAGCTGATGATCCATCCAGACCCAACCAAACGACCGTCGGCCTCTGACCTCATCAAACACCCGGTGCTGCTGACGGCGGCCAGGATGAGCGCCGACCAGCTCCGAGTCGAGCTCAACGCTGAGAAGTTTAAGAACGCTCTGCTGCAAAAGTAAGTGCAGCGCGAGGAACAGCAGCGGCTGTTTCCAGGAAGAACGAGTTCAGTTCGTCACCGAGTGGAAATGCCGCCGTTTCCCGTTTCAAACCAAACGTTCAATTTCAAGTTGGATCATGTTTTTTATTTAACCGATGTTTGCAGTGCTTTAAAAATGCTTATCACATATTGATACCATTGTACAGAAGATAATGGAAAACATAGTTTAAAAAAACAAAAAAAAATTAGGGCTGCAGCTATTATTTTGGATATCGATTATTTTTGATTAATTGTATAAAATATGTTCCGCATTCTGCACATTTTTTATAGCCTTTTTTTCCCACAATATTGAAAATGTATTGAAATATCCGAATAAACAAACAATTCAATTCTGTTTTTAAATAAGAAAATATTTTTTTTTGTCTACAATGCAACAACGTAGCATTTCTTCAGTGAACACGTGATTATTTGTAGCAAAAGACCACATCTAACATCAACATGTAAATTATTATTCTTTTTTTTTTTTTTTTTGGATTAACCAATTTAGTATGGGCAGCAAAAGGAGCTTAATTTTATTAAATTTTTTTTTTACAGAATTTAAAGGTGTTGGTTTTGAATCTAAAACTGACATTTGGAGTTCTGGTAGAATATATTTAGACTAAGATAAATATATATTTTTATTAAATTAAAAATGTTTATTTTTTTGTTCAGTTTTAGCTTAGTTACTACTCTGAGGATGCTGTTCCTTCATCAGTTGGCCTTTTTATGAGCCAGTTACTCCAGTTAACGATTAATCACTACTTACTACATTAGTAGACGGTTATTTCAAGTCGATGAATCGTTTCAGCCTAATATTTGATACAGTTGTAAGCCAAAATGAAAGCTGAATTAAAGGGATTTCATATTGTGCACATTGTGCAAAAATATTAAAACCTCTGTGCTGCTGTCTTTTATAAATAACAGCAGTTTAACAACCTGGTATTTAAAAAATTTGAAATCATCTCAGATTAAGAAGATGAGATGTGTAATTTAAACTTTTTTTTTTTTGTTTCAAAACACTTGCAGCTGTGGACCAATTTTACTTCTGATTTTTGACTATATGTTGCGTTCTTTCAGATTTTTTTTTTCTTTTCATTTATTGTTTTGGTGTCTCGCGAAAAAGAACTTTTAAACCGTAGGGATAATCTGATGAAGAGTCGACCAAATTAAATGAAAACGAACCCACCCACGCCACTTCCTGTTGCTCTCGAGTTCAAGCTTGTAACCCTTCTCCTCTGCGTCTTCTCCAGAGAGCTGAAGAAAGCCCAGCAGGCCAGAGCGGTGGCCGAAGAGAAGGTGCTGTCCACTGACCGGATCCTGACCCGCTCCACACTCCAGTCCAACCCCAGAACTTCCAGACTCATCGGGAAGAAGATGAACCGGTCGGTCAGCCTCACCATCTACTGACCTGAAACCCAAAGGCTCATGGACCTTCTTAAGGAGTAGAGGCGGTCTGGTGTTTGGAGAAGAATCTCCCAACCCCCCTGTCCGTTATTGTTGGGGTCTTCTGCCCGACCCGAGCTGTAGACTGTTGCTACACCGAACTGGAAGTTCTCTCAATAAACTCTGGTGTAGTTCAGCCCCATTTCTGGTGGGCTTTTTTTGTTTTTCCTCCTTTTTTGGGGGGGGAAGAAACTCTTATTTCCTTAAAGGTAGTTGCTTTACCTTTCACTCTCAGTCATTCCTTAAGTTTGCCAAGACGTCAAGCTCTCTGCCAGGTTGCCCGGACGACGGTGGAGCCCGTCGGCGATTCGTCGCTCCCTTCGGAGTGAATGTACTTCCCTTTAGCCGTGCGCACCTTACTGCCTGATGTTCTGGAGAGCGACCATGACTGTTTGGAAAGGAGCACTTTGCAGGGCAACATTTGGTACTACTGCTTACCACAGCGTTTTAAGGAAGACAAAGAAAAAAAAAGAAACTATCTTGCTGCTATTGATGTTGTGTGTGTGTGTCAGGGCTTCTACTCAAAGTTTGGACTGTTCTAGAGATTGTTGGCTCTTATTCCACCATTCGACCCCTTTCCCGTTTCAGTTTGGATGGATTTTTGGATCATGTGATCTGAAGACTTCGTTCTGTTTTAAATTACAGAAACCAGTAATCGGACTCGTTATTTGAGAGGTTTTGGACGGATCCACTCTTTGGTTTTAGTTTCCCTGGTGATCTGTGCTTCCAGACCCCCCAGCCCTCCTGTAGCATTAGAACAATCATCGTCCTGTCCTGCCGTCGGCTTCCCAAAGCTCATACTCTGAATGTCGAAAGGATTACTCCTCTTCATGTTCTTGTAACCCCTAACACACAAAGCGTTTGTTGCTGCAACATGTACATATGTTCTGTAATAAATTCTCGTGAATGATCTTTTTGTTAAATTGTGGCGATTGCATTATTTCCAAGTTCAAAAATAACATACAAGAGAAGAAGTCTTAATTAGAAACCATTTTCTTTGGTTCTCTTAAAATTATTTGAACCAAAAAAATTGGTTGAGGTACGAATAATAATGAGCTGAACTATTCAATATTTTTGGGATACTCCTCCTCCAAATATATTTGCAAATGTAGCGAGGTGTTTTTGACTGATCTTGGCAAAATACTTTAAGCCCAAGTAGACTGAATGTAGAGCATCAGTGAACGTCAGACTTTGACTGGGCCATTCAAACATGAATATGAGGGTCAGGTCTCCTTTGAAAAATATTCTTAATTGGTGATTTTTAAAAAAAAGAAAAGAAGAAATGTGCTCTGATCCAAATTTTCGCCATGCAGTGAAACAATGGTAAGTTGAAAGCACTAACAGACTACAAACATTTGAAAATAAAAGAAAATGTGAAAATAAAAGAAGGTTCAGAGTTTAAAACCATCATGGGATTTGCATTTTCTCTGTATGTGTTGCTTCTCTCTCAGTACTTTGTATTCACATATATATACACATATACTTTTAAAATAAAAACGGAGTTCCATACTTTTAAATAAAATAGATTATATTTCTCATGATATGTAATAAATTGAGAAGCGCCTTATGGCTACGCTATGCTAAACACAAAGACTTGATGACTGGACGAAACTTCAAAACAAATGTTTAAAACAAACGAACGGCTAAGTTCATCTTTTGATATATTTAACATTTTTCTTGTATTATGAAGAGGTTTTTTTGTATTCATTTAAATTGGAATAACATTGGTATGTTAGCATGCTAAAACCAAGTCATTTTTTTTTATTCAGGCAGAACAAAAATAATAATGAAAAAACTGTAGGACGTTATTTGAAGTCACATTTTGAGTGTAAATGTATGCTAATTCTAGAACAGGCATTAAAAATTAAAATCCTGCCTTTTTATGTTGAAAAACAAGTATGCTAGCTGCTAGCATACTTGTTTTTCAATGTAAAACGGGCTTAGCTTGTACAACTGAAATCATTTTATTCCCTCCGTGAAGGTTTGACGTCTTTCAGGTTCAACTTTACCTTAAAAATATAAAATATCTCCCATTCATGCCTCTAACTTTACCATAATGTCTCTTTATCCCCTGTTATGCAGCGACAGCTCATAATAATGCCAACATCCCCCCCATGTTAGCCTCCTCCTGATGCGCGTGGCCCCCCGCTGAGCGGTGCTGCGGCTCTTCGCTCCGCTCCTTCATCATCATCATCATGCCAGACACGGAGCGTCACGTGACCCGCCCTCTCGGCGTCCAGAGGAGACAGCGCACACAGACTGCTCCAGTGCGAAGAGACACACTCAGTGGACAGGAGTAAGAAATAGTAATAAAAAGAAGAAAGATAAACACTCCTCTGGCATCATGACGCTGCGGGACGAGCTTTTAAAGTCTATATGGCACGCGTTCACGGCTCTGGATGTGGATAAAAGCGGGAAAGTCTCCAAATCTCAGCTCAAAGTAAGTTTATCAAGTCGCACCAATTTACTTTTTTTTTTTTTAATATATATATATGTATATTAATTGATATTTGAAGTGCTATCAGTCAATGCTTCTCCCCACTTCTGGTATGTTTGCCTGGTTTTTAATGCCGTCCGCGTCTCTTCCTCCTCCCTGAGAACACAGGGCGCCTCTGTTTAGACTGCAGCGAGCGGCGGAGGCGCACCTGGTGGTGATGGGGCACAAATCCAACTCTCAAAACAAGTGTCCGTGGGAAAAGAATCACATCTCGCGACGGAAAACGCTACGTTGTCGGTTTCAGTTCGTCTCCATTCATACGTTCCAGTTGAGAAACCCCGCAGCACAAGCGCGACTATAGGGAAGGTTTTCTGCAACGAAATCTCTTCTCCAGGGTCAGGAGCCTCACTGATAGTGCAGCTGAGTGCCAGCCAAGCATTGTTGGCCAAGCAACAATAAAGGTCAACATGGAGGCCAGCTGACTGGGATTCTGATGAGAGGGAGAAAAAACAACAACTAAGAGTTTGGCCAAGTCAAGAGTTGTTTCATGTCTTGTGTAACATGTGAAACTGTCACTACTTGAGTCTAATTGGTCACACCGCAGTTGCTTCAGCTTGACTAACTTCACTGATGTTCTGTCTGGGCCCCACAACCATGTTAAAGTCTGCGGTTGAAAGTCCTTCCAACAGGGCCGGCCCAAGCCTTTCTGGGGCCCTAATGTTTTGTTTTTGTTTTGTTTTTTGGGGAGGGTGTTGGGGACGGGAGGGGCTCCCTCTTACCAACATGTCAACACCAGATGCTTTATCATTCCTAAGCTACTCTATGTAGCACACCTACTATATCATTAGCATCATTTGTAATTAGCTTTCATCATACCAATGCTATTAAGGCTTTTGGTTTTAACCTTACAGGAATAACAAACAAAAAAAAAGGATTTTGAAATGCAGGGTGGTATGTAAGGGTGCCATATTATTTTAACTATTTGAAAGTAACACCAGCTGCTAAACATTAAATTTACAGTAAACGAGTTGACAAGTCTGATATCTTATTTCCCCAACAGGAAGAGGTTAGCTATTGTCATGCTAGCTTGCTGCTCTGGGGCTCCCCCTGGTGGTGTGGTGGCCCTAAGCAACCGCTTAACTCGCATATATACAGTATGTCTTTGGCTGGCCCTGCCTCCCAAGGCCCTAGTTTGAATCACTCAAAAGGAGTTTGAGCTGTAATTGCAAAGTGTTGAATGGGGATAAATTGAAAGTAACACCCCAAACTTTTTATACTTTTTATTTAAAAATGACATATTCTTCTGTTTCAAAATGATGGGCAGTTCTGTGTTGTTCTGTCACATGAAATCTCCATAAAATGCAATAATGTTGGTAATAATGCATTAAAATATAAAAAGGTATGAGATATGATTAGTTTCGCAAAGCATTGTATTGTTGAACTCCTCCTTTCCCCTCAAGCGACCCACACCTGCACCACAGGAACTGCAGCCGATTGCATTTCTCAAAACTCTGCGATAGAGCAGCAGCTGCTCCTTCACTTTGTGAAGGACATTTTTCTGAGTCGATAACCGGACATTTGGATGTTCTCATTTAACTTTCATTACTGTTTGTATCCGAGTGCATGCCCCACGAGATTATTGACGTTCCTCAGCTTGGTCACATTGTTTACTTTGATAAACACAAATGTTCTGAGTATTTTAGTGGGTTTTACGTGATAACCGACCCAAAGAAGTGAATAACTGTGAGGTAGATTGTAAAAACATTGTAGTTTTCAATAGTTCAGTTTCTCTAAATTGAAATCTGTAAAGTTTTGCCTGTACTTGTAAGCTTACTTCTATAGAAGTGTTTAACTTCCAAAGCAAGAAAATAAATATAGATCCGTGTCTTGTTACAAAGATAAACTTTGCCATTAGAACAAGAAAGTTTCTCGTTTTGACAAGATTTATATCATTAAAACCAACATATAGAGTACGTTGCTGTTTAACCCATTTTGTGCCTTTTTTAGAAATCACAATATGTCAGACATTTATGGTTATTCCATTTCTTATTTTATTGAGATAAAACTTGTTATTATGAGTTTTATATTTTGTTAAACTGATGAAGCTTCTTCTTTTAATGAGTTTGTTTCTTGCTTTCACAAGAAACTTTGTTGTTGTGACGAGACACACCTCCTGTATTTGTTTCCTACCTCTAGCAGTTTTTAATAGAGCCTAAATGTGATTAACATCAGCATAAACCCAGATGTTCTGTGAAAGCCTCAGAAGTTTGTTAGAGAACATTAGTGGACAGACGGCTCCATCAAGACCAATGTGGTTTCTCGGTTCTGTTTTTTTTTTTACTCTCTTCCTGCAGGTGTTTTCTTGTGTCCTCTTGGTCCCTTCTTGTCTTATCTCTCTCTTTCATATTTAACCTTTTGCCCCCACCTGTTGTCTTCTCTGTTTGCTCTTGTTCTCTTTCTTTCCTGTCTCTATGCCCTATTTCTGTATGTGCTACGCTGCTGGACAGGGAACGTACAGAAAGCAACAGAAAACCTCAGAGCGACGAATGCCAGATGGATCGTGGATGAAGTTATGGAGAAGTCTTAAACAATGTTAGGTTGTGAAATGGTATTCTAAGCTTTGACCATCTAACGCTGCATTGTTCAGCCCATCCTCTGAAGATGGAAAAGAATCTGTTGACGTGGTAACGATCATCTTTGGACTCCACCCACAGACTAGGGTGAAGCGTTGCCTCCCAGCAGGAGCTAGCAGCGGTAGCAGTGGTGGGGTGTAAAGTTGCTCCTGCTGTGCAGAACTCAGAGACCTGCATTTTCTGTGTTTGTTCCCCAAGATTGAAAACGTCGTCATTAGTGTCCTTTTCATAACATGTGAATTTGTGGTAAATTATTTTTCCTGTCTTGTACCATTTCTTGCTGTCAATACGTCGCATGTTGTTAAAAAGTGTATATCCCTTTAAATTGCACTTGTGGGGTGAGTAAATGGGTCCCACCCGTGAAAAACTTCCCAGTAAATTTCTGCCACCGCCCAACAGTTTTATGTGGATGTAGTGTGATTTTGTTGGGTGACCTAAATTGAAAAGCAAGGCTCGTTTTTATTGTAGGCAAGAAGTTTGCTACTAAAACCAAATGTGCATTTTCCACAGCAAATGTGGTGACATCGGAACAGGCTCTCTAAGGGCAGAAGATTTGTCACAATAAAAAAGTAAATAACTCAACCAAAGTGTCCTTACTTTTCTGTGCTGATCATATATTATGACACATTATGTCAAAACATAATGTTTATTTGACCTGCTTCTCCTCTTGTTTCAGGTGCTTTCTCATAACTTGTGCACGGTGTTGGGGATCCCACACGACCCGGTGGCGCTGGAGGAACATTTTAAGGACGATGACGAGGGTCCTGTTTCCAATCAGGGGTACATGCCGTACCTCAACAAGTTCATCCTGGATAAGGTCAGTCAGTGACACCACACAGTGCGCACGGTCACAACGAGCCTAGGACCAAACCTAGCCTTTTTCAGGTTCTTAATGTTTGTGTTCCATGTATAATTCAAAGGTTCCTATTGGTTCACCATTGTGGACACTGTACCAACAAAATGACTGACGTTGAGTCAGCAATCTGCTCCATGACTTTTTATCTGCATGTAAGGAAAATGTTACACTATCAGTGAGTTGATAGCAGAACATAAACTGGGGCAGCAGGTTGTTAAGTTGAAGTACGTTTACAATATAACAGACCTGAAACAGTGGTAAGGTTGTCATTGCTAACAAGGCTACTCACAGAAATCCATGACAGCCTGATTGCTGTGACGTTCGGATCTGAGAGCATCTCCTACAGTAACTGAGAGCTTTTTTTCCAACTTTGTGGAACATGGAGTAACACTGCACTCTGTTTGCTCTCTGCTGGTCAGCTGAATGAAAGAACACCAATACATTTTTTTTACCACACTTACAAGATGGGTACATTTGTATGTTTTTCAGACATAAAATAAGCAGTCGGGGTGTAAAACCTAAAGGAGTGGCATCTGTAACTCATTAGGGTGACACTGTGTAAATTACAGTTGGCGAGCTACAGGCGGTGAGCAGCCGGCTAACTACCTGAGCAGATTGCCTGACTAGTTAACTAGCTGATATGAGTTTGTTCCATTTGTGTTACTTAGAAACAACATAGCGCCAAAAAGGGTGCATTATGGTTGTGCTGTGGTGGCGCCGGGGTTAAGCACAACCCACATATCTCCATATGTGGATTGTGCTTAACCCCGGCGCCACCACAGCACAACCATAATGCACCCTTTTTGGCGCTATGTTGCCTTAGTCCTCAACATGGCCATCGCAGGTTCAATTCCCGGCCTGGCGACCTTTGCCGCATGTCTTCCCCTTCCCTCATTACCCACTTTCCTGTCAATTAGCTATCAAATAAAGGCCACTAGAGCCAACAAAGCCTTTAAAAAATATGTTAGCGTGAAGTGTAAGTGTAATGCTCTTGGACGAAGCCAGGATCAGTGGCAATTGTTGTTTTCTGTTTTTAGATGAAAGGAATGAGCTTATTTAGTTTTAAATCTTGTATAAATACAATGAAATCAAAGAATCAAAAGGTTATCGTAACATCTAACTCTCAGCAGCTCTACAGGGTACAACGACACTGTGGTTTTCTCTTAACAGGAAATTAGCATTAGTTTATAGCGGTTTAGCTGGAATTACCACAAGACAAAACAAATGTCATAACATTTTTTTCACTATTTTCCACTTCTCTACTATTTAAATGAGATTATAAAGGATTGTTACTAAAGTATAAAATTGGTTGCCATTTAATTTTGGAGGTGTAGACCTTTTTGCTCAGCTTACTAGCTAGCACGCTAGCTATACACACAGAGCAACCTGTTGTGCGTCTTCCTTTCTATGTTTACTCAGTGTCCTTGGAGCTAAACGCTGACTTTGCTCAGTAAAATATCTGCCCCTTCATGGTGGCGTCATCATCACTGTATAAAAGGCCTCTGGTGTTCATTCAGCTGGACAGCCTGAAACAGCCTTTTCTTTCTGTTACGTGACATCATACCAAGAGGTTACTGTCAACGGGAGCTGCTGTGGCTCAAGCTCTTATTAGAATATATAAAAATGTGTGAAAATAAGACCTTGTTACTGTGGCAACCCAACAGGGACAAACCAAAACAATGAATGCATTTTTGATAGCCAAGGTGTCAGAAATGCAGGAATCATCTAGTTATCTGACATTTTTAACTGTAGCTTATTGTATGCTGGATATTTTAGTGATTATTTCTCTATTTTCTTATTTCCCTTCATGTGCTGTTATGACTCGTGTGTGTTTTGCATTTCCAGATGTCGAAATCACAACAGATTAAAAAACGTGATCTCAGGTTTTATTACCCATCATGCTGGTGATCCCAGCTTTAGTTAATGTTTAGTATAAATACCACATGGTGTTAAAATTTAAAACAAAAATGTATAACATGAATAGGTTGATCTTATTTTTCAAAATATGCAAATCATTCCCTTTGTCTTCCTCCCACATATCTAAATTGATTTTTCTGCACATTATTATTTGTAAAATACCTCTGCAGGAAGGTGAACCTGAGCCCCAGCAAAGTCTTCTGCAGCCTTTGAAGGGGCAATATCACGTAAAATTTACATTTTTGGGTTTATATCATGTTATAATGTTATTCCCTCATCAAAAACCTACCTGGAGTGTTGCTTTGATTCTTCCAAGCATGATTGAGAAAACCTATTATCAACACGGCAACCATTGAGCTCAAAGGTGGATCTAGCTTCACCTTTGATGTGTTTCTGAGCTTCTGGCTCAGAGCAGCTGTCCCCCACTCTCTCCCCCACTCAGCTCCTTCAGACTAGCCAGCAGCAATTAGCAAACACCCTTTAAGAGGTTTCCTTTCTGGGTTGTCTTGTTTATTGTCTCTCTGTCCCTACACTCCAAATGAATCCCCACAGCATGATGAAGTCACTTCCATGTTTCACTGTAGAGATTGTGACTCTAGATAATGTTCAGTATTAGTTTCCTGCCATGCATGGCACATTTGTATGATGACTTCTTCCAGATGTTTGTCCTTTAATGTGGATTGTAGCTTTATTACCACTGGGCACTTGTTCACTAAGGCCAGTTTTTTGGTCAACAAATACTTATAGCTATGCAAATCTGTTTTTTCCGTTTCACATTATTTGTTTGTTGGTCCGTCACATAAAAAAGAAGTTGTTTGCTTTTGCAAATGTATCGATAATTAATCAATAATAATAACTAACTGATCAATTGACTGCAGTTTTAGGGAAAACACACATTCGGCCTTTGGGAATTTCTTTGGTTTCTCTCCTTTATTTGGTTTATTAGACCTGGTGCTGATGTCAACATCTCTGCGACTAAATGGCTGCCTTACAAAATTGTCCTTCACTACCCGGCGAGTTCATTTCAACAGAGATAACCTGGCTGTAAACTGTCAACATTAGGACACTGGAAGAAGCTCTGGGAATTCCTTTCATATCAAAGTGTCCTCACTAGTTCCTTGTTCCTTTTGGTATCGGGTCAAAAAGCTGTAAAGCTTGTTTTACGACTAGCAAGTCTGAGATCGTTTAGTGTATGAAATGGGCGACAGATGCAAATGAGACTAATCTGATTCAGTGTTATTGTTGTCTAACAAAATGTGTCAGAAGTTCTTTCTGCGGTTTTACGCAAGAAAAAAATCAATCACACACCGACGCATTTACCCAAGCCTGGACGTCAGATTAATCAATTACCAGCTTAAGGTGGTTTCTGAACAAATGCAGTCTGACTATAGGATTAGAAGTGACTTCTAATAAAATAATTAACAATCACCCCTCCTTCCTAACATTGTTTGTACTTTTCCACACACAGCCACCCCCTGGCCTGTGGACAAGGGTGGAAGGGGTGGCTGTCGACGCTTTCGGCCGCTGAGGAAACTCCACCCTGTCACACAAGGAAATCGTGTTGAATGGGCCCAAGTGTGAACCAGAGTCAAAAAAAAAAAAATAAATCCTGTTGAACATTTAAATAGAGCAGCGGACAGAGGAGAAACTGCATCCATGTGTGTTTTTATAGATGGGAAATAAGAGGAAGATAGAAGAAGTGCGTCATCTTCAGTGACTCACTGTTTGTTTTATAATAAAGCAGAATATAAAATTGTTTTTAATCTTGTGACAGAGCTCAGCGAGTTGGGACAGTCTGTCATTTAAAGGTTCACTAAAGGTTAAAGCATTAAAGGGCCAGTACGATGTAAAATTGACTTTACTAAACTTTACATCATGTTATAATGTTATTTCCTCATAGAAACATCCTTGAAGTGTTGTTTTGATTCGTTTATGCATGTTTGAGAAATCTTTTATTCTCCCGTGGCAACCACGCAGCTGTGCAAAACGCCTGGTTGGACTTAGCTCCGCCTTCAAGGATTTACACTGTTGATCCACTTTGTTTTAGGATAACATTGAAGAAATAAAAAAAACAAATGTCTTCAGAATTAAATGTTTTCAGGTTTAATAATAAAAAAGAGTGACCCTTGAGTTCTGTCAACCTAACAATTTTTGGTCCAAATGGGAAAACGTTTGGACACCACTGCATTAACATAGTGAAAAAGGTGGATCTTTAGTCAGGGTAGCAGATAAAAGGTGCGTGATAACTCTAGAGAGAACCACTGCTCTGGTGGGACAATCTGTTGGCACAAAGGCTATCAGCAAAGCCGTCCATAAATCTGGTCGATACGGAATGGTGGCAATCAGGAAGCGGTTGATAAAAGAAAATCATGCTTCCAGTTTTCCAAGAGCCGTGTAGGGGAGACGGCAAATTTGTGGAAGAAGCTGCTCTGATCAGATGAGTTCAGACTTGTACGTCCCACCCAGTGAAATTTAGTGGTGCTATGAGGGCAAGAAAGCTGGTCACAGGATGTAGATAAATACAGAAGGTACAAATATATGCCACACTTCAGATTTTCATTTATATATACATATATATATAATAGATTAAAGCTGCAGTTTATATAATATTTTTTTCTGCAAGGTAAGTTGTTTCTCCTCCATTAGCATATTTAGCGGGAGGAGGAGGAGCTGCACCTCGAAGGCGGACCTAGGTCCAACCAGGCGTTTTGCACAGCTGGAATGGTTGCCATGGGAGATTAAAGGATTTCTCATGGAACAATCTCAGAGAAACGACCAGTTCAGCCTGACTCTGATAAACAAGGAAATGCAGAATGAACTTTCAAAACGGAAACTGAAGTTTGGACCCAGAAAGTCAATAAACTAATCAACACGTGGCATGTTAATATGCTTGAAATATGTGAACTTGGACTGGAAGTAGGGCAGCAGGACAGAACCAGTGAGCCATAAGGAAAAAGACACATGGGGAAAACACAGTACAAAGATGATGTAGGAAGCAAATCCCTCTTTCACAACATCAGCTACCTCCTCGTCTGCCTTGCTGCAACCGCTCTGATTCACTCCCATCCGACCCAGATAAAACGACCTCAACATGTGATCAGTGCTGTTCTTCCTCGTCTCAGCAGTACAGTTTACCGTGGTGCTTCGTTAAAGATGTATTTGTTCTGAAATATGATATAACGTTTATTATGGATTGAGTCTATTTCTCAGCATTCATGTCATTTCTTTCGACTCCATCCAAACATTTATTGTGTAGAGCATCATGGGGCGTCTGGACGGCTTAGAGGCGGCTTTGCAGGAGCTTTGCAGTTCTACGGAAAAAGCAGCTGTGTTGAGGGCGGGGGGTGAATATAGAGTCCGATGCTGTTGTTTGGGGGGGGCAGTGTGTAACCGGTAAAATCCGGTTTAGGATTTTCAAAATAAAACATCCGGAAGTAGTTCATTATTTCGGTACCAATTGGCCCGGTGGTTGGGGACCACTGCTCTAGTGAGAACACAGCATTTCTAAGGTGTGTTTGGGAAAAGCCTCCGTTGTTTGTGTGCCGGAGGCTGCTGAAACGCGTTTATTTTGTAATTCTCACGCTGCGTGTAACACCTGCCACAACAAGCTGATACATTTCTGGTTATCGCTAAAAGATGACTGACGTTGGTTTAGTCATGTCTGCTGGAGCCATTTTCAGCTGTTGGAAATCTAAAAATAGCGTCGACAGTTTAATAATGGAGGAATATGTTTTAGATTTGCTCATCCAGCTTGACATAATTAAGATCCTGATAGATTGCAGGGTGGAGTATCACTTTAACACCCAACACTGGTTTCCACACAGACGTTTACCCTAAATGAGCACAACAGAGAGTTGCGTCAGATCATGAGTGGTTTCAGAATAGTCCTCTACTCTTCGGTGCAGTTATTTCTTTGGTTTTTGTCTCTTTCACAACACCGAATGTGTCAATTCTGTGGCATTTTACAGATTTTAGCCGAAGAAATGTGTTTTACGAAAAGTCCTGTCATCACGTTAAACAAACATAGTTCTCGACCGTTTTTCTTTTAAACTAAAACACATTTGAACTTGCGACTTCCTTCATGATCACTGTGATTTTTACACAGGAAGTCCAAAAATAAATTAATCAAGCACGACAGAAACCAATACTGCACCAAGCCCGCTGAAAATGTTCATTTATAGCAATGTACTCAGTTCAGAAAACATAAAATACATTCCAGTTTGATCTTCTCTGTTGGTTTGGACCGACTGAATGTGCTTGGTTGAAGTGCACTGCCCAGAGGACAGGAAAAAAAAGCATGAATAATCATCTCGAGTTCCTGTTTTTAAACCCAGTTTCTTGGTTCACAAGTATTTCTCACATGACAAATGGTTTTGAGTACTCTGTTTTGAGTGACCTTCAAGAGACCTTGATTGTTAGAAAACAACTGCTCCATTTCTTAAAAACTGAACTGACTGAAGAAGAAGTCGGACAGAAAACGACTTTTGCAAAACATGCTTGAAGAACTTATTTAATCTCGGTTTGTCCTTCATTTTGAACAGATTGGCTTGCTATTTTGGCTTCATCTGTTTACCAAATGTCTTAGCTCATTGAGCCTTTGCCTATGTGGTCCTCGCTGTAATCGGGTCTGCTTCACCCTAAATCTTCAGGTTGCCAGTTAATCTCAGGGCAACACACGTATTGTAAAATCATAATTTTTTGACTCTGCATCATGTTATAGTGATGTTCCTTCATGAAAAACATGCTGGATTTATTGTCAGGTTGATTCTGTTATTTCTTCATTTCTTGTTTGAGAAATCCTTTAAATGGGGTGTATTGTGAATTTTCCAGGCACATGGTGCCTTTTTATAGACCAGCACCCCTCCAGACCCCCAGTCTGGGGGTCTGTACAAGAGTGTACAGAAAATGGATGGATGGATATGACTTAAAAGAAATTTGACTTTGCAATTTCACTCCTTGAAATTGAGCCTGTGTCTCTTTAAAAACTCCTGTTCTTTCTGAAACTCCGCCTTCAGGAAGTCATCACATCATGGCTCCTCTATTAACCCTTTAAGAACATTTTTACCAGCATGGCACTGAGAAGAAGCTCCTGTAACGAGCTCAGCTTATGCGCTTTTCCACCAGATGTTTGCTAATTGCTGCTGGCTAGTCTGCAGGAACTGAAGGCTACATAGTTACTTGATTGTGCTATAAAATAATGCTATATGCCTGGAAAACACATAACACTGTTCCTTAAGAGCAATTTACGGGGCACAGTGTGGGACGGCTATATGATACCATACCATACCACCGTGCAGACGCCTAATTCAGCTTTGATAAAACAATAATGATGGTGTGTTATTGTTCATTTCAGGTTAAATTTAAACAATTAAATAAACGCCATACATAAAAGCCTGCCTAATTTTAGTTCTACCTAAATGAGGTAGAACTGTTAGGAATAGCTAACAACTAATCCTAGATTAGTTGTTAGCTATTCAGGTTAGATACCAACTTTTGTTTCTGACCGAGATCAGATATTTAGATGAAATGAAGTGAAAACTGAAGCGTCCTGTACACGTGCTGCTGCTTAAAGTTTCCGATCACGATTCTAGATTGAAGTTTTACCTCTCCTTCAGCGTGGAGCGTTAGTTGGGTCTTACTGAACAGAGAGGAACCCAGCGGGATGAGATGTGCTTCTATTCCACAAGACTGCACAGTCAGCCTGCCAGCAGTCTCCATGGAAACATCACTGTTCACAGACTTTAAGAAAACATTTCCCTCTCCAGCACCAATTGTACCTTTTCAAGAGCGTTCTACCCACTTTGCTCTGGAATGTGAGAACCAAAACCAAAGGCTGGTTTCTGATTCTTGTCACAGTTTTGAAGCATCTCTGCAGTCATATCAACTTTCGCCTGGTCACAGCTCTGGGTCATTCTCCATGCTTGTTTTCCCACAACAGCTGACCTTAATTGCAGGAGCACTAAATATTCGTGTTTATAGCAGCATTCAAAGTTCATCTCAGGAAAAGTTAAGTACTAAAAACCTGGGCTTTTCCTCTGACAGCTTCTCAGATCTGCAGACTGAAAGTTGCACCCAGATGGCTCAACCTGAGCTAAGCAGTGTTCTTGCCACAGATTGTTTGTGAGATTGTTTATGGGTTCTTCTACTGCATGAACATGCACTCTGGCTACATGTTTAATCCTGGAGAAAGTTTTTTTTTAGTCTCTAACAGGGTTTCTTCCAAGATTAATAGCTAATAGTTTAGCTTTTGACAGTGTCTCTTGCTTCCTGAGCTGTTCATCTCTGCAGCTTTTCCAGAGGTAATGCAGGCCTCCTGGCTGCTTCTCTGATTTAGTCAGGTTTCGCTGGATAGCCCATACTTTGGTGCCGAGTCATTCAATAATTTCTAAACTAACAAATGTATTTTAAAGTGTATTCTCTGAACTACAGGGTGCCAGTGGAAGGGCTTTGGGGTGATTTTGCTCTATTTTCTTCGTGTTAGTGAGAACGCCAGCTGAATCTGCTGAAGTTGTAGAACTTTATAGGCAGCCGCGTAAAGATACAGTTGCAGCAGTCAATTTGGATTAAGATACACACCTAGATAAGTTTCTAAAAATCTTGATGGAAATTCATTAACTTTATTCCTGGAAAGGTGACAGAAGGCTGCCTTTGTAATTGTCTTTATGTGACTCTGAAGGTCTAGATCTCAATTGTCTCTTTCTTTCAGCTTATCTGTTTAGTTGGTCATATCTCGGAAGGTTTGTAGTTGTGCGAGATACTATTTTTGTCATAAATTGATGGTTTGAACAGCGCTCCATGAGACTTTTAAAGTTTGAGATGTTATAAACCCAACAGTTTGTAAACCTCTCCATGACTGTATCTCTGATCTGTCTGCTGTCATCCTCAATCTTCACTAGGCTTTCTTTACTAATGTTCTCCATCAAACCTCATAGAACGATTGTGCTGGTCTACTGAAATTAAATTAACACAGACGTCCAGTATTTACAGAATGTGTTACCTCTGGAGGGCAATTTGTCCTGGTTCAAATAATAAAGCATGGATCACTTTTAAATTTTTATTTTTCAATGTTCTCTTACAACCATCTGAGGCTTTTGCTCAAAAAATGCACTTATACTGAGATTAACTTACTCAGATGTAACAGTATCTGACTACTGAATGTGCCTGGTTGCTCTTTATTCAGGGGTATCAATGTAACATGGGGCAGAATTTAAATTCAAGTTACTTTTTGGACTTTTGCTTTTTCAAATCAGAAAAACCAAGTACTATTTTCATTCAAATTCAAGGTTACGCACGACTTTCTGCTGGGCTTCCAAGAAAAAGTCAATAATATGCTTTCCATTGTGCTGCTGGTGGCAGAAAAAATATGAGAAAGTTCAAGGTTATGAAATGTTCAGGTGGTTTTATCTTTTGACAAACTGTTCGTGTTTGTGGGGGGTAAAAACTCTCTTCCTTGTTTTCGAACAGATAATTCACAAGACCTGCTTTGTTGTCCTCCTCATGCCTCCCACCCTCCTTCTCTCTGCAATAGGCGAAGGATAACTTTGACCGCCAGGACTTCAATAAAATGTGCTGGACGTTGTGCTTTAGGAAGAACCTGGGTCAGAAAAAGCTCTTCATCTCCAACGACGACGCCTTCAAGATATGGTGCATATTCAACTTTCTGTGTGAGGACAGATACCCGCTGGTCATCGTCACAGAGGAGGTGAGATTACATCACAGCAGCATCCCTACAATGAAGGAAAGGTCATGGGGCAAGGGGTAGCATTTGTTTCCCCACTACAAAATCTTTAGCAATAGCTATTACTCATGTTACAAAAGAAACAGACCAACTTAAGTGGAAAATACTACTGTAAAAATAAAATGGCTCAGTATCAGGATCAGTATCTATAAAACCTAGACAGGAGGCTAATGTTTGCTTAATTTCCTGAATTCGTTTAATTGGATTAGATTTTATTCAAGGCTAGTAAAATGTGCTATTATGCACTTCTTCATGTTGGTTTATTAGATAAAATACACTAAAATTTGTAGTAATAAGGTGGCAAAATGTACAAAAAAGCACCACATTTAGACACGTTGAATGTTATTGTATACATCCAAAAATTTCACACGCGCTCACAACACAAGAAGGCAAAAAGACGATTGTTTCACTGCCATCCATCGCTGCACTGCTGCAGCGGAGCAACTCTGTTGACAAAATGAAACCTGCAGAAGCTGGTATTTTTCATCTATTGCAGCGCACCACTGCAAATGGCAAGTAAACAAAGTCATAGTCAAGCTAGCATACCTTGCTAGCTTGAGCAAGTTCCTTGTTGTCCCTCGCTATATTTTTTCTTTTTTTAAAAGCTTTTTATTGACCTGTTAAATGTGATACTCTTGGACCTTATCTTCTTGTTGTAGTGTTGACAATTAGTAGCAAAATGCTGCATCCCTTTTTCTTTTATATATCACCTGCACATTTCAAATTTAGCACGTTATGTTGACAACTTGACACCGAAAACCAATGGTAGTAATCGTTGGCAAGCTCTCTATTTTTCTTTTGCCCTCCATACAATAAATACATGGGACTACAAACAAGCATTTCAGTATGTGATGCTCACCTAATCCTGTTTTATCAGTTTTGGCATCCTGTAGTGAAAATGTGTGTGAAAGCAGCTGTGAAACAACATTTCTAAAGCATTTCAGCGGTTGATCTTTATCATTGCACGGCAGTGGAGTTGCATTTCACTATGCAAAGCCTCCATATTTGATTTCCACAGAGTTTAGTTTTGGTGCATCTTTTTAGGAAGTTTAGCAGAAACCTGAATGAAAATCTGAAGAACATAAACTCCCTCCCTCTCACGTTCCAAATATGTAATACCAGATAGATTAAACAATCTCTTTATTGATACTAAGGGACTCATGTTGATCAGATAAAATGAATACAAAACAGGAACATCCAGTTCATGGTTTTAAAAATAAACCTATTAAAAATGATTTCCACCCTGCGAATTAAAACTCATTAAAAACAAATTTAAATAAATATGAGCTCATGATGAGTGTGTGGACGTTTCTGACGTCGTTCACACCAGAGAGGCACTTTTAGCAAAGTGACAAATTTCTGGCTGGTAACTAGAGGAAGTCACAAATGTACAAGATATGAACGGAGTCATATTAGCCAGTTAATCTGAACTTCTCATTTCAGTTGTTTTTTGTATAAATACGTTTTTGTTTAAATTCTCCAGCAGTTCTGCAAATTCTGCAAAGGCGATTCTACTGTAGCAGGCATTCAGAGTGATGTGCTGCATACGCGGTGCGTTGCTGTTTCACCAGTTGGTCAGTTGCTCAAGAGCAGAAAAGGAAGTTTCCAGCTTCCTGTTCTTTTACAAATGCTGGAAGATTTATTGTTGAGTATGGCAAACATCAGAGCTGAATCACAGGATTGTTTGTTGAATTGAAACGACATTTTAAACACTTCACTCAGCTAATGTAGACTTCTACTTTGGTAAAAGGTAGAAAGATCAGGGAGAGTTGTCGTTTGTTCTGTTCAAGTAGGTTCTGTTCAATTCATAAATACTTTATTTATCCCAAAAGGATCTTAAATGTTTCTCCCAGTTGTAAAAAGGATATGTTGTTGCTGTGTTTATCCATTACAGCAACTGTTTGAAGGTACTAAAAAAGTAAGAGCTGACTTCCTTTCGACTGCACAGCATCCATAAATAGAGGTGACCGATACGGACTTAAAGTTTTATCACAACATTTTGTATGATAACTCTAAAGGTGACAATAAGAACTATTTAGTACTTTTTTATGTAACTTTAGGACTATGAATATTGCTCTTGAAAAACATTCCCAGTCACTTGTAGATTTGTATCACTAAGCTGCACACAGTAACTTCATTTAAGCCCATTTTGAAATTTATTGATATTTATTGATGTTCTCATTGAACAAACTGTAGAAATTCCAACAATATGCACCATTTGGCTTTTTTCCTTTTGGACGTCATTAGTTGGAATTTATCGTAACAACAATAAACCAGGATTTTATCACAAAAAGAAATTTTGTCACGATAAACGATACATGATAAACGACATACTGCTAAACACCAAATCTAACCAAGTATATTTGGTCCATTTTCTAGCACAAATTTGTTAGTATACTTGAAATAAGGCAAGGTAAGGTAATTTTATTTACATAGCACATTTTCAGCAACGAGGTAATATAAAGTGTTTTACAAGACATCTAAATAGTGAATACTCTACAGTTTCTGATAAAATAAGCTAAAGAGTGACTATTCTAATTCCTTTTCTGGCTTAAAAATGAGTCTGTATAATATTGATCTAAATAGTACGTACTCCACAATTTCTGATATTACTATTAGACTAAAGTAATCCTTTACTGGGTTAAATAGGGAGTACTGCACAGTCTCTAACAGGTAAACTAAATAAAATAAAAAGAGGAAAGAACAGGGCACATGGCAACATTCAGACAAAACAAAAGGGCAAAACAAAGACACAAGTGAAGGCAGTGACATCACAAGGTCATGAAACCACGTTGCTCAGCCTCCCAGCAGAAGTCCGATTAGATGTTGTTATCAAGGAATATCCTTGGGAGCGCTCAGCTCCACAGCTGCCTGGATAACAGGAGGGGGTGAGGTAGAAAGGAGCGTTATGTTTACATATCTTCAAGGAGATTGGAAATATGCAGCCCCTTCCAAGGCAACACGGGGAAAGCCAATTCAGATACAGAATGTCTTAGTTAAGGTAGATTATAAATTTCAATCTTCCCTAAAGTTTCTCCAATACATCTCAGTTTCCAATTATCCAAATTAGTTTGAGCGTTCCACTGAGCCGAAACTAGCAACTTCTCCTACATCGATTCCATTCCGTTAGTGAGTTTTTGAGTCCTCAGCGGGGCTGCGAGTCTCAGCAAGACTCACATCCAACTTACGTCTCTGTCCACACCAACAGTCTGAGTGTTTGCTAGTTCGGCCAAGTCCGTCACAAATGTGTCGATAAGATATAGGAAGATATAGGACAATAATTCTTTAATATAGGAGTTCCACTGGCACATTATTTCACTTATGGGAAAAAGGTCTTACTATAAATTAAATTGTCTTCCAGTGGAACTAGTACTTTTTCATCAATATTAAGGAATTATTGTCTTAAAACAAACTCCTATATCTTGCTGAAAAGTTACCTAGTATACTCAGTGTACTAAGATATTTGCATTAGAAACCAGACAGAAAATACTTGGTAAGATTTTGTGTTTTTGCAGTGTGAATGTCCACCCTAGGAATAACTCCATGAAATCAAACAGTCTTTGCGATTTCCCTTTCGTAGCAGCTGAACTTGTTTGTTGGAGTTGACCATATGTGGCGTGCGTCCTCTTCCACAGATCGAGTATTTCTTGCGTAAGCTGACGGAGGCGATGGGAGGAAGCTGGGTGGAGGAGCGCTTCGAGGACCTGAAGCTGGAGCTGAGCTCCAAGCAGCAGTGTCTGAATGTGTGGGAGCTCATCACGCTGGTGGGCTCAGGCCAGTTCAGCAAGGGCATGGACCAGCCGACGCTGTCCATGGGCATCAGCGAGGTCTACCAGGAGCTCATCCTGGATGTACTCAAACAGGTGGGCAACACTTCAACCTCTTCTGGTTTCAAACTGTCTGGTTGATTAACAACTGTTATCAGGTTTTATATCTGGACATGATACAAGTCCAGGACTTTTTCTTCCTTTTCATTAGAAAATAACTTGGCTTTGTCCATTGGTCCACCACGGAAAATAGTTCCTACTCAATGTATATATCTGTGGTGTCCAAACCTTTGTCCTGTGGGCCAAAACTTGCAAATTTAACCTACTTTAATTCAATTAAAAATGCAAAAATTTGTTTGTGATTATGAATTTTTTAGTTTTTGTATTACAACAGTAAATACTATTTTTATGAAAATTTTTATCATGAAAGACCCAGCTTCAGATTGCTGCTAGTAAAAGGAAAACAGACAATTTCCAAACTTTTTGGGTTATCGGTTGTTTTTTATTTTGTTGGCCAAATTTTTACCTTTCTTGACACCCCTGATATACTCTATGTTGTGTATTTTCCCACATTTTAGGTGTCATTTCAACCAGCCAGGTTATATTTAAGTGTGAAACGGGGCCATCATGTCAGCAGGAGCTAAAAGTAGCTCCTCCCACCGCCAGTCAGAGAGACTCTGGCATCAAGGAATCATACAGTCATGATTTTTGTCAGTAAATACTTAACCGATGACTATAGCCACTCTTATATACAGTTATTCATATTTCTGCATCAACCCTTTAGAACTACGGACACTAAAAACGTTGCAGCACCATGATGGATGTATTGAACAGAGGAACTATGATTGTTTTTGCTAATGTAACCATGGTTTCCGCTTGTTTAAGTCAAGGTAATGTATCGATGAAAGTAACTCTTCTTTTAAGGCTCATAGCTGTGAAAAGTTGGAACTGGCTGGCTTAGAAAGCGACCCGCACTTTTCCCTCCTGATGTTTTAGTTGATTTGATCAATTCTGCCTTCGCCTGAATTCACACCACATGATTCAAACCACCAAATCATAAACAGTGTTTCCCTTACACAGTAGCAGGCTTGAAAGTGTATAATAGTCTAGATGCTAGCCACTGTTTTTTGCTAGGCTACATGATGGGCATTTTCTCCATGGTTACTAATTATTAGATGCTTCCCTTTTCCATTGCTGTATTTGATTGTATCTTACCAAACTTTCTTACTTATGAAGCATATGAACCTTAATCTTCTAGGTAAAAAGTGAACCCTATGATCATTTTTACAATGCAACCGACTAATCAAAAGCAATATTAGGCTACCAAGCGTCTGCGTTTTGACATGTTCAACAGGACTTTTGACGTCCATCATGGCGGAATGGGCCGCTTTCTGAAGAACATCACAATTCAGATTAATGATTATATTCAGTCAATCAGAAAGGTTATCTCTGATAGAAAATGAGACAGGCATATTCCCAAAAGGCCTCCTCACCATCACCCTAATGCGTAGCTTCCTCCACAGATCCGGTTGGGCCAATCCACAATGTTGACATCACTCCCAAAACAGGTAGAAAAAAAAAAATTCTCATATTTCTTTTTCTTTGTAGGGATATATGATGAAGAAAGGCCACAAGAGGAAGAACTGGACAGAGCGCTGGTTTGTGCTGAAGCCTGGCTTTATTTCGTATTATGTGGGCGAAGACCTCGCAGAGAAGAAAGGAGACATCCCATTGGACGGATCCTGCAGTGTGGAGGCACGAAACCACAGATTCTACTGCTTTGTGCTTTGTTTGTTTCACGGAGATAAAAAAACAAAACAAAACAACCCTATTTAATTCTGAAGTGTGCATTTTTATGTTTTGGTTCATAATATGTCCAGACTGGTGAAATGTTTCATTCTTGCTTTCCACTGCAGTCCTTACAAGACAAAGAGGGAAAGAAGTGCCTCTTCCTCATCAAGTCGTCTCATAAAAGCTTCGAAATCAGCGCATCGGACAAGAAGAAGAAGCAGGAGTGGATCCAGGGTGAGCTGTGTGAAAAGTTTATCGAAACCTCAAAGAATTGTGTCTCTTCTCCATATTTTCCCCATTGGAAAAGTAATCAAACCTTGTTGAAGAACTGTCATCCTCCAGCCACAAACAATAGTGCATCTTAATAAGATTTAATGTGATAAACAAGCACAAAGTAAATAATTGTAAAGTTTAAGAATACTATACATCATTTATTTATTTATTGTTTTGGTTTGTATATTTCTTGAGCCCCCTGAGTATCTTGGGATTTCTCTCTACCGACGTTTAGTCTTTGTAAAATCATTGAAGTTCAGTGAAATTGAATGGAGAGCGTTTTTGATCATGAGTTTTCAAGTATTGACAATGATTGTAAATTTGATTTTGGTCTCTGCTGCTCCAACATAATGATAGTTTGGTCTAAATCAGGGATGATAAACTCTTTTTCATTTTGGGCCACAATCAGGATCAGGAATGTCTATAAAGGGCTGGTTATGGCCGACCGTGTTGATAAAGCTACCTAATAACAAATACGACTAAATTACTGTCTCTGCCTACAATGATAACTTCAATTTGCCAGAATACAGATAAAAATGCAGTGATTTGACTGATAAAATAATATTTAAGCCCACTAATGTTATTATCTTGAAGTTCCAGAATCCAGAGGACCACATAAAAACTTCTGGTGGGCCGGATTTTAAGTTTGACACGTGGTCTAAATTATTAAACCGTAGTTCTTGTTTAGTATTGTCCTGCTACAAAGTGAACCTCCACCCTTTCTAAAGTCTTGTGCACCCACTGACTGCTTTTCCTCCAAATAATGAAAACAAAAGTGTGGGAAAAGCACTTTTACTAGGTGCAGTACATCTTTATTTTGCTTTTCTCTTCTTCCTCGGTTCCTCTCAGCGATTCAGATGTGCGTGAATCTGCTGCGTCTGAGCCGGCCTGCGCCGCACCACGAAGCCCGACAGAAGCGGCGAGACCTGCGGCTCAGGCAGCAGGCGGAGCAGGAGGAGCTGGAGCTCAGGATGAGGGAGCTGCAGACGGCAAACGAGGCCAAGCAGTCTGAGCTGGAGAACATGAGGAAGGTAAGGACAAAATATTTCTGTATTAATGGAAGCGTGTTATTGGAGGACACGGAAATAAGTGAAACTGGTGGAAATAAAAATAAAAGGCTGAAAATAATTTATAAAACAGCAAATATAATCCCAAAAGTAATCTGAAGTGAACAAACAGCTGGACGGATATACTGTACTTTGGTAAATCAGGAAGTTAAACTCTGTGCTGTTTATCTTCATGGGAATAACTCAGCGAATGTGGTTTATGATCAAGCAACAAAAAAAGAAAACACACTAAAACATAAATTAGACAGAGAGGAAGTAAAGATAAAGTGTCACAGCTGTCAGCTTTTATTATTATTCTGCATCCATGAAGACAAAAGTAAAAGGCAAGAGCAAAAATCCTTCAAACAACACAAAACCAGAGGGAAACCTGGGACTGTCGCAGTTAAAATGAGCTCAATGATTTCCATTCTGATTACATTTTGTTTACAGACGTGTCATAATCCACTTTATCTATGGTTTATTGTCGTGTGTGTTTTTTATTTCCATTTATTGTCTTTGGTTGTTGAGTTTTATTTTGGATGTATAAAATGTCTTCCAGTTCTACTGTCAACTTTAGAACTTTAGTTCTTTGCAAAACTAAAGGTTATTAGTATTTTAGAGAGGGCACTTACATTATTATGCCTTTATCAATATATTTCAGAAATGGTCACCAAACAACAATATTATCATTTATCATAGTAATTCCAGGGACGATTTATTGCCCAGCAAAATTTATTGTGACAGGCCAAGAAGTGCCTCAACCAGCAAAACTAAGAACAAAACTCTAGAAACAGAACAAATGAGAACCTGCAGAGATTTAATCGTGGAATGTCTGACTTCAAGAGTCAAGATTTTATTTTCAGGTATACAGAAAGCAGTGCAGGAAATAAAATCACATTCTTGCATGACAGGCAAGGCAGCTGAATCCAGTAATATGTGGTTATACAACTTCCTGGCAAACAGTACAAACATTCCTAAACCCTAGCGACGCACCGATCCACTTTTTTCACTTCCGATACCTGAGGTTTAGTGTCGTCCGATACAGAAAAGCAGTGCTGAATTGACTTAAAGTGTTTCTTTTTTAAAACCAGGACATAAATGTACTGAGTTACAGTACTAACTAGCTTCACAAGATTGGTCAAATGTGTAAACTGCAACAAACTTTCTTTGAAGTAGTTCCAAAAGTACAATTGGGAAATCTAAATATAATGTAAAGTAAGTGATAAAACCTGACGTTGCTCAGAGTACAAAGCATAGAGTTAGAGTGGATAGATCTTCCCTTATGGATCGGGTGCATTGTCACTAATACATGACCTAAAATTGCTTTCAATATTGGGGTCCATACAGGTATTGATATCGGATCGGTTCTACTGAATTCATTCTATCAAGAAATAGTAACTCTGTAGAAGATAATCAGCAGAAAAATGGTGTTCACTTTGAATTGTGTCCCTCCCACTCAACAACAAAACACGGACCGCCACAACCACAAACACTCCAACCAGCACCACAATCTACATCTGAGCTCCTTTCACCTGTTTTAACTCCAACTTTTTGGAGTTTAAAAAAAAAGAAAATTGGGATTTTCTGTTGCTCAGAGTTGAATGTGGATCTGAGAAACGCAGCACTTGGTGTTTTTGGCTGTGTGCAAAAAGAAACAATGCAAAGAAGTGCTACACAAACGTCTCTGCCTGTACACACCATTCACCCTTGACATTGTGCTGGTTGTCTCTTCACCATGTCGGTTTCTACAAGATAAAATCTTGTGTTTCTTTTTCCTCTGCTGCTGCCCTCAGTTATCGAGCTGTTTTGCTGCAAGCTAACGATTCAGAGCTGCAGAAGATTACACATTTCCTGATAATGTGCGTGTGTGTGTGTGTGTGTTACATTATTTTGAGTGGTTTCCCACACACACTTACGTCACAGCAGCACTGCTGGAGGCTAAATAAGTCACAAAACTGATTGGGCAGCATTCCTGTGCAGCTATGTCACCGTAATAAAAGGACCAGAGTGTGTTTAGTGCTCGGTTATCTTCGGTGCTCTCCACTTTGTCATGCACTGCTGGTTTCACACATGCACTCTGTTGTTTCAACCGGCCCAACTAGATCCCCTAAAACCTCTGATTTGCTCTGAAAAGCCACAGACTTCTCATGAATAAAGTAAACCGTGGGCGTGGCAGAGAGGACACGTTACTCAATCGATGTTTTTCTTCTTAGACCTGAGTTCATCAAACGCTGGTCTTGACTAACAGCTTCCTCTTATTACCGCCAGAGACAATGAGGTGGACAGGAAATGTCAGCTTTATCAAAAAAAAAAAAGGTGATGTCACTCATTACTCTGCTTAGTCACGTCAGAGTTCTGGTTTTGATTGGTCGTTACCGGTGGCTGTTTTACAACACGGTCCAAGCCGAGTTTTCAGAGTAGCAAAGTTTTTTTTAATTTGAAAAAACAAAACAACAACAACAAAAAAATCACGCTTGTCCAGTCAGGTGGCGTATTTGGTTGAATAAATTGATATATGTATGCCTTTTGATTTCTAATCTGAAGTTCAAATTAGAAGTTTGGAAAGAATAACTTGGATTTCACATCACCCACCCCTGCCCCCGAGCTCAAAATCCAACATGGCTGCCATAACAAGAACCAATGTGGGGGGAGGAGGGGGGAAGGGGAAACAGTTCATCTACATTTCAGGGCATTTAAGTCTGAATAATAATATACAACACCCCACACTAAACACTTTAATGATCCAAGATTCTTCAGAGAGTTCTTGCAGGTGGCGATGCCGGTGGCGTCGGGCAGGAAGGATCTCCTGTAACAGTCTGTGTTGCAGTGAGTTTGAAGACGCCTCAAAATGGCAGACAAATTCAATGGGATTAGGTTTTATTGATGGTAATTTTTCGAGCCACTGGTTCAGTAAATACTGCTGGCTAGCAAACTTTGAAAATCAAACACACACCACCCAGCGTCCACATCACAGTAGCTAACAGCACCTTTCTCTGAAATGTTCTCTGCTGCACCTTTAAGTTTCGGATGACGCAAAGATTTACAGAGTTAAAAAATTGAACTTTTTGTCTATTGATGCCTTTAAAACTCTACATCACAGTTTATTCATTTGTGTTTGACTTTCAGATAATCACTGCCACATTTTCCTCTGAGTAGAATTATGGCTTCGGAACCAGTCTAATTAAAAATGTATCACAAAGGACAACAGAAGATGAAGTTAAAGGAGCAAAACTGAATTGGTGAAGCAATTCAAAACAGACAACATTGGTAAAAAATAAAATGCGCCTTCATTCAGTTTGATAAAAACATAATGTGAAAGTATCTCAAGTTTGACCAGATTCTATAACTATTTTAGATCTGCTTCCTAAAGGTTTATTTAACAAAAACAAATGTGGAAATGCTTTATTGGGACAATCCAGGTACGCTTTTTCTGGAAGGTAGCAGCCAGATGTTGCTAATAAAATATACTTGATCAAATGAACACCAGCAAATGTGACTTCAATGAAAGAAGTCATGGCATCTTGATGGTCTGAAGCAAACAGGTGTACATTAGAAATCACCTAAGAGAAGCAAATCTTTGCTGTCCATTGATCTGGGAAGAATTATGGAACCATTTCTAAACTGTATTAAGCTTACTTTACAAAAATGATGCAAATTATCCACAGTGGAAAATGTCCAAGAGTTGGCACTCTTCAAAGGAGTGAAAAACAGTGGAAAACGTTTTCTAGGTGCTTCCTGCCCAACGCATCATCATCATCCACAACAACCTTTTGAAGACACTTTGATGATATAAGTTCTCACATTTAATTTTTCTTTGGAATAAATAAGGTATTTTTAATTGAATACAGTAGAGAGATGATTTACTGTATCTATACAACACTGCAGCATGTTAGGTGAAAACTAAAAATATTTAAGCACAAATACTTTACAGCACTTGTCAAGCATTGGTGATGGGGGGTGTTGATTTGGGTTTGTTTTGCGGCTACACAAGCTGTGCACCTTGCAGCCATTGCCACATTGTCCTCCACTCACATGTGAAACCAGCTGTGTGACTTCTGAAGCATCAGCCAAACTAGATTTAATCAGGACAGTGAAGGCCAGCGACAACAGAGCGGCTTGAAAAGAGAAGAATCAGTGGACCTAAAGTTCAAACCTTAATCTGACGGAGCGGCGGTGTTGGAAACGAAAAGTATTTGTATTACACATTTCAGCAACAAGGAAGATCAACGTGGCTTACATCATAATAATACAAAGTCATAACACGCCATACAGTCAACAATTGAGAAAATCTGTAACTTAACATTACATTTTGTTGAGTGCCATCACCAAAACCATCAAAACACACGAAGAACGAAAGCAGCACAGGAACAGAGCTCTACATCCAGACCTCAGTGACGCAAATGAAGCTTCACTACCATCATCACAATCGCAACAGACTGATTAGAAGTCATATTATTTTATCAGGCTGACAATTCTAAAAAAATGTTTTATTAATTAAGACATGAAAATCACCTCTAATGTACCTCAGAGGAACTTCAGCAGATATCTGTTAGCTTGTGAGCTGAATTACGTGTCATGATGCGGGAGGCAGCACCATGGTGACAAACAGCCAGTCGCACAGGCAGAGTGAAGTAACTCTGTCTGTGATGCTACAGACACTAGAGGACAGGCCAGGCTTTGTGTGGGACAGCAGCATGAGAATGCACAACAGTCTGGCGTCGAGGTGCAGAACGCCATCTCACATAGTTAGCAGCATGAATGCACAAGGAACACACAGACAGATACAAACACACCCCACACCCCACACCCCACACACACACATGTTTGCGCAGCTATCTTTGCGGAGACTTTCCATTGACTTCCATTTGTTTCTACAGCCTAAACTTTACCCTTACCCTTATCCTAACCCTAACCATTACATACCTAACCCTAACCCCAACCAAAACTCAATTCACACCTTAGTCTTAAATCTGACCCCTGACCCAAAAACAGTGTTTCCCCTTGTGGGGACCAGGCTTCGGTCCCCACAAGGAGCAATGTGTCCCCACAACGTTGTATATGTCAGGAAAATGGTCCCCACAAGATATTAGAAACAAATGCACACACACACACACGCACGCATGCACGCACGCACGCACACATACACACACACATGCTGTAGACTCTCTGTCTCTGTGCTGTTGTAGAAAGATAACGCGAAGTTCACCCCTGGTTGATGTTATATCTTAACAAGTTGCATAATTTTATTCTCAGATCTGATTTTACAGCTGTTTGTCATATTTGACATTTAAACTCTTTCAGATAAATATTCAAATTGCGGTGGAGGAGCCAACAAATCTAGGGTAAAACGTGTTACAGTATATCTTACTGTAATCTGTGATCAGTACTTCTCAGAGTGACCCCACGTTTATGACAATTTGCAGAAAATGCTGAATGAAAATGCATGGCACACATTCAGACCCACTAAATCACGTTCATCCATTTAAACTAACAGGCAGTGCAAGGAAATGATTAATCAGAGAAGCAGCCAAGAGACCCGACATGAAGTAGATGCAACAGATGTTTGTCCCACACACCATGATTCTGAATTTTCTGGAAGATGACATAGGAAAAAGTGTAATGCTAAAAGAAACCCAAAGGAAATCAGCTAACAGGAAGCATGTTGTGATGACTTCCTGAAGGTGGAGTGTCAGAAAGAGCAGGCGCTTCTTAAAGAGACAGAGGCCCAATTTCAAGGCGTTAAATTACGAAGTCAAACTTCTTTTAAGGCATATTTGATAGAGCATTTTTATAACAACTGAAGGTAACATTGTTACTTGATTGTGCTACAAAATGAAACTATGTGGCTGGAAAATACACAATACTGCCCCTAATTACAGCTCGTGTGTTATCACAAACATCTACACTCAAACGTTATCATCTAACATTAAGCTTTAAATGTCTAGGATCTTACCAGACCGTATTGACATCTGTCCAAACAGCCATTTTCACTTTGCTCGTTATAGTTCTTGTCTCCTTTTTGATGTTTGTTTTCTGTTTTTTATGTCTGGTCAGGCTCTGGAGGAGGCAGCAGCAAACGCAGCAGAGGAAGAGAAAAAACGCCTTTTGACTCACACCGAACTTCAGGACCGCTACAGGACGGAGCTTGAGAGAGAAAAAATGGTACGCGATTCAGAAAATTATTCCACCAGAGGTTTATGGAAAGGTTTATAAAAAGGTTTAAAAAAAGGTTTATAAACCTTTAATGAGGTTTATAAAAGATTTCCTTTTATAAACCTAATTAAAGGAAAGTGTAAGACGTGTCTGCGGTTCATTCATGCTGCCAGAGAGCGAGAGAGAGCATGGCGTTCAGCAGGTATAAATGAGCTGCTCTGTATTTGCATGCGTCTTGGTATGCCAGGTTAAAAAAAAACAACAAACGATTGAAAGAAACCTCAATGCTCAAAATAAAAAAAAATCTACCCCAATAAAGACCTGAAGTACAATTCCTAATATATCTGGCTTAACTTTGTTTCTCTGTTAAATGAAGCCATGCTCTTGTTACTGAAATACACATTTGGTAATTGTAGCGACCAGAAGATGTTTCATCTAGTTCATGACTTCCTCTGAAAATAACATGAACCGCTGAGCGCCCTTTGTGGCTGTGTGATGGACTTTCTATAAAGATGCTTATCTGCGTATTTCTGCTCAGACAGCTGCCTCCGCTGTCTTATTGACGTATTTACTTTTAATTTTATTTCTGTTTCAACTAGAAATCCCCCAGACTTTGTTTTTTGTCGCCTCCAGCAAGTACATTTAAAACAAATATTAAGTTCAGTGCAACATTCATGCCCTTTATAACCTTTTTCATACTCGTTAGGGATTCACCGATTGTAGTTTTCTGTCCGATCAAAAAAAGCCAGTTCCAATTTTGGCTGATTTTTATTTATTTTTTGTCTGAAAAGTCACTAAGTATAGCAATGGTTCATTTCCAGACATTTCTGGAGGCAGACGAAATCTGTTTGACTGATGATCGATGAAGTTTTCTAAATCATAAGTTCTGTCAATTTTTTGAGTTTTTTTTTATTCAGGTGGAATATATTTAAGTTGGTTTGGAACCAAAATTTTGCATTAACTTTTGTATTTGGGATTGTTTTGATTACTTTGGTCACTTTGACCCTCCCAATGATTTTTGTTTGTCAAATGGACGGTGTGATGATGGGAGGTTTTTAAAAATATATACATTTGTTTTTTTACCACTCTTTGAACTTGTAGGATCAGATTAAGTTAACTTTACATCTAAGTGGTAAGAATTATTTAGTTATTATTTTGTCTATAGTTTTGCTGGAAATAGACATCATATATTTGTCAGAAGTGCGTTCAAGGAACAACCCACTTGTTGTCACCCACAGACGTTTACTTGGAATAATTTTTTGTTTGGAGCGTAGAAGCCGTGACACCCAGAATTAAGGAAACTGGGGTTGATTTATTGATTGCCCAGCTTATTGGTGGATCTATATTACTAGATTGACCTGAATCAAGAGATGTTCAAGGTTTGACGGTCCTGATGTGAGGGCGGCTGGTTGGAAACTCAAGAATCCAATCTTTTTCTGATCAGTAAGGGCAGATACTAAAGCTGTACCGCGTTTTAACGACGTTCTGTGGTGGTGAAGTTTCTATTTCCAGCATCGGTAGCTGTGATCCTGTTACAAATATGCGCAAAACCTTGTCAGTATTCCACTAATATTGAAAAAGCACAATTTCTCAATGGCAGTGTTTCAATTAAATAAGAAGCACAATTAAAATCACACACGAATAAGTTTGTTCGCGGGATAAATCATTAAAAAAAACATTCTCCAACTACCTCCTGTCGGTTTCTTCTACGTGGTTTCCAGTGGCAACGTCTAGCTGTCGATCATGTGACTCATGTGACGCCAAAACAATATTCCCATTGCAATTTTGCGAAATAAACCAATTTCAATACGGCCAATAAAGCCACCTCATCCTGACATCAAAACATTTTTGAGTTATCTTCTAAATTGTCGTGTTTCCATTAAACAAATTTATTTTCAAACTGTCAAATTGCACAATTGTATGGTTAGTGGAAATCCAGCTGCTGAAGTGATTTAAACTGTATCTAGGGGAAGCACGGCGATATAAACCTCATAAAAGGAAAGTGTAAGACATGTCTGCGGTTCATTCATGCTGCCAGAGAGCGAGAGAGAGCATGACGTTCAGCAGGTATATATGACTCCTAGAATCTTCTTTAAAAAGATGTCAAATCGTCACAAAATCCATCCTCCGTTGCTAATAGAAACGGGGTTTCATTTCTCGTCTACCAGGTACGGCAGCAGATGGAGGAGCAGGTGGCTCAGAAGTCCACTGAGCTGGAGCAGTACCTGCAGAGGGTCCAGGAGCTGGAGGACATGTACCATAAGCTGGAGGAGGCTTTGGAGGAGGAGAGGCGGGCCAGGCAGGATGAGGAAACCGTTCGTAAGCTGCAGGGACGGTCAGTCCGAAGGTGGAGGGCGGAGATTACGCCATAGAGAGGAAATATCCTCACTGGAAGAATACAGGGCTTCTTTCCTTTTCCACCGTAAAGTTGGGACAAGATATTAATATTACAAGAAAGTTATTAACGTCTAACTCACAAAAGGCCTTCAGAGTTCAGATTGCTTCTCTTTTTTTCACGGGAGTCTCACCGGGTCATTTATTCGTTTTTGCCACAGAGCCGCTGCGTTTCCTCTCTTGTCCTTCCTTCCTCTCTGCTGACATCAGCTTTCCACTGTCCCGTTGGCTGAGTGCTTCACTCTGTTCTTAAATTAACTCAGTGTCTGAGAGACGACAATCTGTCCTGAACTTGCTGCTAAATATGTTTTTCCTTCATTGATGCAATCAGCTCTACCAGCCTGAGCTTCATCTGAACAGAACCTAAGGTCGGGTCAACAGAGTTTTTGTTTGCAGCTACAAGGAAATGTGGTTACTTATGGTTAAGCTGAGTTAAAGTTTATTTACTTAGAATCGTTGGTAATATTAATGATTGCAGACGAAATATGAAGTTGGCAGTGATGGGGCAGACTCTCTTCAGAGTCAAAATTAGTTATTTTTTGTCTGTGCTTCCTTTCTGTGACGATAATGTCCAAACTCAATACAAGTCACTTCCTGCTGGAAGTGACTTGTATTGAAGAACTTTCTTCTTCTTCTTCTTCTTCTTCTTCTTCTTCTTCTTCTTCTTGTGGTATTTAGTGGCAAACAACTTAACGGTGCATTGCTGCCACCAACTGGTAAGGAGGGTGGATTAAGATTCTAACATCTATACAAATAATACTGAAAAAATAAAATAAAGTCGATTTAAGAATTTCCAGATTACTAATTTAAAACTACTTCTGTGAAGGCTGATGTCACAGATGGTGAAGGCACCACACTGCCACCTGCTGATGCACAATGATATCCAACGTCAGGCTGCCACTGATATCTCAGACTGAAACGTTTTCTACTCCACAGACTCGTTCCATACACAAATCTACACTAGTGGAGTGATTTTTCACTTTCGTCATCTTTCCTGCATACTGTCAGAATGCCACTCAAAAACACTTCCTGCACACATGACCACATTTCCTGGCAGTCCTGGGAAAGGCGTTTGTTTGTTTTTAATAAACTCACTGGTGGCACAATTATTTGCATCCCTGATAATTCTTCTAAAATTACTCTAACTGAACAAATTAATAATCAAGACCTTCCTTGTTCTCTGGGCTGTAAATGACCCATTTCAGGTCAAATATGGGCTTTCCATCCATACCCTGATGTAAACATGACAGAACCTTTATGTAAGAACAAAACAGAGGAAAAAATTCATCCAAACTATTTTCATTATTTTGGATAATGTCACAATCTCACAAATTTGGTTTCGTTTTTTAGTGTCTGTAGTTTGGTTATTCAGAGCCGTTTTCATGTGCAGATCCGGCGTTTCCACTCAGAATGGTTTTCACCACTTTAAAAGTGTGCAGATGTTCAGTTTTAGACTGACGTCGTCACTCTGACTGTGATAATGTCAAAATAGTCTAAAACACTAAAATCCCCCCAAACACCCGAAGGCCTGGGAGAATCTGAAGAGCAGGCCATTAAGGGAGGAAAAAAATAAAACGTCTGCAAAGGGTGACCTCTTGTGGTCAGAGGTGGCTGGAGCAACCTAAAAGTTTCCCCAAGCCACTAAAGCAGGGGTGGGCACTCCTGGTCCTCGAGGGCCGGTGTCCTGCAACTTTTAGATGCATCTCTACTTCAACACACCTGAGTCAAATAATGAGGTCGTTAACAGGACTCTGGAGAACTTGACTGCACTTAGGAGGAGATTCAGCTGTTGGATTCAGGTGTGTTGGACCAGGGAGACATCTAAGAGTTGCAGGACACCGGCCCTCGAGGACCGGGAGTGCCCACCCCTGCACTAAAGGATATTATTACTCTAGCAGAAATAAGAAGTAGTCATGAAAAATGTAAGTAAGAACACATGTGTTTAGGAAAAAGATTACTTTTACTTACTGACAGTTTGATTCTAATCTCTGGTTTATATTTATATTGTACCAAGGTAAATAAAACAATATCCAAATTCTAATATTTTCACATTAAATTGGTTAAATAAGTAATAAGATACCTGAAACACTCAAGTCCAAATCTGAAAACTATATCTAGTAACAAGGTATTTTTTTGCCTTCAAATGGACCGGCTCGGTCATCCAACAGGAAACAGGACAGAGACTTCCTGCTTCACCTTCACCAGTATCAGAGTGTGATTGGTTAAAATGTGCATCTTTATCATTTAGCAAAGTGACCAGAGAAGAAAACTGAGGACCGGTGGGAGGGGGGCGGTTGCCCATTTCGCCCTTATCAGTAAGCGCCACTGATTGCGTTGCTCGTCTGTGTGTGGAGCAGGTTGCTTGAAGAGGAGGCTGAGAAGCGAGCCGAGCTGGAGCAGATCCACCTGCGTCAGCAGCGGGCCATCTCTGAGACCGAGGCGGAGAAACAGGAGCTGGAGAAGGAGCGGCTGGCCAAGGAGAGCGCCCTGCAGGCCGCCATGAAACAACTGGAAGAGCTGGAGCAAGAGAGGCAAGGAGCGCTGGAGCAATACCAGGTCAGCTGCAAATGTCATGTGACCCAGAAATAATCAGGGCCTTAACGTTTTAGCATGACTTGTTAAATATGACAAATTCTTCAGTTCAGGTTTTCCCTCCATGTCTCATTTTGGGTCCTCTCAACCTAATTGTGTTTCTAAATCACCCCAGCTTTAGATTTCATCCTTTTCTGTTGTGTCTCATGTCCAGTAATCTCAAACCTGATGGAAATATTCTCTGGTTTTGTTTTTTTTTTTTGTCTCACAAGAACTCAGTTTAAAACAGCGGGAATGAACTCTTCCAAATTCATACTCCGCCTGTCAAACTTATTAAATGAAAAATGTCGAGCCGTTTCTCACTGCTGCTAAAAATAGTTGTTGTGTGTATGTGTTTAACAAGGTTTCTAAAGTAACTCTTTGTGTGTGAATCAGACGGTGATGAAAAAGCTGGAAGATGCAACTAACAACACCAAGTCATGGAAGCACAAAGTGGCTCAGCAAGAAGGGATGCTGCGCCTCATCCAACCAGGTGACGCTCTCTGCTTCCCCTCTCTGTCCTCCTGGAATTAGAGTCTGAATCTGGTTGTAGAGGAAGAGGCTGCAGGTGTTTTAAGGTTGCAGTTCCATGATTAGGACCCCAAACCTGAGTTTTTAGATGTTTGTGAGATGTTGACACTATACAGCACTGTCTATTGCAGAAAGATTCATACTTGCATAAAAGTCCTAGTGCAATCTTTTATTGGGATTTAATGTAACTTCTACAAAGACTAAAGTGCCCACAGATGTACACTATTTGCTAATTCAGTGACATTGTTACACTTAGTTATATTTAGGGGAGTCATGGTCACTGTTTGCATTCATCGGGGCACCAACTCCACATTAACACCATGTGCATAAAAGCAACAGAAAACTTGTCTAGAGTGGAGCTAGATAACAAGTTTTCTTTTTTATCTGCTGCCCCTTTTATTGCCGCCCTGGGCAGCTGCCCTAATGGCTCATATCAAAAACTGATTCTGTGGCAGACACAGAAGCAGGAAAAGAAACGACACAAGGCGAACATTTCAAAAACCACTTGTTTGCTTCGCTTGTCTCGCTCTCTGTGCCGACTAGGCTACACCCAAACCCGTTGCCATAGCAGCCGACTAACAGCGCCATGAATGTATCAGGATTCAACGGGGAAAAAACACACAAACATTTCCCAGAACATTCAGTCTGTCAGTTTTACGTTTTCAGGCTTGGTGTTTACTTTATGATTATTAATAAGTGATCGTCTGAACACAGCGGTGGTTGATTAGCTAAACACCTGCTGTACTGATGATCTGTCAGAGTTGGGGTGTGGGTCGCTTTAATTTTTTTTTTTAACTGAACCAAAACACTGAGTCCTGCAGCACATCTATATGTTAAGTTTGTGAAAGTCAAGCTAGCATAACTTCTCTCTCCCTCTCTTTTATTTTAAATTAAAACCTTCCACTGACCTGTGAAATGTGATGACCTTGAACCTGGTTATCTAACTGTCATAGTTTTGATGATTAGTAGCAAAACACTGAGTCCCTTTTGCTTTTATATATCACACATACATTTAATATTTAGCGCGCTGTGTTGACACCTCAACAGCTAAAACCAATGGTAGCCATTGTTCGCCAGCAGTTTTTTGCCCTTCAGCAGGTTGCAAGGTGTCTGTAGCTAATCTTACAAATAGCACCGCAATTTTCTGCTGTATGTTTCTGTTGTCTTAAATTTAATTCATAATCATCTGGAAAAGTGTTCATTTCCAGCTGGTGAAACCTGCTGGAACTTTGGATGAAGAATGATGTTTTTGTTGTCGTCCACAGGCTCCAAGGGGCCACAGAACATCACCAACTGGGGCCCGGCAGCCTTCTCTGACGTGGAGCTCAACCTGCGGGAGAAGCAGTGGCAGGAGATGAAGAACCAAGCCGCACAGGCCCAGTGAAGCTGCCGCGAGAACTCGGCCTCAAACAGGTCACTAACTCAGAAGACTGGTTAGACGTGTTCAGTAAAACAAATGTATAGTGACTGAAATCAAACCTGGTGGCTGGATTTTCCAACGGGATACAAATACCTGGTTTACTAGCAAACTGAGGCATTTTTAAATTAGGGCATTAATTAACTGATTAGCTTGGTTCCTTTAAATACATCTTTAGTGTTGTCCAGCTATAGACTAACCAGCCCTACTGTCAGTGTACAACACTAAAGACCAGAGCTGTAGTTTAAACATGATGCGCCAAGTTTAACTTGAATCCAGTAAAGAATCCAGACGTCTGTGACAGCGGTGAGGAAACGCTGGAACACAGGCAGTCACAGGGTCTAGTTAAAGGCTGTAAATACAACAGAGCTGTTATGTTAATGCTGTAGATATGAAGTCATTAATCTGAGATATCGTCACAAAAATACAATACAAAACTGCATCATCCTGCTCCTCAGTTTCTTCTAGTGATTTATTCTGATCCGTTGTCCTGCACAGAAACAGGAAAAGCACACTAATACTTTGACATCAATACAACAAGCAGACATTTTTATTGTGGGTATTCTTTTTTTGTTTGTTTTTACAGTGTGCGGTCTGCATTTGTCTGTGCTTCTGGTGCACATGGAGTAGTGTAGTCTAAAAATGACAACCTTAGAAAAGATTCTGCCTTTACTTTGAGTCTAAGCGGGGAAATAAATCACACCTGAAGAAAAAATGTTTGCATTAAACCACTGGTGGCGCAGTTACTGATGCTCCTGTCCTGGAGAAACTCTCTTTGCCTGCAGGACCGAAACTTCTTCTAATGCAACGTTTGACCGAAATGGAGCAAACAGACAGAGGGGTGTTGATGGTTTTTTAACTAGATTTCCCTGAATCGACTCTTAGGCCAGACAGCGGGCGATCATATGAAGGTGATGTAAGTATTCTTTGGGATTAATAAAGTTCGGTTGAATTGGGTTGAATTTATATTATGGAATGCTATTTAGAAGTCCCTTAAATCTCAACTTCAATAAAATAAAGGACGCATTAAACATCTTTCAGCTACATCTATTTAAAATGAATTTTGAGAGACACTGAAATTGTGCAACCTCATGATTTTAGTTCCATTTTGCTTTTAGAGCTTTCCTCTCGGATTATTGTCGTCAAAAGGTTTGAAACGTTTCAGGGACAAATTGTGCTAGAGCCACCAGTAAACTGTGGCTGTGACTGTAAACTCATTTAGGAGCAGCGAACAACGAGCCAGTTGATCTGCCCATCCGCTTCCCGTAACATTGTTAGTTGTTTGTACAATATTTTATCAGCAGGTATTGTCAAATTGATTGATTTATGATGTGCAGCTGGTTAAAGGGGGATGTTGGTTTATTTCATCTGATGAGGGAACAGATTCTCTGCTCGTACTTAAACAAGGCACTGCTTTCAACCTGATACTCAAGCAAACAAAAGGCTTGCAGTTCAAGCTGTTAAAAGTACATTTTGTACCTTTTCTGTCAAAACGGTCAGAAGCTGAATCTGTCCCTGGACTCTCTCGGACCATTTTAATATGAAGATGAGACATTTAGTCATTTTAGCCGGCGTCCACTACCAACAGGACTTCTAACTGCTGGATGTCTCTACTGCACTCATAATGTCCTGATTAACTCCTGTGATTGTTGTTGTTGTTGTTGTTTTGATATATGCATTTGTAAAAAGCTGGAGACCGAGCTGTGTAATAAAAACTATTTCTAATTTTGCTCTGATTGAGTTGTGGAATCAAATTTTTCTCTCTTCATCCCAACATTGTTTCCATTGCGCAGCAGTTTTCATTATAGACTTTCCTTCAGCTGAGGCCTGTGATTAAGAGAGCTGCCAACAGGGGGCGCCAAGTTCAATAATAAACATAGCCAACGCAACAATCAGTTCTGTTGCTCTGTTGTTAATAAAAGATAAATCCTTCATTTGTTGTGCGCGGCTAATTTTGCACTAAATACACAACAGGGAAAACTGGTAATAATGAATAAAATGATATGGAATTGTTTTTCATTGAATCTTTAATACTACAGTTAATATCAGGACAAGCCAGCACTATTTATAGATTTGGAATTTGAAAGAACAGTTTTTGACATCACAAATATGTAAAAAGAGTCATGACTATAGCTGACATCTGATTTCATTGTGATTTATTACATTGGTGTTCACGAGTAACTTGGTGTTAATAAAAATATAATTGTAGGTTTGTTTTCATTTCTCCTAAATATATCATGAAATATTTCTGTTGTTTTTGTAAGCATGCAAGGGGGCGTGGAAAGACTGTGTTGACACAAATACATGCTTATTATTGTTTAAACGATAGTTAGTTTTGTGTGCAATATTTCCCTCCCCGCGCAAAAAAACCTCAACAAAACTGGCGCTGCCAGCTTAAAAACATTCTAGTTATTAATTCCAACAATCTCCGTTCACTAAAAACTAACCACCTTTTTTTTTTTAATTGAAAAATAATATTATGAAGCATGGTTTGGGTAGCGCATTGTAATTTCTGGATATGCTACCAACTTTGAGTAACTTAAGTGAATGAAGAAGAAACAAGTTTTAGCCAAAAATCAACCATGTCGGAGACACACCTGCAGTTTATGTCAAAGTGAGACCTCTTGTTTGTTCACCAGCATTGTTGTTGTTTGTTGCAAATACTGCATACTGTCACTGGAAGTGCACATTTGTACATTACTGTAAAAGTATTAATTTTTTCAAGTTTTATATTGAAACAAATCTGAAAAATCTTTGGAGAGAAAATAATCTATATATCCCACCTCAAATATTGCAACAGCAACAAACGAACATATGGATATACAATATTATAGAAAGCCTTACTGTTATTTCAACTACTGAACAGAAATAATGCCCACAGTGAATTCCAATTGTAAAATGAGAAACAATATGAAGACTTGAAAATATCTGAAACTGCTTGAGTATGCTAAATAAATAAAATAAAATAAAAAAATGTCTCTACAAAGTAAAATAAAACCACATTCTAATCTTCTCTGACAAACACACCAAGGCTTTTCTCCCCCTCACACGGGCCTTAAGTCCCTTTGGGAATTAAGTTCTACCAAAATCAATGAAAATATGGCGCGATTTCTGCTAAGTGAGCCATCTGTGCGCACACATCTTTGAGAACGAACAATAATTTGAATCGCGTGCGTCTAACTCTCACAAAAGCTCACTTCGCAGTTCTTGGGCACGCGCTCGTCTCTTGACAACTCAGTCAGTGGCATTTCAGAACGGTTGAAGGTAAAGTTGATGGTCGCCCACAGTCAGGTCAGGTCAGTGTGCTTATAGTTCTGGACATGTTTCAGGCGCCCAACTTCCACGGATCATAAACGAGATATTTATTGGATTGCAGAGCAACAACAGGCAAAGCGATCCAATAAATGAAAGAAAAATATAAAACCTTATCAGGCATTTCAATTAGGCTCAGCAGGAGGGGAAGAGACAGACGGACTTCGAGTTGGCTGGAAAAACATCGTCCCTGCTTATCGTCCCTCAGACTTTTCTGACTTCAGATTTTGGGATGGGAGCCAGAAAATCTATTTTTAAAAGAGACCAGCATTGACATCATAATGAATATTGGTTAAAAAAAAAAATATATTCTCGTGTGTAAGCTCTTCAAGTGTTATTTTCCCCGTCCAAGTTTCAAAATTTTTGTTGCACTCTGAATCAAACTTTAAAGAAAAAAAAGAAATAAAGGTCAACTCCGAGTTTTTAACGACTTCTCGGCTGCCTCACCCCAATTCACCTAGGCAAGTCCCCAGCTCCCCATCATTCCTGGAAATCCACCCAGCAATGAACGTCCGGTCCTAAAACTCAATTATCTCAATGACTGACATCCTACAGCAGAAAAAATAGTATCCACATTCTATGCAGATGAATCTACCTTGTAAAATCTCCACTATTATTTCACCCCTTCCCCAGCCCCATCCTCACAGAATCCCCAACCAAGCTAATTCACTCCATCCCTTTTCCGTATCGTGCAACAGTCATTTGAGCGAAAAGGGAAGGGCCAAACAAACACATACACACAAAATCCACCTCCTCTCACCCCTCCAAAAAAAAAAAAAGAAAAAAATCTGTTGTCCAGATGCAGTCTCCACATACCACAGCTGCACTAACACCGCTTTATACAACAAGTTGGCTCGTCGTTAGTGTCGACCAGAGTGCCGGATGCGCCCTCCGATCACTCCCAGCTCTCCCCACAACCCCCAGCAGCGTCTGCATCCCATCATCGCTCCATCTTTATATATCCTCGTAATCACTGTGATGAGGTTATGAGGCCTGTGGCACGCGTGCTGCATTCCTGGGAGGTGATGCGAAACAGAAATGCGTTAAATTCCTGATCTGGAATCCATCGCAGGGGGTTTATAGCACATCTCTGTGTGTTAGAGCGTGCGTCTGTGGAAGTTGTGGTTGGGTTAGGATGTCTAAAACTATTCGCATCCCTTAGAGTTCATATTTCCTTTTGTTACAACCACAAATGTCAATGTGCTTTATAAAGATTTTAATGTGATAGGCCATGCAAATGTACGACGTGGAAGGAAAATTACTCATGGTTTCAAAATTCCTAGCAAATGAAAATGTGAAAGGTAAGGGCATGCTGGAGTGTTAAGCCCCTTTTAATCTGATACTACTAAATAAAATCCAGGATAACTAGAATGAAGCCATATCACTTTTAAAGTTGCAGTTACCACAAACCACGTCAGATGAGCACCTTGTACGCTTCATAACGCGGCATTTCACACTACACATCATCTCTATGGTGAAACATGATGAGGGCAGAATCATGTTGTGGGAATGATTTACTTCTCAACAGGGAAAGAAACGCTGACACAGGCCATGAACCACCGCCTTTGTCCGATCCTTCACGCAGCGATACAGGCTTTGAGTCGAGGGTCCCTTAATGAACCACTAGAGTCACGAGGTCAAGTGTTCCTGTGAGAGTGTGTACTGGAAATCCCAGCAGCATAAACATGTACTTCTGAGCTCCTGCCATGAGTCAGTACGTTGCTTTTTGTGCAAGTAAAATATTTTAGTTTGTGTTTTCCCCCAAAGTGGATATGTTTTACTTTGCCTTAGTGCCTCACTCCCTGCCTGATAGATGACATTCCCGTCAAATTGTTGCGTAGTTCCGACCAAGATAAACTACTCTAAGTCAGAGTCGACTAAGATAGAGAGTCTCAGGACAGTCGGAGCTGCAGTACCAGGGAATCGCTAGCGGTCGGTGAGGCCCCATTAGCTGCATCATCCGACCCACTTTTCTGTTGGATCCGATGCCAAATGGGATCAAGTGTATCTTGGCCCAAACATGTTAAAGTTAATGGAGCTTCCTACGGAGCGAGCCTTAGCAATTTCCTGTGACTCCAACTGTCCAACCAAGACAGAGGTGGGGTCTAATTTGGTGAGAACGTTGCAGCAATTTGGCAGGTGTGTCACCTTGAGCGGTTCATGTTCATGCTGTGTACGTACCGTCACATGAATTCTCAATCTTGCTCGTCCGTAGAGGGACCGTTGTGTCGGAGCCTGTATGTGAGGGAAGAATTGGACGTGGAGTCTGTCTTGATTCTTGCAATTGAGTCGTACATCATGAGATCCAATTTTCCGTCGGCTCAGACGCTAACAGAACCGGTGTGCATCGGCCTTAAGAGATAGGAAAGACTTGATAATGGTCAATAGATTGATTCATCTTCCAGCAACTCAGAATGACAATTAGCATACCTCAACCTGCTGCAGTGAATTAGATTAAAGCATATTCATGTCAGAAAACCGACTTTCACAGACGCTGTCCATCCATCCAGTGTTACTGGGTTTGGGCTATGTTACCCACACAACATATGTTAGACATAAAAATGTCTTATTGGAATCATTCAGGTGTTTCGGTGACACACAAATCTTTTCAGACTCTTATTTGAAAAATAACATACATGTTTGTCTGTCTTTTTTTCACCATCATGCAACTTTTAGTCTCTCGCAGAAATCCCCTAAGGAGTATAAGCTAATAGATGTTTGCTGTTGTACGTAAATGCTTTTCCAATGCACTGTGTTTTTGTAAGCGTATATCTCACTCCTCCCTCGACTTCTGGCATCTGAGACAGTTGTAAGACAACCAAGTGTTTCCAAAAATATATAGGGTTTGAACGTTTTAGGAATTTTGGCTATTTACAGTAAATGAGGCTCTCATGGCACCCGAGGGACGTAGTAAGTTGAAGGAGCCGAATTGGACCCGAGGAACAGTAAAACCAAACACCTGCAGAACATTTCCCTTCCTTCACCGTGTTGCACATGGCGGTTCATGAAACCCAGGGGTGTGATAGCACAGCATTAGCAGGTCATGGAGGCAGACAAAAGGAGACGGACAAAAATAGCATTTTCACATTATAGATTTCCATGGAAAATCAAAGCGCCCCCCCCCACCAAGACGTTTTCTCTAAGGGCCAATGATACGAGCAGATGTCCTCCTCTGTCTCATAAAGCTGAAAAGCATTTAGCAGGAAGGAGAGAATGCAGATTTATCAGCCGCATTCCGCTGAGCGAGAACCGCGGTGACGACTGCCAGAAAGACTGCTGTTGGCTCATTGCTGGAATGTCACCTTCAACCTCATTTCACCTGCATGTCATCCTTCTTGACCACAACCACATGTTTCTTTGCTAAACACCCCCTGAATCCACCCTCCTGACATTTCACAATACCGTATTAGAGTTGGACTTGTTTAATGTGGGACTAACACCAGAGACTGAAGGTTTTGGTTTAGAAATTCCATGAGGTTGTAGGGTGCGGGGAGACTAAATTCAGGACGAGGAATCTGGCTCCAATCAGTGCATCTGACTTGGGTTGTCTCTGCACCCACAGGAAGTCCAAGCCCGAGGCCGCTGCGGGGAAATCAGACCCCTCTTCCTTGATTGTTCCCTCCAGATCATAAATATCTCCTGACAAGCCAAAGGTGATCTCTGTGCCACTCGGACTTCCCTTTTTAAATTTTTTTTTATCATCCTCCCTTACAGGTAAGAGGTAAGTAAACAACCGTACAACAGAAGAGAAGATGCAAGCTCATTTGCACGCAAACGCGCAGTGACGCATCACGAACTGCGAAGCGGTTAAAAGAGTTAGTGACGCGTGAAAGGAAGAAGTTAACAGCAGAGGACATTTGAACTGATTTGAACATTTGAACTTCAGACAACAGGTGATGGGTGACCGACGGCGCAACTGCGACGTATTTGAAGGACGCTTTACGTGGCGAGACAGAAAGACTTCAAAAGTCAGAGACTCATCTTCTTCCTCTCCCCCCCCGTGAACACAAAAGAATGTGTAACGAGGCGCAAATATAAAACACAAGTGTAGAAGAAGAAGATGATCGAGGAAAAAAACAAAACAAAAAAAACACCCTGCAGCCCCCCATGGACTGCTGCATTCCTGCCAGCACATGAAGCTACATCCCTCTCTCTCTCTGAAACAGTCAGACTTATCACAGCTGAGCCACATTTGGAGATGGCCTTCTCCCAAAGCATTTGTTTACACGCATCCTACCTAATTGCACAGAACGCATGCGATCGTGCAAAAAAAACAAACAAACATATATATATATATATATATATATATATATATATATATATATATATAACCGAGCGCAGCAGGTTTGAATGGAGCAAGTCAAGCGCAGCTCGCGTTTGTCTGCTGAAGTGTTTGGATGAACCTGAGCGGAACCGACCAGGGAGGAGAGCAGCTGAAGGTTTTCCATCTTCACGCTCCCCGCGTGTTTCAAGCTTTTTTGGGTTGTAACTATTTAAAATAAAAAAATAAAAAACGTCTCTTGTGGTGAGACAGCCACTGGTGGTAGATTCACTAATAAAAACCAATCACAACAATAGCTGTCTTATATAACAGTTGGAGCCTTTGTCACGAACCTGTCTTGTTTTTTTTTTTTCTTCCCCCTTACATGTCACCGTTTTCCATCTGAAATTTTCCATCAGATTGAGACCCAGATTGTTTGTCATTCCACTGATTTATTTTATTTTATTTTTTCTGTCTATGCTCCCGACATAGTGAGAGCTGCCATCAAGCTGAACAATGAGAGGATGAGGGAGCGGATCTGTTGAGGAATCAGTGCTGCGAATCGATTACAAGAAGGATTCAGACTACATTTTTTGCGCTGCGACTAATCACGACTAATCGCCGAGCTAAACTTTGGAATCTTGAAATGTGAAAATGTGTCACGTTCCTAAAAAAAAAAAAAAAAATATGAAAGAAAAATCTTTTATGCCTGAATCTTCTCTGTTTCCCAGGTGTTTACACTCAGGACGGATTAAAAGAAGTTACTTTATTTGACATGTAATTTAGACGTGTTAACCATAAATTGTCCGTTCTTCCACTGAACTCTGGGTTACAATAAATAGGCTACATCAATTTAAACTTTTCAAAGATTTTAATAGGTGTTAATCACACCAGGGACACAGAGTCATTGAAAACAAGTATTACAACAACGCAACGCTACATGATACACAAACAGCTCATTCAGGGAAGTTATACAACTCTATACTAATATTCCTGTTACTTACAAATAATCTGGAATTTCCCAGTAAATATACACACCACCTCGGTTTAAACGTCCGTCGAGATGCTTTCTCAGTTAAACTTAACGCTGACCGCACCAGTGTGACGTTACATAGATTTTTTTTGTTGTTGTTCAGGCGGCATCAGACAGGTAAGTAGGTAACGAGAGAGAGGGAAGACATGGGTCAAAGGTCACCAGGCCAGGAATCAGACCTGTGACGGCCGCTTCGAGGTCTAAGGCCTCCATATGAGAGCTGCGCTTAATCCCCCGAGCTCTGATTTTACAAACACCAACAGTTTAAAGAAAAACCTCAATGACGTTGCACACTAGTTGAACTGAAACTAGAGCTTGTATGTTTCCTACATATGAAACAAGCATGTCATGTCAAAGCAAGTCTGTAAATCTCAACAGTCTCTGTGCAACATGTTAATGAGACGAGAATGTCTGTTGGTTCAAACGCTTCGGTGGGTTTCCTGAATAGTGATTCTGTTGTTTTAAGGTTTGATCTGCTTTCGAATGACCACATAAAATGATAATCACTGTCTGGGTTTTAACATCGTAGCTGGATGAGACGCTGAGCGTTCAGTGTGTAAACGTCTGATTTTGAAGACCTTAATGAGTAAATCTCTGGCACATTCTCTCATTTTTGTCTAGCAAATAAAAATAATTTTTGGTAAATCTAGCTGACCAGAGGAGTTTGGTCTGATTCGACTTCGGACGGAGAGGGGAGGAGGAGGGGGGTATGTAAAATTTCTGGTTTCAACTGTAAATATTTTGTCTGGGTTTAAAATAAATGTGATCTCAGTTTAGGTCTAAATCATTGAAAAAATATGTGTAAACAATGCAAAATAAATACCAGAAAGCGTCAACTGAAGCAGGCAGCTTTGTTTAATTTAGCATTATAAACTAATGTCATCCGTTTCTATTCATCAGCGTGAAAAAAAAAAAAAAAATCCTCTATTTATTTTTTTTGTGAGTGCGAAAAAACCTGAGAGATTAATGGTAAATATGACGAGAACTTTACCTGTTTGCACTGTGCGTGAATAGAAACACGTTTGGATCTAAGTGGTCATTAAATAAGCTGTGCAGGACGCGCGCCGACAGCGAGATGCTTTCTGGGCTTCATTAGAGACGCCGTTCAGGTTTGTTACCATAAGGAAAATGTCAGCTGTGCAGCGAGAATAATAACTCCAAGCATCCCGGCGATCACACGCAGCTCCAAGGCGAGAGAGTTGTTCTCAACCCAGAGAAGACGCACTGTTTACAGTTGCTCCGTTGCTTGATGAGTAACAGACTTTAATTTGTATTTTAAAAAATAACAGTGTCACCACAGCAATAAAAAAACGCTGGAATAGCACATGAGGAAAGGTCTTAAACTTGTATATTATATCCTATCCTGTGATTTTAGCTAGAGAAACACTGGACTGGTTATCATAGATCTTGATTTCAGGATTAAGTGCTGTCTCTATTTCGAGCAAATATCACGCTAAAGCAGTAGTGTGTCACTTTTATTTAAAAATGTTTCTATGTTTTTTTTACATACTTGTTAAAGCTGTTATGTTGTGACAGTTTATGAGAAAGATAATCTGTGAAAAAAAACATCATCCTACCGTTATCTGAACAAATGCATCGCTCCAGCCAATCAGAGCCAGGAGGGAGGGTCTTAGTGTTGTCAATCACCCTCATACAGCTCTGGAAAAAATTAAGAGACCGCTGCACTGAAGCCCATTGAAAACCTCATGGTTTCTCCACCAAATATTGATTTATGAACTCTTCCTGAGCTAAAACATTAGTGTTGCTGTTTCTAAATGGATATGAACTTGTTTTCTTTGCATTATTTGAGGTCTGAAAGCACTGCATCTTTTTTGTTATTTTGACCATTTCTCATTTTCTGCTAATAAATACAAATGTTTACTTTGGAGACATGTTGTCAGTGTGCTGATAACATGTCAACATTGTTCTTTTATTCTACAAACCGTAGTTTGCAGAATAAAAGAACAAACTATCATTTTACTATGTCCATGAGTAAAATGAACATTGTTCTTTTATTCTACAAAAAAAAACCAATGTTCATTTTACTCAAACATACACATATAAAACGTAAAATAAGAAATCTTTTTAAGTGGTCTCTTAATTTTTTCCAGCGATGATCTATATCCTTTCCCTATCTCTCTGCTATGCTACAGCTAGCTCTCCACACTGGAGCCTAATGTGGCTAGTTAGCATGGCTAGTTAGCATGGCCGCAGATGACGACAGATAAATGGTTTACCTGTAACAGTAAGTTGTTTCTTCATCATTAACACATTTATCAGCGAATACATGGGGGTGATTGACAGCGCTAAGACCCGCCTCCTGACTCTGATTGGTTGTTTTTGGTCGGGAGTGGTTCATTTCCTCAGACGGCAGTAGCAGCTCAGGGAGGAGGTGGAGGAGATCGACCTTTTCAGATTATTTGTCTCGTAACAAACTGTCACAACGTGGTGACAGTTTGAACAAATATGCCAAAGTTTTTTAAAATTTTTTATTGTTTATTTTTTATTTTCATGTCAGACGATTTATGTTTTATTTTTGCACGTTGCTGGTTTTATCCTTGAGATGGAGAAAATTTGCAGAGACGTGTGTAAAGTTCAGTCTCTGGACGAACAACGCTGCTAGCGACAAACGGTTCTATGCGACACGCATGTTTCAATCGTGTAGAACTGAAACATGCAGTTCTGCTCCTACAGCCTTTAAGATATGCTGCAGAGACCTACATGTACATGTTGTGCCAAATGTCACGTGTTTCTACACATGAAAATGACCAATTTTCCTGAGTTGAACCTTGCTGGGCAGCTTGAAGAGCCAAACCTTTAAAAAAATATGTTCTAAATCCACAAGTTTCACAATCATTCTTTAGAAAGTGACAAAACGTCCCTTAAACCGTAAAACTCTAATGAAGACAATGTGAAAGTGATCCTTTGGTTCCATGGCTACAGATAATCCCCCGTTTCTAATGATGTGTTACACAAGCATTTAGCACGCTGCAGTTCCAGGGTAACATTTCAGAGGGTTTGAATCACTCGCTGAGGAAACCAGAGGGAGTGATGGCCAGAGATGCAAGCCAGATTTATTGTTTCGATCCACTGTGAATGCAGAGTTGGGCGGGTTAGGATCTGAATGGGGGTCGTGGGAGGGGGGTGGGGTGGGGCTCAGCACGCAAAGCTGCACATGACTCATGATTGCAGAATGCGATGGAACAGGAAATATAATTTCTAATTCCGATTTTTTTTTTTCTAACGTCGGAAGGCTAACAATAGTAAACATGCTATTTTCGAAACACATTCATGGGCCCCTCGGGGGGGATCCATCACTTGGAACTGAGGGAGACGATGAGTGATGAAGCATCTTGGAAATGAAATCTGAATTCGCTCTGCTTGTTGCCTTTGTCCAAGTCGGGAGAATAGAAACAACATCAACAAAGAAAAAAAAGATGTGAACTGAGTTTAAGTTAGGTTTAGGGTTAGGCATGTAGCGGTAATGATTAGGTTTTGGGTGAGAGTCCGGGTTTGGCCATAGACATGTCGCATGTTATTGCTTTTACATCCAGAAATTTCGCGCATGCACACAACGCTGAGGAGCAAACAGACGATTCATTTACTTGCTATCCATAAATGCTCTGCCGCTGTGGAACAATTACTTTAAAATGAGACCTGGAGATGTAAGTGTTATTCATTTATGTCAGCATACCACAGCAAAGGGAAAACTACACGGAACAACCATCAAAGAACAACTCAAAACCACTCGTACCCTTTTGGGCTGCGTGACCTGTTGCCATAGCAACTGACTGACAAGAGCTCCACTCGTGTATCAGTGTTCAACACCAAAACTCACACAGACATTTCCCACACAAAAAGACAGAACATTCAGTCTGTTGCAGTTTTATGTTTTCAGGCTTGATTTTTATTTCGCGATTATTAATAAGTGATCGCCTGACTAGCTAATTTAATTAGCTAATTAGCTAAACACCTGCGCCTCTGATCCATTAGAGAGTTAGTGTGTGAGTTGCCTTCTTGTTTTCTTTTTCTTTTTTAACAAATTCAGAATTCTGCAGCACATCTATATGTTAAGGCTGTCAAAGTCAAGCTAGCATAGCTGATCTATTTTCCCTTGCTATTTAAAAAAAAATTAAAATACATAATTGTTGTTGCAGGTTGGTAGTCAATACACAGTCATCAGTTTTATGGAAGTACAAAGATGTGTGTGTGTGTGCACACACACACATCCTTGTGTGTGTAGGCGTGTGTGTACGTGTGCATGCGTGTGTGTGTGTGTGTGTGTAATGATGGTGTGAGGTGCAGAATGTCTGTCGGTGCACGCCGGCATGTTTTTAGTGAAAGTGGTCGGGAACCTACTGTTTCTGACAACAAGGCTCTCATTGGTCAACACTAATGCTGCTTTTCAACCAGAACTCAACGAGACGCCGATGTCGATCACTGTCACAGACTTCTCTTACAGGCGCTGAAATTCCTGGCAATCCGAATCCCCTTTCAGTCCTGCTCTGCCTCCGGCGGAATGCCAGGACTCTCCAAGTGGATCCCTGGTGTGTTTTGCACTTTCAACACAACAAAAAGACAAACCAAAAACAAGTTTCACCGATTCCTCTTCAAATATGCCAGTCGCTCTTATGAGTCACGGAGTTTCGAAAGCCGTGTCAGAAGCTACATTTCAAAGCTAATCCCTCGTGAGCTAAATTTACAGACTGACTGCTGGGGGGGAATTTAAGGACTTGTTATTTATTTTTTAACCTTTCTCTCTTAGGTTTGGGGTTTAAAGGACATACTTCTCTTTATACACCTAAAGCAAGTCTGTTTTTCACATTTCATGTCATAAGTCAACACAAAGAAAATCTGTTAATGTCCACAAATCATTTTCCTACATAAAACCACAAACTGCCATCTCCAAATGCTTCTATCTTATGTTTATTTACAATAGTTATCTACAGCAGGGACTCATTTTGCTTTGTTTGAGCCGAATGAACGACAAATTGTAAATCATTATTTTGCAACGGCCACATAGTCACATTACATAAATTCAAACATGAATTCCAATGAAGCTCATCTGTCAGACTAAAAGCACCTTCTGGAAATAACATACTTTTCTATAAGCCCACGTTTTTTACATTTGCTTATTGATCTACTGCAACATTTTAATCATCAATGTCATCTTTTTAATTAGCTGTACTTAAGGTTTGAAAATGTCCCTGTGTGTAACTTATTCTATTTAATGTTTTTTACTGAGTTTTCAAAATAAATGCTTCAGTGATCTTGTAATTTTATTTTTTTTTGAATGTGACTCTGTGGTGCTAGCTTGATTTAAGAGCCAAACAACGCATTGTTATAGAAACACTAACTCTAGACAGACTAAAAGAGTGCTCACATTAGCAGTGTATTAACATTTATTTAATTGTAGCGAAGTTAAACCCTCACAAGTAAAACAGGAACCATGTCTAGAAAAGTCAGACTTCCGGCTGCTTCCATTCACTACCAATCTGATACGCAGCCTCTGCACAGCTCCATGACGTAACGCTGATGTTTTTACTAACACTGTTGTTCGGAACGCATTAGGACATCAATGCTGCTTACAATGAGAGCAAAAATGACTTACTGCTTGCTTCCTGACAGAATTCATCTGAATTACAGTTTTTGCCAAGTTTTTCCACTCACCATGTTGGTTCACTACAAGAAGGCTGGACTTCTAAATATGTGGGTAAGGTCCTGGTCTGTTAGGTCTCTAAGCGGCTACTCTTAGAAAACACTAGCACAAGTTTCTCATCCCCTGGATAAATTATCACATGTTTTTCCGCTGCCTCATGCTTGCTCTCTTTCTATAAAGTGGCAGTATTATGTATTTTCCAGTCACAGATTGCCATTTTATAGCATAATCAAGTAACTATGTTCACTTCAGTTCTTGTTAAAATGCTACATATAGCAAATATAACTTAAAAAATGACTTTGCGATTTAACACTTTGAAATTGGGTCTCTGTCTCTTTAAGAAACTCCTGTTCTTTCTGAAACTCTGCCTAAAAGGGTCTGCCTGTTTAAGGGTCTTCTATTAACCGTTTAACAACTTTTTTTTTTTTTTTTTACCAGCGTTTCACAAAGAAGTAACTCCTATAAAGATGCTCAGTCCCACCAGATGTTTGCTAACAGCTGCCGGCTAGTCTGAAGGGGCTGAGTGGAGGACGCGCGCGGTAGTTGGAAGGTTGATTTGGAAACTGCAACTCAGAGGAGGAGCTTCGTCCACAGAGACCTGCTGATGCTTTTTTTTTAGAGCCAGTAGAGGAAACCGCCATGTTTCAGTCTACAGAAAGATCTAACTTTAAACCCAGTCTGTACTGACTGAGTCTGATAAAGTATTAAGATTTGGTTTAAGCTTTTCTAGGAACATCTGGGCTAAAGTAAAAACAAGAGATTAAAATTATTGCCTCGGCTGAACAGTCCAGGCTATTATTTCTCTGTCAGAATATGTGCAACATAGTTTTTCCCTCGGGCAAATTGGTATTTTCCACTCGACAATTCCTGAACTTGTAGCTCTCCACCAAAAAAGGAAAAACACATGCACGACATTTGTTTATTTCTCTCGTTGTTTTCTGCATTGTTTTTCGGAAAAAAGAAAAGAAAAAAACGCAGAGGAATGTTTGGGCTGCCTATCTGGGGGGAAAAAAAGGCATTTTGAGGAAATGCTCTTTCAGAGCAAAGAGAGAGAGAGAGAAATTCTTGTGTCGCATTCCAGAGCAGCCGAGTTAATGAGAGCCTAACACTTCCTGCACATCGTTCTCCAAAGTAATAAAAACGCTGGATGAAATGTGGAGCTATAAATAGTCTCAAAGTAACTAATAATATCACACGCTGGCTGACTGCCAGGGTTGAGCTCATGCTGTGCTCTACTGACCCTTCGGTGTGGAAATCCGCCGCAGCTTCATCCCGAGCGGCATCCAAAGAAAACTACACTGCCTCTGTTTCTTTTTTTAACAATGAAATCAGTTCATACAGAAACACTGAAAAGTCCCTTTTTTTTCTTTTAAATATAACCAGTTTGTACTGGTTTGCACTGTTTGGGTAACATAAAATTCTGGAGCTCATGATCAACATGCAGCTAAGAATCTGGACGGCATCCAAGCTCAGAGCGATGAACCGTTTCCTGCGTTCCTCTGACATCGTTCTTCTGTATTAGAAGCATTAGCTCACGTGTTACTTAAAGCTGCAGTATGTTACTTTCATAAAAAATATTATTTTAGATATTTTTCTAAGCTGTCACCATGTCGTGAAAGTAAGGTATGAGGCATTATTACTATTATTATTTTAGCTTCTTTCCCTTTTTCCAGCGCTAACTAGAAACAACCAATCAGAGCCAGGAGGCGTGACTTAGCGGTGAAAATCATCCTTGATATGGCGCTGCCCATACCCCCTTTAATCTCTGCTACGCTGCAGCTAGCAGAGCCTGTAGTGAATGCTAAGGTTAGTTAGCATAGCTACCAATGACGGTGGATAAACTGTTTTCTGGTAACGGTAAGTTGTTTCTGCGCCGGGTAAGCGCTACACATTTAGCAGCGAGCACATAATAAGGATGATTGACAGCGCCAGGTCCCGCCCCCTGTCTCTGATTGGTAGTTTTTGAGATGCATTTCTTCAGACAGCAGTAATAGTTCAAGGAGGATGTGGAGGACAGTGATTTTTTTCCCCACAGATCTGTTTTGTGTCATACTGTCATGACAAGGTGACAGTTTTAAGAAATAAGCAAAAAACTTTTTTTTTTTAAATTACATGCTGCAATTTTAAGCTGTTTTCTTCTAGTTTAGAGCAAAAGTCTGCTTTGATTTTGGTGCTGTAGTCAGAAAGCAGTGCATGTAAGATCAATTCAGGTTCGCGCACAGTGGCAAACATCTCTCCTGTTCTTAGAAATGTTTAAGATCTACAACAGTCCGACCTGCAGAACATGTGCTTCTCAAGAAAGTGTAATGGCACCAATATGGTTGTCATTCATCAGTTATTAATTACAAGCTAATCAATTAATTAATAATTGCATGTACAGTGACATACTTCATAATTTTCACTGAAAATGTGGCTACTGAAAATGCCAAATTATTTATTTATTTTTTAGTTATGGCGTTTTATTAGTTTTTAAAGCAGCATTTATGCGGTGATAATTGCAATCTTCCACCCGTGTTGGGCCCATGAACGCACCTCGGCCCCCCTCCAGCCCCCGCGGCTTTCCGTTTGCAGCGTTGCCTGGCTCATTAGTGTGGCAGGCACCAGGTGTGCACGCCAACTATTTCACTCTCCAGGGCGGTGGCTGTTTGCTGGGCTGCACGTGTCTGGGAGAGCATCCTAACTGGGTCAGCGTTGATGTTGCGCTCCTCGGGATGCTACAGGTGAGCCTTGGGACCCAAAAGATGGCGCTGGCGCTTTTGGTCACGGTGGCCCTCCGTGATTATTTTATAGGACATGCGAAGGTACAACAACATACCACGAGATATATCTGTACTTTGTGTTGTTTCAGGAGTTAAAATGAAGCGTAGCATAGTGTGTTTAATCCATGTTGAAGTGAAAATGAATGTCAGAGAAACTGCTAGAGATGCCCTTTTACTGTTTTATGGGTTATGCTCTTCATAATAAAGCATAATTATGCCCATATGACCACAGACACGTTGCAGCGTGACGTCACGAGCTTCCTGCTGGAGGGCAAAAAAACTGCTGGCCAATGATGACCAGCATTGGTTTCGGCTGTTGTCGACACAATAATTTACTACTAATTGTCAACGTGACGACAACTAGATAAGGAGGTTCAGAAAAAGGTTTTAATAAAAAAAATAGTGAAGAAGAAGGAAGTAGGTCAGTTATGCTACGCTTGACTTTGACAACCTGGAACATTTAGATTTGCTGTTGAGTTTGATGCATTTCGGTTCAGTAAAAACCAAAAAAAAAACGTGACGTCATCAGTAGAACAGGCGTTTAAATGAGCCAATCAACCACTGCTGTAGATTAGCTGATAGCGCTGGTAGCAGAACTAAAGCAGCTTGGTAACAAACATCAAGCCTGAAAACACAAAGCTGTAACGGACCGAATGTTTTAATGTTAAATTGTGAAACATTAGTGGCGTTATCAGTTGCTATGGCAACGTCTGCGCGTAGCGTTGCCGACTCGGGCAGAGAAAAATGAACGAGTGGTTTTGAGTTTGTTTTTTTTTTTTGCGTCATTTTACCTGTTCTGTGACGCTCTGCGATAAATTAACAATACCTACATCTCCAGGTTTCATTTTGTCAACATTAATTATTCTACCGCGGCAACGGATGTAAAGAGAAAAGCGCAAAAATGTCCAGATGTAAATAATAACATGCAACCTGTCCGTATGTATCCATGTAAAATGAAGAGATCTTTGTCAAAGCGGCTCCTTAAAGTATGAAAAACAAAGAGGATTCCGCTTGTGTTTTTTTTTTTTTCTGTTTATCCTGCCAATAAAAAATGGTCAACTTTAGCGAAGGAAAGTTTCCCTCATATAACGTGATAATTGACACCTGCTGCAAACTTTGACTTTACAGAAAACTAAAATAACACGAGGTTGGACAACAAGCAGCACATTCATGTGGAAGAGCATTATTTGAAAACAAAGGCTATAAAAGTAATTATTTCTCTCACACAGAGTTTGTGCACAAAACTGTTTTTGTACACCAACCACTCCTGACTCCATGACCTAGGTGCATTTTAACGGATATGAATACTTTTGCAAGGCACTGTACCACATTTATCATTTTGCTATTATCTAGTGTTGCTTAGCACACAATGATTAATGTGAAGATTCTGACTATTTTCTTTAATAAAACCTCTAACCGTTCCAGTAACCGATCCAGTCAGTGCCAGAACCTCCCTTTGGTGTAAAAGTGAAACTCCTAAGAAACTTGGAAGTCACCGGTTGCACCGTCAAGCTGACACCATCATGCTTTAACTCGTAAACCTCTTTTGAACTATTGCTAGTGACACACAGCTCCATGATTTTACAGATGTTTTGGGTTTGCGATAAGGTCACGATGACACCACTTTCCTTGATTCTGAGAGCTACAACCTTTCCTCCAGCCGTCAGTTGCCATCATGTACAGTTTCCTCTGCCTTTCTCTGTCTACATGTGAGCATTTCCACAGCAGTAACCTATTTCTCTAATAACGAATTAAAACTCATTGTTGGAGAAATATCTTCACCGACATGTAATCAACAGTTCAATCAATTTAACTAGAAACTGCTGGATCACCCGCATCCTTTTGTGGACAAAAAAAGCTATTAAATGTGCTTACATAATCGTGATTTATTTATTTTTTTTATGTCTTGAAAACTTTTGGGTATGAAAAACAAATCAGTCAACAACATGATCGAGGATTAACTTTATGAATCTACAGAGCACCACCAGCGAAGGCAGTGACTCAAAAGTGAGATCTTTGATTTCGATGTAAACAACCGAGACTGTCTGCATGTCTGGCGCATGCAGCTGGTTGAGTAACAAAGAGCCAAAGATAAGAGAAGCCCACCATGAGGGGACAAATAACTCGCCATGCTTTGGTCTTGTGGTGAAGATGGAACATGTGCTTGTTGCTCTGCTGGCACTAAATAACCTTCAGCAAACATTTTGTTGCAGGCCAAAAAAAGCCAAATCTGGTCTGCAAAAAAAAAACCTTGGCGTTGGTTCGGTTGAGGTGAACTGTGGCGCGGTTCGAGCGCATATGTGAACGCCAAGCGGACCGGAGATCACACCAAAAGCAGCAAGCGGACTACGGCGCAAGGCATTCTGGGTAAATACAACTAAAACAAGCGTATGAGTCCAGAGTCAGTGGGAGAACAACTGCTAATATCTGATATCTTCCACGAAGAAAGTTGCGCTCGGTGTCTTCTTCAGTGGTTTTGTTTCCTTCAGTGGTTCTTGGTGCAGCGCCACCACAGGCGAGGAGACAAACTGATTTTTTTAAAGGTTTTGAATCGTTTGATGCTGTACAGTGTGAAAGTTGAGTGTCCTACTCCTTTTCGAGCACGTTAAGATTACTGTGGTGCAAAAATATGTCTTCTGCATTTCTTGTTCATGATTTTATACTACTATCATGTTTGAAATAAAGTTTCATTTCATTTCAAAACGTACTGCAGCAGCTGGAAATGTCACAAATGTTTCAATTTTGGTCCCCGATCAAACAGAGTCTACCGGACCATCAGGGGGAAAGCATCCTTAATCTCTGTCAATCACAGCTTTGTTTTCTTTGCATGTTGACTTCCCAGTGATCCTAAAAACTAGTCTTGCTTTGAAACACATTTTAGCTTTAGGTCATTGTGAAGCCACAATGACTTAAATAATCTGATATTTTGAGTTTTATTTCCAAGCTTCTGGCGGAGAACGGACTGACAGTTGGAGGTTCTGGTGTTGGCTTTAGCAAGACCGACACCAGCAATTACCGAGGCAGCTTTTTGTTTATATTTAGTCTCAATAGTGTCAACTAACTCTGACTGGTTTTGATGCCCAGATCAGATGTACGTTTTTAGTAGCTAGGATGCTACAGCTCACAGTAAGCTGTGGAAATTTTGGACTGATCAAAATAAAATTATAAATAAAAAAGTGGGTTACTGATAATCAATGCCATCATAGCAAAGTGGTTTTCCTGTTATTGTGCACCTCTGGTTACATTTAATATTATGATCTGTGTGACTCAACACCATCAAGTTGATTTGTACCATAATTATTTATATTCGCTGGCCTTAATTTTGCCGTCGCCCCAGGGGCCCACACCCTCCCAAACCCGGCTCTGGTCGAATTTTAATCCCATGTTGTGATTTTCTTTTCTCACTGGTATTTTTGAAAAGCCTTCACACTGATTCGGATGTCGTGCTGATTAAGTGATTTCTTCTGGCCCTTCTGGCACTCGGCATCTGTTTTGATCAGTTCCCATGTCAACAGGACAACCGCCTGCATACGAGAGCAGCTGACTGAGCTGCACGCAAAAGAAATTCCATCTTACTCCAGAGTAATGCTCTTATGTAATGCTTTTAAGTGCCACTAAGGAGGAGGTATTGCTGATTTTGAAAAGGTGAGAGTTTAGATCAGATGAGCCCTAGCAATTCAAGACTCTCCCTTTTCCTAAAATTACAATGACTCTGTGCAGTTATAACGAAGTACACCAACTTTTACTTTAAGGGTTTTATATTTTATGTCATAAATGGTTCAGCTTATGACAGAACCAGAATTATCGTTTTGGGTGAAAAAAATACTCTCTTCCAAAGAGACTGTTGCCTGGTTCACATCGCAAAAATTTTAAAATTATCAACCAATTTTTACGTGTGTGAGAGAGAACACCATAAAAAGTCTTGGCTATAATGGGTTTGGCTGTAGAGTCCGTGGCGTGGAGCCACATGGCGGGAGCAACACACACCATACACAAACTCACTCTGTCAGTCAGATTTCAAAATTTGTCGAGACCCAACGTGAGTTCAGAGTAAGCAAACATGGCCGACTGGGAAGAAGCAATGGCGATGGTATAGTGTGCTGGCAATATTTACCAAAGAAAAACGGCACAAAGACTTCTCTAACATCCCCCGGACTGTCTGGTGAGCCGTGGCAGACGCTTCTGGATTCCCCCTCTGTGTTTCTGTCACTTTACTTTCTGATGGACGGTCGGGATTAGCGTGGCGTTCTGTGGGTTTTAAACCATAACCGCTGGAAACAATCTTAAATTAATGCTGTTTTAATCAGATTTGATTGTTTTATTTGCTATTGTTGTGGGCGGAGGCATACTTTAGCTGATGTGCTAATAGCAGAGATAATTTTAATTTTGTTCAGTGTTTTTTGCTAACTTTGAAAATGGTTAGCCACGTAGCTTCCCTTAAATTAATTTGACTAATTTACTTGACTGTTTTATAAACTTTAGCAGTTGAAGTTTTGGCTATAGACTGTTCTTCAAGTCGTCAGACGTTTTAGAGTAAAAGAATCTCTTCTTGAAATACAACCAGACAGGTAGGTGTGCAAGAATACATTTGTCCCTAATGAGGGTGATATACACACTTGTTGTATCACTGACATGGTAAATATGAACATCATTGGGTTCAACAAACTTAGCACAACAAACTTTTGAGATAGCAGCCATCCCTCTCTGCTACCTGGAATAAAACTTCAGTGAACCCTCGTTCTGTCACCTGCTAACAAACAGCTGCTAATGGAGAGATGTGGTTTGTGTGAGTTGATTAGCTTATGTTGGGGAGCTCCTGTTCAGCTTAAAGCTTGTGTCCCTAATTTTTGCAGTGCGTGTAGTTTCCATAACGACAAAGAGCTAATTTATACATAATGGAGTCTGAGTGGAAATTTAAAATCACACCTGACTGAATCGGAGTGAAGCTAAGCCATTTGAAACACTCATTTACTCTCTGAATTTGCCAAACGCATGCAGAAACAGACCTTACACAACAGCTGAGAGGAAAAAATGTTCTTAGTTTTAATCATAATGAAAAGATTCTGTCAGGACAGAATCTTATCAGGGTTTTACCTGCATACTGTGGTGCAGTGACAGCAGAATATATACCTATTAAAATTTCATAATGAAAATCTGAATATGTAGACCAACTTTCCTTTCCCTGTAGCCCACACTAAAATCCAATGCAGTCAGTTGCCTTCAGAAACCACCTAGTTAGTAACTCTATACACAGTAAATCCACCTGCTGAGGATTGTTTTAGACGACTAAACCCAAGAAACGCAGCAAACAGAGGAAGGATAAAGTTATGGAGAAGTTTAAAGCAGGTATAAATTTAAAAACGCACCAAGCTTTGGACTGTCCACCATGTACAATCTGTCATCCATGTTTTTATTCTGATTCTGTAGCACGTTGAGATTTACATGTAAAGTGTGTTATAGATAAAATTCCATTATCATTATTATAAAAACAGAAGCGGCTTGGCAAAACATGGCTGAAGAAGTTAACTGACTTGGAAAAGAACAGATTGATCAAAGAACCAGGCCATGATGACTCTGGAGGAGTTGCAAGTAATGATCAGGTGGAAGAATCTGTTGACAAATCTGGGCTTTATGGAAGACTGGCAAGAAGAACGGCGTTGTTAAAAAGAGCCATGCAGGGCTGTGCCATGTCAGGCCCAGTCAATGTACAGTTCAATTGGTCAAAGTACAGACTGATTGAACTGTACATCATACAAGGTGGCACCATCATTCTATAGGGATACTTTAGTTTCCCTGGTTTAGCAGTGAGAGAAAAAAAGAAAGGAGACTCAAGAATCAGGTTAATGTTCACCTCAGAACAGAAAAGCAAATCACAACCTTCACTTGACAGTTATGTGCAAATGCAATTGTGCAATCAGAGGAAATGCCCAAGAAATATAATGAAATGTGTAAATGTAAAGACCTTGAGGGGCATAAATACTTCATAATCACCATAAATTAGGTGTCCAGCAATAGATAGACCTTGGTTTTCTTAATATTGGGAGATCAGTAATCGACTGATACTTCTAATTTTGATGTGTCCAGATATAAAGGGCATTATAAACAAAATATATTATTACTTACACGTGAAGCCGATCTTATCTACTTTGGGAAAGATCTAAAAATCATCTACTGTTCTCTTCTGCTCTTCGGTGAGAGAGGTTTGAGAGGTTCCACAAGGACCAGTTTGCAGTTCATCTTTCTCTATTCGACTAAAGTCGGAATCGGCAGGTCAGGCTTCTTAAAGATCGGCCAGAAAACCGCAGTCGGGGCACTGTAAATGTCAATGAACTTTACAAAGGCCAAAGTGTGAAATGCATGCTATTCTGGTAACATCAGAGCAGGAACAAAAAAAGAGCAATAACTTTGATGAAGTTATGATTCCCACAAACTATCACTCATGCCATTTGTGGGTCCGCCTGCAGCAGTCGGTCTCTGCATGTTTCTGGTCTGAGTGTCTTCGTGAGGGGTGGACGGGGTTGACATGAACTGTCAAGCAGTCCCTCCCACTGGGTCTGGCATTCAGGTACAGCTCCCTCCCTCCTCTTATAAAGCCCCTGATGTCAGCAATGTAATCTTCAGACTTCAACCCATGGCAAAGCCTTTACAGCATTGAAGAAAAAACCCCCCAAACAACTTCACTTATAATAGACTTTGATTCCTCTATCTCACGTCCCAAGAAAGACTGAGGTGAGTAACACTTTGTGGATTTTAAATTGCCGTTCTAAATATTAAGAACGTTAAATCCAGAAGCTGTAAAGAGTCATAACTTGTTCATCTTGAGCAAACTAAATGCAGTTTCTACATGTTCTGATTGACAGCTTCGAGCCAAAATGAGATTGTCTCTCCACACTGTGATGTGCTGCTGTGTTTTCACCACTGTGGTCCCACTAATCAGAGGGGACCCTGTGGAGCCCCACGGCGCCCTGAAGAAAAGGTGAGCTGCCTCATAAACAAGCAGCAGAGGACATTTTCTTCACAAGATGGTCGCTCATATATTAGGGAATAAATTAAGTTGACTAATTGGACTTAAAGGCTTGATATTTTTTTGGGGGGGAAAGAACCTTTCAATATCTAAGATTATTGTGCTATTGGAGATGGATGTGTTAATTTGACTGGGAAATGATGTCGCTCCCTCCTGTTTCTGTAAATGTTTGCTGCAGGTTCAGAGAATGGCTGCAGAGCCACATGAGCAGGGACCCCCACACCCAGCTGAGCGGAGCTACAGAGCGGACCTCTGTGGGACCAGAGCAGAACCAGGATGGAGAAGCATCTTTACAGTCAGCAAGGTAAATAAGAAGAGATGCTTCTCCTACACCCCACAGACAATCACTGGTGCTTCAGATTACTGTCTGGGAAGGAAATCAAATGAGAATTATGAGCCTTAGAGCCATAATAATACTGTAGGATTTTTGATCTCCATTTGGTTGCCTTCAGAAACGTATTACTAAAGATTTTGATTTTATGATTTAACCCCTTACGTTCCCATTTTAGAAGTTAAAAGTATTTTTTTAATCCTCCACAAAGTTGATGTCCTTACCAGGCCCAGACTCGTTTTGTAAACATGCAAGTTGACGTACAGGAATATTTTATCTTTTTATTTCTTCTCCCCTCCATCTCCTACACTCCAATTGGAAGTTGGGAAGGTCGGGTTCCAGAAAAGTCAAAATCTTATTCAAATCACTTGTGGCAAATTTTTACAAAGACTTTTTTTTTAAAAAAATGACTTTTATCTAATTTATTTTTATGCTAATTGTTAAATTTACAGCTGATGAAAAAAAATGTCTTGACCAAGCAGAAAACAATCAAATCTAAGGATTTTAAAAGACTTAACACTTGTGAATTAAAAAAAAATTGTAGTTGCCATGATGATGTTTTTTTTTATTTTTATTTTGATGTAGTTTAAAAATTTTATCTCCCCAAAAATACACAATATATCAAATTTGATCAAAACAGTCCAAGTTGTGTGAAAATGAAATCCAAAAACACAAAACCAAACATCCCGTTGACCCACGAGGTTTTCAGGTCGCCTGAAAACTGCATGACTTATTCGTTACTGCCGTATTTCATCTGAACAAACATGGAAACAAACCTACTACTACCTAGACTTGAACCTTCTTGTTTTTTGAATTCACATGACATTAACCTGTGAATCCGTTATTTCAGCTTTGGAGGGAACATCAGGTCCAAAAGATCCCCTGGCTGCTTGTTGGCAACCTGTTCAATTCACGTCACATTAGAAGCCGTGTACAACAGCAACATTCCCAAGCCCTGCTCTCCAGAAGGTAAGACCGGCCCTGGCGGCTTTGGACGCCGCCGCCGCTCCACCGCGGGCGACCCTCAGCTCACCCTCGTGACCGAGAGACCAGCAACAAGCAGTGAAAAACCATGCTCCAAGGAGAAAAACACACCTGTAGAGGCAAAGAACAATTAGCGTTGGACCTTGTTTTTGATTGTTTGTTTCCAGCATAAAGACTTTTCCACAGATCTTAGTTTTAATTACCCATGGAGTCCATGAGGGGGAGCTCTAGCCTCCCCTTTTGGCTGGAAACGATACATACACGTTTTTTTTAGCTGTTTGTGTATCTGAACGGTGTGATTTATTGATGTGCTGGAGTCAGAACCTGTGGGACTTGATAAGAATGTGCCTCTTCTTCAGCATTTAAAGTGAACCAGCCATGAACTGGGAAGGAACCAGAGAAGCAACTGGAGCTCTGGAAGCTCACATCAATGAAGCGAAGCGAAGGAAAGGAACTGCTCATTATGTGCAATTTACACATCTTGTACCAAACCTTTATTTGCTATTTAGTACTATTTAACGGTCAACATGTATATATGAATATAAAATTTTATATTTAAACAATATAATTTTATACATATTAAAAAATATGTATTTTTTTTATTTCAACTGGAATGATATTTTTTGCTGTATGTAACCTGAGTGGATAACTGTAAGCAGAAAGAAATGTGATGACATTACTGTGTTTTGTGCTGTATTAAAGCTTAGCTGTTACAGGTTGGAGAGTTCTAAAGAACTAAGTAGGTGTTGTGCTGCCATCTAGTTTTGACTTAAAACATTTCTAAATAAAGGCTTGTCTTTCACTTTGGGAAATGCCTCATATAAATCCTTGAACATCTTAATATTTATGTGACTTGTGAACAGCTAATCTAAAATAGCTTTGAAACTTTATTCATGGATTGTGGCAAAGCCAGAGATTATAACTGATTCCAGCAGCCCTGCTTTCAACCAAAGTCAGAAACTATTTAAAAAATGATGTGGTCACCAGCTTCAGTCTCTGGGGGTTCAGATGCATACGAGTGTCATTTTGGGACAATGTGTGTTGTAAAAAGAATTTCTGACTTGCATTAGGAGCGAAACATGCGCCTCGCATTCCATTTTAAAAATAACTCTTTTTATCAGCTCCCTGTCTCAAAAGAAAAACATGTACTTAAAGGAAATTTGTCCATGGGGAACATCGTTCTGGAGTTGAGTAATCCTCAGTCTTCCTTTATTTTGGGGAGGAATAAAGGAAGAAAGTACAGAAACTGGGACTGTACAGTTCATTCTAGATATTTACTGCGACCGAAATAATTCTTGAAAACATCAAAGTTCTTCTTAGTTTAAATGTTTCTGACATGGCCGCTGACATGAAATTTACACCAGATGTCAGGAACAACCCAAGTAATCCACACAAAGACACTGAAGCAAAATAGTCCATTTAAACAATTGTGGGTAAAACATTGTCATCTCTAACACCTCTGTTTCAGAGCACCTAATTGGTGCTGATTAAAAATGGAGGCAGATGGCCAGCATCTCCAGAAGATTGTAACCTTCTGACATTCTTCTCTCCCCTTTGTTGCCCTCTCCTCTTTTTCTCCCTCTCCTTGACCTCTCTTTTACAGCTAGCTATCATTTTTGTCAAATTAAATTTTAAGTTTCCCATGCATTGCTTCCCTACATTTATTATGGTCCTAGAGCCAGGCTGCAACAAATTGGGGGTTTGTCCGGGATGTAAGCAGAAAATCATAATTGTCCAAATAAATTGCTAAAAAAAGTTCTGACATTGTGAACATCTGTTCAAACCTCCAGCATGGTAGAGAGGACTCTCTTCATTCCATGATCTAGAGTTTTGCAACCTCTAGATCCTGTTTATTGCTGCCTTGCATAGCACCAATATCTGATGAAGTCCTGGTTGATTTGAGAGAAGACGTGGCCTGGCCTCGTTTCCCCCAGACGATTTTACAGCCATTCATATTTTGAGATGTTGCCAAAACAACTCACATGGCGGGATTGTTAGGTGACCACCTTTGATTGTCAACTGAACTTTCTAGGGAAATGAGCTAGAGTTTGATTAAAGTGGACTAAACAAAGCTGGAGTGAATGTAAAATTATAAGCTTCATACTTCCAGTCTAGTCATAACTGAAGAAGCTTTTTAGATGCGAGGCAGAGCATCTCCAAAACACAGGAAAAAACGTTTAGTGGCATTATATTTAAGCACTCAGGATTCCTGCCACAAGCTTCTTACAGTAGTTTTCTAGAATTTTGACCCATTCTTCAGATTTGTTGAAACTGAACCACGTTGGTAGGCCACCTTGTTCACACACGCATTTTAGGCTCTGGCCACAAATTTTCTATAGCATTAGGATCACTAGTTTGTGACGACCACCCAAAAACGTTCACTTCATCTTTTTATTGTCGATTTTGTGAAGCGCACCAGTCCCTCCGTTTTTCTCCAGACATAATAATGGTTATTTTTGCAAAATGCTTCAGTTTTAGTTTGAATGAAACCATAAGACACATCTCAAAAACTGAAGATCTTTTGTCCTAAGTGCATTTCCAATTCATGTCTGCATGGGACTTGATATACTGGGGATAATGGCAGTCCATCTTCTGACAGGATCTCCACAAGGTTTTTCGTGCTTTTGTGCCGCGGTTTATAAGCACATTCATCTCTGGGTGACAGAACTCATCTCCTTCCAATGCAGTTTGATGTGTGGACATTTCCATGCTGTTTTCATTTAAATGTTGGAACTGACGAAAGCGGCACCTTCCGGTAGTTGTGAATTTCACCCAGGGATGCACAATGTTGGTGGAAGTTCACATTTCTAATCCTAATATCTTGGCTGATTTCTTTGGATTTTTCCATGATGTCACACAAAGAAGAGTTGCCTTAAACACATCCACAGGTGAGTTTCCATGTAACACAAATGTAGTGACATATTTATATAGACTTGACAGTATTGTCCCAGGTTGCTTCACGTCATAGTAAACTTCTGAATTTGGAGAAAGTATTCTGGCATTTGGTAACCTGGTCATTGCCTTCTTACGCAATTCTGTTCAATTCTCATCTCCCTTTGGTTCTCCACCTGGGATTTATCCAAATGAGCTAATTTTCTCCAGCTGAATTTCAACCGGGCCAGTCAATGAATGAACAGAAATTGTGAACGACGATGTTGATTTTTTTTAGTGCTGTTTCAGAATTATTGTCTGCCTCTATTGGGTTGTAGTTTGGCAATTGCAGTGTAGGAAGTGAACAAAAACATTAAGTTTGTTTGTTCTTCCACACTTCCAAATATTGACCCATTAAAGTCGAAGCATAAGGAATGTATAAGATGTTTTATTGCTGGCAAAGTTGTTGGCCCTACTCCACACATGGCTGTTTACAGTGCACGCAATTTCCAGTAAGCTTCATCAAACTGGCATATTTTCCCTTCTACTGTAATTGTTCTTTTTAAGAAGAAACTACAACTTGTTTAAAAGGTTTACATCAGATCATGAAAGTCCTCACTAGTCAGCTGTGGCCTGGTAAAACGAGCCCCTTGTTCCACATGTTGTTTTAGGATGTGGACTCTTGACTATTGAGGAAGGTTTGCTTCCTGGAGGCATGGACTGTGTTGACGTTTAAAATTTTACCCAGTCGCTAATGTTTAATAGTGACATATGTAACGTGCCAGTTCGATGCAATGATGCCAACAGAAAATTGCTCATGATTGCCTTTGACGCATGGAATAGAGCATCGTCTTGCATACATGTCACGGTCTGCTTGAACATTCTTGTAAGATCCAGAGGTTTTCTGTGCCACTGCTTGAAGAAAGTGTATTCCAAAAATGGAATCCATCTTAGGCTCTTGGGCTGCACAGTGGCGCAGTTGGTAGAGCTGTTGCCTTGCAACAAGAGGGTCCTGGGTTCGATTCCCGGCCCGGGATCTTTCTGCATAGAGTTTGCATGTTCTCCCTGTGCATGCGTGGGTCCAAAAACGTGACAGGTTAATTGGTCTCTCTAAATTCCAAATTCGACCTGTCCAGGGTGAACTCCGCCTCTCGCCCGGAACGTAGCTGGAGATAGACACCAGCAACCCTCCCGACCCCGTTGGGGACAAAGGGTGAACAGAAAATGGATGGATGGAGAAATGGAATCCATCTTTATGAATAGCACCAGCCCATGGGAGTACTTAGCAAAGTACAGCCCTGATCTAGCTACTGATCCAACCACAGGCTCACCTATACAGTTCGTTAAGTTTTAGTCCATAAAACCTCTGAAACTTCTCTCTTCAGATATTCCTTATCCTAATGTTTCAAGCTACAGTATGTGGCTTATTTGAGGGGTCTTCTAAATCCAGCTCTTCTAACCTTTGCCATGCCTCTGATCTCAGAACACCTGGTACTTCTAGGTTAAGTGATCCCGAATCTGTCAAAGTTACAAACTTTTATCCAATGTCATTTTCTAACCTGTTCACAGTTTGTAACAAAATGATTCTGGGACAGAGTCTCAATAGTTCAGGTAATTTCAAGGAAGCTTTTTTTCTCTTAAAGTATTTTTGACTTTTTACAGTCAGTTAAATCTCCTTTGGGTGAAGAATAGTCTTACGCCACACTCTCAGTCATCACACCTACAGATCAGCTGATTTACTCAAGTCCAAAGATTATTGCGCAAAAATAACATGAGAACAATACTGTGCACACAAAGTACATAAAAACATGACAAAGAGAAAACAAATGGTCTGAAACTGTCACCTGGAGGGGAGAACAAAATGAAACAGTTCCTCCACTTTCCACATGGTGGTGCTATAAGATTGCATTTAAACAGGCTGCTGTAATAAACTAGTTTTGTCTTTTCACCCTGCAAAGATTGTATCCAGCGTTCAATATGACGGGACTCATATTGAAAAGTTGACAAAAAGTAAATGCAATGCATGCTGTGAACAAATGATAGCAAAATGTTTTGCTGTTTGAGGGCAGTGATTTGATGAATACAATGGTTCTTAATCAAAACCAACGCAAACTACTCCAGTACGACACATAGCAAATGAACCAGAAATAAGAAATCGGCTCGTACTTTACAGTGTCAGAGCGAAAGGAATGAAGAAAGAGTAGTTTGGAAGGAAATGATAGACAACCCTAACCACCCGCCCCAAAACTAAAAAAAATAAAAGTTTAAAGCAACTTAAGTTATAATTTAAGTAACACATAACTTGTATTGAGAAGTTCAAATGTGAAAAATTAGACTGGTGTTGATATGCGATAATAATTCTGCTGTTATGTTAGATTTACCAATGTTTTATTTTATCCTTTTTTTAAATCCGATCACTCGATTGATCGTAAGAATAACTGATAGATTACTCGACTACTAAAATATTCGTTTACAACAGCCCCAGTCAAGATAAAGTCACAGTTAGACCTTCAAGTAAGTGGGATAAAGTTTTGTCTTACATGGGCCGTCATCTTACATGGGGTCAATGCACCGATTGCAGCTTTCTCGCAGATTGTAGATGATCAATCTTTAAAAAGTTTGACTTGCCTATTTCGATTTTAGCCAGTGCCATTTTTTTGATTGAAATGTTGCTAAATATAGCAAGAAAGTCACTGAGTTGGTAACAGTGGCCTTGCCCATAATTTGATAGTTAGAGGACACAGATCCTCCTCTTCCTCCTCATCATGGACCCGGAGTCTGAACAACATGGAGGCTCTGAGAGTCATTATTACACTGAGGGCAGCCAGACTTTGTTTAGCTAAATTATTATATTTAACTAAATATTATTGCTGAGAGGCACAAACAGGCCTCTTGACATACAGATTAAAAAAATAAATTAAATAAAAAATAATAAAAAAAAAAAACCTCAAAGAGGCCACTAGGGGCATCAAAGATAAAAGGGGGAGGGGCTCAGCATATTTCTGAGCTCCTCACAACAAGGATTCTTTCTGATTAAGACCTATGAGATCACGCTTCTCTATCTCTAAACTCTGATAACTTTCTTGTCCCGGGGCATAAAACTCTGCAACATCTGTTTTACTGTGAAAACAGAAGAGTGTGTATACATTCTTTCAGGCTGATTTATAACCTCAGGTATGTTTCTCTGCTATAAATCTGAATCATTGTGAAATCCTGTTTGCAGAAGAAGTCTGCCTTCACTTAAATCATGCTTAGTGGACAGTTGCTTGCACAATCCTTTTTTGTTTTTGCTTTGGGAAAGTATTCATACTCTTTTACAAGGTTTCCCCCAGAAAACTTGCTTGGGTCGCTCGGCAGTCAGTCTCCCAGCGGCCCGTCGTGTTTTTGAGTTACAAAATGTTTAAAGTTGAGAGGAAATGTGAAAATATCACTTCATAATTATGTGTTATTGGAATATTGGAAGATCAATATCTGAACACCAACTATAAAGTCTTAAAAAATGGCAACATTAAAAAAAACAACTAAAATAAATAAAAGTTAAGCCTGGTGGGGGCACAATAAAGCCTGGTGGCCCTCCAGGCTTATAATACACGGGGGCCACCCTGCTTTTAACTTTTTCACACTTTACACTTTACAGTCACAAGCTTCTGTACTTCACCTGGATTTTCTGTGGTATAGCAACACAAATTTGCGAATGATTGAATTTTTCAATTATTTTCACAACTTAAACTCTGAAAAGTGTGCTGTGCATTTGTATTTAGGAAGCTCAGTGTCAGGTGAAGTGGGAGGCCATGTCTTGATAAATTTGCAATCTGTTTTTAGAAGATGGGTTGAGTATCCCTCTCCTCACCATGGAGCCAGTTTTAACCCAGCATGGCTCTGTGCTTTATCACCAAACATCTCTACATTGACTTACATTGAAAATACGTAATACTGTCCCTTTAAACCTTTTAATGCAAGTTGTGTGACAGAATCTTTTTGCAAAAATGGACCTAAATGAACCCACATGGAAATTTCAAGTCGGAAATGTTTGACTTTAAAACTCAGAAATTTCCACGTTCTTTCTAGAGAATTTCTGAAATTAATCTGAAAATTTCTGATTTTTTTTTTTTTTTGGACTTTTTAAACTCAGACGTTTCCTTGCTTTTTCTATAAAAAAAAAAAAAAAAAAAAGATTCTGAGATTTTGGCAGAGATTCAGCTCCCTACCAGTGCCACAGTTGGAGTTGACTGCAAGAATCATCCCACAGGCATTGTCTCATCAGTGTTGGCATGTTCCTATCTGAAAAAAGGCCATTTCCATTTCAGTTTCAAGTTTCTGTTTCAGTCCTAAGCTGTGCTGTGGTTCCTTTCCTGTCACTAGGTAATTCATTTTTATTCATGTAGCAACATTACTAATAAAAAAAAAAACAGAAAATAAAGTAAGGCCTGTCTAAATAAGTACATTTTTAAGAGGTTTTGTTTGTTTACAAGACACTTCACCTCCCTACCTGTTGGTGGTGGTCAGAGGACCTGATGGCGCCGGTGCATGGCAGACCTCCTCATCCCCAGGACAGCTGCGGCTACAGTCCAGTAGCTCACCACCTTCATAGTGTGAAGGTGTGTGTAAGGGGGTGAATGAGTGAATGTAGTGTAAAGTGCTAGATAAATCTCATAAACTGCTCTACAAGTGCAGGCAATTTACCATTTTGTCTGTTTTGGAGGTGTTTGCTTGGTTTGCCACCAGAGGTCGGTGTTCATGTGTCTGTTTTCTGGAGCACTCTGGTATTTTTCATCTGTTATTCTGGAGATTTACTTGAGTTATTTTTTTTTTCTTCATTCTTTTCTCCTAGAGCTAGCATAGTTAAAGATTTTACTGTTTTAAAAGGAGACTATTACGCTACCTAGTGTCCATTGTTACCAGTTTTTATCATTTGTTTGATAAACAAGCCTTTGCATTGGTCGTCAAGCCTCTGTTATGTGCGAGTCTGCCTATGTGGACAGCTGACAAAGGATTATTAGGCCTCAGAAATCTTTTTCCCAGCACATAAAAAAAAAAAAAAATCCATCCCAGACCTGCGGGGAGAAACAGCTGCTACTGTAATGGGATTGCTGATGACTCCTCATCGGCATCGTGTTAGAAGGGAAAAGTGAAAAACGTCCTGCTCTCACGAAGCTGATTTTTAGGAAGCCGTTTGTAAAGTTAGTCAAAGATTAACAGCAATAATTTGGGTAATTTAGCTTGTCATAAGAGAATAAAATTGGGGTTTATTTTTCAAAGTTATCATGTTATTCATGAATTTATTTAAGTCGCAGTTTCAAACTAAATATTTGATTAGCAGGTTAAATATTTAGTTTACAATTTAAATATTGAATTGCAAACTAAATATTTAGCTCCAAACAAAATATTTGTTTGGCAAGCTAGCTTCAAGCTACATAGTTTAGTCTGAAGCTAGCCAACTGGAGCTATATATTTAGATCATAAACTAAACATTGAGCTTTGAACTAACTTTGAACTAGCTTGCTAACTAAGCAGTTTGAGCTGAATATTTAGTTGCAAACTAAATTTTTTTGTCTGGTGCTAAAGTATTAGTTTGAAGCTAAATATGTAGTGAAATATTTAACTTCAAACTAAATACTTTGCTTTCTAAGCTTGCTTGAAACCAAATATATTAGCAACTTTAGGAACTAAATATACAGTGCTAAACTAAATATTTAATTTGAATGAACTAAACATCTAAGTCCAAACTATTTAGTTTGAAGTTGCCTAAACATTTAGATTGAAGCTAAATATTTAGTTCATAACGTTGGAAACTGTGACATTTATGAATGAATGAATAAAAATAGAACTTTGAAAATGTAACCAACATTTTTTTTCCATTCTCTGACAGGCTAAATTACACAAATTCCTGTTAATTTTACAAAAACGGTTCCTCATCAGAGGTCAGAGGTCGCGAGTCCTACTGTCTGGCACGTTTTGAATGAACGTGTGAGTGCAGACTGTGTTATATTGACATGCATTTTAAGTTTAGGTCATTTTAGAACCAGGTGAAGAACTATAAAACCCCGTGTTTAGAAAGAGGGTGTATTTTTGTTTGCTGTCATGACTACAGATCTTTTTCTTTTCTTTTTTTTTTTTTTGTTTTTACCACAGTTTTAATGCCAACTCACGCTCCTAACAGGAATCTGAGGAATGCAGCCAGCCCAATCAACAATGACCCAACAATACCAGGCTGAGGGTAAAACAAAGAAGGGCGTGGTCTAAAAATAGCTCTCATCCACTTAAAAGACTTTAACAGCGCTGGTGCAGATGTAGGCCTTCCTCCGGCACCTCCTCCACCGCCCGGCTCACTTCCTGAAACTCTCCGGGTTCCTGCAAGTTTACCAGTCAGGTCAGGCAGGTGAAGCAGCTGCGTGTCTGCTGGAGGCTGATCCTAACCAGGCTCCGAGCCGCGCCGAGAGGTCTGAGCGCCGCACACACAGCCCTGCAGGGACAACACCCGGCAGTAAGTAAGTACAGGGCGACGCCCGGCATTCTTACTGTACTGCTAACTGTAAGGCTCTCATCACTCTCACACACGCGTGAATTTGGCGCGGCAGAGTCCGTTGGGTGGAAATAAAACATCAAAACGTGGCTGCAATGTGCATCCGAGGTCAAGATGCGCAGCGCAGTTTTTAGTTCTGCTACTTTTTATTGTAGCGCAGGAGATCTTTGAATCGGAAGTTCTGCTTTTTTGGAGCAAAGATATTCTTCTTCTTCTTTTTTTTTTTTAGAAAAATCACCAAAAAAAAAAAAAAAAAAAAGTCAGTCTCGTGGGTGCGATCGTCAGGACAACTGGATCAAAACAAAAACTTTTAGAGGTTCTGTTTTTGTTCTGAGTGTGGGCGTGTTCTTGAGCCAGTTTTCGTACACTGCACACACACACACACACACACACACACGCACACACACACACACACACACACACACACAAAGAGAGAAAGACCAGCCTGGGCAGGTACATAAGAGAATGTGATTCTTACAGATATAACTTTATTCACTTAAAATGAACTTGACAGCGTGAGTGTTAACCCCTGGGATCGTTTGGAGTTTGCATGCGATGGAGAGCCAGACAAACAAACCCGACAAGTCTTGACAAATCTCACGTCTGAATGGATTTTTGCACCAGATAAAAAAACAAAACAAAAGAAAACCTGTGAAGATTCCTGGGAGAGTTAAAAATCTAGAGAACTGCCAGTGTTTAATGGTGCGAGTAAAGCTGTCGTTGTTCTGACGTGGGGCAGCTGCAGAAGTACAGAGTCATGAGGGAGGAGGAAGGGTAATAGAAGTTAGCTATTGCACCTTCTGGGTCTTGGTGTAAAAAAAAACCCCAAACAAAACAGATAAAATTTACAGAATATTCCTTTCTGTCATTCTCAGTTTACCAAACAGGAAAGAGAAGAGCAAAAAACCAAATACGTACGTGAAAGTGCTTCTTTAAAAAAATGTTTTGTACACTGTAAAAACACTCTTACTAACTGTTTTTGGTCTAGTTTCTAGTGCAGATATCTGAGTTTTGTCTTATATCAAGTGTACTAACTTAAAAGTAACTTTTTTAGCAAGACGAGCAGCTTGTATTAAGTTATTTAAGTCATTTAGCATAATGAAAACATTGTAGTATAGATTCCTTCCGTTCCTCCTGCTGTTAAAAAAACATATAGCATATTGACTGCTACAGTTATCTTAATGTTATGTGTAGCCTTTACTTTTATCATTTTGATTACAATACACAGAACAGCAAAAACATGCAAAATTTAATAGAGTTTTTATGAGCTGATCATTGGACAGAACTTTTTTTTTTCTGCTGCTTTTCATGGAGTTAAACTGGGCTAGTTAAATTGTGAGACTTTTTGTTCGACTGACTAACCTGCAGTTTGTTGTCTAAGAGAGCTGTCACTCATTGCTTTGACTTTTTTATGCCAACTGTAGTTTTTTCATGGCCCTCCAAACAGCATCAGCTTCCGTTTAGCATAAATGCTGCCTTATGTTGTTGTGTCATATCACTCCACGCCACTGGATGGCGCTGGTGAGGCTGATGACATTAAAGAATACGGTACCGTGTCCCTACGTGTGGATGTGCTACTTTAAATAAATGAGTTATGCAAGAACGTGTTTTATTTGTCACACCATTACATATATTTTCTGACTTTAGTTGCCCATGGGTTGTTAGGTTCTTTGTGTCTAGTGCTGGAAAATTCCCTCGGTCTTTTTCTTGACAAAACGTCTCCATTTCGCGCTTGCTAGCATAACAAGCTAAGCTAGCTATGTTAGCTTAGGGAGAACGCAGCTTTATAACTTTGACTGGCAGCCAATCAGAAAGATGAGCTTAGCACATTCAAAAAGTTATTTTAACTTATATTTTATATTAATGATTGAAAAATAGATTATATTTTATAATTTACAATTAAAATTCATTATAATTTTTTTCTTGTTTTATTGAAAACATAGAACAGTTTAGGTTTCAAGGCTCTGGCTGATTTTTGATTCTTTTGGATGTATGGAATTATATCCGAACAGCTGAGCTTGTCTTTATCTGTAGGTGAGGAAAAAAGTGTGTAAGCAGCCAGCGTCATGCAGCAATAAGTGGGGGAGGGGTAGCATCACGTCAGTCTGTGCTCCATGAACCCGGAGCGAACTGCCTTCACTTTCTCTGGCTTAAGGATTTCAATGTGACGTACAGTAGCTGTTGCATTTAAATCCTTAAAGAGTGGAGTTGGACATCCCAGCATTAAAAGCCTCATTCTACAAACCAGCCTTTCCAAGCAAAGTAAACAGCTCTGATCAGGTAATGTAATGAAAGGCTAGAAATTTGACTTTACACATTTATCACATTTATTGCTGCAATTTAATATGAGGAAGTGAACAAAGAGGCTGCTTGTTCTCCCTGCACATGAACTGTGCCTGTACATGAATGTGTGTCTTATGTGACGTGTTGGACTTAGCATCTAACCCAACTGTCAGCATGCTCCAACCAGGTGATGGGATTAAATGTATCTGCCATACATCTACTGACTCTTGAGTTCCCATTAAAACAGTGGGTTAGATGTTTGTTTTTTTTAAGTGGGGTTCTCTGCAGAGGGTATTAGCTGTCAATATCTTATCTGCTGTAACGAATAGGGGTGCGCCACCAGATCTCACGTTGTTAAGCAATAATATTTCGTCTTGTCTCAAGAAGTCTTTCACAGTTGCAGTCAATATGGGACATCGTCTGCTCAAGTCTGTTTACACTAATGTTATGAGCTCCACTTAAGAAGATGTCTGCCTTTAGCTTCACACTCTCCTTTATTTAGATTTTGGTCAAAATCGTCACTTAAAATCACTTATTTTTCTCATATTTGAACAAAACTGGAACATTAGAAAAAGATGTATTGTTTTCAAAAATGTTTATAAACCTTTCTTGGCATTGCAGCAACGCTTCTTAGAACTCATAAACCTTTAAACTGGTTTTCACTGATGATTCATCTTTTATGATGAGCGCAAACTCTTGGTGGCTGGAGAAGGACTCCTTACAAACACCCTAAGTTTGGCTCTCTTTACGAATTCTCTATCGGAATCCAATCAGAAGGAACATTTGGGTAAAATAATATTATTTCTAAGCTAAATCGGCAAAGGAAATGAGTATTGCTTGGGCAAATTTTATGTTTGAGACGTTGTCCCGTTGCACTGATAGACTAAAGAGTCCGAGTCAGGCTGGTTGACAGAACTAGACTACAAAACTTGAAGACAAGTGCAGCACTTTTAAATCTGGTATCTGGAAGGATTTTGGGTATTAATGAGCACTGTGAGAACGCTGATGATGCTAAAGTTAGCATCAGCTTCATGGTTTTGTTTGCAACCACCAGGGACTATTAAGAGGTTTACCTCCAAATCTCCAGTAGCTGCAGGCCTAAACAATAGATGTAGACAATAGATTAAAAGTTTTCCTTTGAAGCTTCTTCTGAGAAGCCAAACTCCACTCAAACCCCAAGCTATCTATGTAAATGAGCAGTGACTTTGCTGCTTTCTAATGCCGTAGTGTTAGAGGTACAGAAGCAAGTGGCGAAGCACAAAGGCAGGAACTTCTTCTAAAACCAGTCCAGCACTCGAAGTGAAACTTTCTCAATCAACCGGCATTGGCTTCCTCTGTCTTCTTCAAGTCATCATCTGTTTCACAAACACTGGCCAGACAGAAGCCACAGTTCAGCACGGTGGCTCGTTGTGTGAAACGCAAGACAATTTCGCAAAGCAGCGAGACAAGAAGAGAGAGTGCAGCCAACTAAACCTTCTGGTTTAAACACAGATGATAGTTTTTGTTCTACGGAGTCTGCTTTCCCAGTCACAGTTGGGTTGCAATGTAAGATTGCATTTTATATATGTGGTCATGTTTCTTATTAGCTGCATTATTTGGTTTCCAAAGTATTGAGGTTGAACGTTTCTAAGTGTCTCGTTGCATTTCCGAACCTGCATGTGTTTCATCGGGTTTGTATGCGGCAGGCCAACATAAAGCATTACAATTAAAGCTGCAGTTTCACTGAACATATAACTGCACAAGTTGGAATTACAAAAATAAATCTGATTAATGGAAACACTCCAATTTTGAAAAACACGTCTTATAATAAAAACCACCTCATCACAGAAGCAAACTTCTTAGCGAAAAATGTTTCAAAATTGGCGGATTTCAATATTTGCCAATTTATTTTCGAAATTTCAAGTAGTGAAAAACATTGTCAATGGAAACTCAGCTGATGTACGGCAGCTGGTAGATGGCTGTACTTCAACACACCTGGACCAATTGAGGTCATTATAAGGACTCGGTGGAAGATGATTTCATGCTCAGGAAATGATCCAGCCCATTTGAACGTTGGAGAACAGTCAGTGTCTGGAGCTGGAAGCCCTGGAGCTGGAGTTTTATCCTCCAACAACAAACCGGTTCTGGCCCCATTCCTGCAAAATAAAATTCGTCTGCAGGCGCAAAATTGCCCCTAGAATAAAGATAAGTTGTTGAAGTAAAAAAAGATTTCCTTTTATAAAATTACTTTATTTGATCATGACTTAAAAAGAAGCAAACAAAAATTCTTTAAGTTTTGGAACAAAGAAAAGATCCAACATTTAAAATGAGTATAAAATACATTTCTTGGTGTTTTTGTATTTCCCATATTTATGGGAAGTGAATAAAGAAATATGTAGAAGAGTTCAAGTGTTATAAATATAAGCCAACTATAGACTGAAAATATATATATATATGTATAAATTTGTATTAAACAAAACTTTGCATCTTTTAGGTGAATCAAAATGAAGAGAAGGGACACTCCGTTTTTCAAGCAGCAGTCCACACCATGCCTCGGGAAAGGTGAGTCAAAATTCCCCATGTGGCTGTCGGGGGTAGGGGGGTATGGGGGTGGGGGGAGGATAAGAAGCACACGGTGTGATAGAACATTACAGCTCCAGTCAGCATCCCTGCTCTGTTCATTGAAGTAATTAATACTCAACAGGAACATGCTTGTCAGCTGTTGGCAGCATGTATACACGAGAAATGAAGTCAAAGCATTAAAAAAAAAAAAAAAATTATATCAATGCATGAAGATGCTCTGCTCCAGTGAAGGAGTGTGTGGTTTCCTGTTAGATGTAGCTGCATGGATGCCTCATAAATCAAAGATATTAGAAATATAACTCTGTTTCTTCATAAACAGCTTGGCTCAACATACTGCAGGCGACCCATAACATAAGAAACCAAAGAACTGCACTCTGTGCCACTCATACAAACAGACCAAAGCAATTTTTTTCTTTTAAAATGTATATTTATTAATAAATGCAGCCCAAAGCCTGCAGCCGAAAACAGGAATAGGTTTTTAGTTGCAACATTTTTCATGTTGGTTTGTATAATCTTAGGCAATCTTTGGATTCATTTCGGTTTATACTTGAAGACTGTGAGCTAAGAGACGTGTATATTTGCTCTCAGTTCTTGTTTGGACTCTTTTTCATGCTTATGCACAATGACTGACAAAGAATAAGCATCCGGTGGAGTCGATGGTGACATGTCTAGGTACTTTGCCATATTTAGCTCATCCAAAACAGACCAATAGTTCTTGGATCTAATGTTGAGAGAAAGTACTGGCTAGCAAACAGATTTCTTCTCACACATAATGTTTCAGGTCCCAGATCAAGGTAACCCGAGTAAATACAAAACACACTTTTTAAGTTTTATTCACTAAGGGGGAAAAAAGTTATCAAAACTTTTGTAGAAAAGCAATTTCCCCATAAGAAATCACTTCAATAGAACCTATCTGAGAACATGAACAATGGACAAAAGATTTTAAAAAGAAACACATCAGGCCTGATGTAAGGAGGAACGAATTTTTTTTTTCTCTCGACGTATTCTGTCTGAGTGTTGGCACAAGGTGAAGCCCAAAAGATTAACTGTCACAAGTGGAGAATTTCGTCCTTTCCTATGATGCGGTACTTTGGGTTAAAACTTAACCCAAAGTAACTTTTATTGATATTTATGAATAAAACTTAATTTGGGTTTATTTCAAATGTAATGGACAGGAAGATGTAAAAGAAAACTGAGGGAAAAGGTTTAAAGAGAAAGGAGAAAAAGAAGGATAGAGAGAGAATGCAAGACAACACCGTAGAAGTCTGCTTCTACACCTGCAGAAAGAGAGGGGGGAAAAAAGCTGAACGGAGAAACAAGTTTAACATCAATGAAAAACTACATTGTACTACGTACTTGATACAAGATGTGTTTAGAGTCAACCTCAGCCCGACAGAGTGTTTATGTGAAAACATCAGAATGTAAACACCATATCATAGGTACAGATCACTGACATGCATCAGTCTGGAAAGCTAAACAAAGCTAAAACATCAAACCGTTGCAGGAGTGGCAGCCCTACCAAATCAAAGAGTGCATCAATGACTCATCCAGGTCACAAAAGAACTGGGCTGAGCACCCATACACGTCTGGCCTCTAACTAACAGTATTTTAGAAGAAGAAGAAGAAGAAGAAACATGCGGCAGAGTTATGGCCTGAACATTCAGACAATTCTGAAGGAAATGCTTGACCAAGCACACAGGGGTCCAAAACACACCAGTAAACACACCAGTTCAATGTCTCAACCAAAAGTTGTTGTTTTTTCTTCAGCTGCCTAGTTAAAGTCTAGACCTTTCCGATGTATATGCTGTGACGTGACCCTGAAGAGGTTGTTCAGGCTGGAAATCCTTTAATTCAGCGTTTCTGAATTAAAGTGTTCCAGGATTCAGCTGCAGAGTTGTTAAAAACTGGCTGCCAGTTGTTCAGCCACTTGTTGTTGTTGCCAAAGGGCCGGTACAACCAGTTCTCTGGCTTGGGTACAGAGAACCTAAAGCTTATGTTGGACTTTTCAACATAAGGCCCAAATGGTTTGGATTGATGATCAAAAACCCTTTAAGTGTGACAGAAACAACAAAAACAGCAGAAATTTGCAAAGGCCTGATATCTTTCTGCCATAGTGAAAAGGTATTTACGTCAAAGCTGACAGTTTAGTCAGTCATAACAATACATGCTGGTAATGCATCACAGTGTGTTTTGCATTGCACTGTACTTTAACATAAGTGCACCTGTTGTTTTGTAATATACCACAGAACAGCCATAAATGCCTCAATGAGTCGTTTTAGTACTGAAGGAACATCTACATAAACCTGTGAACAGTTGTTTGTGTGATTAATAACAAGACGTTATCTAAAACTAACTGAAATGTTCAATCAATTGAGTTTTTTTTAATAAGCATATCTAGACGTGTTTTTTTTTTTGCTTCTGGCGGAAATGTAGAATCATTACTTTTTGATAAAAAAACATTTATAATATGAAATTGCTTTATTTAACAGCATATCCTGGCTTTGAAAAGCAATCTTGAGGATTCAGTCACATGCACGTAATTAATATTATTGTCCTCCGGTTAATAAGAGGAAACCGATTTGGATCCGTGAACCAAAAACAATTTGAATTTGTACCTTGTTGTATTTCAGCTGGACTTTGCCACTGAGATATAATATTCTATTATGAGTCATGTTCATCCATGGTCTTAAAACAGTTCACAGATCAGATTTACAGGATGGAGCTCAGTCATGCACCAGATTCTTTTCAGCTTTCAAAATAAAAGATTAAGTTGGTGAAATTTAGACACATTTCTGGACACGTTAATGAGTTAATGCAACTTTTCTAAAGAGAAGTTTTAACCCTCTGTGCCATATTATCAAAGCTTGTGGAAGGAAACCCAAAAAGTTTAACCCAAATCAAACAGTTTAGAAGACATTTATCCCCAATACTGACCAAATGCATGCAAACGATTAAAGCTACAAGAAAAATACATCTCCAAAAAATATTCTCATTAAGTTTTCTGGTGTTAAGAAATATGAATAATTGTAACCTAAACAAGAGGTTTGGTCAGATTTAACTTCAGACAGTGAGAAAAAAGTGTATTTTGTTCTGACACTGATGTTGGATGAGAAGGCCTGGTTTTGCAGGCCCTGCTCTGGTTTACCCTGACGGTTCTCTGTTGGTCAGTGACATTCCAACACATTGGACTTGCTCATCTCCGACCCTGTGGCGCTTGCTCTGTTCACGTTGGAACAGGAAGTGGCCATCATCAAACAGTTGACGCAAAGTTTGAATCACGAAACTGTTTCCTTCTGACTGCACAGCGCTTTGACCAGGTTTTTCAAGTTGTGAAATATAAGATGCATGTCATCATCAAGGCAGCTCAGGCGTTCCAGCGTTGGAGACGTTAAGAGTTCATTTTATTCTTTTAACAGTGAAAAGCGTTTCTTTACACCACTAACGCTCTGCATTGCACTTTGTGACGTTAAGATTCATAAGCAATTGCGTGGCCATGGAAACCCATCTCCTCAAGCCGTTATTGAGCTAATCTGAAAAGCAGAAGTAGTTAGTGTTGAGCTATTGACCCTGCAGAAAGTTGGCAACCTCTGCATTCACAGACCTGACTCAGTTCTGAGGTTTTCACTTCATACCGATCAGTCCCCGAGTTGGTCTACAATACCTCAGACAAATGTCTGTAGAGTAGTAGGGAGGAAGTTTCTTGACTGGACTTACTGCACAGGTAGCGTCCTGCCTTGGCATCATGTGGGAGTTCATAAAACTCCCAACGATTCTTCATTCTTTGACAAATATTGACTGAAACAATCCCTGAGTAGTTACTCTCCAGTTTTTTTTTTGCCAGGAAATGTACAGTATATCCTAATTAGGTCGCTATGAAAAAGGTATTGAGTAGAGACTGAGAGCAGATCATGACATTCAATTCTGATTGTTTTTTTCTGAAATCTGACTTTTTACGATCATTGTTAGACTTCTGTAACGATTTGCTTCCCTGAAGAAGAAGAAGAAGAAGAATGTTGACGTCACACAGCAGCGTTGTGTTTATGGACACAACGCTAATGGAAGGGTTTTAAAGTTTATTCAGCAATGGGAGCAGACAGGATTGTCACAAGATCATAAGACAAAGGTTGCAGTCAATGCTTGATGAGCATTGACTGCAATTTCTGTAGAGAAGGAGTGGTGGGATTGTGATGTGATGAAAGCTGTTTCCTTTACAATGTGTGCAAAACTTTGTCGATATTTCGACTTCTTGTTGTTTTCTTTGTTTTTTTTTCTGCCAGTAGTAACAGTTCAGTTGTTGATCGTGATTCATGTTATGCAAAAAAAGATGCTTTGCACAGCTGAATGGTTGTTTCAATCTCAGTTTTGTGAAATACACTTATTTTGATATGGCCGAAAAGCTTTTTTATCAAAAATCGTGGGATTTTTCGGAATTGACGTGTTTCCATTTCCTTTTTCGTAACCCCAGTTTGCACAATTGTAAGGTCAGTGGAAACGCAGTTACAGACTTCTTTCATAATTTCATAATTCTGATTTTCAGCCATTATTTTTACGTCTGATCTGGCTTCTTCCGGTGCCGAATTGCGGCACCTGTCTCACGCCAGTGACGTAAATGTCGGCTGAAATGCCATTCAGACAGCAGGCGTTTGGAAACATTTGGATTTGCATCCAATTTAGCAAAACATTTGGAAATGGCTAAAATCAGATTTTTTGGGGGGGGGATAAAAACATCAGAATTGGTGCCGTTGAGGCTTGCGTGAAAAGATCTCATATGGCCAATTAAAAAAAAACAAGCAAAGCAAAAAAAAAAATCTGATTTGGGCTGCTTTTACCCGCTGTGTGAACGTAGCGTAATGTTCCTTTCCCTTGCGTTTCAGTATTGCATTGTTCTCAGGATTTGTCTTTTATAGTCATTTTGTTTTTCCACCCAAAATATCCAACAGCCAGCATTTCTTCTCAGCATTAAACAGGGGCATGCTCCTGAAAACCCAAATTTCCCTGTGGAAATCTGGGCCCTTGAGTTTGTTTCTTCTCCACAAAGCGTTGCGTTTTGAAATCTATTCTCAGGACCTTGACGTGACCTAAAGAGCCCCGACGTTTTATTCCCGCTGACCCGGACCACAGACAGCCGCCCGAGTTATCAGCCCCGCTCGGCCATGCCAGCTCAGATTAGAGGCCGCTGTTGCTATGACGCTCTCAACATCCGAAAATAGCTGGATAGAAAGGGACACTTAAGACAGCAGCAGCTAGCAGCTGCTTCATGCGCGCTGTTACTGGAGGGCATAAACAGCGGAGCAAAGCGGGACAGAGCCCAGTCGCAGTCAGACGCTTCGACGAGAAGCATCACAGGCGTAAAAAACAAAAAAAAAACCTCCGACGTCCAGGACACTGCCAGGTGTCTGCAGAAACCCTCTGTTGAGAACCAGCAACCTGAAGCTGACATTTTATTTTATTTTTTTAAGATAGTGATTTTCACTCTTATGAGAGCTGAGGTGTTTGAATCAGCAGGGGAAAAAAAGAGTGAGAAAAACAAACAAACAAACAAACAAACATGGCTCAAATCACTGCAGAAGGTAAGAGACGGAGTGGAATCGGACGTGTTGTGGATCTGTAGAGTGATGCGGATGTGATGACAGTTTTATCAGTGTTGTTTAGGATGGACTTTCATGACCTACTGGCCGGGAGCGAAAGTGCCGCGATATTTTGGGAACATGTTATTCTCAGTTTCATGATGGTTAAAGCGTGACGATTCATATTGTATAAAATGGGAAATCATTTCATGAACAGTGGCTTCACAAATGTTCTGGATATTGAATATACTGCACAAACAGCAGCAGGTTTTGGCAATTTACATCTCTACCAGCTTTGCAGTTCTAGATCTCAAGTCTTGCCATGTATTCTCAAACAGCTTTAGCTCTATGCTTTGACTGGGCCATTCCACCCACTGAGAATGTTTTGCTCTAAACCGGTCCATTTCCCCTGTATTACAGCTTGTAACAGGTTTTTTTTTCTAGTTTTGCCTTGTGTTTAGTTCTTTCCATCATCCCATCAGCTCTGACCCCGTCCCTGATAACTCACAGCCATGATGCTACAACCACCATTTGTCACCATGGTGATGGTGCATCCACAGTGATGAGTTGAGTTTTTTTCCAGTCCAAAGGTTAAACTTTGCTCTCCTCTTCAGGTGTTTGTGATAACCTTCTGTCTAAAGCTGGAATGGTTTTCTTCCACCAACAGCTGAACTCTTTCTGCAGCTCCTCTGGAGTTAGCCTGAGTCTAATCTGGTTGGTGCTCATCTCGTCCAGCCTTTTCAGTTTACGTGCACACCATGTTATTGTAGGTTTTATTCTCTTTCTTTTGATTTTTTTTCTTTTTGTTATTTAAAAAAAATTCTATTTATAATGTCTATCTTTGCCTTTCTCTCTCTGTTTCTCATTTTTTCTGTTTTTTTCTTTCTCTATTTCTCTCTCTCTTTCTTTCTGCACACCACACCTTTCAGATTTTTATTTGTGAAGTAGTGTTATGTGTGGTTGTCATTTTTCTTCCACTATTTTTGCGCTGCTTTGCATTGGTTCAACCGATAAAATATCCTTTAAGCTACCTTAATAGTTTAAAATCCTTGGTTGCAAGTTAACACATAAAAAAGTTCAACATATCTACGCATTTTTTACAAGAGGTTTTGTTTTTCTGGGTGTATTTTTTATTTACTTATTTTTTTTTTGAACTTCTAAAAGGAAACGTTTCCGTCATCCTGCCGGCGGCTCAGCTGTTCCGGTACAGGAGTGAATTGCACGTGGTCAGAAGCTCGGCCAGAATGAAAGCTTTAGAAAGTGTGTCAGTGTGAAGGTAAATAGCCCTGCGGTCGTTTCTGGGGAGCCAAGAACGTTCAAAGTTCTGACAGCGTTGCCTGTGGCGGCTGCAGCCGGGATGTTAGTCACCCGATACTCTGGGACGTACACACGTCTTCATGTCCTACTTGTTGATTGAAACTCCACACGGCCCAAAGACTGGCCCACAGACCAACATTAACACCAGTAACAGTGATGACACAGAGGTCAGAATAGCTACACACCTCCTCTGGTACTGGATAGCAACAGAAGCTTTCACAGCAGGGACGGTTTGGCCCGCCAGCTGAGTCGTCTAAAAAAACAAAAAAAAACTCTCCTGTTGTTCTTCTGATCTGATCAAAATACAAATTCACAGAAGCTGGGGGTAAATATAGCGCCAGGCGTCATGCCACGGATGCAAAAGAGATCCAGGTCAGCCTAAATAAACCAGACTGTTTTATTATGATGTCTTTGGGAGAGTGCTGCAGCCCAAACGGACTCGCATTAATCTCCCAGGAGCCACTAAAACTTTACATTTGTGTTTTTATCTGGAGTTTTATGCTCATGTTTCAGTAACATTCCCACATTGTTCCAGCTATACCCATAAACGTCAGAGTACACTACTGGGATTTTATGTGACAGACCAACACAAAGCAGTGAAAAACTGAGAAAGGGAAAGAAAAAAAATGCATGTTTCTCCAAATGAAAAATCTTTTTTTGTGGGATGCACTTCTGTTTGTCTACTGAGTAAATTGTGGCCCTATGTTTTCAACAAACCGAGAGGAAACACTAGTACTGGGCCTCTGAGTGCCGATGTAAAATGTGTTGACTGTAACCTGGCCGGGATGTTGGGCAGAAACATGAGCAGTCAGTTGGAAGTTGTTTACAAACTAGAGTTCAGATGAAGCTCAGCAAACCATCCGCCAACTCCCACCTCAAAAACTCGTATTCAGATGTCTCTGGTTTATCTTTGATACGTGTGTTTACTGCCATCTCTAAAATAATGTTGTCATGTTGGCAGCTTGCTTAGATAAATAAAAACTAATGCAAATATACATGTGATTCTTATGAAATGATCCTTACCTCTCTCGGGGTCTTAGCACAACACTCAGGAGGAGCTCGGCAAATGTCACGGTTGGACAGTGGAGAAATTATGGGGTTGTCCCGTCAGACTGTCAGTTCCCAAAACCATACACACAAAAACGTGTAAAAGTGCAGTTGGCTTCAGTGCAACCTTGCCGGACTGTGCACAGGGTAAAAAGCTCAAGGGCTCCCATGGACAGGGTCTATCACTGGTAACCGCAAAATAGTTACCTGTGATAGTTTATGACACGAATCCCAGAACTTCTCTAAAATGCTACTCTTGTTCCAGAAATGGCCAGGCTCTTCCCGAAGATGTCTCTGAGCGCAGCGGATGAGAAGATCCGGCTGATGGCGGAGAAAGTGTACGCTTCTGCCCTGAGAGAGGAGGACACCAAAGACGCCATGGCCCTGTTCAGCGTGCCGGAGGACTGTCCCATCGGCCTGAAAGAGGACAGGGAGCGGGAGATGCAAAAGGAGCTGGCCGAGCAGCACTCTCAGGAATCAGTGAAGAGGTACACCATGGATCAGTGTTCAGAAACCTATGACTCTCCACCCAACAGGGAAAACTTCCAGTTTCATGACCCTTAAAGTGATCTGTTGGCTCGTCATGTGATCCCGTTGCTTGCTCTTTCAGGAAGAAGACCTTCTTGCTGAAGCGCTCCCAGTCCATATCTATGCAGGATGACTGGAGGGCGTCTCCACAGCCCACTCCAGGAGGGGCCGAAGCTTCTCTCCCAGAAAACTTCCCAGACTACCAGAGAGTTACCATCAGTGGGGATTACTGTGCAGGGGTGCGTGGTGCTTAAGCACACAAGTCTGTATTGAAAAAGGCACCGTGATAAATGATGAAGATCCAAACCAGAAACGATATGACAGAAACGTGAAGGAGGCTAAAGGAGACCAGGGAAAACCACTGGATGTGCAACATTTTGACCTGCTACCTAAGTTTATGCTATAATTGTCATTACTTGTAATGACCCAAAATATTACATTTATTAAACCCAGATCACTCCTTGTAAGGGTGTGTAAAATCTCTAGGGGCCACAATTATAAATCCAAGAAAGAAGGGACAGTCTGTAGGATGTCGTAGGATTTCTCTTTTGTTTTTGGTAAAAGACAAAAGTAGCCATTTCTCCAGCTTTTGCTACACTCACGTTTGTTTTGGCTGTATTTACCCAGAACGCCCTGCACTATAGTTCACTTACTACCTTTGAGCTTGGTTTTCACATATGCATCTGAACTCACCTCAGTCAAACCAAGACCGAGGTTTTTAGGTGGCGCTAGAGTTTCCTTAGAAACTCTACTCATTTACCTAGTAACAAGCTAGAGTACCGGTGTGAATTCTCCGTTAAACTTGTTTAATGTTTCCAGATAACAGTTGAGGATTACGAACAAGCAGCCAGGAGTCTCTTTAAAGCCCTCGTCATCCGAGAGAAATACTCCAAGCTGATCTACCACCGCTTCCCAAGAACCGCTGCGAAGTACCTTCGCGATGGAGAGAACTTGAAGTGGAGCGAAGACGACGAGGTTCTGCCAGGTACAGTAAGATCTTTTACCTAATGTTACTCCATCAAAGCATTCGCTACATTTACTGAGTTGCACTCCTACTCTTGCAGATGCTATAATCTTCAGGCATTCGCTCTTACATTCATCGGATGCATCTAGAGCTCTGACAATGTATCGGCACAGGGAGAAATTCTTTCCATTTGTTGTTGTTGTTTCAAGCTCTATTTCAAGTATTGTATGTAAAGATAAAATGCAAAGTAGTATCCTTCACTGCTATTTTAAGCTCCTCTCTATGTGCATCAGTGTGTGTCTAACACAAGGCCAGTCAGGCTGTTCCTGGTTCGAGATGAAAGAACACACAACCAGAAGTTTACTGAGTACAAAGACTTGATTCATACATGGTGAAAGCAAGTAGAAATGAACTAACGTACAGTTTTTGTGTATTTTTTTTTTCCTGCAAAACATGAGTAACTTTATTTTGCAAACACACAGTGTCCCCAAGGCATGAAAATCCTGATCATTGCGCCATCTGACCCAAATACAAACACCTAAATATGCAGATTGCTTCTACAGACATTAATGAAAGAATCTAAGGAGTTAAGTAAATTTCAGTCAGATGACTTGACTGTATACCTCCTGTGCAAGTCTAGTCATGATTTGTTTTTTATTACTAAATATTCCACAGTCAACTCTTATGGTATTGGAGCAAAGCTGAAGCAATTGGGATAAGCAGGAACTCCACCATGAAGAATACAATTTACATTACATTATAATTTTATTACCTCATTAAAAACATATCTGGAGTGTTGCCATGATTTTTTTCCATGAATATTTGAGAAATCCTTCAATCTCCATGGCAACCATCGAGCTGTGCAAAATGTCTGAGTGGACATAGCTCCGCCTTTGAGACGAAGCTCCTCCTGCAGTTTCCAAGCTGCTGCCTCACAGAGCAGCCCCCACCCACGACTACCACACTCAGCTCCTCCAGACTAGCCAGCAGCAATCAGCAAACGCCTGGTGGAACAGCGCGTCTGATGAGCTCATTATGTAAACAACTTCTCAGTGAAACGCTGGTAAAGATGTTGTTAAAGAGTTAAGAGGAGCGCTGCAGTGATGACTTCCTGAAGGTGGAGTTTCAGAAAGAGCAGGAGTCTCTTAAAGAGACAGAGGTCCAATTTCTAGCCATTAAATTAAAAAAATAACATTCTTTAAAGTCATATTTGAGATATTTAGCATTTTTTTTAACAGCTGAAGGCAACGCAGTTGCTTTATTAGGCTATAAAATGGGACTACCGATGTGCCCGGAAAACACAAAATACTGCCCCCTTCAGACATGTAAAATTTCTGCAAAATCAATGGCTTCAGACCTTCAAACTTAATGTGACTTTCATATAAGTTTGAGAAGAGTGCATAGAAATCTTTGTGGAATTAGTTTCTGCAGCTTATCAGCTGCATCGGAAGCTTATTTCACCTTCTGCAATAAAAACCCATCGAATGCAGTGGTGGAAGAAACTCCCATTTCAGTACACCAAAATATTTTAGACAGTTTTATGCTCTCAGCTGTATGAGAACAAAGGAAAGCCCATAAACCCCTGGATGACCAAGTTTGGTTTGGAGGAACTTGACTGGAACATGACTCCTTCCTGACCTCAGTCAAATGCAACACAACTAGGCTGAATAATGGTGGAAACGTCGAGCCAGTTCTTCTCCTCATCACATACAGACCCATGCTGAAAGCTGTCCCAGAGGAGTTGAAGTGGAGGCGGATGGATAAGAGCTTTTGGCGATATACTGTATATAAACGTGTTCTTAAGTTGCTGACAATGGCTTTTGTCCTACACTTCATAGTAGGTGACAAAATGTTAATAATGTATAAAAATCTAAGTGATTTGCAGTGCAAGACATTCATTAAAATCTGATATTGAGACCTTCCTAAAATAATTGCCCATGTCATTTTCTTTTTTTTGCCAAAAATGTTTTTTTTTTATTATCCAAAATCACGTTTGGCAAAAAACACCTTAGGCTCATTATCTTAGGAAGGTAACAATATAACAGCCAAGAGTGAAAAGTAAAAGTGGAAATGTTTTGTAGATCAGACTGGGACAGAAGTACGACTGGATTGTTTTTACTTTGTACTCATGTTGTAAATTTAACCTCCAGTGTAGAAAACGGTGAACACATTCCACAGTTTACCAGTCAGTGAATATAGAGGAGGAAATGTTAAATCAACTAATATCAGTACAACCAAAAAAACCCTGTCAACTCATCCTAGTGCCAAAACTTTTCATCTAGAAATTAGTTTTTTTAAATTCAGCAAATTTATTTTCAAAATGTTAAATTGTGCCGCTATATGGTCAATGTAAATGCAGCTACTGACTTTCCCACAGAAAGACTGCTTTTGTCTTTTTCAGTCAATGATTTGTCTTTTAACCCAGTTTTACTTTAAAGCAGCATTGCTTAATGTTTTGCTCATCTATTCCAAACCTGTGCAGACACCTGGCCTAGCCCTCACGAAGGAGAGGACCCGTACTCCATGGAGGGCATTCCTGAGAACCTGAACTATGAGCTGAAGATGAAGGATGGAATAGTTCATGTTTACGCCAACGCTGAGGCCCTGAAGCAAGAGCAAGCCCTCAGCCTGCCCTACCCTGACCTGGAGACCTTCACCATCGATCTGAGCCACGTACTTGCAATGATAGCTGATGGGCCAACGTGAGTGAACAAAACGCTTCAACATCTTCCACAAAGCGGAGATCATGGAGGGAGTTACATCTCAGCTGGTAGTGTCAGTCATTTCCCCAACCTTAGGCAAAGATAAATTATTTTTAGCAATTCAGGACAGATGGGAACCATTGTGGGGGTAAAATCTACACTAAAGTTATTTTGCAACGAGCATTTAGCAGAAGCTAATGCTAATGTACTTCATCCATAATGATGTCCAGCTTGTTACAACAAACCAATATGTGAAATGGTAAAGCATGAAAGCATGTTTAAAAGTTGTAGTTTTATAATACCATGTCTAATGCAATAAAAACCGGCATAAATTAAAAAAAAAAAAATTTAATTGCTAAAACAAAGAGTAATCTTATTTGCATCTGAAGAAAGATGGTCATCTCAGTCATTACCAGTGGTGGGCACTGCTAACTAAAAATCACAAACTAAACTAAGACTCATAAACGACACTAAAGTGTTTTACCAACAAGTATTTAGCAGAAGCTAATGCAAAAGTGCTGAATTCATCCATGTTGATATCCACCATGTTAAAACGAAACAATATGTGAAACAATATATTACCCTCAACACAGATATGCAACATTGCAGTTGTGCCTCAGGAAGTGATTCTTTGGAACAGACCTCGTGGTGTCACTTTTACAGTTGCTGATTTTTGAGTATTGGTAGCTACGTTGTTATTTTTACCTAATTGGCTTCGGTCAAAATTTTTTTAAACTGTTTATTATTTTAAATCTGTACAATAATGGTGGGGAATGTGAGGAGGCTCTCACAGTAATTTGTGAATATTTCCATTTTTTTAATTGTATTTTTAACACTGGTTGTTGGTTCATGTAAGTGTACTCTTTAGTTTTTTGGGGTTTTTTTAGATATTTGCCACTTGCTCAATAAAAAAAAAGAACATGTGAAGAGTTGCTTAAACAGTCTTCGCACACTTCAGGATAAGAGCACAACTATAAACGTCTGGCTACTTGAATAATTCTTAACAGTCGATAACCTAAACTTGAACACAAACAGTGAACTTTATTCAACTGAATGATCACAAAACAGTAAAGTTAATTAGTGCCTTTGTTTGTATCTGGAAAAAATAAATTTAGGGGAAGCAAAATGCGTTAAACTTTTTCAAAGTTAGTAAAGACGCTAATGCACTGAATGATAAATTAGCTCCACTGTGCCCACCACTGGTTGTACTGGTTGTAAAGATTCACCGATCCAATATTGATATCGGTATCTGTATTTTTTTCTGATATTGAAAAAAATTCTAGATTGGATATGGGTGACAAGGTACTCGAGCCATAACAGCAGATCTATTCAGTCTAACCCTATGATTTGTACTCTGTTACATTCCTAACTTTAACCTGGTTAAAGTTGTGTTGTTTTTACATGTTTTAGCTGAGCTTCTGATGCTATTGGTGTATTTAAGTGTTGCTGTATTGGTGCAGAATAGGGAAATACACTAAATGTATCCTACAGTACATTTATTTCTGTTTAAAAAAGGAATTCAACACAGTTTTTTTTGTATCAGATTAGTATCGGCTGATACTAAACCTCAGATATCTGTATTGGTATTGAAAGTGAAAAATTGGATCGGTACATCCCTGTTTATTAGAGGCTTGCGTCCCTGCAGTTCAGTGATTAAAAGAAGTTTCTCACACTCAGTAATTCCCAACAACACATGAAATCTTTCTCTGTCTATTGTGTGGCTTTGCAGGAAAACCTACTGCCACAGACGGCTGAACTTCTTGGAATCTAAATTCTACCTTCATGAAATGCTAAATGAAATGGCTGAGATGAAAGAGTTAAAACGCGTTCCACATAGAGATTTCTACAACGTCAGAAAGGTTGGTCTGCAATTTTGGCATCCGGTCCAACTTCCTTACTTTTGAAGTCTAAATGGGCAACGGCGCAAGAAAAGGTCCGACTTTCCTGTTTGGTCACACTTAGGTGGACACACATATACACGCTGCCGCCTGCATGAATCAGAAGCATCTGCTGAAATTCATAAAGCGATCGTACCAAAATGAGGCAGACCGGGTGGTCTTGGAAAAAGGCAGCGAGAAGATAACTCTGGAAGAAGTCTTCAGGAAGCTCAACATGGACCCCTATGACCTGACGGTGGATTCACTGGACGTCCACGCTGTAAGAGTTAAAACATCTGGAAAACCACTTTAATGTTAACTGCTCAGACTGCAGATAAAGGGGAATGTACTGATGGATTGTTGTTCTTCTGATTGTTCAGAACAAAAGCGAAGGAGTTTAAGCTGATGCCTGTTCTATGCCAAGTTCTGATTTACCGTTTTTCACATGCTCTCTTGTGACTGGCAGGGAAGACAAACCTTCCACCGCTTCGACAAGTTCAACTCCAAGTACAACCCTGTTGGAGCCAGCGAGCTGCGAGAGATTTACTTGAAAACCGACAACTACATCAAAGGAGAATACTTTGCGCGTCTCGTCAAGGTGAGTGAGGAAAAGCACCGGCGCCAGATGATGTCATTCGTTACTGCTGGGCAAATCTGGCGTTGTCCTGAGGTTTAATGGGACTCTAGTCAATAATCATGGCTATGTCATTTTTTACCAAAAGTGATTTTGGGAAAAATAAATCACTACCTTTTTCTTTCCAAATGATGTTTTAGGCAAGAAAACAATGACACGGGCCATTACTTTAGAAAGGTATTGATATTATATGGGATTGAGAAGTCATCAAGGGTTGCCTTCTATTTACGAAACAAATCTCAATTATTGGCACTCCATATAAAGAACATTAAAATAAATCTCATCTCAAACTGGTGACCCTAAGATTAACTAAGATAAACTTAGGGTCACCTCAGGAATTTTTTTAATAAATGACCTTACATATGGAAAAGTTTAGGTGAGCAGTTATTTTTTTTGTAGCCATGTATGGATTCATAAATGGTTTATGGCATGTACTCCTATAGCACTTTATCTAGTCCAGAGGACCCTGAAACGCTCTACATTCACTCATTGGCAGAGGTGAGGTTCTAATGCACCTTTGACCAGCAGGAAAACCAGGTGAAGTATCTTTTCCAGGGACTCAAAGACTGAGAGAGACAGACAGACAGACCAACCAGCAGCCTAACATTTAACCACCAGTTACAGAAACTCCTCCCACCTGAGATAGCTCATATCAACTAACTTACTTGATGTAAGTTACTCTACTACTTTGAAGAGTGGCTGAGAGAAATCGACCACTGTGTCGCACCATATTCACACCCCAAGGAAACAGAACTTACCCTATAGGTTGTGCCTACATGTCTAAAATCTTACTAGAAATTTTTTTTAGGGTTTCTAATAAGAAGAAAAAACATCCTGGGTGCTGTGGCGGCACAGGGGCAAAGCACAACACCACATATTGAGGCCTTAGTCCTTGAGGTGGCCGTCACAGGTTCGATTCCCGGCCTTTTAACTTTTGCCGCATGTCTTCCCCTTCTCTCATTACCCAGTTTCTTGTCTGACCTCTCTCAAATAAAGGTCACTAGAGCCAATAAAACCTTTTAAAAACATTCTGCACTGTATTGTGAGACTTCTGCTGCTGTTTTTACATACTGAGTGGTTTCAAGTGCCTACTTCAGTCTTATCAAACAGCCTCACTGGCTTCCTGTGTGGTTTGCGTGTCTGTTTCAGGAAGTTGCCGCAGAGCTGGAGGAGAGCCAGTATCAGTATGCTGAACCCCGTCTGTCGATTTACGGCCGATCTCCCAGCGAGTGGGAGAACCTCGCCACATGGTTTATCCAACAGAAGGTCCACTCCCCCAACATGAGATGGATGATCCAGGTTCCAAGGATCTAGTAAGCACTCAGTCTTACTTATAGAGCAAACCACAGACCGTTGCCCTCAAAGGACACCATGATGTTAGCATACATCATGGTGTCCACTCAGAAAGTGTAATCACCTAGAAACTCAAGATCAATTACCTAACAATTACTTAAAGGCAACTGTCTGATTTGTTCATTTTTTAGGACGGGTTTTATTTGGTTACTTGTCTTGCAGTGACATCTTCAGGTCAAAGAAACTGGTGCCGAACTTCGCCAAGATGCTCGAGAACATTTTCCTTCCACTTTTCGAGGCCACCGTCAACCCTCAAAAGCACAAAATAATCCACGTGTTCCTAAAATACGTACGTCCTTTCGCAACACCCAAGTGAACGAAAAGACAAGCCGTGGAAGATTTCTCCACATCTGGCGGAGCGTAATAGTGAACTTTGCCTCCGTCGCCCTGCAGGTGACGGGGTTCGACAGCGTGGACGACGAGTCCAAACACAGCAACCACATGTTCAGCTACAAAAGCCCGAAGCCTGAGGAGTGGATCGAAGACAACAACCCTCCATACACCTACTACCTCTTCTACATGTATGCTAACATCATGGTGCTCAACAACCTGCGCAAGTAAGTTTAGCCTGTTGGTGCAGCCGATTGGGGGAAAAAAGCAAGCACAATGTGGGCACAGCTAGCTAAAAAAGTTAGTTGCGCTAACCTTGAAGCACTAGCCATAAATGTTAGCTCTGCTAACAAGCTGTATCAACATGGTACTTAGCAGAAGCATTAATTTCAACTATGTTCATACTCACCATTTTTAATGACATGTGTTGCACCACTGTCTAGCAGAATTAAATTTTAAATTATTCAGAACAAACCTTTACTTTATGCTTTCAGTTTTAATAGTTGTTGAGTATAGCTAACTCTGTTGCTACATCAGTAGATTTTAAACTGTTAAGCGTTGAACCACTATCTGTAGTTCTACAGTGATGCATTCTGGGTACATAATAGACATCATTTGGTGCACTGCATCATGGCATCATGGGTGGAGAATATGAGGAAAGGAACCAGACTGCTGTGTGAACAGTCTTCACCTGCTTTTTTGAATATAAACGTTTAACTGCTTCAAGAATTAAAAACTAATACACAGATGTCAAACTGTAGTCATAGTTTACAAAACTGCCAAGTAAATTGGTGCTTCATTGTTTATCTTTGAAGCGCCATAGATAAATAGACGTGTTAAACGGTTTCACAGTTTGCAAATAAGCTAATTTGCTAAATGGAAAAATTAGCTCCGCTACGAGCAGATTAGTGGAATGTGCTCACTGCAGCGTAATCACAAAGATTGTTTCAAGGATTTGGACAACAATGACTATTGTTTAGGTAACATACACAAAATTTAATCAGTGGGTTTTGCTAAAATTTGTTGCTGTTGCTATTGGTTAGCCCTAGCGGCTGATAGTGGGGCAGACAATTGCTAGCGCAATCACCTCCCACCTTTATTTCTTGTGTACATGACCGTCACCTTTTGTGGAAATAAGCCCTTAGCGCAAGTGTGATGAGGAAATACTTGTGAAAATCTTTGAGATTGAAATGGTTATAAGTTCACCTTGCTCTTAGCGCTTTCAAGCTAGCTATTAGCTGCTAATAGCTAATAGCTATTAAGCTATTGTAAGCTTTAAACACGTCACATGTTGCCAGGACTACTGTTATTTATTTGAGTGACGTCTTGAATGCAGCTCTTATTGACAACCCATACATAGAGTTTCAGTTAAAAGGTCTGAAATAGGCTTACTGAAAGCACAATACAGAGTGGTGAGATTGCAGCCAACTAAAAAGATCCGAAGTGAAGCTCGTGGCAACGTGACTCTGACAATGTTTCTGTCCACAGGGAGCGAGGCCTGAACACCTTCCAGTTTCGTCCTCACTGTGGAGAGGCCGGCTCCCTCACCCACCTGGTCTCTGCCTTCCTGACCGCAGACAACATCTCCCACGGACTCAACCTCAAGAAGGTGCAACCCTCCTACCATGACGCGACTCGGTGACCGCAAATGAATTCATAAAGCCACAGTCAATAAGCACAATTTGTTGTTTCCAGGGAGAAAATTCTGGTTAAATTCACGTGGCAAATTACATCAATGGGGTCCCGGTTTTTGATAAACGTTTTAGCATCCCGCCTGCAGGTGGCAGTGTTTCTCACCTTTGCGATACTGTTGCCTCAACCTTACTTGATGTCTAGTTATAATCTGTTATCAAGTCACATTTGACTTGACATCATACGCAAGTGTAAATTTTTCTAAATTTTGTGAAAATATTTCTAAATTACCATCACAAAATCTGTGATTTTTGATCTCAAAAACTCACAAAAACAATCACAAAATCCTGGAGGGACAGAACAATGTAAAAAGATGTTCAACATTATTTAATTATAAGTACTTATCGAATGCAGACTGTTATTTATTAATACATTAGCAGATTAAAGGACTGAATCAATACAACCCATAAAGCTGTATTGATTTATGATCTTGATGTGGCCTAAAAATGAAAATGAGTTTGACCCTCCTCCCCTGCCCTAGATGATGTAAACTCTTATCTTAACTCTAAGGTTCCATATCCAGCATGTTCAACAACAGAAGAGATTTAAAGCCACTTTGCTGTAATATGTTCAGTTTCTAGTGAAGTCTGGTCTGGTTCACCGGTCAATAAAACGCCTCTACGTTTCTGTCGGTAAGACAGACACGAGTTGTAGAGAGATTGATTTTTTTTTTTGGCTACATACCTTAAAAAAACAGATTTTGTTTTGAAGGTTTCATCCCATGTTTGTTTCAGTAAGGTGTCAAATAAGTCTTAAAAAAATCCACCGATTTCTCTTTCCACGCAAGTTGTTCTGGATCGTCTGATAGACGAATGAGTGTTGACCTACAGCGGTAATCCCTGATGCGTGTCCTTGTCTTCCTTAGAGTCCGGTGTTGCAGTACCTGTACTACCTGGCCCAGGTCCCGATCGCCATGTCCCCGCTGAGCAACAACAGCCTCTTCCTCCAGTACTCCAAGAACCCACTGCGAGAGTTTCTGCACAAAGGCCTGTGTGTGTCGCTGTCCACCGACGATCCCATGCAGTTCCACTACACCAAGGTCACAAACATCGCCGTACTGGCGTGCATACACTGCTTTCTCTCAGAGGCTTATCAAGTGGTCAGGCGTCATTGGGTGTTGCAGGAGTGTTGAGGTGCATTTTGTTTGTCTAGCTGCTAATATGCTCCAAAAATAAATGTCCAGGAAGCGCTGATGGAGGAGTACGCCATAGCAGCGCAGCTGTGGAAGCTGAGCACATGTGATCTGTGTGAGATCGCCAGGAACAGCGTCCTGCAGAGCGGACTCTCACACCAGGTAAAGACAGACGGATCGTCTCCGTCTTAAAAGCAACGAAACCGGCAACTTTCTGGCTGTTTTGTAGACTGTTACGTTGAAGACGTGAAACAACTACTGTACATGTCACGTCTAAAGACAAATATATACACGTATCCATTACTGTAATTTTCTAATCAGAATCAGCTTTGACTGCAGGGTTTGTGCACATAAGGAATTTGACTACAGTTCCACTTAACTCTGAGGAAAGACATTCAAATTATAAATATGTATTAAAAAAAAAATTATTCCAACCACAATATAAGACGATAATACTTTGGTTTTAAGAATGTCCGTCAAGGCCAAAGTACAAATATAAACCAGTTTAAAAACTTGCACAAAAATGAACTTATAGGACATGATGTTGTGTAGATGTCTGTCTCAAAGGCCTAAACTGCAATTGCTCATATTAATAATGTGTAAAGAATGATAGTTATGATAGAAATGAGATGTGTAATTTAAGGTTTATCTGATATGTGGAGAGAAACATTTGATGTGCATGAAAGGAATCTATTTTCTATCTTCTCCTTTTTGAACAAATTGTGTAAAATTGCATTTCAGCTGGATGACAATATTTCTCTTATAGTTTCCTTCCTGTTTTTACTTTTCATTTTCTGTTCGAATTAAATAAGTAAATACATTTTCTCTTATTGATGATACCTAGACTGCCATCTTGTGCTCAAAACTAGTACTGCCTTTAACACTGAGAAGGAACATTCAACTCGGCTTAATGAATGGAAAAATTAAAATCCTTTTATTTATTTTGATTTTCTTGTATGATTCTTTACTACTAAGCCCTTTGGAAACCAGACAATCTTAAACTTTTAGCGAAAAAGTTCTGTTCCAGACTGTAAAGTATTTGATGTCATGTCAGAGTTGGGCGATGCAGAACATTTTGATATCAATCCGATGCTAAGTAAATACAGCAGCAGTATTGCTGATAACGATACTTTTTTTAAATTCAAGTTTAACATTTCATCAAATCTCTGACCTTCACATGTTTTTGCTTTAAAACATTATTTTCTTTTACTAAAAAAACAAAGACAGACAGAATTTGGACAAAATAACATTTTCACAATAACAAAAGAATATAAAAACAAAAAATATATGTTTGTGCATCTATTCCAGAAAAAATAAAATGAAAATAATTAACATTTTAGAAAAATCTAAACACCTTTTTTGTTAGAATTGAAAAACTCGAATACCAAAAATAAAACTTCAAGAGGGAATCTGAGACTAAAGTATCGATCTTACCATGCTAGCATCGATCCGATACCGATACAGACTTGGTATCGATATGAACCTCTAGTTTATGTCCAGATCGTTGACCTGACTCGTGATTCCTCTCAACAAAAACTCTGTACCATGAATGTTCCTTCCTTCATGGGCTGCATGTATTAAACCCACAGGAGAAGAAACATTTTCTCGGCTCCAACTACCTTCAAGACGGACCAGAAGGCAACGACATCCGGCGGACCAACGTGGCCCAGATCCGCATGGCGTACCGCCACGAGACTCTGCGTAATGAACTCAGCTTCCTGGTGGACGCCGTGAAGACAGAGAGCGCTCTGAACCCAGCCGAGTTCTAGACCCGACGGGTCCGACCCAAACGCCTGGGCTGCGTCGTCAGACAATGGGACACTGACTAGACAGCAGATATTTTTTTTTTTTCAAATTCAGTTTATTGGGTTTTGGGTTTTTTTCTACTTTTTTCTCATAATGTTGGGGTGGCTAAAAAACAAAAAAAGACTGTATGTAATGTGTCTGGCGATTTAAACCAGTCCAGATATCACCATTTATGTGCCTCTTTTCATCTGGTTAGGTTTTTCTGTTTAGTTTTTTACATTTGTGCAATTATCATACAGCAACTTGTCTGTATGATTATGAATTTCAATGAGGGAAATGTCACTTTTTTATCGAAGTATTAATAATGACATTATGCTGTTGCAAGGATTTTACTAAAGACTTATGATTTATTGAGTATGAAAACATGTTTGACTATATTAACAGTTAAAATTGATTGGATAGTTCTTTTACAAAATGTCTGATTTCTCTTTTCCCACAATTTAAATAAAGGCTGTAAAACAGATGAGTGTTTAATACGTCAGTTTGTCTGAAAAATGACAATCCGGTACACGTCCAGTTTACAGAAACCAGTGGAAAACAGGTTTATATCTAAAACATATCTATGCTCTCACCCACTACAGATACAAAAATGCTAGCTAGCTAGCGGAAGCCACAAGCAGTCTCGAGTCACAGAAATCCATGAAGATTGAAAATTCAAGCCTGGAAAAATATCCATTTATTTTTTGGCCATTAATTTTATCTACATGAATTTAAGACTTTTTAGCTATTCGCAGGTGAAGAATATGACTAAGTAAGTAAATACGCAAGGCGACGGAGTCTTTATGTGCAAAATCGAGCTTCTTTATTAATAGCACATTAACAAGGCTTCGATTTCATTACATCCACATCCACACATACATACAGCATTATGACTGAAAGTACTCCAGCAAAAAAAGGACTTCAGTTAGTGGAATTACAGTTAATGCTACAACCTTAAGGTGGAAGTACCAAAAAAAAAAGAAAAAAAAAAACTACAGTGGTTTGCAAAACCTATCTAAAATCAATAGTGGTGTCAGATATGAGCAGCAGCTCCACCAAGACATATCTGCAAACTAAACAAGTTATTAAATGCATTGAATCACAACTTTATTCAACATTCAGAAAACAAAATAAAATAGAAATATAAAAAAGTTTCTAATTTAAGAGAACATTAAAAAAAACAAGCTCAGTGATAAAAAAAAACAACTCACCATCAACAAAAAAGTTCTTACTAATTCATATCAACACAGAATTCATTAAAGTCTTTGTGAAATAGAAATATCTTATTGAACATATATACTTCACAATCAGAGCTATCATGTATAAGCGAGGCAATAAAACTAGACAATAATAATGATAACGATAAAAGTCTGCTTTCAAAAGGGAGACGATACATGTTTGGTTCATGACAATGTTTAAACATAAAACATTGTTTAAATGATGTTTAAACAATGGTTTACAATTTTATTACGGTAATATTTTACTACAGGGTTTCTAATGTGTTCTTAAAATGAGTATTGAAACAGACAGTACAATATTAAAAACTAGACTTTTAACTTGGTACAACGGCGTATCAGGGCCACTGTAGAAATCAGAAATCTTCTAGAAAAAAACGTTCCAAATTTCTGAGTTTGAAGTCAAAAATGTACTGAAATTTCTGAGACTAATCTCAGAAATTCTTCAGAAAAAACCCCCAAAACAAACGTGGAAATTTCTGAGCTTGAAAAGTGGCAAATTTCCAAGAAAAAACTTTGACATATTCAGAGTTCAGAAAGTTTTTTTCCTTGAACATTTCTGAGGTTAAGCTCAAAATCTCTTGAGTTTTTTCCAGCAAACTTTCAACTTTTCAAACTCAGAAATTTGCTCACTTTCTCGAGAAAGTTTCTGAGTTTCAGTTACTCCCTATTTTCCACTCCAGCCACTACGACACGCCATCGTAGTATGATTTAAATTTTTGAAATCATCAAGCTGAGGTCGGGCGTTCTCCACATAAATCACAGTTAGTTATTGACCCGAGAGCGGGAAGCACTCAGAACCAGACAGAAATACTCAAACAGAACCCAATGAATTTCTTCCTCAAAGGAAACTTGGTGCCAGCGGAGATGACAACAGCAGATTTGCTCATGCAAACATATTTATACAGAGATCAAAATTCATTTATTTTTATACAATAATATAGAGTAGATTTTTATATGTACACACGCAAGTACAATAAAAAACAAGAACATCTTAGACAGCAAAGTAGGATTTTATCCGAGTGAGGAAAGCTGTCATGTTAGCCAACTCTGTCTATTAAAGTTCAAACTAATTTGTCCAAAACACTTTTTGAAGGAAAATCTGAATCATGTTCCTTCACAGCTTCACATCCCAGAGCTCATTTGGGACTAAGTGGGGAACAAACATGCAGGGCTTTGCAGATGGGAAAGAAATTTGACTAGCCCGCTTTTCTTCGGAAGTTCAGAAAGCAGGAATGTGTCTGATTTTGATTTGCGGGGGGAAAAAGAAATGGGGAAACCAAGATTATCTTCTTTTTTGTGTGACTTATTTAACAGTTAATGGCTACCAGAAGGACAATCTGCCACAGGGCCTCCTGACTCAGCAGTCAAAGTGGGTTAATCCAAGTCATTCCACCACAGTGGGAAAATATCGCTTTCCAACTCACATATATGCTCCCAAATATTACCACCTGTTTTTCGAGGGCAGTGAAGGCAACATCAGGTTTCTGTCAGGACTGGTTTCAGTGGCGCTACAGCTCAGCTAACTCGGCCCAAAGATTACAACTCAGCAGAAAACAGAAAACAAGCGTGGAAGCGTGAACGTCATTCACTTTGGGCTTTTAGGTCTTTCTCCCGTTGCTTAGCAACTTTGTTGCTACATATAGGCCTGTCGCGATAAACGGTAAATCAATTAATCGTACGAAAATTACGTTTTAATTATCTCTTCCGGCCTTTTTCTCTTTCTGTTGATGACACCGAATGAAAAAAGGCTCAACTCCGGTGCTCTCCACTGACCCTCCTTTCTCATTTCCTTAGTGTAAAGCCCAGAGCACACGACAGGATCTTAGAGCTGTCTGATTGTCAGCCCATTTTTAAAACCTGACAGATCACACATTACCAGACAGAAATCCTAGGTATAACTGTTCAGTGGTTCGTTCCTGCCGTGTGGTGTCCAACAATGGGCACAAAATAATGGCTGCAAGTCCAGTGAACTAATTTTAAAACCAGGTATTAATCAATGCTTTACTACAATCTACCTGCAATGCATGTGGCTAGTGTCAGAGTAAAGTCCTGACTGAATGAAAATCATTATAACCTATTTACGTCACGTTAACGAAGAACAGCTGAAAAGTTACCGGGTTTATCAACTGCGGTAGCAATTTCGCTCCAACTCCTCCTCTTGTCATTTCTATATTCTTTGCATGTTGAATAAACATTAATGTTGTTTCCACATATCATCTCCAATGTTCGCTGGACTTCGGGTTGCGCCGTGTCAGCTGTTTGGGATCCCCTCCATAATTTCCCCTCAGAAAGCATAGAGGAGAATCCGCGCTTTCTGATTGGCTGCCTGTCACATTCAACAGGTGTAGTTAAAGCTCCCAGTGGGGAAAACCCCTGATTTAGATCAGAGCGGCAACGACGATCTACCATAACACACCACACAATCTGAGAAAGATCAACGTTCTAAGATTGTCATAAGGGGAAAAATAGGAGCAAAAAATCATGTAGTGTGAATTATTGCATCAGGTAGTCGATGTGCCCATCTTCTCTATTTAAATCTAATTATTACTGAAGGGCAACATAATATACAGACTTCATAATCTTTTGGTTGAATGCAGTATTTATTTCCACTTTGGCTTTATGTTGTTTAGTTGTTTTTTTTCAAGTGAGTTTTTTGTTAATGGAGACTGAGAATCCATTTTATTTTTGTTTTTGGTTGTTTTGTTTATTTTGTTTATCAGCTCAAGTGTTAAATGTTCTTTTGAAAATAAAGTGTATCTATCTTTGGCAGGAAATCACATGCATTATTACGTCATTTCCATTAAATCAGTGTAAAAAGGTCTTCAGACAATATTATCGTTTATCGCAATAATTTTTGAGACAATTAATCGTTGAGCAAAAGTTGCTATCGTGACAGGCCTATACATTTAGCAACTTCTCAGACGAAAAAAAAAAAATCGTCCAAAATCAGAATCGGTAGGTCAGACTTTTTGAAAGATTGGAGATCGACTGGAAAACTGGTAAGAAAAACAAAAGGAAAAAAAACATATAGGAGCTGAATAAGGTGAACAAAATAGAAAATATTTCTGTTGATTAAGGGCTACAATGTATGATTATTTTAGTTAAGCCTTTAGAAATACATTAAAGGATGCAAATAAATTATTACATTTCTTTTTTAAATAAGAAAATAAACATTTTGTTGCCTAAAATGAACAGTATATATATATATGTTTTTAATTTCCCTTTAGGATCAATAAAGTAATATCTTTAATTGAATTAAATATTCCTAACTTTTTTTTCAGACCTGCATGGATGTTTTAACAGTTTTATCCAAATTACATTATCTGGCACAAAAAACTACATTTTATGCAGAAAAAAAAACATCAAATAGAAATTTATTGCACAGTCAGACTCTTGTTTGGTTTTTACTGTTTTCTGAAAACTGTTGAAAAGCCAGAGATCCTTTCTGCTCACAGACATCACCATCTACAGCAACTCTTTGAAGAACCTTAAAGAGGCAGTATTATGAATTTTCCAGTCACATCAAGTAAGTATGCTTTGACAAAAATAACAAATGCGACTTAAAAGAAAATTGACTTTGTAATTTAACCCATTGAAATTGGGTCTCTGTCTCTTTATGAAGCTCCCGCTCTTTCTGAAACTCCACCCTCAGGAAGTCATCCCAACATGGCTCCTCTATTAACCCTTTACCAGCGTTTCACTGAGAAGTAACTCAGCAGATGCTCAGTTCCACCTGGTGTTTGCTAATTGCTGTTGGCTAGTCTGAAGGAGCTGAGCGGAGGGAGGCTCTGTGAGGCAGAAGCTTGGAAGCTTGTAAACTGCAGCTCTGAGGAGGAGCTTTGTCGTCGAAGGCGGGGCTAGGTCCACCCAGGCGTTTTGCACAGCTGAATGAGAAATCATTGAATCTCCATGGCAACCAAATGTGCACAGAAGAATCAAGGTAACCCTCCAGGTACATTTTTGATGAAAACATAACATTATGACACGATGTAATGCTAAAATAAAAAGAGTCAATTTTACATAATACTGTGCCTTTAATTTCCACTTGGGATCCACAAACTATTTCTGAATATGAATTCATATGAGTTATATCTGAATGTATATTTGAGCCAGTTCAGATTCATCATTAAAAGCCCAAAATGATTCATGCTGATGACAGGTACATGTGAACTTCTCACCAGAGCTGTGTGAGGGCGTGCATGTGTGTGTGTGTGTGTGTGTGTGTGTGTGTGTGTGTGTGTGTGTGTGTGTGTGTGTGTGTGTGTGTGTGTGCGTGTGTGTGTGTGTGTGTGTGTGTTATGGAGCACAGTCCGGTTTGGAACAACACAGAACACAGGGAGGAATACTCAGGCTGGCAGAGGGCATTCTGGGAATTTGAGGCCTTGTACAGTAACTTGGTATCTGCCGTTTAAACACAAATAAGACGCTACTAGTTGCCGTTTACGTGGAACATAAAGATCTCCCCAGTCAAAGTGTCACTGTGAGTTTAATCAGGTGAAGGTCTAGCCTCCCTTACTGTGTGCGGTGTGTTAAGGCCGGTGTGGGTGGCCCGCCTCATCGGCCAGGTTCAGGATGTAGCCGACCACTTCGTCCTCTGAGGGGAAGTCGGACATCACCCACGAATCGTCGGCGGCCGTCACCTGCAGCCGGCAGATGGGACAGTTCCGGCTGCGGCCGCTCCTGCCAACGCAGAAAACGCCACGCGATGTCAATGAGAAGCCACCACAAACAACCACGGCATAAACAATACGTTCATATCAGCAATCACACTGCTCCAGTGTATTATAAGCCTGGCGGTCTACCAGGCTTTACTTGTGCCCCCACCAGGCTAAGCATTGCTGCTTTATTTTAGTCTTGTTTTTTTTTTTTTTTTTTTTTAAATGATGGCATTTTTTTAAGAATTTATAGTCAGTATTCAAGCATTAATCTTCCAAAAACACATAATTATCAAGTGATATTTTAAAATTTCCTGTCAACTTTAAAAAATGTTTTAACTGAAAAACACAGCAGGCCGATGAATGAATGACTGCCCCAGCGCCCCAACCACCGGGCTTTGCAAGTTTTCTGGGGGAAACCCTGACACTGCTAGCAGAGCTCCATTAGTTTGTTGGGTTCCTCAGGGACCCATTTGGGGACTTCTTTTATTCTGACTCTGTATTAAAGATTTAAAGAAGAAGAAGAAGAAAAAAACCCGTTTGTAAAACTGCACCGCCTCACAGTTGCTTTTTTTAATCTTATAGTTCTTACGTGTGAATAAAATTTTTAAAAAAATTAAAAAAAATAAAGCAAGCTTCACCATTTGTCGATGCATTTCTGACAGAAGCTGTGAGCGCAGGGCAGGATGAGGTCGGCCTTTCCGTCCATGCAGATGCAGCACTCCTCCTGGTCGGTCAGCTGCTTCACCCTGCACTCAATAAAACACAAAACTTCAGCGCCTTGCAAAACTATTTCTACCTTTAGAACACTTGAAAGGACTCGACATATGGTTTTAAACTTTTTTTTTTTCTACTAATTAAAAATGTGAAAGCTCCCTGCTGAAGAAGAGCCACTCCTGTGTCCTGACCTCCCCATCCACATGCTGGCCTGGCAGGAGTCGGTGGAGGGCAGCTGGGCGGACGAGCCCCTGACGGCGCCCTCTGCTGACAGAACCTCAGCCGCCTGGCTGGTGATGTCCCGGTACAGCTGGATGAACTGATACAGGTTCATGATGCGAGACGCCTCCACCACTCCGCTCTCCTTGTTTATCTGAGACGTGACAAATTCAAACCAGATCTCCCATCATCCAACCCGGTTAAGGAGATCGGGGCCAGTTTATCGGCGCGTTTTTGATATTTTTGAAAGTGAAGACATTTTGTTTGTTCCTCTAACTTTGGGGACAAATTCAACAGGGACAACTAAATAAAAAAAAACTCAAACCCATCAACAACAATTTTTAAAAAAAACCTAAAACACCCACAATGTTCTGCTGGACGATCTACATATGAGCACATTTCCATAGTTCTACTGCGATCCGATGTGTTCTGATAAAACAGTTGTGGAGGATTCGTTTCTCTCTAAAATGCATTTTCACCTTTTTCTTTTTGTTAATCGTCACAGTAATTCAGCATATGCGACAGAAATCTTCCACTTTAATTTCTTTAAAAATAAAAAGGTCCAACAAAGAACTGGGTTTGTAAAATTAGCCTGTTGCTAGAAAACAACGATTGATCTGTTTTTAGCACGTAACATTGTTTGGTGTGACGTCCTTCATGAAATAAGTTTGAATTCAAACACAGTTGAATGTGGACCGGCGCTACTACGGATGTCACCTTGGTGCAGACGATCCGGACGGCCACCTTCCATAAGGCCGAGGCATCAGAACCGGGCTGGACCTCAAACAGAAGGTGCTTCTGCTGCCCGGCAGCCAGCTTGGCCGTCCTGAGAGGAGAGAAAACGTCGTAAACAAATAAAACAGATTCGGACTGAAGGCTTTCCAACATACTTCATCTGCAGTGCCAAAATCGGTTGTCACTGATGGAAATGCGTGATAAAAATGACAGAATTTGGTTTCTTGGAGAGGAGTCCGCCTGCAGAACTCGACACCCAGGCCCAGGTCGAACTGGCGTCGAGGATTTTGAGAAACTTTGAGATTAATCTCAGAAATTTTATAGAAGACACGAAACGTTTTTGACTTTTGAAACTGGAAAATTTTTTATATTAATTTCAATATTTCTGAGGTTTTGTTGGTGGAAATGTAGTCTGATACGCCGTTGTAACAGACTACCAGAGTAAGCCTCCTTTATTACTTTAACATTTCAGCTCTGAATGGAAAAACTAAATGAAACATTAAAATCTTGAGTCATTTTCTCACTTCCCCCACATTGATCAGCATTGAATTTTAAGAACTCCAAATAAAGTGGTGAAATCTTGCTTCCTGTTTGTAGACTAACGTCTTCAGAGCATTATTAGTATGTTCAGAGAAACGGCAGAGCCGGTGCTGAGACTCACACGTCATTAAGCTCAGCTACTCTGCCCAGGAACTCCTCGTAGGTCAGGTAGCCGCTCTCTCGGACCAGTCCAGCATGTTTCACCAGCTTCTCAGGCAGATGGTTTATCTGACCTGAGATTTGCTGGCCCATCCTGGAAGCAGCGACAGCACTTTACCGTCCAGCAGGGGGCAGCACTTCATTCAGTTCTGCAGCACCTGCTGGCAAAACGAACTTCTTAAAACAGATCAAATGTTCTCTAGGGCTGCGTTCACACTGCAGGCTGAAGAGACCCAGTTCCGATTTTTTTTTACTTTAATGCGACCCGTATCTGATCTTTTCATGACAGTCTGAACAACACAGGTCGGATTCTTTTCAAATGCGACCCGGGCCACTTGGGTATTTGGTACAAATCTGATTCAAATGCGACCTAATGTCCACTTTGCAGTCATCTGACCTGAATGTCATTGATACTCGCCAAATGTCACTACTCTGCGTCCTGAAACCTGCAAGCGAGAAAAAAAACAACATCCATGACAGATGATAATGAGGATTAAGTTGTTAATATGCTGCTCCAGTTGGACAACAACTTCAAATGTGTAAGCTATGCTCCACCGTTAGCATTCATGTTTACTTCCACAGTGAGCTCGTCTTCCTTTTATGGCGGTTGGCAGAACACTGAGAACGCTGACATTATTGCGCACTCTACTGCGCATGCACTTTCAGGTCGTCTGCCCGTTCACATTAGAGATCGCATATATTTGGAAGTGTGAACGACCACGCCAAAAAAATCCGATTTGTCAAAAAATAGGAATTGGGTCACTTCAGGCTGCAGTGTAGTTTTTAGTAAAGAAATACTATATTGATCCCAGAGTGAATGTGAAAGTTGTTGCAACTTGTAGAATTTTCTTCAGAAATTGTTTTATAAGTGCCCTGACTGTGGGCAGGGTCTTGTAGCAGTCGGTATTACAGCGGTTCCACATGAAGCCTCTGACTGAAGACACTGTTGTTGTATACTGCTCTTATGAAGGGGACGCTCAAGGTTGCCAGTAGATTTCTTGACTTTATGAAGAATCTTTATAAACTGAAGAAATGTTGAGATGACAGAGAACGGTTCCTGTTCCAACCAAAGGCAGTCACACACTTCCTGTACTTACAGGAAGGTCAGATTCAGTTGTTTTGAAATATTTGTGATAAACATGAACAGTCGTAGCGTGGAGGCTGAAAGCGTACCACCTCTAGCCTAACTGTTGAATCTCTATTATTTTTGGTCCTGTGAAAATACAGATTAAATGAAATTAAATGAAAAACTTATAAAATTGTGCTTTAAAACTACAACTGCCAGCCAGTAATGACATGTCAGTTAATGAGCTGACTGCTAGCAAGCTAGAACAAAATATAGACAGACTAATAAATCAGCTAAAATCAGCTGGCTAAAATTATAATAATCTATAGAGCATAAAAACAAAAACTGAATAATATTAAGCACTTTAAGAAGATGTACTTTACTCAATTTATGAGGCGTTTGTTTTCTGTTTTTATATTTATGTTGGTCACAATAGCAAATTTTACAATACATTGTCCTGGTGATTGTTGCAATATTGTTGTTTTGAGACCATTTTCAAGTCATTTATCGATAATGGCATAATAATGCTAGTTCACCCTCTCAATAAACTTTAATTTTGTGCAGCACATTCCACACAGAAACTGGAAGATATTTTAACTATCCAAAATAAAACATAAAAACCAAAAATAATAATAAAAAAGATCAATTAAAAGCACTTACAACCTCACCAGAAATATAATGGATCATGAAGTCTCTGTGAACAAAATTTCCCTCAAGAAATATTACTTATAAGAATGGAAATGATGGAGCTCATTTTTATTTATGGTGCGACTAATCGAGTCATTGCTTATTCCGACAGGCTTATTTATATCCTTATTCTCGTCTGCTTTGTCAGAAACACAGGTGGAGGCCTCAGCAATCACCCGTCTCTAGGACAACCAAAGTGTGTGAGACCGAAGGAGTGTGTGTGTGTGTGTGTGTGTGAACGGCTGTGTAACCTCTGGAGATGACGGTGCAAAGGAGGATTCCTCATAAAATCAAGAGCATCATGAATAACTCTGAGCTTCTTCATGAGACTATGTTACAACAAGTGTCTTCAGGCAGAAGCTTCTTCAGATCTGTAGCAACACAGACTGCTACAAGAACTTTTGAGTTACAAGAACATCTAACTTCCCTCTAGGATCAAGAAAGTATTTCTGAATTGACTTTTTCCTATGCCTCCGTTTTTAAACCAAAACAATATTAAATGAATGATATAGATAACAATATTATACTCATAATAAACAATATTTTATCTTAACAGCAGGTGAAATACTGGTTGCTTTCCCGTTGTAGAAAAAGAATGTTTAGATCATATTATAGATTTTTATATCAAATTACAAGGTTTCCCCCAGAACACTTGCTAAGCCTCGTGGTTGGGTGCTAGGGCAGTCATTCAGCCAGCGGCCCGTCATGTTTTTGAGTTAAAAAATGTTTAAAGTTGACAAAAAATGTAAAAATATCACCTGATAATTATGTATTATTGAAAGATTGGAAGATTAATACCTGAACACCAGCTATAAAGTCTTAAAACATGCAAATATTGTTAAAAGACTTAAATAAATAAGCAATGCTTAACCTGGTGGGGGCACAAGAAAAGCCCGGTGGCCCGCCAGGCTTATAATACACTGGGGGAAACCCTGAATTGTATACAAACACAATACATGTGTTTGTATATTTGTGGTTTGTGGTCCACGTCATTAAGTGTGAGTATGAGTAATGGATACTCAGACTTGTGGTTATCATATCTTGTTCTATGTCTGGTAAAGCTAACAGCCCAGAAATCCTGAATAGTTTCAATATTTACAGCTGTGTAGCTGAGAGAGGATAACAGGTGTGTGTAACTCATTACTTAGTTGTGTGGTTTGTTGCAAACACCTTTAGTGTGGCTGTACAAAAACATTCAGGACATGAAAGCACCGACAGTACTGTATCCAACCAATTAGGGTTGCACAATGAACCAATATTATACAATCATAACTATGTCAGTGTGTAACAAAGTAACAAAGGACTTTGTTGGAATGAAGAGTTACTCAAATGGATGGAGCTTTCACCTGACACGCGTGATAAGATGGCCTAGCTCAGAAACTAAAGTCCACCGTGTCAGTAACATCGTAATAACAGGTGAGAAGGCGAGGAATGACTGAAATGTAGATAATGTACCAACCTTTGATGCCATGGCAACATTTAACAACATTTCAGCTGGCGGATTTTCCATTACTATGCAGCCCCGTGGTAAATAAGTCTGCATAGTTTATCTAAAACATTACTAAAACATGTATTATTAAGCGGTTGTTGTAAATAAACGTCTACGTTAATATATATATATATATATATATATATATATATATATATATATATATATATATATATTTCTAACAATATGTTAATGGACCGCTGTATACAGACTGCTGGCCAACTGAGGACCATTTGAAACCAAATAACCTAAAACGCGAACTCAGCTCCAGCTAACCAGTTCCAATTATTATCATTTTAAAACATTCATTTCGGACCAAACTCAACCGAACCGAAGCTCGGTTCAAATTCAAAGTTCTACTGATAAGCTATCAGCTAGCAAGAAGCAGCAGCTCTGCTGCAAAACCGCAGCGAGCCGGCTACACGCTAGCAACGAACCAGAAACACTGTCACTATAAAGGAAATTATGACGGAGAATATTACGTTATTCAAATTCACCACACTTTTAGTCCAGAAAGTTGAGTCTTACGTCGCTGCCTTCGCTGGGAACTTGCTTTGACGAACACAACAACAACACGCAGCGGCGCGGCTTGATGACGCAATCACCGTCACTTCGTTGTTCGCCGCAGGTGAATTAGGTGATTTCTGTTCAGAGGTTTTCAATATTTGTTCATAATTTACCTCCTTGTTCATGTGGTTTAACCCGTTGAGTTGTAAGTAAATTGTCGGAAGTCGTTTCAGGCAGTTGTGGTCTCATTTGTTTCCCGCCACAGCCGTTTGTAAGTATGAGCAACAAAAAACAAAACAAAAACACGATTAAAAGTCAACACTAGTAAAGTAGTCATACAGTTCCGCGCCGACGTACTCATTCCTCTTAGTCCCCTTAACTTTATTTTATTAGAATTTTATTATTATAATTATACTATTATTATTATTATTTTATTATTATTCAAATTTCTGACATTATAAACACAAATTTTCATAAATTCAAATAGTATTCAAATCCCTTGAACCTTTATAAATTATACCTTTATAAATTATACAACCAAAGTATTAATTTAAGATCATATCTGATAGGCCGGCTGATAGAATGCCTTTCTTCATTGAGTTTGCATGTTCTTTCTGGAACATATAATATAATATATAAACATGTTGATTTGAAAATTATCTCTGAGTTTTGTAATGTACCACCAGATGGCAGTAAAGGACAAAGCAAACTGAAAAAAAACCTTTAACTTTGGGAAATAACTATTTTCTTTAAAGTGAGGTCTTGTACTTTTGAAAACCTAAAGATCTATTACTTAAAATTACTACCAAGACTTAAAAAAAGCCAGAGAGTTCCAGCAGTGTGTAAATATTTTTTATAAATAGATCCTCAAAAAATGAACATTGTATTACAAATGCCCTTATGTACACAGCAGTTCTGTTGTTGATACATCACAATGAAAATATACAAATCTTTCAGCAACCCATGAAAATATGGATTGGTTTAAATTTACAGCACAGTAAAAGTCCAAAGTGAACTTGTCGTATCACACTAAAAAGTACAGAAAGACCTCAACATCCTTACTTTAACTGACCGACAGGCGATGTGGTCCAGAGGCTGATAGTTCTAATGATGAGCCATTCTTTCTGACTAGCTGTGACAACTATTCTGACACACTCGATGTCAAAGCCAATCTTGTGATCCACGTCATTAATCTCAATGTTGCCCACTTTAAACTCTCCTAATGTGATGTAGGATGTACACTGTCTTCCCTGTTTGGTCTCCACAGACTTCTGTCCTACTTCCAGAGCTCCGTGGTGAAGGATGTCGTTTTGCCGATCCTCCGTCCCTGTCACTATTTTCATTCTGCTAATTTTTGTTGATTTGTTGAAGATTATGATGAAGAAGTCTCCGGTGCAGGGAGGTTTCCCCCAGAAATACTCATCAACTATACTGCTGTACGCCTTGGTGGCGTCATAGTTCTCAAAGACGTTGATGTTGGTGTAAATGCCGGCCGGGGGGTTGTCCGGGATGTCTATGGAGTCCTCCTCAAAGTCGTCGTCCTTCAGTTTGTTCTCCACGCCTTTGTAGGACGAGTAGTAGCCCATGTGCTGGAACAGCGAGGGCTTGAAGCGGATCACGTCCTTTTGAGCTAGCAGGCCCCGGAAGTGGATGAGGAGCCAGTCGCAAGGCATTTCCTGGTAGAACATGAGGAGGAAGTGAGCCAGGCGGGGCAGGTCTCTGGAGTGGTACAGCTTCCCGATGTAGCCCAGCTTGGAGAACTCCATCATCACCCAGTAGGAGCCTTCTCTGGAGGTTATCACCTTCTTCAGCGCCGTCAGGAAGTTCCGGGAGCAGCGCACATCGTCCTCCAGCATCATGTAGAAGTGCGACAGGTTCGTGCAGAAGTTCAGGAGGAAAGCGTAGTCGACGTTCTGCTTGGAGCGGAAACGGACTCTGTCCTCCGGGTCGTTGTAGTTCCTCTTCAAGCCGTCCAGAGAAGGGTAGAACTCCTCCGGGGCCTGGATGACCAGGAGGCGGCCGGCTATGATGTGGTGAGCGAACTTCCTGGTGATGTCCTGCACCACGTTCTCACACCAGACCGGGTCAAAGTCCGCCAGGTGGACCACAACCACAATCTCTTTCAGCTCCTCGTAGCTGGACTGGTCAAAGATGGATTTGATCGTCTCCAGGAGGTAGCTTCCCTTTTTTCTCTTGACAGATGCCAACCCGATGGTAAGATACTCTGAAATGAAATCAGTCTTATCGGTCTTAGCATGAACACAAATAAAATGTTCATGCTCAAGTTGGCCACAAACATATTCAAGAAGATATACAGTTGAAACCAGATATTTCCACAAACTTTATGAAAATACATTGTAATAAGAACATAGGCCTGAACTTTCTTAGACATGTCCTTTAATCTAAGTGTTTCTCCATAATTGCCACTTCTACATTTGGAGAATAAAACCCAACTGAGTTACGAAGTGGGTCAAAATTCCAGGAAAAAATACTTTGAGATGCTCGTTAACAGAGATCCATCACTTTTGAATTAAGTCATGTGGTTTAAAAGGCAGTTCCACCAAATAGTGAGGAAATATATTTAAAACTTCTGGCTTTGAAGAAAGCTATAAATGGTTTTAAATGATGTCTGTAAAAATCTGGTTTCAACTGCCTGTCTGGTATACTGCTTACTTTTTCTTGACAGAGGAATTCCGGCAAGGTAGCGAAACGTCACATTGATACTCCCAGAGAAATTGGACAAATCTTTGAACGTGTGCACATATCTGTCGGAGCTTGAAGGATGAATCAACGTCTCTCCCAGCTGTCTCTTTTCGCCTTCCTAAAGCACAAAAAAAACAACAAAAGATCAACAAAGAACGGCACTGGCAGAGGTTTTAGATGCTAGATTCCAAATCGAGACTCGTACCAGGACGTAGCCATCATTCATGTAAAGGTTGAAAAAGAGCAGCGCGGTGAGCAGGAAGGTGAGGACGGGGAGCGTGGAGCGTTTTCTAAAACACCTCATCTTGTCCACGGACTTCCACAGCAGCCTCATGATCACAGCTGTGACTGCAGGGAAATGAAGAGAAGCGATGTAAGTCGCGATGAATAGTATTTGTTTTTGTTTCAGCTCCTTTTTAGCTCTGGACTTTTATCATTGTCACAAAGTATTAGAGATAAGAATATGTGAAAATATGATCCACTTTAATAAAAAGGTCAGTTAAATGATGGTGCTAGAAGGATGCCTGTAAAGCAGTTGAAGCAAAACTTAACTAATAGTCTTAAGAAAATCTGTGCTATCAGCGGTATCTTCAATAGAATAGCTGGTTACATCATTAACCATGGTAGCTAGAAAGCAGAGTGTCTGTAGCAAAACAGATGAGAGCGACCTGACATCTGTAGACTAGCTACATATGGGCAGCCATTTGTAAAATTGCAGTCAAAAATTAACAGCAATAATTTAGTTCATATAGCCAGTCATGAAAGAAAAGAAATGGGAGTTAATTTTTCAGATTGATATTTTCACAATTTCATTCATTTATAAATCAAAAAAATCAAATACATTTTTTTTTGTATAGCACATTTTGGCAGCAAGGCATTTCAAAGTGCTTTACATCATAAACACAAAAACACAAAGTCATGCAACATAGAATCAAAAATCAAAACATGACATTAAGTCAAATGCCATCGTTAAATTTATAATTGATTAGGTTTCAAATACAACTCTAAACAGGTGGGTTTCAGTCGGGATTTAAAGGAAGTCAGTGTTTCAGCTGTTTTACAGTTTTCTGGAAGTTTGTTCCAGATTTGTGTGCTGAAAGCTGCTTCTCCTCGTTTGGTTCTGGTTCTGGGGATGCAGAGCAGAACCAGAACCAGAAGACCTGAGAGGTCTGGAAGGTTGATACAACAACAGCAGATCTTTAATGTATTGTGGTGCTAAGCCGTTCAGTGATTTATAAACTAACAACAGTATTATTAGTTACACTAAAGTAAATGTCACAGTTTCTAACTAAATGCTTACCTAGAAACCTAAATATTTAGTTTACGTATTCATATTTATCTCCAATTTCAATCATTAGCTAAGTATTTAGTGTGAAACTAAATATCTAACTTGCTACTTAAATAATTAGTTTGGAGGTTTTTAGCTAACTTAATATTTAACTTGCTAAATAAATATTTAGTTTCAAATTATATACTTACAGTAGCTTGCTATCTAATTATTAGTGTGGAGGTATACATTTAGCTCGCTAGCTAAATATTTAGTTTCAAGGTAAATTTTAAGTTTGAAATATTTAGTTTGAAACTAAATATTTTAGCTTGGAGCTACATTTTTAGTTGGTTAGCTAAATATTTAGCCTGCAACTAAATATTTAGGTTCTAACTTAATATTTAGCAAGATAGCCTTAGCTTGCTAGCTAATCATTTAGTGTGGAAGTAAGTAGTTTGAAACCATTACATTTATAAATTAATGACTAAGATAGTGAAAATATGTGTTTCTTCTACGACAGGCCAAGTAATCCAAATGATTGTGTAACTTTACAAACGGCGCCCCATTACTATGACGACGTTTTATAAATTTACAGAACCTTTCTTGAAAATGTTCTATCAATCCCTTTCAGGCGCCAGCAGATGTACAAACTTTAAACCCTTTGAGCTGTGAAGCTTAGTGCCAGTCATCAAAATCACAGGGTTCCTAGTCAGATCTCAACACGTACATTTATTTCCTGTTAACTTGTTGCATGGATACGAGACACATCAGTGCAAATGATATTTAATCTTTTGGAATATTTGTAGATTGAAGAAACACTAAAACAAATGAAAAAGAACTGAAAACTCAGAATGGCAAAAAGAAAAAAAACCTTAGACTAAAGAAATCTGCAAAGGTATTCCATCATCCTTCCTCATTATCCTGGACAACTCCTGTCTTTACAGGTGGATGCCAGTTATTCATATCTAACCAAATAGATTATTCTAACGTTAATCAGAATAATGATCAGCTGCAACCCCGAGGCATCAATCAAAGCCTGGACACATCGTCATCTTTAATTACGTTTTGATGAGCTACTCAACATGACAGATGTGACCGTCGGGGGCTGAGGCCGATGCAGAAGGCTGATTTGAAGGCTTTTCACTGGATGAAGCTAAATGGCTGCTGGTGATGGATCGTTTCGTTAATCCGCTCACAAGCTGAGACGTCAGTCATCTGGTCTGCTGTTACAGGCCAGATGACTGTCCAGACGTTCTTAAACAGATGTTCCAATAGGAAATTAACCTTCCTGGCCCGAAATATAATATTAAACGGATTTCTTACAGGACTGATTTTTTTTGATGGGAGGTTCTGTAAAAATATAGCGGTAATTAGAAGTTTACATGTATCAAATAAGAAGACACATTCACCCTTTTTTTTTTCTCACTGAAGTTAAACCAGACCAAACTCCTCTGGTTTTAGGTAAGTTAGAATTACCCAATTTATTTCTATTTGCTAAATGCCACAATAATGAGAAAAATAATATGTCAGAGATTCGTTTATTCATGTCTACAAACTCAAAAGTTTACATACAGAATGATTACTGCCTCTTTAAACAACGAAGAAAAGCCCAGATGATGACGTCATGACTGGAAACGTCTGATTTGAGTTGATTGGAGGGACACCAGGTATAATGCTGCATTCCAGTTCTACTTGGAGCTGGGAAATTCCTACATGCTAGTAGGAAGAATCAACAGGAATGCCCTCCGAAGTTGGATATTCTACTGGGAAAATGGGAGCCAGTCCGACTACTCCCAGTTAGGACTTAAAACGCACGGCCAACTTCACGTTTCAATATGGCCGCTCCTCCGTTAAAAAGTAGTGAGTTGAGGTGGAAACATGTTTATTTTACAAGACTCACATGCGAGAGTGCGTCTAAAAAAAGGTTATAATAATCAACTAAAATTAATAAAATAGCAAAAACTGTAATTGAAAAACATTTTCTTTAACTGAAATAAATAAAGACGGTAATTAAAGGGGAAAAACAATAACTAACTGGAACTATATTGTGTGTTTATAAAACTAAAACATACAGAAATCATAGATAACATCCTTCCTTTTTCCGTTTATGAATCTATTTATTAGCTTTTTGAGCTGATGTGAAATTGGATTTTTCTTCACCATACAAGCAGTTTACATTAGCTGTCTGCAAACTACGGCGCTGTGTACACCTAGCGGCGCTTACGCTAGTCCGCAAAATGGCGACAGCAAAAGGTGGGAGAGTTCAGCAAAACCTGAATCCATTTTTTGAAAATGGTATCTTTTATTGAGTATTCATTAGCCAATCCATAGCATAGCATTTAGCTTGTATTATTATTATTTTTTTCTTTTGTATAGACATAATGTGAATGTGGACAGGGGGACAGAACGAAAACCATGCCAGGCATCCTGATATATTGTGTAAAGTGTGAGTGTAGCTCACAGACGTCTTGTTTTTACATTCATCAATTAACAAGAGGGGCAGTTATATTTCCATACAGGGGGCAGGTTGGTTTTAATAACTTTTTATCTATAATAAATGACATCATTATTTGAAACGCACATTTTGTTTTCACTCAGATTACTCTTTGTCAGATATTGAGATTTGTTCGTCTGAAGAATGTAAATGGGACATAAAAGCAAAACAGAGGAAATCTGCATTTCGCAATACTGTAGCTATTTACTACATACGGAAAAAAATCCCACCTTTTGGCACTCAATCCTAAAAAAAAAAGCAAAACAAAATTGATTCCACCCTGCTTAATTCTGATGTTGTAGAACTTAAAAGAACAACCTTCGATGTGAGACAGCAGCCGGGTCCAGTGACAAACACTTTATTATTCATTCATTCATTCATTCATTCATTCATTCATTCATTCATCACTCAGGCTCCATTCAAGCCCTCCACCTGCTAGAGAGAGTGAGCCGTCAAGAAAAAGCTCCAAGGTGGCACCTGAGAGAGTAAAGTAGAAAGTAGAAAGACAATGACAGCTGACACAAGTCAATATTATGAAAGCCTTGGCAGGAAAACACACACACACACACACACACACACACACACACACACACACACACCATTATCTGAGGCAGCAGCCTGCGACATCTGATATTGAGACGAGCGAGGAATACCTAACAAGGCACCGTAATGGCCGCCTGCTCACTCCGCCACGGAGAGAATCCTTCTAAGAAATGAGATTTTTGTTTGCTTTCTGTCCTCGAATCTAAGCAACAAACAAGCCTCCTATAGGTCACATACATTTATATGGAGATGAAGCTGCACTCGGCAGGATAAATAAGCCCCAAGTTTGAGGTTTGGGGTGGCGGTGGTGGGTTGGGGGGGCAATTTGCTTCTACTTCAAATGCTACTCTGCTGAGGTGTTTCTTTTATTCTTTTTTTTGTCAGCAAATTATCAGCATGCATGCCCAGGGAGCTCATTTCTACAACTGGAGTCATTTTAGATTAGAGGCCGTAAAATAAAAAGAAAAAGAAACAGATAGAGGAGAATACCAAGGAGCATCTGCATTTCAAATAGTAATACATCTTCAGAGAGTTTCTCTTCTTCACTGCGAATTAACCAGAGTCTCTCTGGAAGAATAAAAGAAATAAGAACTGATGGGGCCCACGCAGAACTGCTGTTTGAAACTTTTCTGAAAAGGAGGGGGGGAAAACGCTGTAGAGCACTTAAAAATGATAAACAGCTGGCGACGGCTGTTTGCACACGAAGCTAGACGGAAACTAAAAGGGTCCAGTCAGGTTTACTTGATGCTTTTCACACATTTTTCAGAAAATAAAGTCAAAACTGAAAATTGGGATATGCACAAGAGTAAAAACCATGAAAGAAATTTCTATTTAATGTTTTTTTTTTAAATTATTATTATTATCTTCAAATTCTTAAGCAAATAAGGTTGGATTTTGCACCAGGTAGGGTAATTAAAGGAAACTGTTCAATTCAATTCAAAAGTAATTATTGATCACAAAGGGGAATTAAATATTAACTTGAGATTCTTCAAAGAGTTGTTCTAGACATTGATGGCTGTGTACAGGAAGGATCTCCTGTAGCAGTCTGTCTTACTGCGAATTTTGAAGACGCTTCTGACTGAAGAAACTGTTTTTCTTGATTTTCTTTTTTTCAGATTTTTTTCTTTTGTCACACTTCTCTATTTCAAATTATGACAATGCAAAACGCAGTTTATTAAATGTTTGATGTTGTTTATTAAGAAAAGAAACTAACCTGGCTCTACGTGGAAAAATGTATTATGATAGAATAAAATTTAAAAAAAACAACACTGAATGCATTAACTCTTTTGGGTTGACGTTCCCCCCACAGCATCCGGACCTGAACAATGACAGACCCGTCAGATCAGAATTCAAGATTCAAGAGTAGAAAGCAACATCTTTGATTTACACCGTTAATTAAATCAGATTCTTCACATTCACACATCACGAACGGATAAAAATAAGACAAAACTGTTTTGTTGTATATTGACATAGAAAACTCCAGGCGTATAATAACCTGAGGAGACTTTATGGTTTAAAGTGGCAGCATGATGCGTTTCTAGGCACAGAATGTCATTTCATAATCAAGTAACCGTGTTACCATCAGTTTTTATAAAAACGCTACATAAAACAAATATGACTTAAAGGAAATTTTACTTTGTAAATTAATTCCTGGACTTCGGGCCTCTGTCTTTTTAAACACCTGTTTTGTCTTATATTCCACCTTTAGGAAGTCATCATAACACGACGTTTTTCTCAACCCTTAAATAACATTTTACCAGTGTTACACTGAGAAGGAGCTCCTATAATGAGCTCAGCAGTTCCACTGGGTGGTTGCTAATTGCTGCTGGCTAGTCTGAAGGAGCTGAGAGGACAAGTAGGAGGGGAGGGCGGCTCTGTGAGGCAGAAGCTTGGAAGCTGCTGCTCTGAGGTGGAGCTGCGGCTTGAAGGCGGGGATAGGTCCAACCAGGTGTTTTGTACAGCTGAATGGTTGCCATGGAGCTTAATGGACATGCATGAAAGAATCAAAGCAACACTCCAGGTACGTTTCTGATGAGGAAATAACATTATAACAAAAAAGTAGATTTTACAGAACACTGCCCCTTTAACTTAATTAGGAAGTAGTTCTCGAGGCTGCATGTTTTTAATTTTCTTTCTCGGCAATGTGACCTAATATGTTCCTTTTTGAAATCGATTCCTTAAATCTAAGTCCTTCGAAAAGATACTTTTTACATGAATGCCTTTTTTTCTTCTTTTGTTTTACTTACAGTAGAAAGGTACGTTTATTTGTACAATATATTTAAGTGCTTGAAACAAGGCAGTTTACACCATGAAAATATAAAACGTTAACCAATTATGAAGCAAGCAATAAAAATTACATTTTAAACGTAAAAAGTGAGAACGGATGAAAGGTAAACGAATAAACAAGTGAGCTGTAAGTTGAGGCTACACCAGAAAAAAAAACAGAAAGACTGCAGTAAGTTAGACGAGATAAGCTTTGGGCTGGAGAGCTAAAGATTTAATAACCAGCCTGTAATGAAAGCGCGATTGTGGAAAAATTAATGAGTAATCTTTTCATTTCAACGACGCCCAATATGGCGGCCTTTTGGGAGCGAAACTTAATACCACTGTGCAGCACTGGCAACCAGTAGGACATTGGGATGTGAGCAGGATACGCCCTGGAGAGAGGAATGAGTGGAACGCGACAAGATGCTGAAACAGAAACTGCCTCTTCAGCAGAACCCTGCGTGTAATGAGTTTGGTCAGAAAATGATGGGTGGGACAGTTTTCACAGCGGAGACAGAGGGACGCACACGGAGAGATCCTGTTATCGACTGGATGAATGCAGGCAGCTAGAGGTGGTTAATGGTGGAGGGATGGACTGGGCTACTGGGAGTCTGAGAGAAGAAATATCACCTCCTTAATCGAGTTAGAACGAATAATTCCACTTTGAAAAGTGGCTTGGACTTCCACACTTAAAGCTTCAGAATATAACTTTTATAAAATTATGTTTTTTTTCCCTCCATATTTATTCAAACTGTCACCAGGACTGACAATATGATAATCTGTGAAAAAAACATCCCTGAGCCTCTGTTGCAGTCTGCAAAACCACCAATCACAGCCGGGAGGCGGGTGTTTGCGCTGTCAATCAATCTCCTGTATGCTGCTAAATGTGCTAATGGCTGGGAAACAATGTACTTTTACGGGAAAACTGGTTTATCCGCCGTCATTATTGGTTACGCTAACTACCCTTAGCATTTGTAGCAGGTTATGTTGTCATAACCAGTCACAAAAGAGCTAGCAAAGTTTAATTCTTTGCTAAATCGTAGCTTAGCAAAGAGCTAGTGGGACGGGATGAGCGCAAGAGTGATTGACAGCACTAAGACCCTCCTCCTGGCTCTGATTGGTTGTTTCTGACTTAGTGGTGTATTTCTGCAGGTAGCACTGGGAGAACTGGGAGAAGGCAGAGGACATAGATTTTTTTTAATAGATTACCTGTCTTATACTATCAAGACATAATTGAAAAAAAAGTTTTTTTTAAACAAAAGTTACATAATGCAGTGTTAGTAAATTGATGTAAATGCATCACTGATTGCAGCTTTGCTTCTACAGCTTTCCTTCTCTCACTTCTCTCTTTGTGCGACTAAAACCGCCAGGGTTCTCCTGTCAACTTCTCTGAGAGGAAACTCAGAAGGCATTATGAATAACCGCAGGTGGCCTCCTAGCAGATGCACATACGCCACTCACAGCCCGGGCGGGCACCGTCTGAAAGAGTGAGCCAGGCGAGATGATAGGTCGATTCTGCCCTTAGTGGGTGGCAGGTTCAAAACAGACGCAGACAATAAGATGTGACTCAAACGTTTCAGATAAGAGAGGAGAGTGAGCCAAGAGCTCAGGTCGGAGGCATGCAGTCACTCTTCATGGTGGTGAACATTATGTTAATTTTTGTATTTTCATGCTTGTTTGGTTTTTTTCCCCCACTTTTTTGCTCAGCTGATTAAACTGTGACATAGAAAATTCAAAGACAATTGAATTTTAGATTTTCTTTAAAGCACACAAGTTCAAATGTATGTAAACAGGCTCAAACATACACAAAACTGCAGGCACCACTAGCTAAAACGTTAGCTGTGCTATCCCTAAAACACTTGTGCTTAGCAGAAGCTAATGCTAAACAGCTAAATTCAGCCATGTTCTTAAAGACAACAGTTACAGTGTTGCATTCTGGGTACATAATAAATGTCATGATGGGAGGAAAGGAAACAGCTGTGTAAAGAACCTTCACCCACTTCAAAATAAAAGCATGAAGATAAACGTCTACCTACTTGTATATTTCTTAACAGTCGATAACCAAAATTCGACACGGACGTCGAATTTTATTCAACTGCATGTTTGCGAAGCAACAGAGTAAATTAGCGCTTTCCAGGAAATTAGTTTTAAGGGAAGGTAAGTGTGCCAGATGTTTTCAAAGTTACCAAAAATACTAAAGCGCTAAAAGAAAAATTAGCTCTGCTGTCAGCAGAGGAGTGTCCACCACATAGACCTGTACTTCACCAAAACATTTCACTGCCACAGAACTAGCCAAACAAATCTTTTTTTTTTTTGGTAGCATCTATAATGTTGAACCAGTGATGCTTGGAATGAATTCAAACTAGAGCACAAATTCTTGCTATTAGGTAGAAAACCTTTGAAAAAATTATTTACATGTTTACGTAAGTATGAAAGGATGTAAACTTCTGATGTCAGCTGGATATAAATACATGATTTAATACAAGAGTTAAATCATTAGCAAAAAAGTGAAAAGATGCATTCTAAAGTTCAAGAAAACAGACTTAGTTTATTTCTATTACACTTTATGTTTAATGCATTATCCAGATGGCGCAGAATTTTAACTTTGCACAATATTCTCGGTGAAATACAGAAGCATTTCACAACCTGAAGGACACGCATTCATTCGTCCGCCCGTTTCTTCTCTACGTTTCTGTATTTTTAACCTCATGCATACCGATGCTGTCTGAACGTTTCCTCTCCTGCCTCCAGCTGAGTCACCTTGAATAAATAAAGTGAGACTGACTTAGTGGTGTCCCCTTCTGATTCCCTCACAGTTCAAATCAAAGTGGAGTCTGAACAATAAAGGCGGCTCGGCTTCTGGCTGTTTGGGTTTTCACTTCAGAGCGGATCATAACAACACAGACGTGATCCGAGATCCGAGAAACTAGAAACTTGTTCTAGATTGCAAACTTTTTCTTGTAGAAACCAAGTAGATATAATCTGACCCGTGATGTGGGTCTCAGATTTATGATGACGTATTAGGGTCATTGTAGATTAAAAAAAGGAGTAAATTTCCACCCAAAAGTCCACAAAAATTTAAAATCTCAGAAATTTTGTAGAACAAAATTTGGAAATTTTTTAGCTTCAAAAGTTGGAAAAAAAAGTCTGAAATTTTTAGATTAATTTCAGAATAAAAAAAAAACAACAAAAAAAACTTGGAAATTTCTGAGATTCAAAAGTCAAAAATGTTCAACTTCTGGAAATGTAAAAAATTTATTAGAAAAAAGAAAATTATATATATATATATATATATATATATATATATATATATATATATATATATATATATATATATATATATATATATTTAGATTCCTCTTAGAAATGTTCCAGAAAAAAACCTTAGAAATTTATGAATTGAAAAAGTAAAAAACTTACAACTTTTTACACTCAGAAAATTTCCAAAACTTAGATTATCAGTTTTTGAAACAGACATCTCAATAATTTTGCTAGAAAATTTTGGAGATTGGTTTTTTTCAACTTTTCAAACTCAATCATTTTTGTGCTTTTTGTAGAAAATGTTTGACATTCCCAACTCAGAGATTTCCATGGTTTTTTTTTTCTAGCAAACTGTTGACTTTTGGAGCTCGAATATTTCCTTGAAAATGAATCTCAAAATTTCTAAATCTTTTGGTGGCAATTTACTCCTCCATTTATTTTCTCCACTTACGACGACTGAGTTGGATATACTGTAGAGTTGTACTGACTGTCATGTCTGCTGCGCCTCCATACGGGCGTGGAGCAGCGAGCTAATGTGGGTCAAAGCGCTGGCTGCTGAGGCGAGCCCATCCTCATTACAGTCGCCGCCACTGGGACTGCAGAAGCCTTTCATGTTCGTCTTTGACCTGAAAGGTAAATACACTCCAGATGCAATTTACATGTACAGCAGGCCCGCTGTGCGCCAGCGCCGAGCTTCAGAAGAAGAGAATCGTGTTAGCTCGGGGGCCGAAGGCCCGCTTTTAATCCTGAATACTGAGCAGCTTGTTGCAACTGCAGGAGCCGATACCGGAGATCAGATTATTTTAACCAATGCTAGTATGAAGAGGTTTCTGCCTCTGACTTGCCACTTATATCTTACAGCTGGATAGAGATCAGCCGGAGCGGTTTGAAGTGGTTAAACTGGACGGAGAACCAAGATGTGCTCCGGACACTTTTTTTTTTTTTTCTTTTAAAGAAGATAAAAATCAATGCTGTGGAATAAAATAAATATCATCTTTTCTGTTCCACATGTTGTGCTTCCTCATAGCCTCAGGCAGAGATTAGGTGCAACCCACAGCGGTCTGATAAACTCACTTCTTTCTCTTTATACAGCTATCAGCTGACAGCCTTTATTTATTATTGATTATTATTATTGTTATTATCATTGTTGTCATCCTCACTTTTCATCTCCTGTTCAAGACCTGATCTTTAATCGGTACATTTTCTCCACGCTGCATAATTTTGCAGGTATTTAATACCTGGGAACAATCTTGTTTGTATTGAATATGTGGAGAAGTTAACAGACTAACATATAACAATCATCATCTTGTGGAAAAGCTCCGGTCCTTCAGTGCCGGTGTCATGTGACTTTGGTGGCACTTTAAAGGGGTCATAGTTCATTGGTATCGCTTATTAAATGATAAATATTTTTATCCAGCTGTCATTATTTGGTAGAAGTTAGTTTTCATTTTTCAACTGTTCCTCTACCAGGTCTTACATATGAGCAGGCTCTGGTCCGTTACTCCATTGTATTTTAATCACAAAGCCAAAAGCTGGGCTTTTTGCTTTGGCTGTTTGAATTTAAAACTCTCAAATGATATCTAATAAAAAGAAACAAACAAAAAAAAATTGTGTTAGAGATACTAAAGCCAACAACTGTTGCAGAGACCTAAAACTCGTTTAGGCTTGTTCGGATAATTAGTTTGGAACAGAAATTAAGAAGATAAATTTTTAATGACCTCCTGACAAAGAACGTTGTGCACCTGTTGCCATTACCCTCCAGTGTCCCGTGTGTGTGTGTGTGTGGGCGTGTGTGTGTGTGTAGCACCAGACCAAAAGTTCATGGAGAAAATGTAGTTTTTTCAATGCCATAAGACTTGCATAGACTTCATTACCTTCTAGTCTAGTCTAGACCGCCCTAGACTAGAAGGTGGTCTAGGGTGGGGACCTAGAAGGCGGTCCTAGCCCCGCCTCCGAGACGCAGCTCCTCTTCAGAGCTGCAGTTTCCAAGCTTCTGCCTCACAGAGCAGCTCTCCCCCACTCGGCTCCTTCAGACTAGCCAGCAGCAATTAGCAAACACCTGGTGGAACTGAGCGTCAGTGTAGCTCACAGGAGCTGCTTCTCAGTTAAATGCTGGTAAAAACGTTGTTAAAGGGTAAATAGAGCAGCAGTGCTGTGATGACTTCCTGAAGGCGGAGTTTCATGAAGAGCAGAAGCTTTTAAAGAGACAGAGGCCCAATTTCAAGTCGTTAAATTACAAAGTCAAATTCATTTTCATTCATATTTGGTATATATACCATTAATGTAACTTGATTGTGCTGTAAAATGATAAAATGCCTGGAAAACACAAATGACTGCTCCTTTAACAGTGAAAGAAATGTACTGAAAAATTATGTTAGATTAGAAAAGAATCAAACTGAATTTTTTTGACAAGTTACAACAGTGATATAACTCAAAGTTGAGACAGAATGTAAATGCTTTTTATAAATGGATTTGAAAGGTGAGTACTCCTCACATAAAAGACTGTTGCTAGCATGACCTGGTAGCATTTAGCTACGGTCTGTTCAGTGATCAGATCTCTCAGTCCCCCAGGCGGGTCAGGTCGTCTGCCGAGTTCCTGGTGAATTTCTATTCACTGTGCTGGTGCCTGAGTGGGCGACAGGCAGGATACCACTCAGACAGGTCACCCATCCAAAACAAGACCCACGCTAAATTGTATTGTAGAGTCGCAAATCCTATAGCAAAGAACAAACTGTTATGTGATTATTTTCATATAGTAGCAACATAATTGAAGACTCCTTGGTTATTCATTTGGGTTTTGATATGGATTAAGCTCAGAATTCTAATTCTGTGTCAAAGTCAAAATTCTGAGATAGTGGTGGGCGATATGGACCTAAAATTTTAGCATGATATTTTTGGTACTGCGGTGATAACGATAAAAGTGACGATAAAAACTATTACTTTTTAATAATATCCCCACAAGCACAAATAACGCAAATGTATTGATATTTATTGATGTGATTTATTTATTGATGAAGTGAACAATTGCAGAAATAAGAATCCCAACAACACTGATAGTTTCAAAGGTTTTAAACATTAATTGGAATGTATTGCAACAACAATCAATTAAAATCTTACGACAGGAAATTTATCCCGATAAACGCTACGATAAATACACATCGCTATTCTGCGATTAAAGTCAGAATTCTTTTTTTAATCCCCTTCCGTACTACAAGATGATTTAAACGTGTAAAATTAGAAAGAGTCGTCCCAGTTTCAGAAACACTCAAGACTTTGAATCGACTGCGCTACGCTAACTGTTGGCCGCTGTATTTGTTTAGCGGGAAGCACCTGGAGCCTGATTTCCACAAAAGCTCCTGTTTGAAATTCAGCGCGTGTGCGCACACCAACATGGTCACGCCTCTGGCTGGTGCTCTCACCCAGTCTAGGCTTCCTGTAATAGAAATATTTAGGGCTATTATGGTCACAGCTAATCCATATGCAGGGAAGAATGATAATGACAAGAGCGTGCGCAAAAGAAGAAAAAAAATGCAATTAATTTCCAGGAAAACGGCTCCTCGGCGCCCGTAATGAGATGCCGAATTAATAAGCTTGTGTGCCGAACAACAAAGCCATTTGGTAAACAGCGCTGTTCATTTGCCTGTTGACATCCAGACAGTGCATGAACCCAGAAGGACACTAGTGAGCTGGCGTGTGTGTGTGTGCGTGTGTGTGTGTGTGTGTGTGTGTGTGTGTGGCAGGAAAGCAGGCAGCAGGGTAGGTTATGATGGAGGATTTTGGAAAATAACACGCTGGTGATTTTTGCAGTCTAATTTGTTGACAATATGAATACAGTTATTCTTTATGATGCTTTCCACTTTGCTTGTGTGAAGACGTCAGCCTGTTGGATCCAAGGCTGAAATTTTATTCCACATTTTTTCTGTGATCTAGTAGTAATCGCTCATATTTGTGCAAAATTCAAATGCAATTTCCTGTATTTCAAGGCAGCTATGTGTAATTTCAAATAAGGAATTGTTCCATATTTTACAGTTAAATTGTGCATTCGGTTTCGAATGATTACAAACGTGAAGAATTATCACATGTTCCAGAGTTATCTGGCATGAAGCATCAACTTGTCAAAATGAGAAAATGCAGATGGACTGATTTGAGATTCTCTACTTATGTTTGGTTTGGATATTGATCAATTTTTTTTTTATTCCATAGTGGGGAAAAAAAAAGATGAGTTTCAACTTGAGTTTTTGTTGATCAGTAGTTGATTCAGTGAGTTTTCTCTGTGGTGAGGCGTTTATGACGATGGAGGTGATTTTTGGTCTTGTAAAATGTCTCCTGTTGCTCCTGTAAGAAGCTCTGCAGCAGTGAGTTTGTGTTTAATCAATTACAGTTAAACGTAAGAATATCCATACCAATAGTACATGTACTGTACATTAAACATTTTCATTTAACCCAGCAGATTTTTTTAGCAGTTCTCTCACAAGAGTAGAGGTGGGCAACGCGATCCAAAATATCGACAGCATAGGTATAAAGTTGATATCCGTATCAGATTGACACTACCGTGGTAAGATGGATACTATGGGGCTAAATTGGGGCCATAAACTTTGTTCAAAAGGGAAAAAAAATAAAACTGAAAAAATAAATACATTTAAACTGAAAAATCTTTGAAAAAAGTTTTGAAATCATGGCAGGGACATCCGTAGCTGCCATGATTTTTAATTACATCTTGTGAATGAGCTTATTGAGGAATGATTTCAGTTACATTTCTTATTTAATGGAAACATGGCAATTGTGAGATTGTGTCTTTTTTTCACAACAGCACGACAACAACAAAGATCTGTGCACATTTTTAATGGGAACGCAGCTAGTCTCTTGTTCAGAGGTTTTCCATGTTGTTTCCTTCCTGAGTGCTGCGCCCCCTAAGGGCGAGGAAGTAAACTGTTTTTTTTTTTTTTCATGGAGTTTGGTTCTTGTGACACAGTGCAGAGCAAATGTGAACCACACCAGCTGAAAATGTAACAAATGTAGCTATTTCGGTCTCAAATAGAGTAGAGTCTACTGGACTATTAGATGTGAAAACACCCTTAGTCTCATGCTACACTGTGCAGACCCTCTGTCTGCACTGATGACGATTCACTCACCTCACCGCTTTATGTGGTTTACATTGCACTGCATTATTTGTTTACATCAACCACTATGGAATTTCAGAGACAGGGATCCAGTGTAAAACTGGGCCCATTCAGACAACTGCACATTTCTATACTCACATTTCCTTTTTCTGCTCTACTGTACCGTTTTTGCATTTGCCTTCAGGCTCATGTTTTGCTTGTAAGATGTCGTTTTAAACATACAAGCTCAGCAGAAACAAGCGACACAACAATCTATTTGGAGATGTGTTCAGAATAAGAAAAGACAAGCAAGCCGCTCGAAGAAAGCAAACAGTCAGATATTTTGCTGGTGTCTCAAAGGCGACGTAAACAACAGCTCTACACAAGCAACTGCAGGTTTTTTTTAAAAGGAAAAATGAAAAACAGAATGAAAACACTTAATGGTTCCCACTACAGCCTTCCCTATTAAGACCATACAGACAGAGTTTACCAGAAAAATGCTCTCCTCTACTTTTGTCAATTTGCCTCCTGAATCATTCAGCAATGCACAAAGATATTATATATATATATACTATATATACTGTATATATACAGTTGCAGTGTGTATGTTGCAGTATGTATATATATATATATATATATATATATATATATATATATATATATATAAGTCTCTGACTTAATCATAATCAGATTTACAAATATAGACCACCTGCATGTTATTGTTTACATAAGGAAACTTGGCGCATGCAGACAACGCTGGAGGGCAAAAACGTCTTTTACATGCCATCCATTTCCATATTTATAGCCGCGCTGCTGTAGAATAATTCCGTTAACTCAATGAAACATGGGAATTTAGGTATTATTAATTTCGTGCTGTGCTCCACAGCAAAGGGAAAACCCGTTTAAGTGCAACTCAAAACCGCGTCTTTCTCGCTCTCTGCATTGGCCAGGCTACGCGCAGACTCGTTGCCATAGCAACTGACAACAACGGCCCTAAAAAGACACCGAAATATTTCCCACAGAAAGAGCAGAACATTCAGTCTGTTACAGTAATGTGGTTTTAGGCTTAAAGTTTATTTTGTGATTATTAAGTGATTGCTGTGGTAAGAGGAGAAAACTATAAATATATCGCTGCACTTTACTGTATGGCAGGGGTGTCCAAACTTTTTGCAAAGAGGGCCAGATTTGATAAAGTGAAGATGCCCAGGGGCCAATAGTTTGTTCGGACATTTTTTAACTACAAACGTTTCATGCAAATACACACCGTTATAAAACAATTTTCATTGTCACAATTATCTTTATTTTTCAAATGACAAAATAACCAAATATAAGCCACTCAGGCAGATGAGAACAACTCTAAAAACCCAAATTCTGCCTTTCATTCATATCTGGAGAGTCAGATAACATTGAACAAACTGTATGAAATACCTTAAATTTACATGAGTTTAAAAATATTTTTGCCTCAAGAACATTTTAAACAGGAGTTATAAGTAATGCAAAGTTGTCTATTATTATTAAATCTTAAAACAAGTGAATTTTGCTCTTGTCATTTACAATATCTTTCAGAAAGTAATAGTTTGTCACATCTACAGGTTCATAACATCAACAGTAATAACCAAATCTTACTCAAGAGTTTAATAAAAATAAGTGCCATAAATCCAGGTGCATAAATGTTCGATTCGCTCTTCACTGCTGATAGTGACAGACGTTACCGTTCAAAATACTCAATTTCATGTCCTCAACTCTCAGTGCCACACTGTTACGTGCCAGGCAAACATTCGCAAATTCTTGCTTCTTCTCAGGGCAAAATGTTCTCCACCATTTTCATAACACAGTCTTTGATAAATGTACCTCCAGTAGAAGGTTTGCCATGTTTAGCTATTAACATGGCCACTTCGTAGCTTGCTTTGGTGGTATTTTCTTTTGACTCACAGGCCCGCGTGAAGAATCGCTGTTGTGATGCCAGTGCAGCTTGGAGCTGCTTCACTTTTTCAGCACGGTCACTTCCTGTTAGCTTGTTGTATGTGTTAGCATGTTTACTCTGGTAGTGTCTCTTTACGTTGAAATCCTTAAACAAGGCAACCGTCTCATTACAAATTAGACAAGCACAATTGCCTTGATTTTCAGTGAAGAAGTATTATAATTCCCATCTCTCTTGAAAGCGGCGGCCCTCACTGTAAACTTGTTTTCTTTGCAGTGGCCATGGCAGAAATGAGAGGAGAGGGGTTCGCTGCACGGAGGCAGAGACTGATAGTATTAAAGTGGTGCTGCCACCATTTGGTGAAAGGAGGAATTACAGTTTCAAGTTTTATGATTTATTTATTCTGTTTCACAGTGGAGGCGGGCCATAAATAATACATTATAAGACCGAAGCTGCGGGCCGTATGAAATCTGACCGCGGGCCGTGATTGGCCCTCGGGCCGGACTTTGGACATGCCTGCTGTATGGCTAGCTCCATGGCTAGTTCCCTGTTCCTGTCTCTTACTCTGCAGTTGTGGAGTCACAATGTCTGGGATCATGAGCGCCCCCTGACATGAGGCAGGAGAACTGCCTGCCTCACCTCAATTCTGTTCTCTGCCGTTTCTGATCGCTCCTCAGCACAGGAAACACGTTACACACACAGTTGATGACAAAAACACTGTACATTGTATACATAAGCTACATTATGGAAAATCAGTTCATATATTAAAATGTTTTTTAACCATTTTATTGGCGACGTACAGACAGCAGGAACATGCTCTCATAGTTAGTGAGAGGTTGATCAATCCCAGGTGAGGCTCAGCTCACTGCTGCCTCACCGACTTCGCTTCCGAGCATTTGAATGGGAAAATGCAAAAATACAACGATTTTGAAGAAAACATAATCAAAATTAAACTAAATAAAAAATAAATACTTTATAGCACGAACCACAAGGTGAAACTAGCAACTTATTTTATCATTATATTTTTCCATTATGACAGGTGAAGCTCTGCCTCACTTGCCAACCCTGACCGAACGTCTCTGAAATATATATATATATATATATATATATATATATATATATATATATATATATATATATATATATATATATATATATAGTCAAGACTGAGGCAAATTGTTTTTCACATACTTTAATAACAGTTGCTCCATGTATGATTGAGGCTGTGTAATGCAATCTCCAGAGCAGAATTAAAGCTGATGCTTGGATCCAGACTCTAAGGAAAATGTTAATAGAGTTCACAGAAAGTAAGCAGCGAAACCTTCAACAAGTAAACAACATTTCCTCTAGAAGAAAGCAAATCTTCCTGCCTCCAGCTGGGAATTTTACCGACTGCTTCTCTGCCTGGTTCAATGTGTTTACTTATTCATCAAGGTGGAGTGCTGGGAGTGGGGGGTTAGTGGGTTGGTGGTGAGGAAGGAGGGGCAGGAGGGATGGGGGGCTGCCGGTTTCTGAAGCTTCAGGAGGTACACTCATCCTGCTGCTGTGTGAGACGGGCAGGCGTGATTAAAAATTGATGCAAACACATGTGGATGCATAACCTGCAGCGAGTGTTTGTGAGCGGTGGTGCATGTTTGGCTGTCAGTAAACAGGTAATCTTATAAAAGGCAGGGAATTGGATTTGATTCATCACCATTTTTCTGTGAGTACTCTTCCACAAGAAACGGGCCAATGAGAACGCCACCTCCTTGTATGTTTCTGTTTTCTTAAATAAGTCTGGTTGAAGCTGTACATGCTTGAAACACGTCCTGCTTTAAAGGGGCAGAATTATGTAAAATTGACTTTTTGGAGCTTTGCATCATGTCATAATGTTACTCCCACATCCCTGGAGTGTTGCTATGATTCTTTCATGCATGTTTGAGAAATCCTTTCATCTCCATGGCAACCATTCAGCTGTGCAAAATGACTGAGTGGACCTAAGCCCCGCCTTCGTGGATGAAACTCCTCCCCTGAGCTGCAGTTTCCAAGCTTCTGCCTCACAGCGCACCCCTCCCTCCCCCACTACTCCTCCACTCAGCTCCTTCAGACTAGCCAGCAGCAATTACACAACTGGTGAAACCATTTTGTTTAATTCAGCATCTGCTGAGCTCATTATACGAGCTACTTCTCAGTGAAACACTGCTAAAAACGTTGTTAAAGGGTTAGTAGAGGAGCCATGTCATGATGACTTCCTGTAGGCGGAGTTTCAGGAAGAGCAGAACTTTTTTAAAGAGACAGAGGCCCACTATCAACACAGTAAATTAAAAAGTCAAATTTCTTGTCATATTTGATATATATATATATATATATATATATATATATATATATATATATATATATATATATATATATATATAAATATATATAGAGCATTTTTGTAACAACTGAAGGTAAAACTCACTTGATTGTTCTAAAAATGGCAGTATGTGTCAGGAAAATACATAATGCTCCCCCTTTAGAGAACCATCAGTTATGCAGCTGAGAGAAATTGAAAACAGAGAAAAGGACTTTGTAGAACATATTATTTAAAGGAGTCAATACCTTGTTCACAAAAAAGTTACAAACTAAAACCCTTTACAAAGGCATACAATGCCAAGCACCTTTAAGGGCAACCGAGTTCATGGAAATCCCTCGGGTCACCACCATTTCCTTAAACCTCTCCCTAGAAGTGTTTGATAAAAAAAAAAATTGTAACACGGTACTTTTTTCCCTCCATTTTCTCAATATTTAGAATTTGACCATGTTTTGTCAGATAACATGGGCGTCATGCCAAAACGTCAGCAACAAGCATGACTGGTGCTCACAGGAATAGAAAAAAATCATTTATTATACTGGGTATGTGTGTGTTTTTTCCCCACATTCTGAATGGAAATGGTTTAAACTTCAAAACCACAACCATCAATAAAAAGCTGCTTTTGATTGGCCAGTGCAATAAAGACTCATTGACACAAACATACTTATAGGTATCAATATGAAGTAAACTCTGTATTTTAAAAATGGTTCTCTTTTCCCTGGCCTTTGACTGATTGACACACTAAATCGTTCTTGGAAATCTTAATTGTTCTGTTTTTTTTATTTATTTATATTACAGTTTAAATATTACATATATAAATACTCTTGATCAATATCTGCATTTTAGGTTATTTCTGCTTCTGTTCTTCCACATCTGTCTGTTTCTAAAGCTTTACACAGCATGTGAGGGCTACACTTTGGACTACTGTTGTTGTTACACTGGACTCTCTCCACGCTGCGTCGGTGTGGAAAATCCTTAAAGCACACAGTGTGAAGCGCTGGGAGTGCAGGATTTCGTTCGGTTGGGGAGTTTGTTCAGTTCCGTGTCATTAACTCTCTTCATGTAGTATTGATTTTGTCACCAGCTGTATAAAATATTTGTACTTTGTCGGCGTATTATTTACACGAACAATCGGGAGGCAGAACGAGGTGAGGTTGATTTTCATTTGCTGCCCTGTGCTTCGTACATTAGCTTTACAAATCCCCATCAGTTTTCAGATCAGCCCTCTCTGGTAGCGTCTCATGTTCAGCGTCGCACACTAACAATCTCCTTGCCGATCTGTGGCAAATTAGCGCTAATGGCGAGGTGAAAAATATCTCTATAAACACATTTCTGTGTCATTATATGGTTTTTGATTCAGGTCATTTGTCCAGGTTCCCGGGGGCTGAGCTGAATGCTAGAAAATAGCCAGTATAAGTAAAAGCGGCGAGAAAGTAGGTGGTTGATATTGTGTTATAAAGGTGGTCAGTTTTGGTCGCCTTGGAAACGCTGATAACATTTGATTGCTTGAATGACACTTTCCTCTTGTGTTGACTTATTGGAGTAAAGTCTGCAACACCAGCTTTACAACGAGAAGGAACAGAAAGGATTTGATGATCTCGCCTTTTCAGACCAACTCCTGTAAGTTTTGCTGCGCAGTGATCGTCGATAATCGATTGTTGCTGTCCATTAATCTGGAAATGATGATGAGGTAAACATATTATTTCAGTTCCGTCACACTAAAGCAAGGAAGACTGTTTACAATTGAAAAACATTTTTGAGCAGCAGCTGTTCCATCTTGCAAATGCGTCTTCCCAGGATATCGCAACAAATTAAACCCAAGGTCAGACTTCGTGACATTCAGAGATCCGAAAAAGCCAGGAGATCCCAAACTGGAAAAGAGGTTTCACTGGTATTTAATTCCCTTATAAATTGTAAGTAAAATAAGTGCATATAATTTTTAATATTCCATAGTTGCAGTTTGTACCATGTGACAAAATGCTGCCTTACACAAGAGAAAAAGCTTTGAAACATGCACCACCCCGTTAGCTAGCTTCTACTTCACCTGGCTTCTAGCTAGCTTAGCTTCAAATTGATGGGTCTGACAATTAAACATGATGAAGACAAATATTTTCTGACTTATCCTCCTTGTACCATAGGATTATGAAAAAAAAAAGTTATTTTTGCTTTGACATTTTCTAGCTAGCGCTAGCTCAGTTTGAAACATTTGTTAGCGTTTCTTTTTTTATCTCAAAGTAAAGTGACACCTTTTAGCACAACGTGCAGCACAGCTAACCTGATGACAGCACCTTTTTGTGTTGGGAGTCAGATTAATAGGCACTCCCTGACAAACTAGCAGCTCTGTAGACTTTTCGGAATCGTAATTTCATAAAAAAAAAACCCCAAATTTAAGGCATCCATGTCCGGGTGGAAAACAGTGAGACGCCGCTGACCTAAGTGGAAAATGTATTTGTGTGGCCGGCTACAGAGGCACTCTGACTCATTAATCATTCATGGGGCAGAGGAGTGTCTGCTGGGAGCTGATCCTTGGCATTTGGACTGGAGGGAGACTACAGTAAACACATTCCTGACTGCTACTCTGCGGTTCACATCTAATCAATTCCCCTGTTATTATGATTCCCTCACTTGGACGGGGGGTTTGGAGGGGACAATAGGGCAAAGGGATATAATATCACCCAGGACCTGCCAATGATACATTTCTATCACTGAGAAGGCATAATTTGGGCTGGGAAGCGTCAAGCTCGTCTGAACTGGGTTTTTAATAACAAACAGCCCTCCTGTGAGGAGTCAACAATGCCCCAAGGTGAGAGGCGACGCTATTTGTCACACCAGACGTGCAACAATGTGCGAAATATGTGCCATCTGCCTGCAGGGGTTACCGAAATCTCATCCAAAATGAAACAGCCTGAGAGGGTAATACCGAAGTCATTAAGTATTCTCAAAGCCCATCATCTCCTCCTCTTCCTCCTCCCAGCTCTGCACAGGAGTGGGGTGGGGGGGGCTAAAGAGGGGTAAACAGGGCGCCAACCTGATTTTCTTTTTTTTTTTTTTTTGGAGGGGTGGCAGATCAGTTTAACGGGAAACGGAGAGTTTTAGAGATGCAAGAAAATATGGGGAGATAAGATGTTGGTCTCCATGGTGACAAGTGCAAAAGCTCGGTGACAGAACAGCAGAGAGACGGCCAGAATCTTTGAGACTCTGAAATGATGCATCGCACATTCCAAGATTTATTTAGTTTTTTTCTGTTAAGGACTGGATGATTCAGAGATGCGATCATCACAGAAGGCTGATCCTGATTCACACTAAGGCACAGAGGCTGCCCCCGAGTCAGACTGCGCCAGAATATTCTTAGGAGTGTGACGAAGCAAGTGACAATTTTAAACGGTGTGTATGAACGGTGTGACGAGAGAGAAGCCTGGTTTCGGAGTGTGACGTTCAGATTACAGACCAGATTAAATAATGTGCTTAATAATGCCTGAACAGCACAGATTGGAGTTTAAAACCACTTAGATCTTACTTCAACAAATGTTATTTATAACATTATAAAGCTAGAGGATAGCGGCGGCTCCATCAGAACCGAGGTCCGTGTTGCCAGATTGGGTGGATTTTGAACACATTGGACTAATAAAAAAAATTTGGGGGGGCGAGTTATTCAAATCTCAGCTGCTTTTCACAACATTTGCTCTTTTTAGACAAATGAGAGGAAAATTCTTTCGAAATAGTTATTTTGTGACAGAAAAGCAGAAAACTTTTAATAAAACGTCTTGTTACTCCACTTTTCTTATTAGTCAATTTATTTTGAGAAGTCTAGAATCCGTCAAATATGACATCATCCATAATTAGTCATTGGCTAATCAAGTGTCACCATGTAGGATTTAAACGGACATGGCACCACAGAAAAACCTGACGCTGAAGCGCTATTGACTACTTAGAGGTCGAGCTTTGGGCTGGTTGTCTTGGGGGGGTTTTGGAATTGGGCGGGGTTTATATTGTGTTTGGCAGAACTGACCAAGCTAAACTCCACCTGACTGCGAGAGCAGCCAACCTTGAGCTGGAAGCAGTGAAGGCAGAAGAAGAAAACGGGGAGCGGTCCCGGCCGTGTCAGCTCGCTCAAACACTCGACAGGCCAGAGGAAATGAATCGACATCAGAGCCGGCAGAGCGTTTCTACAGGAGAGCATGAAATTACCGTTATTACTGCCTCTCTGCGACATTTGCAGTGGAATATTTCTAAGGTGTGTGTGTCTGTGTGTGTGTGTGTTTTGAAGTTGCTGCAGACGTTTTTTTTTTTTTTAAATGATCAATACGTCTGAGGAAGTTTGTAAATCACACCATGTGCTACAGTAGGAGACAGAATAACAAAAGATGACATGTTATTTTTTTTAAGACACATATCTTCATCCGTCAGACACTAAAAGCAAATCTGATGTGTGATGGGATTTTAAGTTGAAGCAACAGACTGAATATTTGTTTTTGGATATGATTCAGAAATATGAAAAACTAAATATGAGCAACAAGATCAAATATCTGATTTCTGGGACAGTAGATAATTTGTATAAATCCACTGTAAATTTATAAAAGTATCTAATTTGACTCATAAACGTTAGCCATACATGTTTCTGCTCCTCACAAACAAACCTTTTAAAATAATAAAATTCAAGGTTAGATCTCCAGGCAGCCTTTGAAGTTCTTCTTACTATTAAAGTAGCTTTTTTCACATTTTGTCATGTCGGAACAGCATAATTCAATGTATTTTATAAGGATCTTACTTGACAGTAACATAAAGTGGTGCGAAACTGAAAGGCTGGAAGGAGAAGGATACATAGTTTTTATAAATAAAAATCTGAAAAGAGTGGTGCGCTTTTAAATTCAGTCGATGAGTTAATACTTTTTTTTGCAGTCGCAACAAATCGGTTGGAATCTTTGCTGTTAGCTTTGCATGTCTCCAGACTTAGCTGCACAAACTCTTTACAAAATGGCAGCAGTTCAGTCCGGATGGAAAGCTTGTAGCATGATTCTGCCACCCATGGTCGTAGGTTTGGGTATGGATGGTCGTGACATGTCACGACCAATATTCAAGGGATATAAAATAGTCCCGACCAATTTTTGCCATATTATTTAAAAAAAAAAAAACATGTATTTTTTAACAAAAACAAAATAAATAAACGAAAATCTACATTGATTAGTTTAATATTTCAATATACTACGCAGTGGTAGCATTCATTTTAAAATTCGCTGTTCTGAACTATGACGACCCGCCATTGGCTCACAGGACGTGGATCTACGTTCTTTGATTAGCTGCAGGAACGGAAGCTTGGTCCATGGTGCTGACAGTGAACTCGTCTCCTTCTGAGTTTGACATTTATTATGAGTCTCCATGTCGCCACCAAAAAAGAAAAGGACGACAGACATTAGAAGTTATTTCGCTACCTCGGCTGTAAGTACAGTGAGGGGACCCATAAGTTAGATATCTATCACGCAACGCATTTGTGGTAAAGTCCGGTGTTTAGTAAGGTCAGCACTGAATGTGAGGTAGAATAGGTCTGTTAATTATGTAATACTTTTTCACATAGGATGCTCAGACAGCAGAGCAAGCAATTTTATGAATCTTTTTTCCTCTTAAATGCATAATATCTCAACAATTGGACCTTTTTCCTGAAGTGCAAGAAGTCATTTTTTGTTCTTATCTGCAATTGTGTTTGTTGTATAATCAGTAGATCCAGAGGATATTTCTTTTGATCTTACTTGTAATGTTTGCTGAATTTTGAAAAGGAAAAAGTAAAGTGTTCTTGAACTGATCTGCTGAGTATGACTGTATCTGGTTGTATACATAAGATGTATGATCTGGTTATGGTTGGGGGGAGGGGGCTATAACCCCCCCCCCCACTGGTCAAAAATGGTCGGGAGGGGGGGGGGGGGTCAGTAAGTTGTAAGGTCCCACTAAAACTTAGACCAAACCTACGCCCTTGCTGCCACCACTATAGTTCAAGGTGGGGAGATGAGCAGCGTTTTAGGTTTTTTCTTAGATTTTTTTCAGGTTGGAGAGAGAAGAGGAAGGCATGCAGCAAATGACCCAAGACCAAGGAAACAAATCCGGGAGAAGCGCATCGCCGACTACAGCCTCTGCAAGCGGTATCTGCTCTACAAACTGAACCACAGTGTACAGTTAGTTTTCCTCCATAAATTTTCAGTTTTATTTTATTTTGACCAGAGCACCTACGTTCTCTACAGACTGTAAAATGGTCTCCTTACTGCCGTTTTCAGCCCTGAGCTGTCTGCTCTGTTCTTTGGTCGTCACGATGCTGTTTGCTCACTAATATTCTCTGGTCAACCGCTGAGGCCTTTACACAACAGCTGGCTTTGTGCAGAGAAAGTAATACACACACAAGAAGTGGATTCTGTTTACAACTAGTTACTTCTTAGGGTGATTTGTTGCCATTTCAGAGCGGTGGGCACACTGCTGTAATCCCCTGATAGGGGAGCACATTTTTTATCTTCGCACGTTAGCTACATTTTTTAAATGTTTAGCTTAATTTACCCTACACTTTTCCAGACAGATTCTAAACCGGTTACACTTGCTGTTTTGTAAGCAAGTGTAAAGAATGCTTCAAGTAGTAATGTTGACATTCATGCTCTTATTTTGAAGTCTGCGTACACAGCAGTTCAGTTTCCTCTCCTCATGTTTGCTTTTTTTTTTTTTTTTAAGAAACTTCATGGAGCAAATGACAAGTAACAAACGAATGAGTGACAAACAGAAGAATACAACACTTACATGAACAAACAGCCAGGGGCGTTCAGCAAACGAAGAGCAAAATGTCGCCTCACATTATTGTGTTCTCCTTGTGACACACAATGAGTGTCAACATGGCTGAAATTAACGCTTTAGAACTAGCTTCCTCTAAATACCATGTTGGTTTATCCCTGCAGAACATAGTGCTTTAGGGTTAGCTTGGCTAATGTTTTTGTTCGATTTTTTTTATCTAGCTGTATGAAAGCGAACCACATTTCTTTAGCCTGGTGTTGGTCTATGACAGAAGTTTGTGGTTAAAACCTGACGAAATGCTAAAGGAGCATGAATACTTGACCACGACCCTTCCTCTATGATTCTTTTTAACTCAGAAACAAACTTGGCAGTTCTGAACGGATGCAGAGTTTTCATACCTTCTACGCAGTAGCTAAACTTGTGTCAACCTACATTGGTATCAGATATTTATTACACTAAAAAAAAGAAAAAGGAAATCATACGCAGCGATTTGGAACTCAGCCCAAACACTCACATTGGGAAATGCTCCAAAGCAACAGCAAGCCATGATCACTCAGCTGCCTGCCAGAAGTGTACAAGAGAGACTGCTGCTATAAGATGAACATAATGGGATGCTAATAAATCCTCCGGAGAGCACAGGGAGTTCAGAATGATGTTTCCCAGAATGCTCATCTATCAGACGAGTGAGAGGCCGACTTGCTTTCAGAGAGCGTCCTCTGTAAGCACCGCTTCGCTTCGTCTTGCCTACAACACACACTCATGTTTCCTTCCAAAACCTCAGTTTGATGTAAAGAATCTTTATTCAATTACTGCAGCTACATTTTCCTTTCTTAACACATCACTGTTACCTCAGACAGGCAGCATTTTGTCATCTAATGCTCCACTGTCATCCTTTCAGCCTATGGTTTTCTTTCTTTTTATATTTTTTTGCCATGAGATTGTGTAATTGTATTTATTTTTTTCTGACAGACTTTCTTTGGAGGAAGAAACTTACTCTCAAACCTCGTTTGACTTGAAGTTACTGCTATAAATTTCACTCTGCGTCTGTTTCAGTGAGCGTTGGATTTGTTATTTTGGAAGAACGGAAAGCAGTGATGGGGGGTAAAAAAAATCTGATTTTCAGTCCTAAATATGCCCTTTCACACGAAGATAAAACAAAAACAATTAGCTTATTACAACTGACAACTGCCTGTCATCCAACCTCCTGTGTGATTCACATGTGATTCACATGTGATTTCACTACGAAACGTTCCAAAATCACACGTATACATGCGCTTTCACATATGATTCACATCTTTCACACATCATTCACATGAAAAAGTTGTGTGAATCACATGTGGTTTTCATGTGGTCACATGTGAAAGTCACATGTGATTTTCATGGGTCATCACAACATGGCTCCTCTTTAACAGACGTTCTTGATGTTCTTCAAAGATTCAAGGCAACACCCCAGGTATGTTTTTAATGAGGGAATAACATTTTAACATGATATAAAGCTAAAATAAAAATTTTAAAAAACTTGAAATTTACATCATACTGCCCCTGCAAGTTAAGAATGTGGTTATGAGGTTCACCTAGAGACGATGTGTTAATTTAGATGCATTGAGCTCAGCTCTCTCCATCAAGCATGTCTAATATATGTCTACATTTAGACTTTAAGCAAACTTCTGAAAATGTAATCTAGATGTAGAAAACCTGTCACGTTTGGCCCAATTATAGATTTATCTTATCTTATTTATCTTATGTAAGATAAATAAAATAAAAAGAGCCTTTTGGCTCTTCCATTCTGCGGCACAGAGAAATATGTCAAGACCTCGGGTGTTACGGTTTATTTTTCAATCTTTTAGTGTTGAAATATGAGCATACTGGCCTTTTTAATATCATATTCTGATTTTCTCCTTTTACCAAAGCTGGAGCAGTTTGGCCTCTCCTCTTGCTCCTACCAGACAGGATATTATTTCTGATGAGAAGAGAATGTGACAGAGATGAACCTCTGCATCACACTCTGCTTCATCAATTAAGATTTTTCAACCGTCTTAAGTCTCCCTTGTTTCAAACCCGGGGGGCCAAGCGTGCTTGTTTGGAAGAATAATGAGAGGCAAATTGGGCCAGAGGTTGACATGGAGCACCAGCATAACAATTCGCTGCAGGAAATGTAAACCATCTCTGGCCCGTTCACCAAATCAATTCCAATTTAGTTCCTGAAGTCAATACTCTTCATGTTACTCGTCTTTCACAGCCACGCATTTATTTGATCATTGAATAAAATCCAGTGTTCTGCAGTGATCATAAACGCATCTGCTAATTTTCCCGTCACTAGCTGTGAATTCATTACAAATGTGCACAAATTTTTTGTAAATATTCCGCTAATGTTTTGCTACATAAACAATTGAATTAAAATCACACGTGAATGAGCTTGTTAACGCGATAAGTCAGTAAAAGTCACAGCAGTGATTGATGTAAACGGTTACATGATTTATATTCATCATTCAGCCGCGGTGCCAGCGCTCAGCAGAGGAGACGCCTGAATAAAGCTTTCTTCTACAGGAAGCGGCTGCGTATGCTGCATTTTGGGGAAATTGGAGTCGGCCATTTTAAGCTATGGATTCAACACGTTCAAATGACAACATTTTATGAACTGTGCAACCAGACGTTGCTGCAACATTGTCAAAAAAAAAACAAAAACAAACCACCATCCTCCTGTCATCGTTTTTGTTGTTTTTGTCGGTAGTAACATCCGACTGTAGATCATGTGACTCGTTTGATTTGCGAAATAAATCTATTACGATACGGCCAAAAAACCTGCCTCATCCTAGCGCAAAAAACATACGTTTTTTTAAAATTGTAATGTTTCCATTAAGTATATTTACATTTTCAATTTGCGCAATTCTATGATTACAGGAAACACAGCTATTATCATGTCATTACATTGCTCTTACAGTATTGACACGCTTTCTTATGTACCATGATGTGACACACTTAGCTGTTCTAATGTGCCGCTATTCATTCTGTTGTTCTTGAGGGGTGCTGTTACGTAGTCATCCAGAAGGAAGCCATGCTAAACCAAACTCATACAAAGTCATGATTGTAGTCTACCACAAGCTAGCCTAGCCATCGCTATTCAGCCCGATTCTCATCGCCCTTCAGTGCTCCGTCTGGAATTTATCCCATTCATCCATATTTCTCAGCCAGTGCATTTCATCCAGGCCAACCAGTGAACAGAAGGAGGAGCTGTGAACGGTGTCGTTGAATTTCTGCACTGTTTTTGAATTGAGGTGATTCTTACAAAGCAGTGACAGAGGCTGAACACAAATCCACGACACACTTTTCATTTTTTAAAAATGTTGAAAACCATGCACCATAATTTTATCCGCAATGCAGTGTTCCTCTACTTTGTGCTGATTTTTCACAGAGAAACAATAACACACGTCAAAGTTTGTAGTCCCAACCTTATGAAGTGTGAAATGGCTTTCCACAACAGTGGGATCCTTCATCGGACAACTGAATCTTCTCTAACTAAATTTTCAAATGTGCATGCCAACATAATTTCTTTAAAGCCAGTTTATACCTTTATTTTTATCACCCCCACCACCATCTTTGCAACAGTAAAGTAGATCAAAGAATGAGCTGAGGCAGAAACTTAATGCTGGCAGGAAAATATCTCTAAGATGCTTTTTGTTTCATGTTGCAGCCATCCACAATAATCAAAAGCGTTTGTCAGGTACGCCTGACTCCAGGACCTTCAAAAGTGGGGATCTGACAAACCTGCCACACTCAGAGAAGACAGGCTCGGCTTATTAGGACGGTAAGGAGCTGCATGCTCCATATAGCTGCCTGCCTGTATACTTTTAACATCCTGGGAGTTATAGCTCATGTTATCTTGTCTGCAGTCACCTCTGAACAATTAAAACGGCTGGCATTTTAGAAGTGCACGTTTTTTAAAAGAGAACTTTTCCAGAGCTGCTACTGCTGCTGGGAGCACCATCATTAACTCCAACCAATGGTGGAAAAGAGTCAGAAGAAGTGAAATACAGACTAGAAATTGTTGTCGGTTAAAGTTGTTGAGACTAATGACACGGTGGTTCTCCTTAGCAGCTGCGTTTCCTTTACAAATGTGCGGAAAAGTTTAATATTCCGCTAACGTCGGAAAATCCCCACAATTTTGCAATTGCGGTGTAACTATGAAATAGGAAGCACAATTAAAATTGCATTTGAATAAGTTTGTTCAAGAGATAAATCATCCAAAAAAAAGGTGCCGTGGTGGCGTAGGGGTTAGCGCGACCCACATTTGGACCCCTGAGTCCCCGACGCGGCCGTCGCGGGTTCGATTCCTGGACCCGGCGATATTTGCCGCATGTCTTTCCCCTTCTCCTTCCCCCTTTTCTGTCAGTCTACTTTCATATAAGGGGCACTAGAGCCCACAAAAGACCCCCTGGAGGGGTAAAAAAAAAAGGTGCCGCCATGATCCTCCATCTACTTCTTGTCGTCGTCTTCTTTCTGGTTCGAGCCAGTGGCAACTCCGGGTTCCCTCTATGGCATTGTGTTGCCCTCAGGCAACAAACCACTATTTTGGCCCACACACCGCCCCTTTAAAGTTTTTTTAAGTAAAACATCACATAAAAAATCTGATGATATGTCTGTGACCAATGAAATTTGAGCTGGGCGTGGCTTTGACCTTTGTCTTGGGGTGAAACAATCCTTTTTTTGGACCGCAGCTGACTTGGACACACCGCTAGCAGAAGGTAAGATAAATTTCACTTTTTTACATGTTTAAATTTAAATAATTTTGTATAAATAATATCTGTGATGTGCATGAATAAGTGAAAAAGCATATTTGATTGAGTAAAGACACCTTTTGTCTTCATTTATATACTAAAATGGCAGTTTTTCATTCGTTGCCTCAGGGCAACATTGTGCAGTTAGTCCACTTTTGTGTGAACTATAACATGCTCATGGATGGAGATGTGTAGGGATATGTAGTTATCAACATAATCAATTTTTTTCTGTACTATCTACTATTACTCATAGGAAATGGATGCACAAAGATTTTATGGGCGTAAGGAGCATGATCAAGCGGTTAGGCTCATTCCTTCTGACAGTGAGGACAGTGAGCTTGAGGAGAGTGACAGTGAGGAAGAGTGGACTCCAAAATCAGGTTTGAGGGAGAGTTAGGAGATCAGGGTTCAGTCAATAGAGTAACATACTGTATGGAATGAGCATGTATGTGCGTTTGTACATAAGTGAGTGAAGAGAGGTATATATAACCTATTCTAATTTTATGCTTACTGGTTTCTTTTGAAAACAGATGACCTGCCTGATGACAATGAGTCTGTGGATGAAGAGGAAAATGAAGAGGATGAAGTATCACAGGAAGCTGTTCCACGCTTACCTCGTTGGAGAACACCCCACAGTGCCAATATCACTGATTACCCAGAATGGCAGGCCAGTCTTCCAAAATCAGATCATATCAATTCCCCCTACAAATACTTCAAGATGTTTTTTTCTGAAGACATTCTGGAAGTAGTTCTAGAGCAGTCAAATTTATATGCCATTCAGTGTGACACCAACAAGCCCCTTAACCTCACTAAAAAAGAACTGGAACAATTTATGGGTACAGCAGTATACATGTCATTGTTTGGATTACCAGGCACCCGCATGTTTTGGAACAAAGCCACCCGAGTGTCCCAGGTAGCTGACACCATGGCACTAAACAGATGGGAGTTCATTAAAAAATCCCTGCACTTCAACAACAATGAAGTGAGACAACGAGAAAATATTGATCCACTCCACAAAATCCGACCACTGGTCACTCATCTTACCTCAAAGCTGCAGACAATACCAATGAGTGAGAAGTTGGCTGTGGATGAGCAGATGGTTCCTTTCAAGGGAAGAAATAGACTCAAGCAATACCTGCCAGCTAAGCCAAAGAAATGGGGCTACAAGATATTCATCTTGGCTGGCTCTGATGGTGTCCCGCACAATTTTGAGATTTACACGGGGAGAGTTGTGCAACCACCTGAGCTGCCAGATGTAGGAGCAAGTGGCAATGTTGTCCTCCGCCTGGCCCAGCCAATACCCAGACAGCAGAACTACGAGGTGTTCTTTGACAACTGGTTCACGAGTGTCCCTCTCATTCTCACACTTGCTCACCAGGGAATTCACTGTACTGGTACTGTTCGTAGCAACAGACTACCAGGTGTCAACTTGATGTGTGATGTTGAGTTGAAGAGAACTGGGCGTGGATCTTTTGAACAGAAGATCGCCATGGTTGGAGAAACCACTTTGCATGCTGTGAAATGGTATGATAACCGTTCAGTCAGTCTTCTCAGCAATTACATTGGAGCGCACCCAGTCACCGACGTTGATAGGTGGGATGGCAAGCAAAAAAAAATCATCAAAGTTCCCTGTCCTGCTGTGGTGAGAGAGTACAATAAGAATATGGGTGGAGTGGATCTGCTGGACTCCCTCATTGCACTGTACCGCAACAAAATCAGGTCGAAAAAGTGGTACCATCGGCTGATGTTCCACTTTATCGACATGACCATCGTGACTGCCTGGCTGCTCTACAAGAGAGACTGCAGCAGCACTGGGATGAGAAAAGAGGAACAGATGAGGCTTTATACATTCAAGTCATATATTGCAGAAAGCTTGTGCAAAAGTGGAAAGAATCTGGAGCGTAAGAGAGGTCGTCCCAGTTCCACAATTGCTGGGGAGTACGAAGAGAAGAGGAGAAGAGGACCTACTACACCTATCCCGGTCCCTGATGTGCGTCTGGATGCCACAGCCCACTGGATGGTCATGGATGAAAAGAAAGGGAGATGCAAGGTACCAAGATGCAAAGGTACACCTAAAGCCAAGTGCCAAAAATGTGACGCCCACCTTTGTTTCACATCCACCAGCAACTGCTTCATGAGGTTCCATACAGAATAATACAAACTGTACTTTGTAAAAAAGAGAAACACGGAGCCATTCAGTACCCCACAGGAACATGTATTTGGAAACATAAACACACACTGCAGCTAATCTCTAATGCACTAATTGATAAACCATTTGTGGCTGTTTGTTGAAAGGAAACTTGTTGAAATTGTTGTTGTTGAAATTAAACTTCTTCTAATGTGTTTATTGCTTGTTTGTTAATCATTCCACTTAAAGAAAACCTTGGCGTTTTAGTACCCTCATAGCATGTTGTTGCCCTGAGACAACAAACCAAAATCTGGTGGGGGTGGCAGGGTGGAGCACATTTTCTGATTGATATATTATAAAGACCCCCTCAAACTCCCAAAACTAGGGTGAAATATTTTTTTCCTCATAAAATAAAAATTCATGCCATAGAACGGCTGGCATTTTAGAAGTGCACGTTTTTTAAAAGAGAACTTTTCCAGAGCTGCTACTGCTGCTGGGAGCACCATCATTAACTCCAACCAATGGTGGAAAAGAGTCAGAAGAAGTGAAATACAGACTAGAAATTGTTGTCGGTTAAAGTTGTTGAGACTAATGACACGGTGGTTCTCCTTAGCAGCTGCGTTTCCTTTACAAATGTGCGGAAAAGTTTAATATTCCGCTAACGTCGGAAAATCCCCACAATTTTGCAATTGCGGTGTAACTATGAAATAGGAAGCACAATTAAAATTGCATTTGAATAAGTTTGTTCAAGAGATAAATCATCCAAAAAAAAGGTGCCGTGGTGGCGTAGGGGTTAGCGCGACCCACATTTGGACCCCTGAGTCCCCGACGCGGCCATCGCGGGTTCGATTCCTGGACCCGGCGATATTTGCCGCATGTCTTTCCCCTTCTCCTTCCCCCTTTTCTGTCAATCTACTTTCATATAAGGGGCACTAGAGCCCACAAAAGACCCCCTGGAGGGGTAAAAAAAAAAGGTGCCGCCATGATCCTCCATCTACTTCTTGACGTCGTCTTCTTTCTGGTTCGAGCCAGTGGCAACTCCGGGTTGTTGATCAAGTGACTTTTGTGATGCAAAAAAAAAAAAAAAAAAAGTTAAAAAAATTAAGTTTCCATTGCAGTCTTGCTAAATAAACCCATTTTGATACTGCCAAAAAATTGAGCAATTACCTGGTTATTAGAAACGCAGCTGAGCTGAAGCAGTGGCACATTGGGTGAGCAGGTCCTGCTCGCATCTGGCAACTTAGTCAACCAGTTACGGTTTGATCTGTGGCTCAAAGTTTTTAGAGGTAAATTATCAGATATGAAACATGTAAAGCAAGCCAATAAGATGACATAGACCCTTGGCCAACAGCGCCAAACAACACAGCAAAACTACAGACCAGACATGGAAGAGTGGAGAACAGAACAGAAAATAGGAATTCAGTAGAGGACATGAAGCTGTGATGGAATCCTCTGGGATTTGTAAAATAAAGTGGCAAGAGCGAGTTATGAATATCAAAAAGCTTAACTGATCCAATCACGTACATTTCCCCCCGTTCCATCAAAGAGAAGCTAATCCGCGCTAATTAGCTAAATAAACCGAGATCTGAATGGAGGATGAACCGAGCGGGTTTCGGGGGAATGCGACACGCGTGCTCTTCACGGTTCACCACGTAGACGACAGAGATGGAGAACTGATAACTCCTCTCTGATGCTCTCCTGGCTTCCACACACACACACACACACACACACACACACACACACACACACACACACACACACACACACACACACACACACACACACACACACACACACACACACACACAGATTATCCACCTGTTGCGCGTCCGCAGGCTGTTTATCACTGATTCATCTCTTTGTTGGCGCAATCTGACTGATCAGAGAATCAGTGGAACGCTTTTCAGATCAATCAATGCATGCCTTATAGCGGGAACAACGACGGCGCTCGTTATGAATGCTTGTTCAGCCAGCAGCAGACACATGGAGGGCAGAAACCTGTTTCCTTCAGAGGTTTTTAGAGACCTGCAACCTCTCAGGAGTTTGCTTAATAAGTGTTGGCTTCCATTTCCATGGATGCTGTAGGTAAAGGACAGTCCATTCATTCTCTGATCCTACAGGGAGAACATCCACACTGCATGTGGAAAGGTCCTGGCTGGGATTTGAACCCACAACCTCCTGGCTACAAGTCAACAGGACAAACAGCTGCTTCACTGCTAGGTTTTTGGGATCATTTCCGAACACCTACAAGTTCTAAATGGTGGGGTAGAAATGGAAGTGAAGGAAAAAGTAGAAAGTAAAAAAAAATGTTTAATTTTGGATGTGAAATTTATGCAAATTGTATTTTCAATACCAAATGCAATTACATTCTTGTCATCAAATTTACTGATGTGAAAAGAGGAACTTTTAATGGGTAAAGAGATGATTAATTCAGTTACACTGTGGACAGTCTTGAGGTTTTAGCTCAAGATTGGACTTTAACAACATTAGCTGAACTTTACTGTGACAACAATATACCTAAATTATAATCACAATGGGATATTTATAACGATAAATGATAAACGATCTGATAAATGCCCAACCGTACTACAAGGTGGTGTAGTAATTAAGAATTAAGAAAAAAAAAGAAACATTTTTGTTGTGGACCTCTTAAAAAAAGAAAGAAAAAAAAACTAACAAGAGTTTTAGAAAATGAGGAAATAATTGTTGTCATCAACATAATAGTTATTTAAAAAACCCTACCAAACTAATTTTCTCTGTAAAAACAATTTAGACAGATCTGAATGTTTGTCATTCTAGATGATACATCACTTGATGTTGAGCTCTAAAAAGATTTGTATCACTAACCGCAGACTAAAGCCTCACATCATCACAAATCAACGTTTGATACTGTGTGAAAGTGAACCTTTCTCGGGTTTCAGTGCCCCTCAGTGTGGTCCAGACCCGGCTGTGAGACAGACGCCACATGGCGGTATGATACCAGAGGTCCCTCAGTGTCTGATAATGTCTCAAAATTAGGGGGAGATTTGTTAGGAGGCAACCAGATTAGCACTGCCAAGTATGAACATAAAGCCGCTTTTTTTCCTGTCTGCCAAGCAGCTTAGCTTTTTGACCTCTCTCTCACAGGATGGACATGCTGCTTTTTACGCCTGGAAACTGAAAACATGCTTTCAACTTAGCATGACGCTTTAATGGAAGCTGGGAGGCCATGTTGGGAGTAATTGTTTTGATAGCTGTTTTTTTATTATTCTTTTCTCGACAGAGAAAAGTTAAGATGTAGCTGACGGCTATGAGGTGGAGCTTCGATCTACAGCGGCCTGGAAATATTCTGTAAAAAATGAGAGATCTGAACCCCGAGGAACCTTTGCAAGTTAAACAGTTAGTGCAGATAATTGAAAACAACTAAAAGGAGCGAAAAACACACTGAAGTGACCACGAGGACCTAAAGAGACTTTTATTTGCAATTCAGTGACTCACAAGTCGAAACAACTCAGAGGTGATTGAGGCCAAGAATAAATAATAACACAACATAATAAAAACTCGGGAGAGCAAAAACATAAATCTGCTCCACCTGAGGGACTTCTCAGGAGTTCTGCACTTGTGTTTCTCCTGAATTATAAAAATATCTTGGTCAGAATAAACTAAACTTTGTTCTTATGCTTGCCACTTTGAGTGAAGGAACAAATTCCCTTAATGTGCTGTGAGTATGGAGTGATGGTTTGACTGAGGCTTGTACTTACTGAGTAAATTCAGAAAGACAAATCATCTGATAAACTCTGGTGGCCTCTTGTTAGTCTGATTTATTTCTGGGGGTTTCCTATTTGACCTGTAGGCCCGAGTTAAAGCCCATTTTGGACAGGCAGTGTGTGTAAGCTTCAAACTTTCTGGCCTGTAAACAAAGTGGGGCATGAATACCACTAAAGCTGGTTGCTATGCACACGTCCCAAACTAAATATAATGAGTATGCTGCCCTCATGGGTTCTTCCTCTGTTGGCCATTAACGTGGACAGGCTAGCAATAGGAAAGGATTTGCTGGCGTTAGCGTTGTGTATACCGGCAACTAGCACAACTAGGCCGGTAATCCACAACTTGCACTTTCTTCTTCAAATTAAATTTTACCAAGAAAAATGGTTGGAAGACAATTTCTGTAAGTGACATACTTTAGATACATTGGGGTTTTTTGACATTTGTAATCCAACATGACACCTAGCATACACATATTGTTATTAATATTCCCCTATTTGGAGATTCACCTATTTGAAACCCCTAAATTATTTGTGGAAAATTTACCTTTTGTTGTGCATATCTAAAATATTCTAAACAAAATGTGGAAAAACCTAGGCACAACGCAACTTGGCATGCTACTGGCTGGCATTTGAAAAGCGACCAATCGAGGAGCGCCATTCATTTTCCATGGTGCTGATTGGTTGTAGGCCTAGAGAATGTAAATCCTTACCATAAAGTTTAATGAACACACAGCGAAGCAAAGCTGTGTGTTCATTAAACAGCTGAACACAGCTTTAATGTGTTTAAACACATTTTAAACACATCTTTAAAATGTGTTTAAAATTTTAGCATTAAAAATGCTAAAGCATTTTAGCATTTAGCTAAACTTTTAGCATTACTAAAATTTAGCAAAGTTTAGTAATGCTAACTACACTAACCGAACCGAATGTTGACATAAGATACTAAATATTTTCTCTTTTCTAAAAAGAGATATCAATAATTAATTTCCATTCATGTTAGGAAGGGATAAAAATAATGACCAAAACTGTTCTTGCAATTGTAATGTTATAGCTCTAAAAGGGAACATGGGTAAAACTGGCATCGGCGTAAAGATACATAGAGACCAACATTTAAAAATCGATAACAAAACTCTGATCTCTGCTAACTATAAAATTCAGTGGAAGACGGCTAAAGTCACTGGTGTGATTTACACCTCCACCGCTGGAGTCAGGCTGGTCAATAATATCTCGCTCTACACGGCTCCAGATGTTTAATGGCAGCAGAAAGAGAAATTGAGAGGATTAGGTGCTCCGCCTGCCAACACAAGTCTTTTCATCACAGGCCAGGTAATATCAGAAAATCTGCATTAATCCCCACCATCACCCTCCTCCTCCTCGCTTCCTGTTCTCATTTTGGCCGACCTCCCCTTCTCTCCAAGTTGTTATCAGTCAGAAGGATAATTAAGCCTTGTGGGACTGTTGTAGGCCCCTCTTTTCTAACTTGTCAAAAGTTAGTGGGAGGCAGATCAAAAGCTTTTGAAACAGACGAAATGAAAACGATAATCTGCCAGGCAGCAGAAGATAGTTGCCTTTACTTTGACCCTTATTCTGTATAATGGATAAAAGTTCACTCATGCTCTTAATGAAAGTGTGAAATATTCTGTACTTCTGTATAAATTATAACAGTCACAATTCTGGAGTATTCTTTAAATGAGCTTCTAATTTCATTTCTCTCGCTTTACGATCTCTAAAAAAAAAACATCAAGAAAATATTGATTTGTACTGAAAATGTGCTTCAGATGAAAAGTTATAAACTGCTAATAAAATATTCTTGGCAGATTATCAGATCAACACTACCCACCCCCCGTAAATTTAAGGTTAATTATTAGAATTTCTAATTAATTTTTTTGTTTTAAATCTCAGTCAGTTACTAACGAGTTAATAACACTTTTTAAAACATAACCAAATCAGAAAATCTGAGTCATTATTGACTAGATAATTACAATTCCAGGCTTAGTAGTAATAATAACATTAACATATGAATTGCAATAAGCAATCAGTTAATCAGATAATAAATAAAAATGAGTTCTATCATTTCCAATCTGAGGGTAAATTTTTTTGAAGGGCAATTTTGTTTACAGAAACTTTGTAAATTCATTTTATTTATGTTTTCGGTCCTGCATGGGTTTTTATTTCCATTTTATTTATTGTTCTTATTGTTATATTTTATTTTAGATATTTAAAATATCTTTTAGTTCCAGTGTGGAGTGTCGTGTGCAAATTGAAGTTTGTTAATCTTTGGGAAGGCAAACTTGAATTATTATGCCATTATTAGCTGAAAATGGTTTCAAAAGCAATATTATTGTTTGTCGCAATAATTCCTGGGACATTCATCTGACAAAATGTGTTATTGTAACAGGCCTGCTAAAGATTTAAATCAAGCTTCATTGCATACATCACATTTCAGCACCAAGGCAGTTCAATGAGCTTTAGATGATAAAAAAAAAGATCCAATACAAAAACCAACATAATATTAAGAGTGACCGAATAAAGAGGTATTTCCATACCAGAGTCAATCTATTTTCCAGTTGTTATTAATCAAAGGCAGCTGTAAAGAAATGGGTTTTCGGTCGTGATTTAAAGGAAAATGACCATAAGTCTGGAATTTGTGAAGCTGACCAGAATAGATGCACTCAAATCATCCAGCTAGCTGTTTTGTTACCAAGTGTTTGCATTTAGTTCAAGAGTGCAAATTTCCCAAAAGATTATGAAGGAAATGAAAAACACTCCAGACTGTTAAATATAGCAGTTAGTAAGGTCTCAGTAATCTTAGCTTCACTGGTAAAAAATGGTAAAACAGAAAACGAGTTTCCTCATTTAGAACAGTAAATGTACAATGTGTGTTTGTTCTTCTTAGACAAACAATGTTGACAAATCAGTGGAAGATTCATTATTACATTTTAACAAGTCACCAATGGAATCCAAACTCAACCTTAGTACAATCAATCAATCTAATTTTATCTGTTCAGCACCTTTCAGCAACAAGGCATTTCAGAGAACTTTACATCATAAAAATACAACTTGCAACTGTAATAATAATATTATAATAATATTTGTGTCACTAATGAGCCACTAAGGAAGCTGAATGTAGAACCTGCGTCAGCGCTTCCTGTCGACACTAAACTGAAAAGCTGTTTATATTTTTAATATTTTTATGAGCTCCAACTGCAGTTATTAGTCTCTCATTCAAAATCTAAAATATTTCGACTGATCAAATCTGAACTAGATTATTTCATTTTCTACTTGTGAAGACCCAAAAACGAGGATTTTCTGCTTTTTTTTTTCCTTTGGCAGTTGGATTGACTATTGTGACAGATTATTTCAAACATGGTTTGTGATTTGAGAATGTAGAAAACTGGAGTTTCTTAGTTGTCATATGACCAAACTCTGACCTTGACCTTGATAAAAAGTCACATATCTGTACAGTAGAAAGGAAGGTTACATCTACAATGCCCCTGAGAAGTATTCACCCCTTCATGTGTTTTACTCCTTTTACTGTAAATCAATCATGACTGACACAATTTCCCTTCTTTGACAAAAAATAAACACTTTAATGTCAAAGTCAAACTTAAGTAATACAAAACAATGTCAATTAAAAAAAAATAAGCAACAGTGAGACACCTGAAAAACCTGAGATTTCCTTTCATTCTGTTCCTAGGTTGTTCAGCTTGTTTGCTTGGCCACAAAAATCATGCGAAAGTTATTATGTTGTTAATTTAAAAAAGCAGGGTCATTTTATGACCAGTGAGAGAAAAATGTTGGTGAGTCGCCCTTTACCTTGGGAGTCAAACAGAATATACACGGCTTTCTTTTTTTCTTAACTGATTATTTTTTGATACTAAGACTTAATTTAAAAGTGAACAGAAAAAGAAATCAGCTACACAGACAGGCCCGACGGCATCAGCCGTGCCCCCGCTGGAAGCTGTTTGTTTTTACCTTAAAGTTTCCAACTCTCTGTTATCCCTACATATCGATTTCATACAGTAGGGGCTTCCGCACTTCCCATATCTGTGCCTTCTGTCACTTTTTTCAGCCATTAAAAGGGTTTAATAGTCAACACGTCGTGACCTGTTTTTCCGAGCCCCCTTTAAACGCAACATGAGCGCTACGACGCTCGCACTGGGTTTACACCTGTAAAGCAGTGAAGGAGACCTGCTGCTGCTGCTGCTGCTGCTGTGCAGAGCTACTCAGGTCTGTTAGATTCATGGCAACAAACCAGTAAAACACTTTCCACAGTTTTTCCCCCAAACTAACCGACTGAGTTGAGTAAAGCTGCTGGATGCAGATAATTTTAGCTAAATGATGACTAGCTAATACCAATACAGCACCTTCAGCTTGTTAACTAGCAGCCTGTAGGCTACTGATGTTGTTGTTTATGTTCAAACGTGTGTAGTACTTATTACATTGAGTACCTTTTTTGGAAAAAAGGTACTTATATGTGTAGTTCTACTGCACTGTACCTTTTTCTTTTACTTGAGTAATTTTGTTATTGCTATGTGTTCACTTTGCCCCCCCTGTTGAACTGGAGCCGGGCTGCATCAGGCTACAATAGAATGTTCAGTTTTATATGTCACATTTTAAACTAAATATTTAATTAGTAAGCTAATTTTTTAACTACATATTTAGCTGCAAAGCAAATATTTAGCTTGCAAGCTTAAAATGTAACTTACCAACTAAATATTTAGCTTCAAAGTCAATAGTTAGCAACCTAGCTAAGTCTTTAGTTTAAAGGTTAGTATTTCACTGTCTAATTAAACATTTTGAAGCCTGCTCTTGTGGCATATTAAATATTTATTTTGCTAATAAAAAAGCGTGTTAAACATTTAAATTGTAAAAATACCTAGCTTGCTAATAAAACATTTAGTTTGAAAATATGACACTTGAATAACAATTTTTGATAAGTAATTTGATAACACAATTTAATTATTCAAATAATATTTGAATAACTGTGACCAATTTTATTTCTTCATTTGACTTTGTAACTTAACAAGCAGCACCATATCAAACTACGGTGAAAGAATACCCAAAATGTTTGACCCAAGTCATACAATTTAAAGACAAATATAGGTGTTCAAAGGTTTAAAAAGTGTGCTGTAACAAAAGTGTCTTCATTCTGGCACTTAGCAAATAGAAATTAGTTTTGATAACCATAATCCTAAGTAACCTAAAAAAGGAAACAGTTTGATTCAGCAACAGAGAGTGTCATGTTGGTTTAAATATTGTATGTAAACAATCAGCTGAATAAACTAAGAAAAGAGCCAAAAGCTCCCTTTCAGCATGAAAAAAAAACAGGAAATAGAAAATCAGTCATAAAAGCATGTTGTATCAAAGAAAAATCCACTTCTATTGAAATGTCTGATATTCTGTTTAGAGAACCTGTTTACCTGTAAGCTGCTCACAGATTGAACTTTTTTTACCATTCAAACACCCGAGCACCAAGGTGTCATTCTCTACACCCTCACACCTTCTCTAAAGATGGAGGATCTTTCATGTGGAAGCAGGATATCACTGAACGGAGCTGCTGGAGGTGTAAAACACATGTAAGAACGGAGCTGAGGAGCGCGTGCGGTATTTATAAAGCAATAATCCGACGTGTGAACCCTAAAGAGAAAGCTTTGTTTCACCTTCACAAGCACTTACTGGTTTTTCATCCATGTAAAGTTCCTTGAGTTTAATTACAATTGGCTCCTGCGAACGTTTTATCCTATGCGCGGTCTGTCGAGGTCGCACTGACCCCACGTGCGCTTTCGTTCATGCGTATGGTTTCAGGAGTTGATGGTCGCGCCAAGACATGCTAGGGTGGGTGACGTGTAGAAAACACAGTAAAAAAGAAATAGAGCTTTGGAACCGACGTCACTGCGTGTGACGTTTACGACTCGCACAGTCACTCGGCGCCATCTTTAAAAGCCACAGACCAAAAACTTTATTTCGCCGTTTTCATTGTGTTACTGACCGCAGTGAGGCTGTTTTCAGGTTGGATTTTGGATATTCGCGCTCCTAAAGGGCGTTTAGCTCAAGGTTGATCCGATTTATGAACGCTAATTCCGGCCAGCTACTTCTGCCGCCCCCCCTCAAGCTCTCGGAGGTTCACTTGGGGCCGTCAATTTCCTAACCAAACACTCCTGTAAATAAATTCCTTGCCTTTTGACCAACTGATACAAAAAGGTGGCAATTCATGCTATTGCACGAGGCACACTATCCTCTATTAAAATTTTAAGTCATATTCAGTATTTTAAATAACTTTAATATTAAATGTTTTCTTCAATAGCTTCCAATTCGTGTGCCCCATTAACTCAAAACCAGTGTGAAATTGTTCTACTAGACTGCATAGATGAAGCACTCTCATCTTTATTACACTTGAACACTTTTTATATTTTTTAGCTATTTCTGTAGTCAAAATTTAGCATTTTTCTTCAGTAGCTTCTAGGTCATGTGACCCATTAACTCAAAATCCATGTGAAATTATTCTACTAAACTGTATAGATTAGGCACATATTTTTATTCCATTTTGACCCCTTTTCAATTTTTAAACTAATTTTATATTTTGTAAAAAATAACAAATTTCATAAAATGTATTACCTCAGATGATCATCACATTTGTTACCTGTAATGTTCAATTACATAAAATTCTAGGACAGGATCTATTTCATTACATGTTCACTTCTTACCTGAAATATGTTAAATACAACACATATTTACTTAAAGTGTGATCTATTTCATAACTTTTACTCGTCACCTTTATTGTTTACTCTGAACTGTTTAATTACACATTAAATGTTTAAAGATGGTCTCTTTCATCTGGTTTGATTGTTACGTTAAATGTTTACTGCAAAATGTCTCATTATATAATTGTTTACTTTAATCACATAAAATGTTTTTTTTAAAATATAATCTTTCATTACATGTATGTTTATTACCTGAAATATTTTAAATATCAAATCTTTACTTGAAATGTGATTCATTTCATCACCTGTTTACATGCAACTTGAAGAGCTTGAATCAAACGTTTCATGAATGTTTTACCACATTAAATTATGAAATGACAGAAAACAGACACTTCCATCTGAACACATATTTCAACACAAATGGTTCATGTTCCTCTTCAGAGTCTGCAGCCTTGCTGAGCTTCTCTCCTGGGGTTTCCTCCTCAGCGTCTCCAACTTGCTCTTCTTCTACAGCCTCTACTACTGTGTTTTTATGATTTACCTCTTCTGGGGTAAATCATAAAAACACAGTCTCTGTAACTTGTCGATCCACCATGGTCTTGCTGTATCGCCACTTTAATTGACGCGCATGTCGGTCTGATGTTGCGGCGTTTACCTCGCAGTGACCCAGATTCAGCGCTGGAACCCATCTGGATTTATCTGATCCATTTCATACGTCGGTTTGCCTTGAAGAGGAGATATCAGAACACACATCAGTATTAATGCTGTAAATTTGATAACGCTAGTAAAATAGTTTACTTCACAATAATGGAATAACCTCGATGTCCACTGACAAAACTCGGACTATGCTACATGAAAAATATAAGCCCGACCTAAACAAGGTTGACCCACTGAGATGAACTCAACATAAACTGAACATGCGTACACCAGGACAAAATCATACCAAAACAATATGACACAACAGCAACAAAGCGAATTTAAACACTCACCAGAATGTAAATGTCTGGAGCAAACTTGTAGATATCCTGGGATGTTGGAGAACGTAATATCAGGACGTCTCACCGCTGATATCCAGAACATTCGTCTCCTTTTTGTTAGCTCCGATAGCTTAGCTGTGATAGCTTAGCCCCCTCGCATTGTTTCCAGGCAAGAAAACAGTGAAACTAAAGTCCGTTTTCCATCTTTTTACCGTTTCGGTCGTGTGATTGGACATTACATCCAATAACGCAACAAGTTCGTACCATTGCTAAATAATTTTAAGTAACTTGGATTCAAAATGTCTGTGAGACAGTCGTTTTTGTCGGTTATGGCCCCTCAAGATGGCGCTCATATCCCTACGTCTAGAGCAGTGACGTCACGTTCCAAAGCTTTATTCAGCAGAACCACCTTGATTATTTCTCATTTCTTTGTAAATTGAGAATGTAGCTATGTACAAATAGCTAATGACATTAGCTATTTGTACATAGCTAATATGTACAAATATAATAATATTTGTATTAGCTAGTACAAATAGCTAATAATAGATATTAGCTATTTGTACATAGCTAATACATTAGCTATGTACAAATAGCTAATATATTTGTACATTAGCTATTTGAAAATAGCAATGTACAAATTTGTACTCCAGAAACTAATCTCCAGAAGCTAATACTGCTTACTCCGACTTACTGTTTGCTCCAGAAAGTTGACGATTCGTTCACGAAAGTTTCAATGAATCAAAGAACAAAGTGAAGGCAGCAGCTCGTTTTCAGATGTACAGGCTCATTACAGACAGTACTCACACGTTTAAAGCTGTTAACAGTGTCTGAAAACTAGCGCCACTGTTGCTCATGTGACAACTCAGTTGCACGAGGAAAAAAAAAAAAAAAGTCTGACGTCAATGCTCGAAAGCGCTCCACGCGCTAAACCAGTAATTTAACATAGAGCTTACCTACCTGTTGGCGTGAATAGACCGGATGTTGTTTGAGGGAAAGTTTTTCTTTTTTCCTGTTCTCTCTGGCCTGGCACGAATCCTTTCAGTCACATCACGCGCCGGACTGAAAGTAAAGCAACACAAACGACAGGAGGAATCAGAAGACGACCGAGTTTGACTTGGTCGTTCACAACAAGTCTCGAGCGTTTACGAGCACGCGTCCCTCTAATAACTTGTTTGTCCATAAGACAAAGGATGGCATGTTCTGTCAGCCTTGAACATCAGACTCTCACAAACAGAGCGTTCTTCGGTGAGAACGTTCACCTGAACACAATGCATCTGTGTTCAGGCAGAACAGGCTCATTATCTTCTGCTGCGTCTCATTAAATCTAAACCAGAGCCACTTTCTACCTATCAAGAGCTCACCTGTACAGTAGAGGTCTCGTGAGCATATATGCTCGCATGCCCATAGTTAAATGTTGGGTTTGTATAAATCAGTCACACATTTATCTAGGGATCCGAAACTGACATAATTAAAAGTAAAAGAATAAATAGTCAAAGGAGTAAATCAATAACTTAAAATGCACATATTTTTATTATTTGTTGAAAGACGTTTGCCTCATGTTTATAATTTAATTGACATTCATTTTTCATTTTTTCAGCTGAGTTGCAACAAGTTATATTTTTGAGCACATAATTAGAATTCTAGTGTTATTAAAACATATATATATATATATATATATTGTTTTTCCTTTTACTTGTAGATGCATTTGTGTCTCTTTAATGGGCTCTTTGCGCCTGCCGCGCTGACGTCACAACCGCATGTGCAAATGCGGCTCTCTTTTTTCCGCTTTGAGTTACCATGACAGCTAGAAAAGACAAAGTCTTATTTCAGATGCAAATAAAACAATACTATGAACATTGCTGTCTTCCTAATGTAATGGGCTTTTAAGTTTTCATGGATTTCCAAACGGTCCTGAATTAAGAAGACGGTGGCTTGTAAATATTCGTCGCTACCAGTTAAAGCTAACGCTGCACAGCAAAGTTTACAGCCTTCACTTCACTCCGGATCAACTTCTTCAGCCTAAAGCAGAAGGTAAAGGAGCCTCCTGTGTTATTTCCATGGAATCACTTCTGTATTCAGGATGAAAGAGTTTATGGGAACCAGAGAGCAGACCAGAGCCAGACAGCCGAGCAACTGATCCGCCTGTACACACTGCTGGAAACACCGTCCTGCTTCACAAGAAGCATGAAAAACTAATAAAGCGAAATAACATGGAGACCTTAAGGAACACGGCCATATTTTTCTAAAAGCAACAACTTTGAACCTGAACAGTCAGCTTAACTAGAACTCCGACACCAGAGCTGCTCTACTGTTAAGCTCTGGGCTCGTTGTGCTTCAGAAGCAAAAAGCCTGAACCGTAAAATCCCCGTTACTTGGTCTCTGACACCAACGACAATAAACCACGTAATATACTTGAAAACAAGGTGAAAACATTGTCCGTTAATGAGTGATGAAAAATGTTTAGATACTTAAATAGCACATTTTTACAAGAAAAATGTCTAGCATAAGCTAAAGCTAATGTTAGCCACAAAGTTTAAAGAAAGTAAAACTCACCTTCCTATCTGTGTATAACGAGGCGAACATCTTAAAACCTTTCTCCAGCTTATTGTCGGGGCTTTGGATCGATGTTCATCATTAACTGTTACCTTGGACAAGCCCTGCAAACACCCAGAGTAAAGAGCCTTTTTCAATAGATCGGAAAAGACTGAGCCGCTTTTCCCCGAACGCGGAAGCTGACCTGCAAAGAGCCCATAGTTGTTCTTTTTTGCCACAACTCTTTTTTTTTTTTTTCATTTTTCTGTCTCTTATTTTTACTATCTGCCTACATGCAAATGAGGAGGGGCGGAGTCTCAAGGCGTCAACTTCTGCCTATTGGTTGACGTCACTCCACATGTAGTTCAAATCTACTCGACCAGATGGCGTCACTTTACACGTTGTGGGACAAGATGGCCAGTTTATAAGAGGGCTGAAGCTTAGCAACTTTATTAGCAACTTTATTAGAAAACAATGCTGTAACTCCTGAGTCTGTTATTTTTCATATGCAGACTTATGCAGCCAAGTTATTGCACCTATTTTATCTTCTGCTTGTAACCTGTTTGTCTATTTTTCAGCTGTATTGTACAAGATAAATGTCATGTTATATCTTTAAAAAATTTTAAAGTTATTTATCTTGGGCTTATTTTTTACATCACCAAAGATTTGAACACTTGTGAGAATCTTTGCTTAAACACACACTTACATACTCGACTGTTAGGCCTCAGCATCGGGGCTAACAGAATGTGAAGCACAGTTCAACGTGTTCATGTGAGTAAAAACGATATAAGGCAAAAGCAATCGCTCAGAAAGTGTTTACAAGGACAAACAAGCAGCCAGTCTGCTTAATTTGTCAAGTGGAGCGTGTGGGCGTGTGTGTGTGTAGGGGGGCGTGTGTGTGTGTGTGTGGCATGAAAGTCACTAAGCTTGGCTTTCAGCTTGGATATGATGTGACTAACATGTTATGCATGTTATGCCTGGTCCCTCAGAGGCTGCCGGCGTGATTAAAAGGAAGTTCTGCTGCGAGCAGATGGCCGTGTAGACTTCGCTTGTTCCTTAAAAGTAGGGGCAGTCCACCCACCTTCCTTATTTTTATCACTTCATCTGAGAGAAAGTGAAGCAGAGACGGAAGACAGACTAACGAGAATACATTTAGGGGAAAAAATGTTTTGTAACATTGATCTGAAGGTGTTAATTTAAGCTTTTTTTTAAAGGTTATCCGTATATGGTCATGTGAAGAAGAAATACACTGATGTCTAATTTTTTTTTTTTTATTTGATTTGTCTCAATTTATTTCTCGGTGTTTCGCATCATCAGTAAAAGCACTATTAAACATGTTTTACTCACTAATCAAAAGGTAGCAACAGGAACGTGGTTTCTAACGAAAGAGAAAGTTAAAACACCCTATCCACTAAGACATGGATGTCCAAAGTGTGGGCTGGGGGCCATTTGCAGCCCTCTGAGGGATTTTTGTGGCTCCCGAACACAATTCTAGAGTAAATAAGTCCTCGTTATATGTCACATTCAACAGGCTGAGTTCTTGTTCATCATTGGGGGATACCACACACACTGTGATATCCGACCAAGACAATCAAACATGTTTTTAGATCGGAGCGGTCCCGTCTACCTTCTGAGCGGACCAGATATTACTCTTAACACACCACACACAACAGCAATAAGACTATCTTAGCCACTCCAATGATTGGGGCGTCCTTGACATTGTCGGATTGACTCATCTCTGTTTGGTTATAACGGTTACGTGGCACCAGCCTCTTTTTTGATATCTACTTCCCCCTGGGGTCCATTCCAAGTGTGTGGAATCGAGTTGTAAACATGTCATCAGAAGACTCCCAGTCTTTGATCGGCTATGGGGTGAAGTCACTGGTTGCGTCACGAGAACGACTTCCTGACAAGACCCGGCGTGATAAAAACTCAAGACAGCAAACGAGCGTCTTTGGAGCTTTAAGGAAAATGGCAACACTGATAATAACACTGTGGTCGTTATGGCAACAAGCAGGCATTTTTCTGTTTGTTGTGCTTGTGTCGCATTCAGATCACATCGTGTTACTTTTAGGGCTCTGGGTTTGCCCTGCTATGGCGACCCTGACGAGCCTAGTGAAGCTCTTGCTTTCAAGCTGAGCAAGGTATTAGTGGAACAGGGCGGTTGGATGACCAGACCTGGTCATGCTATATAGCAGTTGTTGTGAACATCCTTCACTTTTAGACCATTTTCCATACGGTGAAACTGCTGAGTTGATATTCTTCTAAGACTTCTTCAAATCCCTTGCCAGACTCTTAAGGTGCTTCACTCTCCTCTCTGAAGGCCTCTTTCCATCTCATCGTGACGTTTATGCTCACTTCAGCAATCGGGAGACCGTCAAACTAAATGTCTATGATTAACAGAGCAAAAAGCTAAATAACGACACCGTCATAATGTGCACCTAATGTCATACACCTGAGAGTAATTTTAGCCATTGGAACTTGGAATAACTGTGGGGGGGTCCAAATTTATCCCTCACCATAAAATTATTTTTTATCCATTTTACAGAATACAGTGTACTGTTGCTGTCTATTAAAAATCCAAACGTACAGGTCTGTTTGAAAAGGTCTAAAAGTATGCAAGGAGTTGCACAAATGTCCCAAAATCTGAAGCGGTTTCAGGTTGGGGTTTTTTTCAAAGTTTTTCCTCTTCATTCATTCGAGCATCAGAAGATATTCTTGTTGTGTCTTGTTTTGGCTGACAAAGAAACTAAATTACTCAGAATGTTTAATCTTTCCACAGGATGTATCCAGCCCTAGTTCGTTCTGCATATTTGATTCTCTTTTAACATCGCCTGTAGTAAGCACAACATTTCAAAAGTTTTCAAATGCCCCAGACTCGCGTAAGACCCAAAACCTGCTCCCTCAGCTAATTTCACAACTCAAAGATGTTTTTCATCACAACATCGGAGTGTGTAAAGATAGTAAAGTTTATGTGCAATCATCCGATCTTTCCTGTCTCCGGAGAAAACAACTCCAGTAAGTTTTGAGTTGAGTGCGCATAAAATCAGGACTTCAGACTCTAAACTCGAGGTTTGCTTTTAAAACGCTGTCACTACATGTTCTGGAGAAAGAAAAAAAAAACCCTGCTGATGTTAATTTCGGGAGAACCAGGGCAGACGTTGGTAATGTTGTTTACCAGTTGCATTGCTTCCCCTGCTCCCCCCTCACATTGCTTCCCTGAGCGAGACCTCACCGACTGCAAAAAACCGAAACTCTGCGACGACGTCTTGAATTTAAATCGAGCCGGTTTAGGCTTTTTGAAAGTCTATACAGACGCTCAACCTCTGCAAACAAAACACCAAGTTGACGGTAAGATCAAAATGAGAGTTTCACTGGGCGACCCCTACAAGGTCATAAAAGCCCATTTTCCTTTTATTGATTCCTCGTATTAAATCTGTTCCAATCACAAGAGCAGGGCTGCAGGTAGACTGAAGGAGACGAATCGATTACGTTGTGAGCTGCTGGACAGCGCCGGGATGGAGAAAGAGTTTGAAGATCAATCTGAGGACGATGACCCCAACGTTTTGTAGATTCACTTAAAGCAAGTGTTTACGACTAGTTTGCGGGTGAGCCAACAAAGACGGAAAGAAATTACCAGAGAGAGAGAGAGAGAGAGAGAGGAGAATAAATTTTGCCGACAATACAAGTAATTCCTAAATTTAAAAGCTCCATTAATTCCCGCCAACTGGCACCGGTTTCCACAAGGGTCACGAGGAGAGCTAACATTAATAACAGCTGCCATGTTACGGCCGAGTGTGGCTTGAGGGACGATGTCCCGTTTGACAGCGTCCTCTCGCAGATGACACATGATGCCATTAGGTGCCATGATAGGTCAAACCGCACACAAACACGGGCGGGTGGACGAGGAGCGAGTGTAAATCACTCTAATCCAGGCGTGAGATGAAGACAGGTCCCCCCTCCTCCTCCCGCATCGACAGCTGAGCGGGGTCGGGGATTTGTGTCACGGGCTGAGCTGCAGTTTTTACAGCTCGACTCATGATGAAGGCTGTGATAGAGCTCAGCTGTAGCTCAAGCCAAAAACAAGGGAAAAAAAAAAAGTCCCATCACCTGCTTTCATCACCACAAACCTAAATTCCACACGGAGCAGGAAGGGATGCCCAGAGGCGCTCCAGCTGTGGACGCTGTGGGGGTTTTCCCATCGGGGACACAATCTCAACACCTAAACATCGAAGAACTAAGCTGTTGCAGTTCTCTTTCACTGCTCTCACACATATTTACATCATCACATTATCATCAGCGTCCCTCAAGCAGAGATTGACTCATCATCTCCCCTCTCATCTCTGTCCAAACCTCATCAGCCCCTCTTGAGTCCGCCTGTCAATCCCGGAGGCACGAAACGCTCCTTGGTCTGCCCGGTCATAAAACTACCTTCTGGTTTGGGGGGGAGAGAAGAGGAGAGGAGAAGGCGACGCAAACTCTGCAGAAGTTGTTTGCTCCTCTTCCCGGGGAGGCAGAGGCAAACCAAGGAGCCGAAGAAGAAGATCTATAATCGGAGAGAGGAGGAGCGAGCTTACCTGCCCACGACGCAGACACACACACCAGCAGGACTGTGGCTTTCTGTTGCCGCTCCACTCACCTACGCTAAATCACTTCCATGACTCACTCAGGAGGGGGGGAGAGAAAGAGACAGCACCGGCTCTCGGCGTAAAGAGAAGTCGTTGCAAAGACGGGGGAAAAGGCAGGGAGAAAGCTTCCGCTGCAGTGATGCTCGCCTCTCCTCCTTTTTGCTTTGATTCCCCACCCCCATCCATCAGAGAACAACCCCCCCCCCCCCCCCACACACACACACACACACCTTCCCAACACCCCCGCACTCTCCAACACAAGGTGTTACAAACAGAGTGTGTCTGCATCTACTGCCTCTGATTGGCTCCCTGTATCCTCCTCCATCGCCACCATCTCAACCAGTTTCTCTCTCTCTGGAGTCTGGACAGGCAGCCTTAAAGAGGCACCGCATCAAAGCCGTCTCTCTTAACACTTTAACAAAAACAACAACAACAACAAAACTGATTTGTGTGGGGAAATACATGAACTATATTTATAGTACTTTTTGAGTGTCTCTTTGGACATTACCCGAAAGCGAAGAGGAAATTTTAGTTTATGGTGTCAGTCTTGGCAGATGGCATACTTAGACTGAGACACTTACACTGCAGGAGGTTTCTTCCTGTTTAAAAGGCAGTTTTCAGTTCCCCTGTCACCACATATACGCACAGCATGAGGGATCGCTCCAAAGTATCACCTCCGGAGGAGGGTTTACTGCAAAATCTGTTTTCTATTAGTTATTCCCAGAAATTAATTTCCACCCAGCTGTCTCTCTTTTACCTCAAGCGTAATATTTGCAGTAGTTCATGCAGCCTGCTGACGCCAGGTCTGCTGGTGCTCGCAAAGGAAAACTGTGGAGGAAAGTGTTATTGAAAAAAAGAACATTCTGACTAGTATGAAGTTGCTCTTGACATTTACGTTTCAATCAATCTTTGGACAATTTAAAAAAAACTAAATTGCTTTCTGTTTTAACAGGAATGCAGATTGGATTTGCAGAGGAGACTGTTTGCCTGTGAAAGTGAAAAATACAGGATTTAGTTTGTGCTAACGAGAGAAGCGCTCCCCTTCAAACTTTATTTTTCTTTTACAACATGAATTTATACATTTTATTATTTTAACCATGATAGATCTGAAATCTGTTTCACAAGAAAGACCTGGCAAAGATGGCGTCTTGAGACATGGAAAGAGATAGATTTAATTCACCAAGTTGACTGTGTATTTGCTTTTATGTATTTCTTTTTATATACAACAGATGCTAAACAATAACAAAATGTATATCAAAACTGAAATTTAAGAAGTCACAGAGGCTTCATAGCTGGCAGACCAGCTATGAAGGTGTATTACTGCCACCTACTGACCTGGAGGGTGGGCAGGAGATAAACAGGGGAAAAAAAAACAAAACAAAGGGTGTTAAATAAACCCAATAATTAAACTAAATTCTTCCTATTCTTTTTTTTTTTTTTACATTAATTTGATATTTTCCTTTACTGGCATCACTTCTGAAAATGTTAAAACTAGTGATGGTGAGATGAAGCCTCATGAGGCATTGAACCACTTGAGCCAACTGGTTCGAGAAAGGGTTCATTTCTTGAGGCTTCGTGTGCACACAAAACCACCTACTGGCCAGGTGTATAATCACAGCCAGCTGTATCTTAACACGTGTGATGCATTGAATTTTTGTCTATTATGGCTCTTGGGAATGACGTCACAAAAGGTGTAGGACGAAATCATTTGTCTACATAAATTATGTATACACATATGTGTATAATAAAATATTGTTTGAATGTATTCTCTGTGTGTAATTATTCCCATAATAGTAGTGTCATGTCATATGGCATGTTGTGTAATAATGTTTTTCTGTGACTCTAGAAAAATGGCCTGGGCTTAATCAGGCAGAGGACAGTGAAAGTGCTTGTGGAACTAGGGAGGGGGTAGTGAATAGGCTAATGCTTGTGTAACTTGGATGATTTTATGCATTTTTATTAAGAAACAACAATTTCTCCACAGTTTTTGGTTTCAAACGATTTCTCTTTTTTGACACTACATGGATGAGGTGTTATTATTGTACCCCAACTCCTTGGAGCACAATAAACACCTCACCTTTACAGAAAATAAGAAACAGTGAAAAATACAGTTCCTCATAAGCAAACCTAATGCATCTGCAAATGTTCAGTTCACCTTACCTTGTTAGGGCTTATCAAGTCAAAATGTTCCCACATAGGAGAAATCCTCCTCTTTCTCGCCGGCTCCATCCTACTCCTATCCTGTCCTCGCGCTCCTAAATCTCCTATCTATCTATCTATCTATCTATCTATCTATCTATCTATCTATCTATCTATCTATATCTATCTATCTATCTATCTATCTATCTATCTATCTATCTATCTATCTATCTATCTATCTATCTATCTATCTATCTATCTATCTATCTATCTATCTCCTAAACTCTCCAAACACACCAAACTAACTGTATCAAACTAAATAACCACTATCCAAACTCTGCTATCCAAACTATCAAAACTCTATCCACTCTCTCAACTGACCGCAACTCGCCTACAACAACCCACATTTTGAATGGAGCCTGTGGGGTTTCTAAAGCTGTCAAACCCCGCGCCAAACTCTGAGCCACTTCCCGAAGCAGTCACGTGGTACAGCCGGGCAGCGAGGCTTCGGACGTCATCGTTTTCGGCTCCTCCCCTAAATGAAGCAAGCCTCCATACGCGCTTTACGGAAACGCCCCCTCCATTACTCGACACACGCCTCGAAGCCTTGGCACATCACGTAACATCACTAGTTAAAACCGAGTCTCATTGAGCCCTGGGTGACTTTTCTGAAGAGAGAGCCAATTAAAGTTAATGAGCTACAGCTGTGCCACCGGGATTGGCCTTTATAAGCCTCACATGGTTACACCTGTAGCTTGTGGCAGGAACCATGGCGTGTGTTTGTGTTCTTCTCTTTTGTGTGGTGGCATTTATGCGGCTTGACAAAGGTATGTGAATCCCTTTTCAAAAGGTTACTGTTTTGTAGCTTGTTGTATAACTATATTCGAGTCGTAAAGGTTTTTGTGATGCTTGCATCGCTAGTGGGTAATTCCCTTACAATGGTAAATGGCTTTGTGCTTGTATAGCACAAAGAACCCTTATCAAGTCCAGAGAACCCCAAAGTGCATCACACTAGTCATTTACGCAAACACTGGCATGCTGATTGGGTCAAGCTACCTGACAACTTGATTTAGGCTGGCTTTTTGTGTCTTCAAATCTAAGAAGCCCTTGTCTCATTTGGCATCTGAATAGATCTTGTGACCGGTTATATTTTTGTGACAAATGGCTGATTTGACTCTAGCTGCCAAAAATCAATGGATCCACTAAGATTGCTGTGTTACTTCATGCAACTGACATGACACTGTTGCCAACAGGATTATGTTTGCCAATTGCTTCTGGAGAAGAGGGTCACAGGATAAACATTTGTAAGTATAAAGGTTTGGTTGGGATGGATTAATTAAATATTGTTAACTACTTTATTACAGAGCAGTAAAAACCAGGACAAATCGCCTAAAAAAAAAACAAAAAAAAACAGTTTTTACCCGATGGCAATCATGGCACTAAATTCAAAGGCATAAGAACTTCTGCTCTTGACACCACTTTGCTAAAAATGTAAATTCTGTTGCGACACCTCCAGGCGCTGCAACCATCTTCTGATGTCTATTTATTTCTCATTTTGTACCATTTATTTCTTTATCTTTGTATATTATGTATATACACATAACCTGCATCTTAACTCGAGTCGAGCAAATCTCAATCTCGTAATCTGTTGATGACAATGACAAATCTTATCTTACTTTCTCTCTGGCAGTGATGTCTCAAGGTGATATTTCTATGAAGATGCTAACTGCCTTTCTGACGTCGATGGATTTTGTTTTGCCACAGGGTGAAAAAGGTGGGTAACTCTAAAGTAACCAAGCCTTGCAGTGGTGGTGATCCTACATCAGAGTTCATGCATGATTTGTACGGTAAACTGCTGAAACAATATGTATGGTGCTACTGCCTAATGCTTGCTCATCTTATGTTTAGTGCAACTGGAAACGGCCAAGAGTGGATTAATTCCCTGTGAAGTAAATGGCGCCGCCGCCTCCCACAACGTGTCAAGCGACGCCGCCTCCCACAACAACGTCTCAATATTTAAAACCCCTTCTGATTAAAATTTTTAGCATTTTCACTTCCATTGCTTGGTGTCCTTCTTCCACAGGTTTTCTGGGTTTGGTCAGGTTTTTCAAAACTGACCTGAAACTTTCATTTCCAAATGCTTGTTGAAAATAACCCTGGTCTGTTGCACTTACCCCAAAACCTGATCCCAGTGTAGGTTTGCTTCAGATGCCCTTATATTAACAATAAAAAGGAATAAGCTGATTTTGTTCAGAGCAACATTGTGGTTCTCGGTGAGTAAAAATACATCTGCTGGCCGTTGAACAGTAATCTAACAGAATGTGAAAGGTAACTAAAGCTGCAAAACACAACAACCATGTTTGTGCAATATATGGAAACAATGCGTCACCACTTTGGATGCGTAAAAGGCTATTTATTTCTCTTTAAAAGTTCTATAATTGTAATTTCAAGTTGACGCAACCCACACTTGTATAGAAGACATGTTTCTAAAAGAACAAATCTGAGTAATGCGTTTGACTGGACTGATTTCAGCAACATGTTGCATTAAACTAAAGCCTTTTTGTTCTCATAGTGCATCATTTTCTGCATGAAGTTGTACGTTTTCTGCCTGCCACTGGTGGCGCTTTTAAAAGCAAGTAAAGCTTTCCCACTTCTAGAAATGAATTTTAATAAAATGCAAAGAAAGCAGAACATATTAGTGAATATCTCTACCATTTCAATTCTTTCTTACCCACAGAGGGCTACGCTGTACCGCCATCATCACTTCAACCTGCAGTTATCTCCCAGGCACTTTCATCTGCAGTGTTGGATGCTTGCATTCAATCCCTCCCAACAATAAAGCTCTGATTCCTGCAGATTGTGAAAGGCTGGATGATGATTACAGGCCTGAAAGACTTGAAGGGTATCTATTAATTTTGCACACACACCCCCACTGTGTGTGCAAAAGGTGAACGCAGTTACAGTAGGCATTCAGAGGAAATTCTGCAAGCCAATTAGCTGCATGAATCCTGCAGTCTTGCTGTTCTTTTCCCACTGAGGCAACGTCTGAATATTTCAGAATGATAATTCCAAGGTTCGCAGGAGCTTCCCGTGCGAACGAGCAGTCGCTCTTCATCTTCAGGTTAGAAGAGAGGAAAATCAGACGTATTGTTCAGTAATGGGTTTAAAAAGCCTGCTGCAAAAGAACTGTCTTAAGGTCAATGGTAAAGCCCTCACGGAGACTCCGGGTGTGTGTAGATTCTACACACACATACAGAATACTTTATTAGAATTTTAGAGGGATTTATTTCAACGTTAATGGACACAGAGACGACAGACCGGAAGAAAGGGATCGGGTTTAAAAGGAGAGGAGAGAAAGAAGCATAGAGAGAGCACAAGTCAACACCCTAGAAGTCAGCCTCTAGACCTGCGGGAAGTGAGAAAACAAAGCTGAGAAACCACAACAACAAACAACACATGTGGCTATAATAAGACCAGTTACAACATGTATACATCATGTATTGGTACAAGATGTATGTTGTGGCAACTGCAGTCCAACAGACGGATTTCAAGTGGGATTAAATCAAGTTAAGAACAAAGCATGAATGCAACAGTGGAGAGAAACAGAGAACTAAGAGTCATGTTAGAGTAAAACTTACTTTTGTGCTGTTTTCTCATGTTGTAATGGTTTGATGCAAACCAAAGCAACACAAAAGGTCTGACATTACAGGGGAAATTATTCCTTATAATCATGACAGGTGAATGGTTACGTTAAATAATTATTTTGCACTTACAGACTTCAAGATTGCTGTTCAAAGTAAATCATTTTTGAAGCAGGACTGATGCAACAGGCTGAACTTAAGATCATTTCTCATGTTGCTTTTGTATTTGTCTTTTTTCATTTGCTCAAAGCAGTTTGGTGTTGGTTCAATAGTGAATAACTGCTTCTACAATGATGCTTTGCTATCGTTTTTTTTTTTTTTTTTTTTTTTTTGTCTACAACAGTAAAATAATTTCAGTGACTCGTCCTGCTTCCATCCCTCCCAGCCACTACAGAACAAAGCTGCTCTGAGCAGCTGTGACCGTGATGTTTTCTCAAGATAATCAGATCATTTCTTCCATCATCACGAGAAGACACTAATTGTTTTCTTGAGATAACGAGACGATTATCTTACTTGTTTCCGATGGAAAAAGGTCACACGTACATGCAATACACTTATAAGTGACCTCCCGCTACTGTGGCATGCATTAGAAGGACGGTGTGAGGATTAACACACACACACACACACACACCAATCAACTCGTTATCTCAAAAAAACCTTTGGGATGTTAACTTGTGATCTTGGGAAAGCCATCGGGGAAACTGACTCGTTATCTTGCAAAAACTACCGGAAAGTGAACTTGTTACCTCATCCTGTCCCACTGTTGTTCAACGTTCAACACACACATCAGTCAACCTGCTATCTTGAGAAAACCACGGGGAAGTTATCTTATCTCGAGAAAAAGAATAGGTCTATCGTCCCTAAATGTTTCAGCCGATGGCAAAAGCATGGCTCAGGAGATGGATGACCGTTGTGTTTGCCTTGTGGTTTTTGAGCGGGGGTAAGAGGCACCAGGCCGACACATGGTCAACACAGACACAACCACGCACGCACACACACACACTCTCCCACATAAGTGCAACTTAGCATAACCAATAAACGTAACGCAGATGGACCGTGGGAGGACGCCGTAGTATGCTGAAAGAGCAAAACTATGAAAAAGACCAGAACGTGAACCTTATGGCTGTAAGGCAACAGAGGCGAGCACCAGGCAACCTGGCTCTGGGGACAAAATAACAGCAATTATTCTAAACAAATTGGCTATTTGTCTGTTTTGGGGAGAACAGCCAAACACAGAGGACGTTTCACTCAGAGCCAATGAGCTCGGTTTTGATCAAACCTCGATGGTCCTCCACAGCCTTTCCGCCGACACACACACACACACGCACACCAATCCGTCTCCGTATGCTTCCAGAACAAAGCGCTTGGCTCGGCCTCTTATGTGCTAATCAGCCTGAAGAGGCCACTCGACATAATTGATATAGGATGATGTTTTTCCCCCTTAAACTCAAGCACACACCGACACAACGACTAACAAAGCAGCAGCAAACCACTGAGTGCAGACTGAAGAGGAGGATGTTCCTACGGAGGATAGCTTTGCATATGAATGACGGCAAATAATAGATTCCTCCTACTTGTTATTGTTCAAAATGAAGCAGTACACGTGTTTCCTTTTCAGAGGAGCCGCAGTAAAGCACATGCTGCAGAACTCCGTGCATAGAGAACACAAGCTGCGTTTCCATTGACCAGATAATTGAGCAAATTGCCATTTTGACAATAAATTAGCTTAATGGAAACACGGTAATTTTGAAAAAAAAAAACTAGTTTCTCTATAAAAAAAGGCTTGTCGCTAGGACGAGGTAGTTTTTCGGCCATATTGAAATTAGGGTTTGTCGCCAAACTGCAATTGAAAACTTTTTTCGCATCACACGAGTCACATGAACAACAACCGGATGTTGCTAGTGGCGCCAACCACGAAGAAGAGGAAGAAGACAGAAAGTAGTTGGAGAATGACGGCAAGGCATGTTTTTAAATGACTTGTCGCGTGAGTGAACACAAATATTCACACGTGACTTTAACTCCATTTCTTATTTAACGGAAACGCTGCAATTGAAAAATTGCATGTTTTTTTTCCAACATTATCATTGACAAAGTTTTGCGCACATTTGCCATGAAATCGCAGCAACAGTAAATCTGTCAATCATATGTTTATTGATTGGACAATGTTAAGGCCTGCTCCTTTGCGCCCAGTTTCTGTTTTTAATAAGATCGTCTAAGAAAAATGACATTTAATTAGGAGCACGGAGCCACATTTGTTAGCGCGGGTTGGACGCCTGGAAGCCAAAACAACAGAAAGAAAATGTCCTGCGGCAGTGTGCTTTTTATTTTTTTTTACTCTTTGCTCAGAGAGAGGGAGGGATTCCCAGCGGTTCGTTTGACTCACTCATCTGAACGAGTCAAACATAACAGAGCAGTGATGGAAGTGGCTCCCGTCTCACTGGGTCTCCTCCACTTCTCCATGAATAATGGATGAAATGTTAAGTCTTCATAAAATCCTCCTCCTCTCTCAGCACACGCAGCGGCGGGTGTCTTTTTAGCACGCAGTCAGGGGCTCCGTTGTGGTTAAAAACGAAGCTGATGACTGTCAATCGCGTTGAGCGACAAAAAAAAAACAAAAAACAACTACAGTATGACTCACAATGCAGATAACGTGCACAGGAAAAAAATCAAATGAAATCATTATATCACCTTTTAACATTTCAAAGAGCTGCGGCTGAATGAATGAAGCAGTTTTCTAAGAGGTGACTGTCCAGTTAAAGAAAGTGCTCTGAAGTTATAGACACCTAATGCTCACCTGTGCTGAGTTTAGAATTACCGCACAGCCTTGAAAATATGGTAAAACGGGCTAAAAATATATTGCAGGGGCAGTATTATGTGTTTTCCAGCCACATAGAATAATTTTATAGCACAACAAAGTGACAATTTCACCTTGAATTGTAATACAAATTCTGTATATATCAAATATGACAAAAGAAATTTGACTGTCTTGAAATTGGGCCTTGTCTCTTTAAAAAAAAAAAACTCCTGCTCTTTCTGAAACTCTACATTGAGGAAGTCATCGCAACATGGCTCCTCTATTAACCCTTTAACAACTTTTTTACCAGTGTTGCACTCAGAAGTAGCTCCAATAATGAGCAGTTACAACAGGTGTTTGCTAATTGCTGCTGGCTAGTCTGAAGGAGCTGAGCGGGGGGAACCACAGAGGAAGAGCCCCTCTGTGAGGTTGAGCTGCGTCTTTGAAGGTGGCGTTAGGTCCCACCAAGCGTTCTGCACAGCTGAATGGTTGCAAGGGGGGGATTCAAGGACTTCCAACAAAGTAGACTTTACTAGTACTGCCCCTTTAAGCCACCAAGCGTTTATGTTCAAAATGAACTAAAGCATGTTTTAATAAAGAGGAACGTTTGATGTGCATGTGCTGGGGACGTTTTTGTCTGGTCTGTCCGTCTTCCACAAAACGACGACGCTACATTTTCAGCACTGACTCAGACATCGTTGTTTCCGTAACACTTTCTGCCACCCTTCAGGTAACTACTGACCTTGAACCTCTGCATTTCAAAGACTTTTCAGAACAGAAACAATGATGTCACGTTTGCACAATGCTTCGACAAAAAAAAAAGCCTTTGACGAAGTCTTTCACAGCCGTGGGTGGGTTGACTAGAACATCACGCGTTTTGCACGTGAGCCTCACACCTAAACGCACAGATTGCGTCGCTGCCTGTCAGCTCCAGCTTGACTCTCTCAGCTAACTCAGGAGACAGCGCACCTGAAGTTCAAGTGCAACTGGTAAGAGGCCATGGAGTATGGAGGCTAAAGAAAACTGTCGAGGTTTATTACCGCACACACACCTCCTCCTGGCTCACACACCACCTCGCTCGACCACATTACGAGTCAATGTCACCTCGCTCCCTGTTCGGCACAGACGGTCCAAACGGAGCCTTTAATGAGCCGCCGTTTGTTTGGCCACAGGGCGTCTCAGATGAGACATGATGCTGTCAGTTGGATTTCATGGCAGCTGCCTCTGTGGCACTGAATCACCATCTGAGTCTCACACCGTCACACATCGGAGCCCTAGCAAGTTCCCCAACCGTCGGCTTTATCCTCTATTACCGTCGTCGTTAAAGCTTGACTTGTCCAACGGAGAGCTGAACTTGTTTTCTTGTTTTTTTCAACCCAGCTGCTGATTAAACTGCTGATGATGTGCTGGTTATCTGGGAACATGTCCATCTGGAGGTACTCTCATCCTCTACTCTGAACTTTAAGGTGAGATGATGATAACTGAAGGGGAAACACGCCGCCGCTACCTTCAAAGCTCAGATTTTAAATTATTGTTGTGGCATTGCACCCCGATTGTCATGGAAACCACACAGCGGGGCAGCGTGTCAGTTCCACGTCTTCTGTCAGGCAGCTGACACATGAGGTCGTCTCTCTGGTAACGTCTGGAGCGACGGCCTTTCGGAGCCAATGCTGTGCGCAACAAAGCGCTTTGTTAGATGTTCCAAGTTGCATTTGGTTTGACGAGGGATTCGCTTCTCCAGAGCAGGAGGAGAAGAAGAAGAAGAAGAAAAAAATATGAGGGGGGGAAGCTCCATCAAGTATCTGTCACTGGAGGTGGCTGGCTGTCGAATAAAAAGCTGCACTGGGTCATTTTACAGGATGAAAGTCAATACAGTCGATACAGGCAATCATCTAACCTTCCCTCCAGATGCTCTCTACAGTATTTACAGCTGCAGGCCGGATCGCTTTGACCTGAAAGCGGGTGTGGGTAAGACGGTGCGTGTGTAGAATAAAATGCAATGAGACAGAATTTTAAAAAATGCTAGCCATGTGACTCGATTAAAAATTTTTAATCAAGTTAATTGGAGAGTCCGTTCACATCTTAATCGTCACAAACCCCCTTTTTGCTGCTAAGTTCTCGAATAAATAGACATATGAGCTCAACAACAAAGATACTTGATCTGTTACGTTGTTCAACAATCAGATTGGTGTAAAGTAGCTACTCTACAGGTCATTCGTGTAACTCTGAAAAAAAATACTTCGGTGGATGCTAACATTAGCATTAGGGATGTTTGTGCTGCTGCATGTTTAGCATTGAGATGCTACTTTAGGCTTGGAAAGCTTCAGTGACGCAAAAACACATGAACACAACAGCAGTCCCTTCCAGCGTCTTATCAAATCGTCTTTTGGAGCAAAGGTTAACGCCCTGTGGGCCCAGACAAGCAGCTTCGTCATCCGTCGTTGTTGTATGCAGATGTCAGTTGTGCGTCGGGTTTTCAAGTGTACCAGAAACGTGCAAATACGAAGGTTCCAGCCCCAACAGGAATGGGTTTTCTCCGGACGCTAGCAATTTCGTTTTTCACCATATCGTATTTTGCACTCAATGTTATTTCAGAAGGACAACTTTTGGATTCCCCGACCTGAAATGTAGTTCTGTTTTCAGTGGGGAAAAATCCACGCCGCATAAGAGGGTAGCCAGATGTGTGATATGAACTTTTAAAGTTGTGTAGTTTGCATAAACAAAAGCAAAGTCATTTTGAAAAGCTGGATTTTTTTCTTTTAGAATCTTAAGCTTTGAAACAAATCCGCAGCAAAGACGGAGGATGCTAAAAATGATAAGTTTGACTTTTTCTTTTATGTCCTACATCTCAAATGACAGATTCCATCTTTATTTCAAAGTTCTGTTTTTCCTCTCAAAAGCACGTTCAGGTAAGCTGGATTTCATGTTTCAATTATTTCATTTTCCCTTCATTTCTTGTTTAGAAATTGTAAAATCTATCTACATTTTGTGGAAAACAGTTTATTTTTTTTTTTTATTGCTCACATTTTTTATTTCCTGCAGTTTCTTAAGAAGCACTTGCGTCACATAATAGAAAATGCATCAAACTGTTAGATGATCTCAAAATAAATCACAGGGAAAAGAAGTAATATGAATCCTAGCGATTCTTCACAAGAGTGAGGAATTCCACATTATGGCTCACCGGAGCCAAACTGAGGTTAAGCTTTTTTGTTCAGTGTTTTAATCATCCAATTAAACCAATTTGCACAGATAAAAAGACAAACAAAAAGAAATACACACAATCCAGTAACAAGTAAGGGGGGAAACTCTAAGAGACAGAACCAGTGTTGCAGCTCAACCAACTGAAGCCCCGACATATTTTCATGTTTTTAATTTGAAGCGTTTGCGCGCCAGCAAACCAGGCTTTTGATTTATATTCAAATGAGAAGTATAAAGGGGAAATTGGATTTCTCTTTCATTTCAGAGAATGAATTTCCTGGCTGCAGATTATATTGAATCATCTGGCAGTGTTAATATCCAGCTCGGAGCGTCAGGAGGAACTCCTCATTACATAAGACTCAGAGGAACTTTTACACCTCTTCGCCACGGAACGCTGCGACAGTTTTCACTTCGAGGGCGATGGTCAAACAATACACACCCCCACCCCCACCTCAAAGGCTGTTTAAGGCATTTCCACCCGTTTTAATGTACACATGAAAGGCCATAACATATCAAAGAGTTCTAGTTAAAGTCCCAGTGAAGGTTAGTCTTTGTTTTATGTCCCAGATGTCAACGAAGTGGATTAATGCTGCGCCGCCATGTGAGAGAAAGGATCTTTGTAGAAGCGGAATGGCTATCAGGACGTTGTACCCTGATTAAAATTCAACAAACGTTTTAATCATGCCGACTCAATTGGACGTAAATACGTCGTCCAATTCAAGAAAGGCGGTTAAATTCGGTGCAAGCCTTTTCACGGTTTATATATCAAGTAGATGAAAATGACTGATCTGGCACAGATACTACGAAGCAAAGAACAACCTGCTGTCCGGAAAGAATGGGCTTTCTTGCAGAGGCGGAAGTAATTTGTGGGTGGGGGGGGGGCAGGGGGAGGTTGACGCTAAAACATTCTCCTTTGTCTGGACAGCACCAAAAAGCTTTTCTATTGATTTTAATAGTGGAGGAGATTAAACACAGAATCAATACTCACGGTTCATCCCGTTTTAAGGGAATTAGAAAAGTTCTCTTGAGGTACGAGGATGAGTTAGGGGTGTGTGCATAGGCGCCGGAACAGGGGCAGGGCAGGGGACCATTGCCCCCCCCCCCCCCCCCCCCACACACACACACACTTTACGGCCCTGCCCTGCCTGGCTGGTCCCGCCAGACATTTACACAGGCTGCACACAACTCTGTGACTGGCATCTCTCTGTGTTTATATGCAGACAGAAGTACAGATAAAAACTACAGCACTGAGATCTGGACCAAATCTAAGGCTCCAGATCGCAAACACTCAGCCAAAGCAGCCCCGGCTCCAGACGAATTTAACAGCAGGGGGCATTGGTTTATTTTGGGGGGGCAAAATGAATCGAAGTAGCTGCAACATCAACATAATCAATACATCAGTAGCCTACAGGCTGCTAGTTAACAAGCTGAAGGTGCTGTATTGGTATTAGCTAGTCATCATTTAGCTAAAATTACCTGCATCCAGCAGCTTTACTCAACTCAGTCGGTTAGTTTGGGGAAAAAACTGTGGAACGTTCTTCGTGTTTTGCTGCCATGAATCTAACAGACCTGAGTAGCTCTGCAGCTGCAGCAGCAGCAGCAGCAGCAGCAGCAGCAGCAGCAGCAGCAGGTCTCCTTCACTGCCGCACAGGTATAAACCCAGTGCGAGAGTCGTAGCGCTCATGTTGCGTTTAAAGGCGGCTCGAAGAAACAGGTCTCGACGTGTTAACAACGATTAAACAATTTTAATGGCTGAAAAAAGTGACAGAGGACACAGATATGGGAAGTGCGGAAACCCCTACTGTATCAAATCGATATAGGAGTAACAGAGAGTTGGCCAGAGTTGGATGTTAAAACATGATAATAATTTAAGAAAAAACTAAAAAAAAAAAAAAAACAACCAGCAAAAAATAGCTTAGGAATTGATAAAGCCGGCACACCTCTTGCATTTTAAAATGCCAAATCTCAGGTTTATTGGAAATGTGGACTATCTTGTAAAGTCATAAAATCAACCTCTTTAAATTAATTATCAAACCAACTAAGAAGAGTGGTAATACATGGACCCAGCTTTATGTATCAGTTGAAGTTTTAATGCATAAACAGCCCAAAACAACGTGACATTCACAGGCACTGGTTCACATCTGTCATCTTGTGTTCCACCCTGGAACACAAGATGACAGCAATAATAATAAAAAAGCAGAATTCAGAAGACGACAAAGAGGAAAAACAAAGGGAGAATAGAGAGTTACCCAATAAGATAAAAACTGGTTAGACAGATACTGTATTAATTAACTAAATTAAGTGTAAAGTGAGAATTAAAAAGAAATAAATTATCCCTTAAGGTTGAGAATTATCATCTAACTACTTTATAAACAATTTTCACTGTTCTCAAATATTCTTTTCTCTAATAGTGGCCAACACACTCCAGTGCAAAACATTTCTAATTTCCAAACCACACATAAACACATCATTAATATGGTCTGTTTTAATTATAAATAGGTGCCAAACGTTTGGTTTACGTCTGATGAACTGCTTCAATATATGAAAAATCACAAAAAATAATAATAATTGTCTTTTTTAGCATTTTTATCACAGAGCAGTTATAGGCGCCAAATACATGTTGCATTCCCTGTTTAGTCACTAGAGGGGGCTGTGGGCTCAAATGAGCCACGGGGCCACACGTGATAGAGATGTGTCAAATCCAGAACAGCATTCAAGCTACCGTCCTGGCGGAGTCCGTGTAAATACTGTTGTCGTGTTCTTTGGAGTTGTTGGGTTTTGTCTTGTCGGAATGTAATAAACTGGTGAATGTGCAATCCAAGAAGACTCCCGGAAATGACGTTTAGACGCCACAAAAGGTACAACGTCGTTAGCCACCTAGCACTCCATGAAGAAAAAACAACGTTTCACTAGTACAGCATTAGACTGGCTAGTACAAATACATTTAAGAATGTATGAAACCTAGAAAATCATTGAACTGAAACATAGTTTAGAGTAGAAAACAGCATATAGAAATGAACAGAGTGCGGGGTTTACTAGCTGCTGAGTGTCAAATATGTCAAATCGTCCATCAGCTCCACAAAGATAAACAGCAGCAGGACAGCTTCAGCTTTTAGCTGTCTCTCCATTGCCTGAAGATACTTAAGACACACATACAGGTAGGTTTTTGTTAGTATACGTCATGTAATTTGGAGTTTTGAGAGGTTGGGGTTATTGCCCAACATGGAAGGGTTTGCAGCAAGTCCATTCACCTGCTGTTTGCAGCATTTTCCAGTCAGCCTGCAGCCTCTCTCTCATCCTCTCCAAAGCATCTCCGTCGTCTGGGAGCGGAGTCAGAAGCTCCTGCAGAGGAGGCGCAGGGTGCCCGAGGAGGACGGAGGCAGTAGGGCCCATACATGCCTCGTCATTCGTCTTAAAGACAAAAAATAAATAAATACAGTTTATAAAGACTTCGACTTCAAACTTGCTCCAGTCGTCTCACCTGCATCAGAACCAGAGTGTGTCCCTTTGCGAAGCCCTTCAGCAGGCCAATTAGTTGCTGCCACATACAGTCGCCCACTCCGCTTCCTGGCATGCGACTCAAAAGGACAAGGCCCGGGTCGTACTCGTATCCCAGAGGTAGGAGGAGGCCAAGGACCGCCTGGATGAATCCTACCGTGTCACCGCAACCCTGCGAGGGCAAGAAAACCACACATCACGTTTGTGAGATGCAGTCAGTATTATGTGTGTGTGCGTGTGTTTTAAAGTTATCTCACCTTCTTTAAACACATTGGAATATAATATTTGCCCTTCTGTTCCTCTTTGTCTTCACCGCTGATTTGTACAACAAGCATTTTCCTTAAAACAGAGATTTTTTTTCGTAATAAAATTGCGATTCCCGCTGAAAGTCTTTTCTGTAAGGCTTTTGTAAAAAGTGCAGTAGGGCTTAAATCACTATTACCCGTCTGCCGTGGCGTAATTCAGCTCCTCTTTGCCGACACAAACCACTAAAACCCTGAAGGAAGACGAGTGGAAACAATTCAGGCTGGTCTGAAAGCATTTATTGTTCATTTATTTTGAGTAGCCAAAGTGTGTATTCCCCTAAATGTTGAGCGGTTACTTTAAAAGTGAAGCTCAACACTTCTATGTGGTTTTTGTCAAAACATACAACACAGTCTGCGTAAGATTTGACTTCTGTACCGGTTGACGAGGTCAGAGCCGAGGTCCTGGACAACACACTTGACGGCTGCGGCGACATCGGGGACCAGCGCCACGCCGTTGCCGATCTGAGAACCGTTCAAATAAAATCAACACACAACAAGCCAGCAGAGGGAGAAGGAACCCCAAACAATGTCTTGATTTTACCTCATTTGTTCTCATTTTCTCAATCAGGGTGTAAAGTCTCAAGAAGGTGGCGACACCGTCCGCGTCACCCGCAACTTCTGTCCTTCAAGGAAACGGCTCAGTTAGCGAGCAGGGGGGAAAACGCTCGTCAAACAAGGCGTGCGACTCTTGAGTGCTTCTCACTTTATTCTGCGGCCTAAAAGCGGTCCCAGATCTTTGGAGGAGGTGAGGCGTTTCAAGCCGTCTGGACAAGCCGCGTCGTCGGGAAGCGCCGACGCGGAACAAACGGGAGGACGCAGGCGCTCTGCGGGCTCAGGCCAAACTTTTTCCTCCCGGCTCCTTTCTTCCTCTGCCGTTTCTGCCTTTTCTCCCTCTGCTTTTGCCAGTTTGATGCGTCTGGAGCCGACGTCCGTCGTAGGCGGATCGGCTGGAGAAACGGGAAACCGCATGAGACAAGGGGTAGAGAAATAAGGAAATAAAATGAACATTTCTACATCTTTAAAAAGATGAAAGTTTTCTCTATTTCCATGAACTTATGGCAGGAGTTGTTGAGCTCCACTAAGAAAACGATTAAAATAACCACAAAAAGTAGGGTAGTCTGCACTTATAACATGTATAAGACAACATTATCCCACTTTATTAATGAACTACTGAATAACAAGGCATATTCTGTGTCGTGCTGGAACAACAAAGTAACTCTGAACAACTGCTGCGTGGCTGTTCTACCTGCATGCTTGAGGATGGGCCAGTACCGCCTCAGGACCGATCGGACACACTGAAGAGACTCGAGTGCACTGAGAAACAGCAATAAAACCACCGATTTCAAGATTCACGCCGCTCAAGTTTCTATTTCTCTGTCAAGTTGCAGCCGCAAAACTCGACGCTCGTTTTCACTTCATGAGAAAGATCAGGACGAAGTAGAGCATAATTGCCAGGAAGAAGGAAAACGTTACGCGATTTTCTGCAACGCTCAGTTTGCGTTTGACCCGACCTTTCACAGGGACTCCCGAGGTTTGCGAGCCGAGGCAGCGGATCGCCGAGCAAAGTCTGAACAGTCTGGCACACGGATTGTGCGAGAGAAGTCAAGTTGTATCCCCCCTAAAGGAAAATGTAGAAATGCATAAAATACTTTGAAAGTCAGTTAAATAAGACAGCTAATTACTGTTAATCATACCTCCAGTACAGCACACAGTTTTCCTCCAGCTAGGTTCATTAGGAGGTGAGTTAAGTGGGCGAAGATGTCCGGAGTGGCACACATCTCTCCCTGGCCAAAAACAAACAAACAACAAAGCAAGTAATTTGAATCTTTTTGATGCCGATTCAAAGGCTTTTTTTTTAAAGTGGATTCATAAGATAGAACTGTAAGAGAGAATGCATGCATGCAATGTGTAAATAAGTCCACTTTACACAAGAGGAATTTCTGTTGTTTTGCTTTCTTTGGTACCTCTGGGTCGCCGATAGCCGAGTCAAAGCCCGCGCACACCAAAACCAAGTCTGGGCAAAACTGTGAGGAAGAATCAAAAGAGCATCAAGTCGTGGTCACGCTTCAGTCTTAAACAAAAATGTCCTAAAAACGTTTCACCTCATACGCTACTGGCAGGAGGACATGGCAGAAGGCTGACAGATAGTCGCTGTTTTCCATCCCCACCTGAAATGTCAGAGTGATGACTCTGGTGAGCGAATATTTATCCCTTATTTCAAAATAACAAAGTCCAAATGACAAAATATCGGGATAAATTTGTAAAAGTAATAAAAGCGGTAAATAGATTCCGACTGCACCACAATTCATCTGTCATCAGTGCAAATGCGATTAACATTTTAAGGTTTATAGATGAGCAGACCTTTGGTAATGCAACGTGGTTACATTTGTGACAGTAGGACAGTGAGTGCGGTCTCCCGCCTTAACCAACCAATCAGTATTAATACTGGCTAAATCAATACACCAGTCAATTTTTCGACCTACTCACCTTATTCCAAGGCACGTTGATGTTGAAGCCAGCTCCGCTTCCTTTGCCGACGCTATCGTAGTCTGACTCTCTAAGATTGGGCCAGAATTTCTGGTGCTCATAGCGGTGCCAAGAAAAGTACAGAACACTGCGGAACACCACAAAACCCTCAGTGAATAAAACACCAGAGTTATGCTGAAAACCTGTTGCATCCTCTCATACTTTCACAGGTTGCGATTTGACAAAAGGGCCCACCTCGGATCATCTTCAAAGCAATACTGCACCCCTTGACCGTGATGTATGTCCCAGTCTACTATTAGCACCCTGAAGAAGAAGCATTTAAGCTGCTTTAAGCGAACGCGAGTCCAGCAGAAGTCGGCACAATTAGACCAAACTGTGAGAAAGATTTAATAAAAAAAAAAAAGGTCGAAATACCTTTTGGCTCCATGTTTTTGCTTAGCATATCTCGCTGCTATGGCCACGTTGTTGAACACACAGAAACCACTGGCAGCACTGCGCATGCTGTGGTGTCCCGGCGGTCTACAAAACGACAACAGGAAACACGTACGTTTCTTCCCAGTCGTGGCATGAGCTAAAATTTACTGTTTCCACTCCGTGTTTTTCCCTCCTATATATGTTACAGTTCATGTTAAAAGCCTCGTTGCAACAAAGTAGGGGCATAAAATGGAACAACGCAAAACATAATTCACACATTTCGACCCGTACCTAACCAGAGCCATGCCGTTCCTGACCGTCCCTGTCATGACACTGTCCACCAGTTGCAGAGCAGACCCTGCAGCCAGCTTGGCGCAGTGATAGATATTCTGCAGCAGTAAACAATTAAGAAAATAGGGATTAAAAAAGTGAGCATCACAACCAGAGAGAGAAAAAGGGACATCTGTAATACACATGTAATACACAGCTGATGAATAGGGGACTAACTGGGTGGAAGTAGACGTCCCCATACTGAAGGGTGAACTCCTTCAAGTCCTCCAAAGTCATGTGTGGAGTCTTTTTCACACCCTCCAGATATTCCTCACTGCAGACAGCAGCATGATGAGAACGTTTATTTCATATTGAACATTTATTTCATATTAATGAGGAGGTGAATAAATTCACTCCATCGTAACAGTTGCAGAGGGAAATCAATGCATGAACAAATTCAGACCAGCAGGGGGCCCCCAAGCGCACATGTAAATTTGTTGTTACATTTATAAAGAATAAACCCCATTTGAAATTCTTTAAAATAGCTGAGACATTACATTAGAACGCATAGTTTAATATTGGTATTTCATTATTATATTGACTACCGCTATATGTTTATATGCTATAGTTACAAAAGTGTTATTATTTAATTCTGTCCTTTTTACGGCAACTCTTTCTTTTTTTTCCAAAAGAAAAAAACAAAGCTGAGAAAACAATACAGAAGAATAAAAAGACAAGATAAAAGTAATACAGAAACAGAAGAAGCAATATTGAAAATTCCTATCAAAGACAAGAACTCAAAGCAAAGACTGAACCAGAAGCATAAGCTTATTAATTTTTTTTTATACATACGGCATCATCAGAACTAAAACAGCTGAATATTTCCTTTGTATTTTTCTAAAACATATCTCTAAAGAATTCTGTGAGTCTCTAGACAAACTCATAAAAGAAAACAACCATAATAAAACCTCATTGTATTTGTTTAACAAAAGATTTTTGGACATTTAGTTTTAATTTAAAAAGTGAAAAACACAGCTTTTAACTCCTCGCAACAATTATTCCACGCACGACTGCCTGTAACTAGTAAACCTCGACAGTCAGAGGCGTTGGATGTGGAACACAATCAAACTGGGAACATTTAAAACGATGTTTTGATTGGTTGTGCTAATAGGAGATGGGGGCCCTGAATCAAATATCTGCTGAAGGACCCAGTGTTAAAGGGCCGGCGCTGCAACAGGGCAGCAACCTGTGGACCGACCTGTGGACGAGCAGGATCTCTGCATCTGAGGCCTCACGAGGCGGCACAGCGACACAGCGGTCAGACAGACCCGTCCTGACCAGGGCCTCATAACTGACCGAGAGCCGCTCGGGAACCTCGATCTTACATGCTGGGCTGCAGAAACAAAAACAACGTAATATAGTCGTAAACATCATGTTACCGGTCACAGCTATGAATACAAAAAAAATAGCTAACCCACCAGAAGTATCCAACGCGAGGATGCTTTAGTGTGATGGAAGAGAAATGTTTTAAAGTGAGCAGTTTTGTTGTTTTTTTTTTGTTTCTTTGTTTTTGCTATTTGGAGCAACTGGATGACTGGTTGGAAGAAAATTACAATAGGTTTTACACTTAATAAAGTGGAAAACCACTTTAACGTCTCTGTCTGGAAGTATTTTTAATCAAACAGCTAACATCAAATTATAGATCATAATTATAACATGGAGTGACAAAAAATTCAATGTGTGTTGCTCCATAAAGACAAGTGTGACAAAATGGGATAGTTTGAAGAGTAAAAACACTTAAAAACAGCTGAGTTTAACTGAGTGTTTGGTTTATATTCCTACTTAATTCACCATCACAATATTAAATACAAAGTTTAGATAATATTATAAACAACTAAAATAATGGATTGCACTATTTCTGCAGCAGAGTTGGAAATAATGCTGCTGTCTCGTTTTGAATGAAATCGTTTAAGTTTATGTTTTACATTTCTGACGGAATTTTTACTCTAAGCTGTGATAGTTTTATTTAAATTTATACTTTAAAAGTCTAACACGTTTATTATATTTGGATTGTTATTTTGTAAAATTCAACATGAATTTTTTTTAAAAAAAATTCTTAAATACCTTTTTCAACTGCAAAAAGGCAGGTGCGGTTTTAGCAAAATAAGAACCTTTAAAGCATATTTTTCTAAAACTAAAATGTGTTAAACTTGAACAAACACAGCAAACGTTAACATCGCTGGTTAAAGACAGCTTGAAATGTTTGACTTAGAAGCAGCTCGTTTGTAGAGATGAGCAATAATCTGTGTGTGGTAGCATCTGAAAAATATTCATAAACAATCTTTAAAATGACGTAAAAGCGCCACTATAGCAAGCAGCAGGTGAAACCGTGATTACTGTGGGAATAACATGTAAATGTAGCCGACATGGTGACCTCCGGGTTACAGAAGCCAGCGAATCCGATTCTGACCAAATATGATGTGAACATGTTCTTGACACTCACTCAACCCAGAGCAGTTTGTATTTGGTCATCTCCTCATCGTAAATCAGAGCTGTCCCCATTGTCGACGCTTCCGAACGACGTGCAGAGAGAAATATCACAACAAAAGCTCCTCCGTAGTTTAGTTTTTTTTTTTTTTTTATCCTGACTTTTGATCTTACGGCACGAATAAAGAATAACTCTGGGTTACTTCAAACCTTTACGTAAAACCGTCTGAATTGTATCCAGTCTGAATGCACCTCTGAAGACGCATGCAAACAGAAAGTTCACCTGAGAAACACCGAGTGTGAAGTTAAACATTCTGCCGGGGAACGAGCGCCATCTACTGGACGGAGTCCGGTATTCCTCCAGGGCTGACTGACATCTCGTCATGGTAGCCTGTTTTCTGTTTCTGTTTCTGTGTGTTTCAAATTATTTTCAAATACAAAAAAAAAAAAAAAATACTTTATTAATCCCAGAGGGCAGCAGAATGTTTTTGTCACTGATATGAGTCGTTCTTCAGGGAGTTGTTGTAGATACTGATGGCTGGGCAGGAAGGATCTCCTGCAGCAGTCATTGTTACAGAGAATCTGGGAGACGCCTCTGACTGAAGACGCTGCTGCTGTGTAACAGTTTCATGAGGAGACTGCTATGCAAAATGAGCAACAACTGTTAAACAACAACTGAATGCTTTTTTGCCTTCTTTTGGACAAAGATGTGCACAACATTTTTCTCCATTTGCAGTGTTTGAATCAGAGTTCATTTTTTAATTTAGTTATTTATTAGTATGTTACTTATTAGTCATAAGTATATTTTTACAACTTTTTACTGGTGTCTCGTTTTAAGTGTTTCTTCTTAATTGTATCATTTTGAAAATGTCTGTAATGATTTTCTATTCAAAAGGTTTTAAACAAAAAAACGGTTCATTGTTATTAATGTTGTTGTTAATGTCGCATGTAAAAGAGACACCAGAGGAAATTTCAACATGATGTGACCTTTTATTATTTAGTGTTGCCATAAAGAAAATAAACAGTAAAAGCAAGTGCAACACAAACCAACAAACACAAAGCACATCCTGAATGCATCACATATTATATATCATGAGAAGCTTTTATCTGACCCCAGGTTATTTTTGCATCAAATAATTTAGGAAACATCCTCTGGGAAACATCTCCATTGTACCCCGTGGGAAAACACTGTTTGAACATTTCCATTTCTGGATGCTAACTCTAAACATCTCGCACTAGCTGGACAGAGCAAATGCTCAGGCCAGCTGGGAATTTTAGACGTAACAATGTGCAACAAATGTTCAGTTTCTCTTTTATTTTTTTAGATTCAGTTTTATTCTGTTTTTGAATTGAACATGAAGAGTTTATTGTTCCTTTTCCTTCTCATAACCTGTCCTCTTCCTCTTCGTCCTCTTGTGTCCCTGCCGGAACCGTTGAGCTCCTCTGCTGTTTCTCTCGTTCTTCTTTCCTCCCGTCTCCCTCTGCTTCTCTTCTGCACATCCCGCAACACGCGAGCAGAGTTGCTCTGCATCGTTCCCTGAATGAAGGGTCACATGCGGCGTAGAGCAGAGGGTTCAGGCAGGAGTTGAGGTAAGCCAAACAGGTGACGTACGGATGAGCGGCCAGCAGAGCCTGGTCTAGAGAACACGAATATGGGACGAAGCCCAACTCCAGCAGGATGGAGACCGTCTTGTTGACATTGAGTGGCATCCAGCAGAGGAAGAAGGCCGTCACTAAAGTGACAATGACCCTGAGGAGTCTGCGCTGGCGCCTGCGGTCGGGACGGGGGCCACGTCCAAAGTGCTTGCTGAGCAGCTGAGCCAATGAGCAGTAGCAGACGAGCATGATGACAAGCGGTAGCAGGAAGCCAATTAGGGTTGACTTTAAGCTCAACACGGCGCCCCACCACACCTCTGCCCTGTCTTTTTCAGCCTCTTCGAGCTCTGCCCCAACCAGCATGGAGTAATCCATCTGGCAGGAAAGGACTACAGATCCGGGGTCATCCTCAGACTTGGGGTCAAGTTCCACTTCCCTGACAGAGCGCAGCAGCAAACCAGGAAGAGCCAGGACCGCTGCTACCATCCACACCGCTACGAGTATCCACAGCGTCCTGCTGGGACACCTCGGCGAAGGATGGTGGCCGGAGTGCCGCCGTCCCGTCAGGACCCAGTACCGCTCCACACTGAGCGTGCTCAGACTGAATACGCTGGCGTACATGTTGAGGGCGGTGAGGAAGCTGCTGATCTGGCAAAGGGGTTGCCCAAAAGGCCAGTGATAGCCCATTGCTGTGTAGGTAGCCCAAAGAGGGAGAGTTACAAGGAAGCATAGGTCAGCTAACGCCAAACTGGCTATCAGAGAATCTGTGAGGGAGTGAGAGGGCCGAGGGATGGAGGGAGGACACGAGGAAGAGGTGAAGGAATGAGAGGAAGCTCTGTAGCTTCGTCCTGATGGTTCGTTTTTACAAGGAGAAGGCAGATGTTGGCGACTGGCTCTGAAAAAGCAGCAACACTGCGGTTTGTCTCCTATCCCGATACCGTTGGGTCGAAGCAGGTACACCGAGAGCACTAAGCTGTTACCAAGGCAACCCACCAAGAAGGCCAGAACATAGACAGACGGGATGATGGAGAAGGAGGGATACCAGTCGCCATAGTCGCAGTGATCCATAGTTGGGGTGGGAGTGGAGGAGGTGGGGAAGTCTGACATTTTTCTATAAAACAAATCCAGGCATCATGATTTACTTCAATTCTGTTGAATAAAGGCTGTTGAGAGTCAGAGCCTGGACTCGTTTTCTGTTTCCTGTTTCCTGTTCTGTCCTCTGGGTGTTGACTTGGATTGTCTGAAAATTCAGAGAAAAGATTGACGTTTTACAAATTTGAATACCTTCTTATTCTGTGACTTACAACTGCAGACAGTGCCTTTCGGAAGTTTTGTCACATTACAACCACAAACATCAATGTATCATGTTGTTGTCAGACACAATCAGGACAATGTGGCCTTTAGTTTTTCCCCTTTGCTCTGATGCCCCTAAATGAAACCTTGCACAAGCCACTGACTTCAAAAGTCTTTTATGTTATAAATGAACACAGACCACTGAAGTGGACACTAATGCATCATAAAATACACTATCAACTACAGGCCATCAGCTGCAAATGCAATAAATTATTTTTTGTTAAATCCAATATGGCCGACAGACAAAAAAGCATGAGAACCGACCCTCTCCCTCCTTCTACTGTAGACGACTCTTGCAGGTAAAAAAATTAAAAAACGTGACATCAGATAACCCCTAAAGAACAATACTACTGATGTGTTTTTCAAATAACAATTTTGTATTTGGAGAAAATTACAACTGATCACCTAAAAAAATTAAATAAAATAAAAAAATGTTTTTACAAAAAAAAAAGTTCCTTCCTTTTCTATGCCTTAAGAAAATCACAAAAAAAAATTGGGAAAAAAATCCGGACACAAAGGATCATAATTCATGCATGAAAGGGTTAATATTCAGTCAGAGTTACAATGTAATAGCTTAGATCAAAGATTACGTTTTTTTTATTTGTCAAAAAAGATTTTAAAAACCATCTTTCCTTCTCCTTCTCCTATCATATCGAGGAAAACAGGAGTGAATATTTCAATGTCTCAATATTTCAACTTAAGAAAGACATACAAAGAAATCGTAAACTTGGAATGAATTGTAAAACTCTCTTACCTTAATAAGTTTGGGTAATATCCTTGTGTCGATACTAAAAATACGACTACCATTGTAGAGAGAAACAAAAACCTCCTAATTCAGTCGTCTGTCTCTCTGTCTGACCATGAAACTGTGGATGTCTGCCGCCGCGGAGTGCCAACCGGAGAGAGCAGGCTGAATACATCTCACTGCATCCTCCATTGACAGAAATGGGGATAAATACACAGACAAAGCCCTCCTTTTTTTTCTTCATTACATTCTCGAAGCAGACCACCCCAGGAGGGGTACAAGACCTGTAAACATCCATCCCCCAAAATAAACACGCACAGCTCCTGTAAGGCATGAAACAGTTCCTCTATCAAGCACGGCCCAGCCAAAACAGGCAAATAAACCGCGTCTCCCGGCTCTCACACGACCCGTCTTCAATACAGAGACACACACGCACTGGAATGCATCCACAGTACAGAAATGTCTGCAAACACCCGTCATCCTCAGTGAGACACTTGTTGAAACTGACTGGGGTGGGAAACCGTAGCCAAATGCAACAACCAACAACGAGAAAATAGCTTTACAGACATTCAGAGCCCGATCACAACTGACCGGCAGAAAACCAGTGACCTGAAACTGGTCGATGCACAGGAAAGGCCAGTTAACAATTAATTCCAACATGACAAATGAAAAGGTTTTTTTTTTGGAAACGGTTGAATTCACGTTTTGAATTCATTGCCGATCATCTTCAGATTCTGTCCAAATCGACTCGCCACGGCCTAGAAATGAGGACAATTGCTGCTCTAAGAGCAGGGGTGGCAAAGAAAATGTGTGTACTGCACAACTTCAGGTGAGAAGACAAAATGTAATCCATTAACTAGAATATTTAATGTTGGAATGATAATGACGTCACTGAGGATATGTTAGGAATCTTAGCCTTGGGAAAGCAACGTTTTCTTGTTAAAGAAGGAAAATTGAAATCCTTCGATTGAAATTCCTTTTATTTGCACTTGATCTGCTTTACTCTCCAAAAGTGTTTTTACTCATTTTCACATGGGGAGCGATATTACAATCTGAAAGTAAAGGCAAATATCCTGGTATTGCTGGTATAAAGTCACCATTTAAGCTTTACAGAAGGAAAACTCAAATAAATATTGATGTAAGATCATTAATAAATAGTTCACATTCCAATATGTATTTCAGCAGGATATTAAGCATTAAAGAAACAACATTAATTCAGTTTTTATAGTTGACACAAGACAGAAAATGTAACAATTACCGTAAATTGCTAATTATCTATTGTGTAGCTGGAAGTAGGCATATCAATTGGCCTGACCCTTGGAGGTGACTGTAAACAGAATCTAAAGATGTGCTATTGTTGTTGTAACTTCTGCTTTCACTAGAGGTTTAGTCTCAAACTAGACATCTGCCACTGGACTTTTGAATGGGTAAGAGGGCACGGTTAGGTCAATGTGGAGTTCCATCGCAAAAGGTGAAGAACTCTGGGTGGTAAACAGGAAGAGTTTGTTTCCACAGAGGCCGTGCTGCCATCGGCCTTTTGTTCACGGGAACAGATGTTTCTGAGAAACATTCCCCAGTCTTTTCTCCTGCATAGAAAACACACAGATTTTAGTTACACAGGAGGAGGTGGAGGGCGAGTCAACACAAACATTTCCTAGGGAAGAAAACTGCGCAGGAAGTCAGAGGATGTGAAACAAGACTCCTGCGGGAGTCATAAGAGCACTACGTCTTACAAGTGCCGCAGCCATATTGGATTCGGATTTTTTGCAATTAGCAAACGCAACTTACTAGAGCACATCACAGTGTCAAGCTGGAGAAGCAGCGAGTTTCGCTAATTGTTGTTATGCCGTCTGTTCAGACACAAGATTATACTGATGTATTTCTTTACATTTTATCCATGCAAACACTAAGAAACATGTGGAGGAATATCTATGGTTTAGCTCTATGCTCTCCATTGGTTTAATGAGAAGCAAACTGATGTGAAAATAAAAAGTTTAGGCTTATTTTCATTACGTTCTATCAGGCAGCTCAGGCTTCCCCTGTTACAGCGGCAACTTTAGGGGCATTATTATTTTATTTCTAACTGGGAACTAACTGAAAATCCAGCAACTAAAAACAAAGAGAAGCACACCACAGTTACAAGTTTTAATAACCAGTGGCGTTTGGTAATTGCTATGATGTTATTTTTTAGGAATACAAGGGGATAATGTTTTTGTCTCCATTTTACACTTCCAAATACTGAAGGAAGATGTTCACTAATATATACTGTGAAGCACCGGGTTTTTTTTTGTTACTAATTCAATAACAAACAATTGTGCTAATAAATATCAGCATCTTTCACAGTGTTTTATATGTGCAGCAGCCCTATGTGATACTGAACATGAGCATGGGTTCTCTCCGGGTACTCCGGTTTCAAAAACATGATTGCTAGGCTAACTGGTCTCTCTAAATTGCCCTTAGATGTGAGTGTGTGCATGGCTGTTGGTCCTGTGTGTGTCTCTGTGTGGTCCTGTGATGGACTGGTGACCAGTCCAGGTTTTACCCAATGACCACTGGGTATAGGCACCAGCTCCTGGCAAACCTGCAAAGAGAAGTACGTGAGATGATGAGAGGATGGATATGTAGTGTAATTATATGACATGTATGTGTAATTATTGCCAGACATCCTAAGATAAACGTATAGGAAGTTTTAAACATGTTTCGTCTGGATTGACTATCTACCTCTATTGTTTTAAAGAGTTGCTTTAATGAATACAAAAAAAGAGAGGCTTTTTTAGACCTAACTGTGCTGCGGAAGTGGCTGTTAAAACAGCGAGAGGGTTTTTGGGTGTGTGCAAAGGAAATAAGATAAGGATTTGCATACCTGAAAGGGTATGAGGTATGGAGTAAGCTGAGGAGTGAGAGAGATTAAATGCACTCCAGAGACTATATTCGGTAGGTTTCATCATGTCCGTCTACAGAACTGAAGGGAAACTCTTGTATTTTCTTATCGTTGTAATGGCAGGAGCAGAGGTCCAGGACAACATCTCACCGGAGTGTAAGCAGTTCTTGTACATGGGGACTATACCCCGAGGGCTTGAGCAGCAACCTTTGAAAAAGATTTGCCAGTACTATGCAGGCAAGCCGCGGTTCTTCACCCTCTACGACTCCTTCAGCCACATCCCCGTTTACTCTGCGTACACATTCAAGCGCTCGGACGGTTCCAAAAAGGTCGATATACCCTGGATGTATGAGCCACAGGTAAGAATGGTTGTTGGCCAAAGATTAATTTGAATTAAATGGTTTTGTTTTGTTGCTCTGACACTGTTTACCCTCACAGCTTTCTTTGGTGTCTGGATCCAGAGAGATGGAGCCGTTCCCTTCTGCGAATATTCACAAGAGTTTTGAGGATTCCCAGGCTGTGCTCGACGACTACTCCGACAGTGTGATCTTTGAACGGGGCCAGCTGAACCCAGACGAGCATCAAGCCGACCCAGAGGATAAAGCGGCCACCTACACTCTGACCAACGTGGTTCCCAGGGTCCGAGAGTTCAACATCGGCCCTTGGAAAATGCACGAACACACGACGCGCAAGAGGCTGAACAACTACTGCCGTGGAACGGCCTATGTGGTCACGGGGATCACCACCTCAGGCCACACCATTCGCCGCCATAACATCAACCGCCTGGGCGTCCCTACCTACCTCTGGTCGGCCTACTGCTGCATTGAGTTTGATCACAATGCTCCCTACTCGGAGCGCTCAAAGTTCCCTGCGTTCGCTGCTTATGGGCTCAACGACAGGGAAAACAACAAGGTTCAAGAGATGACGATTCAACAGCTGGAGGACTTCCTGAAGAGGGTAACATATGTCAGCAGCTCCTTCCAGATCTTCTACGACAACTGTGTGCCTCCTAATACTGCTAATAGCCCACTGGCCTGAGAAAGGGAAAGTAGAAGAATTCTTAGTTTTGCTATGGCTACACAATGTAGACAGTTTTAATTCCTCTCTGTTAGCACCTTGATTTTCAGATGTTTTCTGTAGTAACTTCTTATTTCACTAAATACTCAGCAATCTCGGCCACAACAGCTATCACTCAGCTCAGTATATTTTAGCTCTGTTTCTTTTGTGAAGCATTACCAGGCTCTGGTTATACACAAATGCCCATAAATTCACAACTTACTTGGTTGTACGCTCTACTCACGTTATCTGTTTTATGGTATTTGGCCGTAACTGGAGTGATACCAGCCTGTGAAGGTCTTTTGTCCAGTCAAAACAGATTAGACCAATGTTTTACATTTCCTATATCTGTGCACAGAAGCTAAGTCACAGAAAGATGTTTCACTTGGCCAGGTCAAGAATTTTGCTTGGGCTTTAAAAGGGATTGTTCAGAGTTTGAGGGAGTCAGCAAGTTTTGTTTACATTCAGATTCTGACTCCTGATGTTACACGGTGATTTAAATAAACGTTAATCTGAAATTAAATGTCCATATTTTGTCTTCATTTTTACCTTTATCTTATTATTCTGGGTTTTTTTTAAATCTAATTATTGGTGTATAAAACACTAAATAAGTACAACGACCCAAATTTAGAAAAACAATTATTTGGTGTAAATGTAATGTACAGATTTATTGCAGAGAATGATGCTGTGATGGCTGGTGGAACAGGCTACAGGTCAGTTTTCTGAGCAAAATGGCCTGGAAGAATACAAATGGAGGCCAAAATAGGAACTGCTAAAGCTTTCTAGAATAGAACGTCTTTTATCATCTCCTTCAAGTCCGAGTAAGTATGGGTACGGAAAGAAGAAAACTGAAGCACAGACTTTTCCTTATTCTGTAATCCAGAAGATAAAAATACATAAAAACATGAGTGCTCCTTATATCAATATTTTTTAAATGCTGCTTTACAAAATAACTTGGAATTTTGATCCAAAATAAAGGCGTCATAGGTGACAACGGTGTACTTCACAGAATATATTTAGTGTAACAGACATTGGACATTGATTAGTTCTTTTCATAGATTTTTGTTTTGGATTTGTTTGACTGAGCCTGACTCTAGCGAGTCTCTGCCCAACTTTCTGACCATACAGCCAGAGAGAAGTTAAGAGCGATAGCAACATCAATTCGAGTGGATTAGCTGAAGACTCTTGCCAACAAGAGTCTTCAGCTTCTTCAGAAGAGGCTTCTTCAGATTCGTTGGATATTTTTCCCGCCAACTGCGTCACAGTCCACGACTCTTTACATTTGGATGATGCATGAGTTACATTTAATTATCTTTTGGAGTAAGTATTTGGAGCTGATATTAGTTAGCTAATTAGACTTGTTGCTTGTTAAACCATTAGTTTTAAAGCAGTGTTGCCTTAATAGGAGTGATGGGTGCTGCTAATTTAATTTTCACTCTATTCAGAAATATTTTAACATAGCTTAATTTGTCGCATCTGTTGGCATGGAAGGTGTGATAAGCTCACAGTCAACTGCCTGGCAACTAGTGGGGGAGGGGCAGCACTGAGTTAGACATCACCTTATTTTACCAATGTATATAAACCAGCCTCATTAAAACATTGTGATGAAATGACTGGCATTTTTTCAATAGCTGTAAACAAGAGATTTTTTCAAATATTTTTGTAACTTTTCTAAACTGTGTGTCATTTTCTAAACAGGAAATGTTAAAAAAAAAAGTTTCACTATGTTATGGTGGTGTTTACTACATTACTGTAATAATTATAAACTTTAGTTTTATATTTGCTGGATATGCTCTAAACCGTAGCAATAAATGATTTTAATAAATGAAATCAGACTCAGATGTTAGTCACTTTAAGTTTACTCCTATTTACAGCCAGAAGTTAAAAAAAAATAAAAGAAAAGAAAACATTTCTGTACAAACCAGCATCAGTGATAAGCACCCGGAATGCGAAGCTCTTACTTGTATTATCGCTGAAAATATACAGTAAAATCATAAAATTGGATATTGTTATTTTGCTCTTCATCCTTTTACACACCATAGACAACAGAGAACAGAGTCGTTGCTCTTTCAGATACTCTCTACACATCGAACTCTAAAATAACTCGTTACGTAGATCTGAGCCTGCAGCAGCCCAGTTCGAGGCCAACAAGTCATCTGATCTCAGTTAAACCAAACGGTGTTGAGCTGCGTCTGTTTCTTGATGCTGGTGTCCAACTTGAGGACCTCCCGGATCGCCATGGTAGCATAAGTTGAGGGAGGCAGGGAGAACTCCATCCGCAGAGCCCGGTACTGCCCGTCTGTGAGAGGAGGAATCAGTTAGACAGCACAGGTCATCTCTAGCATCAGATGGTTTTAGTAGCAGCTGACATTCTAACCCGCCGACGACGTTCAGGACGCTGCAGTCCATCACTTTTTCACGACAGATTTAGAACCAACTGGAGTTTCTTCACATCAACCTTAATATTCTGCTTGAACACGGTTCCGCTGGCTCAAGAAAGCTACTACAGTGTTCTGATATAGTCCTGAGACATGCAGCTATGCTAATGCTAGCATGTTTATTCAGTGTCAATACATTTTCTAGCTAAACGCTTCAATGCAAATAATTGTGAGTGGAGGTAATGCACTGAAAAGGTCGTTGCTCCTGCTGAATAGATGTAGTGCTTCGCTTTGTTCAGCTTAGAATTTAATGTTTAACGGTTTTAGCAGCCCTCTATGAACTTGAGAGGAAACGTGGATATGATGAAGAGAAGCTACGTTTTTACATGAAAACATTATGCGATTTTTAAAAAAGCAGCTTGGGGATGAGTGTGACAGACAAGCAACATCAGGTACTTCAGAGTTCAGCTTTATCAGAGACTTCACTCCAGAGAATTTAGTAACGTTCGATTGGGAGACCATATGTTGTTGGTTTAAGTCATCTTGTTGTTTTACACTTCAATCACTTTGGTTACTTTTGACGAACTTTTGGGAACCTATACGTAGACCGTCTAGGTAAAAAAGGTTTTCCTGTGACGTTCGTTCAAAGAAGATCTGAGATGAGCAGACCTTGGTTGAAGACAGGAGCAGGTTTATTCTCCAGCTTCTCAAAATCGCTGTGCACCAGAGAGATCCGGGGGTCGTCATAGTGAATCACCTCCCTGCAAACAAGAGAACGAAGCATCGGTGTCTCTTATTACAGCAGATGAAATCACTGCGGCATCCAAACAAAAGTCTAATTATTTAACCACCAGGAGGGTTAAAGTAGGAAAAAGAAACAAAACATGAAATCCTGCTAACCAGCTGACATCAGTGGGTCTGACGATGATGCGCCTGTAGGCTCCGGCCAGGGAGTAGTCCTTCACTTTGTGCCTCATGTTGTCCAGGTCCAGGCCGTCAGCAGAGAGCAGCTCCCTGTATCCCTCACCGACTGGCAGAAACAAGATGGATGAAGTTTTAATTTAGGAACCATGACAGGCACAGAGGTAATCATTTACATTTACACTTTCCAATTGAAAAAAAAAAAAAAAAGAAGATTTTTTTCATTTTTAATCTTTATTTATATATAAATATATATAGCTGTTGCCTTGCAGCAAGACATTTATTTCTCCTAATAAATTTATGTTTATAATAAGAAGAAAGGAAATCACAAAGACATGTCTTACCGTGGTGGGAGGGGTAAATGACATCATACCCAGGAAGCGGCATCACGATGTCATGGATGGAGTGGCTCTCGGCCTCCTCGGCACTCAGGACGTGTGCTGTGGCTGTGGGAGCAGACGAGAAGCAAAACGGCTGAAAATTCAGCTTCTAATAAGATTTTCCTATATGATAAGTTATTTTTAAACCAAACTGTCCATTTTAGTTTAGAAATACTTTCGGAACAAGAGGCGGATGTTTTTCTAAGTCATCATCCCCCCGTGTGTCTGCATGTGTGCGTGTGTGTGTGCGCGCGTGTGTGTGTGTGTGTACTCTGTTATGGTACACAAGCCAAGCATGGATGAAACACTGAAGAATAACATTAGATTCTCTGCGTATGACTTCAGTTTGGCTAACAACTGTCCTAGCTGTGCTTCTCTAAGCAGGTTTTCTATTAACTTGGTGTTGACAGACAAAACTAGAAACGGGAGAAGGATCTGCATTGTGCAGGTAAGAACACAGGAAGTGTGAGAGACGAACTATCCAGAACGGTAGGCGACAATCTTCACTGATAATATGTAGGGATGCATGACATGTCGGCATTAATGTCAGCATCAGCCCATCTTGGTCATTTTTTTTTAGCATAATGGCCCCGGTTCATTGGACCGATGTCGATATGTGTTCCCTTATTGTTGCCATTTGTGTTTGTTTGGTCATGTGACACCGACTATGACAACGATGTCAATGGCGATATCTTATGCATTACTAGTTGTATTTTTTTTTATTCCAGCAGTGTGTGTAGTTTTTTCACCGTATTCAGATGGTATGGAAATGTATATGATAAGTATAATATTGCTAAATTTGGCTATTAGCCACAACCAGAGGCGTATTTAAAAGAATAAGGACCCCTGGGGTGAGAGCCCGTTTTGGTATCCTATCCCAGACAAAAAAAATTTTTTACTCATGCCAATTGCAAAACATTAATAGGTAGGTCTACACATTCGCAGGTACAAATTTGTGAATTAGTTTAAAACTTCTGGCAGATGGCTCCATGCCAAAAATAATTAAAAAAAATAATTTAATATTTGAGTGTATTAAATGAATACAAATCCAACAGGATTTGTAAACTCCACCACATGCAAAATGAGCAGTTTTTAAAGTCTGGCTCAGGCCATCAGAGCACAAAATATCGGATATAGATATTGGCTTAAAGTTTCATATTGGTGCATCCCCAGTAACATGTTATGCACCAATAATGACAAGAAACCAGTTATGTCATCTTATGGATTAACCCACAGTTATGATCTTATACAGTTATGTTTATAAAAACTTGCTCTCACTATGTACAAATTGTCTTTTCTCTTCTGATCTGTGTCCTTGTTGGTCCATGTTCTCATATCATCTGGTTTGACTGACAACGCGCAGCTGGCTCACATCTCCCTCACACGAATGAAAGCATGAAAAGGGATCGTCAGTGAACGTTTGCCAGTCGAAGAAAAACCGAACTTACTTCCTCTGAGAACCAGATCGCCCTCCACCGCCTTCAGGCCGAAGGCTTCGATCCTGCGACTCACCATGGCGTTCCACACCACGCTCTGGTAGCTGTGAACGTACATCAGCCGGTTGTTCCGGGGGATCTGGGAAATAAACAAATTTTTTTAAAAATCAGCATTTTTATTATCTCTGCTGAATTCATATTTGCACAAGCTTCGACAGGGGAGAAACATAAAAGAACATGCGTTACAAAGGGTTTTTCTTCCCCTCAATGCCCGGTATTGAAGACGTGGAACCAACCAATCCGAAGGCGGTGACGATGTTTTTCTTGCCGTACATGGACAGGCCCCGGAGCAGCTGTCCCTCCACGCAGCGCTTGTTTGGCAGCTTTTTCAGCGCAGCCTCTGGGTCCTGAGTCTTCGCCCACTCCTCCCTGCAGCGAACCAGATATTCTTTCTCTGCTGCAGAAAGTGACCCAGACAAAGAAGGTGTGAGATACCGTCTACAGCTGTATTTCGGACTGTGCAGATACAAACATTTGAGTCGCCTCTGGCGCTTTAGTAAAGTATATCTAAACTTTAAGTATTTCAGTTGCAGGAGCAAATATATTTGAAGGAAGACCGATCAAAAACACAAAAAACAAATACAGTCAATGTACTCAAACAAAAACTCCATCAGTTGCTTTCTGCCTTATGTGATGTCATCAGAGGCATTGGAGTTTGTTTTAGGAAGGGAACATTTCATCTTACATAATTATTTACAGCAACAAAAAGAAAATTAAATTCAAAACAATGGCATGCTTTCATTTCTATCTAAAGACGCACTTAAAAAAAAAAAAAAAAACTCTGGCAAGCAGCTTCAAAAGCAAAGAGAAAAAAATAATAATTCAACCTCCAGGTCGAGGTTTGAGAATCAAATCCACCACTTGGTTCCAGTCGTTTCTCAGGATGGCCCTGAAACAAAGCGAAACCAGACGATCTGAGTTCTCCCTCCAGCGCGTCATAATTCGTCGCATCCTGTCGGGAATTTCTGCAGGCAGATCACCTGCCTACTTGCTGCGTGGGCACGGCGGTGGTGCCGAAGCGCTGCATCCCGTAGTAGTTGATGAAGCCGGTCTGCCTGAGGGACCCCATGGCCTGATGGACCTGCTCGTCCGTTCCTGAGATGTTCCTTGTGAGAAACAACAGAGAGAGTTCAAATCAAAAAGTCGCTTTGATATAAGCTAGAAAAATTCTGACAAGTGCTTTGTGCCATCACAAAACTAAAAATGTATTTAAACTCTTGAGGCAAAGTTCACTTCTTTGGAACATCAGCTGCTCTTGCGCTCACGAGTCCAGTTTTTGCAACATTTACAGAATATAGGGCTGGTTCAATTTTATTCTAACTTTTTACCCTAGGAAAATGTTTTGGGGTTTTTTTTATATAGCCTTTATTTCAATAATTCCTTCTGTGACTTGACCCAAATTGAAGCACGCTTGTCAAACAAGATGGTAGTTCTTGGCTGGGGATCCCCAGGGAATGCAACGGCGAAAAAAAAAAAAAATTTTCCCAAAATGAATCTTCTAAAAACAGAAAACTATTCAAGCTTTACAAAAGGCATCACCTCGATAATGCCTCTTTTTTGGGACGCAAACAACAAAGAAAAAACTAAATAACATTTTTTAGAGCAGTGCTGGCTACAAAAAAAAAAAAAAAAAAAGTATAACATCCTGTTTAAAAAGTTGTTGAAAACAAAATTTTGAGTTTCATTCAATATTTTTGTTGGAGGATTAAATCCCAAAATAAATGGATGCCAGGGATACACGATATTATTGGCAATGAAATTAGTATTGGCTGATGGTTTTAACATGTCAAGGTATTTAGTCATGATGCCGTTTTAGCTTGCAAAAGAAAGGTGAGGTTGCAAACAGCAAAAAGTACAAAACCTCTAAACATCGGGTCTAAAAACAGATTTGTTGTTGTACGTTGCTTATTTGTGAATTGTTTGTGCAACATACTCAGGCTGTTCCTGTGTCTGCTGACCTGATGACCACAGTGAAGTGGTTTCCCTGCAGCTCCCCGAGCTTCAGAGGGTGGTTTTTGTAGCAGAAGTTGCCGAGCTTCAGGTTCATGAGGCACTTGTTGAGGTGAGCCAACCTCTCTGCGGTGATCCTACGTAAGCAGCAGGAAAACGACAAGTCGGATCCACAAATCGGAAAATCTGTGGTCGATTTTCCAGCAACCGCAGACAAATGTAACAAGTCCCACACCAAACAGTTCATGTACATCAGAATGGCAACGGTTGTAGCAGCAAATTAGCCAAAAACAAAACAAAAACTGGTTTACCACTCACTTGAGAACTGCAATTTCCTGAACTGTGATGGCCCTCTTGTCCTTGGTGCCCATGTAGGAGAACATGTTGGGTCTAAGCCTGGAAAAACCATGGACCGTTGCATACACCTTTACATCGCCTTGTTACTTACGTATAAATAAAAGAAAAATAATAATTAGCATCAAAATCAGACCTGAGGAACTTTGAGAGCACATTGATGGCATCCATGGTGTCTTTGTTCTCCTTGTAAAGAGCAAAGTGGCAATAGCTGCCGCGGTTTTTGGGCCAAAAGTGCTTCCTTGGAGCTTTTGTGGAAACAGAAATAAAAAATAAAAAAAACATGATGAGAAACCATTTCAAATAAACTATTTAGAATACAAAAACTCACTAAAAACGCCACGATTCTACCAACAAAGTTGAAGATACAAACATGTTTGGCAGCGTGACTTAGACGACCCCTTTCAATGCTTTACACGAGACACAATCATAAACTCATTTAGGCTCAATCTTGTAAGCGGTTATGTTACATTTCTGATTTTACTCCTTTACACTTAGTAACTCAGCATGAATCTCAACCTGAGCCACTGTCTTGCGTGGAGAATCAGTTCTTACCTGCAGCTGTTTTGACTTCTATCCACAAGAGAAGAGCAAAAGGAGGATAGAATAATGTTACTAAGAAAAGAGGCTCTAACAAACCAAAGGACAGGTTGCCATGTCAGGATGTGGGTCAGGGGTGTCCAAACTTTTTGTCACGTGTCAAGTCAAAAGCACTTGTGGACATAAACAATAAGAAGAAGAAGAAGAAGAAACTAAAATCAAGCAAATGCTTCTTTTTTTTTGTAGTAAAGTGTTGTTAGTTGTCCATCCCAAACTGGAAAGGATTTTGCACGTTTGCTGCATTGAAGGAAAATTAATTTTTTTCCAAATGTTTTTGGTCCCGATTGAACAGATTTATTCTGAATTACAAGAACAAGATTTGGGTCACGTTGTTTCAAAAATGTTTGCTACATTTAGCCAAATGTTATAAATTACAAAAATCTGATGATAGTGCAGCAAACTAAAAGTCTCTGGTTGTGTTGATTATAAAAGCTTGGTTATAAAAGCATGAACACCTTGTCTTGTACTTGGCATTTTCCATTGTAAGAAAATTAGGTCAGCAATAGTTTTACCCTGATTAAAATAAAGGCGTCCGCATCAACCACCTGTGCTGGACGAGCCAAAGCTGCATGGTTCCTGAACTGGAGCTGAGGACCACAAAGAAAATTAGTCCAGGGGCCACAAATGGCCCCCTGGCCGCACTTTGGACACCCCTGACGTAGGTCATGCAGGAGCCTGGGAGAACTGCTCTCTGTTGAAATGTTTTTACGCAGAATTGATTTTTGTTTTTTCAGAACTGATCCCAAATATTAAAAATGCTACTACTAATAATAAAGCATTACAATAAGTAGGTTGTGTGTGTGTGATCTCTGAGCAGAATCATGCAGATGTGTTAATCATGCGCACGTGCATGCAACATACAGCGGCTTGCAGATGATCTCGAACCCATTTTGTCATGCTACAACCACAAACCCAGTGCCCTGCACCTGCCACCCTTTTCAGATTTTCACTGACAAAATAAACCGTCGTATCGTTCTCCTTGCCCTTCACAACGATGCACTTGTTTTGTAATTCTACATTAAAGTTTTGGTTGTAACGTGAGAAAATGTGGAGGGAAGAAAACAAAGGTGAGTATACCATTGGAAGGCTCTGCAGTCTGGGTACAGGTGAAGAGAACATGCAGTAAACCTCAATAATGTACAAGTCGAGAATTATTTTTACCTGCTAACGCCTTCTTCCCTGCAACATGGTAGGCCACTATGAACTTGTGACCTTCTTTCTCTTCGGTCTTTGTTTCTAGACCAGGGAACTGAGTCTTGATGGCTTTGTGGACGAGCGTTCTCTTCTCCTTCGTATCGTCTTTTACCTACGAAAGTGGGAAAAACATGGCGGAGAAAAATCTCATTGGACCGTGGTGCTCCTATGGGAGTTCAACGCTGAAAGAGGACGCGGGTCTCCTTTGGGCTCACCTCGATGGAGACGTTTCTTTCTTTGTTCTTGAAGAGCTGCAGCTCACCGAGCTGCTGTCGCTGCTCCTCCGTCAGCACGTCGCACTCAGTCGGTTGTTGCTCGGGTTCCGCTCCTTCCTAAAAACAACAGGCGCACAACAGAAGAAGAACGCTTTGGATAAATCATGATCATGCATAGATTTAAACAAAAAGACTTTTTTCTCAACATTGTCAGCTTGGCTAGTGGCATTAATGTCGTATTTCTGATTGTTTGCAAAACCACGTTTACAAGAGATATCTTCTAAATTGGGGGAAAAAACAAAAACATTTGGAAAGGAGGATTAGAAACCCTAAACTTTGACAGCATTTCTTCGCAGATAGCCCCATCTCCCTTGAGTTGTTTATGAGTCACTGACAGGCTGCCAGTGTCGCTTTGCCGACATTTTTAGCTTTTATCTAACTTCCCCCCCAAACAGCGATTTGGTTGTTTTCCCCCTTTTGCAAAGAAGTTGATGCTGAAAAAAAAAACGCTGTATCGGTTGCTGCAGCTTCCCGTCTCTCTGGGTCTTGCGACTCTCACTGAATGCTGCGCACAAAGTTGCCGAAACACTAGTGATTAAAATTTAAGACGCTGGAAGCAAAAACAGCAAATAAAGTTTCTTAAATGACCACTCTGTTTTTCAGGCGGGACGTCCCTACTTGATGCTGGAATGAAAGACAACCGATATCTTACCTCACTGTCTGCTGGGATGGAGAGATCATCTAAATGCACCATCTTTCCTTGTTTGTTGATTTCGTGCACGACAAAATCAGAATACCTGAACACAAGCCATAAGACAAGATCCGTTTATCGAACAAATGTGAAGATAAACATATTATTGAGCAAAGCCAGAGGAGAACCAAACCTTTCCTTGAGGATTCCAGAGAACCCTTCATGGTCACTGACGTACTTCAGGATGCCGACATCCGTCTCAGTCAGGCCGTGCTTCATCATGTCAGCAAAGCTCTCGCCGTCCTCCTCTCCATCACTCGCCTGTCCTTCCGGCTGCTCCTCCTCCTCCTCCTCCCCACCGCCGCCATCTGGGTTGGGAGCGTTCCCGTTTTCACCGTCAACCTTTGGCTTTTTGGCTGGCGTCTCTTCGTCCCCGTGCCGCAGACAGGTTCTCTTCTCTCCGACCGGGGTGGCGTCAGACACAGGCTCTGACTCGGCCATCAAAGTCGAGCTAAAGCAAAATAAAACATTTCTTGTTGCTCTAAATGTACTACACAACGTTCCTTAAATACATGTTCTGCCACGGCGATGTGTGACAGACAATGACTGCAGCCAAAAGTAGTCGGTGGCTTAATTATTATATTTCAAGTGCAATGCGTGTCAGCTGAAACGATCAACTGTTATGAATCGATTATTGAACTAATCATCAGCTACTTTAGTTATCAATTAATCATTAACTGGACTAAAAAAAAAATGAGTAGCATACTCAGAGCAATCATTAAGCCAAAACGGTACAAAAATTACATATTTTCTATTTAATATATATATATATATATATATATATATATATATATATATATATGTAAACTGTCTGTAAATATGTTTTTCATGTGCCACCCACGCAGACGCATCCTTTGCGACAAATGACCAGGCATACGCTAAATGATTGCTATGTTATTGCTTTCAAACGTTAAATGTTTATATTCTTATTTAACAGGGGACTCGAATTATTTATACACCTTTTTGCATTTTTAAAGTATTTCTAATATTGTTTTTAAAATGTTACAAATCTACAGAAAGTGATTTTTTTTTTATATATATATATATAGGATTAATCGTCAAAATAGGCGACAACTAAAATAATTGTTAGTTGCAGCCCTACAATGCTGGATCGACTTTCACTGTTCCTGATGTCCACAGCTGTGACCAGGACGCTGAGGGTCCCAGCTTGTACAGAGGATGACCGGGTAAACAGAGAGAGATTCGTCTCAACACATACTGCTTACAAAGCTGGAGCAGGGAATGGCTGTGAATCCGGAAAACTCTTCTTCTCTTCCACCGAACAGGCAGTCGCGGAAACGTCGTAAGAACCCAAAGCTTGACGCTGACAACGAAAGGAAACCCCACCGTCGCAATCATGTTCAAACTAAGCAGCTAAAGCCAGACGGTGCTAACGCTGAGGAAGCTAGGTCGACATCTGGAGAGCCGAACGTAAAACGGAACAACGAGTAAATAAAAGCAGGCGACGCTGGGATTGCTGACGTACACCTGTTTACCTGTTCGTGTCGATGTTCAACGGAGGACGGAAAGTGGTAAAGAATAACTGCGTCTGCCACACGTGCGTGCGTGAAAGATCCCGGAAACACATGTAAGCCCAAAGCCCGCCCACGTCGGGGATTGGCTGGAGGAGCTTGACAATGAGGAAGTGACGCGTTTAATGACTTCAAAATGCAGCTTTATTAACTTTTAACCAAAATGACAACGCAATAGAGAAAGTTGGAAAAAAAAACCCTCATTAGAATATAATGGAAAATGTATTTATTTTACCAATTTGATAAAGAAACAAACCACGCATAGTAAATACATTAATCACACAAAAAGTGATACATTTCAGGCTTTTAATTTTGCTCGTTACAGTGAAATTAATGTTTTAATTAATGTTACAGAAGTGTGTAATGACCGAGACAGTTAGGGTGACGACTGATGTGATCAGCATACTGTCATTTACACCCTCAACCACGAGATATTACCAAGGAAAAAATCCAATGCAAGACTGACGACCAATTGAAAAATATGTTTTGTACAGTGCATACATTCAATATTTAGTTGAGACTCCTATACAAATGACTGCATCTATGTGGTGTATTTATTTTTAAAAGTGGCTCGTTTTTTCTCTTGAACTACTTAATGAAGTTTTCCACGTTTCCTCAATTTGGCCTCTAGAGGGAGCCATACCAAAGTAGTTGCACAGAAGTCCCCGCTCCTTTGGTTTCATACAGATTGGTAGGAAAGCAGCCATTGCTGCAACAACCTAGCCGAATGTATCAAAACAATAACCAATAAGTGAGTAAGTTGTTATTGGTATGTTTTAAATTTAAGGCTAATACTTAATTTTAAAAAAACAAACAAACATAATGTACATTGGTTGACTGCAGATGTCATTTCACATTTTGCATTTAGGGTTGTCTTAAAAAGACAACCTCATCTTATTAAAAATAAAATAAAATTACAAATTTGGACATTTAATTATTCTTTCCATGAAGAATGTGGCATCTTTAGAGGCTTATAATAATCTGTGAATGAAAAAACAAATAAGTAACTAAAACTAATTAAAACCACCAACATTCCAATTTTTTAAAATTTGAGAATCTCAGAAAGCAATTTTACGATGGCTTTATATGTATATGCCGTTATATGAGCGCTTTGTGTTGCATCACATTCTGCAACATTTTTTCCATGAGCGGAAAATACAACATGAAAAGGCAATCTGTAAAAACCGATCCCAAAAGAATTTCATATCAAACACACTTTATCAGACCGCATTAGTGACTTGATACATCTAATATATATAATCTATAAAAGCCCTTCACGAAAAAGAAAATAATAATTATGATACTTTGTAAGTTGTCTACCATATACTTCATCGTTAGAGATGAATAGACATGCATCACTATGTATTAAAAAGTAGATATTGGGGTTTCCAATTAGTGGCGCCGTGGCTTAGTTGGTTAAAGCGCCTGTCGAGTAAACAGGAGATCCTGGGTTCAAATCCCAGCGGTGCCTTTTGTGTATTAATTTCTATGTAACGGGAGCTACCAAGCAGGTGTTTTATATAGATGCATACATCCAAGCTCTATCCACTGAGGTTGCGCTGTGAATAAAGTAAAAATAATCCTGTATTATAAACTGTGCATGATAGGTTTCTTGAATTTTGCTGTTAAAAGCAAAACATTTTTACATCAGAGTAATCTTGTTTAAAAGCAAACAAAAATTAATCAGTATGACTGAGATGCTCTTCCATCTCAGTAAGACTGACCTGGCTACGTCTACTATTCGGTTGTTCCAGACATATGTAGATATGTTCAGGAAAATAAGCTTTCGCTACTTTACGGGACGTAGTTATGGCTGTTAGTGTGTAGGAGTAGAACGGGAGGTGGAGCTGTCAGCTCTTTTCTTGTAAAACCAGCTCTCAGTTTCAATAAAGGGTGCAGACACCATGTCTACTTTTAATGCCATTAACTAAGCCATCCTGTTTTTATTGGCGAGATTCAGTTATGTCTGACTCTTTGCTCTGCTTCTACAAGCCTAGACTGCTGGACAACAGATTGTGAAGAGCATATTTTCTTTAAGTCATGATAAATATAGCCTGTTGTTGTTAATAACTTTGCATTTGTTCTGCCATGTCTGTCCTGAATTGTTGGGTAAGAGCCTCTGCGTGTTTCTGCTCAAGGTTCTTTCCTTTCTACTTTCTCCACTTGCTTGCCCAAATGAACGACTGTATTTAAATTAAGATGTACCTTTATGACGTTAAATATGTGCAATAGCTTTCTGGACATTAGTCATGCTTTATTTTATTGCTGTTCTGCAATAACATTTATGCTGAAATGTTATGTGTCAGCTGTGGTTTTTCCTCCCTCCTTGTGTTTTGTTGCTGTTTAGATGTGAACTTTTAGGTGATACCTTGCTAAATGCCTTATGAAATATTATCAAACTCATACAAATACAACCCAGCCCCGATCTACAATCCAGTATATTTCTAAATACAGTATATTTGTTTAGTAACACGCAGGGTTTCCACCCATGCGTTATAAGCCTGGCGGGCCACCAGGCTTTACTTGCGCCCCCACCAGGCTAAACATTGCTTGTTTATTCATTTAGGTTTTTTTAATGTTTGCCTTTCTCTAAAACTTCATAGTTTTATGTCTAGGTGTTGGTAATGTCTTCCAATAACACATAATTACCTAGCGATATTTTCAAATTTCCTGTCAACTTTAAACCATTTTTGTCTCAAAGACATGGCGGCCCATTGGACAACAGCAGGTAGCAGTTAGCAACTTTTCTGAAAGAAACCCTGAATACGCGCCGCCCCTCTATTTAATCTCAAAGTCTGAATCACATCCACCAGCCATCCCTACCGATGCCTGCTTCGGTCGGCAGGGGGCGCGCCTGTCATCCAAACACAGATGAGTTTAGTGTGAGCGAGTGCAGAGGGAGAGGACCCGGCTGCCGCCGCCGTACTATCCGCCCCTGCTGCCGGGGAAGAGGAGAAAACATGAGCTCCAAGAAAGGTGCGTATCTCTTTAACCCGGTTCTGCTAACCGGCTCCTGTCTGTGTTCAGCTGTCAGGCTGGTGGGACGTAAACAAGGCGTGAGAAAGCGTCAGTCACAAACGACGCTACATGACCCGCGGCAGCCAGCTGTAAGCCCCGATGATGGTGATGATGTTGGGTTGTTCTCTCTCTCTCTCTCTCTCTCTCTCTCTCTCTGTGTCTCCTCTGTTTTCATGGGACTTCTTCAACGTCGCCAAACTTGAACCAGCAGTGATGGCCATTCAGGCTAGGAAGAGGCGGCCGAAGGGGAAGAGGGATAAAGCGGGTCACCATCGGAGGTAAGCGGGGCGGAGGCGGTGGTGGTGGTGATTGTTCTGCCCAGTGGACGGGACGCGTTTGTTTGCGTTGCAGGACTTTAGTTTCTTTTTTCTCGTGTGGGTGAGTGAGTGACCGTGACGCTGCGGCTGCATGTTAGACACATGGTACAAGGCGTGTTCTTCCATCCGAGCAGCCTTCAGAGGAGGATCTGAAGTTGCCAGCCGATTCCGTACAGTGTTTTCACCACCTCCACTGGCTTCTCGGTTTAATTTCTTAGATGTTTTTATTTATTTATTTATTTTTACGTGTGACGCTTTTTCCGTCCTAAAGCGTAGACAGACCGCCCCCCCCCCCCCTCTCCTCCCCATATACGTCTGTTATGCTTTTTTATTATCTTTTTTGTTTTTTTTAGGGGGTGGGATGTTATGTAACTTTACTCGGCTGATCGGAGCATTGTTTCCCGGGTTGCGGCTCTTGATTTGCAGTAGTATTTCAGCGTGATTTCGCTGCAGTGGCTCTGTAAAGTGCATGCGAATCGGAGTGCAGATGAGTAGGGGGGCTTTCTTCATGGCACGACGCTATTGGAGCGACGTCACCGGCAGCAGGAGCAAGCAGGCATCAATTAGGTGATACCACCGGAGCGACCACCCCAGGGGGCCGCAGGAATTTGCTGGAATTCCTCACACACAGAGGCATTGAGACCCGGGCAGCCCCTCCATGTGCTCGTCTGTGTGTGTGTGTGTGTGTGTGTGTGCGTGTGTGTGTGTGTGTGTGTGTGTGCGTGTGCGTGTGTGTGTGTGGGAGCGTCCGCAGAACCAGTTAAAATATGGAAACACCACCAGAGAGGTAAAACGAAGTCAATCACACCAGGTTTTCCCCCAGAAATCCTGCTAAGCCCGGTGGTCGGGGCGCTGAGGCGGTCCACCGTGTTTTTGTATTAAAAGATGTTAAGTAGGCAGGAAATGTAAAAAATATTACTGGGTAATTATATGTTATGGAAAACGCCAGTGAAACGCTATTTAAACCCACAATTAGTCTTAATAACAACAAATCAAAAAATGCAATTAAAATGAATATCAATTATTTGCACTTCTGTTTAATCCAAATGAAGTCAGCGGCTCCATCAGGCCCCCGGGGCTTCAGGGGCCCATAAATGCTAATATTCTAACACAGACCACAGATGTATGAATGGAACATTTGTTTATTGAGATTATCTATGCTGCTAAATTTGATTTAATGGTTTCAGCATACATAAATTAAAAGATTTTAAATTGTTGGCAGGTTACTTTGCAAAAGTTCAAAGAACAATACTCATTGTTAGATTGTTTTGTTACCATAGCAACAATCTGATGCTGCGAGTTTAATCTTTTGAGTTTGAGCTCTGTTTGCCCACAAATAGAAATGAGTAAACTGCGATAATAACTTATTGTTTTTAGAGTTTTCCAATTAAACTACTCCCCCCGCTCCCAGATTTCATTAAATCTGTTAGGGATGCCGATGTTTTTAGCAGCAAGAGGGGCCCCTAAGTCAAATTCTGCTCAAGGACTCATACAGCCGTGGACCGGCCCTGCATGATGAGTTAAATCCGCTGCACTTCGCACCGAAATGTGCAATAAACGATAGATTTAATACAGCGCTGCTAATGTGGCTTTCTATTTAAGCGCGACTAGAATAGGATGAAGTGAAGTTGTTGGGCAACCTGCACGCCAACATACACCGACTCGGTTTTAAATCAGTCAAACATTTTCATAAACAATTTTTTGGGGGGGGAAAATATGACAGACACACAATGAGCTGAACTTCACAGAGCAGCAGTTAGCAGCTTCACGGTGATGGTTGCTTTGTCTTTGAGTGCTTTGAAGAAGAAAAATAAATTTATAATCTCTCATTTGACAGTAAAGCAGACTCCCCCCCCCCCATCATTATTGTTTTGAAATTGCAGACAGAACCAGCCGACGACTGGAGACGGCACACACTGCTGTAGACACCAGCCGGATGCTTTTTTTACACACTAGGTTATGACTTAAAAAAAAACAAAAACAACTAAGAATCTTATAGAGATGCATTCATTAAAAATGTTTAAAGTAAATTATTCATCTTGATTGGTTATTGATAGATGGATAGATAAATCTTTATTGTCATTGTCACAAGGACAGCGAAATTCAAAGGGTGCCATCAGTCGGTGCACATGCCCAAAAACAAAAAATAACTGTCTCACAGTTAACCAGTTGTTGATTAGCTTGTGAAAATGCACTTATGCAAGAGTTTGTGTGTCAAGAATGAAGGCTGGCTAACCAGAAACAATAAAATGTTTCTGGTTAGCTAGCCAGAAACATGGGTATAAATAAAAATAGGTTTTCATATCATAAACTTTAGGTTTAGAGTTTGGAGTTGCGTGCGACTGAAGTTGTAAGTGTGTGTTTTTGTGCAAAAAAAACTGCCTTGAGATGCATTCTCTTAAAGATTCTTGCATGCATATTAATTTAAAATGTTCTTCTCTTGAAAGTGTACGTCCACCTGACCACAATTCCCAGAACTCTACCGCACCTAACGTGCACACGGCCACTCATTTTCATCCCAGGCCCTGCTCTTCACTGACGCAGGGGTCGTGATATGCGTGGATATGCTAGAGTGCCTCGTAACGAAGTTTGTTTAGTTTGAGGTTTGACTTCACTTCTTTGTGCAAGAACTGAAAGTGGCCGAAATAAAAGGACGCTTTGAAGAGGCTCTCATGATTATCTGACATCAGCTGACCTGGATGTACTCTTAACTCCGTTCCCCGTCTTTGAGAGATGACTTTTGCCATTGTTGAGCTTTGCTTACCTCTTTTATGAACCTGATCAATAGCTCCGTGGGACTGGCTCAGAAACCATTACGCAGCCTTGTGCTCACATTCTCACCACTATCGAAACCTGGAGCTGTAGAGCATTATGTACACAGCCATATTACTTTCTCAATTGTGCTACTTTTGTCTACTAGACTTTGATGTTTTCCCATTTAAAAAAGACGAGGCTTGTTCGGTTTGAACTCACCTGTTCAGAGGCAGACATAGTAAACCCGTCTACTGTATTCATGTTTCAGAATTAGATTTTTTCTTTTATTTGTTACATTATTCACATATTCTAAAATATTTGAAAAATAATTTTATAAACTGAAATATCTAGACACAATACTGCTTGACACACAATTGGTTGATGTTTCCATAGGATGCAACCCAGGAGCACCATTTATTTTACTAGTCGCTGATTGGCTGTATCCCAGTCGTTTAAGGAAAATTAGATGTTACCTTCTGCGGTAGCGCTAAGATGGTTTCCACTGTGCGTCTCAATGCATAATATGCATTGCATGTCAAGGTAAATTTGGTGTTTGAACTACTCTTTCAACTTCAAGAGATGCCTATTATTTCTACCATCATAGCTAGAGTATAGAGGCGAGTGCTTAGGGGTTCATATTAGTCAGTCTTAGAGTTTATTGTCCAAAGAACAAATGGGAAAGTTAAGGAAAGGCCTAGCAGCATCACTCCGTAGTTTGTCTGGCATCACTTCAAACTCTTAGCTACTTTTTATAGTCTTTACATTTCCTTGAAGTGCCTCAAATTTTCTGTACTTGCAAGATTCTAATTTGGGTTTTTGTCCTTGAAGGAATGCTCTGTCTCTGGACTTTCCAAATGTTAGCTTCTGTTGGCAAGCAGTGGTGTTAAAGCGTTCTGTGATTCAGTTCAAACCGTTATTGTTTTATCCACTGTGCCTCTTTGGCCGCGCCATGCAGAACTGGATGTTCTTGGAGATATTTTTGTCCACGTACGTGCCCCTATCAGACGTTTACTGGGTCTAAGCCGAAATATTTAAAATGCTAATAGAAGCATTTTGACAAAAGATGTGTTGTACCAGCAAGAAAGGTCTCTGCATCACAAACCCTCACACTTTTACAACCCCCGTGGCAAAAGATTTGAAATCAGGAGGATGTTTTGTCAGCTGTTTTACTTTGGAGCACAAAAAAATAAATCACAAGATATGAGGAAAAAAAACTTATTTTATTTAATAACTGAACATTCTGCCACTATAAAGCATACCTCAGTAATCAAGGGCGCGTCTTTTCTCTGCTCAAATAGAGAAAAAAAAAAATCACAGAATTTGGAAGGAAAAATAAAAGTCGGCGATCAAGACAAGTACTTTTTCATTTGCAAAGGATAACATGTGTTCAGAAATGACGGTTCAAAGGCCACTGGTAATCTGAATGGCTTTCAAATTCAATAAATGTGTGGACTCAAACTTCCCAAGTCACTTTCAACAGAAGAAGAAGAAGAAACTTCCACTGCTGATTTGGCTTCAGGGTTGGGATCCCTCCAATGCTGCATTTGGAAGAAATTATGTCTCTCCAAGGACAAAGGTACGCCTCTCTTACGCTTTTTATATGCGCTACCCGGTGATCCTGGACAATTTTCAAGCAACACTTGAACAAGCTTGAGTCTCCTTCAGATTCTTTGAGTCTTTCTGCATCACCGAATTACAAACGGAGCAATCTGAGAACAAGGCAAGTAGCCACTAATTCTCAAAGAGCAAGTCCAGAAACTCAGAGAGCAATGGTTCCACATGGGCTACAGAATGAATGCTGAATGGCTGCTGCTTAAACTTTTGTGGTGGCAGCGACCTGCACATCGGACGACCCAACAAAGAGAACATGGGCAAAGCAAATTGAACATATAAAATCTTGATGTTTCAATCTCAGCCAACCACAGGTCAGCTGCATGAACTACCCAGTGTGGAAAAATCACTGTTGTAGCATTCATTATTCAGTGTCACCCAGAGCAGCATGTTGTTTGCAAGGATAATGAAATGTAACACCTCGACATTGGGCTTCTGTCTCTTTAAGGAACTCCTGCTCTTTCTGACACTCCGCCTTCAAGAAGTCATCACAACATGGCTCCTCAATTAACCATTTAACAATGTTTTTACCAGCGTTGCACTGAGAAGCAGCTCCTATAAAGATGTGCAGTTCCACCGGGTGTTTGCTAATTGATGCTGGCTAGTCTGAAGGAGCTGAGTGGGGGAGTCGGTGTGAAGGCCTGGAAACTTAGAAACTGCAACTCCGAGGAGGAGCTTTATCCTCGAAGGCGGGGCTTGGCCCATCCAGGCGTTTTGAATGGTTGCCATGGGAGACTAAAGGATTTCTCAGACATGATTGAAAGAATCAAAGCAACACTCCAGGTATGTTTTTGATGAGAGAAAAAACATAATAGCAGCATGTACAACTGAAAACATCAATTTTACATGACATTGCCCCTTGAAGTTGCAGATAATTTGTATTTAGCAACATTAATATCTTTTTTGGTCTAAACAATCTGATGTAATATTTATTTCCACTTTGCGTGGGAAATTTTGTGACATAAGTTGTCTTTCATTTCAAGTGCACCTTTTTATTGGATTGGATTTCTTCCCACAAATAATAGATGACTGCACCCATCATTGAGCTTGTCGCCATGATGACTCCTGTAATAAAGCGGCTGGAGAAATTCCAGATTGTGTCCTTTTCCACGACGATTGCAGCCACTGCAATGAAGCCAAAGTCTGCAAGAAAGGCTAATTAGAGCTGGCATCAATGTATTGGCAACACGTCGAACTCTATGGAGCTGTGGCCTTTTACTTCCTCTTGATCTTTTTGGTTTGTCCTCTGGGGTGAGTCGGTTCCTCTCTCCAGCTGTTGTTTTTAGGAGCGGAACACATAAAGCTACCTCAGTATGTTGGCATTTGTTACTCATAACTTTTCCTGACAGCAGTAGAGAGTCTAAATGCTAATATTTTTGTCGGGATGTATATCTGTCAGCTTGCAGATCCTTTCCCAGCTCTGTCTGCCATTCTGCACGAAATGAGCTGAACCCAAAAGGACGTATGTTCCCACACAGCGCTTTGTGAACCTCTCAGATTGTTTGTGCACAGACTTTTTTTTTTTTTTCGTAGCTATTGAATGTGGAGGAGAGCGGGCAGCTGGAATCATGCGGAGGCTGAAACTAGCGTCTGTGACAAAGACGTGATGTATTTTAAGGTAGAAAACAAACCAAAATATTAACTGTGACAAACTGAAAGTTTAGGCAGACAGAACATGCTAAGTTCAGTTGCGTATCCAATTAGAAGATTTTTGCAAACGACCAACAATTTAGTCATTTCATTCGGTCAGTTCTTGTGCTTTGTAGGCGCCATATCAGTCTTTCATCAGCAGCACAGTTTGAATGTAATTCCACATTTCTACGTCCACCTCCCTATCTGACCAACATTCCCATGCTCAGCTCCCACCCACTAATTGTTTCCTCTGTGAAAGATGTGCAAATAGCATTAAAATAATAATATCAGCTGCTTTGTTTTTTAGATTAAAGTTTAGTTTTACTTAATACTTCAATGTTTGTTTGTATTTTTTTAAGTTTACGAACTTTTAGTCAGCAATCTGGCTTTCTAGGGTGTAATATGATGATGTTATATGCAGGTGCATCAGTAGGTATGAGGATGGAGAGGGCGGATGAAGAAAGTGCAGAGATGCAATCAGAGGAAATCCCATTGTCTTGCAGAAGTACTAACATCTCTTGAACCTTTTCACATTTTGTCATATGAGAAACACAAACCATAATCTTTTAAGTGATTGACAAACATGCAGCCCTAGAACAATAAGAGGAGGGGGATGGGAGTATGTGATGGATGGGCTTCAAATTTTCTCAGCCGAATAGACAAATCTGTCAAACCAGAGTTGTGAATGAGATAATCTGAGGTTGATTGATCTTATAGATCGACAAACGATTAATTGATAACTGTCTTAAAAACTGAATTTTTGACTTCCATCAATTGGGCTGACCGTCTTTTTCCATAACATGGTGGGCTTAATTTACAAAAGAAGCACATCATTACATTTGAACATTATATGTGTTAAATACTGACTGAACAAACAAAGCCTTCTTACATTATTAAACTTCGGAAGACACCAAAATCACTCATTACTTATTGGCATTATGTCTTTTTATATCATGTCACAATTTCTCCGCTTTTCTGTCTTCATCCCATTCCTCGCCTTCATAGCAAATCAGAAAGTTTTGGTTGAGAAGCTGACGCTGCTCCGTCATAAAGCTCGGCTATGTAAGGTGATAACTTGTGGAGTTCGTCAAGTGCTTATATTTCAAAACGCAACCTTATATTGTGCATTGTTGCATCCCACAACTGACTTCGTTTGGACCGTTTCTGGGATAGCTCCGCCATCTTTAATTGTGACCGGCTCCGCTTAAAGATGTTCGGTGGCGCCATCTGCTGGATGGCGGCCACACTGCAACATTGAAAGAGGGTCCAAGCGGACGTTATCAATCCAAATGGAACTAATTGTAATCTAATAAACATTTAAACGACAATTAATCGTAAGTCGATTAATTGTTTTTGGTTATTTGTAAAAGTTCAAGAGGGATGAATATTTTTACACTGTAACTAAACTAATTTATGACGAATCAAAGTCTCCTGTCACTACCAGACAGACCTGAATGACAGGCATCCACTCACCGAAGGGGACAAAGATCACCGTGCTTTCATAATTGTCTTGGCCACAACAAAGCCCTCCACACCCACTTTCTGTCTTGCAGGAAACGCAGGGTGAAATTCACTTTACGTCAGGCTGCTGAACTGTGCTTTACACTGTCAGAGGTGCAGAATTAATCAGATACCATAAATCTAGCTGTGCACGGATGATTAATTATCTAGAAACTTGGCGAAGGACGCATGTCTTAGAGCCGCATGATCCATTTTCGGCCACTTTTGGGATCAGCACAATCTGGAATATTTGTGGGCGAGGTGAGCCCGATGGCGAAAAGTTGTTTTCAAAAATGGTGGATCATTTTTGCGTTCTTGTTTCTCTGTAAAAAAAAAAAAAAAAAATGAACAAAGAAAGAAACCAATTTTTGGTAAGTTCTCCTAAAGTCTTTCCTTTCACAGACATGTCAAATACAAATCCAGCAGAAATGAATGAGCCCACTCTCATCCTGTCAGAGAGAGAGAGGGGGTCTGCTGCTCTCAGATGATTCATTGTTACAGACTGAATTGTGTGGAGATATTAGTCGTTTCCTGCGTGTCTGAGTGGGAAGGATTTTTTTCCCTGGTGGCCACAATGCTTATATTATTACTCCCTCACCGACTAATTGAACACAGAAGTAGGCAGGGCTGATAATCTGCGGTTATACGAAATCAATCTCATTCGCTCATATGCTTTTGGGGACGAATTGTTGAGCTGATTGGAGCTGGTTCAGGATTTGTCATGCTGCTTTCCACTCAGGCTCAAAGATCAGCGTGTCGATCAGACCAAATGAAGATTTTGAGCGAGGGCGATTGAGAGGAAGAGACCCTCTAGTTCTCTCACTGTGTGGTCCAGATGGGATTTACAGGAAGTACGGATTTGCCCCTCGCGCGTCACGCTCATGACATGCAGTGCAGGCCTGTGGTGGCAGGCCAGTGGTTTGTTATGGAGAGTCATTACTGGGGCATGTAATTCTGTGAAGACAGGAGCTCATCACAGGACGGAAATCCTCATAGCTGCTCTCTACTGCCACCTTCTGGCTAGACTTGAGGTCAGAATTCCTTGACATAATTTGTTTTTTGATGATTTACGGACAAAAGGATACACTTGCAGGTAGATTTCTGCATTAAACAAAAAACTCAACTATTTGGAATAATCTGACAACTTCTATGTTTAAAACAATATTTAATATATTTATAACAACTGGGAATCATAGCTTAACTATAGTTTTCGCAGCCACTTAACCGTAATTGTTATTGTCTTAATTTTTGCTACTGTAAACATTGAAAGCTTGACGATTGTCGAGATTTGATTTTGATGCGCCCCAGCCTGGTTTTTCTGTCAATATTCAAGTGATCCTGGATGGTCATGGATTCAAATATGGAGGACGATGCCGGCAGGAAGGGAAGTACCTTCATGTTGGAGTTCATCTTGACAGATTTCAGCTGTTTCGCTCTTTTTCTACCATCCTTACTGTTTGTTTGATGAACCTGAGATTACATTTCCTTCATGTGTCTGCAATCCGGACGAATGGCTACAGTCACATGCACTTAATCCTGTTAATACTAGCAAATGTGTTCACAGACTTCATACTGAAGGTGGTTTCGTCGCTTTTACATTCGACATAGGAATCAATAATGTATCTAATTTCATAGTTATTAGGTTCCTCAGACTTTTCTCGTCTTTTCTTTCCACAGATGAGTCTGGAAATGAATCCAAACAATCCAGTTCCTTATTCTTTTTAAATAGACTGAATTTAAAAAGGGTGAAATAATATGGTGCTAACTTAAATTGTGTAGGACTGAAAATTAGATCATTTTTGCCCTTTTTTTGTTTGTTTTTGTCTTTAAAAGAGCCTCATCTTAGTCGGATTGGATGGCCAATGTTTATGAATGTACATTTTCAAGTCTTGCCACAGTTTTCTATTTAGACTGAGGTCTGGACTTTAACTAGGCCATTCTAACATACATATATGATTTGATCTAAAGCCTACCATTGCAGCTCTGGCTGTATATGTGGACTGGTTGTCCTAAACAGCTTATTTGAACCATGACTATAATGAAAAGGTCACGACTCTACTGAAGGATAAAAACAAATCTGTCTACACTACTCTATAGTATGTTGTGGTAAAGCAAATAATAAAATAAAAACATTGATTTTTAGTGTCTATTTGCTTTAGTACAGTATCTGATTGTTATGAAATGGATCACTTTTCAAGATAATAGTTTCATTGAGGTGTAAAAAGATTTTCTGTAAACTAAGCAGATTAGTGGAGATTTCTTTCTCACTGTGATAATTTCTTTATTTCTATAATATTTTGTATTTATATATTTTTTATATAATTGTTGCAGCACATTGTGGCCACTCAAAACCATGCCTTCCTGAGGTTTTTGGGGCTGTTAAAGTGATAAAAATGCTGCTATTTATTGTTTATAGAGCTCACCAATCTTCCTGATCATTTGCGTTTGGTCTCGCCGACCTCAGGGCAGCTTCGATGTGGCCTGAGCAGCTGCATCGTGAAAAGGTTCCGACTTAAGACAGAAGGTTTGTGGTTACAAATAAAGGATCGAAAATAATCTGGATCTTCACTTGACTGTTTGAACTTCGTCTGTCAGCTGTCGTCCGTTGCTGCTGATTTAAATTTATCCGCCACGTTTCATAAGACATAATAATAGTAATGAGCTCAAGTGGAAAATAATCTGCAGAAAAGGTCTGATGATGAGAAATCAAGATGCCTCTCATGTCAGCGTTGTGGTTCGGCAGAGCAGCACAGTCGAACATTTTTCCCCTTTTGGCTCACCAGTAATTACAGATGATATGACGGACGCAGACTCTCGAACAGCAAAGCAGAATCAATACACAGTCGCACGAGTCGGTGGCAGTCGGTGTCCGTGTTTGCAGTCTAACTACAATTTTTTGTGTGTCTCAGCATCTCTTCAGCTCGGTAATTCATCGAGTGTGTGTACTCTGCATCCGCTTCTTTCCATCAAAGCTGCTGCTGCCATTGTAAACATCCAATGACTCCTCTGAACAGCCTGGCGTCCTCATTTACTCATGTCAAACCCCCTGGTTTCTACATTTACGCATGCCTCATCTTTAGATGTGTTTCAGATAAAACTTCAGAGCCTCTCAAAACTATCTATACCCATTTAGCGTTTTGATTTTTTTTTTTTTGTCTCCTTACAAGAGCAAACTCCAGTGTGCTCCATCCATCCTTTGCACCCTAAGAAAACAACGGGTTGTCGCGTGGCGCCTCGCATACACAGACCTAATTAATATGTTATTAGTATGCAATCCCACTCGATTTTAATCTCTCCACACTGCTCAGTCTGGACTTTCTCCCATTGAAGTTTATTTCTCCGGTAGAATTTCAGCCAATCGGCGAACAGAAGGACAAGTTGTGAACGATGACATTGATTCTTCTGTTTTAGAATTGTAGTCTGTCTGTAGTTTTAGCAGCGGATGGCAGCGGAGGAAGTGAAAGAAGCCGTTTGGTTTCAAATATTGAGCATTATCGGTCATCTTGTTTGGCTCGGCACTTCTCTCTCTCTGCAGGGGAAGATGGTTGTTTACAGCACAAAAAAATTAGAACCGCTTACATGTCATCATGGCCAAACATTAGCGACTGGGTAAAATTTAAAACTTTCATCCAGACCCAGACAAAGCGAAGTGTAGAACGAGGTGCTACGCTAGTATTAGATCAAAGCATATTTATGTGCTAAACGCCGTCGTTGGGTCTTGTCTGCGACAGTAAATCAGCAGTTCTGCTAGATAAATGATGGCATTCACTGCGCTGACATAATGCAAGGTGGTGACCTCCGGCCTGCCCCCTTTTACGGCTGCAGGGTTGTTTTCGCAGCTCTGAAACACAGGGTCCTTATTGTTGAGCTCCTCACCCAACCTCCCCCTGGTCTCTGCCTGCCCTTCATCCATGCTTGCAAACAAAGTAAGTGGAAAACATCTTGTGTTTATCCTGATCTAACCCCCAACACCCACCTCACACACACGCACACTCCCCAAAGTGCTGCTGTTTACGTCCCCCAGCTGCCCTGTAGTCCATCACTGAGTCGTCGTATCGAGTGAGAAGTGCGTTGTGTGCAGGTTCACTCTCAAGCGTGCAATTCCTCAGTCCGTCCTTTAGGGGGCAGACATGTCCCATCTTTTAAACTTTGATGAAGGGATTCTTTCTCTCCTGGTAATTTCGACAGAAAATAAAATATATTTTTAGTCGTCACCTTATTTGCTAATTAAAATCAGTAATTGTTTTTTTTAAAATGACTGATTCTATCACAGTGCTGCACAGTGGCGCAGTTGGTAGCACTGTTGCCTTGCAGCAAGAAGGTCCTGGGTTCGATTCCCGGCCCGGGGTCTTTCTGCACGGAGTTTGCATGTTCTCCCTGTGCATGCGTGGGTTCTCTCTGGGTACTCTGGCTATTAGCATTAGTTAGTTGAAGGCATTATTATTATTATTATTATAAGAAATGATAATAATAACATAATTAAATGCACATTGAATTCAGTTGAACAAGTCCTTAGAAAACATGTTTCTTTATAGTTGCAGATGCATTTAGCAACAGTTCTGTTCAGTTTCTGGTGCCATCAGGCGATCAACTAATTCAGCTAACAAGTTTCTGTTTGACTTTTGTCAACCTCAGAAAATCACAAAATCCTTTAAGATGCTTTGTCAATTTATCTAATTTCATACTTCTTACTGAGCAATTTTTCCAGCTCTCAGTGAGTCGCCAGTCCATCCACGTGTCCCATCTGCTTGTCTGCCTTCCTTTACATTCGTAGATTGGATATGGAAAAACTGAACAGTTAACATTCCTGTTTGGATTTTAAATGACTGAGGACGTTGAAAGTTGTAGGTCTGTGCGGCGAGGTTGGCGGAAGGTGCTGCCTGATCCGTCATGCGATCCGTTTAAATGTGTCAGCCGGGCGGCACAGCTGGAGGCCATGGAGCAGGGAGAGAGAGAGGGAGGTCACAGGTCACTCATTCATCCATTAAACGTACACCACTTGGTGAATGAGCTCTGTCACCCACACACACTGGGATGTAGAGGCGTCACCATCACTTTAAACTTGAAGGCTATGACAAAAGATTATGGAGGTAAACATTTTTTGTTTCAAATTTAAGCACACATGACGGCATAAAAGCTTTTTCATTTTTAGTTAAAGTCATCATACGGTTAGAATTTCATCTCTGTGCCCAAATTTGAAATATTACCAACTGTACAACGCAGCTTATGTCCTTGTAGACGATATTTGCAGGATATTAGAAAAACATAATATGCAATGTCGGTGCATCCTGCGATAGTATGGCATTAAAAAAATGTATGATATTAAACTATATCGATGACAACAAATTTGCAATGTATTGCGCAGATCTGTTCCGTGTGCTCCAAACACTGACACGGTTTCCACCAAAAGTCACTTTGCTTGTGTTTCCACTTGGGGGCGCTGTTTCTTCTGAGCGCTTCCTTCGACAGCAAGGTCGCTGACACAAAGGGCAAAGCCACCCCATCTCGTTCATCTGCAGAGAACATAAACTGGGCAGGGTGGACACGCTCTCCTCCTGCATTTGTGTGTTTTGAGTGGACCTGATGTCCAGAGCACATTCTCTGGTGTTTTGGAGGGTTTTCGCCTGCACAGACCCCTATTTTGCCTCTGTCGCTCTCTCTCTCTTTCTCTCTCCCTCCCCAGCATCCACCGGGCGGTAAGGAGAACTAGGCCGCTTAAAGATAGCTCCCGGCAGCCTCAATGCCACCTCCCAAAATATATCTGCTCATGAGAGTCATCATCTCTCTTCCTCCCTCCCCCTCTTCCTCATCCTTCTTTTACTCCATCTCCTTTTGGAGACGGAAAGCAAGAATCGACATTGGAACTTTGTTAATCGATATTCAGCATGATCTTATTATTTATTTATTTATTTTCATGAAAATATATTTTAGAAGCTGAAGTTTGACTTTGATTGTTCCTCAGTGGAGTGACGACTTCAAGACTGAATTCATTAAGATTAGTGCGGATTTAGGAGAGAAAGCTGTAAGAATTTTCGGGCTCATCCTTTAAATAGGAAATCTATGTTGGAGGACTCTCCTTTATTCAATTTGTTGTCCAAAACTTATGAATTTACAAAATGACCTTTATGGTTGTTGTTTTTTTTTTTAAATTATTATTTCTTTGGATTCATATTTAATGCAGTACCAGTAAAATTCACTTAAGAAGAATCTAAAAACCCCTTTTACAGGAAAATGTTTACAGTTCACCAACCAAGAAACAAAGCCATACATGAAATTGATGACTAAAAAGCTGAATGCATCATCTCAAATGGACTCAATATTTTTCCTGCTGCCTGGATGGCTGCGCAGGGACCAAGACTGTAACCCCCCGCATCCCGCCCGGCCCTCCCTCTCCCATTGGCCCACATCCACAGAGAATGAGGACAATAGTTTGGCTCAGAGACATGTGTGCCTAATGTAGTCCTTTTATGTGGGAAAGAGGGACTGTATGGAAGTGGAAGTGAAAGGGGATCATTGCATTGCTGTTTTCCTTCTTTCGCGTGTCGCCCAGATCTCGCTGACTTCTGCAATGGTGACTTTCAGATGCTATTCAGGGGGGAAAAAAAATAAGTTTATGAGGGGGGAGGACCTCTGTGTGCTCTGGAAAAGTGTGGAAACATTTATATTTTCAGATATTGTCTGTGAATCCATCCATCCATTTTAGTCCATTTTAAAGTACAACTATGTCTTTTCTGACATATTTGTCAGAAAAGACCTGACAACTATGGGAATTTGAGAAAAGTATGGATTTTTCAAGATTTTTGAGCGCATAGTAACTGGATTTTGTTTTGATGGTCAAAGCTAAAAAATGCAACGCTGTTCATATTGTTATGGTTGTAATAATGAAACCTTTGAACTTCTGTCCAAAAGTAGGCCTTCTCCTTCTACCAGGACCTTTTTTTACTGCCCTCACTTTAGGGCTGGGTGATATGGACCTAAAGTTGTATTGCAGTAATTTGTAGTAATATTGTGATAACAATAAAAGTGACAACAAGAACGATGTATCACATCTTCTTTAGGTATTTGTATGGCCGTGGCTGCATGACACGGCAATCATAAATAGCCCTACCACTTTTTTGTATCAGTTGGTCACAAGGCAAGGCATTTATTAACATTTGTTTGACAGGAGTGTTTGGTTTGGAAATTAGTTGACAGTCTCCAAGTGAACCTCCCAGCGCTAGAGGAGAGAGCTTGAGAACGGCTGGGCAAAATTAGCGTTCGTAAATCGGATCAACCTTGAGCTAAATGCCGCTCGCTCTGCGGATATTGGAATAGCCAACATCCAACTCGAAACTAACCTCACTGCGGTCGGTAACACAGTAAAAACACTGGGATAAAGTTTGTTTTGGTCTGTGGCCTGTAAAGATGGCACCTAGCAACTGCGTGAGACGTAAACGCGTCACAACGCCTTACGAAGTGACGTTGGTTCCAAAGCTCTATTGGCCAATAGGAGGTGGGCATAGAAGGCAGCTCTCCTCATTAACATAAAGATGCACATGGACAAACAGAAATAGGAGAGGAGGCTTGTATGAGGAAAAGACAAAACAAAATATGTACTTTTCTTGACAAAAACGCATGTTTAGGAGAAAAGAAAAAGAAAATATATACATTTCTTGACGGAAACTCATGTGTAAGGACAAGGAAAAACTAAATACATATTTTTGCTTTTATTTCTTATGTCAGTTTTGGTCCTCCATACATGCCAACACCTTCATTGTGTTCTGTGATTGAGGCTGCCGGCAGCTAGCTGCTAATGTACCCTTGCTCCCTAGCTAGCTAGCTGGCTAGCTAGCTTTAAAAAAAAAAAATTTTTAACCTTTGTAAAGGGCACAAAGCCGGGCTCACAATTTTTACTATGCTTCATTGTAATACAGCAAGTTACCCAAACCACCCCGTATATTAATAGTTTGTTACATTTTATTCAAGGTGGCGTTGAAAAGCTCTTTAAAAGACTCGCTGTAACCAAAACATATCCCGTTTGGTGTGGCGCTCCTGAATTCTGCATCATCCCGTCCAGCCCCCCGTTTTGCATATTTCAGTTGCACATTCACACGCAACCGTACGCATACCTCTGCACAACAATATCGAGGTCAGACTGATAGACGGAGGACCCCCCTCCCATTCCCCCCTCTTCGCCGCACACCCTCTGGCTGCCTCTCTGCGAGCTGTTCAGTCATGTAGAAGCTGCCCCATCTGCCCCAAGAGATGGCGAGAATACAGCGGCAGACAGGAGACACACACACACACACACACACACACACACACACACACACCCGCGCGCATGCATGCATGTGCACAAATGCAAAGCAGGCAGAGGTGGAAGTGGGGAGAGAGGATGCCAGAACAAGAGAAGCATGATGGGGGGGGGGGGCAGTGAAGCAGATTTGTGCAGCGTTGCCCTGAGATACAGGATGTCGTAATAAGGCAATTGGAAGAGAGAGAGAGAGAGACTAAGCAAAATGGAAACAGGGGAGGAGTTTGAAGCCTCAAGGAGAAAAACACGAGTTTTCCTGTCTGTGTCACAAGCCGACACCCCTCCGCCCGAGCAGAGAGTGGGACGCTCCGCCTCGCTCTGGGCTCTGTTGTTGTGCAGAGCTGCATGCACTGGGCCTGACAGAGCCGAGCCTGACAGGAAGACCTCAAGACAGAGACATGCTGCGGACCGAGAGCCGGGAAGCTGTGTCATCATCCGGTCCGACCAGCGCCGCGGCGGGGGAGAGAGACGAGGCCAAGGCGGCGGAGAGGACGGGCAGCATCAGTGAAAGCAGGAGAAAGTGAGGGGGAGAGGCAAGGTGAAGGGAGGAAGGAAAGGGAGGGAGGAAGGAGGCTGGAGCATGAGGAGGGGCGCCTGACTGACTGACTGACTGACATTGCTGCTGCTTTCAGCTCTAAACACACAAGAGGACGCAGACCGACCCAGACAAAACCGGGCTCCGTCCTCCATCTCTTCCTTCTTCCTCTTAAAGCAAGAGGATATAGAGAAGGACGAAGAGGAGGAGGAGGAGAAGGAGGGGAGGCAGTAACCCTCTCCTCTCCTGCACTCAGACACACACAGCAGAGGCAGAGAGGAGAACAGCAGGAAAAGGAAAGAGAAAGGACAGGGAAGGGAGCGCGGCTTTGTGTTCTTCATTTCGCCGTCTCCTGCGGTCGCTCGGCCGGACAGCGGCTAACAGGCACCGCTCATGTCCGTGAACTCGGAGAAATCCTCGTCCCCTGAAAGGTAACACCTCTCTGCTGATGCTTATCTTATCACTCAACCCCCCCCCCCCCCCCCCCCCCGTGCATGCCTAATAGGTTTTTTCTAATTAAAATTATCATTATTATTTTTGGTGTTCTCAAATCTCCCACCGCCAGCATGTTTTCACTCTTCCTTTCTCTTTCTGTCTGTGCTGGTTTCTTCCATTGTTCGAGAAACAACACTGACACATAATAATACAGCCGTTCGACATCATTTAACAGTAAAATCCCATTTACACATCTCCGAGGCTCTGACCCTAACAAACAATGCACAGACAAATATATATGTGTATATATATATATATATATATATATATATATATATATATATATATATATAGTGTCTATGATGGTGGTGCACAGAGCTTACACAGCACAGAGTGTCAACACACGTCAACATCAGCTCAGCCAGCAGCACCAATGCAAGACAACAGCTCACTACATGACGCACCAGAATGCATGCTGTTTCTGATCATCATATATCAGCTTTAAAATGCTTCGGCCAATCAGATGAGGTATGTTCCTATGATAAAAGAGCCAACCTTGATGTAGCATGCTCTCCTGTCTGTCTCATCATCCAGCATCATGACCGTGCATAAGCCAGAATGAGATTCTAACGGTGTGAAAGAAGACCTTGAGTTAAATAAATAAGTAAAATATCACCATTTTACCAGTATTTACTCACAGCTTCAAACTGCTTCAAATCAGCAGTTATTTCCACTGCTGCTAAAACAGTAACACTAGTTCGAATAATGTGAATTATACCATTTGTTTTTACTTTGATTTTAATCGAAAGCAAAGTTTTAACTTTAAGGGACGGGCAATATGGCCTTAAAATTTCATTTCTTGGTATTCATGGCGGTGTCTATGGTAGTGGTTTTAGAGCGCTTTCTATGAGTTCTTGCGCTGCATAGAATCAGAGTCTTTATCCAGCTGGATACCTCAATACTCAAGTTTGACCAAGTAGTGCACGCATGCTGCTTACAATCATTTCTATATGAGAATTACATATTGTTGGCCTCATAGCGCAATTGCCTAAGTAATTTTTTGGCCAAGTTGAGATAACTGCATAATATTGATCTCCTTACACTGCTACATCACCCTGCCTAATTGTCTATGTCCTCAGCACGTCAGAACACTGGTTATAGTCTAAAATCAATATTTTTCCATGTGTTTTTATTTGTTTCCATATGTTATCCCTGTCTTTTCTTGTTTTCTAACTGAAAACGTTAAAATATGACTTGGGCAATTATGCTAATGACATTTATTGATGCTCTCATGGAAACGATTGCAAAAACAGTGCAAACTGCAGAGGTCACAATCCCATGCATACTGTCAGCTTCTCTTGTTTGCAAATATTAATGATTATAGTTTCATGGTCACAATATATAAATGTTCAAATCAGAAAGAAAAAAGCAGCAAATAAAGCTTAAAATTCCTTTTAAGTCCTATTTGACATACGTAGCATTTTTATAGCAACAGTAGGTAACAAAGCTACTTTATTCTATAAAATGACAACGTGCCTAGAAAACATAATGCTGTCCTTTTAACAGATTTTGTCAATTTGTCTGACTGTTGGTAGTGATCAGAGTTTATCAGATTTAATAACCTGCTTTTGAAAACGCTCCATATCTGTTAAGGTATCGATTATTATTGTTACTTGTAGGTAGTTGGTTAGTCAAGCGACCTGCTCAGGTAGCCATCTTGCAATCCACTACTTATCATGAACTGCGGCTTGTAGTTTGCTAGCCTGGCCATTGCCTTCCTACGCAATGCCACTCTATTCTAATCTCTCTTCACTGCTCTATGTGGGATTTCTCCCATTGTGTTGGATTTCTCCAGTAGAATTTCATCCGGGCCGAGGATCCAGACCCGATACAAAGTGAAGTGTAGAGCAAAGGACTGGTTTGTATCAGGCTAGTAGCTTGAACAATTGTAGCGTTGGGTCCACACCATGAAGTCTGTGCTTTTGAGAATGTTTCCAAAGAGGTCGATTAGTTTTTCTTGCGAGAGAAAAGTATAGTCGCCTTGTTTTAGCCAGCTGATGGAAAGTTTACAGTGAAACATGGGGCAGGTGGACAGTGGTATGTTTTCAGCGTTTTTGACGCGTCACATGTGCTTTAAAGATGACGACTGATGCCAATCAATTGATTAATGACGTTGCCAGAGAAACCTTTGCTGACTCAGCGAATGTTAGCCTCAGTATGTCGAGCCATAGACTGGACACGGTAGAGAAGAAGTTACTCATCCGAGTCTGATTGCTAAATAAAGATCATTGTCCTCTTGAATAATTTGGATCCACTCATGCAGCCTCAAGTGATCAAAGTCAGGTTGTCCACACATCCTTAAGAAGTCTCAAATTCATGTATCTAAAATTAAGGCCTTAAAATGTCTTGAATTCATTTTAAAAATTGTACTTTGACTTTAGTTAATCAATGACCTTCAGTTTATGTTGTAGAGGCGGTACTAGCCAACTAGCTAGCTTTTTTGCGTCTCTCCTGAGTAAGCGTAAATTTACCGCCAGTTGGCCGGACGACGTTCTGTCCTGATGCAGGTCTTAAGAGCCTTAAGTTTGAGTTTGTGAAACCTGCAGAAACCCTGAAAAAGAAAGGTTTTCTTTCATTTTTACAAGCAAATCATTATTAAAAAAAAAAAAGACACCCCATCAACGTTGCTGCGTAAGCTTTCTGTTTGCTCATCTTCTTGGGTCAGTGGACCTAAAAAATCGAGCCTGAAATATGTGATGTGTGCAGAGTCTCCTGACTTAATTCAACAGAAACCCATGTTCATTCAGATTTAATCAGGCAAACCTCCACGTTCCTAAATTGGCGTGCAGAAGGAGCTTGATTGGACGGGTACCGGAGGGCGAGGACCCGGCAGACCGGATGACTCGGGTAGCCGCTGACGCTGATGCTGCGGCGCGTTTTTACGACCTGAAAATGCTGCTGCCATCCACACGGCCCTGTGCCAAAGACCCCCAAATTGGCACGCTTCAGCACATGCTGCAGTGGGTGCACAGATACGCCAAAAGTAAATGGGCACTAACAATACCAAATATGATTACACAGACAGTTGGGTGCAGAGGAGAGTGGCACTATGAAGCAGAGGGCACATGCGTCCCGTAAAAAGACCGTGTGTAGATTAGGACAAAGAAAATAGGATCTCTAATCCTCGGCACTTGCATGTCGGCTGTGTGTCAGTTTCTTTGTGGTCATATTTATGGATTTCATCACTCAGCTTGCTTAATCCTTCACCTATTGTCTGGCTTAGCGCGATCTGTAATTAAGAATACCGTCGCGTGGCAGTTAACAACTAAAGGAGACACTTGTATGCACCACTGCCCCCTTTTTTTTTTAACTCCACCTGCACCTCAAATGACCCCTGTAGTTAGTTCGCATTCAGACAGTCTCTTAGAGAAATTTGTGTTTACGTACGTCTCAGAATTTGCGTTTAAATGTGTAATTATTTTCACCTCGGTTATAAAGTTTTGGTTTGACGAGAAAACTCCCAGAATATTTACGTTTGGCAAAAGACGTTTTACAAAGAAATAATTTATGAAGTTTCAAATCGCCTTCCGGTAAACTAAAACGGAAATGAACTGTAATCATTTAGGCAATTTAAATGTGACACTTTATAAGAAAACCATCTTTCTTCTTCTGCTTCCGTGATTTGAAAAAGTATGTGTTCTTATTGTACTTGCTCACATTTTGTCATGTTATGCACACAAACTTGAATCCGTTTTGCAAGGATTTTATGTGACAGACCAGAATCCTCAGTGCAGGAATTTGTATTTTGCTAATTAATAGATAAACTACAGTGGAAACAATTGCTTTGGGTAACTCTAAATAAAATCCAGTAAGACAAGAGGCCTTAAAAAATCAGTTTATATTTAGTTTTTTTCACTTCAAAATTACTTGGGAAAATCTACGAAGTGTGGTGTGCATTTGTATCGTGCAACATGTACTCTGCTACCCTTAAATAAAATCCAGATCAACAAATTGTGTACAGAGGTCAGTGCAGAAATGATTGATCAGATTAGTCTTGATAAATCTGATCAATCTGATGATGGATTATTGAAATGATTGTCAATTAATTTAGCAATTAATTCATAATTAATGGGAGAATACACACTGAAAAAAAGCCTTTTGCTGAAAGAACAACATATTCAGAGCAATAACGAAGTCAAAACTGTGCAAAATATATATGATTTGTTTTTAAGATGGGGGGGGGGAACTTAATTTGTAAATATGTTCTACTCAGAACTAGTCAAGTTACATAGTTTGAACTTCACCCAGTTGAAATTATGCACAAAAAACCAACTCCTATCAAGCACATTTTGCTATCCAAATTTGGTTAATCTGAAAAATAATCAACAGATTAGCCCTACACTGTACTGCTGGAACGTCGAGCAGAAAGGGTTGAGCTTTTCACTTTTGCATAAAAAAGGTTCAAGTGGTAAAATGAAAAATCTCCAGAATGTGCCAATTTTTAAAAATTTGATTAATCTTCGGAATAATCAATCAAATAATCGATTAAAGAAAAAATAATCGTTAGTTGCAGCCCCCATACATATTCTCTTTCCTCTTTGTAATTTTTTGAGCTACTTGTGTTTGTCTCTGTTATGATCTGACCACGTCTAGGGGTGGTCAGATCATAACATGAAAGGTCACTCCTCGTCCCATCCCAAGCAGCCAACACACACAAAGTTAAACATTTTAACAGTGATATTTATTAATATATATATATATATATATATATATATATATATATATATATATATATATATATATATATATATATATATATATGTATGTCTTTGATTTAGATATGACAAAATGGAGCATATAACTTCAGAATGAGCTAGTGCCAAAACAACAAACAAAAGAAGCTGTCTGAATAACAATCAACTTACCTAACTGAAAATAAATAAACCAAATGACAAAAACTTACCTCCCTAACTAAAAAAACAGGAAAGAACTAAGGTAACATAAATGGCAGCTCACTCCTACAAACTCCAAACCAAGATGTTTAACAAACAGAGCAAACAGTGTGGCCGGTTGAGATGAGCAGAGGAGGGATCTTTCAGGAAGTCCACGTCAGCAGCTTTTATACTCGTCACGTCCGGGAAGCCACCAATCGGACGTCCCCCTTCGTCTCCTCCATTTAATGACCCCAGTCGTAACGGTCTCACAAAATAAACTTTAAAAAAAAACATTGAGGTTTTGGGTTGCATTGTGACAAATGTGGGCACTTTTAATCGGTAGGCATAGGCCTGTCCCGATAAACAATAAATCAATTAATCGCACAATAAATTAAAATTATTGACGTCATTTTAATTATTGGCCTTATCGTTTCTTCCGGCCTTTTTCTCTTCCTGTTGATGACACTGAATGAAAAAAGGCCCAACTTTGGCGCTCCCCAATCTTAGAACGGCCAACGTTCAAAATCATGTAACATGAACTATTGCATCAGGTAGTCGATGTGCCCATCTTTGCTATTTAAAATCTAATTATTACTGAAGGGCAACATAATATACAGACTTCATAATCTGCACTCTTTTGGTTGAATGCAGTATTTATTTCCACTTTGGCTTTATGTTTAGTTTTTATCAAGTACATTTATTGTTAATGGAGACTGAGAATCCATTTTATTTTAGTTTTTTGTTGTTTGGTTTATTTTGTTTATCAGCTCCAGTGTTAAATATTCTTTTGAAAATAAAGTGTATCTATCTTTGGCAGGAAATCGCATGCAATATTACGCCATTTCCATTAAATCAGTGTGAAAAGGTCTTCAAACAATATTATCGTTGATCGCAATAATTTTTGAGACAATTAATCGCTCAGCAAAAGTTGTTATCGTGACAGGCCGAGGTAGGCATATTTTCTGCAAGGTATTGTGTGATAGAAAAACACTTGCTGCTGGAATGTTATGTAGAAAAAAAAGTATATTTTCCCCTCCTTCTAGGTATGGTGGAATATAATTATGACAAATAATCTGCTATATTTTAACATTTAATCCAAAATAATTTTGTCTTTTGTTCCTGTTTTCTGTGGCTTTCTGCTCTGAAAATGAAATGGTTCTAAGCGCTGTCTGTGTAACACCATCTGAAACCTGGCCGGCGTGCGCACAAGCAGACACAAACACATCCGTGCCCAGTTCAGCAGAGCTTCGTTTGTGCTGAGGCATGTTTGTCCACAATACAATGATGTGTGTGAGAATGTCTGTGTGTGTGTTAAACCAAATGGATGGGCAAGTTGGGCCCGAAAAGGGCAAGATGTGGCGCAGAGACAAATGCCTTTCAAGCGATCGCATCAGGAAGACGATCCTTGTTGTGTAACCCGGCACTCGAAGACGGACGGAGGACAATGTGTGTGTGTGTGTGTGTGTGTGAGGATGTGTGTGTTTGTGAATGGATTTTTGAAGTGCTCGGCGTAAGCGGCTTCTTTTGACATGCATGTCATTTTAGATTATAACCTCCTGCTCCTTGATGGAGGGTTTATGTCCTTTGAAGAGTCTTAGACTAAGAATTAAGAGAGTCATGCTAAACATCCGAAGGTCAAAAGTTTGCAGGTTTTGCTGCAAAGCGAGGGTGCAGCTCTCGTGGTGTTATTGATGGATTGAGAAGGAGCTCTTAATGCTGTTGATCTGGTGACATTGTGCTCTTAAGCAGCGTGTTTGTACTCTCTAGTGCTTATATTTGGAAATATGATGGGATGTAGTCTATATATTTCATATAGTTTCAGAATACCGGTGTACAGTACCTTGAAAATATGTTAATAGTCCTGTTGTTTGTTTTAGTCCTGTTTTTTTTTTTATAGGAATCTGTGCAATAGTGCAACACAAAGAGAATATTTGTGAATTGAAAGTAAAAAAATGAAAATGTCTTATTCTGAATTAATTTTGTTTTACCCACCAAGTAATGAAGGAAAGATTAAATATTTTAATAAAACACCTTTGAAAATACATGAATAAATAGTTAACACATTTTGATTGATCAGTTACTGGTGTTAAATAAAAAAACAAAAACTGACAGCATTATTGTGAATGTTATTTTTTACTATTTTTCTCAACTGTTGCGTCAATAAATATCAGTAAATAAAAAAATTAGGTGGCGTCTTGAAGAAGCCATTTCAAATGTGAATGTTTTTCAGAAACAGTATAATTTTTTGAGACATGCCATTCTAAGAAGTTATAAATAGCTGGGGGTGCTGTGGTGGCGCAGGGGTTAAGCACAACCCACATATGGAGGCCTTAGTCCTGGATGTGATGGGAATCACACAGTTGGTGGCAACTAGACACCATGTAAGCAACGCAGCTGTTGCCATGGCGATACCTCTGAGGTGCGTTCAAGTGATTGGTATTTGGGCACCTGATCTGCAGTGTGCCGCCCTCCCTCGTTGGGGTGTTGGTGACAATGAGGTCAAAGGTCACACTTCAATCGTTGGGTGTGAAAAATGTATTAAAGGACATCAGCACGATCCTATTAAGAAGAGTTATTAGTTACTGTTTCCTGTTTATGCTGCCTTTTCAAGGTACTGGCAGAGGAATTATATAAAGCAAAATGTGTTTTATATAAAGAAACGGGATGAAAAAACCTTTTCTGCTTTACATTTGGAGTCCAATCCGTAGACTCAATAGGTTAGCAGCATTTTATGTATTTCAGGAATATTAAACCACTCACTCTGTCCTCGTCTCAGCTTTTCTATTCCTGTTGATATATTTTGTTTTGTTTTATTTTTCATTATTGACATTGGTAAAGTTAATAGTTTATGTGGCATGGTTCAAGTGTAAACATGTAGTATTATAATAATGTTACAATAACAAACTTTAATTTGGGTGTTTTCCTGCATCCTTTATATGATTGAACTGATTTATCCACTGTATGTTTTTAGCACCATACAGATGCAGTCATAAGGTCTTGATGCACTCATCAGATGTGGATGCATTCATTTTCAGCAGGCTTTAAATGGAGACCATCCCAAAAGTTTATTGTTAGCTTCAGAAACCAAGTTTGTTTGGACTCGGTTTCACCGAATAGAGTCCAAGTTTCAATCACCCAACACCCTTTCCATCCATGTTGGCATAAAACTTTGTTTTATAACAACTTGTTAAACTATTCACTGGTGTTTTGTTGTGTTCCAGTTTATAATGGTCTTGGTTATGTTTGGGGTTTTCCTTGGATGTCGTAACCACTTTCCTTTAATCTGAGTGGGATAGTTGGAGTTTTTTGGAAGTGAGCTGCTCTTCTTCTTCCTCCTCCACCAGATCCACCGCCACTGCTTCCACAATGAAACGATTTGAAATTTCCTCCATTTTCTCATCCTCACCATATCTTCCACTATTTAATATCTTGAATGTGTGACGGGGAAAATCCACAACAACCCCTAAAATGTGCCACCAATCCTTGTTTTAACAATTCAGCGGTCTATAACCAATACACATCCAAAAAAAGGACATTATTAGAAAAGAAAAAAAAAAAATTCAAATGAGTGTATGTAAACTTGAAAGCTGTGTACCTCCAGCTTAAAATACATATTCTGAAGGAGAAAATACCTAACCTCTTTGAATCCCTATTCTTCTATTTCAACTCCTCTGATGTGGGTTGGGTATTTAGCTTGCAGCAAGGGCCTTTCTCATTAGTTCACAGCTATCTGCTAGTGTTCCTGGAATGGACTTTCCACTGTAAGATATACTTGGCTGAAACAGGAAATTGAGAGAGAGAGAGAGTGAGCAAGCAGGGGTGGAGGAGATCGTTTTGGGATGGGAAAAAGGGGAACATGGCACAGCGATCGGCCTGTAAGAGGTTTGGTCCCACTGAGGAATTATTAAGAGATGGGCGATAAAGTGGGAAGAGGAAATATGTAAGACCCACATAGAGCGTGGAGAAAAGGAAAGGAGAAACCTCTGGAGAAACAATAGACGGAGATAAAAGTCGGAAGAGGGAACGGGAAAACAAGGCAAAGACGAAGAGAGCGAGGGAAGATGGAGGGAGAAGATAGATGGCCCTCTGCAGACCTGCGCAGTGTGGTGGTGGGTAACGCGAGGTCAGCGGCGGACCGGCCAGAACCGATGCTGCAGCAGCGAGGCGGTGGAATGATAATGGCCTGTTTATGTTTGTGGGGAGCCATTTGTTTGCTTGTGTGGCTATGCATATGCCTGTGTGTAAAAAGATAACCTATTCTGAAGACACCTCTACACTCAGACTAACAAACACTACAGAAGCATGTGCGTCCTCACAGCTGTTATTTTCAACACTAAGCCCAGTAGGACCAGGTATCCCCCCGTTTGCTGCCCAACTGGGCGTCGCATTCATCTGTTGTATCTGAAAACCCTGTTAGACTTCCTGCAGTATGCTCCAAATTGTGTGTGTGTGTGTGATGTATTTTCTCCCACATTAGCTCAGAGTGGGTGGGGTTTCCTTAGCTTTGATTGTGCCAGCTCAACATGCTCTCTCACACCAATTCCTCGTGTTTGACAGCCGTGACATGGCCTCCATGTGTGGCATTTGTGATATTTAACTCGGTGTTCTTTGCTAATGGTTCAGCTTTCATCTTCTACAAGAAGTCTGTTCTTAGTGTTTAACAGCGGTTTCCGATCTCTGGTTTTTGCAAACTCACTTAAAGAATTATCTTTAAGAGAATCCCAACACGACCTTTCCCTGTACATAAAACCAAAACCTGGTTCTTCTGGATGGTGGACAGGGTGTTCCTCAAAAATGCTAGATTTTACAGTTTCACGTTGTTGCCAGAAATAAGCTTATTATTATTTCTAAAATGCTATTCCAGGGCATTTTTGCTACTGAACTGCAGGTGTTGGGAACTTCATAGTTGTACACAAAGCACTCCAGCTTTATTCTTGGTTTTGGAGCAACAAGCTCTTCTGACATTTACACATGATTTCTTACTAACTACATGCATATTCATTTGCAAGTCTGATCTGAGAATAACTAATTTCGAAATACTGATGTAATTCTGCGCCACTGTCTGTGCAGCTCGACATTTTTCCAGAAAAACGCTTTTATTTCGATAAAGAAATGTGACTGATGGATTGTAGCAGCTGCATCACAGCTGATATTTGGACTGACAGTATGGTCAGCTTATTTGTCACAGAACAGTGTAGTTTTAGATCCTGTTATGCTGTTTTTCTGTATTGTTGTGGCTCAGAGGTTTGTTTACTTGAAGCAGCTTGTGGTTCCTAGATTTAACTTTAGTGAGTGCGTGCAAACTGAGAATAAACATCCTGCTTTTGACATTATGAAGCGACTTATTTGTGTTCTTGCGAGTGTACTTGTGTTTAAAAATACCCAAGTGCAGTTGCGGATTTGTAAAAGAAACTCAATAATAATAAGTAAAGTGGTCATTCCATTCGGAAGACTGGAAGATTAATACCTAAACAACAACTATAAAGTCTGTTTAAAAAAAAGCAATCATAAAAAAAACCCAAACTAACATAAATCAACAATGCTAAGCCTGGTAGGGGCACAAGTAAAGCCTGGTGGCCCGCCAGGCTTATAATACACTGAGGCATGACTGTCTTGACATACTGACAGCTTAATATCAGGGCAGAGACAATATTTCACCTCTTTTTATTTTTAAATCCTTCATGCAGGTGATGATGCCTATTAAAACACTTCTGGTAGCATTTCGATGCTGAATGTGAAATGCTTGGCGCGCACCTTCATCTTTGTATCTTCAGTTGATGAAGCTGGATCCGCGTTGGTGTTTGTAGCTCTGCTGAGGTGGTGCGTTTAGCATGTGGGTGTCGCAGCTCCATGTGACTGCTGCTGGAATTTAGAGCTGGGTCCATCTTGTCCGTCCACTGCTGTGGACTGAACCGGAGAGCGGGCAGCCGTGTTTTCTGCTCCGCCGTCCTCTTCTCTTCCCTGTCATATGGCGTTAAACTCAAGCTTGGACACCAAGAAGAGATGGGGGCTGGCTCTGTGTGTCCTTCGTCTGCGTCACAGGGCCCTCCGAATCAGGTAGACGTCGAGTTGTCGTCAGTCCGTGTGGATTCTAGTTTTACCAGTCAGGACTTGCTTCAGTATTTATATAAAAGGGTTTCTCTGCATAGATTAATGCATTTCCTTGAAAAGAACATCCAGTTTAAAGGCTACAACCATATAGAAGCTTATTAAAGGAATAACTTTCTAAATAATTGTGTAACCATTTGAGACTATCAAGGAAGATCTCCATTCCAGTGGTACAAACTTTGTGTTGTCACATTCGTATCTGTTTGGCAAACCAGGCTTGTTCTATCTTGTCATTTTTTTACCCTGTAGGGATGTTAGTGTTTCTAGTTATTTTAAAACTCAGACTGTACGCTGAAGTATTTATTTTTCCGTCCGTCCATCATTTTACATGTTTATCCTTGAATACTGGTGCCTATCTCCGAGGTTAAGGGTCGAGAGGCGTGGTACACCCTGGACAGATCGCCAGTCCATCACAATTTGTTTTCTTGTTGGGTTTTAAAATTTGAGTCAGTAAAATTTTGAATTTGCATCTCTAAGTTTAAACAATGCAGTTTAGAAATGTCATGGCAGGCAGGGTGTAATATTCACTGGTAATTATGATACATTCTGGTGATACTGGTGTATCAGTTCAAAACATAAGATACATATTTCTATCATTTCATCTCAAACTAAATTTATAAAATCTATCCAGCAGAAACCTATAAAAAATGACCTTAGCCCAGTAGCAAATAGAATAGTCATATATACTGTAGGTATGCTGTCACTGCTAACATCCACTTTCTGGAGCAGTGTTTAGTTTAGTAGGTATAATTTAGAGCCTGCGTATGAAAAGTAATAATAGAGAATCGCTTCACAGGATCATAATTTTTCATCTTCAGAAATGACCTTGATGCAATAAAGCCCCATAAGAGTGATGTCGATATTTAGTCAATGCAGTTAGTAATTTTATTCTCTAATTAACAAATACAAGCATTTTTGTGTTTTAAAAAAAAATTCAGATGGAAACAGAAATTAAAAGATCCTCGTCATTACTTTGACATTTTAAATGTTTTTCTTTTTTTTTTTGCACAACACAATTTCTAACATTAACCAGTGAAAACATTTTTGTCTCCCAGGTTGTCACGGAAGCGTCACCATGTTTTTATTTTATTTGCACCGGGCAACAATTTTTTTTTTTACCGTTGAACTCTTAAAAAAGCCCTAAGGCAAACCTTGTCTTTACCACATGTTTCTCCAGAACACCGTACCATCTGTTTGCTGTAGTCCCTGGCAAACCTTTAATTACAGATTAAATCACAAATCACTTTGTCCAAGCAGCTCATGGCTCATTAGTTGCTATAGACTCTGCTTATAGAAATGGATGTGACATCACAGTGCTTTGACCAAGTCACGTTCATATATAATAAAAAAAGTTATTCCCTCAGTAACTTCCAGAGGGAATACCAGGTTTTTACCAGGTTCTGGGATTATTTAAATCCCACTTGAAGTGTACAAAAATATGCTCAATAGACTGCTTCCTCTTACTGTTTATAAGGGGAAGCCAAATGTCATTCAACTGTGAATACCATGTACACACATTTTTATCCTCTCCAATAAAAACAATTAAAGATTCTCCAAAATAAAAACATACAACTATAAAAGTAAACATTTAGAACATTAGCTATATATGATTAGCATTACTACCAGTGGCGGGGGAAATGGCATAAGCTCGATAAGAGTTGGTCAACTAGCTTGAATGTTGACCAGAGCAACGTTTTTACCTCTGTTGCTTTCAGCAGGAGTTTAAATTCGGGTTTTTCAACAACAGAATGTTTCAGCTGCTCTTAAAGACTCATGGAGTTTGTTAGCGTCTGAGTCCAGTTTGAATTGTTAGCTCGGGTTGCTAGAAGGCTACAGGCTACCGAATTTGTGCTTCAGCTTGTTTTTCTGTGTAGCAGTTATCCTAATATTGCTGCATTTTCAAGTATGCAACATAAAACCAGCTACTTACCTTATAGCTGTTGAACAACACTGCATTGACCCATAAGCTCTGGTCGGCATGTGTCCGACAGGCTCTTCTGTTGTGCTATCCCTTTATAAAAATAGTGTTGTAGAACCGAACGTGTCCTGGGAAAAAAAAGTTGGTCGCTTATGTGTTTACATTCACGCCACTTTTGCCTCTGAAACCTGCATTGATAACTGCCAGTTATGCAAAAATAATAAAACAGAAAAGAAACAGGAAAAGAAATCAGATTTAAGAGATTTGTTTGTCTCAGAAAAATCTGCGGCAAATATGCATGTTTCAACTGAGCTAAACGGGTTTAACTCGGGTTTGCATATCAGTAGTTATTTAATGTTTTGTTTTATCTTTCAAAGGCATATGATATAAATTAAAAATACACGGCTAACTGCATTACAGAAAGAGGCGCCGTGTAGGTGTTCATAATAGCGTTTTACATACTTGCACATGGCTGGTATGCCCTCGGTAGATGTGGGCAACTATAACAATAAAACGGCTTTGTAGCCGGATTGCTTCACTGCACTGAAATGTGTACATTCAGAGCATCGAGAACAAGAGCGCTATAGAGAGAGGAGAGGACTGCAAAGTGAAAAAGCACCGCTGATCCCAGCAGCATTTTGTGTTAGGAATGTGGTTAATTTCTTCCCTTATTAGAGAGATAAAACCTGAACAGTAGCTTTGAGTATATGACAGTTTGTATGTTTTCCAACTTTAATATTAGGTATTTGTGGCAATTCATACTAGGATTGATGTTTGCTGGATGTTGCGTTTGTGTGTTAGCATCACGCCCGTGTGTGAACTGCACCTAATAATGGATGTACCATATAGCTGAGTCAATATAATGCAGTGAGTGGACTCGCATCCGCTGGCCTCTGCTGAGTTTTCCCAACAATCAATACAGTCTCTGTAAATTGGAGTGACAAACACCCAACCGACCAGCAGCCTCAAGGATAGTGGTCGGTTGGGTTTCCATTTCAAAGCAGTCCTGATCCATCTTTAACCTTTGAGTTGTAAAAACAACTGGGTACATTGCGGTTACGCTTCATAAATATCGTAAAGAAAGAACGTATGAGTAAAACTCCTTCTGGCTGCACAGCATCCAAAACCCAGAGTAAACATGCAAGCCCAAAAGACTTCTAAACAAAAGTCAACAAAAAGAACAAATCAGAACCAATGTAACAGAGAAACACTAGCATGCTGCTACCACGAGGAGCGCAACTCTAGAAAGTTTATGGAGTTTAAGAAAAACTCACTGTACTTGTAAAGCATTTCAAATGTTTTGTAAGACAACTTTAGAATAAAACCAGATAAACGTTGTATTTAGATCCCCCCCTCCGGTTCCCTGCTGGAGAGGAAAAAACCTACTGCTGATAATTACCATTGGTTTTAGCTGTTGTCACCTTAATGTGGTAAATCTTAAATGTATGCGTGAAATGTACAAGAAAACAGGATGCAGTGCTTTGCTACTAATTGTCAACACTACGAAAAGTAGATGACAAGGTCAGGAAAATTTTAATTAAAAAAAATAGCAAGGGAGAGGGAACTAGGTCAGTTAAGCTAGCTTGACTTTGACAACTTTAACATGTAGATGTGCTGCAGAATTTGGTGTCTTTTGGGTTAATTTAAAAAACAAAATAAAATAAAAATAAAAGGCGACCCACACACCAGCTCTGACCAATCATTAGTAGAGCAGGTGTTTAAATTGGCTAATCAACCACTGCAATGTTCAGACGATCACTTATTAATTAATAATTACAAAATAAACAGCAAGCCTGAAAACATGATACTGTACCGATCTGAATGTTTGTGTATTTTTTTGGTGTTGAATCCTGATACGCTAGTGCCGTTGTTGTCGGTCAGTTGTTATGGCAACAAGTCTGTGCGTAGCACAGCCAACAGAGTGAGGGAAACAAAGAATATGAGTGATTTTGCTGTGCTGTGGCGCACTGCTCTAAATTAATAATACATACATCTCTACGTTTCATTTTGTTAACAGGATTGTTCCGTGGCAGCCATGGGTGGCAAGTAAAAGAAGAGTTTTATTGCCCTCCGGTGTTGTTCGCATGCGCTAAATTTGCGGATGTAAACAATAACATGCAACATGTCTTTGCGAATTAGCTAAACCTGAATGAGCTCCATTTGTTGTAATGAAAAGCAGATATTCAAAAATGTCAACGTTTCTGCAAGTAAAATAAATACATGAAGTAGAAATAGTTGATCATTAAAAAAAAAAAAATTCTATTTGAATATATTTGGAAATAATTTGCATATAAACTAAATAAGTTGCATGTTAGAAGTTGATCTATAAGCTTCAGGCTGACAGTCTGCACCACTGCAACTTTTCTTTCTTCTGATGCCTTGGGAATGCATGGGTTGTTGTTGCCTTCTGTCACCGACAGTCCGTCCAAAACCAATAAGTACAGTATGTGGAATGGGAGGAATCCTGCTAAGCCATGCTGTGCAGCTTACAGACTGCGACGTGGGAGCACAGTGCCGCCTGTGACGTCAGGCTGCATCCTGAAAATAGCTGCGAGATCTTAGTTCTGCAAGCAGACGGATCCTCTGGAGGAGCGGAGAGAATGACTCAGCTTGTCTTGGCTCACACGGCCAAGATGGAGAGAAAGGAAAGATGCACCGTGAATGAATCAGAGGTATAGATAGGCACCTCCGCAGCATTGGAGATCCGGAGCTGAAGGACCGCCACACTGGTGTAGGAACCCCACGCCTTAATGTGGGGAGCGCAGGACAGGGCTCTTGTTGCTAAGGAATACCTGTTACCTTGGTGATAATGAAAGATGTTTAAGGATGCGTCATCGAGTTTGAACTTGAGAGCGATCAGCTGTTCTGCGTGGCTTGTCATCGGTCAGAGATGTGTTAGCGATGCCCTGTGACTCTGGTTGTTATTAGCAAGACGACGTCTTCCTTTCTGCATCTTCATGATGCAGAAAATTTTAGACCAGAATAAATTGAAGGAAGATGATGTAAGACAGAGCAAGCTTTATGTACTTGCTGCTTTGTCTGTTGGATTAAAAAAAGCAACAAAAAAAACCCCTCCAAGAGCAGAAAAAGGTGCTAAATACTCCCTTTTGGTACATTTGTTTTCAATTTTAACCATCAAGTGAGAAATGTTACCAGAGACATTAAGCAGTGTAACAAAAACACACTTGAGTAATATTTTAATGGCATATTGTGCCTCACACATGCCAATCAAAATTGCTACCGAAACGAGGAAAACCCCAGCTTTGACCGTATAGGTCACGTCCCCACGAAGACTGCTGCATGTGTGTTGTGGATGGCTGATCAGCTCATAAGCTGCAATCCCCCCTCAAAAAAACAAAACAAAGGAGACTCCCAGTCCAACACTGTGTAGGCGAAGGAATTCGGAGCCACACGTCATTCTCTTTCAATATAAATGCGTCATCCTCTTCTCCCAAGCCTTTTAGCTGGAAACAAAACAAACACAAACTGGCAAGTGAAAGACCAGGCATGTAGACTTCTGGATCCCTCACAGCAACAGAATAATAATTATTATTATTTGTTTATTATCAGGAAATCTCCTCTTATCAGCATTAACAGCTACATATACTTTCTGTCTGTCTATGTGTCCAGCTAGACAAACCCCTGGCAGATGAAACATTTATTTTAACCATAGAAAATTACAAGCATAATTCTGAAAAGACAACGAAAAACAGTTAAAGGAGCAGCATTGATTCTTTTAAAAATATGTTTTTATTTACGTTATATTAAATTCATGTTGAGAATGATTTTATACCCTTTTCCAAAATCAATAAAAAAATTCTCTCAAACTATTAATCAAGCAATCTCCCCATTGTTTTAACCGATGAGCAAGGTTTCCTTTTTTGACCATTTATGTTTGGTGATGATTTGTTATGATTTCAGCCTGTCGCAATAAGCAATTAATCACTAAAAATTAAAATGGGGGAAATTTGTTTAGAGACGTCATAATCCGTTTTATTTATTGGTTTGGGTCGTAAGTGTTTTTTGTTCCCGTTTTATTATTGTTTGTCGTGTTTTTTTGACATTTAAAATATCTCCCAGTTCCAGTGTTAAGTATCCTTCACAAAATTAAGGTTTATTAGTCTTTGAGAGACTAAAAACAAGAGTATTGTCATTTACTGCTAGAATTACTGGGATAATTTATCACCCAGCAAAATTTGTTACAGAGACACGGGCAATTTAGCCATGTTTTTAGACCGGGGAGAACATGCAAAGTTATGCTACCAACGCTAACTTACATCGTGTCGAGCATCTTCTACATTCCTCATTACATCTGACCATTACTTTGCCGTCATAAACTTCAGTAGATGGCATGACTTAGCTGGTTTTCAGGTGTGAACAATGTACACAGTGTCGACATCTTTCCATCTACCTGAACATTTGTCACACTGGAATGTACTGAGCTAATTTTCCTCAGGAGGTAGGAGGGCTTTCCTGTCAGCAAACTACCCAGAAAAACATGCTGGGCTGTTTTTTTTTTTTTTTTTGTCCTTTTGTTTTCTCCCCGCTGGGGTTGGAGATACCATTACAGGGCGTGAGCAGAGAGATGGGGGGGAAAACTGCGCACAGCCAGACACACACAGACTCACGCCGGGGTAAAAGGTGTGACGAAGCAGCCTGTTCATGTCAATACTCATAAGAAGTTGACGGGTTGGATGATGCATTCTGCGGTAGCTCCCCTCGCGCCGCGTGCCGTTTTATTGGCTGAAACCTTCTTGTCTAGACTTGCAATTTACAGCTACAGCGACTGAAAGCGCGCTTTCAAATATCGAAGCGAGGAGGATTTATTTCTGGATTACTTGTCGAGGTTTAAGGACTCAGCAACGTAAACACTGGCTCAGTCCATTTACATTAGAGCAAAACATGCTTAAAAGTTAACTTATACACACAGTGTTTCTGAAAGTTCATTGCCAACCCAATAAACTGCTGCTATACAGTTTCTTCCAAAACTAATTTGATGTCAATATAAATCCAGCTGTTCTGCAAACGCCTCAGAGGTTTGATAAGAGAACATTAGTAGAAAACAAGATAAAACGGCACATTTTATTAAGTATGGAGCAAGGTTTCCCCCAGAAAACTTGCTAAGCCTGCTGGTTGGGGCACTCAGGCAGTCATTCATCCAGCGACTCGTCATGTTTTTGAGTTCAAAAATGTTTAAATTTGATAGGAAACTTGAAAATATCACTTAATTATGTGTTATTGGAAGATTAATAGCTGAACACCAACTATAAAGTTTTAAAAATGCAAACATTTAAAAAAAACTTCAATAAATAAGCAATGTTATTTATTGCTTGTTAAGCTTGGTGGGGGCCCAAATAAAGCCTGGTGGCCCGCCAGGCTTATAATACACTGCTATGCATTGCTTGCAGTTGTAGCAGAAGTAAATGTGAAAAAGCCAAGTGGCATGAACACTTTTCAAGACACTGGAGGATAGCAGTCTTTAAGCTAGCTTGATATTCGGGGTGGTTTCTGCCTTGCAGCTATTAATTGTAGGGTTATTTTGTGCTTTTAGCTCACAATGTGAACATGGTTGGAATATAATGGGATAAGACCATGAACTCCTAGGCACTATGGCAACGTGAAAATTAAAGGGACCTTTAAAAAAAAGAAGAAAATTGACTCTATTAGCTGATGCTTACTCACAACGTCTGTATTTACCTGATGTGTTATTTCTAACCATTTGACCATGTGATTTTTCAACACAGTTAAATAGACATAGGCATTCATTAGGTGAATAATACATTTCTGTGAAGCAACCTACCCGGTTATTCAGGTGTCACTCTGACTAATCATATGTTCAAGGGAGAAGAGTTTGAAACCTCTAAAACATTTCAAACAAAAACACCAGCATTGATATTGGGAGCAGAACAATGACTGCTCTCACATATTATCACTGTCACTTGTTTTCCACTCCTTATTAATAAAATGCTGTAACCATATGTGATGGTTTCTGCAGAACGCTTTAGTAGGGGTCGGCGATATGGACTTCAGGTTTTAGCGCAACATTTTGTGATGACAATAAAAGGGATGAAAACGATTTGCTTCTTTTTTTTGTAAGTAACCGTATGGCTGTGACTGCATGACACAGCGATTATAGATCCACAAACTGTGCTTGAAAAATATTCCCGTTTGTAACATGCTTCTTTAGGACACCAGTCGTATAAAGAAGTGTGATTTGCATCACTAAACTGCACACAGCAACTCCATTTAATAATTTTTTTTTAAATTTATTGATAATTATTGATTATCTCATTGAACAAACAATCCCAACAATACTGACCATTTTTAGGACTATTTTAAACACCGTTAATTGGAATATATTGTGACAACCATGAATCAAAATTCATATTGTAAGACATCTATCACGATAAATGACAAATGATAATACTATAAATGGCCATCTCTACGCCTCACCACAGACATGTAATGTCGCCTGACTGATAATTGCCTTAGTAGCAGACTAGCAGCCACTGTTCTTTTTTTAAGTAGTGAATCTGCCACTGTGGCTTGTGAGTTACTCCAATTTACCCGACTTGTCAAAAATCTACCTTCAGTTGGTCGGTGGTTGGTGTTCGTCTTTTGTCTTTCCTGATCTGTTGTTGTTTTTTGTTGCGTCCGATCGTGTCGACCCGTTTCCGTATGCAGGTTTTGTATTTGGACTTTTTCTGTGCCTGAATAATCTGTCTGTTTATTCTCCCCCTCTGGTCTCCGCCTCAGACCTGCATCTTCTGTTTTCCTGTGATTATCCACATCTCTGTTTGCGTTTTTCCGTCTCACCTTTTGTGTTTCTCAGCCGTCCCCTGTCTTGTTTGTTTCTGCAGCCGTTTTAAGCTGTTCCCCCGCTGAGTTTTCTTTTCTTCCTGTGACCATGCCTCCTCTGCCCATCTTAAAGAGACTGTTTTAATTCTGCTTACAGCTAAGCTTGGCTTCAGGAAGTTAAAGAGGGGGGAGGTGGTATTAGTACAGCCAATAGCAGGATGAGTCTCACAAAAGCACCGAGCTTATAGATGTGATGTATGACACTCTACGTGACTGCTTTGGTAAAAAGGGACGGAACATCCTGCTGCAAGGACAGAGATCCTTGACAGCCTGCGTATTTTTGTTTTGTGTGTGTGTGTGTGTGAATGCTTGATAGAGTTGTAAAATCACAATGAAATCTCAATGTCAAGTTATCACCCTTCTCCCTCCCCAAAATCCTGTCTGCATGTGTGTGTGTGTGTGTGTGTGTCTTTGCATCGTCACAACGTTAAGGTTTTGATACCTAAACCTATGAGGCCCCCTTTTTTCTGGTGTTGCCATGGCAACAAACAGATAGGTTGTTGGGTCCTGTAGCCACAGATTTTGTGCAGTCAAAGTCCAAAGTGTTTGACTTCTTGGTTGCCTAATCCTGTTTTAGGCTTAGTCCACATTTTCTGTGTTTTGGCCTTTCATCCACACAAAAAACTCTGTTTAATGTCATTCAAATGATTATTTTATATATAAAAAAAAAAACTCAGAACTGACTCACCACCAACTTATTTGTGTTTGCGTGTGCACCTTCGGAAAAACAAGAGACTTAGGGTCCCACACATCACAGTCTGTGTCTAGTAATGCATCAATATATCCATATTCTTGCTTTGACACGATTCCCAATCAACATCGTCTTGTGTTTTATAAAGTTTATATTCTAATGCTCTCTTAAAAAATAGTTCAACCTGAATATCTGTCAACACAAATGAACTCTTTGCTTTATGTCTTGATTTCTCTCGCTGTCTTGCAGCCGAGTGAATCGCTGAAAAACACCATTTCCTTCTAAATAGCATTATACATCTCTGTGAATTTATTTTAACCACCTTGCTGATGATGAAAGTCGCCAACTTTCAGGTTTCTTCACTCAGAAGCAAAAACGTTCCCAGTTCAACCAAATAGTGCTTCTGTCTGATGCGGCTCTCTGATAAAAACGCTTCTTTTTATTGACAGTGCCATCCCTTCCCAATCCCTTGATACTGTTGAAAAAGCTGATATCTGAATGAAAGCACGGCTAACTTTGAAATGAGTCATCCTCTCTTAGAGCTCAGTCTACAGTCGTCCTTGTGAGTCATGGCTCGAAACACAAAAATCAAGCGATACAGGCCAGGTTTGCTAAGTTTTGTTTCAATGTTGTGTTCACAGGCCTGAAACCCAGCAGAAAGCCCCGGTTAGTACCCCGCCCCCTCCCCCGCCGCCGCCTCCACCTCCACCTGAGCTGGCAGGGCCGACAGAGCCGGAGGAAGAGATACTGGGCTCTGATGATGAGGAGCAGGAGGACCCAGCAGACTACTGTAAAGGTCAGCGTTACAGACACATGTGCTGAATTTATCCGTTTGGGACCTTCCACCCTCCACATCTGCCCCACAGAGCTCGATAATGGCGTGTTTTTTGTTTTTTTTCCCCCCTCTGTTCCTTTTCTTTCAGTGTTATAGAATATAACATTATATAAACATTAGCGTGTCTCAAACAATTCAAGGTTGTTTGGCTCCTGCAAGAATGGAGCAACTGTAGCATACAATGATGAATTCATTTCATGCATTTAAGTGCGTTATTTATTTATTTTTTTTATAAATCATGCAAAATTCTGTAAAGAATAAGCTGCAGTAAGAATTTTACATGTTAAAATTCTAAATATTTACTCGTTATTGCTTATCTTTTCTGACTTGTGGTCTAGCTTAAAACTCGCAAGTTTTATTCATGTCCATATTTGAAATGAAGAAACATTTAAAAAGGGTAAAAACATGTAGCTGAGAATTGAGACAACATTTGACACTGAATTCTGGATCAGAGCGTAATGCAGTTGCCACCTAGAATAAAAGTAGTGAAGGAAAAGTGTCCAGGTTGAATGTAAGTTCAAAGGGCTTACATATATGTGCTGATTTATCTAGTTAATAGGAGAAAGTTGCAAAAAATGTTGCATGCAAGCAGTTAGTTGGAAAAGCAACCAAAAGACAGAGTTGCTTGTAATTTGCGACAGAGGAAAAGTCTGTATTTGAAAAAAATAATTTACAAGCATTCCTGCAGAATTCAGGAAGATCCTGTAATTTCTGCTCCCATTCTGACCTGCATTAATGTTCAAATGCATGTCGGCATATTTTTTCCAATTGAGTCACTGTTAATCTCATTAAAGTGCAACTGCACTATTGCAACAAAGGTGTTGAAATGATGTTCTATGGAGACTCGCGATAAACTCTACAAGTCTGTCTGCATTTAGTTTTCAACATGCTCAACCCTAGCATTTCACATAAAGCCACTACATGTATGTATCTTGTAAGGAAGGTAAGAACCGTTATGCTGAGTCAGAGCACATTTGAAGTTAAAGGATCTATTTAATTTGGTTGATTTCCCTCAAAAAGAACAAAAGAAACAAGTTTGAGCTGCGGCTAATTATTGTGGATACAAAAACAGGTTTAATGTTTTGAGAAAGTAGTTATTTTGTAAGTTAATAATGCAATCTGTGAATGGCAGCGGACATTTTGAACTGGTAGACGTGTATAAAAATGAGAAAACAAGATACAACTGCACATTTTATTAAGTATGAAACAAAGTTTCCCCCAGAAAACTTGCTAAGCCTGGTGATTGGGTGCTAGGGCAGTCATTCATCCAGCGGCCCGTCGTATTTTTGAGTTAAAAAATGTTTAAATTTTACAGAAAATCAGTATACATCACTTAATAATTATGTGTGATTGGAAAATGACCTGAACACCAACTATAAAGTCTTAAAAAATGCAAACATTTTAAAAAGACTTAAATAAATAAGCAATGCTTAGCCTGGTGGGGGCACAAGTAAAGTCTGGTGGCCTGCCAGGCTTATCATGGAATGGGGGAAACCCTGACGAAACTTTGTGCTCACAAACATCACCTTGTTGTTTTGCTTCCCCAGAACTATTTGTCATTGTGCAATTGCTTTTGTTGTTTCTGATTTGTTCTTCTTGTAGACTTTATTTTTTTTTTTTGGTTGAGGCCATGGAAGTTTGCACAAATCACTCGTTCTGGTTTGGATGCTAATTTTGGATGGTGGTAATGAGACATAATTGTGGTAAAGAAAAAAAGGCATTGTTTTTCCAACTGAGAGCAGCTGAATCGCATCTTAAAAGCTCAAATATCTGAACTATGACCTCAAATCCCAGAGGAGTTGAGAAGGAGGCTTCATGGAGAGCAGGAAAAAAAACTGTTATCTCTGAGGAGTGCACTTAAAAAGAAAAAAGACCAGGTATAGTCTATTTAGATTTCATATTTACAAGATGTTCAGGTTTTCTAGCTCTATAACAATATATCTGCCCTTTACGAATTTATTTATTAGTTTAGTAATTATCAGTGTTGGTGAATTTTGATCAAACTCCATCAATGCCACAAAAGCTTTCTGACTGGAGACAGCAACATATTTTTCTAAGGAAACAGTCAAACTGTCAGTTTTCACTTCATTAAGACAAGAAATCATCAGAAAAGTGAAATAATAACATTTCTTTTATATACTTTGCTGTCAAATCATTGATAAAAGAAAAATATGTTTTTAATTTGGCAACTTCAACACACTGTTTACTTTGCAGCGTCTTGTAGAGCAGTGTAAAAGTATTTTGTGAGTAGAGGTTGTTTTTTTTTGAAGCTTTAAACTTAACAATGCCTTTCATATGATGTCCTTTTTCTTTATCTTTTTATTGTGAAAGCCTGTTGAAATCTCACCATTCACACTGGAAAGGCTTTTGAGCTTTCACTCATTGACTCATTTGTCATGCTTAAAATAAACTCTTGTGACAAATCATGCTTACAGCACAAAAACAAATGTATATGTTGAATTCCTGGCATATTAAAAATCCAGCCCATAAATTGATTAATGTTTAGGTAGTAGTATTAATGGATAATTCTTCAGATTTTGGCCTTGATCAATGTTTTTCCATTGTAATCTCTGCAGAAAAGAATATAAAGGAAGTGAAAGTGGTGATTATTTGTATTTTCAGTTTTTGAATCCTAAAGAGGGTTGGAGCTCAAGGACATTTCTGCTTGTTTAATTATAAAGACATTATATTTGTTTTTGTTTGCTTGTTTTTTTACTGTTTTTTACTTTTTAACTTTTGATACTTTTAGTTTTTATGTCTTTTTATAGTCACATACTTGTTTTAACATTAATTGCCCATTCGCGACTTGAATAAATCTGAAATCTGTAATGGACTGATTTGATTGATTTGATTTGCTGTGGTGAAAATAGTCAATTTAATGAAAATATGTCTTTACTGCGTTATTGCAGAGCTTATTGATGGAGACTGTCATACTGATATGTTTCAAGCTACAGTTTTACACATTTTTCATATCTGGTGATGTAAAAGAATTTTAATAGTAAAGAAACAAAGCGCATCATCCACATCATCAAAACCCTATTACATGTGTTGCTTTTCAGGTGACATATTGTTTTTGTATTAGGATGAAAAGTGTAAATTTAACAATTTGTTACAGGACGGAGAAAATCATTTTTGCTTTTTTTTTGCTTTTCCATACTTAAAGTAGTTATTCGATGGATTGATAGTCTGCTATTATGTCAGTCATTTTAGGTGAAGGATGTTCATCAGCGCAGACAGAGTGTCTGCATAGCATAGCATGTGATTGGACATGTTTCCAGCTAATTTGTATAGCATTCCCGTAAATTGTGATGCATATGTTAGATATACAGTTGGAACTAAATAAATTATTCTTACTATTAAACATACTCTTCATGAAGCCCACATTTCTGTATGAAAAATATTTGTTTGATGTAACATCAAACAAATATCTTTAACGTTGTGTTTCCGTGTGGCGGTGCGTTGCGTAGATGCTCCTTTAAATCCTAGCTTGCCGTTGTGTCGGCGTCAGATGCAGCTCTCTGTGTGACCTTCACCTTCCTTGCTTCGCCTCTCTCAGGAGGATACCATCCGGTGAAGATCGGGGATTTATTCAACGGAAGGTACCATGTGATCAGGAAGTTGGGATGGGGCCACTTCTCCACAGTATGGCTGTGCTGGGACATACAGTGAGTCTCATCACACACAAACACCTTCACTGCAGCACGATCTGCCCTTTCAGAGTTTCGTGGGGTTTTTTGGGTTTTTTTCTGTCTGCACATCCTCTACAAACACAGACGTGACCCAGAAACGGCACTCACTCATAGCGCTGAAGTCGACACTTACAGGTGCTGGCTTTGAAGCGCACGTCACACGCACCGGAAGCGCACACCACACATGCACTTGTTGACAGAATCTGACTCGTCTCCTCACTGACAACTGCAACCAACACCGTCCTGCGCTGGAAACCGAATCTGTCAGCTTGAACTATAACTCGGTTCGCCGTGGCAACCAGGGCAGATGGCTGACAGGATCAGCAACCAGGAGTAACTTCTCACCAAACTCATTTGTTCGGGCCGCTGGTGTTAATTACACTAATGTTTGAAAATAAGTTGGGAGTTTGGTTACTATTTTGGAACCAAACTCCAACACGATGTTAGACAAATAAACTGTATGCCTTTTGTTTTTGTAAATCTAAATTTAACAATGGATTAGTTCCTTCTACGTACATCCTTTCTTACAATGTTCTCTTTTATTTTGGCTTTAAAACGAAAAATTAAAATTGCAATTGTGGGTTCTGATTTGAAAAATTCTGTCATTATATACTGAGGCATATAATGTTTATTTTCTTCTGATTTTCTTTCACTGCTTGGAAAAGTACTTTTTTAATATAATGGGGTAAATGACTAAATAAATAAAAAATATCTACTGATATCATAACATACTTAGAAACATCAACCGCAGCTTTTCTGAGATATAATCTAGAGTTATAAATAGTTTTCTTTAATATTTTTTTTCTATCAGACTCAATAACTGTAAACTATAAACTATTGTTTCCTATAATAAAAAGCCCAGCAGCTCATCATCTATACTTTTTTAGTATTACTTTGAGTAGTTGGATTATTTGCTTCCTAATGCAAGTCTATCTGCCAAGAAATGAGTCTTGCCATTTCTCAAAATCTCATTAGTTATTATTATGCTGGCGTTCACGGCATGCTGGAGCTAATAACAGCACAGAAATGAATAAATGTCCTGCAAAGGTAAGAGAAGGCAAGATTATACATGCGTGGTAATTAAAACTTAAAAAAAAACCAAAACAAGGTTGGGTAAAATAAAATATTATATTCAAAGGTAAAAAAAAAATATTACCATGACTTCTGTCCTTGCATAAAAGCTGCAATGTGCAGTAATGTTTTCAAGGAGCCAGCTGTTTCTGTAGAGTTCAAGGAAGCTGATTTCGTAACTACAGTATATCCTTCATCCCTTTTGTTTAGTTCTGCTCCTGGGCGCCCAAAGTGATTTTAGGGGACTATACATATTAGTTAAAAGGCGAGCAGAGCCTTGTGGAACAGTGATATCTCTTCACTCTGCTCTGTAATTGCATAACGACACAAGTTTTCCCAGAGAAAACCAGGCAGGGATTCGGATTCCAGTCTGTCAGTCAGTTTGCCCTCTGTGTTTGTGTTGGACTACAGAGTGAAGAACTTCGTGGCGATGAAGGTGGTGAAGAGCGCCCAGCACTACACGGAAACGGCCCTGGATGAGATCAAATTGTTGCGATGTGTGAGAATCTGATTGGTTTATTAATTAATTTTTTTTATCAGTATTTGGGTTTTTATCCTTCCTGTCTTGTCATTTCTAGTCTTTTTTTCTTCTTTTGATCTTGCAATTGTTCACCTCTTTATGTTCTCTTGACGTTTGCCTCTGCTGTTTTTTCTTCTTCTATTTTAACATCATTCCCTCTCGTCCATTTCACCTCCAGGTGAGAGAGAGCGACCCCGGCGACCCGAACAAAGACATGGTGGTGCAGCTGATAGACGACTTCAAGATCTCCGGCGTCAACGGCATACGTATCCTCGTCAGACGTTTTACCCGTGTCGTGTTTTTACGAGCGTTCCCGTCAGAGATGCGATATTGGCAGCCCTTGACTCGTCTACCCAGATGTGTGTATGGTGTTTGAGGTGCTGGGTCATCACCTGCTGAAATGGATCATTAAATCCAACTACCAAGGTCTGCCGCTGCCGTGTGTCAAGAGCATTATCAGACAGGTGATAATACCCACGCAGCAACACACTGCGGTGGATTCCATTAAATATGGATGAAGCGCCCGAAACATGGCAATTCATCAAATTACCCCAGTTTGACACCTTTTATCCCCTCGAGGAATCACAATTAATCCGCATTTAACATGAATTACTGCCATGCTCTGTTTCTTTTTTAAATATTCATAATTTTCTGAATTATTTTTTGTTTTCATGTATAAAAGGGAAGCTTTAGCTTTCTGCTGCTTCATCTTACAGAACATTATTGGCTGGATTATTGTGCTAAAACCAAAGTAATTCAGTAGGCGTTATTAATATTAGAGACTCATCCATGTGTCCCTAATAGCCCTAATGTAATTTTTTCCAAAACAATTACAGGAAAAAATGCATATAGGCATGGATGGAAGAAGTGGTGTAATAATTTTTTATCCAAGACGGGTTTTTTTTCTTTAATCTTGTTATAAAACAAAATAAGAAAACGTAACCTGATGACCTTATAAGAGGTTTGCTTTAGTTTAGTGGACTTAATAGGAGGACTTTTGCTATCTTTGCGTCACTCAGTAGGATGAATAAATATTTCACACGATCTTTCCCAAAACGGCTGCTCTGGTTGTTTATACGATTTTGTCACCAGAAAGAAAAACGAGCCAGAAATTTTGGCTGAAAAATGGATCCGTTTCCACCACTTTTGAAGCACTAGCTGCATGGTTGGTGTTCTTCTTTAATAAAAGCCTGAATTTGTTTAAGCACATCACTTGGTAAAATCTTCAATTGAATAAATTAAGGATGACCGGGGTCTGAGAAAGGGTCGAAGTCTGAATGCATTGGAGGCTTCTTTGCTGCATCTTTGCTCACAAACTATAGTGATGGCATAAAGCAACCATTTACTTAATATTCGTAAATTTATTACTGAGCTGAAGGCATGATAGTTGTTAGCAAAGCGAGGGAAGAGGCATCAACTGTTCATACTGGGTCCCCATTTAGACTCCAAACACACACAACAGTCAGCCAGCTGTCGCCTGGGAGGGAAAATGTTGTTGGTTCTTTTCTGCTTAAAATATCCAAAGATGCACAACTTCTGTTAACTCCTGATGCGGTCGGTTGTCCTCGATTTCGAGGCGGCACAACAAGGTTTATAATTCAGTTGGGCCAAACGCAAGAGACGCAGACAGTGGTTCAATTTAGACTCGAGCAACGCTGCTATTCTCAGACACAAGACTTGGGGGCATTTTCCCATCAGACACCTGATCAGCATGTGAAGTTGTTGAACTCTTTCAGTCTGCCTCTTGAAAGCTGCCCAGACGATGAAAGAAGTGATAAATGAGGCTATTTTCCTCTTCAATATCCAAAAAGAAAAGAAAGCGACATGAAAAAAAAAAAAACCCTCCAAAAGATTAACTGTTTGGTTTTGGATGAGTGTACTAATTTAAAGTTTTTACATATTTTGTTAATATGTAAAAAAAAAAAAAAAAAAAGAAAATATTGAAGGAGAGAAAAATCAGCGTCGTTAAGAATGTCTGTTGATTTAAACGTCTGTGCAGGTCCTGCAGGGTTTGGACTACCTCCACACGAAGTGTAAAATCATCCACACAGACATCAAACCTGAGAACATCCTGATGTGTGTGGACGACGTGTTCGTGAGGCGCATGGCCATGGAGGCCACCGAGTGGCAGAAAGCTGGAGCTCCACCCCCGTCCGGATCAGCTGGTACCAACACAAGCACTGCTTTCATTTACATTTTTAGTATTTTTCCCCTTCCCCCCGTTTATGAACATTGTTAGAACAATTAAACGTGAGTGAAACTTGGCCCGTTGGTGCAGGGTTGTCACCGTCGGTATCGACATTTGTTCCAGAGTAAAATACAAAGGCACAGGAACTGAGCAATCAAAATAGTCAAAAGAACAGAATATAATCTGGCATTACAAAGTGTTTGGTGAATTTATCCAGACTTTCACATTTCTTTCTTAAATAATCATGGAAGCTGTTATTAGAACAACCATGATAACAAGAAGTATTATTTTAGGTACGTCCACCATCTGGGACATACTGCAGTGTGTTTGGCCAGTTACTCAGCTAATCTACTACTTTAGCCCAGAAGGGATTGACCCATTTGCCTAAAGGTTCCTACTTCTAATTTACATTTGCAGCACATATTGTCTTCTATTAATTTAATCACATGTTGTCTCACAGTCATGTGATGAGATCTTGCGTATGATTTTTATATTGTGTAAGCTTCCCTTGTGTATCGCTAACATGTTTTTCACAAACTGCCAAAAATCCCCAGCCCTTGTTCCGGTTCTCGCAGTTCTGGGATCCTCACTAGTTGACAGCTTGGTTAATTTCTGAAAACAGGGAAGTCATACTTTTTTCTTGTGGTAGCTTCAAGTCAGGGGTTTTGAGCCTCAGATTTAAACCAAAACATTATTATGACGAACAGTCAGCTCTTAAAAATCTGCTTCATGCAAAGACAAGTTGATGTTTAGGTATTAGCAGCATGGTAAACATATGAGGTTTCTCTAAGGGAGCTGCAGGGAGTATTTCCTCTTGTCTGCATTCGTTATGTCGTTAAGTTAAATTAACACCAGATAGAAGTTGCTAAATCTTTTTCCATTAGGTGTTTTCTTTCTAATGGGTCTTTTAATCAAATTGTATATGTCAGTTTTATTGAAGTTACAAATAAAACGTAATACTTTGGGCCTGAATACTGAAACCCCATCAAACTAGTGGTATTTCAATGCCGGGGTGTCAAAGGTCAAGAGGGACTTTGTTTTTTTCATTAGTACAAATTTTGCACACCATGATTAACGCTTGCAAATTAAAATCTTGTTAAAATATTAGGTGCAACACACAGTATTAGTCATTATTCTCTTAATTTCACTTTAGTTTAATTTTAAATAGTAGCACAAACATTCTGTTTAAACGCTCACGTTCATTAAACTTGGCCAAATGCAGCAGTCGTTTTTTTTAAAGAAAGAGTGACCTATTTCTCATTCTTGTAGCTGGAGAGACTGAGACTTTTTTTTCCCTCTATACCAAGAAACACAAAACATTTAGGACAAGACCCGTTTTAGAGATAATGTTCTTTAAAAGCAAAATGAAAAAACCCAAAAAACAAAGAACTTATTTCAGCTTTTTTAAAGATTAGTCACTGACATGTTTCTAGTTTCCTAATGATGATTATTAGTTCTGTTGAAATGTGAAAGCATTCGAGTAGAATAGCAGGTGATTCTGATTTGAAATCCACATTTTAGGAAAATTTTCAAAAGCCCACAAAAAAAAACAACATAGTAAAATCTAATGAAGCAGATTTTTTTTTTTTTTTTTTTGCAAAAGGATCATAAAGTTCTTGTTGCACAGAAAGGAATGAGCTTCTGAGTGCTTCCTCTGCTGCCTCCCTTTTGGTGCTTTGAAGAGATTTTTTTTTTCTTCACAACAACTTCCTCCACTGGAAAAAAAAAAAAAAAAAAGTTCCAAAAACTGGATATGAACCCTGTCCTCTTGCTGAACCCCAGTGTGAGCTGTCAGATGCTTGCATCAGTCAGTCTTTTTCAGCAGCTTGCATTTGTACATTTGAAAGGGAATACAAATGCCGACACTGAAAACAAAAAGTGCTCGATGGCGGTGGCAGAGTCGGTCTGCGACTGAAGGGGCAGAGCAAGTTCACGCTTTTTATACCGACATAAATGCCTGTCGTTCGTCTTATGTGCAACGTTGGCTGCTGGCTCTTTGATAAAATGTAGTTTTGAAGGTTTTAATAGAGGGAATGTTTCAGAATATTTCATAAAGCTGGAAGACCGTGTCCCCTAATAAGGAGGATTTTCTTCTACAGGTCACAAAAAAAATAATGAGGGATTTCTAGAAATAACGACAAATTTCTGTTGTCTATCAGTCCAGAGCGTGCGTGTCTGTGAGCCAGTAAGGGAAAAATATGAGAGACTGCACATTCATTATTTTCCATGTTTGCAAAGCAGGCAGGACCAGCCATATCTAATGTGTTTAAGACTGCAGTAAATAATTGAAGGCTTTCATCGATCTGCAACGAGGAAGGAAGGCAGTGGGTGTGCACAAGTAATGTTTCTTCATTTGTTTGTCATTTAAACTCCCAACAAAACTCACCAAAGCTGACGCGTTTTCCCCGGATTTCATGTGACACGCCAACACAAAGTGGTGCATAATTTCTCATTTGAAAAGTGTAGCCTACGTTTTGTTTTTATTCGGCTCCTTTTACGCTGACCCTCTTAGAAAAACTGGGTCAAGCTGATCTCAACATCTTACAGAGGGCTGTTCAATAAAATATGTAAAATGTTTGGCATAACTCTCATTCCAAGATGTCCACAAATCTTACATCCATGTATCTAAAATCAAGGCCGTAAAGGGGCAGTATTATGTGATTTCCAGGCACATAGCCCTATTTTACAGCATAGTCAATTAACTATGTTATCTTCAGTTGTTATGAAAATGCTATACATTTCAAATATCACTTCAAAGAAGTTTTATTTTTTGATTTAATGCCTTGAAATTGGGCCTCTGTCTCTTTAAAATTCCTGCTCTTTCCGAGACTTCAGGAAGTCATCACATGGCTCCTCTGTTAACCCTTGAACAACATTTTTACCGGCATTGCACTGAGATGTAGTTCACATTTCGAGCTCAGCAGATGTTCAGTTTCACCAACTGTTTGCTAATTGCTGCTGGCTAGTCTGAAGGAGCTGAGTGGGGCTCTCTGCCAGGCAGAAGCACGGAAGCTTGGAAACTGCAGCTCTGAGGAGGAGCTATGCCATGAAGGCGGGGCTAGATCCAACCAGGTGTTTTCCACAGCTGAGTGGTTGCCATGGAGATAAAAGTATTTCTCAAACATGCATGAAAGAATCAAAGTAACACTCCCCAGGTATTTATTTTGTTTTTTGATGAGGGGAAAACATTATAACACGATGTAAAGCTCAAAAACGTCTATTGTACATAATACTGCGTCTTTAAAATCATTAAAGAAGTAAGTCTGCCTTTAATATGTTGCCTCAGATCTTAAATTGTATCTTGGCAGGACTAAATAATCTATATATTTTCTTTTCTCGCTGGACTTTTCTGTTCAAGCAAAAGTTTGAGTCGCACTCCGACATCTTCATTGCGACTCAAGACAGTTCAGGGTGCTGCTAACTAGCTGCTAGCATACCCTTGCTAGCCAGCTTGTTTTCCTCCATCATGGGTAAGTTCAAATTTATCACCAGTTTGTACATTTCTGCGGAGAAATGGCTGTTAAACTTGATTAATAAAGATCTTAAAAAGTCTCCAGTTTGAGTTGGTGAAACCTGCGGGAGCCCTGACCTCCACAAAGCTAGCCTTTATGAAAACAATTGTTGAAAGAAGTCCTGTCTCAATATGAAGGAAGATTGGACTGAAAACCTGCTTGTTGTTGGTTTGTTACATAAAATCTCAATAAAGTTCTTGGAAGTTTGTTGTTTTGCAGTGAGCAGCACTTTACCTAAAGGTCCTGATTGCTACCTGATCAAAATTTGAAGCCACTCGTCTTTGTCTCTCTGTCCGTGTCTTTCAGTTAGCACAGCGCCCCAGCTCAAACCGGTGAGTACGTCTGATGTGAGTATGAACTAAGAAGAAAACACACACACACACACATACACACACACTTCACACACAACATAAAACAAAGTTAAAAGCAAAACATCCAGGTTTGTTCATGCTTTGGTTTGTAAGCATTTGGTTTTGTCTGTGTCATGGTCAGCAGAACTCACTCACAAGCTGCTGAGATCCAGGCAAATGAAACAGTATTGAGGGAGCCTGGGGGGAATTGATAATTAAAAGGATGTATGCTGCCCCCTGCTGAATGGGAGTCAGAAAGCAAGACAATTAAAACAACACTGTCATCATTTTATTGTTTTCTCTCTGCATGTCGGCAATACAAAGAGACTTTTTGACCTCTTACATAGAAGGAAGGAGTTTTTAAAAAGTTTCTTCTTACACAATTAAACCCACATGACTATGAAACTCAGGAACATAAGAAGAATATACATGATTATTTTCCTGAGTGGTTTGATGAGATTTGATTGAAAATAATTCTGCAACATTAACAAACAGCCTTCAATTGTGGAGTTTGGCATCACGTCGCATCAGTCAAAAATAATAACTGAATAATTCACCATTGCTATTTCTCATGCTATATGTGTATATTGAAGTGTTTTTTTGTGCATTTTTTCCTCTGATTTATGGCTATATCTACTTTTTCTGTCTATTTCCAGGTGGGAAAAATCTCCAAGAACAAGAAGAAGAAGCTGAAGAAGAAACAGAAACGGCAGGCCGAGCTGCTGGAGAGGCGGATGTTGGAGATCGAAGCCTTGGAGCGAGAGGCCGAGATCATGGAGGAGAGAGCCAAAGAGAGCGGTGACAAGGGTGACGCTGAACGCAGCCTGCCTTCGCCGCAGCAGCAGCCGCCACCTCTGGGACCCAGCATGGCTCTGGGAGAGAGCGACGATGACGACGATGACGAGGAGGATGGAGAGGAAGAAGAGGAGGAGGGAGGAGAAAGGGAGAGACCCGTCAGGTTGACGAATCATACATGTGAGTTCTGTTGGTAAATCGTCAGAAATGTGTGAACGTCCAACGCCGGACCCACCGAGGTTCAAACCTTGTTACGACCTGGACAAGGCCGTAACGGAGTCAACAAGAGGCTTTCAAATAAAGCTGCAGCTAACGATTATTTTACTAATCAATTATTCTAACAACTAATCGATCAATTGGATGAAAACATTGGCACATTCTGCAGATTTTTCGTTTAACCACTAACGTGTATTTTATACAGTTTGAGACATACATTTAATAAATGCTAATAAACGATTCAGTCCCTTTATTTTCAAAACAATGAAAATAAAATAGTTGCCAAAAATGCAACAGCAGCATTCCTTTAGTGTTTGCTCGACCGTTTGTAGCAAAGGCTAAAGAATTATGTCCAATGTCAACATGGTGAAAAAAGCTCCATCCCTTCTGTTTGACTTCACATAAATAAATACAGTGTAGATAATAATCTATTGATCTATTGATTATTTTTGGCATTAATCAGTTAGTATTTGGAAAGCAAAAGGTGCTCAATTGGGGATTTTTTTTCTTTCTTTTCTTTTTTTACAGAATTTAAAAGAGGCGAAACTAAAAATGCCACTTGAGAAGTTCATATAAACATTGACAAAAATGATTTTTCATCTTAAACACAAACTGTAAATATTTCTGATATTTATATCTGCTGGAATTATGCTTTCTGTGGCGCGTTTGATTCGGTTCAAACCAGGTGACAGAAATGCGCCTAGAAACGTTGTATTTTAAAAATTCGACAACTGGAATAGAGGCACGGCTTGTGATTCAGCCCGTAAGCATGCAGATGCAGCTTTGTGCTGCCTGTGAATGGGAAGGATGTGGATCGGCTCCAAGCTGATTCATAGAAACAAACGTTTTCTCCGTCTGCCTCCTCCTCCTCCGCCCCCCCGTCTCTCTCATGTTCGTACTCGCTTTAGTTTGCCTCTCCGTTCGCCTACATCGTCTTTGACTGGACTCACTGTTTGATCCCCTTTCCACCCACTTGCTGTTTTTCTGCCCTTGTCTTCGTATTAGGCGCAGCGCCTCCCCAGGAGCAAAGCGAAACGCCACAAATCCCCGCTGACAACCAACAAGAGGAGGGGGAGGAAGAGGAAGAGGAAGAAGAGCCCACGCCTGTCGCTGAAAAAGACGCCCCCATACCCCCCGCCTCAGAAGAAGGTAATGGAGATTCAGGACAAGCAGATGGGCAGGAAGAGAAGGAGGAGGGAGAGGAGGAGGAGGAGGAAGAAGAGGAGGAGCCACTGAAAGTGACAGAAAATGAGAATGTGAAGGAAGAGGAGGAGGAGACGGAGGAAAAGGTAGAGGAAGAACAAGTAGAGGAGAAACAAGAGGAGGATGGAGACATCGGAACAGAGGCACCAAAGACTGAGAGCAAAGCCGAGGAGGAGGCGGCTGTGGAAGAGGAGGAGTCAAAGGAGCAGGAGTGGGAGGAGTACGAGGAGATATACGACGACGAAGACGACGATGATACGACGACGACGACAACGGCGGACCTCTTCACGGACAGCACCTCTCCGGTTAAACAGCAGATCACTAAAACCATTTCAGCTAAAACTAACGGGCACGTCCTGTTGGTCTCCGAGTCGCTGAGACAAAACCCCGGCACGCCGCCCACTCCCTCGCCCACGCCCGAGCCCGTCCTCTGCCCGCTGGTGGAGTCCGAGCTCAGCTACACGGACCGGGACATCTCGCTCAGCTCCGGGTACGAGATGTACAACGGCGAAGTGGCCGAGCCGGCGCTGACCAATGGCTCCAGCGAGCAGCACCGCGCCGCCGTGCCCCTCTTCCCCGACCTGCCTCTGGACCCCGAGCCCGGAAACCCGATTCCCGTGGGGACGGTGGACATTGGAACAGAACCCGCAACAAATAGCCCCACTGCGGACCGCAGTCGCACCGTTTCATCGTCTAGCACAGGAGACACGCCGAAAGGTAGAGGGCATTGACACAAAGCATGTTTTATTTCCCTTCTGCTTCGCTCTTGCACTAATTTCTATTGTTTTATCACATGAAATACCAGCAACATATCTTAAAGTTTGTGACTTGACAAGCATATGCAGGGTTTGTGAATTCAGTTTAAAAGCTGCAGAATTTGTGATTTATTGTGATGGTTATTTTTACCTACAGGGCAGGGGTGAAAGTAAACGGGTACGGTCAGGTACTGAGTACCACTAAAAGATTCAGCGGGGGTACACAGTACCGGCAAGAGAGTGGAGTGGCTGCTTTAAAGAGTCAGTGAGCCGTGTTGCACCCACTAATCAACAGTGACTGATTAGTTTTTCAAGAACAGTCTAAAACACGGCTTAATCAGTTAATAAATAGCTTTTTTCTCATTTCATATTGTTTTGAAACTGTTTTTTGCTTTGCTAGAGCAGGGGTGCAATACATTGATCTCGGCAAAATGTATGTAACTTAATTAAAGAACAGCAACAAAAAAATATGTAAAAATCAACAAAACGTGTTCAAATGAATGACCCAACAAAAATAATAATGTCAGTTATTACTATTATTTCAACAAGGTGTTTATTGCACAATTCTGTGCGTTTCGGTTCCATTACCTAAATAATAATAAGGCAACTTTTTTACTAGCAGAGCAGGAGTTTAAAATTAGCTAATCGACCATCGCTGTGTTCATGAGAGCGCTTATTAATATTTGCAAAATAAATATCAAGCCTGAAAACCTAATATCATAATGGACTGAATGTTATTTTTTTTAATGTGATCTTTGCTCGGCTTGTGGGGCGCAGGCAGTTGCCACGGCAACGGGTGTGCTAAAACAACAAAGAGAGACGGAGAGTAAAAAGGTAGGAGTGGTTTTGAGTTGATCACCTTTTCAGGTTATTTTACATCTGGTTGCCTTTGCTTTGGCGAGTATACGTCAATCACAACGAACATCAAACACGGTCAATATGTTTCATTAAGTATTTAACAAATGGCTTCTACCGCGATAATTATGTGAAATTAAATTAACTGGCTAATATTTTAAAACATAGTTTGAGGTTCTCTGGCATCTTGCTTTGAGCTCAGAGCCTGAGAGGATTTTCCTCCATCGAGCATCTTGCTTGATGCAAGATTACATTTAGTGGAAATATTGATGTTGATGAGACTTTCTCCAAAATAATAACCTTTTTCAACTTTTATAGCTCCACAGTTGAAAATGAGGAGCTAACATTCACAAATGACATTGAAATAAATTCCAGTCCAACATCTGGTTTGAGGTGATTCCTTTGGACAAAATATCCTAACTTCAGCAGATGTGGCTTTAACGTAACGGAGATCTTTGGTTCCTCCTATGTCAGGAAGACGAAGTAGATGCTGCAGGATCTTCAGAACAAACAGGTCATGATGCTAGGCCCACTGATTATCCCTCTATCTGAACACAGGATCAATATAACCAGTTTAAAAGCTAATATGAATAGTTATATGCCAGACATGGAAAACTTTAATGCACTCCATGCCATGATGTTCAAATTTTAGGTCTCATGGCATCGCCAAGGTGTCAATATTGCAGCCAGTGGACTGAGGGAAACATGGCTCCATTTTGTAGAGCTACCCAGCTCTTATCACTTTGCAAAAAAAATTAATCAGTATAGAAACTCCAAGGAACACAAAGAAGCAATTATATATATATACAGTTTTGTTATAGTACCCTCAAGAATGTAAAACTACTTTCACCCCTGCCTACAGGGAACCACATTATAGTGCTGAGACCACATTATAATAACATACCAAATATATACACAGATAATAGATCAATTATTAAATAAAGTTCCAAAAGACATCTAATAGTCATGAGTATAGGCACGAGTCTCAAAGCTTTGAAGGATCCAAGCGGAGTTTTTATTATTACTGTCAAACACCTTGTTGTAAGGTTACTGCACATCTGCAATAATAATCTTCTTCCCAGATTAAATTGACACATAACTGAATAATGTCTACAGAGACGGAACATTCGGATCTGCAAACTAATGTGAGATAACTGCACGAAAACTCTAAAACTCTGTTTTAGAGGCTGATTCAAAGTTTTCCACCAAAACTCGTCCCTCTCTGCTTGTTTATAATGACTCAGTATCAGTTACTCATCCACCTACGTTTGACATTTTACTATCATTACCTTGAACTGTTGCTGAAGCAGCTGCTTGATGTAAGATTACGCGTCTGCTGGTGTGTAAGCTCTTTTTGTCTGCAGCAGGTGTCTCTCAGTTATTGAAGAGGTCTGAAGGCCAAACTCTATTGATTAACTACGTTACTGTTGTTCAAATGCAAAATATGTAAGATTAGGGTCGTTTTCACTTGAGCGTCAACTAAAAATACATCCAACTTTACCTTCTTTAGGTGCCTATCTTTCGCCTTTTCCTCTACTTTGGACCGTCATCTTTAGTTTACTTCACTCCTGGGAGTAGCACAGCGCACAGTAGCCGTCTTCACAGTCAGACGACCAAGTGTTATTTTTTTAAAAATAAAGTCAGTTTTAATATTTCATGATGTTTCAATACGCTTCAGAGTGACCATGGTTAGTATAAATGCTCAAATGTAGGTTTTAACATATATTGAAGAAAGAAATTCATTCTGAAGGTGTGGCAGCTTTTATTTTGAGCAGTTGCATGTAGAGGAAACCCTGTATTTTGGAGAAAACCTGGAATTTCCCCCCCTGCCTTATTCATCACAGTTGCAGTTAATTATTGCTGCTTTAGGTACCGTGTTTTCCGGACTATAAAGCGCACCTCACTATAAGCCGCACCTACATTTAAAAAAAAAACAAACAACAACAACAAAAAACTGGAAACATGCATATATAAGCCGCACCGGGCTATAAGCTGCTGGTATCTCCGCCGCTCTCAAGGACGCAGCAGAAGGCTGTGTCCTTAATAAACCTGCTATTAAGGACGCTGCCCTCCGTCTCCAACGCCGAACCATGGATTCCTTCACGCCGAGCTTACGTGCAGCGGCCTTCAACTTAAAAACTGCATTATATGAGTTTGAAGAAATTTCTCCGTCGTGCCTGCTGCTAGCATGTGCTTGTTTTAAATGAAAATCAGCGCTTTCTACTTTGATTTCCAATTTTGACTTCCAATGATTCACTTCCTGCTAAAAGAGCCCCCTGGTGGCTGAAGAAAAATCCACAGAAAAGTCGCACGGGGCTGTAAGCCGCTTGGTTCAAAGCGTGGGGGAAAAAGCAGCGGCTTATAGTCCGAAAAATACGGCTTATATTTTTCTTTTGGCCATTTTGTGACTATAAAGATTAACAAACATCTTATTGTTTTCTTTTTAATCTTAACAAATAGGGTTTTTTTAACAATTAATTTACATAAAATTTATATGAATGAAAGAGTGAAAACAGCAATTATTATTTTTAAATCCCGCTGAATAAATGTACAAAAATTAAAGAGGATTTTTTTGGGGGGGAAATTTTCTCATGCATCTGCAAGACAAGATGAATTGATTGGTGTTTTATATGTTCCAGCGCTAACTGTGACGCTCTCTCCACACCCAGTCAGGGCCAGAGCTGCAGACCTCCTGATCAACCCGCTAGACGCCCGCAACGCCGACTCCATCAGAGTCAAAATCGCTGACCTCGGAAACGCCTGCTGGGTGGTGAGAGGAAAACCGGACTTTTAATGGGTTATGCTTGAAAAAGCCGGAACATTTCCATAGTCATGTTTGTTTTTCTGTAGCCGTTTTAATATCAGTAAATGAAAATGGAAAACACATTCCAACGTTTGGCGCTGAATATCAAGATCAGATACTTTAAAAAAAAGATATGTCATAAGCAAGTGTAGCGTTGCTTATGATGGGAGATCATTTGGTTTTGTTTTTTATTGCAGGATAAATTTGTAATATTCCCAAGGTGCAGAAGAACTGCATCTAAATTTGAAATGTTTTGCTGCATTCGAACCACAAATTCGATTGTATTTTATGAGGATTTTATGTTATAGTTAAACACAAAGCGTTTCACAACTCACAAGCGATACAAGAGTTTACAAGAGACCAATCTGAAAAGTGTGGGGCACCTTTGTAGTTGCCCCCTTTTTGCTGGGGAAACAGTAACAGCTAGCGCTACAATGTAATTAAAGCAAAGCACACTTGAGTATTAAAGTGGTCCAGTCAAAGTACAATCCCTAAATTCAATTGCAAGTTCGTGGCAAGACGATGAAAATTATTCAGTCGGACAAAAACTGGCTAAAATTTCCGTCTCTAGGCTGCAAAGCTGATAGAGACCCTGGGTGGCTGAAAAGAAATGCACACCGCACTTTTCAGATTTGCATTTGTGAAACGAAATGAAAGGTAACACACACTTTTCCTTCCCAAAGCATAACATGAATGTCATTGTTAATAATGATAATAAGTGCATAATAGTGGCCTATTTTGTGCTGGTTTATCATACAAATCACAATCACATCTATGTTGTTGTTCAATATGATGTGACACAATCTAAAAAAATGTAAATTAGTTTCACAAGGCATTTAACATTTAAGGTGGAATTGGACCAAATTACTCCCTTTAGAAACATGGCTTCCAAATATTGGCAAAGCAAGCAGAATAAACCAGGAACGAACTGGTCTGTGTTGGAGGTGAAGAGCATCAGGAACACGACAGCCACCAGACAGCGTTCCAGTCGTACCGTTTGCCGTCAGTCTGGCCTCTTTGTATTTTTTTTTTTTCAGCCAGCAGAAAATCATTAAATCCAGGCTGCTGAGCTGAATGCGCTGGCAGGAGGTGCGATCCAGCAGCTACAAACACAGCAGCGGCTGAGAAATCTTTGGTCTTACATAAGCCGACATGCAGGAATAAAAAGCAGAAGCGCAGAAAGCGGTTGATGAGAAAACAGAAATGGTGTCTCACGCTCGAATAATAATAATAATAATAATAATAATAATAATAACAAAAAGAAGCAATACTTCAGTAGGGGGAGAATTTTTGGTGGTTTCTTGTCGATCCAGAAACGTTCACACCAACATAATGCTTCCACCATTTTCGTCCTCCCCTGAACAGCACAAGCACTTCACAGAGGACATCCAGACCAGACAGTACCGCTCCATTGAGGTCTTGATAGGAGCCGGATACGGTACGCCGGCGGACATCTGGAGCACCGCCTGCATGGTGAACAGAACCGAGTCCAAAACGCAGACGACACATCGCATCGTACATCCCTTCTGTTATTATTGTTACAATATTGTTTTCTGTCAGGCGTTTGAGCTGGCCACAGGAGATTATCTGTTTGAGCCTCACTCTGGAGAGGACTACTCGCGGGACGAGGGTGAGTATTTCAGTAAAATGTTGTATGGATTAGTTTTATTTTACGTGTTCCAGACTATTGAAATCTGTCCTGGATACTTAGTAAATGTTTTATTAATTCTGGGCTTTTGAAGATACGTTTGGATCGTTCTTTATTCAGGCTGGGATTAAATCACAACAAGCAACATCAGAGATTTTCAAATGCTGTAGTAGGATACTTCAAAACTTAGATTTTATTTTATTTTTTTTTTGTGGTTAAAATTATACCTGCACACTCAAATAGATACATTCGCTCGACTAATAGTTGATCATGTGTTCCTTAGCAACTTGAACATCAACCAAACTCTTCTTATAGCCATCGACAAACTCCTGGGATAATTACATCTGATCGTTTTTACTTACTTCTAGCTTGTTAAAGAAAAGAAAAAAAAAAAAAAGGTTGGTTGTGATTGAGACCACTTCAAAAGCTTAATTTTATCTGCAAATTTACAGCCTCAAAAGCCATATCTGCTCTCAGGCCAGCCAAATACAACTAATTTAGACGTTTAAATGTCACATGACTTTTCTTTTTCTTATAAACAACAACTTTATAACTTTCCATAAACATTTATTCTCAGAATTTTTGTATTTTAAGAACCAATATCTTACCTCGCCATTGCTAAAATTTAGCAATGGCAAGGATGGATCTTATTTTTTTCTGATGGATCTGTTTTGTTTTTCTCTCTGTAAACCAGATGCTTGCTGGTGGCTATAGAACGTGTTTGAACAGGAGTGACTTTCTAAGATTCACTTAGCTAAATGTTAGGTGGGGAGGGGTTTATGCTTAAGCCTGCTAGGTGTAGTTTTGAAAAAATAAATTCACTGAAGTTGTTTGTTGTGCACACCCTGAAAAAAGAACGTCAGAACGCACCATTAAAGAGTCTGTCAGCTTTTCACCAGTACTGTACGTCCACATCATCAGCAGACTGTCTTACATTCCACAAACTGACTTCATGATGTCTCCCCGTTGTTCGAATGAGAGCTTAAACTCTCCAAGTTAATTAACTTTAACAGTTTTTCAGTAAAGAAACTACGTGGACATTAAGATGTCTTGTCTTTTTTTGCAAAACGATCAGGCCGAGCAATGGAGATCATTTTAGCAATGTGTTGTAGATGGAAAAACTGATGACGTAAGCTCAGTTTAGGAATCCCTTTCCCCAAATCCTCCTGTCCACTGTCGACTTTAAATCCTCACCCTTCAACTCTGCCGCTGTGCCTCCGTCTTCATCTCACTGCTCGCCGCAAATCGCGTCTCTCGTACGGAGAAAGCTCGCGTCGCTGGCGTCCTTCTGTCCCTGCCATGCGAAACCTAGCAACAGGGTTCATACGGGTGCTTGAAATCCTTGAAAATGCTTGAATTTCACTGAAGTGTTTTCAAGGTTTGGGAAGTGCTTCATTTCTGTGCAAACGCCTTAAAATTCAGGCTGCACGGGTTTGCAATAAAGAGCAATTTAAGGTTTGATTCTTTATTAGCTGTACATTTTGCTACAGCTAATAAAAACGTTTTTTTTCCCTCACTGTCTGAAGTTAAATCAGAACAAACCTTATGTTGTTTAGGTCGGTTAGAATTACCAACATTCTTTCTATTTTACTGAATGCCAGAAAACGTTTTAGAAATTTCGTCTTTATTTTTTTTTTTACATTGTATATTATAAATTTGGTCATTTAGGTTAACATGATTTGTTTGGATTACTTCAACATAAGTAATCCAAACTTAAACTCTCTAAGTTAATTAACTTCAATTGGTTTCAGTAAAGACACTATGTGGAAATAATACTTATTATTTCTAATGGCTCTGTGACTTATCTGTGTAATTGAAAGAAAGATTGTTGGCTTATGTTTTATGTTACCTTTTTTTGCGTTAACAACCTTATTGAAATTGGGGAACTTTTTGTTAAATTAGTGTTTTGCTCTCTTACACACAGTCAGGTGTGTAAGAGAGAGAGAGACATGTATAAACATAAAATTTAGCTTTCTTTTAGTTAATCTCATTCTGCTGCATAACGTAGGGTACTATCACAAGATATCAATTAGAGTAATAAATGACATCATAAACTAGTGAATTGAAATAGTCCTTTTTTAGTTAATTTGTATTGTTTTTATCTCCAAAGTGTTGTGCTGGAAACGTTTAAAAACTTACATGTACAATGCTTGAAAAGTTGTTGAATTTTACGGCGGGGAAAACGTACGAACCCTGTAGCAAAAAGGTAACAGATCGTAACGTACGAATCAGAGCCACATGAGTTTGTCACGTCCCGGTGCTTCTATCTGCATGCAGGCTGAAACATTTTTTTTCTCATCCTCCATCTCTTCCAGCTCTCTGATTTTGTTCCATCTTGTTGTTTTTCTCCTCGCTCGGTCGGCTACTTTCTACTCGTTTTTTTTTGTTGTTGTTTTTTGTTTGACACCAGGACCCGAGTCGACGTTGGTTTCATCCCGATTTCCACGGAAGCAACTTTTGTTCCCCCACCACTGAGCCCGCGTTGTTTCAGAGTCGTTATTTCAGGGCCCGTTGCTTTTTATTCGTCTCATTTCCTCACTACTTCATCCCGTGTTGTCGCAGCTTATTAACGTGTTTATCCTTCTTCATAATCTCTGATTGTCGTTTTTTGTTTCCTTCTTCCTCCTCCCTCTCTGCGTCCCTCCCCGTTTTTTTGTTTAAATTTTTTTTTTACTTACTCTCTTGTTTTATTGATTCCGTTTCTCCCTTTACTTTTTGTCTTTCACTCAACTTTTTCTATTTGCTTTTCCCCTTTCTTCTTCTGCTCCTCTTCCCTCCCCAAAAGACCACATAGCCCACATCATAGAGCTGCTGGGCTGCATTCCGAGGCACTTTGCGCTCTCTGGAAAGTATTCCCGGGAGTTCTTCAACAGAAGAGGTAGCGATGGCCTGAGAGCTGGGTGGCGCTGAGACACACGGATGTCAAAGAGGGACAGAAAACGGACACAAGCAGACTGTTTCAATTTGCCGCCAATTGGGCGTGTCGATTAAAAGCGGGAACGATCAGTATTCGGCCTCCAAACGTGTCCCTCGGGGGCGGCAGTGTGTGTCGGCGGCCGTGCAGCCGACGGCATGTGTGTGTTGACGTGTGTGTGCATGCTGTCACGCTGAACCGTGCCTGTTCCCTTTTGTGACGTATGTGATGGTGGGGGCAGACCACATCGCTCTGGTCACGGAGCTCCTCGGGAAGGTCCCGCGCAAAGTGGTAGCTGCTGGGAAGTTCAGCCGAGAGTTTTTCTCCAAGAAAGGTAAACTGAACCGTGGGTGGAGGCCTCATCCTGGGTGGTAGCAGGAAGTGAATGTGGGGGTCAGAAGCTGGACGAGTTTTTGTTTTTCATAGGAACTCTCAGGCAGAGTACGGGTAAGTATGAAGTCACGGCAGGTTCTCTTTTTGCCGTTAATGTGAAATGCCTCTCAAAAGTTTAGAAAACCTGGTCAAAATCTTAAGTTTTTTTTGTGCTAAATCCTTAGTTGTAAGGATTTTTTTCCACTTGCAGCACACATATTGTATAACTCAACTGATGAGCAAATCTTACTACTACTAAGGTTGAAACGATTAATCCTGATTAATTGAAATAAGTAATTTTGTAATTGATTAATCGCTAACTGTAGTCAACAGAAGCCAATTGCTGAAAGAACAACGCAATCAGACCGACAATTATGCCCAAGCTGTACAATATATATATAAACGTACTGTATATACCCCATTTAAAATAGAAAAAGCCTTCTTTTGTCTTTATCTGTTCTACTCAAAACTCAATTGGCATTTTTAGCTTCACCTGGTTCAAATTCTGTAAAAGAAAAACAAAAAGTCTCTCTTTGCTGCCCAAATACTAATTGGTTAATCCTAAAAACGATCAGCCCTGCACTGTATTGATGTTAGTTTAAGCAATAAGGGCTCAGCTTCGAGTACTTTGCTCCAAATGATCACACGTACCCAAAGGAATGCTTTTATTGCATTTCAGGCAATTAGGTGTTTTTTTTTTTTTAACTTAAAATGGAATTAAATTGCTTGTTTGTTTGTATTTTTAATGTATTTCTAATATTGTATAAAATATTGTAAATATTGTAAATATTTTATAAAATAAATATTGCATAAAATATTTAAGTTAGACAGAAAATCTGCAGCATGTGCTAATTTTACTTCTGATTAATCATCAGAAAATTTTTTATCCTAAATTAATCATTAGTTGCAGTCCTAATAATTACCCGGTTGCACAACTCAGCTTTAAATCATTTTATCTTTTGGCCTGAGAAATATGCATAAAAAGCTTTTAGATGAATGCAGCTTTTGCATCAGCATACACTCATGCTTAAATTTTGAGAAAATGTTTAAAAAAACCCATTAATTTTTTAAAATCTAAATGACAAGTAGAGTTAAAGCCGTAAGCAGCATTGGGCTCAGTGTCACTTCTGTTTCTGAGCGCACACAGTGAGCAGGCTGATGGGGAACGTGGAGAAAGAAATATCTCCAAAGATCACTGAGAGTTTAATGTAGAGATCAGCCAGTCTCCATAGCAACCTTCAGATTTTATGTCCATGTCAAGTGATTGTTTGGGAGTGAAATAAGCTGTAAAGATGTGAAGTTTATTGAGAACTACCAGGGCTTTAACTAAGATAAAAATCTGACGGGTTCTATGTCACTATTAAAGAAATATAAATGTATCTGTAAGAGCTGCCATTAGCATGTCTCTCTCCTCTGTGGCTCTGCTCCTCTCTAAGCCTGGTAAGTGGACAGACCTGTGTCCGATCAAGCTGCTAACCTTTGCACTCTGTCATTCGTTCGCTTTTTAAGGTTCTCTTTTTGGCGTTTTCTTTTCTGCTCATAAATCCTTCCTTTGTGTGTCATGAGATCTGAATCTTCTGGCTTTGAAGTTGTCTCTGAGCATGCACTTGATGTCTCACTGTTCACCCTTTTATCTCTCGGCGCTCCGTTAATCTGAACCGACTTCCCCGTTCTGTTCCTCGGGGGAAGTGGGGGTTCGCCGCTTGGCCGCTGAAGTGGGCCGCTTTGACCTTGTTTTTTTTTATTTTTCATGCATGATGATTTTTATCAAACTATTGGGAACACATAGACTGTCTACGCATCCTTAAAAAGTCTTAAATTATAGGAAGAAATTTCAAGTACATTGATCACAGGTCTTAAAGCTGGTTGTAGCAGGTCTATTTAATCTCGCAAATATAATTTATTTTTCTCGTCCGACTTATAAGTCGGCGAAAGTTTGAGTTACACACAGACATTTTGATTAGGTTCTGTAACTCGAGGCAGTTGAGGCTAATGGTAACTAGCTGCTAATATACCCCTTCTAGCTAGCTAGGTAGCTTTTTGCGTCAATCATTGGTAATTTTCCAGTTGGCTGGACGTTTGTCCTCACCACTGGCTCACTTGTACATATTATCACCGTGTACCGTGATAATATGCACATTCTGTGCAAAAACTCTTAGCACTGCTGTATAAAATGTACAATTTTCTTTTGTGATACAAGTCTTAAATTTCATCCATAATAGTCTTAAAAAGGTCTTAAAGAAACCCTGCATAAGCTAAAATTGCCTTAAAATATTTTTCTTAATCTCCAGCCAGAACGGCTGATAAATGGATGACGTTCTGCCGCCGTGTGAAGAGGTTACCATGGAAGCCGTGGTTTTAAGCGAACCTACTGGTCAAGCCCCATCATTAACCAGTCTCAAGGCTCTTTCTTCCCTGTCAGAGCGGTGTTCCCAGCCAACTATTACCATCTTTTCCTCAATAACGAGCACGTTATTTGCGTCTTCGTTTTCGGTCATCGTCCTGTCCCTCTCTCTCTTTCTGTCCATCTGCCTTCTGTCAGCCCGGCGTTCAGCCAAGACTCTGCAGGCTTTCACAACAATGATGCAGCACCTTACTGATTAGCAATCCCATAAATAGAAAGAGGTGAAGTAATTAGTGAAATCAGCTGCTGTTCTGTTTGATTGTCAAATAATTGGGGCCCATGAAAAAGGTGTCTGTCGCTTTTTTATGTAACATATTTGTCCAGGCAGACCATCGAATTGTGCTATAAATAAATAAATAACCATTTATACCAATGAAAAGAGTCTCTTTAAAAAGTAAATATCTTAATGCATAACATGATATCTGTGACGTAAAAATAATGAGGCAGGCAGCTGGTAAGCAAAAGAGCTGCTGCTCACATGTTCCTTGTCGTCACATGCTGGTCATGTTTAACATTGCTACCAAAAAACACAAAAAAAAAACGGGATAAAGTTTCTGATTATTTTAGACCGACTGGAACTTTACAAGTAAAACTGAAAAAGATCTAAACAATGAACCATTTTTCTGTGCCTTGATTACAAGTGGGTCTTAGTGATGTTAATGTGACATTGAATTGGATGTAAACTCTTTACCCTGCACTGAGACTCTTGCTCACTAATGCTAAACATAAAATTTTGGTTTTAATCCGTAAAAAAGTGGACTGTCATTCTATTACTACTTGTTTACTACTAGTTTCCTTAAAGGTAACACATTTGTAAATTGTAGACGAAGGGATTTAGAATGAGAACTTTGCTGCCTTCATATGAATTGAAAATTATTTGGCCCAACTGACATTTTAAAGATGCAGGAGAAATCCCAATATCCAATATTTTTGTGGTCAGTGAATGCACCCGACCAAGACTGGAGTTCTGAACCATTGTCCTAGACCAGGGGTGTCAAACTCCAGTCCTCAAAGGCCGGTGTCCTGCAACTTTTAGATGTGCTTCTGCTGCACCACAGCTGAATAGAATAATTAGGTCATTAAGGCTCTGGAGAACTGATCTACACAAGGAGGAGGTCATTAAGTCATTTCATTCCAGTGTTTTGTAGCTGTGGCACATCTAAAAACTGCAGGACAGCGGCCCTCGAGGACTGGAGTTTGACACCTGTGTCCTAGACGTTGAAGTACGATAAAACTATAATTCCTGAGCTCTTCTTGCATCAGTGAGTGGGTATGGGTCATCATGAGATTCTCACGGTATAACTTTGGCTAAAAAGTCATGGTTTCATAGTATTGTAGCATGATCACACAGAAAAAAAAATCTAAGGTAGCAGCTAACTAACTATTAAAAATGGTCTTGCCTTGTCTGCTGGTGCTTTTAGTATTAACAACATGGCTGTCTGTGGTTTTGACGACTTCCAAGTATTTCCAAACAATTTTTCTTTGACGCAAGAGGAAAATGTAGGAGCCTTTTTCCAGCCAGCTAACCAGCAGTGTGCTGTAAGAGATGGCAACCTTGCGTGACCCCAAGGTCCATTCGGGAGGTGGAAACTCTCATTAAAAGCTCTTTAAATCCCAAACGGCATGATGGAAAAAATGTTTTTGAAACTGTAACCTTTAAAACCCCTGTATACATTGGTACCGGTAACCTTGCCCACAAACATCTTTATTCATCAATGTTTATGCAAGTTTTCATTACAGACTCTTATAGGATAATTTTACAATTCTAAAGAAAAGAAAAAGTTGTTATAGGTAACAATACTGCCTTTATTAGTATATCAAATAGATGTCACATCATCTATCAATAGTGTTGAAAACATCTTTGTGTTCTTTCATCTATGAGGGTCTACCCCTTGTTTTTCTTTGGGAAAATCGGTGCTTAACTTCTAAAACCTTAATGTTTAATGTGTGAAATGTGCAAAGCTTTGCAGTACGAATGGCCGGGGCAAGCTAAAGTCGATGGATTAGGCTGGAGATCTATTCTATATTTATCCCTTTTATTTGGGTGCCAATACTAACTGTGCTCCGTGTGCCTCCCTGCAGGCGAGCTGCGGCACATCACCAAGCTGAAGCCGTGGTCTCTGTTCGACGTGCTGGTCGAAAAATACGGCTGGTCGCACGAAGACGCCGGCCACTTCACTCAGTTCCTGCTGCCCATGCTGGAGATGGTGCCTGAGAAGAGGGCCTCGGCCGGGGAATGCCTAAACCACCCCTGGCTCAGCTCATAGCCGCAAACTTCCATCACATCCCATCTCCTTTCCTCTTCCCCCTCCCCCAACTGTGAGCCCAAACATCGACCTCTGTTGGCAGCAAGTGGAGCCGTCGCGTAAAGAGACGCTTCCCTCCTCTTCATTCCAAGCGCTCCTAACCAGGCTTTACTCCTACATGGGGAATGTAAAAACAAGCTACTGGCCATTTCTACAACAAAAAGGAACTGTAGGATGAGAGGATGGGTTTCATTGGCGAGAACAAAAATGTTGCTGCCTCTTCCGGCATCAAGACGTTAGCCTCTTCTTCATCTGTTGTCTTCTTCTTAGTTTAAACTATTGAAAGCTGTTGACCTCCACAGTAAGAAGAGTCAACAAGAACCTTTGTTGCACTACTGACAGACGGCCCAGAGCTCCATCTTCCATGAACAACTGGAGCCTGTAAGTGTGGGTGTGTGTTAATTTGCGAGAGAATGAACGTTTGTGCCTATGCCCCCAAATATAACCACCTTAAAGGAGTACCAACATCAGACGTCACAGTTTACAGCGTGCTCTCTTCCATGGATCCAGTCCTAGAAGAAAAAAAGAGAAAAGCTCATCTCACCCAACATGGCTTTTTAACATCCTCTACGGTCCTGAACTGGAACTGCAAGGGGAAGAAAAGAGGACATCACACTGATGCAGAAAAGGTTTATAATCAAAACAATCAGTATTAACCTGGAGAAGAGTCTGCTTGGGGTTAAATGACTTTATTTTGAAAATGCATGGAGTGACTGCTGAATGGGCAGGAAGGAATATGACGAGCCAATGATGGGTTCTGGTTTCAGTTCATCTTTAGGAAATATCGCTGACCTCCTCCACCTTCCTATTAAGGATCAACACTTTTCTCTCCGAGGTTTTGACATTCTCTTCTGACTTCATTCCTAGGAACAATTTTTCTTGACTCTTTCTATGGCACGTTTACTAGATCTGATTGGTACTAGCCCAGCCGACCCACCCGTCTTTTTGCCCTCTGGAGGAACCCCGACTATCCCTGAGCCTCTCCAGGAAGGGGGCGGTAACGTGGAAGGTTGCACTTGTCTTTGTAAATGTCTTTCAGGGATTTGAAACCTTTGTACATAGAACTAGATTTCGCAACCCAAATAAGCGATTGTGGACAAATTTGTGGACAAAAACCCCAAGTATCATTCCAAAAGAAAATAAAAGAAAAATAACAACAACAAAAAACTGGTTGTTGTTGGCAGTACTTGACTTCCCCTTCGGAGAAACAGGAACCGGACATTCTGCCTCCGACTAAAACTTGGGAGGAATGCTCAAACGGACTCGTGCTGCCACCTGGTGACAGAATGGGAGTACTGCAAGGCTCGTCTCAGTGCCAACACTCTGAGAAGTTTCTCCATCTCTGTCTACTTAATCCCACACACACACACACACAAATCTTGAATCATCAGAATTAATCCAGTTGCCTATTTTTCGCAATAAATAAAAAAAAAAAGATGATTATAATTAAATGGTGAGATATTTTTAAAAACTATTTAATTCATTAAAAATATAGGGTGGAAAAAAAAAACAACTTCTCTGTGGTTGTTGTGACCGTAACAGAAAATTGTCTTATACTGAGGTGATTGTGTTTGTCTATTAGAGATGTTTTTATTTGTTTTGTCATTATTATTATTAATATTATTATTGATTTTTTTTTTTAAGAAATAAAAACACCTCTCCCCTCCCGTTTTACTTGAACAGTGCTGCCCTCTATGGGCCGTTTATGGTGATGAAAAGAAAAACTGTTTTGCAATAAAGGGTATGTGATGAGATTTTTCCCCCCCCCATTTGCCCCTCCGCCCCAATTTTTTGCACCGAATCCTCTCGATCTTCATTGCTCAGCCATACTGACTGTTCTTCCTGATGACATCGACAGAATTGAGTTTTGTCTGTTTTTCATTGACAGATTTAATAAATTGTAGATTAATGGATTCTTTTGTTTTGAATGTAGTCGTTTGTTTTGGTTTGGAGTTCATCGTCGCGGTTAGAGACCACACAGGCAAAAGTAGGAAAAGAATCAAAATTAGATTGTATTACATTTTAATGGCATGAATGTTGGAAGAGAGTACGTCTTATAACAGGCAATCAAAATACATAAAAAACTGAGTACAGTTAGCTATCAGTACATATTTTACAGTTTTGTGATCAACACTAAAACAAAATCCATAAAATATTAAAAGAAGATAAACACTGCAGGGATGAAAGACATCTACACAGTGCCTTCAAAAGTATTCATACCCTTTCAACCACAACAAATATACAGTAGTGCATACATGTCAACAGAATTTAAAAAAAAAATGCCTTTCTGTATTTGAAACTTGAAAACAATGCTCATTCATTCATTTTGGCTGCTACGTCACACAGAATTGGAAAACATTTGTCTCAAGATGTTCCCTCAAGAGGACTGAATACAAATCCACACCACACTTTCTTTCACATTTTGGGCGTTTTAAAGCAAAACAAAACATAAATCTTGTGATTGTAGGTCACTATTCTGCGCTCGGTTGGGTTGGTATAACGAAATTCCAAATAAATACAAAAAGGTCTGTGGTTTTAACATGGGGGGAAGAAGTGTTTTAAGGGACAGGAATACTTGAGCAAGGCACCAATTTAAAAGAAAACCAGGTAACTGAGAAGCAGCTTGGGTTTCTTTTAGGATTCTGTCATTTCATCTTACATAGTTACTGAAATGCCCTCCGATTACATCATGCGTCTGACTCACTGATTAGTAAACTATTTCTGTAAAATGTATCAACTCTCATCAGTGAGTGTGCTTTTAAAGTTCATGTCGATGTATGAAAAGCTCCCACTTAATACAGACTGCAGGAGACAAAGCGTAAACAAAAGGAATCAAAGTTGTTGCAGCCACTAAAAAAATAAAAGACACCACCGTGAGGCATTGACGTCCTGGACTCTGCTGGAATATAATGAAATGATCTCGGGATCTACCGGGGAACGTTGCATTGCAATTCTGAAGAAAACCCACTGAAACGGTACTAAGAGGATGTATTGTAGAAACATAGTACCTGCAAATTCACCTACTAACTGCACAGCTGCCCGTCTCCCTGTCACAGCTGCGTCTGCTGACGGGGAGCGCGTGCGCGTCAGAGCAGCGACGCGCAGTTCTTCAGCAGCAGGGGTTTGGCCAAATCCAGGATGTCCAGGTCGGGATCGAGCGACCTTCCCAGCCCCTCCAGCACCATGATGGCAAACACAATGGACGCAAAGTTACTCTCCAGCTTCACCTGAAAAACACCGTCAATGAAGAATAAAAGGTAGCAACACCACTGTTTGACTTAACCCTCTATGGCATGGCGTTGCCCTCAGGCAACAAACCACATAGCTGTACCTCACATTGCTCCTTTATTTTATTTTTTGGGGGGCATGATTTTTGACATATTTTTGTCCAAAAAATAGTTCTTTTATGAATATAGTTTTTGTTTGATTTGTATTTCATTTCTCATAATCAGTGTAGACAATCTTGGTGTTCTAGACCAATGTTACCCTGAGGCAACAAACCCAAATCTGGTTCCAGGAGGTGTCAGAGTCCGATTTTATGATTGACATGTAATTAGGGACCACCAAGCTCCCAAAGAATGCAGGAAAATATTTCTTCCCCACAAAAATAAAAAGTCATGCCATAGAGGGTTAAAACCCAAAACAACGAGAAAAAAAACAAATCTTCTCACTGATGTTTCCTTTCAGTCTATTTTGTGGTTTAAATAAAGAACATAACTATATTACATACTAGAGATACATTTGAGAAGAAATATACAAAGGCAAATACTACATTGTTTTTTTTTTTTTTTTTTTGCATTACTGTATTTTCTAAAAAAAAAATAATAATGTTTTTTTTTTTATGTGTTGCTTTAGAAATGTAAAAAGCAGCAGAGAGTGAACAAGTAGAATGTCATTTTAAATTGGGGACATTTTCCTGACATTTGCCTCCCAAATGTTCCCTACAGGATACCAAAATGGTTCTGCCAGAACAGATGCCTTTCAGAAAGGAAACAGATTAATTAAAGTTTTTAAAAATGGAAGGTATGAGACAAAGTGCTCATCTTTTGTCCACCATGTTTTTTGCTTTTGCTTCCAGCTCATAGTAAAAAGGACAACAAACATCCAGTGACTTTTACTCAACAGAAGGTCTAGGTAGTAAGCTCAGCTAAGTAAAGCAATAGAGTGAGACATGTCTTCTTTTTGATGAAGCTCAAAATAAAGACAAAAAAAGAAATCCAAAGATATTAGAAATAAATGTTGGTTTTCAAACGTTGCTGGCAGGGTGTTTTGTGCATCTCTTAAACGAGGCAAAGCTTCCCAATGACTTACAGCTCAGATAAAAAAATAATCTAAACTTGGTGCCTTTCCATTACTTTAAAACTGACCGTTTTGGCCCACATGGCAACAGTTTTGATGCCTCTGCTTTACTCAGAACAGTTACTTTGTGTGTTTGTAAAATACATAAAGCCATTTACAAACCTCTTGCAAAGATACCCGCTGGTATCTGGCTTCTGGATGTTAATATTCAGAGAAATAATAATAATAATTTCAACTCCTCTTTATTTTTTTCCATGTCACTTCATTATGATAATCAGAAAGTTTAAACATGTAAGTTTAAAAGTTTAGATCACAAAGGAAATATACTTTACCTTGTGCTTGATGAGTAAGCCAAACACCTTAGAGAGCAAATCAGCTACTCGAATCTAAAAACAGACAAAAGATGAACATTACTGATGCAGATCATCAGTAAAAGTAGCACCAAAAACATCAAACTCTTTAATGAAAGCAACATGAGTTGAGCTACAAGTTTATTAACTTGTAGCTAAATGTCTTACCCCTAAGACATTTACCCCTAAATGTCTTAGGGGTAAGACATTTAAACCCTAAAAGATTACGCTTTTATTTACAACACATCTATTACGATTGAGAAAACAAAGTTAGATGAAAGGCAAAAACACCTTTCCCAGAGAGAGGGTGTTGCTGACGGCATGATCCACCAACTCGGCCATCTCCTTCTTAAAAAGCGCCACATCTTTGCACTCGTTGGCTCGGGCATGGTGCAAAATCAACTCCGCCACCCTGTCGCCCTGCAAAACCCCACAGGTCCTCTTATCTATATATACATTTGATAGTTATCTAACATCAAAAGCGTACTTCCCCTACTGAATGACAGTTAAAGTTCCTAATACCTTGCGCAGCACCACCGCCGTGAAGACGGCCTTAAAGTTGGCGAGGTCGTGGTCGCTGAGCTGAGCCACGATGCCGGCGTCCAGCAGCACCAGCTGCAGAGGACACGGGCCCGGTCTGACGCTGACCACCACCGTGTCCAACAAGTCCGTGAGGGTGGTCTTTCCGAGGTGGTCGCCCGTGGCGCCAACTGCGTTGCTGGAACCAGCGAGAGACTTCGGATATTGGACCAGAATGTTGCCGGGATGCAGATCCCCGTGGACAAAGTTGTCCACAAACACCTGCAGGGGAGACGTAGGTGAAGATGGCTGATAAAAGTGGTGAAGTACTTTAAATATGTGCCAATGTAAACACAGGTCAAAGGTCGTAACGTTTGTTGAGCTGACCATTTTCAGCAGGGTGTCAACTCCCATTCTGGCTATTCTCTGCTTCACCTCCTGAGGAATCTCAGAGCTCAGGTAGTTCGAAATGGGCTCACTCTCCTACAAAAAAAACCAATACATTTTCTAACATTTTCCAATTACTGAATAATGCTTGAGGCGTCGGCTATCTTCAGAAACCACATGCTGACCTCAAAGGTTTCCACTAAAATGTTCCTGGTGACAAACGGTCGCAGCGGAGTCGGGAACCTGATGCTCTCGGAAGTTTTCTTGGAAACGCTCGATGTTTCTGGCCTCGAAGCGAAGATCGATCTGCAGCAAACGCAGAGTAAGTGAAAATACGTCCAGTGAGGTTCCTCCGGCACATGCTGGGGAAATTTCTAAGCCGCATTCATGCAAAAAAAGAAATTTGGTTCGGTAATTTGGTGTAATAAACTAAACCAAAACAAACGCTAATTAAAGTACCTGTTTGGTCATTAGCTTCTCAAACTCCTCGACGACTTCACACAGACTGAGCCACTTGAGTCCGGGCAGGCAGTGCAGGAGCCAGCCGCCTGCTTTCATCAGCAGCAAGTCTATCTCTACCTGCCTCCTGACGCCTGGATGGACCACCTGAAGAGCAGGAAAAAATGAATCACATCTTCACTTGCAAAAAACATGAGGTATGAGAGGAAAATGTACAGCGTCTTGCAAAAGCGTTAATTACCCTTGATATTTTCCACTGCGGTTCAAGAATGATATTATTTTGGCCTGTTCAGCACAGGTGGTCGACGCAGATGGAGAGCTTCCATTTTTATTTAGGGTAAAATTATTACTGACATGATTTCCTTTCAAGGGAAAAGGTTAAGAACACTAATGTATTTGTTTCTTCATAAGCAATCTTGAATAATAAGTAAAACCATGTTTACTCAGGGACCTTTGCTGAAAAGTCAACTTTTCTGCACCCAAATCAACTTTTATTTAATTAATAAACCTGACTAAACATGGCAACCATTTTGAAAAGAGAAAGTGACTGAAATTACCTGAAAATTTGAGGCTGCTAAATTTGCTCAAATTTTGAAAACTAGATGCCTTTTTTTTGCTACAGCAAACGTGCAAAATTCTTTGTTAGCTTTGGTTCTATATTGAATACAAAAACAATCAAACAAAATTAGATTAATTACTTGATTTTAGTTTTATTTTTCTTGGGCTTCGAGTGCTTTGGACTTGACAATTTTGGCCCGCATGACAAAAGGTTTGCACAGAAGGCGGTACTACACAGTACTGACTTAGGGCGGATAAGTATAAATGATGTTACTATTTTTCATTTAATCTGTAAAAAAAAAAAAGAAAAACTACATTATACGCTACTTTTTGTTGATCTCTTAAATAAAATCCAATGAGGTTTTTGGTTGCAATGAACCAAAATGGGGGTATCATGAGCACTTTAGCAAGGCACTGTAACTGCAGTATTTTCAGACTTGCCTTGATTGCCACAGGTATCAGGCGCTCCTTCTCGTTGCTGCTCTCCCCAGCCTGCTGCAGAACGCCACCCACACCGCCGAGGCCGGGGATCTCCCAGGCTTCCAGCAGGTCTTCTCTCTCCATCTCTTCTACAATCGACTGGAAAGACGGGTCCTCCACCTGGCCGACCCTGGCCCAGCCTCTGTACACCTGGGCAACACACCCCGAACCCACAGGCTCTTTGCTGTCAAACACCAACACTCTTCTCCAGGCCTCACCAAAGGCCGCGCGGAGGCACTTCTTGGTGTGGGCCCAGGGGTGAGGGCTCACCTTGACGTGGAGCCTGGAGAAGCATTCGCAAAACTCTCGAGAGAAGATGTCCCGCCTGGTGCTGGCCCACTGTCCCAGCTTGATGAAAGTGGGACCCGAGGTCTCGGTCACCCACAGCAGGGCCTTCAACCAGTAAGACGCACAGTGGGTGGACATCAGGGCTAAGGGGTAAAGGAGAAGAAGGGGACCAAACTTGCAGAGAAGAACCAAAGCACGAAGGCTGAGACGAAGAAAGAATACCACTTTGTGGACTTGGACTTTTGCAAGGGACTTCCTGTCTGCTGCCTTAGGTGGAAGAGTTGCTTCCTGGCACTTGGCTGCAAAGGATGAAGCACTGACAGCACCCCAACACAGCAGCGCGACCTTGGGTATGTGAGTAAGAATCTGTCCTCTTTTGATCAAACGTGTCCGCTGGTTATGCACGAGCCTGCATCTGGCATAGCAGCCCGCTCTTTGCAGAGTGGACCTCAGGTTGACCAGGAGTCCTCTGGCTCCAAATGCCAGCATCGCGGCCATGCTGTCAGCTATCCCCTTAGCTCGGTGCAAGAGTCCACATTCGCTTCTTCTGCCCTTTTAATAAAAGTATACCAAACCGAGCAGAATGTGACCTCTCATGCAAATATCCGACGCTGTAATGCAGATATTCCACCTCAAGAACAAAGCTGCGGCTTAGACGAAGACCGTCTGTCACCAAATACACGAATGTGTCTCTGTTCTGACGTTACCTGTGCATACGGTGCAGAAGGGCAGCAGCTGCGGTTTCCTGCAGCAGAAATCCCTCTGCTGTGCTTCTGCGCTCAGTGTGGATAACAAACGCATTTCACAGCCCAATAGGCAGGAACGTACATCTAGAAAATATCATTCATTTCCACTGAGAACAGAGCTACCCATGAAAACGTTGCACTAACAACTCGCTTCCGGGTATGACGTTTCGCCGGGAGGTCACGTGGCCTTCACGCTGTACAGGTAGCCAAACCTCCTTAGTCTAGCTAGCGATGCAGCGCGAAGATAGAATAACTAATTACTTTCTGAGTTGAGTATTGTCTTTTACTCAAATCTCGTTAGTGTCGCTGCTCGAGTTTTTATCCAATGTCTCTTTCTTGTTTTTCTGACCTTTAATGATCAAATTTTGATTACAAATTACAAATGAAGCGTCCCTCGTGTTCACCTTTTTTTTTTTTTTTGCAAAGCACTTCATATTAACAATTTTATGTTAGCAATTTTTGATACAAAACAATATATATAACATATGAATATAAAGTATATAAAGGAAGTAACATTGTGTCGTGTAGAGAGGTCATGTAGCCACCAGATGGAGACAAATATACTTTCCTGTGTTCGATTCTATTTGGACGTTTTTGTATCTTTGAAGCATTAGAGTTGAACGCAAGAGGATGAAAAGGCTCAAGCAACTGATACAAAAGTAAGTATTTGTTTTTAAATAAGCGTGTTGTTGGTTTAGAAAGTATCTAAACATAAAGTTCATAGAAATGCGTTCAAGTGTCACGTTTAAATATGAAACAACATTACAGGTCTTCACTCAGTTGTTATTGAAATTCGGGGTCCATCAACGGGAAACTAACTAGACAAACTTAATTACTCACATCTAAGGGCAGTTTAGAGATACCAGCCGCCCTCACATGGATGTGTCTGGGCTGTGGGAGAATAGCAGAGTGCCACATGTAAAGAGAGTGCATGCAAACTTCACATGCAAAGCCCCAGCCAAGATGTAAACGACCTCCTCTCTGTAATTAACAGCGCTAACAACTGCTCTACCATGTATATTGATGGTGTATGATTTTTTTAAATTATAGCATTTTGTAGTATGTTGGTTTTTGACAGCTACACTTTAAAAGCAAATGGTCAGCCCTCAGAAGGAAAGGGTATGAGAGGCTTCCCCTTCCTAGCAGTACTTGACATTGCTTCATATTGGCTACGGTTCTTCAAGGGATTTTTTTTTCTGTTGTGAGTATACTCTTTCCAGTATAGTGTGGGATCACTTGTTGTTTGGTGGTACTTGTGAACCACTATGAAATCTTTTTTCCATACTGCGCAATCACCTTGCCTCATGGACTCAGACATCCTCATAATCAACCTCTGCTGGTCAATGCAGTGCACAACAGATGTTTTTTTATTTGGCGACCCTTGTTTGCATGTTTTGCATGACTATTGGATGCTAAACCTAAATCTTCTGGTGCATCCTCCAGATATGCCACCTCTTTGTAAATAAAACAATAACTTAAACTGTTTCTCAATTGTGCGTGACCAGCACCAGATCTGGGGGAATCAGAGCCAGTATCAAGTGGCACACAGGCAGAAGAATCCTGTACTCCCAATGTCTGTGGATCACAGAGGAAGCGAGTTGATAGAATGTTACTCCAGCAAGAGCTCGTTTATTCTGACGCACAGTTTCAAAAAATATATAGATAAATAAAATACAAGTACAATATAATTCAAGTTTAGTCAACAACACCTGGAATCTTTGCAAAAGAAATAAAATAAAATGCACAAATAAAATAACATAATAACCACACATTTTCAATTAAAGAAAAGAAAAAAAAGTTAAATACAAAACTAAACTGTCCCTAAAGCTATACTATCCCTTATGGTATAATGGTGCATTTGTGTTATTACTTTTTACTTAATAAGATTTCTAATTGCTTTCATTCTGACCACGTTACCGTTTTACTAACGCATGAGTAATCGAGACTCTGGATCACAGGACGACGTAGGAGGTAAGGAACCAAACACACCCATGGTGAGATTTAATTTCCCCTAGCTCAAACAAGAGCTCTTTCAGGCAACAATGTCAGTGATTGAGAACTTGCTGGCACCATGCTCCCTGTCACAGTGTGAGTCCCCTGGATAGTGAGCTCAGTACACACCCAGGATCCCAGCTGTAGGCCTGATAGAGGACCGAGGAACACAAAAAGCTGAGATAAACGGCAAACAGATGTCACTGGCCTCTGTCTCCCACTGCTACTGATGAACAAGCCAGGCTTTTTTAGTTTGTGCTTGCATTTCAAAGGCGAGGTCAGGCTTCAGGCTCAGAGGTCAGCTCCATAGCTGCTACATTGAGGCTGTCAGGGACTTTATGAAGGCTGCTCAGCGGTACGACTGAAGAAATTAAGCCTAAGTGTCATTTATGTCGCTGTTCGCTTCCAAGATCCATTGACCACAACATTTATCCTTCCCTTTTCCCAGTTTTTGAGAATCTTGCCTGGATGTAGCATCGGCTGTATGTTGGCTTTCAGTACAGTCTTTTGAAAATGTCACAAAGAAAATGGTGGTAAAGCGCTGCATTATTCAGCCTGTGCCACAACATTGATCTCAAGCAAATAACCTTGTAGACCGGTCTGTTGGGACTGCAGTTGAGGCTTAGCAAATACATACCTCTACTTTTACCAGAGAGACGCAGTGGCATGCAGACATATTTATGTCACGTTTCAACCACAGGTGTCAATGTATTTTATTGGGAGCTGAAGGAGAATGACAATTACATGCTAGTATTCAGTTATTTCTTGTCAACCCTCTTGAATTTGACACCGTTTAATAAAACTGATCTAATTGTACAATTTTGTAAATAGTTTTGAGCTAATTGGTATTGGCAATAAGGACCTTGTCTTTGCTTGGTCGAAATAAAAATGTAGAAATTTGTGGTTTACTGTATGCCAAAGAGTTCAAGGTTTATGAATACTCTTTGTTTGAACACATCCTTTCTATACAGCAACCCTAGAAACAATGCCTTTGGGGGTGTGAAGGTTAATTGTTAATCCGTCATCCATCAGTATGCATGTCCACCCTTGTTTCCTGGACACTTGCTTTCTCTGTCTCTGTCTCTTCGACAGGTCCACGGAGTTATCCCCGTGCTGTGGACTCCGCTGTTCGTATCTTCTCAATCAAGCTAATCCTTCCATACCACGTTTGTTACGTGTTTTTTTTTTCTTTTCTTGTCGCTGCTGTCACTAGTTGGCACATCTGAACAAAGAGATAAAACTGACGGACATGTTGTCGTCTCACGGAGATAGTAAGAACCCCTCTTCACTGCCTCCCAGAAGAGCTTTTAGTTACGTGCAGTCGCTCCTCTTTTTAAGCCTTTCCCTTCCTGCTCCGTTTCCCCCTGTCTTTCTTTTACCGAACAGGACAATTGGTTTCCCAGGCAACCGGAGCTCCAATCACCCGGCCAGCTGCAGATTAGCTTAGCGGTGGGGGGCTTAGCTGGGTGGGGGCGGTGATGATGGAAAATGGAGAGGGAGGATATATAGAGAGAAGTTAGGAGGAAGGGGGTGGCTTGAGGAAAGGAGTGGTGGGAAAAGTTTCAGAGGGGGAGAGAAGAAAATCTGTCATTTATGGATAGGACTGTGAGCGCGTGCAGACGGAGCCGCGAACCGCTTTAGCCTCGAGGCTGGACGGGAGAAGAGGGAGACCCTTCACTCCGCTCCCCACTTCCCCCCCCAAAAAACTTTCTTTCGCGCTTCCTTCGGCTGTGGCTTTGTAGGAGGTTCGGGAAGGAGCCATGCAGAGCGAGAGAAGTCAGAGGCAGGGGTAGGGGGCGCTGGAACGGAGGAAGAGAGGGGAGAAGGGGTAGGAAAGCTAGTTAGTTTGGTAGAAAAGGAGCCATGAGAGTGGATGCTCTTCTCTGCGGGATCGGGTTTCACAAAATGAACAGCTACACCGAGAGAGCTTCATCGGGGCTCAACCAGCTCAGAAAGGTATAGTGAAATCTAAAAGATTTGATTTGTCACCGTGTTTTGTTTTTTAATCCAGAACAAAGTACATTTTCCTATAGCTGTACAAAGACATGTGTCTTAGAGGTTATGCTGGTGTGCATCTCTACCTTCTTCTCAGCAGTGCCAGTGTAATTGCTTGCGCCTGACCTTGATTGGGTCAGGCTTCCTTTATTCTGTGTAAAGAATGTGGCTCTATGCTTCCCTCAAGCAATGCTAATGGAAAATGCTATAAGCTGGTTTATTTTAGCTTTGTTTCTTCCAGGCTGATTTTTTTTTCCTTCTTAAGACTTTTCTAAGACTTTCTTAAACCTTACCCTGGGGACTCAAAACAGACTCATTTGCTCCTCACTGAGCTGTCTGTGATTGCACCAAGTGCATGCATGTATACCATTATGTTCCCAGGGATAGAGAGATGAGCTTTCCTCCCTGTGAACAAAAGCACATCTTCATGCATTGCTTGTATTGTTTTGAAAGGTGGATGGAAACCTCCTCAGGGAGGAAGCAGGAGTTCACCTACAGGTGGCTATCCATAAAAAAAAATCTCTCCAGTCAGAATGAAGTTAGCTCAAGAGGGCTGAAAGGGTAAAAGAATTGTGTGTTGTCAGGATGTTTTGATACTGAAAAAACCTCTGCCCGAAGGATTAAGTTTAATCTCTATAAATAGTACAATAAAGAAAATTACACCTCTTGTCAAAAAAAGCACAACATTAATTATCAATGGGTCGCTGTTGAAAATCTAGAAAAGCAACAACTTGGCCAAAAAGAACATTTTTTTAAAAAATGAGGTTGAAATGTTCACACAGAACAGAGTAAGAGTGAAGATTATCTGCCAATGGAGTTTGTGGAGTTGTCATTGTAAACAGGCTCAGCTTTTGAGGATTTCTCAAGAGAAAATGGCCCAAGCAGATGTTTTGAGTGAGTTTTTCCCCATTAAAACTTGCATTGCTTTCGTAACTATTGCAAAAACTCACAAACACTTTCTCGTTCTTTTTTTTAAACATTTGGTAGCTTTATATTACTTTCAAAAGCACCTGTTCATTTTCCTCATTTGCCACTTTAGCCTCCCTTTTTTAATCCTTATGTTACAATGATTATTATGCCTGAACACTTCAGTCGCGGAGTGTTCAATCTGGCTTTTCGTGATATTTTTGAAGTAAATGCTTTACTTGCTATGAGTCCCGCTGGGTACTGGACTTGTTTCTACTAGACAATGACATACCCTTCCCAGCATTCAACCAGCATCTTCACAAGGGTTTTTGAATGTTGTTTTATTGTTGATGATCACATTTTGTGCTCAAACACATCCATCCTTGTGTGTTTGTTTTATCAGAAGGTGATTAAAAACGGTTCCATTTCGAAACACAAGAACAAAACCTGTACCAATTCCCCATTAATTGCAAAAAGAAGTAAAATCTTCTGTATCATATTTTCTCCTTTATATTCATAATTAGACAAATGAACAGCTGAAGCAGATCACAGATCAAAATTCCTTTGGTCCTCTAATCCTCCGTGTCTGCCTGATCCTGTCTTTTACTTACCAAGCAAAGTAGGAGTGAGATTTTATTGAACAGAGACAAGCTGACTCTCTGGAGTCATGGAGAACGTTTATAGAGCTTGAGATAAAGGAATGGTGACGGTTTGTCTGCTGGTCTGGAGAACTGTAAAGGACTGCTATCCTGTCCTCTGACTTTTATTTGTTTAAAAGAATAATAATAAAAACCAATTCCTTCCGCTTCATTATTGTGTCCGGCCATTGACACCATTTTATTTTATTTATTTATTTCGAACATGATAGAAGTATAAAATCACACACATTAACAATGACTGCAAAAGACACATTTTTATTTGTGCTACAATAATCTTAACATTCTCAAAAAGGAGTAGGTTGAAGTAAGAAACTTGTGAAACACTATTATCTTTGTCTTCTTTTGCATAAAATTGCAATAAAATACATTGAAGTTTGAGATTGTGACATGAAAAAAATTATATGAAGAAGTTCAAGGAGTCTTAATACTTTTTGCGAGTCACTGTATGCCGTTGTAGAAAATTACTTTCTGTTCTTGACTTGATTTCTGTCTTTCTTTTTCTGCAATCCTTTTAGGATCAGCCCTACATACTGCATATAATTTCCACATTTTCTCAGGCTTTATTTATTGTTTTTTATCTTTAAACGAAAACCTTTATATTTTTGTTGTACACTGAATACAGCATGTCTCAAGATTGTTTGAATAAGCACCAGCTAAACCCATATCAACAAATAACAGAATATTGTTTCTTATCAGAAGAAAATTCTACAACAAATGCTTTTTATCATGTTGTTCCTCAATTTGGGATCTTTTTTGGTTTTGCAAGTGGAGATCGTACTCTTAAGTGATTGGTATGACCAATAATTTGGCCTAATGATAACAGTAACTCTAATTACATGTGAAATTGTTGCCATAATCTGAATCACCTTCACAGACCTACAAAGTTAGAAATATGCTGATATCCATGTATATTCATAGAAAGTTCTTGTGTAAATTTATCTGCTGTAGCTTCTACGGGTTGATGCGTTTTACTGCTTATTGATTTTGTCTCAGAATGGTGACAGACAGCAGGGTTTGGGGGCTGGGAGGTGTTACAGGCTGTTTTTAACGGACACCGTTCCCATCAGCCTGCTACTCAAAAAGGCCAACCGTCTGCTGTCCCAGAGCTGCTGCTGTTACCACAGAGATGTACCCTGAAGCAATGCTTCCTGTGGTTATGGTCCATGAATTCCTCTTATGATGGGGGTGTATAGTGTGTAATACTGTTAGTGGGTCATGGATTTTGTCAGGATCAAAAATAGGTCTCGCTCCCTCCTCCCATGCACTCGCGTGGTTAAATCTTGTACATCCAAAATCCAGAGTCAAGCCAAATCATGCATTAGTTCTGCATGCCATCACATTGCAATGTTGGACTAATTCATATTAACACTTTTCAATGTAGATTGTTGGACTTTGGGTGGTAAACCAACAGCAACCAAACAAATTTTGATCAATTCTACATATGTATTGTCAAGTGTACTAAATTCAGCTAGATTAAAACTAAATTACTGCACATTCTGTGTTTACCACCTAGAAATTTAAAGCCAAATTAACTGTCCTGTATGAGTCTTCATTTTGTCCATCCATCCATTTTCTGACACCTTTATCCCATTGGGGCCCTGAGGGGTGCTGGTGCCTATCTCCAGCTGTCAAAGGGCAAGAGGCAGGGTACACCCTTGACAGGTCACCAGTCCATCGCAGCTTCAGTTTGACCGTTCAGTTAAATTTGAGGGGGAACGTATGGGTAGTGTCTCTGTCGTATGGGTTTGTCTCTGTCCAATTCACATTTGCGCTCAGACACAACAGTCACCACCCTCAAAGGTCTTGCCTTTGAGGGTGAAATGCTCCGACTCTTTTTGACATAAATTAAATGTCTCCTAAAACATTCACTCCAAAACGGTGCCGATTAATGTTGTCTGTACAAAGCCAAATTAACAAAGTTGGACTTTGTCATAAAAAGAATGGTATTAAATTTAAAAATTCAACCAAGAATTTACTACTCAAACACTGGAACACATCAGTTGAATGAATGAATCCTGTGCATATTCGTGCAGCAGCTTTCCGTCACCATAGTGATGTATGTTTCACAACGAAATTAGCTGTTCTTTCACCACAAAATACATGCTCATGCCATCAGTAACTTCTGACACAAGGTTTTGACACTAACCCTTAACTGTTTAATTCTATATGATTGAACTAAAGACTGCAATAGAGCCCACAAGAGTCTCCCGCACCTCCTCCTTTGTTTTTACAATTAAATAGTTTGGTTTTATTTTCACCAAATAAGGCGGCATTTTAATAGACATAGCATACTTAACCTAAAACAGAAGATGATTAGGCCCCAGCTATTCCTTTTAACTTGCAGTTGAGCTTAATTTTTTTTTTTACTGTCTTAGTGATTACCATTGTATCTTGCAAGAAAGTTACTCACATGGAGTTGCAGCCTTCTCTCCTTCCTCCACTCTTCCATTATTTTGTGCCCTCTTGCAGACGTGGCTGTGAGCGAAAAGAATGGCGTTTACCTGTCAATTTAAGGATCTCTTGGATAATGGCAATTAAAACAATTCTGCATCTTTAAGTTCATCCAAGTTTAACAACATAATAAGTAGATGCCCCAGACGCACTGCAGACACAGAGGAGGCTGGATTATAACAAATCACATTTAAACACTGTCTTGTTTGAAATGTAGAGCAAGGAAAGTAGTGGCGTCGCTGGTGATGTGTTTTCTCTGAGTTGTACTTGTAATTCTTTCTTCTTCTTTAGAAATATTTTGCTTCAGATCTTATGCTTTTTCAGATAATAGCTTTAATTTTTTATTAAAGAACAAATTTTATTGTGCTAAAGTACATTCTTTACATTGGTTTAGTATGATTTGTGCGAGGGGAAACCAAACAAAAGACTCTGTTTTACTCATATTTGTCCAGTGGCGGCCTTGACCCTGGCTCACAGCTCTCAGTCGAAGGGTGTGCGGATGTCAGTAGCGTCATCTCTAAGGTTACACTCCGGAAGAGCACTTTCCCAAGCTCTCGCCTTGTTTAGATCCCCTGAGGACTGGAGGGTGAATTATGAAAATATGTCTGTGCAAGCATGCGGAGGAGCAGGGAAGCTTGGATGAGACAGTGGAGCTCTGTTGGGAATTCTCTATTGGAATCCTTTAAATATATACCAGGAAGAAAAAAAAAATCAAGTACGAGATGAAGAGAGGAGGGTTTTGAAATTGGAGCTCAACTCAGAGACCATGGCTTGGAGGTGAAACTTGATTTAGACCCCTGAAGTTAATGTTTGTATGTTGAAGTATTTTTGTAGTTTTGCAGCCATAATGTTTATGGCTGCAAAAATATGTGAGCTCACTTTCCTCAGACTTAAGCTTTTTGGGCTTTATGCTTAGGTTAAAAAATTGCTATCCATTCTTTTCCCGAGTCATTATTGATGCTATCTTAGAGGTTTGAGACCTGCCGCGACCTTGCATTTGCTAGTAAGCCCAAAGTTATTGCAGATTTAGCCTTAGAGTAATCTTTTAATTTAACCTACATGTTTCATCTCGAGGTAATATTAATGTAGTTGCCCCGCCAGAGTCCTGACTTGAATCTTCGGATGGAGCTATGATTAGGGTGATTGCAAGGAGGCTTTCCAAACTCAAATGCTAGCATGTGGCGGGGCTTCTCATCTGATGAACAACAGTAACAATGTCTTCAAGTGAAGTATTAAGTTTTTCTGAAGCCTGCATGTACACCGTGGCTTTAGAAAAATCTCAACTTTGCAAATTAAACAGACTATTGTAGAAATCCAATAAATAAGGTAGAAAGAAGGTTCTTCATGTACAACTACCATGTTTTACAGCCTCGGTGAAACTGAAACGCAAACATCAATTTTAATGTTGAACTGACATGACATGTTTTAAAATAGATTTCATAAAATGTTATGCTACAGCTTTGTTTAATTGATTTGATGTCAATTCTCTACCCAAGACAAAAACTAACTGTACACTCAGTACCCCAGGCAAAAGGATGCCAAAGATTTATGGCAAAATGTGGCCAAAGTAGGCTGTCCCGCTTATACCCGCTTGCCGTATATGTTCAGGGGTTTATGGGGCAGAAGAAGAAAAAATCTTGTGAAGGTCTCGGTCGTTGGCTGGAGCTGCACTGGTCTTTCAGATATGAGGGAAACAAACGTGGCTCTTTGCATATAACAGAAGCAGTGTTGAACTGGTTGATGAGGGCCAAAGTGAGAGCAGTTTATTGAAAACGTGTCTTGGAATGAATTGGCAGCGCACATTGTTGTGTGGAGCCAGCAGGGTAATTGAGAGCAGATTCTGCATGAGTCAGGAGCTCTGCTGAGGGGTGCTCTGTATCTGTTGTGAGAGTGGACCGACGAGTCCATGGCCGACAGATGCTCCACCTCTGGACAAGGAGGAAACAAAGACACTCTTTCCCATTTGAGAAGAATGACAGAGACCGGTTTAAAGAAACTCTCTGGATACTTCGGATACTTCATCACTTTCCCCCTTTTCATCGGAGATGTGTTCTTTTGTACTCTGTCTTGTGCTTTTGTTATTCACCCACCTCATTGAGGCCAATTAATGTGTTGTGTTGTCAACAGTTTGCTGGAAAAAAAATGTTTGTAGGCAGTAATTCCTCTAATTGGCTGGCTTACCACCCTTTTAGATGATGTTTAACAAGGATTTTTTGGCTTTCAACAAGGCAGCATTGTTGAAAGGTTTCCCAAATTTGTTTCTTGAATTAAGACTAAAGGAATAAACACCAATGGAGTCTGAAATCTTATACAATAAAAGCCTTGACCTAAACCTTGAGGATTGGTCATTTGTAAACTTTTGACGGGTGAAAGGACAATGCCGACCGTGTACGGAGCTTCCTTCCGCTGGCATTTGTAAGAACTGCTGCATTTTACAGTTACAGTGAGAAGTTTACTTTCACTCACCATGGACATGAATGTCATGTGGCGTCTTTGACGATGCATTCAAACTGATCTTTTTACAGAAAGTGATGGTCACACTACTTTAAAGAAAATTGACATGCGTTGAAACTCGTGCACTGAATCATCATTGATCGACATGTGGTCAAAATCACAAATATAGGCTTAAATATGTACATTCAACCCAGATAAGTGTCATTTAAAAGTTTCCGGCATAGTTTGAAACTGTCCACATCATTCGCCTTTAAGCGTCATCCAAAGATGTTTAGAGGTGCTGTATTTAAGACTGGAAAGAGTGTATTCTAGAGCTTGATTGTATCCCCGTCTAATCATTTCTTGATGCGGTTTAGGATCAGTGTTCTGCTGTAATACCCATTCACATCAATGGTTCAAATGTCTGACTCAACTGTCGCTAGAAGAAAGTTGCTGGAACAGCACCGCTAACCACAGTGACACAAGTTTAGGACTGTCCTGGTATGAGACAGCTCTGATCAAAAAAAACAGTGAAACTTATAAATATGGACAAAAAGAAAAACCTAGCTTTCAGGTCTCATCTGTCAGTGTAGTGATAATAGTAATAATAGAAAAGCTAAAATCACCAAAACATTTTGAGCTGGTTAAAAACACTTTTAGAAACTTTTTTTAACCTGCTCAACAGTAAATTAAACATGCAATGTTTTAATTAAACAAATGTGAAAAATGTATATGCTAATGATTGTAGATTCAAAACCTTTACACATTTGTTTTAGGAAAAGCAAAGCATCCAGTTTGCAACTTATTTTGGTCTCAGAAGAACAAAAATTGAGAAATTATTTAAATTATCTAAATGCATCAACCACTTGTGCTTAAGGCTCCAAATTTCATCATGAATACATAAAGTCTTCAGCTGAGCTAGGTGTCATGACTTTGTTCAAAATGTTTGAGCAGCAATGGAAATTTCTAAAAGTGCCAATAGAGGTTTGAAACCAAACCTTTTGAGATGTCATTTAAAGTAATATTCATCAGCGTACTTCCAGTACCCCACCAGTGGTACTGTCGTCAGACACACAGACTGTCAGAGGTCCCTGATGTAAATTACCAAGACAATAATAAGCACTGCTAAGTGTGGGTTTGGAAATATAACAATGTGTTGCATGTGTTATATTTGGAATTGCTTGATAAGCAGAGAAATGTGCTGTGAGAAATAATTGTTTGCGGTATCCCCCTTCGGTTCCTGTTTGGCCCCGTGCCTATACCAGTTTCGGTACTGTCTCACGTCCGTCCTCTTTTTTTTTAACAATAAAGGAATGGTGAATGGGGGGTGGAGGGAGAAGGGAACGCAACAATGAGGACGAGGAGTTTAGACAGCATTGAAGTGAACATGAGATGGCTTGTACATAGAAAGTGTGCAATGGTGAAATGTAATTTCCAGACTTGTGACAGATTGTGTATGACAGCCACATACATGAAAAGTTTCCTGCACAGATTGGAGCACGCACTCATGCATGGCCATAGAGTTGGCGTGTTTGGCTCGAGTCCAAGGCCTTGCAAGGAAATCAGCTTGGGAAAGCAGTGGGGGCCCTGAGGATGACACAAAGACAAAAACAGAGAGGATGACAGCATGAAGGAACGTTACAATTCTCTTCTTCATTTGTTTGTTTCTCTCCCTCTCTACAGTTCCTTCAACATTTCTTTGCTTCTTCTGGAAGGAAGTATGTTGCTTTCAAACAAGTGCTAGGTGGTAATATACAGCGTCTTGCAGAGGTTTTCATATGCCTAAACCAGTGTCTAAACCTGCAGTTTTTAGATGTGCCACAGGTACAAAACACTGGAATGAAATGGCTTAATGACCTCCTCCTTGTGTAGATCAGTTCTCCAGAGCCTCAATGACGTAATTATTCTATTCAGGTGGTGCAGCAGAGGCTCATCTAAGTGTATTACATTGACCTACCTCTTGTTGTTGTTAAGCCAAATCGAGTTAGCTTCTTTCACCTGAGCAGTTTATCTCTGTAGTTTCTCCAGAGACTTCTTGGCTGCTTGTCTGATTAACTGCCTGTCAGTTTGGGCAATTGTATGTGTATAACTGGACCATGGGGCACTGTTGTGGTGCAAGGGTTAAGCACAACCCACATATGGAGGCCTTAATCCTGTGTCACTGGTTTGAGTCCCGGCCTGATGACCTTGTCTGACTCCTTCTGTCATTACCCACTTTCCTATCAATTCACTATCAAATAAAGGCCAGAGGGGAAAGAAAAACTTTAAAAGAAGGAAAAAAAAACAATTTCACCACACAATTTTCATTTCTGCCTGATGGATTGAACAAAGCTCTGTAAGACATTTAAAGCCTGCAATATTGTTTTACAATTAGGGCTGTCAACATTAATGCATGTGATTAATCTAGAAAGTTTAACATGTTAATATTTCATAATGCAGATGAGTGGCCTGAAGACCTATTTCCTGCAGTGGGTTACTTCAAACAACATGTTGAACGCTGTTGTACGGCGGTCAACAATCCACTGTCTCAAACCGAGTGAAAAAATGAGCGAGGCGAGTCAAAGTGATGTGCTCTGCGTCAAATTTTGCTTTAAAAAACACCACAGTAGAAATTTGAATAAAACCAAGACAGTTTGCGTATTGTAATTGTGGCACCCGAGTGGAGTACCCAATATGAACCAGCAGGGATTGTGAACAGAGTTCCAACAACCAATAAAAGTTCCAATAATTTATTTTAAAAACAGGAAATCAAAAGAAAGAGGAGGCGCAGGCAGTCCTTGGTAACCAAGTCAAAACGAGTCTATAAAATAGATGCTTAGCTCCAGCCTCTGATGAACCTCAGCCGCACCCTGGTCCCGACGGCTCCTCCAGCCGGCCACACGGTTCTCGACGGCGACCAGTCGAGTAACCCGCGGCCTCCAACAGCAACCCGACGGATGGCGCTTCCTGGCAACCCGTCCTCTCGTCGCTAGTCCCTGAGCCTGCTCGTGCCGGCCTCCAACAGCAACCCGACGGATGGCGCTTCCTGGCAACCCGTCCTCTCGTCGCTAGTCCCTAAGCCTGCTCGTGCCGTCCTCCACAAAAAGAACAGCCCAAGTCCGTCCGCCTCTTCTGGCTGGATGTCTCACCATCGATGATTTTATCCCAGTCCCAGTCTGCACGCTACTTAATCAGAATGCGGAACACCTGTGCTGATGCAGTGGGCGTCTCCGGGTGCGCGTGGCACGTGACCTCAAAAACATGCAACACAGCAATAAACACCTCAAAACATAACATCAATCCTAAACAACAAATATAAAAAAAACATCACTTAAACTCAAAAGGAAAAACAAGGCCACATTACCACACCCCCCCATACTTTAACAAGGCCAGTCCCGGCCGATATTTACTCCCCATAGCGAGAAGGACACTGTCCTCTTGTAGAGCGGCGTAGTACTTGTTCTTCATTAATTACAGGGTAATAGAGCATCAAAGGCAGTTCATGCTTCCCAACGGGAAGTTGCTCCATAAGCGCGTCGGTGGAAAGAGCAATACAAGTCTTCAGAGCATTTCTGTGTAAGGTTCGTTCCTTCCCACCCTTCTCTGGACTTTGGTTAACTCACGAGCAAGGTCCTTCATCTGGGCTTTCACCTCCTCCATGAGTTCCCTTTTCAGCTCCTGTTTCCACAAGTCATTCTGTTGATGAAATCGAACAGCATTAGGGTCCCTTACCGCAGCACATGTCACTTCAGGCCATTTTGAACTTAGTTCTTCTTCCAATAGAAGGGCCTCCTGCTGGACAGCACCGAAAGTCACATCCGGATCCAAACGCACAACTCGCTTTAACATCTGCAGCATGGCACCATCCTCCAGGCCAAGCAGGAATTGATCCCTAAGGTGGGTATCAGTGGGTGCTTCCGTTTCGTCATGTTTCTGTAATTTTCGATACAACTCTCTCAACCGGAGTCCATATGCCTGGACAGACTCACCCGGTTTCTGCGCACAACCAAAAAATTGTGACCGTAAAGCAGAAACTGGAACCTTTTTTATATACAAGTCATCCAGTACTGCAAATACTTTTGTCACCTTATCACGTTCATTATCACAGAGCACATTAATTTGACGTCTGGGCAACCCAGACAAAGCACCAGTCAAAATCTTTACTTTGTGTGATTCAGATAAGTCATTTGCATCTAAAAGACCTTGCATTTGCTCCTTCCACTCATTATATTTAGTATTATCACCCTGCCCTTCAAATTTAGGGATCCAAGGGGCACCGGGATAAATAGGCATCATCATTTTTTTTTTTAGTTATTAAAACACCGCTCACAATCTTGCGATCCTGCCGACAACGCCAGATTCTGTGGCACCCGAGTGGAGTACCCAATATGAACCAGCAGGGATTGTGAACAGAGTTCCAACAACCAATAAAAGTTCCAATAATTTATTTTAAAAACAGGAAATCAAAAGAAAGAGGAGGCGCAGGCAGTCCTTGGTAACCAAGTCAAAACGAGTCTATAAAATAGATGCTTAGCTCCAGCCTCTGATGAACCTCAGCCGCACCCTGGTCCCGACGGCTCCTCCAGCCGGCCACACGCTTCTCGACGGCGACCAGTCGAGTAACCCGCGGCCTCCAACAGCAACCCGACGGATGGCGCTTCCTGGCAACCCGTCCTCTCGTCGCTAGTCCCTAAGCCTGCTCGTGCCGTCCTCCACAAAAAGAACAGCCCAAGTCCGTCCGCCTCTTCTGGCTGGATGTCTCACCATCGATGATTTTATCCCAGTCCCAGTCTGCACGCTACTTAATCAGAATGCGGAACACCTGTGCTGATGCAGTGGGCGTCTCCGGGTGCGCGTGGCACGTGACCTCAAAAACATGCAACACAGCAATAAACACCTCAAAACATAACATCAATCCTAAACAACAAATATAAAAAAAACATCACTTAAACTCAAAAGGAAAAACAAGGCCACATTACCACATAATGATTAAATATCCTTTATCCATTTCTAAATTAACATTTGGAAGAAAAAAAAAAAGACTTCTTTTAGACATTCCTGAATATTAAAACCTGCAAAACAGAACAAGCGGACATTTTCATACGGACACTGAAATATTTTCTGAAATAATTTTTGAAAATATGCATTGAGCACAGTTATTAAACGTGATTGCATAAAGTGCTAGAATGTGATGAATATGATTCAACTTTTTAATCGATTGACAGCAGCACTATAATCTAATCCTGCTTTAAACTTTTTCACAACTTTATGCCTGACCTGTCTGCTGTGTTCTTTGGGCTTGATGATGCTGTTTGTTACTTGACTACTCTGACAAACCTCTGAACAACCTTTGCTATATGTCCCCTGAGATCAAATAATGACGCAGCTGAGCTGTATTTATAAAGTAAGTGACTTCTGAAGGCATTTGCTTACACTTTTATTTCTTGTTTTGTAGGGTGAGGGCACCTGAACACAAAGACATCACACTTTTCAAATGTCTGTACAATATATTGCCAATAATAAAACCAATAGATCATACTTTTTCCGCTTCAACTATGTGTTACTCAAAATATCTGTAAACAGCGTTGCAATTTGTTGTAGTAATGTGGTAAAATTAGCTTTGAATCAAAAATCTGTCCTCCAGAATTGCAGAAAATCTGAGATCTGCTCAGGACGACCAGCACAGAGAAGCAAAGGATCCAACGTTATCCTTTTACCTCCCTATGGCTCACCCTTATTCCTCTACTAACGTGGTCTCCCCACAACTTTGTAACCAAATAGCAATGAAGGAGGAAAAAAAATAAAGTGGAAAATAAAAGAGAGGAGGGTGGGATAGAGAGAACAGCCAAGTTGGCCCTTCCAGAAGGAGCTAGGCTAAGTGTGCAGCAGTGTGTTAAATTGATTACAGATGAGGCTTTTGGAATATAAGCTGCACTCAGCCACATTCTGTTGGAGATGGGGTCCTCACTGTGCCTGGGCGCAGAAAGAAAGACAGAAACAGAAATTCCTCACGTTAACGTAAGCCACATTTCGAGCTATCGTGTTTGCCATGAGTGATGATTTACTTATCCTCTACCAACCGTTGACGATAGCAAGCGGTCCTGAGACATTTTTTGGTTGATTTCTGACTTTAGGAAAACTCCAAGATGTTGCGGTAGTGGGGACTGCGGAGGGCTATCTGAAACTTTGTCCTTTTTAGGCATTTAGAAATGACAAGGTGGGGGGGGATGGAGAAGTTTCAGAACAAACAAGCAAAGAATGAAGATGATGTAACGGTGTTAGCTCTTTCTGCAGGGGAAAAAGAGAGGCGACGGAGAGGAGGGGAGAAGTCTTTATGAGAAGCAGCTGTAGGGAAGATGCAGGCAGTCGGGCAGGCAGGCCTCCTGAGCCCTGCAACACCAGCCCGCCCAGCAGCTCACTGACAGCATCTGGACGCTGACTATTAAACACACAAACAGCACCAACTGCGTCCAATGTGATGAAGCTGATTCCTCTTCAACTGCAAAACACTCTTGTGTAATATGTTGTTCATAAAAACAAACACTTGATCATTTTTGAAAAACATCATCTCTGAAATGCAAACCAAAAAGAGCCTGAAAGCTCGTCGCATGACTTAACTCACACCGTGAGAATTATCCCACTCTGGCAAGCTTGATGCGAGTGTGTGTGTATCAGTTCATCACAACTGAATGAGTTGAAGCAAATTCAGTGCAAGGACCATCATCATATGAAGCCGGAATTAGAAAATCCAGTTAAATTGAGGCATGCGAAGGAATTTATGTTCTTGCTAAAAATCTATTCGCTTTTTTAAAGCAGTGTTGTTGCTTTCAAGCAAAACTGGACCATTCATACCGTGTTCCAAATTATTATGCAAGTGATATTTTCTCAGATTTTCTGAAATGGTCAATGCAAATGATGGTCAGTATAATTTTCAAGTCATGAACTATTACAGTATAAATCAAATTTTACCGAACAAAGCTCCCCATGAGAACAGTATTTTTTTTTCAAAAATAAAAAACTCAAAATGCACTGTTCCAAATGATTATGCACAGCAGATTTTCTAAACATTTTATGGATTGTAAAGAACTGCAAAAGGTCATTATTTGAATGTGCAGCATTAAATGGTCACATGTACTAAAATCAAAAGCTATTTCAATCAAAAACATCTCAACAGACCGAGTTTCATGTTAACATAGGAGTCCATCTTTGATATCACAGCACAATTCTTGATCCATTGAACTTGTGAGTTTGTGGAAAGTTTCTGCTTGAATTTCTTTGCAGGATGTCAGAAAACCTTCCCAGAGCTGCTGGTTTGATATGAACTGCATTCCACCCTCAGATCTTCTGCTTGAGGAAACTCCAAAGGTTCTCAATAGGGTTGAGGTCAGAGGTCAGAGGAGGATGGTGACCACACCATGAGTTTCTCCCCTGTCATGCCCATAGCAGCCAACAATACAGTGGTATTCCTTGCAGCATGAGATGGTGCATTGTCATGCATGAAGATGATTTTGCTACTGAAGGTTCGGCTCTTCTTTTGAACCATGAAAGAAAGTGATCAGTCAGAAAGTCAATCTACTTTGCTGAGGTCATTTTTACACCTTCATGGACTCTGAAGTGGCCGACCAATGATTCTCTCCTCATGATTTCAGCCCAAAGCATGACTCCACCACCTCCTCGCTGACGTCACAGCCGTGTTGGGATGTGGTGGCCGTCCACCACCAATCCACTACTGCGTCCATCTGGACCATCCAGGGTTGCACAGCAGTCATCAGTGAATAAGTCTGTTTGAAAATGAATCTTCATGTACATCTGGGCCCACTGAGACCGTTTCTGCTTGTGAGCTCTGGTTAGGGGAAGCTGAATAGTAGGTTGATGCACCGAAAGCCTCTGGAGGATCCTCCACCTTGAGGTTCCAGAGGCTCCAGCAGCTTCAAATAACTGTTTGCTGCTTTGTAAGGGCATTTTAACAGCTGCTCTCTTAATCCGATGAATTTATCTAACAGGAACCTTCCTCATTATGCCTTTATCTGTACAAACCCATCTTTGTTCTGAATCAGCCACAAATCTCTTCACAGTACGATGATAACGTTTCAGTTTTTGTTAAATATCTAATGTTTTCATACCTTGTCATACGGCACTACACTATCTGGTGATTTTCATCAGCAGAGATTCTTTCTCTTTCCCACATTGCTTGAAACCTGTGGCCTGCTTAATAACGTGGGACATCCTTCTTAAGTAGATTTCCTTTAATTGAGCTCACCAGACAAACTAATCAACTCAGCTCTCTGAAATTAATTATAGTGATTCAAAGAGCCCTGACACACAATACCATCTATAAATTTAATAGCACAACAAAAAATGTAATCTTTATGACACTTAAATCCAATTTGCATAATAATTTGGAACACGGTGTATATACTATGTAAGACTAGGGGTCTTTGCTTTCTGAACAACTAAAAAAAGAGGAATCTTTTTTTCAAAAAAGGCTAACTCTGCAACTAATAATCGGAAAATTGACTTGGTAGCAATGTTAACAAGTCAAATTTCTTTTAAAACTTTGCTTTTATTCTGTACATACCAACTTGAGTAGAAGTCTGTAATCTTTGTCTGTTTCCCTTCATTAGATCTGTAATCTATGGACAGCTTAATTTCTTTTCTAAAATGGACAGTGTTACTTTTGGAATCATTTCAGACAGCAGCTTGTGAGGGAGTGCAGTAAGCAAAAGAAGAGGTTTTAACAGCATTTAAAATAACTTTCTTTTTCTCCAAAGTTTATGAAAATGTTTTTTCACCTACGAATCCTTTAAACATAATCTTCTGACAGAGGCTTTCAATTGCACTCTGCTTTCTCCATATTGTTTCAAATATATCATCTTATTTTTTGTTATGGTTGGCTTTCAGTGTTGCTTTGAAAATTATTTATGCATTACAACCTGTCACAATGGTAAAAGTAGTCTTTTCTGCGTTTGCGTTGCCTTTTTTTATATCCAAGAATTGTTTAAAATATGGTTCAAAAACACTTCTTTGATACAGTAAGTGCCCACATTGTGACACTTTCTATAATTGCAACACAGATATACTAAAGATGAAGCTTTTATTTTGTCCTCTCTGGGCTGTTGTGGAGATAGAGTTCTGTTGATGATGGAGACGAAACTTTCTAAGATGTATTGTGTAGTCCTTGTACTCTGATTTCTAAAAATACATTTGTACGTGACGCCTGGTTTGAAGAAATAAAGTGCATTTAGTAGGACATCAAGATCTACTACAGAATAAGGCTATCTGTGTTAGCATGATGGGTTAAAATTAACACTTTGTGGTGGTGTAATCATTACATTTTTTTCTTTGCATAGGTTTTGTGATGACTACTGCTGACTACTAAATTTTCAATGTGTTACACACATATATGGTAAATTAATTATTAGTTAAATAAATTAGAAAATAAGGCCACATCCACTGCATCGTCGGTGGTTTTGTGCATTCGGCATGGTGATGCGAGTGAATTTTCATCATCACATGCAGACAAAGTGCATGCATAGTGTAGCATGATATTAAGTCGCATGACTATCCAATCATTGCAGTGACGTTTGAGTAGCATTTATCTACATTCCTTGTGTTTGTGCTTAGGAGCACTGTATATGCAGCATCACAGATTTGGATGTGTCCCAAAACGTTTTGCAATTTTCTTAGCAGGAGATTAATTCACATAAGATGCAGCACCAAATGTGTAAGAAGATCAGGCTTGAGGAATATTTGGATATCTGTCTTACAGACATCAAGGGTAGATAAACATTTTGTAAAGGTGTGAGGGAGATGTTGGGCGAAGGATGCTGGATCAGTCTTAATTTTTCATAGCAGCTCTTGTTGAAAGAAATTTCTTGTCAATGCATTGATGAATGCCTGTCAATAATAACACTGGTCAATAGCCAAAATATTGTCTGGGGTTTTTCAACTGTTTTAGGGTCTTTTTGATGTGCTGAACCAAAAAATCCCATTGGTTTTGCTCAATCAGGTCAACTTTCTGAGCTATGGATGCAACATGAGCATCAAATTGCATGACTTGTTTTCATATCTGGATCGGTTTTCTGACAATCTGTGATCAATGAGTGATGAGCAGGAGGAGAGACTCCATCAGGACAAAAAAGGAGATGGAGAATTTTGCACAGTGAAGATGTAATGTTCACTTTACATGTACTTACCCTCATAATATAAGTGTTTATTATTCAGTTTACAGAAATCCAAGTTTGTAACATTTCATTTATACACGCTGTTTGAAAACATATTTTCTCCTAAAACCTTATCTTGATGAGAAATATTAACGAAAATGAGTTGATAATGTCACAAAATGTAATCAATTTAGTTAGAAGATTGGATTGATCTAAATCCAATTAGAATAAAAAGCTGACCTGATTGAGAGAGATGGATGTCATTTTTGGATTCAGCGGCGGAAAATAGTCCTAATTCAGTTGAAAAAACATAGACAACTTCCAAAGAATATTTTTTGTAACCCAGTGTAATCTTTGTATTTGTTGAAACTATCTTAGTGCGTAGTTTGTCATTATTGACGTTAAGGCCTTCTCTTTAGGCTTTCTTTCCTTAGAATTAGTTTGTCTTCCATTTGAGGTCATGAGTTAATTCATCTCAGTTTCACCAACAACTCTAGAGGCAACATGAGATTTCTTGAGTTTAACTTGGGTTATAAACTGAAATGTTTCCTTGGATTACAATCAGAAAAAAAGTTTAATGTTAGAAAGTAATTGAGATTCTTAAGATATTTTCAGCTGTTTTCCCAGCCATCCCACTGCTGTTAATAGTAATAATAATAATAATAATACCTCTTCCATTTCCTGTCTTACCTCACAGGGCAGTTCGAAGGGGCAGGATGGGGGACAGGTAGAAGTCCTGAGGTCCCAGTTTCCCATGATGTTTTTATTGGCCTCAGCAGATGGCTTCCCTCGGCCTCTGTATTGTTATGATGGACATGTTGCTCTGGGGGGTTGGCGTTGACAATTGTTGCTAATAGCTCAAGGAGACAAAAAGGCTATTGTTCCCCCCATTTTAAAAATGTTTCCTGAGTAACGGGATGCTGAAGACCTTCTGATGTCAAATTTAAAGATGTGCATATGCAATTGTCGTTTTCTGTCAAGTTGGAGATATGTTGATGATGACAGAAAGTCAGGAAACGTGTGAAAATTACCTTTCAATGAAACTGAAATCGCCACTGAGATGCTTTTTCTGTTTGGACTGAAGGTTTCTAAATAATGACAGGACATCCTAAAAGCCAGCACTTTTCACTGCAACAGTATACTTTTATTATTCTTTGCATTATCCCCTTTCCTCTTTAGTTTTGACAAGGCCTGTCCCTCTCATCCGTCTTTCCAATCTTCCCTTTCTCTTGGAGACAGGCTAACCCTAAGGACACCCCCAACCCACTGCCATTCTTCCTTCCTTCCTTCCTTCCTTCCTTCCTTCCTTCCTTCCTTCCTATATTTCTGATCTCAACACTGGGGGAAAAAAACAATAAAACAACACATTTTTAACATTTTAATAAAACAACTGGCGGGTATTATACATTATTCATAGTCCTTGTTTTCAGTCTTTTTCCATGCTAGATCTCTGTTCTTGGGTTCTGTGTTACATTTGTGGAAAGAAAAAATAATCAGTTGGGGAGGGAAGAAGGAAAAAAAAAAGTGGTTGATGTTTCTCCTCAAACATGTGACCCCCACTTGGCTCACAGCTGAAAATAATTTTGGCCTGCAGGCCCAGTGAATGCTTGACGCAAGCCTTCCTTCTCCATTTTCTTCCCTCCGCAGCGGCTTGGCCTTGGACTTATGGGGCAAAGACAAACGAATGAATAACTTGAGCTGGAAGAAAAGACAAAAGGTAAAATATGACAGGCAAGATCTGGACTGTCCCTTTATTGTGGATAATAGCACAAGTCCAAAACTCTGAGCATCATTAGTGTCTGAACTCTTACCAGTCGGGACAACGATCAGAGGAATTAGGGCCACATTCCCTAAATAGTTAAAAGTGCAGGAAGGGAAGTGTCAGGGTCGGCTATTGCAGGTTTAGAGAGAAAAAAAAGACAGAGAGGGGGATCTGGGCCTGGCAGTGCTCAGGAAATGTTTAACAGCCTGAAAGTACCCTGCAAAGTATCTCGACACATCTGGAAAAAGTCACACACATAAAATCCATTCGCTGGACCGGCATATGGATTCTTGGCAAGCTCTGTGTGGGACTGCAATGCAAACATGTAGGCGTGTTTTGAATTCTCTGTAAGATTACAAAGCACTAATGTGAATCTGTGTGCGTTTACCGCAGAGTAAATGCTTAAATACCACATGGTTCTCTGCCGTATCCCTTGATTTTGGTAGAACAAGGATTTTTTTTTCCTGCTCCCTACCAGTTTCTTTTTTTTTTTAGCCCAAGTCAGCTTTATTTGGATCTCACATTCAGCTCATCTTTTAATTCCTTTTTGAGCATCTTGTCTTACACTTAGTGCCATATACTTGCTTGGCAAAAAAAGAAAGTCAAAAATAAATCAAAAGCTGGAAAGCACATGTCAAATGAAGGGACCTTTTCAAAAATGTCTTTTCATTATGTTAGTTTAAGAAATCTGTCATGGTAACAGCAGCACAATGGGCAATAAAGGTAATGGCACCAATCGTACCTCCCATTCATGTTGTTATAATTCCATATAATTACAGTGCATCACCCAAATACCAACACACCTGATTCTGTGACATTACAACCAGAAACTTTATTGTGTTTAGTTTAATTTTATGTCAGTGGAAGGAGAATGATGCAATGCAGTCTGCATTTGTATTCAGCTCCCGTTATTTTGATTCCCTTAAATAAAACCCAATACAACAAGTTGCCTTCAATTGTCACCTAATTAGTAAATAGAGTCAGATTTTCATTAGCAAAATAGTAAAATGCTTGTAAAAAAAAGTTCTTTCCACTTCATAATTACTTTGCTTTGGTCTATCACATGAAAAAGCAACGGATTACAACAAAGTTTGCCTTTGTGATGAGGAAAAATATAAAAAGATTCCATCTTTTTGTAAGGCACAGCATGCCATTGTCTGCTGAATAAATGGTTCATGCTGTGTTTCCAACGAACCAAATGTCCCCTATTTACATGTTGTTTCTTTCAAGAACCTTGCCCTTCATGCAGCTCCATGATACCGTCTGACATGTTCTGTCTTTGTGTGTTCAGGATGCCAGCTGTTAGCACCATGACCGGCGGAAGGGCCCTGCTGCTCTGTGCAAACACTGACAACTGTATTTACCAATCAGTCAACGGGTAGGTGCTTCAGATTCTGAGAACCTTTTCACAGTATTTATTCCAGTACATGTATCAGAATAAAATATGTGCCCCTGTAAAAAAAACAACAAACAAACAAAAAAAGGACCCTAGGAAACATTCGTGGTAGGTAGGAAGTGTGCCCTGATACTTTGGGATGAAGTTTTGTGGAGGGAGATTGATGAGCATTTCTAATTTTAGCTGTCTATACAGAAAGAGGGAGTAAAATCTGTAGTCAGTCATACTTTCAAGATTCAATTATTTATGTTAATTATTTTATATAAAAAAAAAAGGAAGAAAAGTAACACTTTATGTTCACACAAAATCAAACTCCTCTGCTTCCTTATGGTCCTAAAGCCAGCTGCAGAAACACACTGCTTGATCAGAAACAATCAATCAGAGCGAGCAGCAAGGTCCCAGGCTGTCAGTCTACTTTAGTCCATGCTGCTCTCTCCCTTGCTCTGATTGGTTGTTTTTGACCGAGTGGTGTATTTCTGCAGCTGGCTTTAGGACCATAAGGAGGCAGAGGAGCTTGATTTTATTTGATTTTTTTGTATCCTGTCTCATGTTCTCAGGATATAGTGACAGTTTTAACAAATATGTAATAAATATATTTTCATAAAAGTTATCTATTGCAGCTTTAAAGACTAAGGAAGCCAATCAAGAGCACAGCTTTTCAGGAATAACAAAGATCTTAAAGGTTATCGTAGCTATCTTCAACCTTTTGAATTAATCTTAGGATAGCTGTAAATGTCCCTGTTCCTTAAAGTTTTCAGTAAAACAAAGGCAGAGCCGGAGAGGAGACGAGGGCTGCATTATCAGTCTGCTGGTTGGCTACTGTTGGTTAATTCCTGCTAATGCTGTCCAGTGCCTCTATCGCTCCTATATAAAGTCCCCTCTTTAATTTTTGCTGTAGTCATTATGCAGTGTTTTTGTGTCTCAATGAACCATTACCTTACTGCATCCTTCAAAGCCCACATCTGTTGTCTTTGGTGCCCTGTTAGACATGGACACATTTTTTAAATCCATACAATTTGATTCTGTCTTTAACACAACATTTAATATATGGACAATCCTTTGTCACATTCTATCCCATTTCCCCTGTTTTACTTGTCTTTTTTGTTTGACCTAGTTTTTTTTTTCTTCCCTGTTGCTACTAGCATATATTGAAAGAGGAAAATGAATGTGGCCACAGTTTAAAAACCTAATGCAAAGAAGAAAGTTATTTAAATTCCCTTTTTTAGTCATGTCTCGTCAGCAGCTTTTGTCTTCGCAAAGAACAAGGAAATTTGAGTTCTCAATCTCTTCAACTCTCTATTCAGATTTCCTCTAGATTACACAACTGTTGGATGTCTAATTTAGCAATGTCATCAAAACTCAATCAGCAAGTCCGCCTTTCCTCCATTTGTTGGTGGGAAGCATTTGATAGGCTTTGAGCCAAAACTGAGCTTTATGGGTTGAGAAGAAGAAAAGGAGAGATGCATGTCTACACTTGGGCCTCTGCTCCCCAACCCCCACCTTTTCTTTTCTTTTTTTTTTGCATACTTTGTCTCCACTCCATAAATAGCTGTGTGTGTAGCTCATAAACTTTGACCCTCAAACCCGGAGTTCAAACTGTCATAACCCGGTGACGCTCCGGGACTGACTCGCAGCTGAAACAGCCTCTTTTTATAAGTGTTTTATTTACCCTGTGAAGCTGTTGTAATTGTGAAAGTCTTTAAAAATTTCTTTTAGGGTGTGTGAGGAGTATTTGTTTTACTCTGCATGCTGAATCTAATCTCTAAAACCAATTATAGCTGTGCCGATCAGAATTTAGTGGCTGGGTTCAAATTCAGTTTTCACTGTGTAGTTTTTTCAGCAAAATAAATTTTTTGGGCTGTTGTAAAAAATATGAAAAATTGCATCATTTGATGAGCATGATTGCAACTTGGACTGAAGAGAAATTGATAAGGCGAACACCGAATACGGTCTGGTTTTCATAAGAAGTTCAAGAGAAAAGTCTTATTCTACCGGTCAATCACAAGTGATGTGAGCTGGGCATCTATTTTCAAAACTTAAACCTCTCCAAAATAATGTCTTACCCTATGCACATACATTTTCAAAAAAAATATATATATAGATAGTATCTTTCCGTTTTATTGTTTAGGACAGACTGGGTACATGTTGAGTTGAGGCTCACTGCAGTGTAGCTTACAGACGACTTTCAGCTTTTCAAATTGAAAATTAGTAGCCAGTAGATGTAATTAGCTGAGAAAGACGGGACAAAGAAAAGCTGCTTGAAACATCTGTCCCAGGTTTGATTCTTGGACCATTTACTGCGTGTCCTCCACTTCTGAGCTACGATTCAATAAAAACTAATAATGCTACAAAAGCCTTTTAAAGGAAAATTCTTACCTTGCTACCAAAAACAGCCAAAATCTTCCTTTCTGTAGGCCACAGGCACACTTCTTAACCAACCAGGTTGTGTGAGTCACTGGCGACAGAATGTACTTCTCCAAATTATTGTCGGAAATGTCCGGCAGCCTAAGCATTCAGACAATTCAGAATGATTCAGAAAATTCGGGCTACGTTTGATGTTTCACATCTAGTGTGGGTGTAGTTCATCTATATAAAACCTCCAGTCCAGCTTTGCTGCATTTCATTCAGTTTTTACATTAGTTATATGCCATTCACGAATGAGCCAAGACACAACTCTCTGTAGCAAAGGAGGGAAGACGCCTCCCTTTGGGGAAGACAAATATTTAATTGAATTCATTGTAATTTAAAAGGCAGATTATGAGGCCAATCACATGCAGAGACACAAGGATTAGACCATTTGTTGAAAGAAGAAAGTAGGCCTCAGACAGCACGTGTAGTGGGACAGGCCTGGTACCCAGACCGACAGAGACAGGAGCATTGCACCAAATTCAGTAACCGCCACATTGTCTGTCTCCGAAAGATACTTTTAGATATTGAGTGTACTAAAACTTTAAATGTTTTTATCTTCTAATCACGTGAAAAAATTGACTAAAATATAAGGAGTTGCATACTCTGATAACTTTAAAATCAAAGTGCTGCAACTTAAAGAAAATAATTTGAACCTCAAACCAAGTTACTGTGATCCGAAACAGAACCAGAAAAAGCTTTATTGGCCAAGATTATGTGCATAAACAAGGAATTTGACTTTGACTTCTAGCACTTAGGGAGTCCCAACATTAAGTATAAATATCTAAACATTAGAGGAAAAATGATAAAGGGTAATATGAACAGTATGTACAAGTATTTGTCAGTGCAGCCATTTATAGAGGGGCAGCTTGGCCATTGGGAGGTTTCCCGTATGGCCGGTGGTCAGTATGTGTTTTGTTCTGTGTGTGTGTGTGTGTGTGTGTGTGTGTGTGTGTGTGTGTGTGTGTGTGTGTGTGTGTGTGATGACAGTGGTATTTTTTTCATATACTAGATTCTATCTTTGAGCTTGCGAACTACTGGTCACCAGTCAGGGCCAATCGAGCTAAAAAAAAACACAACAAACGTTTGATTCTGGACACCGACTAATTTCTTGGTGCATCTCCATACAGAATGATTACTATTCAAATTGTTGAAGCTTTTCATAGTCTGCATTCAATTTTCTTTTCATGTCTTTTCAAGGCTCCAGTGCTGTGGCTTAAAGGTTGGGGAGGCGCCATCATCTGTGGTGCCCCAGCCTTCAGAGGTGTGCGGGTTACCAGGGGACAGAGACGAGAGGCACGCTCTCAGTGACACCTTAGGTCCTGACACCATGCTGACTAAAAGGAGAGCTGCCACCACGAAGGAATCACAAATCCCCAACATGGAAAACGGACTGAGCCACAGCAAGAGCTCAGCGGGAGCCAGGACTGCCAGCATCCGTGATAAAATATCCCAGTGGGAAGGCAAAAAGGAGTCCTCCCATGTGGCTGCTACAGGAACATGTCTTCTTAGCACAACGCAGAAGGAAGCTGACATTGTGAGGAAAAAGGAATCCAAAGCTTCAGACGTCCAACGGACAGACAGCAAGAGGTTTGCTAGCTGGGAGAGGCAAGACTCAGGGAAAGAAAATCTCAAAAAATGTGGGGATTTGAGCCCTAAATATCCAGACGGCCCAGCAAACGCTGAGAAGTGTTTTGCTAATAAGCCTACTGAACTCCAAGACAAGAAAACAGTTTTGACTCATGTCAAAAAACTGGAGAAAGCCACGAAGGAAGTTCCCCATAAGCCGTCACTGGCATTTCCAGGGAATTACTTCTGTCCCCCATCAAAGGAGGAGTTGGAGATGGCAGAGAAGAAGGCCAATGAGCCTATTTTTGGGACTTTTGACAAGGCTCGACCCAGTGGGTTGCAGAGGAGAAGGGACGGGGAATCTGAGAACGAATACTGTGAGCCCGGTGCTCCTTCTATAAACCCCTTACCTAAACCTCAAAGAACTTTCCAGCATCACACACAATCTACGGGTTCAAGTCCTTGCTTTGGAAAGGCGAAGAGGACCCTGCCTCCGCTGCCCACTATTCCTCCCCCACCTCTACCCACATGCCCTCCTCCAGGGGTTTGCAGAAGACCTTGGGTTGACAGAGCCCGGGACAGCAATAACAGGTAAGCTTGTGCAAAGAACCAGAGACTATCTCCAGCTGCAGATATCCAATCTAGACCTTATTACGCCCACCTGAGATTGTGCTTTACATTCTAACATAGCTTGAAAGTCACTCAATGTACCCATTAAAAAAACGGTAACACTTTATTTGAAGAGGTGTACATAAGACTGACATGACACTGTCATAAATATTCATAAAGACTCCTTCATGTTCATGACAGGTGCTATGTCATGTTTACGACAATGTCATGTCTTATGAACACCCCTTCAAATAAAATGTTACCAAAAGAACTTTCAGAAGTCTAAAAATCAAACTTTGTTTCATCATTTCCCATCCAAAAAATGGAGAGAGTTTGATGCAACTGCAAACCTACAATGAAATGACCATCCACAATCAATGAAGCAGTCCACAGGTCCACGATAACTCTGGAGCAGCTGCAGAGATCCACGGCACAGCTGGGAGAATCAGTTGCACTCCAAAGATCTGGTTTTCACAAGAGTGACAAGAAGACAGTCGTTGTAGAAAGGGAGTCAGATCTAGTCGCATTCTGCCGCAAGCCATGTACAGCAAACAGGGAACCTTCTTCTAGATGGTGCTCTGGTTAGAGGAGCAAGAAATTAAACTTATGTGTCTAAAACCCATCATTGTCCCTGTCAAAATCCAGGCCTAATCCTTTTGAATGTCTGTGTTCAGATACTCTTCATCAAAACTGACAAAGCTTGAACTGTTTTGCCAAGAAAAAAAGGCAAAAATATTCTGTCTATATGTCCAAAGCCAGTGGTGCAAGTAGCTGCCTTGCAGCCTGGGTTGGAATGTGCATGAAGTTTGCATGTTCTCCCTGAGCTTGCGTTTGTTCTCTCCAGATACTCTGGCTTCTTTCCACAGTCCAAAAAACAATGACTGTTAGGTTAATCGGTCTCTCTATATCAGTGGTTCCCAAAGTTAGGGGGAGCGCAGTGTCATTGCAGGGGGGCGCAGGAAGTGCTATGGATGAATGAAAAAAAAAAAACACAGTTACACAAAAGGGTTTCACTGTAAAGATGGTTTGTAGCTTGTGTTGTTGCAACCTGAAGTGTGAAATAAACTTCAGTGGAGTTTGAAAACAAGATATGTGTATAGGTTTATGTCTGGTTCAACGACGTGTGTGCCGATGTGTTGATTTATTTATTACATTTTTTTTGGGGGGGGATTTTATTGTAATCCATAGGGGGGCCCAGAAAATCTTTGGGAACCACTGGGGGAGCCCAGAAGAAAATCTTTGGGAACCACTGGGGGAGCCCAGAAGAAAATCTTTGGGAACCACTGGGGGAGCCCAGAAGAAAATCTTTGGGAACCACTGCTCTATATGGTTCCATTCACCATCCATCCAGATCCGTGGTACATTTCAGTCCGTCACCTTCACTGTAATTGAAATGTTGCAGCATTCTGTTTTCAAATATCATCCCTCAAAATGAGCTCAGTTCTTGGATTTGAGGAATGCACTCGTTCCAGGACATCAAAAGCATATAAACTTTAGAGGACTTTCAGTAGGACAGAATTACTTAAACAATACTGCATTCAAATTTTAGCCTTCCTGGTGAAAATGGTTGTGCAACTCACTTGGTTGCTACAAACATCTTTCTTCCTAGAACTCCTTTCTGCAGAGGTTGACTTTTCTAAAGGTAAATTAAGGGAATCTGATCTAGAATCCTAAACAACTCCACAGTATTTGCAATCAAATAAAGAGAGCTGTGCAGAGAAACCAGAAAACAATGTGGCTGTAGCAGTATTGGATCACATCTATTGTTCAGTGGCTTGCATTTCTGTTTGGCCTTGGATCTTTTACATTCCATACCATATGTGGAGGACTTGCTCGCTCAAATCCGCTGTGTCAAACCTTTTGTTTGGTCAGACTGTCTCCCTCATGAGTGTCCACTGATACAGGGGTACAAAGATGTATGCCTTTGAGAAAGTTAAAATACCCGTTTCTGGTTCAAGAGGTTTAAAAACCGAATGTGATGGCAAAAGCACTTAATGAACTAGGAGGTAAACAGAGAGTTAAACAAAGGTTGACATTAAAATACGTGTTCAGTCACAGAGAAATGGACCTTATGTTGCAAAAGTATTCATTTTCTATTTTGTCATTTTAAAACCACAGTTATACACAAAAAATTTTTAATTAATTAAATTATTTATAGAATTACCTTCTACTTCAATTGCAGCTGAAATTTTTTGTTGGTACTGTATGTCCCTACCAGTTTTCCAGATCTGGTGGCAGACCTTTCTTTTTTTGACAACTCTTCTTTGCAAAATAGCTCAAGCTCAGTCTGACTGGACAGAAAACATACATTTTCCAGTCTTACAGAAAATCCTCCATTAGATTGTGACTTGTCCATTTGAATTCATAAATATGCTTTGATCTAAACCATTCAGTTGTACCTCTCTGGCATACAGCCAGAGAGGTACAAGCTGTATGTATCAGCTTCTAGTCCCTGTCGAAGACCAGCATCACTGCAACATGATGCTACCAAAACTGTTTTTAAAGGTGGGAATGGTCTGTGTGTAGTTTTCTGCTACACTTTTTTTTTTGCCGTTCAAAAAACTGCAAAGAGGAAAGTGACACCACACTTTTCAGATTTTTAACTGTTGGAAAAAAAAATATTTGAAAACCATGTGTCGTGTTCTTTGTGTTTTTCTACCCCATAAAATCCAAAAAAAAGAAAATATATTATGGTTTGTGGTTGTCACATATTATTTTGGACTGTACGACACTTTGACATGTGTTTTGACGTTCATTATGATTAGATTTGAGTTTTTGCAAGTATTAGAGATGCTCAGTCTGATTTTTCTAGCCATTTTCAGATTCCTTAGTCAAATCTTTAAGACGTTGGAAAAATGGCATTCAAATAATTTCTTTGTTCAAATCCTGCAGCAGGCTGGTCATACAATACATACATCATCACTGCATCACTCATTCGACCCACGAGAATATAGGAACCTACTCTGAGATTTCTATAATAGATTTGTAAATTCAGCATGTTCGATAACAATGAGAAGCTGAAAACAAAAAAAAATAAACCTTTATTACCATATGTTTAGCCTGTTTGCTATATGTTGAAAGCGCGAAGTCTCTTCAAACGAATGAGTAAATGGCCAACATTTTGGAGTAGATTGAAAATTAAGTCAGGGGAACCACAAAAAGCGGAATAAGCCATTTGAAAAGAAGATGTATAAACACCCGACTGACGCTGAAAGTAGCCAACTTTGAGCCTTAACTCTGTACAACTACTTCCACCTCAAAGAGTGTCATTAGCGCAATCCGTTAGCATTTACACTAGATGGACCGAAATCTACCAAATGGCAGTATTTTCAAAAAGTCTGAACTTGACACACCGAGCTGTTTGGAGAGTTGTTCATTTAAAATAAATGACAGTCTTCGTGCTTCTTTATCCAACAGGAAGTCCTATGAGTTTGAGGACCTTCTGCAGTCGTCTACGGAAAGCAGTCGGGTGGACTGGTATGCTCAGTCCAAACTGGGCCTCACATGCACTTTATCAGAAGAGAATGTCTACGAAGACATAATGGGTAAATAATTGCTATAACACCTATTTTTTCCCCCTCTTAACCTAGTGAAATCTGGCACAGTGTTAAATATGAAACGTCTGCTGTTTAGCATCTGACTTCAAAGTATTACCATACGAACAAGGCAGCGTAAGAATCAATTTAGATTTGAAACAACATCAACATTGTGGGCTTTTGTTTATCCATTCTTTTGTATTTAGATGCACTGCAGTATTTTATCCAAAGTAATCTTAATCAAGGTCAAATCTGTGCAGTATTGTGCATGAATCTACTTCAGGTCAGCAGCAGACATGATGAGAAAGATTAACTGTCTTTAGCTCTGTTTAATTTGCTGCTCCAATTTTAATTTACAGCCATGTCGTTTCTTCTTTATTAAACTACATGTTCCCTGTTTATCGTCTTCAGTATTGTGGCAACCCCACCAAGAGCCTGTTTAACTTCTCAGCGTACAGTAGTATCAGTGTTATATGAGATCGTCTGCTTTGATTGGACGGTGTGGATTCCTGGATTAAACACGATTTGTTCACTTTGGGTTTCATCTGCGTAAGTAATGTCCAACAGGAGCTGGTTTGCTGGCAATGATTAATCAACTTTGGTTAAATTTATGCTGCAAGCTATTTTGAATCGTCTGCAGCATTGTTTGTTCATAACGTGCACAGTGTCACGTTGAGGCTAACCAGCATCTCTTGGGTAACTCAACTCGGCTGTCTATCCAAAAGCAGCTCAAGAAGGCAGAGATATGGAAAGTTTAAGCAGTTATTTAAGTTATTTAAATATTTAAGTAAGTTATTTGGGTTTTCTCCACCCTCAGAGTATCCTGTAAACGCACTTTAAACTTTGACATGTCAGTTTCTTCAAACCGAGAGCAGAAAACTTCCAGGCGAGAGGCTTTAAATTGTTCTCTCATCTGAACTGTTTAAACTGATCAGTGTCTTGCATATACATGCACATTTCCTTAAACTGCCTCATGTTATCACATCTCAACCTCACTCTTCAATGTGTTTATTGTAATCTAACAAAATGTAGTTTGTTTGGATACACGTTATCCATTGCCATGACAATGGCTACTTTGCCTTGGGTCCACATCATAAAAATACATTTATTACAAAACATTAGCAACATAGCATATTGATTTGTAAATGTATAGTTATTACACTTTGACAGAACATAATTAAACAGGGTTCTTTTAAAAGCTCTAGCTTGTGTTGCATTTAAAACAGATAAAGGAAGGGAGTTCCATGTTCTTATTCCTCTAAAAATAACTTGGTAACACTTTATTTGACGGGTTGTGAATAAGACTGTCGTGACACCATCATAAACATAACACCTGTCAAGAACATGAGCAAGTCTTCATGAATATTTATGACATTTGGTAAATTATAACACTTTTAATATAAAGTTGACATTATTCAAAATGTCTTTGTTATGACAACTTGACATTAACCAAGAAATCATGATCTGTCATACATTAGTTATAAAAGTATTAATGATTAAACTTTAGCTTTAATAACATAAAGCTACATAATTTTGAAAGTTTAATCAATCATACTTTTATAACAAGGGCTGCACAGTGGCGCAGTTGGTAGCTCTGTTGCCTTGCAGCAAGAAGGTCCTGGGTTTGATTCCCGGCCCGGGGTCTTTCTGCATGGAGTTTGCATGTTCTCCCTGTGCATGCGTGGGTTCTCTCCAGGTACTCCGGCTTCCTCCCACAGTAAAAACATGACTGTCAGGTTAATTGGTCTCTCTAAATTCTCCCTAGGTGTGAGTGTGTGTGTATGGTTGTTTATTCTGTCTGTCTCTGTGTTGCCCTGTGACAGACTGGCGACCTGTCCAGGGTGAACCCCGCCTCTCACCCGGAACGTTAGCTGGAGATAGACACCAGCACCTCCTGATCCCACTAAGGACAAGGGTGCTAGAAAATGGATGGATGGACTTTTATAACAAATTTATGTCATGATTTCTTGGTTAATGAATAATGTCAACTTTGTATTAAAAGTGTCATGATTTACCGAATGACACTTTGACAACAGTCATAAATATTCATGAAGACTTACTCATGTTCATGACGGGTGTTATGTCATGTTTATGACAGTGTCAGGACAGTCTTATTCACAACCCGTCAAATAAAGTGTTACCAATAACTTTTCTCTTTTTTAAGTGGAGGGAAATTGCTGAGTGGTTTTTACGCTCTTGACGAGGAAAATCTGAAACGTGTGAAGGAGAATTGTATTCAGTCTAAATAAAACCAAAGAAATTCAATTTTGTCCTTTTTAAACTACATTTATTAACCCAAAAAGTACGTAATTATGGTCTGAGTGAAACAAAAAGAACAAATCCACAGCTAGAGGTCAACATTGCCTGTTGTTCTGCATCACAAGCACAACAGACTGCTGTGGTTGAACAGAACATTGGTTTTTACAAGATGGCAGTTCAGATCATTATCAGGAAATCAAGACTGCATCCCCAACATGACATGGCTGTCCACCTAAACTCTGGAAGAGCTGCAGATATCCACAGCTCAGGTGGATGACCTGAAGAAAACTTGAGACTGTGGGACAAGAACATATCCAGAGCTACAAAGGGGTTACATCAATCAAGTGTCAGAAGAGTGGCCTAGTCAAAGTCTAAACTGAACAGTACTGACTCAGTGGGGCTGAATACAAAGGCTCTCCACTCTTTTCTGGTTTTATCGGTTTCATCTTTCCTTCCATTTTACAACTAATCACTTATTTGTGTCGACCTATATTACCTTATAACAGTATATTACATACAATACATTTAAGTTTGCCATTGCAGGTCATGAACAAAATGAAGGGATAGTTCCAGGGGTATGAATGCTTTTACAGCACACTGTAATGGATCTCAAAGATTTATGTGTTGGTCATATCAGCCAGCAATATGGAAAACGCTGCACTGTACTTTTTTTTTTCTTTTGAGAGATTAGGGCTTGACTGAGTGGCTGTCTTTATTTGCCTGCGCTCACATCTGGTGGATAGATTGATAGAGCAAAGAGTCGCTGATTTACAAAACTCTGTTGTTCCATATCTGCAGGGGTGCACTTGAAGCTACATTTAGCATTAGCTCTTCAAACGTCTTTTCACAGAAACATACGAGTCAGTGCATCGTCTCTTTGGAGACAGCCGGAGCACGAATCACCTGGCTGTACAAACACGGCTGATAAAGAGTGCTCATCTGCTCTGATCTTGTTGTGGAACCCAGATATAATTTCCTACCATTGAATGAAGTAAATCTGTGTTCTGAAGATCCACCATGCAAGGAGAACCCTTACGAAGACATCGAGTTGGAGCGAAGCTTTGTGGGAAGCAAATGTGTTTCACCCGTGTCATCTTCGCCTGTCCCTGACACTCCAACTAAGGTATCTGATCGCCTTCAGTGCATTTCTACAAATACCTGAATTACTCAAGCAGTAGAATACGTTTATGTCTCTTACCCCAGCAGCTACCGTCCAAGCCTGGCTTCTACAGGCAAAACTCAGAGAGACGAAGCTTCAAAGTCCCAGAGCTGCGCAAGACCTGCAGAGACACTGGCCTCTCTTCTCCCTCTCGCATCAGCCCCCCCTCAACACCCAGCAGCCCTGACGACACCCCGTGTCTCTCTGGAGACCCTTACAATCGTAGACGAAGGAAAATCCCAAAGGTATGGAAGCCTGGCAGGCCCCTCTCAAAGCTTATGACCTATGATTTATGGCCAAGCAATGGTTTTGAGCCGGTCCACTCATGCCTCTGTCAGGGGCTGAGTAACAAGCATGCCGGAGGATTGTTTTTTTTTTTTCTTTGGGTTTGTTGGAGAAGCCTTCAGTAATGCATTATTAGCATGATTTGGCATGGAACCTGAGTTATCTTCCGCAAAGTTAAAGGTGAACTTTTCTTTGTCTATTACAGATGGTGCTGAAGATCAACGCCATCTTTGAGGCACGGAGAGGCAAGAAACACACAAAGAAGGTGTCTCAGTCTACAGAGTCCAGCTCAGGAAGAGGTGAGCCTTTGAATACCGTGCGGAGGAAACCCGTATAAAAATACCCCCTTCTTCAATCATTCAAGCAAGGCTATTTTTTCGTTTTTCTTTGTTGCATATTTTTATATTCATTTGCTTTATTAGAAGTTTGTGAAAACTCAAAGAATTGCTTTTAGTTTTCTGCCAAAGAAAACATTTCCAAGGACTTTGTGTAAAAAAAAAACTTAATTGAAGTGCATTTTCAATTCTTACTCTGTGAAGTTTCTATTCTTTTCCCCGTTCCACTTTGATTGGGATGTAGAAAGATATAATGTTATCTTGTATCCTTGCATACGAACGTTTACATTTAGATTTGTGTTGTATGCTATGCTTCAGTACAAAAAATATCCAAACAATTTGTATACATGAAGCAGCTAAAGTTAGAATATACCTTCTTCTAAGATGTTGCTTTTCTTAGTCGTTCTACCTCTTTTTATGTATTTCTAGTTGCCTAAAGGCAACATTTTAAATATAAAAATCCTAAAATCCCATTGCCACACTAGCAGTATTCCCAAACATCAGAAAAATACTACCATGTGAGATAAAGTCATACTAATACACAAAATGACACATGGACTTAGAAAACTGACATAAACCCAACCTGACCATCCAGAATAGCAAAAATAATTACAGAAATATGCACAGCTGCTGAATCAATTAAAAGAGAATACAGAGAATTGATTTTGTCTCCATTAGTGAGACTTTCATCTAAAAATGTTTTGTCAAAGTTTGTCATCCAAAACATCTCGATCTCTCCGTCTCTTTCTCTGTGACAAACTATTTTTTTAGGCTAAGCTACTTAGAAGACGACTATCTTTGTCTAGGGCTGGAGGCGTTTTTTATTGTCTTTGTTTTCCTTTTTATGTAATCTGGACTCTGAGTCTGTAATAAAATCTATCATATCATTACTCATTTAACTGAACCACATGAAATGCTTTGATTTCTATTTTCAGTCTTTTTACTCTTCTTGTCTCTTCTTTTACTTCTGTGACAGATGAGAACAGCGAGTCAGAAAGTGACAGCGAAGAGAAACTAAAAGGTGAGAATTTCTCTGCACGCTTCGTGTATAAAACCAGTCTGTATACACACAATAGAGGTTTAAATGGAATTGATTGATTTCAAAGTTGTTTGCCACCCCTTTGCATATTTAGCACCAAAACACTGGACGACAGTGTGCTTTTGACTTATTTTGACTAGCAGGATGTATTTCAGTGAATTAAACAGTTTTGCCCACCTTCAGCTCACAGCCAGCGCCTGGTGTCACTGCAGTCCATGCTGAGGCAGACGGGCCGGTACCGGACCTTGGAGAGGGATTTAATGGAGTTACAAGAGAGAAAACTGTTTGAATATTTCATCGTTGTTGCTCTCCACAAGACCAAAGCTGGAGTCCCGTACCTGCCAGAAGTCACGCAGCAGTTTCCTCTAAAGGTAAAGGAGTATGGGAGACTATGGTGACCCTTTGTCTGCTTGTTTTATTGTTTTCTCAGCTTGGTTATCTTATTGGGGAATTCTAAGAAAACTCCGACTGAACACCAAATTCTGGGGATGAAAAAGTGATTCAAGCATTTTTCTGTAAACATTCTGATTGTTCAAACAATGCTGTCTTATCTGTAATGAAAGGGGGGGGAGAGAAACCAGGAGCTTAATTTTCACCATCAGGGACAATATTAGTCCCAGTGGCACCCCAGAAGATTTTCATCGGGGTTGCCAGACCTGGCCTGTAAAAACTTTTAGAAGGACAGAGCCAGAGAAAATGAGACAAATAACTGTGCTACTAGTGATTTTGTTGCAGTAATTTCTTAACATGGAATTGACATGACTGAATTATAATTCACTTGTACAAATACAGCAAAGACTGTTTGTAATGGATTTGACTTGTTGTTTCTCTTTCATTCAGCTTGAGAGGAGTTTTAAGTTCATGCGGGAGACGGAGGACCAGCTGAAGGTCATCCCGCAGTTCTGCTTCCCCGACGCCAAAGACTGGGCCCCGGTCGACAACTTCCCCAGGTCGGTCCAAGTCCGAGTGCTGCCACACCGCAACAGCATTATCAGAAAGAAAACACAATAGTGTTTTGTGGAATTTCCTAGTGTACTGTAGTGGTAACGGCTCAGCTGTTTTGAGGGCTAATGACTACCTGGCTGTGAGGGGAGTAAAGAGCTGACCGAGCAGCTTGTCAAAGTGACCCATCTGTCTTTAACTACAGGGTACAGGAAAATACGAACACCTGGAGTGTTGCATCTGAATCACCTCTCACTGTTCGCTGTTTAAAACGGCCTGTGTAACGCGATACCTCCGCTCTGAGTAGCGATGACGTGTTTTTTGGTTTTTTTATGATAATGGATAATAATCACCTGTTCCAAAACAACTGACAGGCGACCAAACATACGCAATTTGCTCCAAACTGGCAGAGACCTTCTCATGTCAGGACGGTCGATGGAGTTTTTGTGTTTGCACTGTGCAAATTTTTCCTGAGGGCTTTTCAAACTATCATGGTTGTATCTTTTTGCTTTGTTCTCTCTTTTTTTTTTTTTTTTACATCCACAGTGAGACGTTCTCATTTGTACTGACCGGTGAAGATGGGAGCAGACGGTTTGGCTACTGTCGCCGTTTACTGGTACGCTTAAATAAAGTC